>NC_091761.1:73305000-74555000 GCF_029378745.1 Bos indicus
GTTGTCGTGCCCTCCTCCAGGGGATCGTCCTGACCCAAGAATTGAACCCATGTCTCTTGCATCTCCTGCATTGCAGGAAGAGTCTTTATCGATGAGCCACTTTATCAAAGTCCACTTGCATTTATACATCATCCAATAGCCTCTCTTTAGATAGAACCTGATGTGCCCCTGGGTAAGCATAGCTGGAAAGACACAGTTTTTACACTCAAGGAAGTCAGTTTGGTATGGAAAACAACAATCACTAGTCTATACAGTTACTATAACGATGGAACAGAAAGCAGGGTACTTCACGGGTGTAGGTGGGTCAACAAAAGCTGAGGAGGAGTAAAAGAGAATGTTCCTGAGCCTAAACCAAATAAACAAAACGCTGGAAACTTACCATTATGACATCATCAGATTCTCAGAACTAGAATGATGATTTAGACAGGTTCCTATTTTGGATAGGGTTTATTTGTTCTCATATTTTTAAGCAACTCTAAATATTTCCATTTTAACAAGTAATTTGGAGTTTTACATAATATTTTAAAATTGGGCACATTTTGCTAGATGGACCATCTCACGCGCGCACACACACACACACACACACACATACATAAACACACTTCACAGTCAGATAGCAAAGTGAGAAAAGAACACATTAGATAGATCAGAATGTGTAAATGAAACTACTCTACCATATTCGCTTTGGTAAAAATAACAGACCCTTGTCTTATTGTTCACATATATTAGGAATAAAATAATTCCAACTATCTGTTGCAAATTTCAGGTGGCATTCATGGGGAACTTTGACTTGAACGACACAACTGTGTTCCTTCTATTCTTGTTTTTGCCACCTTAATTATACCAAGTAGTACTTGAAAGAGAGGTGGAATGTGTTACTCTGCCAACTCACAGTTTAAAAAGTTAAACAATGCCTTAAGAAATCAGCAACTTTTAAAATTATTTGTAAGGTTTGTATTGGTATTTCCTACCTAGTCTTACTTATTCAGAGTTTTCTATTCTTGGATGAAATTCTCTTGCCTTCAGGGGCCTGCAGTAACTCAGGTCCTTTCTCTTCTTTTCAAATAATCTACTAATATTCGTGCCATATTTTTGTTTTCCTTATTACTTCATCTAATCAGTCCTGGTTGTTCTTTGGAAGGAATGATGCTAAAGCTGAAACTCCAGTACTTTGGCCACCTCATGTGAAGAGTTGACTCATTGGAAAAGACTCTGATGCTGGGAGGGATTGGGGGCAGGAGGAGAAGGGGACGACAGAGGATGAGATGGCTGGATGGCATCACCGACTCGATGGACGTGAGTTTGAGTGAACTCAGGGAGTTGGTGATGGACAGGGAGGCCTGGCGTGCTGTAGTTCATGGGGTCACAAAGAGTCAGACACGACTGAGCAACTGAACCAAACTGAATTTTTTTTTTTTTTTGGCCATGCCCCACAGCTTGCAGGATCTTAATTCCCTGACCAAGGACTGAACCCAGCCCCTAGCTATGAAAGTGCTGTGTCCTAACCACTGGATCACAGGGGATTTCCCTTGCTTCATCTAATTTTTGAATAAATGATAGCATACACAATACTAGTCTGTTCACTGTCACTGTCACTAACCTGCAAATGTATTTTTGTTTTTCAAATTCTCTGAATTTGCCTTTGTTTGGCATGATGTAGCTACCTCCCATCCCTAGCATCTCCTTCTCTCATGAATTTGGCTGCACTGCCTTTCTCTACAACATGTACCACGCTGCGCTGTCATTTTGAGTCATCCGGGGTTAGGCATCCTCCCTGCTCTTAACTATGTGACAGGTAAACTCCACTTGCCCATCTCATTTCTTTTGAATTCAAACACCATGTGAATTCAACTGATGTCAGTTGCTTTCAACCTGTAATTCCTGATGGCAGCAGGTTGCTGCCAACTCTTGAAACTAACAGGTCTGACTAGAATCTGACAGTTTCATGAACATAATATTTTACATTTGTAACAGTCAAAGACAAGATGATACCTTTCTTAACAATGGTTCCTCTTGGTCCATTGATAACACAATATCTCAATTTAAATATAAAATGTGTGTACTATACCTCAGAATATAAATTAGATTCCTCTTAGTGCCAAACAGGAAAGAAGCAGAAAATTTTTACTGCAAAGAGACTACCGGCCACGTCAGGAGGGTTACCAGAAAATTGCTGGTGTATAAGTTACAGAAACAGTGCTACTCCAAACCTAGGTGAACAGCCAAGACGTTTGTCTTGTGGCAGGTAGAGTAACTTTTTTCCTCTTTGTACTTTCAGCTTGGATATATGAAAAATACAGCATTCCCTAAATGTTGTCCAGAGATTGGCGAGCACCAGTATTTATCCAACCAGCCTGGTGGAAATGACAGAAGAGGGAAATGTCAGAGCCAAGGCATTTTTTGACAGTGCCTCAGATTCTGCCTTAGACTCATGGAAAGTTGGTACTCAAGAAGGTACCTTAGGAACAATTTAATCCACCACTCCTCTTTGTGAGAAAACTGAAGCCAAAGCAGTGAAGAGATTCACCTTAGGTCTTGCACAGATGGGTAGACAGAGGTTCAGAACCAGGACTGGATGATCCTGACTCTGTTTCAGTCGTGTTAAAGCTGGCCAACGTGTACATTTGACAAGCCACACTCTGACCTGATGTTCATAAAGGTATCCTATATCCGGCACATTAATACCCATTTCTCTGAGAATTAGGGAACAAGTTGGAGAATTTTGAATGGAAGACAGTGGCTGTAAAAGTGGGGAGAAATTCCTGTACAGACTTGCTCACTGGAAGCAAGTCCTTGGCTTCCCCAAGACAAAGGACAGTATTAGTCACAAGTTAAAGTTAAAAACTGATTATGCCACCTGGCTGAGGACAGACAACCTTTTGTGAAAGCTGTAGGCTGAAATGAATATTCACTGGAAGGACTAATGCTAAAGCTGAAGCTCCAGTATATTGGTCATCCCATCACTTCATGGGAAATAGATGGGGAAACAGTGGAAACAGTGTCAGACTTTATTTTTGGGGGCTCCAAAATCACTGCAGATGGTGACTGCAGCCATGAAATTAAAAGACGCTTACTCCTTGGAAGGAAAGTTATGACCAACCTAGATAGCATATTCAAAAGCAGAGACATTACTTTGCCAACAAAGGTTCATCTAGTCAAGGCTATGGTTTTTCCAGTGGTCATGTATGGATGTGAGAGTTGGACTGTGGGGAAGGCTGAACGCCAAAGAATTGATGCTTTTGAACTGTGGTGTTGGAGAAGACTCTTGAGAGTCCCTTGGACTGCCAGGAGATCCAACCAGTCCATTCTGAAGGAGATCAGCCCTGGGATTTCTTTGGAAGGAATGATGCTAAAGCTGAAACTCCAGTACTTTGGCCACCTCATGCGAAGAGTTGACTCCTTGGAAAAGACTCTGATGCCGGGAGGGATTAGGGGCAGGAGGAGAAGGGGACGACAGAGGATGAGATGGCTGGATGGCATCACCGACTCGATGGACATGAGTCTGAGTGAACTCCGGGAGTTGGTGATGGACAGGGAGGCCTGGCGTGCTGTGATTCATGGGGTCGCAAACAGTCAGACATGACTGAGCAACTGAATTGAACTGAACTGAACTGATGCGAATAGACGACTCATTGGAAAAGTCCCTGATGGTGGGAAAGATTGAGGGCAGAAAGAAAAGAGGGTATCAGAGGATGAGATGGCTCAACGGCATCACTGATGCAATGATCATGAACTTGGGCAAATTTCGGGAGATGGTGAGAGACAGGGAAGCCTGCCATGCTTCAGTCCATGGGGTCTCAAAGAGTTGGACACAATTGGGTGACTGAACAACAACAGCAACAGGCTGAAATGAGAACAGAATAAAGGAGTTGGTGGAATATTTAATTTGGGGCTGTCTCACAACACTGAGAGTTACTATGTTTTGGTTTGCTGGCTTCGAGTGAAGAATTTCAGGCAGACAAAAAAGAAGAGAAACTATGATGAACTTTGTGTAGCCCACCTGACCCCATTTCCTTCTACAGAATTTGGTGCCTATATTTCCAAACCTGTTCTTGTGTTTATGCATACATTTATAAATGTATCTGTGATAGTATTTTAAAAATTTGTTCATATTTTAAGTTTTATATGAATGCTATCATATTGTATATATCTTTCTGCTACTTACTCTCTCTAATATTTTTTTTATAAATTGTAAGAGTTAATTTTATTATTGTTTTTCTTTTTTTTAAATTTAATTTAATTTTATTTATTTATTTATTTTTTATTTTTATTTTTTTCCACTCAGTACTGTATTTTTAAGATTTTTTTTCCCTGTGAATAAAGAGGATAGCTTCAGGTCATCTGTTTCCCTATTTTTTAAAAGGTCAATATTAGCATTCCTTTTTAAAAAAATGTATTTATTTGACTGCATTGGGGCTTCCTTGTGTCATGCTGGATCTTTCCTTGCGGTACGTAGATTCTCTGATTATGGTTCACAGGCTCAGTAGTTGTGGCACACAGGCTTAGCTGTTCTGCAGAATGTGGGATCTTAGTTCCCCAACCAGGGATTGAACCTCCATCCCCTGCATTGCAAGGCAGATTCTTAACCATTGGACCACCAGGAAAGTCCCCAGCATTCCTTGATTTTTTTATTTATTTTTGACCATGCTGTGGGGCATGTGGGATCTTAGTGTTCCCACTAGGGATGAACCTGGGCCCTCAGCAGTGAAATCACAGAGTTCCTAACTACTGGACCATCAGGCAATTCCCCTAGGTCATCTATTTAACTACTCTGTGGTATTCCATTGTATGAATGTTTTCATATTTATCTAATCTCCTATTAACAGACAAGTGACTTTGGGGGCTTCCCTGGTAGCTCAGCTGGTAAAGAATCCTCCTGCAATGCAGGAGACCCCAGTTCGATTCCTGGGTCAGGAAGATTCCCTGGAGAAGGGATAGGTCCAGTTCAGTCGCTCAGTCATGTCTGACTCTTTGCAACCCCACGGACTGCAGCACACTAGGCTTCCCTGTCCATCACCAACTCCTGGAGCTTTCTCAAACTCATGTCCATCAAGTTGGTGATGCCATCCAAACATTTCATCCTCTGTCGTCTCCTTCTCCTCCTGCCTTCAATCTTTCCCAGCATGAGGGTCTTTTCTAATGAGTCAGTTCTTCGCATTAGGTGGCCAACGTATTGGAGCTTCAGCTTCAGCATCAGTACTTCCAGTGAATATTCAGGACTGATTTCCTTTAGGATGGACTGGTTGGATCTCCTTGCAACCCTAGGGACTCTCAAGAGTCTTCTCCAACACCACAGTTCAAAAGCATCAATTCTTTGGCACTCAGCTTTCTTTATAGTCCAATACTCACATCCATACATGACTCCTGGAAAAAACATAGCTTTGACTAGACAGGCCTTTGTGGGCAAAGTAATGTCTCTGCTTATTTAATATGCTGTCTAGGTTGGCCATAGGAGTTTTTCCAAGGAGTAAGTGTTGTTTAATTTCATGGCTGCAGTCACCATCTGCAGTGATTTTGGAGCCCAAGAAAATAAAGTCTGTCACTGTTTCCACTGTTTCATCTATTTGCATGAAGTGATGGGACAAGATGCCATGGTCTTAGTTTTTCTGGATGTTGAGTTTTAAGCCAGCTTTTTCACTCTCCTCTTTCACTTTCATCAAGAGGCTCTTGAGTTCCTCTTCACTTTCTGCTGTAAGGGTGGTGTCATCTGCATATCTGAGGTTGTTGATATTTCTTCCCGCAGTCTTGATTCCAGCTTGTGTTCCATCCAGCATGGTATTTCACATGATGTACTCTGCATATAAGTTAAATAAACAGGGTGACAATATACAGCCTTGATGTACTCCTTTCCCAATTTGGAACCAGTCCACTGTTCCATGACTGGTTCTAACTGTTGCTTCTTGACCTACCCAGTCCAGTATTCTTGGGCTTCCCTGGTAGCTCAGATGGTAAAGAATCTGACTGCAATGTGGGAGACCTGAGTTGGATCCCTGGGTTGGGGAGATTCCCTGGAGGAGGGCATGGCAACCCACTCCAGTATTCTTGCCTGTAGAATCCCCATGGACAGAGGAGCCTGGTGGGCTATAGTCCACGGGGTCACAAAGAGTCAGACATGACTGAGCAACTAAGCACAGCACAGCACAGTGAGTTTTGAGGGGTTTAGTTTTGTTTGTGGTTGTTGTCTAACCTCACTACTATAAACAATTTTATAAAACTCCCTTCTGATCCCTGAGTGCAAGTTTCCTAGTGATGTTTACAAAGCATTAGTGTGTGCACATCCTCAACTTAACAAGAAAAGCTCAAAAATAACCAGCAGAATATCAGCATGTCCAGCACTAGCACTGTAAATTTTCACTAATCACTTTTTTTTTTACTGATCTGAAGAATGTAAATGGTATTTCTTCACGGTGTTAATTTGCATTTCCCTGGTTCCTCATACAGTTAAGTATCTTTCTATGTGGCCACAGGCAATCTGGATCTCCTTTTGTGCCTGGACTACTTTTTCAGATGTGCTACTTGTCTTTTTATTATTGATGTTTAGAAATTTTTCGTAGATATCAGTCCTTCATTAGTCATATACAGCCAATATCTTCTCCCAGTCTGGAACTTGATTGATTTTTTTCACTTTTATAACAGTGTTTTTCCTGATTAATTAATCTTTTCCTTTTTTAAATGCTTATTGTTTCTTTTTAAATTTATTTTGTTTTGTGGGGTTTTTTTTGGCCACAACATGTGGCATGTGGGATCTTAGCTCCCCGACATCTTAGCTCCCTGACCAAAGATCGAACCCATGCCCTCTGCAGTGGAGCACAGAGTCTTAAACACTGGGCCATGGGGGAAATTTTCTGCCTTTTTTTTTTTTTTTAAAACATCTTTCCTTGATTTAATTTAGTGTCATAAAGATATTCTCCAGTATTTCCCTCTAGCTTTTGTAAGCTTTGTTGTTGTTGTTGTTGTTGTTTTAACAAACTTTGTACCTAGAATTTACTTTTGTGTGCAGTGAGAACCGAAACTAATTTTTTTTCCAAATAAACAACCAACTGCTCTATAACCGTTTCTTGAAAGTACCATCCTTTTCCCGAAGGAAGGTAATGCCACTTTTGACATATATTCTAGATTCTCTACTGGTCCCATGAGGTTATTCTTCCTTCCCTGTGCCTTGGTGCAGTACAATTATTATTTCTTACAGTAAGTTACAAGATCTGGAAAGACAGCCTCTATCTGTCAACTTAACAGAGTGGGAGCTAAATGCATTTGAGCTATCACTCTTGAATCCTACCCAAATGGATGCACAGTGAAGGGAAGAAAACCCAGAAAGGGTATGGGGGATGCCATTAGGAGCTGAGTCGGAGCGAGATTGGAACCATTAAACTGGAGATCAGTATCCCACACCAAGGAATGTGCTCTGTGGAGACCTGCAGCTTCTTCAAGGAATTCACACATGTCCCACAGAGATCCAGGCCTTGGACGCCTGCCTTCGCAAGGCCTCCGTCATCACTCAGTGCCACTAAGTAAAACAGCGTCCATCAGGAGAGGATTCCAACGGATCCCAGTGAAGCAAAAAGACATTTACTTTGAAAATGAAGAAAACAATTCCACTTTTTCTTTTTTCTGCCAGCCTCAGGAGTTGCGGGATCTCAGTTCCCCAACATATTTAACTTATATGCAGAGTACATCATGAGAAACGCTGGGCTGGATGAAGCACAAGCTGGAATCAAGATTGCCAGGAGAAATATCAATAATCTCAGATATGCAGATGACACCACCCTTATGGCAGAAAGCGAAGAATTAAAGGACCTCTTGATGAAAGTGAAAGAAGAGAGTGAAAAAGTTGGCTTAAAACTCAACACTTAGAAAACTAAGGTCATGGCATCTGGTCCCATCACTTCATGGCAAATAGATGGGGAAACAGTGGAAACAGGGACAGACTTTATTTTCTTGGTCTCCAAAATCACTGCAGGTGGTGATTGCAGTCATGAAATTAAAAGACACTTGCTCTTTGGAAGAAAAGCTATGACCAACCTAGACAGCATATTAAAAAGTAGAGACATTACTTTGCCAACAGAGGTCCATCTAGTCAAGGCTATGGTTTTTCCAGTAGTCATGTATGGATGTGAGAGTCGGACTATAAAGAAAGCTGAGTGCCAAAGAATTGATGCTTTTGAACTATGGTGTTGGAGAAGACTGACTCTTAAGAGTCCCTTGGACTGTAAGGAGATCAAACCAGTCCATCCTAAAGGAAATGAGTCCTGAATATTCATTGGAAGGACTGGTGCTGAAGCTGAAACTCTAATACTTTGGCCACCTGATGCAAAGAACTGACTCATTTGAAAAGACCCTGATGCTTGGAAAGATTGAAGCAAGGAGAAGGGGATGAAAGGGGATGAGATGGTTGGATGGCATCACCGACTCAATGGACATGAGTTTGAGTAAACTCCAGGAGTTGGCAATGGACAGGGAGGCCTGGCGTGCCGCAGTCCATGAGGTCACAAAGAGTCAGACACAACTGAGCGACTGAACTGAACTGAGTTCCCTGACTAGGGATCAAACCCATACCCCTTGCAGGGAAACTCCAAGTCCCAACAACTGGACCACTAGGGACATCCCAACAATTCACTTCTAATAGCATCAAGGTGAAGAATGAAATACTTAGGAATAGATTTAACAGAAGAAGTAGAAAATCTGTACAGTAAACATTGTTTAAAGAAATTAAGGAAGACTTAGGTAGATGGAAAGACATCATGTATTCATGGACCAAAAGTCTTCCTATTGTTAAAAGACTCTCCAAACTGATGAATGGCATTGAATGAATGGCCATGAATCCACAGATTTAATGCCTCATGAGTGAAGGCCACAGCCAAGGCTTGCCTTGCCCAGCAAGACAGTTCCCAGATGGCAGACTGGGTCAGATAAACCAGTAAGAGCTGGAAGGTATCGGGCAGGCAACCAGGGACATGCAGTGGGCACACACAAGAGGGTGAATTGGGAGGTCACTGCAGGGGGAGCATCAGAGGGCTGGTGGGAGGAGACACGCTCTCACTGCCCCCTCCTCTGGAATATGTGGGTTTTAAAACTTGGTATTAATTTCCTTTCCAAAAGCCCTATTAAAAATAGACCAAAGAATGGGTTTTTTTCAGTTTGGTATATCCATACCATGAAATATTATTCAGCCTTAAGAAAGGAGGGAAATCCTTAACACCAGCTACAACGTGGATGAACCTTGAGGATGTTATGCTCTGTGAAATCAACCAGTCCTAGATGCTTCCACTTACATGAGGCACCTAGAATAGTCAACATTCATAGAGACGGAAAGTAGAAGGGTGGGAGCCAGGGGCTGGAGGAGGGAGTGGAGGTTAGTGTTTAGTGGGCCCAGAGTTTCAGCTGGGGAAGACAGGGACGTTCTGGAGACAGATGGTGGCAGTACAACAATGTGAATGTGTTATACTTAATGTTACTGTACATTGAAAGATGGTTAAAACAGCAACTTCTATGTTACGTATCATTTCCCACAGAAGGAAAATATAGACTAATAAAAAAAATGGACACGAAAACTGCTTTGTCATTCAGTCTGAGTGACTGAGAGAGTGATGATGCTATTGACTGATAGAGGAAGTGGGGGGGCGCGGGAAGCAGGTTTGTGGGGAAGAGGGAATCAGCCTGAGCATCCCTCTGTGTGTGTGTGTGTGAACAGGACTCTGCACCCACTGTCACCCATCCTTACCAGGTGGGTGTTCTTCTGTTAGTTTCTTCACAGGGACACAATAGGCGTGGGACCAGGAGGTGACCCCAGGCCTGCCCCTCCCCCTGTGCCATGCTGGGGTTAGGGTACCGGTGAGCCATCTCTGAGGGTACAACCAGCAGGCATGGGGTGATATGGAGCTTGGAGGGTAGAAGTCAGAGGTGCCTGGGGAAACCATGGGCATGGCTAGGCCCCCAGGAGGGGTGGGGAAGAGGAAGAGGAAGAGGACAGGGGCAGCTCTGGAGGAAGACCTATTTACGACACTCTTTCTTCAAGGGAACTGCTGGCACAGCATCCCCCATGTGCCCAGGGTGAGACCTGGGCCTTGCTTAGCACCTACCCAACAGCTGCCTCTGGGGCCTCCACCAGCCACAGGAGAGGAACCAGCTCAAAGTGACCTTATTCTAAATCAGGCTGGCTCCACGGATCCCTGTCAACACTCGGGCCTGCACTTGGCAGTGAGCAGCTAGCCTGGAGGAGAGGCACACTTTGCACTGCCCTGCAGAGAGCGGGGCGTCTCAGCAGAAGCAAAGACGCCAGCAGGCTGAGCCAGCCAAGGACGACAGACAGTGGGCAAGGCCTCCTGGTGGATTGGGTTTGTTAGGATGGGCTGGGGAGAGGGCGCTGAGCAATTCCCAAGTCATGTAAAAAACTATATGGGTTTCAAGGAGCCGACCACTTCTCAGCTCTAAATGATAGAAGCATCCAGAAGGAAGGAACCAGAGGCTTCTGCCAATTGATCTGGAGACTGGGAAAAAGTCCCACAGTTATTAATAAACGCTGTGTTCTGGGAACTGATTTCATGCACCAGACAAAGGGATTAAAAAGTTGCTGTTGAAGGCAAAGTGGTTTCAGCCAAAGCTCCACTTTCTGTTCTCCCAATAAATGAGCATTTTTCTCCCTGGGAGCGCTGAGAGCTGATTGGCCTCTTGATAAATCTGGTGAGCCGGGAGCTGTGCCATTGATTGGCATGGGTATACTTCTGTGACCTCTTAATCTTGCTAGAGTCTCCCTGGGGGCGACACCACCTCAGCCTGCTCTGAGGGTGGGGGTCAGATAGGTGCTTGGGTGGCTTCTGGGAACCAGAGCTGAGGATGTAGCCTCTCAGGGCCCAGGACCCTGGAATCCTGGCAGATAAACACCGTGTTAATTCATCTTGCAAAGTTATGCAGTGAACTTCACCTTGTCCAAGGGATGTTGCAGGAATGTTGGCTTCAGGCCTGTTTCCTTGGGGATGTCTAGGCCCAGGTTCAATCCCAGCAAGAGCTTACAAATAAACAGATAAGAGACCCAAGGAAACACTCCTAGAAACAATGGTCAGCTCCCTTCACTCACTTACTAACCTGTGAGCAACTTTTTTTTTTTTTTTTGCTGCACCACGCAGCTTGCAGGGTAGGATCTCAGTTGCCCAACCAGGGATTAACTGAGGGCCCCGGCAGTGAGAGTGCCAAGTCCTAACCACTGGATAACCAAGGAACTTCCCTAACCTGTGAGCAACTCTCAGACAACACAGTGCCAGTCAGTTCAGCCACTTTGCAAATGAATATCGAATGAATCGAGTGTCGTCAGAATTATTTCTAAAGATAACTAACCACTACTTACAACTCCCTTCCTGTGAGGATTTACTTCATCATCTCAGCTGAGGACACAAGAACTACGCTTTTGCCTTGCCCTCCCCTTCCACCACTGGGTCCCCAGTCCCCAGAGCAGGGTCAGCAGCAGGTGTCCACAGGACGGTCATTTCCTTCTGGCCCTGCCACTCACTCCCCTTCCAAGGCTGGCCGGGTTCACGTTTCCTCTGTGAACTCAGTTTGCCTGGTACACTCAAAGGTTCTTCCTCCTTACAATTCTTTTCCCGCAGCCCCTGTGTCTGCTAATGAGAAAGTAGCCGCAAGTTTTCTAATTTTCTCAAAGCCTCCCATCTATGCGTCTGTAAAAAGCTACCTAGGGGAGTCTCATCCCTTCCGACTCATTTTCCTTCCTGCCAGAAGAGTGATTTTATAAAACACAATCTGAAATGGGTTAAAAAAAAAAACCAAAAACTGATGTCAGAGGAAGACAAATATCATATGATATCACTTATGTGTGATAAGTGAAAAAAAAAATGATACAGGAAATTTTCCTGGCAGTCCAATGATTAGGACTCAGCGCTTTCAACTACTGAGGGCCCGGATTCAATCCCTGGTCAGGGAACAAAGATCCTGCAAACCACACGGTGCTGCCAACAAACAAGTAAAATATGATATAGATGGACTTACTTACAAAACAGAAACACACAGACATAGAGAATGAATTTACAGTTACCCAAGGGAGGGTGGGGAGGGGTAAATTTGGAATTAGGGATTAACGTATACACATTGTTCAGTCACTTAGTCCTGTCTGACTCTTTGCAGATGTAACATATACACAGTAATGTAACATATATACATTACTGCACATAAAATTGGAGAAGGAAATGGCAACCCCCTCCAGCATTCTTGCCTAGAGAATCCCGTGGACAGAGGAGCCTGGTGGGCTGCTGTCCACAGGGTCGCGCAGAGTCAGACACGACTAAAGTGACTTAGCATGCATGCATGCGTTGAAGAAGGAAATGGCAATCCACTCCAGTGTTCTTGCCTGGAGAATCCCAGGGATAGGGAGCCTGGTGGGCTGCTGTCCATAGGGTTGTGCAGAGTCAGACACGACTGAAACGATTTAGCAGCAGCACATAAAACAGATAAACAAGGTCCTGCTGTATAGCACAAGGAACTATATTCAACATCTTGTAATAACCCATAATGGAAAAGAATCTGAAAAAGAATATATATATATACATATGCATAGCTGAATCACTTTGCTGTGCACTTGAAACTAACACATCGAGCACATTAGAACCTTGCCGTTTATCCATTCTGTATGCAATCATCTGCATCCGCTAATCACAAACTCCCATCCCATCCCCTCAGCCTTGCAGTCAAGTCTGTTGTCCATGTCGGTCTCCACATGTTTTGACTTGGGTCCATGGGAGCTACCTCCCCAGCTTCAGCCTTTAGATAAGGCCACAAGAACACATCCTGAGCTCTGAGCTGACTGCCTATATTCTCTGAGAAAACGAAGGGCGGCAATCAAAACTACAACAAGATCTCTCTAAATACCTACTAGAATGGCTAACCTTAATAAGATTCTACCAGGATTTCCCTGGTGGTCCAGTGACTAGGACTCCATGTTCTCACTGCCGAAGGCCTAGGTTCAATCCCTGGGCAGGTGCGTAGAATAAAAGTAAAAATTAAAAAAAAAAAAAGACTCTACCAAGTGTTGGCAAGGATGTGGAGCAACTGGGGACCTCATACAGCACTGTTAGAAACATAAACTTGCTTTGGAAATAGTTTGGTGGGTTTCTACAAACTTGTAATGCATTTATCTCGTAATTAGAGATTCCACTCCTGGGTATTTACCCAAGAGAAACAAAAATATATTTTCAAAGTCTTGTACACCGATGTTTAGAGCAGCTTCACTAATGACAGTAGAAGACGGAAATAGTCCACACGTCCCTCAGCTGGTGAAGGGATAAACTGCTTCATTCAGGACATCACGCAGAGAAGAAGACAAAATACTGGTCCACAGATGATCACGAGAGCATTCTGTCCTGTGAAAGAAACAGACCAAAATGAGTGCCTGCCCTACGATTCCATTCATACACACAGGCAAACTCTGGGGTCAGAAATGAGACCAGTGTTTGCTGGGAGGCAGGGGTACCGGGAGGGGGTCGGCAGCAAAGGGGCCTGAGGGACTTTGGGGTGAAGGAAGTGTTCTGTATCTTGAACACTGCTGCTGTCACTAGTGTGTGCATTTGTGCAAACTCCTTCAACTGTACACTTAACATTTAAAAAATAAAATAAATAGAATTTCACCATATGTAAAATATCTCAATAAAGCTGATTTTTTAAAATGGTGAAGAGACAGTAAGTGCTTTTAGAATACCAAGAAAGGAAAACTCAATTTACAGTTTTCATCCTTAATTTAAATTTTCACAAGGATGAAACTAAAGATTATCATACTTGGTGAAGTAAGCCAGAAAGAGAAAGACAAATATCATATGATATTACTTATAGGTGGAATCTAAAATATGACAAAAATGAACTTATCTATAAAACAGAAATAACTCATGGACACAGAAAACAAATTTATGGTTACCAAAGGGGAAAAGAGAGGAGGGATAAATTAGGAGTTTGGGATGAATATAGACACATTAATACATCACTTCATGGGAAATAGATGGGGAAACAGTGGAAACAGCGGCAGACTTTATTTTGGGGGGCTCCAAAATCACTGCAGATGGTGACTGCAGCCATGAAATTAAAAGATGCTTACTCTTTGGAAGGAAAGTTATGACCAACCTAGATAGCATATTCAAAAGCAGAGACATCACTTTGCCAACAAAGGTCTGTCTAGTCAAGGCTATGGTTTTTCCTGTGGTCATGTATGGATGTGAGAGTTGGACTGTGAAGAAAGCTGAGCGCTGAAGAATTGATGCTTTTGAACTGTGGTGCTGGAGAAGACTCTTGCGAGTCCCTTGGACTGCAAGGAGATCCAACCAGTCCATCCTAAAGGGGACCAGTCCTGGGTGTTCATTGGAAGGACTGATGCTGAGGCTGAAACTCCAATACTTTGGCCACCTCATGCGAAGAGTTGACTCATTGGAAAAGACCCTGATGCTGGGAGGGATTGGGGGCAGGAGGAGAAGGGGATGACAGAGGATGAGATGGCTGGATGGCATCACCGACTCGATGCACATGAGTTTGGGTAAACTCCGGGAGTTGGTGATGGACGGGGAGGCCTGGCATGCTGTGATTCATGGGGTCGCAAAGAGTCGGACACGACTGAGTGACTAAACTGAACTGAATATATATAAAATAGATAACCAACAAGGATCTATTGTATAGCACAGGTAATTCTATTCAATATATTATAATAACCTATAATGGAAAAGATTCTGAAAAAGAATATATACATGTATATATAACTGAGTCACTCTGCTGTGCACCTGAAATTAACACAATATAAAAAATCAACTTTATTTCCATAAAATAGTTTTTTAAAAATAAACGAATAAATTAACTTTTGCTATTCCTTTATTTATAGATTGGAGGTGGCAAAAAGTATACAGAACATAGGATTTTGGGTCCAGTGGACCCAGGGGATGTGCTCTCTTCTGCCAACAAACTCTGAGGTCTGAGCCATTTGCTTAGCCATTTACTAAGCCATTTGCTTAGGTTTGAGTTGGCTTGTCTGTGTGGTATTTTTGCACTAAAAATAAAGTCTATCTTTACAGGTATATGTTTTAGGGAACTATAAACAAGATGAGTGGGGCTTGCTGGGTAGAGCAAAGAATCTGCCTGCCAGTAAAGGAGATATGAGTCACAGGTTTGATCCCTGGGTTGGGAAGATCTCCTCGTGTAGGAAACAGCAACCCCACTCCACTATTCTTGCCTGGAAAATTCCATGGACAGAGGAGCCTGGCGGGCTACAGTCCATGAGGTCACAAAGAGTCGGACACCACCAAGACACAGCATACACACACATGCGAGAAGAGTATGTTCAAAGCATCTCCCAGGACCTGGCATGTATTCCAAATAATGTCAACCTTCCCAGCAATAAGTACCATCAGTAAGGTGACATTAAAGTCTGTTTTGTTTCTGAGGGACATGTGAGAAGCTACCAAGCTTCCATCTACCACTGGATAGCAAAGCAAATTTTTAATTTTTTTCTCTGAAAACACAGTTTTTGGAAGGAAAAACAAGTAAGTTTGCTACTGGGCCCATGTTGCCTGCTTAAAGGACCTGCCTGCTGGATATGTGAGGTCCTTACGACATCAGTTTCTAGACACATGGAGCCTCTGGGAGGATCAATGAGCAGCGACCTCCACGCTCTGCACAAGTGACTTTCAGGGCCTCCCACCCCCAGGCTGTTAAAACGAAAGGTCAGCATCCTGCTGGTGAGCGAGTGAGGAATTCTTCACTGACACATACCTGCTGAGTGATTTGTTGGGTGCTTTTTCCATCCAGCAGGCAGCTGTGGGTAATGTTTAACCAGAAAAAGAGGGGCTAAATTATTCAAGACATGTTTACAATGCAAACAGGGGGATGGGGATACTCCCCCATTGGCCACACTAGGGGGTGGCAAGAGTCTGTGTGGGCTTCCTTGCATTTTACTAGCAAAACAGGTGTCAGGGACCCCCACCCCACTCCTTGCAGGCTTCTAGAGCCCCTTGCCCTCAGCTTGCTGAGACTTTTAGAAGCCCTGTTTAAAGATAGCAACACCTGCTTGCAGGAGGACCACAGGAGGAGTGGAAGGAGGGGAGGAATGTTCTTAACCCCTGTGGTCCCCAAGCCTGGCCACGTCAGCCCAGAAGGACCTGGAACGGCTGGGGACCCCTGCCTATTTTCCAGCATGGTTCTCAGGCTCCCCTCTGAGAGTATATTTTCCAATGCTGTTTGTTCTGATAAAACTTGACTCTTCAAAGCCTGTGGTTATTTCGAAACTGCCAGTTTTTAAAAATCTGGGACTTCCCTGGCAGTCCACTTGAGGCAGGAGGCAGATGGGCCCCATCCCAGGGTTAAGTAATTGGAGATTCATTCTCTATTGACCAAAAGTCCAAGATGAGAATAGCAGGGCAATTAAGGGAGGAGGCTGGACCCTGCACAGACCACATATTTCTCGTTCCCAAAGTCAGGGGACCTCCTTTTCCACACATGCATAAGGAAAGGCTCCTCAGAGGCCAAAGAGGAGTCATGTCAAGGGATGTTCTACCCATAGGACTTTGCAGTAGAATCTGTCTGGCTAAGAGATGCATGTGAACACATGGGAGGATCCTGAGATACACCAAATACGGACTGTGAACCAGACAAGTCATAATGATTGGTCAAAGGAAACCGGGAAGAAATGAGGATGTGACTGACTCAGCAACTCAGGGCCTCTCCCTCTGAGTCTGCCCGTGTGTCTCCACACATACTGTACTCTTTTTCTTCCTAATAAATACTTTACTGGCTTCACTACTTATCATTTTTGAGGAAATTCTTTTCTGTAAAGCCGAAATTCTGGGGCCTTGTCACTGACCACGGTCTAGTAGCTGAGATCTGGTGCTTTCACCGCCACGACCCAGCCTCAATCTCTGGTTGGGAACCCAAGCCGGCTCCAAGCCAGTGCAGGCCAAGGCCACCTGAGATCACAGGGGTTAAGACTCTGTGCTTCCAGGGCAGTGGATGTGGGTTCTATCCCTGGTCAGGGAACTAAGATCCCACATGCCATGTGGTGTGGCCAAAAAAAAAAAGATGCTTTGTCAGCACATCTTTGGTTATCTGTCACAGAAGCTCAATTCAAACTGCTTTAAGGGGGAAGAAAAGGAAATTACTGGCCCATCTAACTGGAAAGTTCAGGGGATGTTGGGCTTGGCTGGAGCAAGGGATTCTAATGAGTGTGTCAGAAACCCATTCGGCTTTCTTTGGAATTGGTTTTATTCTCAGGCTGGAGCTCCCTGCAGTGTTAAGATGCCCACTGGCAACCCAAGGCTTGTGTGCTGGGAGTCCAGAAGCCTATTCCCAACTGTTCTAGCAGGAGTCCTAGGGAAGCCACTCAAAGCCTGTAACACACCTGTCCATGTGGCCTGGGCAGGGTCACTCCATTCAAACCACAGGGATCGGTCATGGAGAGAGGTGGTCAATTCAAGACAACTGGGGGGAGGAGGCAGAAACCACGCAGACTGCCCTCACATTCTTTTTCTGTTGAGCAAATACCCAGCATGCTGGCTGTCAGTGTGCTGAATCTCAGGTCTTCCCAGAGTCAGAGTGGCGTCAGATAGTCGTCTGCTTTGCTTTCCTCCTTCCCATTAAGCTGATTAGGCATTTCTCTCACTTATACTGTCTTTAGTCATTCACATATGGCCTACTCACTCAATGGGCACTTCCTGGGCACCTGTTCTGTGCTGTTGATGGCTGGCTGTGAAAGAGGGGTTGGCTGGAGGAGGATAAAGACCCAGTCCCAGGGAGACAGGCAGATAAGTAGTCACCACAGTGGGGAGTGTCCCTCGGCTCCTCACAGCTCAAACTCACTTCCAACCAGCAATCTGGGCACCATACTGACCTGTGGAGGGGAGCCCTCAGCAGTGGGGTCAGGGATGTAGTCATGGGGGGTATGTTTACTTTGCATCCTCAGGCCAGCCAGGTCTCAGATCTTTCCCATCACCAGGCAGACTGAGGGCGAGGAGAACTTCCTTTCTGGTGAGTATGCATCCATGGTGGAATGCCAGTGAAGATCTCTAGAAGTGAGGGCCAAAGAGACCTCAGAGACTGGCCACCTCGGTGCCTAACTTCTTGGCCTGATCCAAACACCTAGGCTCAGGGAGGCGAAGGGGCAAGGCTGAGGCAGCTGGTGAGCTCCTGCAGGGCCAGGGAGGCCCCGGTCCCTGATTTCCTCCCCAGGTGTCCTGCTCCATCGGCACCCAGGCCCAGGCTTTACCCAAAGTGTCTCAATTTCATTACCTGGGACGAAAAAAAATTAATCCAGTGTAAGAAAAACTAAAAGGCAATCAGAGTGCCATTTCCAAGAAAGGAAGATGGGTTGCCGAGAAAAATTTCCATTGGGCCATTAAAAGAAATAAGAACGTAACAAGTAGCTAATATCAATTAAAAAAAAATAGTGTGTTGGGAGGTAAGAGAAGGAGATGATCAGAGAGCGTGGTGCACACAGACAGGGTACCTACAGCTGCGTGCATGTCTGGCACGGGGTCTGCATGCAGCTAGTATCACACTTAACTGAAGTGGAGACACCTGTGTATTGTCAGACACCCCGTTATCTCATGTAGCATTAAGAAATAAAGCACTCTGCCCATTAAACTCTGACACATTAGTGATCATGTCTGTAGTCAAATTCAGGGCATGTAGCTGGATCTTCCTGAGGGAGAGTACAAATCATGAGGACCAAGCACACAGATCAAGGATGCCTGATCAAGGCAGGCTAAAGACTCACAGAGGAGGAATTTATGTTACATAAGTTTGGATGCCACGTATCCCAGAAGTTGGACAGAGGCTCCCTAATCACCAACAACAAAACTGTGGTCTTCTCAAATTCATAATTATAGTTAGTAATTCAACACTCTTTTTTTGATAATTGATAATCGGACAGAAAATTAGTAAACATAAAAGCTTGAGCAATACTATCAACTAACTTGACCTAGTTGGAGATTATGGAACAATTCTCTTGACAGCAGAATGGATATTTTTGTCAAATGCACACAGACTATCTACCCATATATATATTACATTATGAGTCATAAAACAGGCCTAAATAAATTTAAAATGATTAAAATCATATAAAGTATGTTATCTTTAGACAATGGAATTAATTTAAAAATCAGTAACAAAAAATGTGGAAAATTCTCAAATATTTGGAAACTTAATAACATACTCTTAAACAATCCAGGTCAAAGAATAAAGCAGAAGGGAAGTTAAAAAATAGTTTGAATTGAATGAAAATGAAAAACATATAAACTTAATAAAACAACATATAAGTAACATATAATGAAACAACATACAAACTCCAATGCTATTAAAGCACTGCTTATATGAAAAAAAACAAAAACAAAAACAAATTATGGTCTTCTGTGAGCCTGGCTCCTAATTGCCTTGCTCCCTCCTATGGGATCCTGTGTCTTAGCCTTGGCCCTAATTGTCTCAAATATGTAATTCTTGATTAGAGGAATGATGCTTTTCAGACCAAGCAGCAGCATCAAAGTATCTGGAGGAAAATAAAAAGAACATCCTTATGTAGGTGTCAAATTTTTCTAATTTGGAGCAGAAGATGGATGAAAAGACTGATTTGTAACTTCCAGAAGTTTCAGGATGTCTCTGGAAAGAAACATGTAATGAGGATAGAGACATTGAAACTAGGCTAAAGTGGGTTTGTATCCTGACTCCAATCTAAAAGCTTGAGTCTCTAAGCAGAATTAACGTCTGAAGGAGTAATGGCGTTAGAGATTGACTGGAAGAGGATTCCGTGCTTCCTGCCCTTATTCTACAAGAAGCAGGGAGAGGGCGGGGACTGTGTTGAAAGAAGGATTTGACTGTTCATTATTTAATTGTTTAATTCAAAACAGAGTAACTTGCATAAACCAAGTGTTAGTCACTCAGTTGTGTCCGACTCTGTGACCCATGGACTGTAGCCTGCCAGGTTTCTCTGTCCATGGGATTCTCCAGGCAAGAATACTGAAGTGGGCTGCCATTTCCTCCTCCAGGGGAATCTTCTCAACCCAGAGATCAAACTCAATTCTCCTGTGTTTCCTGCACTGCAGGCGTATTCTTTACTGCTTGAGTCATCTGGGAAGACTGCATAAACCAAACGGATAGTCATAAAACTTCAGGGCTGGAAATGAGCTTAGATGTCCCTTTGCAAGTCACTGCCACATTAATGAATCCAGCTGTCCGTCCTAGGCTTCATCTTCCTTGACCTGTCCAGTGGCACCATCTTCACTTGACTTCCAGGCCCTCTGTGTCCTGGTTGTCCTCCCATCTTACTTCGATTCTCCTGCTTTGACTGGCTCCTGCCCCTCACCCTGACCTCCATGTACTAGAGTACCCCAGCTCCCTCACCACCTCCTCTAGGGCTCACTAGGTCTTAGGACTGTAACCTGAATCTTTGTCTTCAGCTCAGAGGTCTCCACTGAATATCAGACTGTATGTCCAATTGCACCTGTCATCTCTGTAAGTGGCTTTTGGCAGGAAAGAGGTTTCTGCAGGAGGCCCCTTTGTCTTGTTATTAACCTTAAACCAGGCGCCCCCATGATCTACTCAGTTCTGGCCCTAGCATACCTTTCAGATCTTTTAATCACACAATACCTTGTCTAACGTATTGGTTCTTTCCATAGATCAAAGAAGAGAAATGAACAAGTAATTAACAGATGACCAGATCTCTTCCCCAGCTTCCCCTTCAGTAATCTCAGGAATAAACTGTGTAAACAGATAGCATCAGGAGCAGTCCTAGCAGCAGCCTGTACACAGTAAAGGGTGGCAGCCACTCTGACCCCTCACCTCAGTGATTCACTGAGATTACTTCCCTCTTTCCCTTTAAAAACTTTCATGGCCGGACTTCCCTGGTGGCTCAGTGGTAAAGAATCTGCCTGCCAACGCAGGAGACACGGGCTGGATCCTCCAGGAAGATCCCATGTGCCTTGGAGCAACTAAGGCCGTGCACCACAGTTACTGAGCCTGTGCTCTAGAGCCTGGGAGCTGCTACTACTGAAGCCCTGTGCGCTCTAGAGCCTGTGCTCTGCAGCAACAGGAGCCACTGGAATGAGAAACCCCGGAAGCATACCTAGAGAGTAGCCCCTGCTCACTGCAATGAGAAAAAATCTTGCATAGCAACAAAGACCCAGCACAGCCAAAAATGAATAAATAAAATTATTAAAAAAACAAACAAACAACTTTCATGGCCGAGCAAAATCTTCAGAGGTGGTGTATGGGTACACTGAGCCCACCATCTCTAGATTGCCCTCATTCTGATTAAAGGCAACTTTCCTTTCTACCTACATTTGTCTCTCTCTTAAACATTTATTTATTCTTTTTATGGCTGCACAGTTTCGAGATCTTAGTTTCCTGACCAGAGATTGAACCCATGTCCTCAGCAGCGAAAGGACGGAGTCCTAGCCACTGACCCCCAGGGGATTCCCTCAGTCATCGATTTTTGAGCAGCAGCAGCCGGACTTGAGTTCAGGAACATCTCCAGGCAGTCTGATGGGCACCTCTGACTTCCACCTGGCATGTAGCTGCTGGTCCCCGACCTTCCTTGAAGCACCTTCTCACAGGTTTCATCTCAGTCAGTGCAGCTCTGTTTTTCCAGATGCTGTGGCCAAAATAGTTGGTGTCAAACTTCTCTTTTTTTCCCTCTCACACCATGCCAACATCAGCAAATCTGTCTACCTTCACACCATCTCCAAGTCGAGCACCCCTCGTCTCTTTCATTGTATCACCCTGGTCCAGCCCACTATGGATGCCCACTGGATGAAGGCCTGGGCATCAACTTCTTCTTGGGTGGTTTTTCAGTCTGTTTTCAGTATAGCAGGGATCCCTTGAAAATGTATACCCACCAGGAATTCCCTGGAAGTCCAGTGGTTAGGAGTCAGCACTTCTACTGCCTTGGTCAGGGTTCATCCCTGGTTGGGGAGCTAAGATCCCGCAAGCTGTGCCACACAGACACCCACCCACCCCCTCGCCACCAAATGTAAATTCACCAGTGCTCTTTGTCTTACACAGGGTCAAGGCTAACAATTAACAATGGCTTCTGAGGACCTGCCCCATCTGGCATCACTTTCCTTCCCCCTCATTCCTCCCACTGCCTTCTTCGCCAACTCTGTGCCATTTACACTGGTATCTTTTTAAAATTTGATTTAGGGCTACACTGGGTCTTCATGCTTTGTGCAGGCTTTCTTGAGTTGTGACAGTGGGGGCTATCTCATTGAGTTAATGAAACAAATATGATGTACCAGCATTGTTTCAATCACTGGGGTATAACCATTACTAGGACAAAGCTCCTACCCTTAGGAATACTGGCACTTGGAATGGGCTGTTGAAGCTGAATGAAGCTCCAGTACTTTGGTCACCTGATGCCAAGAGTCAACTCACTGGAAAAGATCCTGATGCTGGGAAAGATTGAGGGCAGGAGGAGAAGGGGGCGACAGAGGATGAGATGGTTGGATGGCATCACCAACTCTATGGACGTGAGTTTGAGCAAGCTCTGGGAGATGGTGAAGGACAGGGAAGCCTGGAGTGCTACAGTCCACGGGGTTGCAAAGAAACGACTTAGCAAGTAAACAACAACAAACAAACAATGAAGAGGAAACAAAAAAGGCTTCTTTTTTCCAGAAACTGGGCAGCTTCCTGGGGAGGCAGCACCCCAAGAGGACGAAGGGGGAGCACTTCTCCAGCTGAGGGACATGGCTGGTGGGGTGGAGCCCAGCGAGCAATTGAACAGGATGGACAGATTGATGTTTCACTCGGTTGGAACAATTCAAACTTTTCTACCTTTTGCGTGTAGTACCTATTCAGGCAATAACTTAAAATTGAAAAAAAATAAAAAGTCACCAGAAAACCTTAAATAATGAGCTAGGTGAGTAACATGCCTTTATATGGCTGATTCTACATTAACATTAAATCAGATAACTAGCTCTGTACAAATATGCAAGGTAGGAAACACTTCTACAATTTGCATTTACTAAACAACTTGCTTGCATTTTTTATTGTACCAGACATGCATTGGCAGTCTTTTTTTTAAAGCTAATTAGAAAAAAACCACAATATTTATCATCTAGCTAAGTGTTAAAGCAAAAATAGAAGAAAAATTGACACCTTCCTCCAGAAGAAAAAAATCATCAGTGATGATCCTATACCCCTGCCAAAAACCATCTGAATAGTTTCTCTCTTGGATGGACAATTCAGATTGTTCCCTTGTTTCTCGTCCAAAAGCTGTGCTTCTTCCCTTGACCCAAGGCCACAGCTCTTTCCTCTGGTGCTCAAGTCATAGTAGAACCTGTGAATGGAGCCGCCAGAGACCAGCAGCGTCGCTCAGGGCACATTTGCTGTGGAAACTATGTTTGGCAAGTATCGAATGTCTGAACTTCTTTTCCTGGGCATGGTAGGGTTGACAGCACTTATTCTTAACAGGGGAAATTCTAAACTTGGCCACTTATGAGCACAAAAATGTAACTTCCATAACACAGAACACATTTCCTTCTTTCTGTCAACACACACAGAGGCAGTGCAGGCCACCCAGATACTTGGTGAGCAATTTGTTTCTAAAACAGATTGCTTCCTGAGTCAGGAGAAATTTGTAGATAAGCATGTGAAATATTCTCTGGATCAATGGAGCAGTAACTGAAGCCCTGAACTGAAGCCAACTGAAGCCCTGACTTCCCAAACAATTATGTTTTGTTTCTGTTTTTGTTCCTAAGAGGAAAATGGCCAGAAATATAACACCTAGATAGAACTTGAAAATAATTTCAAATGTTTAGATTTACTAATTGAAATAGAAAAATGTCCCAGGGAATTTCCTGGTGGTCCAGTGGTTAAGACTCTGAGCTCTCACTGCCAAGGGCCTGTAAAACAGGGTTCGATTCCTGTTTGAAAAACTAAGACCTTGTAAGCTGCATGGTGGGAAAAAAGAAAAAAAGCCCCAATCTGTTTATTTTGTGCTTTTAATTTGGGCCTCATGAATAAAAAACCTAAATGAGCATAGTGTGTGGACAACAGGAAGTACTCTGAATAGAATGAGCTAAAGATTGTTTACAATGATGACAACAGTAAAGCTAAATTCTCTTGTATGAACTTTTTAAATACAGCCACCAAATTCTAATACACACTGGGGAACACCAAATTATAAAACCATTTTCCCATAATTATTGTCCAATGACCCTAAGCTATGCTTATTCATAACTACACGCAACTTCATAAGCTAGAAACGATCACGGTTCATTTCATCAGTATGTTGTGTTACTGGTTATCTGACATCCTTTTGCGAGTATGTTTTTAACAATAACCAATTACCCAAAGAATGTTACTAAGCACCCTGTTGCTTAAGAGTCATTTCACAGTGGCAGTTTCTATCTTTGGTTGTCTAGAAATTGGTGCTGTGTGGGTGTGTAAAAAGATGCTTCTCAGGGAGGTCATTTCTTTTAAATTGAAATGTAGTTGATTTACAATGTTGTGTTAATCCCATCCATACAACAGTGACTCAGTTATACATATATATACTATTTTTTAACATTAATTTCCATTAAGGTTTATCAGGATATTGAATATAGTTCCCAGTACTACTCAGTAGGACCTTGCTGTTAACCCATTCTACACATAATAGTTTTTCTCAGGGAAGTCTTGTTTAAAAAATAATTAGGGTATAAACCCCTTTAATAAGTTTGCATTTTGCTAGCTTCTTAAACGAACGGAGAGGACTGTAGATTTAAAGCGCCTGGGATCTGCTGCCATCTAGTGTTAGGTTGCTGACAGCTGCTTCAAAACTGAGCTCCGAAGAACCGAACTTTTCACCTCCTCCCACGCCTGCCCCAGTGCCCCACTTCTGCCTCCATTCCAGTCACCAGCCCATGTCAGCACAAAGCTTTTGCGTCTTTCCTTTTTCCCACTGTCACTAACAATCTAGCTTTCATGCCCATTTTGTTGGAAGGACGTCAAAAGAAGTCAGTTGAATTGGCTCACCATATGCTATTTCTGGGCAAGTTCTTTAAGCTCTCTGGGCTTCAGTCTCATTGTTCAGATAGGAACAGAACTGCCTAACTTCATAGGTTGTCCTGATTAAATGAGCTAATACACATGCAAGGATTTAATAAATGTTCATTATCATCACACATCTATCAAACCTGAGTCCTTAATGGAAATACAAGTATTGAAAATAGTCTGGGGAATTCCCTGGAGGTCCAGCGGTTAAGACTCAGCACTTTCACTGCAGTAGCAGTCTAACCCCTGGTCGGGGAAATAAGATGCCTCAGAGCTGGAAAAAAGGAAACAGCTTGTATTACTTTTCATTTTATTATCAGAACGCAGAAATTGGGTTCTGTAAGACAATTCAGGCTGCTTGTTTTTCAGAGGTCCATTCTGGATAAAAAGTCCTTTGAAAATATTTGCACCCAGGCTATAGCTTCTTCTTTTTTAAAAAATTGAAGTTACAAAGTTAGTTTCAGACATACAGCAAAGTGATTCAGTTTATATGTGTATTCATTTTCAGATTGTTTTCCATTATGGGTTATTACAAGATATTGAGTACAGCTTCCTGTGCTATACAACAGGTTCTTGTTTGTTATCTGTTTCATATACAGTGGTGTGTATGTTAATCCCAAATTCCTAAATTATCTATCCCTACCCTTAACTGTTTTTTTTAGTGGCATGGGCAGCTTGCAGGATCCCTACCAGGGAACTTCCTAAAACTCACTTCTCAATCTTTTCAACTATTTAAAAATGTAAAACAAAACCCTGCAGCGGGTTGGATTGGGCAGCAGGATAACTGGTCGCTTTGAGGGCCACAGGCTGCCCCATGATGTAGTTAGGTTTGGGCCTTGTGATTTTTTCTGCCTATAGAAAGTGCAAATTACTTGTATACATTCATCACACTTGTGGGCTGAGAGCAGCCATGGGCATCACTGCACAGGGGACAGAGCCCTGCTGTGCCCACCTGTCAGTCCTTGAACAGCCTTTGCCGTACTGCAGTGAGACACACTCATGATCCATCAGCCACGGTTACAACTTCCAGATTCTTGATTTTTTCCCTACAAAATCTGAGGATCAACCCCACACTACTTTGACAAATGCTCCTAATACAGTCCCCAGGAAAATGTTAAGTTCAACTCTATTTCTTTGCCATGATATATGCTAAAAACCCCTCTCCCCATCCAGCTCCAGGGTACATCAAAAAACTCCTCACACGTCAAGTGATGATGATCAGTACAATGCTGGAAGAGGAGTGTCTGGGCAGTAGGTCAGGAAACAGGGAAATAATAAAAATCTGTCAGGCTGCATTGGTAAGCTTATCTGGTGCTTTCCCAGAATGGAAACCAGATGGACTTCTAGATCCACAAATTCAGACATGGTTCAAAGAGTTAGGCAGTTCTGTTACTCATTCAATTTAATTAAACATAATGAACATAGTCTGTATAGGGACTAATCTAGAGCTAAGATGTTCTTTGTATGTTTATTTTTGGGTGCGTGTGGCTCTGTTGGTACTTGTGGGCTTTCTCTAGTTGCAGTGAGCAGGGGCTGGTCTCAAGTTGCAGGGCACAGGCTTCTCACTGCAGTGGCTTCTCTTGTTGCGGAGAATGGGCTCTAAGTGCGCAGGTTCAGTTGCTCTGTGGCATGTAGAATCTTGACCAGGGATGAACCTGTGTCCCTTGCACTGACTGGCAAATTCTTAACCACTGGACCACCAGGCAAGTCCCTATGCTCTCTGTGTATTAAAACTGATTCACCTAGGTCAGTATTATCATCATAATATGTAACAAATATTACATGAAAAAACGTTTGGTGGTAATGAATCCTTTTAATGAAACTGAATTAGCTGATCCCTTGTGGCTCAGCTGGTAATGAATCCACCTGCAATGCATGAGACCTGGGTTCAATCCCTGGGTTGGAAAGATCTCCTGGAGAAGGGAAAGGCCACCCGCTCCAGTATTCTGTCCTGGAGAATTCCATGGACTGTACTGTATTAGTCCCCGGGGTCGCAAAGAGTCGGACATGACTCAGAGATTTTTACTTCACTTCAATTAGCTGACACATTTCAAGGGTATCAAAACCTTAAAAGATCATTCAAAGGCAAAACCCAACATTTTTTATTTCAGGATATCCAAGTTCCCCTTGCATACAAAAAACAGAAAAAGTTTATCAGGTGGTCACTACATGAATCTTGAAACCAAATTCCTGATTGATGATACTGATATAAGATGGTAGTTATTAATTAATCCATGCCAGCCCACCACAAACTAATTTAACATTGGTAAAAATGATCGTATATACATAAATGAGTGTCTATTAGTACTGACACCTCCTTCTCACTCCCCATAGAATTTGACTTCTAGTTTCAGCCATCTGATGGGTTAAATGCGCTTGGTCTAATAGAGAACTATTTTGATGGTCAAGCAAGATTTTCTTTATTTGATGGTAACAACAAAGGTTACAGTTTAGTACTTAAACCAGCAGTTAATAGTGATTTTCTCTCCAGGCAGAGTAACTAAAAGCACCTGTGAAAACTGCAAAGAAAACTAGGGACAGGACAAGAGGCAGCGGAAGCCTGGCTGCTGTAAACTGGTGTGCACCCCTGCATTCCAGCAAGGGCAGGGGAGCCAGAATCACCGACTGCTTTCCTCAGGGACTTGAATTGACAGTTTTTTCCCAACTATCTTGTTACTGGTTGCATTCCACTGTACCCAGTTAAATATAAAGAATTAGTCTTCTTAATAAAATCATCTTTTCAGAAGAACTATACACATTAAAAAAAAAATCACTGATTGTGTTTCCTTCGTCTTTTTTTCTTTGAACTTGCAGGTGATTGAGTCTCCTGTGTTTCTTCTTTTACACCAGATACGGGCTGTTTGAAAACTATTTCATTATCTTTATCATCATCATTCATTTTAGCCACTTCAGATTTTCGTTTCTCCAAAAATGCTGGTGTACAAACTGGTGTGGGACCCTGGGTTCAAGTGAAAGATTATAATACATAAATGTGGGAAGATATTAGGAATGACCCTCTCCCGCCACCACTCCTCTATTTTTATAAGTTACACATATTATTTTTGGCCTGTTTCCATCATTTGATGATATAGCTGCACATGATCAAGCGCTTAGGTGCTGATCACACTTCGTTACAAGACTAAGCAAGCAAAGCGACAGTAGCAGCAACTGCCTTTCCTCCTTTAAACTGCAATACTGGATTCCCAGAATACTGAGGACAATCTTACCTGGCTATCCACAGCCTTCTCAGGAGTCTCAGGAGTGACTGAAGCGGCTTTCTTCTTCTTACGTAAAGCCTTCAATAAATTTTAAGAGACTACATCAATCTGCGTGTTGACTAGATGTAGTGGTCCTCAATGGACTTCCCCATTTATCTTTTTCTAATATCAAGTGGGTAATATGATAAGCAAAAGTTTTACCTGGTGCTTTCTGGAATTTTGAGGACCAGTGTTTGAAGCATTTTCCTCATTTTTATGTAATACCTTAACCTAAGTAAGCATACAGAAGTAATAGAAAAAGAAGTTGTAAAACTAGCAGTCTCACATATGTATATTTTAAAACTTACCATTAGATCATTATACATATGCTTATTAGTTAATTCTGACATAGACTTTTAGGACTATTTCCAACTTAAAAGGACCATGAAACAAAATTTTAACTAAAATGGCATATAAAGGATGGTCATTTTACAGTCTTGGTATTTACTGGTAACATACAATAAACCAAACATTTAATCCTGGCAATGACACCTTTACTAGTAATCTACAAGCATTATGGTTTTCAGTCAAATAAGGTTTCACTCAATCATCTAAAACTACTAAATCAGGTACGTGTTGCAAATTGGTTAATCCCGTTCAGGATTTCCTCCCCTGTGTAGTGTAACAGGAAATACTAGGACTGCTTGACAAACCTACAAAGACAAGCCTACAATGACTGCAGTATCAAAAATTCAGTCAAAACCTCGTAGGGGGAGATACTGGGTTAGACATTTTATACAAAGGAATACACACCAATGAAGGGAAATTATAATCAATCCCCTTTTTAGCCAATCTCTTCCTGAGTAATTTTTCCTTCTTTTTAAACCGCTCCTCCATCCGTAGCTTTTGAACAAGTGACCGATTCTGATTGTACCGTTTCACTGCTGGATATGATGGCCTTTTAAATGGCATATGCCACTCTCTAAAAAGTTCTTCATGTACCTTTTCAGGTGGTATAAAATGACCTACAATTAAAAAAGAAAGAAAAAAAAAGTTTTCAATCAAGTAGGAGGGAGAGGATTTTAATGAGAACTCCAGACTCTCCCTTGTGTCACTTGTAGCATACTCAAATTGATGTGTCCCCCATTTACAAGGAGAAGCCTGAAAGAAAAAAGCAGGTACCCAAGGGAAAGTCAGGCAGCCCACAATTACCCACCACTCACTCACTGTGTGCCAAGAACGATTCCAGGACTAGAGATACATGAGTGAACAAGACGAGTGCATAGAGGAGAGTGTGGAAATTAAGTCTTAGGGTTCCCAAAGCTAAAAGGACTCCCACTTTTAGACTGTGTGACTCACGACAGCAGAAGCTCTTACCTTCTGGCTCATATCCTCCAGGCACCTGCCCAGGACTAAGGCAGCTCACTGCTTATCTGTATCTCTCTGTTTAGGGATGCACACTGAGCCCCTTATGCAGGGAAGCCAAAATCCCTGGGATCTACCCTCCACCAGTGATAGATGGTACACAAATATCCCAGTTTCTGTGCTTGTCAGCTGGGATAATTCTGTTTCCCAAGGTGACCAGCAGGAAGGAGCCCAAATGCCTAAATAACCTGCTTGCTAAAATACCCTTTACTGACTTCCTTCCTTCCTTTACTGACTGTCAAATCTTCACTCCTTACAAGTATTTCCCTGGGATCACCTCCAAGACAAACTACTCCCCTGCAAAAAAAAGAAAAGGTGGGGATGTGGCTAACACCTCACATCGGAGTTTGGCACTGTTTTTGCCACCCTTCAGAAGTCAGGTGGAGCACAGCAGGGATCTCACACACGTGGTCACCCAATCACCCACTTCGTCCTGGCAAGAGCCACATTTTTCACGTGTGAATAACACCCAGGATCTCAGGGGGCTCCTGGGACCCTCTCTCACAGCAATAGGAACTAAGATGGAGAGGTGTGACCTGGGTGCTGGCTCTGGATGAGCTGCTCTGGGGAGGCGGGTCGGTGGGAGCTCCACCTCCTGCAGGATGAACCTCTCATCTGCTACTGTTGCCCTTGTACTTCCAATGGTTTCTCTGCAGGGGAGCTTCAGCCAAGGCCATGAAGACTGGCTGACATGTGACTCCTCACCCTGAACATCATCCTGTCTAGGACCATTAGTGGTTTCTGCTGTCCTCGGCATGTATTCTAAACTGTGCTTTACATGGCTTCTGGTAACCTGACCTTTATTCATCTATTTTCTTGCTACGCTCTTTGAAGGCAATTACGTTTGTCACTGGTTTGGCATTTGCTGTCCCCCCACCAAATTCTCAGTTCCACCCCTTCACCTGGCTGTTATTTAATCTTCAGGTTCCAACTTTAATGACTCTTCCTCAGGGAAGCCTCCCACACCTCACCAGGAAGCCCTTCCTATTTACTCCTTAAGGAAACTGTTCCAACTCCATCTCAGCAGAAAACAGCTCTCACTCCAGAAATCTTAAAATTCCAGTTCAAACCTATCTTGAAAATGCACTTAAATTGTTGCACCACTACTTAGGAGACTCATCCCAGGGATGAGGTGGGACGTCCAAGCAGCTAAGCAACTTCTCACCGCAGCCACCATCAGCAGGAGCATCCCTGAAATCCCACAGGCTAAGAATCGGGTACTTACACTTCAAGAGTCTTTCACCAAAAAGGTAGTTGTTCATTGTTTCAGCAGCTATTTTGGCAACATCTTCAGATTCAAACTCCACAAAGCCGTAGCCTTTGCTATTTCCAGTCTGCAATGACAAATCCACCACAAAAAGCAGAACAATTACATACTAATGTGCCACCAAACCCCTAAAATGTCATTAATGTACATTAGCTGTGTCCGACTCCTGCGACACCATGGACTGTAGCCTGCCAGGCTCCTCTGTTCATGGGATTTTCCAGGCAAGAATACTAGAGTGGGTTGCCATTTCCTTCTTCAGGGGATCTTCCCGATCCAGGGATTGAACCTGGGTGTCCTGCACAGCAGGCAGATACTGACTGAGCTACCAGGGAATTCCCAGTAGGAATAGCATTAAGGAATAACATTAAGACACCTTTAATTTTCAACTTCAAATCACATAGTGTGCAGACTGTTACAGGGAAAGAAAAGATCCAAAATAGTCTAAATTTGCCTCTGGTTTTGAAGATTTCCTGGGATTATAGTTGGAATTTATTCAGTAGCAACAGCCAACATAAAGGAATCTGGTAGGCTCCATAGTCCTTTATTCATTGACCTCATGGGTGGTCATATTATCCATCTACTTGGGAGATGGAATAAATGCGTCACAAAAATACAGGTAATGTAATTCCCATTTATATGAAAAAAAAAGGAAAGAAATTAAGTCAGTGTCTCCCAGCCCATCAATAAAACATCGCATTCACTGTCATGTTTAACAACGACTGACTATCTCCACAGCTGAGGGCACAGGACCAGGGACCACTCTCTCAGAGACACACATGCTGGGTTCTGGCCTCTACACCGCAACATAATGAGCTTGCTAACAGGAGTTCTAAAGTCCAAATGCTCAGGTTTGAATCTTAGCTCTGACACTCAGATAAGGAATGTTTAAGCCTCAGTTTTTCCTAAAATGAGGATAAAATAAACACTCTCATAGAGTTGCCATGAAAACACAAAATAACTGGCAAGTGCTCCACACTTTTGTCAAGTAGTCAATACATGTTACTTTAGGGTGGCAGGGTATGCCTACCCCACATCTGCTCCTCTGGCAAATAATTATTGAGCTGAAGGTACTGAGAAATAGAACAAGAAACTCTGCCCTCCCCTTATTTACCTAAAAACAGGACACAAATTTAGAAAGGTGTCCTCTCCCTTCTATCAGAAAGATGTTAGAGGAATCCACACAAGAAACTTTACTAAGCAGATTTTATCACTAAGATCCAAACCTGGGCATTTGGACTTTAGAATTCTTATGAGCCTCCTGATATTTGCCTCCCCACAACTTGCAACCACATAAACTCAAAGCACTGTTCCCTCATCTTGTCACTCCTCAAAGTTCTCACAACCCTTTCTTTGAGCACTCCCATGAGTAAGCAAACATTTTAGTCTCTTTTTAATCTGTTTTTCAGTCCAATTTATAGGGTCTCAGCCTAGGGCAGTAGAAAAAGAACTTTCCCTCCTCTACAGTTCCAATTCTTAGTGACAACAACTAGGAAAACTTTACAATCTTGCATTAAACAAACTATTTTCGGATATGGCTCAAAACTGGTCATGTGATCCTGGAAATAAGAAACCATTCACAGGCTGTGTGGCTTAACAAGAGTTGGGAGCCAGGAGGCTGACTCCTAGCTGTGCTAGTGACTAACAATCAGGACACAGCCACCACCTAGAGTCTCAGGTTAGTTATCTGCAACAGGATGATTCTGGTAAAACTTTAAATGTCTGACAATCCTCCTACCATCCCAACTCTCACTCAGGAGGGGAACGATGGTGGAGTGTAAGACACTATAATAAATCTTTTGAAATCTGATGTGAAAATACATGTCAAGTGTCCCCCAAACCAAACACTCAAAAGCCAAAACCTTGACCTAGTAATCCAAGAAAGTTAGAAATACCAAGCAGATAGTCAAAACTGGGGTGGGTAGCTTTATAATATGCAACAAAGCTGGAAATGTTACATTTCAGTGCACTGCATCAAGGAGCAGACTTTCTAAGAAAACTGGCCTCAACTCTTTAAAAGAGCCAATGTCAAGAAAAACCAAACAAGCAAAACAGGGGTAGAGAGACTGTTCTACATAGGATGAAGAGATAAACGATCAAGTGCAATGCATAAACCCTAACTAGATCCCAGAATGGCAGGGACTATTGCAGATATTTGAAGAGGGGCAGTAAATGAGATTATCATTTTGTGATTATGTAGCACAATGTCCTTCGGAGAAGGAAATGGCAACCCACTCCAGTGTTCTTGCCTGGAGAATCCCAGGAACAGGGGAGCCTGGTGGGCTGCTGTCTATGGGGTCGCACAGAGTCAGACACAACTGAAGCGACTTAGCAGCAGCACAATGTCCTTATTCTTAGATTTATGATGATGTATTTATATTAAAGTATTACAACTATCACTTTCTTCAAAAGGTTAAAAACCCAAAAAAGTATGTACGTTTTTATAGACATGAGAAGAGATGAAGCTAGTGTATCAGGATATTAACAATGAGTGAATCCAAGGGAGGATGTTCATTACACTTTCCTTTCTACTTCCCTGTCAACATTTTCAGAACACAAGGCTGGTGAACACAACTGCACTTCTTTATGGAAAAACACTTACAAAATAACAACCCACAAAAGGCAGAAAAAAAAGTCTTTGAAAAAAACAATAAGGGCAAAAACATGAATAAGTGTTTCACAGAACACCAAAGGCTGATAAACAAATAATGATACTCAATCTCACTACTGCATTCATCTCACGTGCTAGTAAAGTAATGCTTAAAATTCTCCAAGCCAGGCTTCAGCAATATGTGAACTGTGAACTTCTAGATGTTCAAGCTGGTTTTAGAAAAGGCAGAGGAATCAGAGATCAAATTGCCAATATCCGAAGGATCATCGAAAAAGGAAGAGAGTTCCGTGCACGATACTGGATGCTTGGGGCTAGTGCACTGGGACGATCCAGAGGGATGGTATGGGGAGGGAGGAGGGAAGAGGGTTCAGGATGGGGAACACATGTATACCTGTGGCGGATTCATTTTGATATTTGGCAAAACTAATACAATTATGTAAAGTTTAAAAATAAAATTAGAAAAAAAAAACAAAAAACAAAAAAAACATCTATTTCTGCTTTCTTGACTATGCCAAAGCCTTTGACTGTGTGCATCACAATAAACTGTGGAAAATTCTGAAAGAGATGGGAATACCAGACCACCTGACCTGCCTCTTGACAAACCTATATGCAGGTCAGGAAGCAACAGTCAGAACTGGACATGGAACAACAGACTGGTTCCCAATAGGAAAAGGAGTACGTCAAGGCTGCATATTGTCACCCTGCTTATTTAACTTATATGCAGAGTACATCATGAGAAATGCTGGACTGGAAGAAACACAAGCTGGAATCAAGATTGCCGGGAGAAATATCAATAACCTCAGATATGCAGATGACACCACCCTTATGGCAGAGATTGAAGAACTAAAGAGCCTCTTGATGGAAGTGAAAGAGCAGAGTGAAAAAGTTGGCTAAAGCTCAGCATTCAGAAAACGAAGATCATGGCATCTGGTCCCATCACTTCATGCAAATAGATGGGGAAACAGTGGAAACAGTGGCCGACTTTATTTTTCTGGGCTCCAAACTCACTGCAGACGGTGACTGCAGCCATGAAATTAAAAGACGCTTACTTCGTGGAAGGAAAGTTATGACCAACCTACACAGCATATTGAAAAGCAGAGACATCACTTTGTCAACAAAGGTCCGTCTAGTCAAGGCTGTGGTTTTTCCTGTGGTCATGTATGGATGTGAGAGTTGGACTGTGAAGAAAGCTGAGCACAGAATTGATGCTTTTGCACTGTGGTGTTGGAGAAGACTCTTGAGAGTCCCTTGGACTGCAAGGAGATCCAACCAGTCCATCCGAAAGGAAATCAGCCCTGAAGGACTAATTGGAAGCTGAAACTCCAATACTCTAGCGACCTGAAGCGAAGGGCTGACTCACTGGTAAAGACCCTAATGTTGGGAAAGATTGAGGGCAGGAGGAGAATGGGATGACAGAGGATGAGATGGTTGGATGGCATCACCGACTCAATGGACATGGGTTTGGGTGGACTCTGGGAGTTGGTGATGGACAGGGAGGCCTGGCGTGCTGTGATTCACGGGGTCGCAAAAAGCTGGACATGACTGAGCGACTGAACTGACTGAATCTCACTAAAAATTAGGCAGATCATTCTACACTCATCCAGAGGATATATTATAAAGTGCTATTTTTCAAACTCAGAGTTTGAAGAGTTTAAAAGTTGCCCTTTTAAAGGGCAGCAGAATCAATTTATTATGCCAGAAAAGTATTTTTAAATAAACTGAATGGGAAAATTAAGTATTATCTTCCTAGATTTTTATTTCAGTTAATGTTTACGTACAGGTTCATGTGTGCTGGCTTGTGCTGTAAAACTTACTTCTTATTGTGGATTCAAGGTCTGAAAAATACTATTCAAGAGAAAGTCACCTATACCTGCACAAAGAATGTTCCCAGCAGTTTCATCGACAAGACTGGAAGAAAGCTAACGTTCAACAAGAGGGTGGATAAACAAACTGCAGCATATTCAGGCAGTGACAACAGAGCAGGGACAAGTAGTTAACTGTTCTGTTGTAACTTAAGTGGTAAAATGTGAAAAAACTGTATCAAGAAAAAAAGAGATTCCAATAACAAGAATTCTGTGGTTACAAGTATTGTATGTGGGAAAAAAATAAAGTTGGCCACACCCTATTACTGAAATAAACCACACAAATCTTTATTAGGAGGTAGGTATGATACAGTGACATTTTTACAATACTTTGTGTATCAGGCACTGTTCTAAGAATCTTATACTTATTACCTCATTTAAGCTTTGATTCAATACTCCTGAGAGGCTAGTGCAATTTTGCTCATATTTTAAATCAGAAAACAAGCACGCAGGTTATAGAATTTGCCCAAAGTCACAGAACCAGTAAGGTGTAGAGTCCAGCCTCACACTTAAGTTCATGAACCCTTGGGTTAGTAGTTACAGGATAAAAAGGACTCACTAGGATTGCCAATTTTATTTGAGGAACTGAGGCAATTACCTTAAAAAAAAAAAAAGTAAAATACACATTCACAGGAATACTAATTTTGTTTTCCATCTGCTTCAGGTTTTAGACCTTATCCAATCCCTTTCTGGAATGAAGTGTGATAATCGAACATGCAAACATGCTCCAAAACCTGTCAAGGATGATATGCTTTTGGAAAATAAAACAATCTAATTCAATACAAAAATCTTACCTTTTTACTCCTGGACAGTCTGAATCTTGTAACAGTGCCAAATTGGGAAAAATATGCTCGGATCTGGGTTTCATAAAGGGTTGGTGGTAAGTGGCCCACATAGATTACTCCAGGAGTAGGTTTTTGTTTCTCCTGTTGCTGAAAACATAAAGACCAGGGAAATATATATATATATATATATATGTTTTTAATTAAAAAAAAAATCACACTGCAACAAAACTTGTGAAACTCTGCTCTTAGATTAAGACAAGAGATCAAAAACCTACCCTGTATTTCCACTTACCACAACAGAAACTATAAAGAATAATAGTGAAGAGACTTATGGTTGCCCGGGGGGGGGAGCGGGATGGGGGAGGAGTGGGAGTTTAGGGTTAGCAGATGCAAACTATTATATGGAAAATGGATAAACAACAAGGTCCTACGGTATAGCACAGGGAACTATATTCAACACCCCAGGAGAGATTAACACAACACTGTAAATCAACTAAACTCCAATGGAAAAAAAAAAAAAAAAGGGTGTCCTCGAAGACAATCGCCAAGCAGTAGCCTGTCTTCTCAGCTTCCCTCTCCGAGCACGAATACTCAGTAACTACACGCTGAATTAACAGATAAAATCTGGCCTAAGAACTCTAACAAACATACCCTTCAATATTGTTTGCAGATCACCATTTACTCGCACCCAAGTAAAGAAACAATTTTAAGACGTCAGTAAACCTCCACGAAGCCTACTAACCTTTTAGTATCTCTGTCCTCGAATCCCTGCCTTCGGTAACACAGACTTTTAAGCTTTCCCATGTACATTTTATGATAAAATCTTGGGCAGATATTATTGAACTTGATATCAGGGCCCCCAAACAGCAAATAGAACTTGGGTAATACTGTCTTTTAAGAATTCCAAAACCACTAACCAGGCAAACAAACCTCCCCAGTTCGGGGGCCCAGCCGAAGTAGGACTGGAGCTGATCCGCGGGACGAGGGCTGACCCAACAGCTGGCTCTCCTCTCTTCGAGCATCCCCGCGATATCCACTCCTTACCTTACCTCCGTAAGGACCCTAAAGTCCGCGCGGCCCAAAGCCGTCACTTCTCGGTCCTCCCGAGGAAACCTCGGCCCGCAAGCTCTTGAGGTCGGGTCCCGACCTGGGTGACGCCGGACGAAGCACACGCTTGGGGAGGCCGAGGCGCGCGGGCGGGACACCCAGACCCGGTCCGCCACCTCTCCTCGCGGTCGGGCCCGCGCCGGCCGCTCACCTTGGTCGCACGCCGACGAACCTGAGCCACCTCCTTTTTAAATTTGGCATCCTCCTGCGGGTTTAGGGACAGGAGTGGCTTTGCCGGGCCACCGAACGCCGCCATGCCGCCAGCTCGTACTCCGACGAGACCCACGCGGTACACCCGGAAACGCCAGACCCTCTGCTTCCCCAAAGCGGAAGGGAGGGCGGGGCCTGCGGCACGGCTCCGGGGCGGAGCCTGGGTGCACGGCGCGGGGGCGGAGCCTGGGTGCACGGCGCGGGGGCGGAGCCTGGGCGACAGCGTAGCGCGGGGGCGAGGCATAGGGCGTGGCGCAGCGAGGTGAAAGGGCTCAAGGGGCTTCTCGGCTGGCAGGTGTCGTCTGGCACGTTCAGGGTTGCCTCCATTTGGAGGTGCTCATTCGCCTGGCTGCTCAATATTTAGATATCCTGCCTGACAGTGATTCTACCTGCCAACGAGGTCAGCTCTGTGTCCGGGAACTCCCCTTGGGAGGGCTTTTCTAAGCTGATCTGATGCTTTTAGCAAGGGTGTCGTCTTCTGTTGCCTACAGGAGATGGCTTTCACTCCTTGCATTGTTGCAGGGCTGGCCTCTTGGCTGTTCTCAAAATTAGATGTTTGATGTATGAGTCAGATACTGGTCTAGGATACAGAGCAGGTTCTACGGTTCCCTGAGGGTCCCTTCCGTGTGTGTGTGTGTGTGTGTGTGTGTGTGTGTGAACAGCCCCCTCTATTCCTGACATCTCTTAGTTCCTATGGGGAGGGAAAAGGAGGAGCAGAGTAGGGGAAGACGGCAAACTGACGGGATCTTCTGGGAGATCCCCTCTCAGATTTCTCCGACCCGCTTCAGGAATTCCTGGCCTCCAAAGGATCAGGTGGTGACACAAGTCTTATCAAAATTGAGTGAGCATGCGGATTGCCAATTCTGATTCCTGGGGGGAGGGGGGGGGGCAGGGCCTCAGGTTCTGTCTTTCTAACAAGCTCCCAGGTGAGGCTGATGCTCTGTGGATTACACTTTGATTATCAGGAGTAGAGACATGGGGAACTGATCACTGAACTGGGTTGAATTGCTGTCCCCTCAAAAGATATGTTTAAGTCTTCACCTCAACACCTGTGATGCAGACAGGATCTTTGCTGATGTAATCATGTTCAGATGAGGTTGTTATGGAATAAGGTGGGCCCTAATCCAATGATTAGTGTCCTTATAATAAGGAAACTTGGACACACACACACACACACACACACACGGATAATGCCACGTGATGATGGAGGCAGAGATTGGAGAGATGTCATAAACTGAGGAACACCAGGAATTGCTGGAAGAGGTAAGGGACTATTCTTCCCTAGAGTCTTCAAGAGAATGGCTCTGCCAAAATCTGGGACTTGGATTTCTAGCCTCTAGAACTGTGGGAGAAGACATTTCTGTTGTTTCCAGCCACCCAGTTTGTGGTCATTTGTAATGGCAGCCTTAGGAAACGAATACAGTTACCACTTTGGTGCAGCCTTAAATGATGTTCTGAGGAAAACACTTTGATTAATCTTGGGGCTTACTTGACACCTTACCACGAGGTAGTGGAAGAACTCTTGGATGTTCATAGAAAGCTACCAGGACACCCTCCCCTTGGCCTTCACCTGATCATAGAAGTCTGCCCTTAACTGGGGACAGAGTCTCAGCCCTTGAATCCTCACTGCATCCCAGACCTGTTTCATTTTCCCCTTTCTGAGCTTGAGTCAGTCACAGCGCCTTCAATGACGTATGCTCTGGCCCTGCCAGGGACCATCTCATTCTCCTCTGACTTTGCTGTCTAGAGCCCAGGGATCATAGGAGTTGTGCTCTTCTGGTCAGAGAATCCAGAAGCCCACTAGACCCTTGGCCATGTGCCTGGGGAAAAATCCTCCTCCTCTCAGGTGGTACCTCAGTTTTCTCAGCCATAAATAAGATTTTGGTTGAGATGATTGTTAAGTTTCCTGGGTGGAGGTGGGGGAGTCTGTACTGTTTAGTGGCAGCAGCATCAGTACTAATGATCAGAATGGCAGCTGGCCTTCCACATGCCCAGGTAATAGACGTGGGCTGCCTATATTTGTCTCTTCCTTCCTTCTCTCCTTCTTAACTTCTTTCCCTGTTTTCCTCCCTCTCTTCCTTCCTCCTGATTTGCATGTAGAATGGGGAGGCTACTTGGGTGAGATGGTTCTCACTGAGTTAGACTGTCCCATACACACTGCCTTGGCATCTGTCCCCAGCACTCATTGCCAGCGCCACCCCACCCCAGTCACTTAACAACGTGTAACAAATGCCTCCCAGGCACTTCCCCAGACCAAGTGGACTGTTGAGTGAGCTCACTGCAGTTCTCCCCATCTTTCTCCCCCTCTGTCTTCCCATGCCACCCCTCACTTGGGATAGAATATGGGCACGTCTTTCCCATGGTGCCACTATCATCACCTATGGGCTGGGGGCCCAGCACAGCAAGGGCTGCTTGCTGGGGTTGATGGCAGGGGGTGGGGGGTGGGGGTTAGGGGGGTGGATGGCAGAGTGGGACCACCTGCAGGGCAAGGCAGGATGTGCTGAGTGTCTGGGGAGCTGGGCCATGGGAGGAGAGGGCTCTGTGGGGTGGGGCTGAGGGCTGGAGGAGAGGAGACCAGGTGGGCACCGACAAGGTCCAAGGTGCCTGCCCAGCTCTGCCCACCTTCCTCTTTCCCTATTCTCCTCCCCTTCCATCTCTCTGCCTGATCCCTGTGGGGTCATCCAACATGTCACCCTCGGGATGAGAGCCCAGCTACGTGAACCCAGCTGCTGCCACTAAAGAGGGCAGACTCCCCTACCCCACCCTTGGCCCTGCCGGACTGTCCCTTGCTTAGTTACAGGGCTTCTCATGTGGGACTGAAAGGCACAGTTTTAGGGGAAGAAGTGTGGAGCGATTCTCATCTGTGTCACCAGCTTCAACTGTGCAGCCTCAATGCATGTCACCTGACAAACTAAACATTCAGTCTGCAGACCACTTAGGGCCCATGACCTGAGGCTGGAAGGGAAATTTTCTTCCTCTGTCCTGTGGATGTCTGTCACCTGGGGCACACCCTGCCCTATGCTGTGTTTAATGTCCTGCACAGGCCCCAAATCCAGATACCAAGTGTGGCAGTGACCCTGGTGAAGCTGGGTGGGCCTCTGGGAGATAGGGGTGGGAAGCGTGGAGAGTGGGTGCTGCCCAGAGGGTTCAGATTCCCTGGGAAAACCACTGGGCTGACTCACCAATGCCCTCTTTCACCCCAGAATCCTTTCCAGCCCTTCAGTGAGGGATGTGGGCCCTGGTGTCCTGGGTCCTGAAGGGCCTGTAGTCCAAATCCTGGTGCCCCCTTCCTAGCCTGTATTAATCATGTTTGTATTTTCTCTTTTTCTGTTTTGACACCTTAACAAGCTTGCTGGCAGTTTGGGATTAGCAGATGCAAACTATTATATATATAATGGATAGACAACAAAGTCCTACTGTTTAGCACAATATCAATATCCTGTGATAAACCATAACAGCAAAAAAAATATGAAAAAGAATATCTATATAACTGAGTCACTTTGCTGTGTCCCAGAAACTAGCACAAGATGGTAAATCAACTATATTTGATTACAAAATAAATTTTAAAAAAGCCAGCTGGCTGCAGAGGGACTATTTCTCCCAGGGCTAGCAAAGGCTCAGCCTGGAGCATCTCCTTACCTGAATCTCATGTACAAAGCCAATATTGGTTCCTTGCCCTAAGTCATGCCAGGGCCAGGTATGAGGTGACTTGAGACCACGCCTATAGTCAGAAGCCCACCAGAAGCATTCAAAGTACTCACAGACACAGGCTCTGGCTTGGCTTTCCTTGCTCCTGCTTCTGCCTCCTGAGTAAGCCTTGTGCTTCCCCATGTGGTCCTGCATGGCATGGTGCCCTGTCCTCTCAGGAAATGTAAGTAATAAATTCTTCTTTCAGTGGCACTGGCCTTTCCAGTTGTCACTATGTCACCTCTGTAAATTAAAACCTCATGGGGGCTTCCCTGGTGGCTCAGTGGTAAAGAATCTGCCTGCCAATGTAGGAGACATGGGTTCAGTCCCTGGTTTGGGCAGATCTCACATGCCACCGAGCAACAAAGGCCAGGTGCCACAACTATTGAGCCCAGGAACAGCAACTATTGAGCCCTCTGGCAGCAGCTGCTGACACCTGCATGCCCTAGAGCCTGCGCACCACGAGAGAAGCCACTATACTGAGAAGCCCACACACAGTGCAACAAAAAGCAGCCCCTGCTCTTTGCAACTAGAAAAAAGCCCTTGTAGCACAGCCAAAAATAACTAAAATCAGAAAAAAAATCCAAACCCTCATGGGTACACAGCTCCAGGCCCATCTCGTTTTTCTCTCTTTGCACTGACTCCCTAACCCTTTCTCCTGTCCTCAGACTGCAGGCCACAGCTCCCAACCACGCTCCTTTCTGGCCTCTTTTGCTCTTCAAAGAACCTTGCAGACGTGCACCACCCATCACACTGTCCTCAGTACTATTAAAAGAGGTTTATTTTCACCCTTAAATTAGCCCCAAATGTCTACAGTGTTAATATTCACACTGAGGGAGTGCAGGCAAACTGGCTGCTTCAGGCCCTGGTGGCAGGGGAATGGAAATTTGTTCAATGTCTTTGAAAAGTGATTTGACAAAATATGTCAAGAATTTTAAAAATAGGACTTAACAAAAGAATGATCTTATTTCTTAAATTCTGACTTTCAGTTTTTCTTTTTTATCAAAGTATCAGTCAGTTCAGTTCAGTCGATCAGTTGTGTCCGACTCTTTGCGACCCCATGAATTGCAGCACGCCAGGCCTCCCTGTCCATCACCAACTCCCGGAGTTCACTCAGAGTAACGTCCATCGAGTCAGTGATGCCATCCAGCCATCTCATCCTCTGTCGTCCCCTTCTCCTCCTGCCCCCAATCCCTCCCAGCATCAGTCTTTTCCAATGAGTCAACTCTTCGCATGAGGTGGCCAAAGTACAGGAGTTTGAGCTTTAGCATCATTCCTTCCAAAGAAATCCCAGGGCTGATCTCCTTCAGAATGGACTGGTTGGATCTCCTTGCAGTCCAAGGGATTCTCAAGAATCTTCTCCAACACCATAGTTCAAAAGCATCAATTCTTTGGCACTCAGCTTTCTTCACAGTCCAACTCTCACATCCATACATGACCACTGGAAAAACCATAGCCTTGACTAGATGAACCTTTGTTGGCAAAGTAATGTCTCTGCTTTTCAATATGCTATCTAGGTTGGTCATAACTTTCCTTCCAAGGAGTAAGCGTCTTTTAATTTCATGGCTGCAATCACCATCTGCAGTGATTTTGGAGCCCCCAAAAATAAAGTCTGACATTGTTTCCACTGTTTCCCCATCTATATCCCATGAAGTGACGGAAGCAGATGCCATGATCTTCGTTTTCTGAATGTTGAGCTTTAAGCCAACTGTTTTCACTCTCCTTTTTCACTTTCATCAAGAAGCTTTTAGTTCCTCTTCACTTTCTGCCATAAGGGTGGTGTCATCTGCATATCTGAGGTTATTGATATTTCTCCCGGCAATCTTGATTCCAGCTTGTGTTTCTTCCAGTCCAGCATTTCTCATGATGTACTCTGCATATAAGTTAAATAAACAGGGTGACAATGTACAGCCTTGATGAACTCCTTTTCCTATTTGGAACCAGTCTGTTGTTCCATGTCCAGTTCTAACTGTTGCTTCCTGACCTGCATACAAATTTTTCAAGAGGCAGATCAGGCGGTCTGGTATTACCATCTCTTTCAGAATTTTCCACAGTTTATTGTGATCCACACAGTCAAAGGCTTTGGCATAGTCAAGAAAGCAGAAATAGATGTTTTTCTGGAACTCTCTTGCTTTTTCCATGATCCAGCGGATATTGGCAATTTGATCTCTGGTTCCTCTGCCTTTTCTAAAACCAGCTTGAACATTAGGAAGTTCACGGTCACATATTGCTGAAGCCTGGCTTGGAGAATTTGAGCATTACTTTACTAGCGTGTAGATGAGTGCAATTGTGCGGTAGTTTGAGCATTCTTTGGCATTGCCTTTCTTTGGGATTGGAATGAAAAGTGACCTTTTCCAGTCCTGTGGCCACTGCTGACTTTTCCAAATTTGCTGGCATACTGAGTGTAGCACTTTCACAGCATCATCTTTCAAGATTTGAAATAGCTCAACTGAAATTCCATCACCTCCACTAGCTTTGTTCGTAGTGATGCTTTCTAAGGCCCACTTGACTTCACATTCCAGGATGTCTGGCTCTAGGTCAGTGATCACACCATCGTGATTATCTGGGTCGTGAAGATCTTTTTTGTACAGTTCTTCTGTGTATTCTTGCCACCTCTTCTTAATATCTTCTGCTTCTGTTAGGTCCATACCATTTCTGTCCTTTATTGAGCTCATCTTTGCATGAAATGTTCCTTTGGTATCTCTGATTTTCTTGAAGAGATCCCTAGTCTTTCCCATTCTGTTGTTTTCCTCTATTTCTTGGCATTGATCGCTGAGGAAGGCTTTCTTATCTCTTCTTGCTGTTCTTTGGAACTCTGCATTCAGATGTTTATATCTTTCCTTTTCTCCTTTGCTTTTCACTTCTCTTCTTTTCACAGCTATTTGTAAGGCCTCCCCAGATAGCCATTTTGCTTTTTTGCATTTCTTTTCTATGGGAATGGTCTTGATCCCTGTCTCCTGTACAATGTCATGAACCTCCTTCCATAGTTCATCAGGCACTCTATCTATCAGATCTAGGCCCTTAAATCTATTTCTCACTTCCACTGTATAATCATAAGGGATTTGATTTAGGTCATATCTGAATAGTCTAGTGGTTTTCCCTACTTTCTTCAATTTAAGTCCTAATTTGGCAATAAGGAGTTCATGGTCTGAGCCACAGTCAGCTCCTGGTCTTGTTTTTGCTGACTGTATAGAGCCTCTCCATCTTTGGCTGCAAAGAACATAATCAATTTTATTTCGGTGTTGACCATCTGGTGATGTCCATGTATAGAGTCTTCTCTTGTATTGTTGGAAGAGGGTGTTTTTTATGACCAGTGCGTTTTCTTGGCAAAACTCTATTAGTCTTTGCCCTGCTTCATTCTGTATTCCAAGGCCAAATTTGCCTGTTACTCCAGGTGTTTCTTGACTTCCTACTTTTGCATTCCAGTCCCCTATAATGAAAAGGACATCTTTTTTGGGTGTTAGTTCTAAAAGGTCTTGTAGGTCTTCATAGACCCGTTCAACTTCAGCTTCTTCAGCGTTACTGGTTGGGGCATAGACTTGGATTACTGTGACATTAAATGGTTTGCCTTGGAAATGAACAGAGATCATTCTGTTGTTTTTGAGATTGCATCCAAGTACTGCATTTTGGACTCTTTTGTTGACCATCATGGCCACTCCATTTCTTCTGAGGGATTCCTGCCCACAGTAGTAGATATAATGGTCATCTGAGTTAAATTCACCCATTCCAGTCCATTTGAGTTCGATGATTCCTAGAATGTCAACATTCACTCCTGCCATCTCTTGTTTGACCACTTCCAATTTGCCTTGATTCATGGACCTGACATTCCAGGTTCCTATGCAATATTGCTCTTTACCGCATCGGACCTTACTTCTATCACCAGTCACATCCACAGCTGGGTATTGTTTTCTTTGGCTCCATCCCTTCTTTCTTTCTTGAGTTATTTCTCCACTGATCTCCAGTAGCATAATGGGAACTTACTGACCTGGGGAGTTTCTCTTTCAGTATTCTATAATTTTGCCTTTTCATACTGTTCATGGGGTTCTCAAGGCAAGAATACTGAAGTGGTTTGCCATTCCCCTCTCCAGTGGACCACATTCTGTCAGATCTCTCTACCATGACCCGCCTGTCTTGGGTTGCCCCACGGGCATGGCTTAGTTTCATTGAGTTAGACAAGGCTGTGGTCGTAGTGTGATTAGATTGACTAAGTTTTCTGTGAGTATGGTTTCAGTGTGTCTGCCCTCTGATGTCCTCTTGCAACACCTACCATCTTACTTGGGTTTCTCTTACCTTGGGCGTGGGGTATCTCTTCACAGCTGCTCCAGCAAAGTGCAGCCATTGCTCCTTACCTTGGACGAGGGATATCTCCTCACCACTGCCCTTCCTGACCTTCAATGTGGGCAGTATAATTATACTATCAAAGTATAGTTCACTTATTATATTAACTGCAAGTATATAATTTAATAATTTGGTGATTTTATAGATATCATCCATATAAATTATTATAAAACATTGGCTTTTTCGCTGTGCTGTACATTACGTCTGTTAACTTATCTATTTTATAACTTGTAGTTTGTACCTCTTAATCCTGTCTGTATTTGCCCCTCCCCCACCTCTCAACCATCTTATCATTTATAAGATAAAAATAGTATCAGATTTGCATAAGTCCTTCATGTAAAGTTTTAGATCCTTCATGTAAAGTTTTAGAATAACATGTGGGACAAAGCAAACAATAAGGTATCATTTAGTTGATATAAGTAATCATTTAAATTCATTTGGAGTCCACCCTACACACACATATCTGTAGGGTTGTTGTTGTTTAGTTGTTAAGTCATGTTGTGTGAGTCTTTGTAACCACATGGACCGTAGCTAGCCAGGCTCATGTGTTCATGGGATTCTCCAGGCAAGAATACTGGAGTGGGTTGCCATTTCCTGCTCCAGTCTGTAGGGTACATGTATGGAATTTGGTCAGACAAAAAGTCTTGCCTCAAGGAAGGAGAATGGAGGAAAAGTGTTAGTTGAGAAGAGAAACTTCACACTCGAAATGCTTAAAAATTCATATGATCTTAAAAAATGCAATACAATCCTACAGGGATGTTAAACTTAAAAAAAAAAAAGTACAAAGAGAAAATTTTTACTCTTAATCCATCCTATTGTTCCAGTCCTGCATAACTTTTATTTTTCCCGAGTATTTTTTGCAGAGACGAATGTTTTTCCAAAGATTGGAATCCGCATACCCTTCAGGACTGAAGCATCTTCCTACCAACTGCTGTAAGACAAAACACCTTGTACAGTCAGCCCTCTGAATCTGTGGTTTCACATGGGCAGATTTAACCAACCCCAGAGAGAAAATACTGAATTCCAGAGTTATGAAAAGTAAAACTTTAATTTTCTGTGTACTGGGAACTATTTACACATTATTTTAAACAACTATTTACATAACACATTTTATTAGATATTACAAGTAACCTCAGTAACCTCCGGAGAAGGCAGTGGCACCCCACTCCAGTACTCTTGCCTGGAAAATCCCATGGGCGGAGGAGCCTGGTGGGCTGCAGTCCATGGGGTCGCGAAGAGTCAGACACGACGGAGCAATTTGACTTTCACTTTTCACTTTCATGCATTGGAGAAGGAAATGGCAACCCACTCCAGTGTTCTTGCCTGGAGAATCCCAGGGACGGAGGAGCCTGGTTGGCTGCCGTCTATGGGGTCGCACAGAGTCGGACACGACTGAAGTGACTTAGCAGCAGCAGCAGCAGCAGTAACCTCAGATACAGCAGATGACACCACCCTTATGGCAGAAAGTGAAGAGGAACTGAAGAGCCTCTTGATGACAGTGAAAGAGGAGTGAAAAAGCTGGCTTAAACTCAACATTCAAAAAAAGATCATGGCACCTGGTCCCATTACATCATGGCAAATAGGGGAAACAATGGAAACAGTGACAGACTTTATTTTCTTGGGCTCCAAAAATCACTGCAGATGGTGACTGCAGCCATGAAATTAAAAGATGCTTGTTCCTTGGAAGAAAAGCTATGACCAACCTAGACAGCATATTGAAAAGCTGAGACATTACTTTGCCAACAAAGGTCCATCTAGTCAAAGCTGTTTTTTCCAGTAGTCATGAATGGATGTGAAAGTTGGACCATAAAGAAATCTGAGCGCTGAAGAATTTAAGTTTTTGAACTGTGGTGTTGGAGAAGACTCTTGAGAGTCCCTTGGACTGCAAGGAGATCCAATCAGTCAATCTTAAAGAAAATGAGTCCTGAATATTGACTGGAAGAATTCATGCTGAAGCAGAAACTCCAATACTTTGGCCACCTGATGCGAAGAACTGACTTAATGGGAAAAGACCCTTATTGAAGGCAGGAGGAGAAGGGGAAGAGAGAGGATGATGGTCGGATGGCACTACCGACTGGCTGGACAGGGCGTCTGAGCAAGCTCCGGCAGTTGGTGATGTATAAGGAAGCCTGATGTGCTGCAGTCCACGGGGTCGCAAACAGTCGGACACGACTGAGCGACTGAACTTAACATGATTTCATATAAGAGACCTCAGGTTTTGGTATCGTGCACAGCTCCTGGGACCAAACACATAGCATGACACTGACGGAGGAAACGACTAGCTAACAGCAGGATGGTTCCACACTTCTTAGCCCAAGTCCCCACCTCTCTTAGGCCCACGTGCGCCGAGGACCTCTCCCGGGTTGTTTCCAGCGATGCCTGTCGAAGAGCCCCGCCCATCATGCTTTGCCTTCCGGCCAGCGTCTCAGGCATCGCGGCGGACAGCCCGGCTTCCTGGGCGCCGCGGGCCTGGGAGGACCCCAGCGACAGCCTCTGTGTAGGGCCCGGTGGACTCAGCGGCAGCGGCGGTGGCGGCGGGACGTTGCAACTGAAGGCGCAGGTTGTCTCCGGAACGCACTGTGCCGGCCACCCTCGCAGCCCTGGCTGACGGTCGTGCGGCCGGCGCCATGTCTGTGAGCGAGATCTTCGTGGAGCTGCAGGGCTTTTTGGCTGCCGAGCAGGACATCCGAGAGGCGAGCCCCCGTCTCCCCATATCCCTTCCCCTCTCTTTGCCTAGCTGGGCCGCGACGCCCGGCCCTCCTCCGTCGCTCTGATTCGAGCGGTGGGGAAGCCTCCGGGGGTGGTTCCTACCCTTCTCGTTTGGCTTAGGGCACCTCTTTGCTCCCGCCCCCGATTCTGCTGCCAGGTCCTGGTTCCCTGTGTTCAGGGCTCGGCTCTTCAGCATCACCTACCTTATTTGGGTGTCAGTTTTTCTCATTTTTAATTCATTTTTATGTCGAACCCTCAGCGCGTGGGACTCAGACAACACGTGTTTCTTGTGTGGGTTATTGGTGTCTTAAAAGCACGTGTGGCCATTTCTCTTTAAAACTCTACTATGGCTTCTCATTCCACGTAGGATAAAAATCCAGATCCAACTGTGGCCCACGGGTCTCTCCAGTCTCATTTTACTCCTTCTGTTGTATGCTATGGTCACGCTACCTCCCTTTTATTCTTCCAGTTCCCCAAATAGCGTCCTGCCTCGGGACTTTTGCAAGCACTGCTTGCTTTTCCTGGAATGCGTTTCTTTTCCACTCTTTTTTTCTGGTCATCTTCTTGACCTCACAATCAAAAGGATCTTTTTCCTGTTATGTTTACTTATAGTAGCGCATTAATTTGTGCGGTTGTTACTTTTTAAATGCCTCCCGCTTGATGCAACTGCAGGAAAGAAGGGACCATTTGCTTGGTTCCCTAGTCATACAAGTGCTCAGTGAATATTTGTAAAATGAATGAATGAAAAATACTCAGTCCTGTGTTGTGTCTGGACGTTTTTCTCTTTTTGGTTTATGTCTGGATACCTCATCTCCTTCAGTGTTCCAATGGGATATTTGGGGCGAGTGGGTGGCTATTACCGTTTGAAATCTGTATGAGGAATCTCATGTGTTTTAATGACTTCCTGAAGATCTCATAGAGAAGGTAGAAAAGTCAGAATTCAGTTCTGAATAAGTCTTGTGCACCATTTGTGTCATTGTAAAGGTTGATAGTGTTTAAAATGTATGTGAAGGTGTCATAGATCAAATATACTATCTAGTATGTTTGGTTTGAGGCTATGATAATATAATACTTATGTTGAATTTATTTGATATTTTGATCTGATTCTTTCTAGGAAATCCGAAAAGTTGTACAGAGTTTAGAACAAACAGCTCGAGAGATTTTAACTCTACTTCAAGGGGTCCATCAGGGTGCTGGGTTTCAGGACAGTAAGTTCTTTGTTTTGATTTGGAAGGTTTTATCCACTCTGTCAGTCTTTCATCTAAAGAGTTAATTTACAATCAGAAGACATATCAAATCTGTAAGGTTTAACTATGAAAATTGTTCCTCATGTTTTTATGGTGAGTAAAAATTGGAGAAATAAGTGAGTTGATCATTTTATAGGTTTATGGAATTCTCTGTATTTTTGTTGATTTTATGCTTTCACATAGGTTGGATTAGGAATGTTTTCTCTAGTGGTGTAGTTCTGATGATAATTGTGGTAGTTCCATAGTTCTCTTGTGTATATAGCAACTTTTATTTGGCTTTTTCTTAACACCAATCTTTCAGTCATTGAATGTGATTTAGTATGTACTTTTAGATAATAAAATGGCCAGTGTAAAATGTTGTCACAGTGTTTACAGTCAGTCTCTTGAATGGAGATAGAGTATAGGAAGTTTAGAAATGGAATCTCTATTGTAAAAGATAACACAGTTAAAAGAAGTGAAATGTGTTTTCAGATTAAGAATTATTTCATAATGTAGCTAACAGGTGTCGGGGGTAAGTCATTTTTGTGAGAGATAGGGAGTTGGTCAGCCTGATTGAGAATAAAGCTGTTAAAACTTTTTTTTAAATTTTTTGATCACATCGTGTGACATGTGGAATCTTAGTTCCCCAAACAGGGATTGAATCCTTGCACCCTGCAGTGGAAGCATGGAGTGTTAACCACTGAACTTGCAAAGAAGTCCTAAAGCTGCTTTTTGACCAAGTATAAGTGCTAAGTGAAGTCGCTCAGTCGTGTCCAACTCTTTGCGAGCCCATGGACTGTAGCCTACCAGGCTCCTCCGTCTATGGGATTTTCCAGGGAAGAATACTGGAGTGGGGTGCCATTTCCTTCTCCAGGAGATCTTCCCAAACCCAGGGATTGAACCTGGGTCTCCCGCATTGTAGGCAGATGCTTTACCATCTGAGCCACCAGGGAAGTCCTTGACCAAATATAGGAGCCTTCAAAATCCAATTTTAGGCATCCTTTGGCGACTGACTAGGAAAGGCAGCTTAAAGATTAGTTAATTTATAAGTTTGCCAGTGTGTTTCCTGACATACCCCCTTTTAGCAATTTTTTGTTGTTTATTTTTCAGTAGGGAAACTAGATATGAAATTTTGAGAGCCAGGTTGATAGCAGAGATGCATGCTCTACATTTGCTCATGAGATTTAAAAAAATTGATTTATTTCCAGGTAGACTGCATAGATTGTTAAGCAAGAACTGTGTTTGAAATTTGGTAAGTCTTTCATTACTTCATTTGACTATCTTTTTGTGATCAGTTCCAAAAAGGTGTTTGAAAGCTCGAGAACATTTTGGTACAGTAAAAACACATCTAACGTCTTTGAAGACCAAGTTTCCTGCTGAACAGTATTACAGGTTTGTAAGACAAGTAGCATCTTGTATAACATTAAGTAAAAGAAGGCAAGAGAAAAATTTATGTGGACTAAATGATTGCTTAGATTTAGATGACAATCCTACTTAGAAGAAACAACAGAGAGGAAAAGGAACTGTTAATAGTGGTAGTATTTTAATGGTGACAAAATTGCTGACTTTCTTTTTCTCCCTTTTACTTTCATAATTTTCTTAAGGAACATGTAATTTTTGCAATGAGAAAGTAATAAAAATAAAATATGTATTATGTGAAGGTCAAAATGGAGAATATTTTTTTAGTTTATTGAAGTTACTTGTAAAGTTGGATGGGCCGAATCTATGCTATTAAGATTATGGAATTAAGTGGCAGTGTATATGTATAAACTGAATATTGAATTTTGCTGCCAAGTAACATATGCAGCTAATATTTTATGCCATTATTTTATTAAATCTACAACACTATTAATTTTAAGAAACAATGTTATGTTTTGTATTATTAGGGAAAAGATTGTTATTATTCATAATTATGAAACATGTTTGTTTAATACTTTAATACTTCCTGATTTCACAGGTTTTAGATTGTTTAATACTTCCTGATTTCACAGGTGTTAAACTGGGAAAAACTGAGTGTTGATGAAATATGGTAAATAGGAACCTAAACTTTCTATTTAGACTTGCTTTCTCACTAGAGACAATGTTCTTTTAGGATACGTTAGGGCAAGAAATACTTAAGACAGGTATGTGGGGAGTGGGTAGTGTAACCTCACAAGATTGTTGAAAGATAGGGAGGGGCTGGCAAACTACCGTGACCTTTTATATTTTGTATAAATATATTTATATTTTAAAGAGTTACCTAAGAAAAAAAAAAAAAGAAATAAGAGTGTGACAGAGACTGAATGTGACCCAGAAAGTCTCAGTCTTAGAAAAGGTTTGCTGACCCCTGCTGTAAGGTTAATAGTGGGCGCTTAGAGAATAGAACAGTAGAATTGGCAGGGTCTTTAGAGAGCATGGAGTTTGGCGTTCACATACAGGCTGCCCTCTGGCTGATTTGGCCCTCAAAATGTTTGGTTTGACCTAGGTTGTGTTGAAAGATGTTTTTGAATTTGTTGCCACATTTGAAAATCAGGAGGCATAGCATAAACATCAAGGGGTTATAAAATTTCTTTTTTCTTTTTCAGTCTCCTCGCTCACTTTAACTACTGTATTCCCAACGTTTTAAGGTCACCTGTTTAGTGACGGTAGTTCTTTCTCATGTGTGTGAAGCTGGAGTTTCTTTTTCTTTTTTTTTGGAGTTTCTTGATACCCTGCATTCAGTTCAGAGTGTAGGACTGAGATGCTGAGGCTGATGTACGTTGCAGTTCTCATCAATTTGCATTTGCCAGCATTTATTTTTCTCAGAGCAGTATCATTGTTCACCGATTAAACTTCTAAAGCACAGTTGCTCTTGTCTATAACATTTGGTTGTAAATTTTTGCATTCATCAGAATTGGACCGTGCTTCTTATATATTAAAATTATAATAAATAATTGTTATAAATTTGGACTGGCAAAATGTACACTAAATCCATCTATATATAATACTTAAATGTTGTATTGTTCTTAACACATTTTATATTTTGGAGTTTCACATAAGGTTTTATTTGAAAAAGGGTCCCGTGCCTCATGTGTTTGGCTGTGATTGTCCTGTGCCTGTCTTTTCTAACACCTGGTCCCTTGCACTCACTGCAGGTTTCACGAGCACTGGAGGTTTGTGCTGCAGCGCTTGGTCTTCTTGGCAGCGTTTGTTGTGTACTTGGAGTCCGAAACCCTAGTGACCCGAGAAGCGGTTACAGAGATCCTAGGCAGTGAGTGTCCTCAGTCGTGTCCATCCACATGATCGGTTTAATTTTTGGTGGGAGGGGCTTTCTGTTTATGGAAACAAATGAGAACTAAGTGGAAAACTGGTTTCTTGGACAGATGAAAACTAAAAATATGTAGGGGCTTGCTCTGTGTACTTGGGCGTTTCTTTTAGTTTTTAAAAATTTTAAGTCTACAGAAAAGTTGAAAGTGAACACCTGCTTACTCCCACTGAGATCCTCTGCTTGTTCACGTTTTGCCCTGTCTGTGTAGTCTCCTCACTGTGTGTTGGGGGCATGTTTGAACTGTTTGGAAGTCAGGTATAGATCCCGTGACTTCTTAAATGTTTCAACGCATACCTTCTAAAAGCTATTCTCATGCATAACAGGATACTATTCTTGGTGGTATTACTTTAAGAAAAACGAAATGAAAGACTGAATTTTGCTTGAGAGCTCAAAGATTCTACAGTGAGGTCTGTTACCAAGGATATGTCTACATTTAAAAGATAGTTTTGAAATACTCCTATTTTTACTTTGAGAGAAATTGTACTTGTGTATATGTGTGTGTATTTAAAAAAAATTTTAGGTGTAAGTTACATTTCCATCATGACCCTGTCTTTACCGTGTCACATTTTTCAGTTGAGCCTGATCGGGAGAAGGGATTTCACTTGGATGTGGAAGATTATCTCTCAGGAGTTCTCATTCTCGCTAGTGAACTGGTAAGAAGCTTAGTGATTTGCCATTTGCTCTTTTTGATCTTTCCACATCATTGTCAGTTTTTTTAAATGGGTACAAAAATTCAGATGTCCCATTCTTTTCTAAGCCATCTGTCGGTCACAGGGTAGTCATTGACTGCGTACTGTGTGTGTTAATGTTTTGCTGGGATGGCAATTCAGACAATGAGGTGGCCTTGCACACTTGATATTATGCGATTTAAAAAGATGAGAACAACTTCTTCCTTTCAGAGCAGTGGCACAGTATATATTCCTGGTAACTGTTCCTTTATATAGTTGTTTTGGGGAACAATTAACTATAGAACTTTTACTAGTTGTTATTGTCTTTTACCCCTTAATTCCACTCCAAGAAATTGTCCTATAAAAATAAATCAAAAGCAGAAGAAAGCTGTTATAAAGGAATTTACTCTAACCTTATTTATGAGAAGTCGGGAGACCACAGAAACTCCATCAAAAGGGGAATGATTTCTTAAGTTTTAAGTAAGTAAGTAATACCGAGCAGTTGTCAAAACTGTAATTATGAGGGATAGTGTGGACAAGTCATGTGGTGCACCGGCCTCGTGGCTGTGACTTGGAGGAAGAGCCCTGCTGTGACGTTCCTCTTCTGTCCCACAGTCGAGGTTGTCTGTCAACAGTGTGACTGCCGGAGACTACTCCCGGCCCCTGCACATCTCCACCTTCATCAACGAGCTGGACTCCGGCTTCCGCCTCCTCAACCTCAAAAACGATTCCCTGAGGAAGCGCTACGATGGCCTGAAGTATGACGTGAAGAAAGTGGAGGAGGTAGTCTACGACCTCTCCATCCGGGGTTTCAACAAGGAGACGGCAGCAGCCTGCGTGGAGAAGTAGGGGGCTCCCCCCCAGCCCTGCTAACTCCAGTGGTGCCCACCAGGCCCAGCCCAGCGCCTCCCATGATAGTTAGAATGTCCCGTCGCTAAACACCGCGCTTCATTTTCTTAACCGGTTGTGTGGTGTATCAGAGTTGAAACACTTTTTAGGGGGTGACAGAATAGCCTTTACAAAGACAGGTTTTTCTTTGTTGTTTTCAGTGAATTTGCCCTGTAACTCAGTATACTTCAGTTTTGTCAGAAAACGTACATGTTGATCTCTTGGTAAAGTTCTTTTCTTGCTTACCCTGATGCTGTCGATGTGCTGATTGAGAACTTCATTGTCTTGTTTGTGATTCTTCCAGGAGTGATCCTTGTGTTTTCTATTTCCACATTAGCCATCCATATCCAGGTGTGGCCTGGATACAGTGTAAAAACAGATAATTAAACGGATGGTTGCCAAGTGAAGGACAACTTATTTTATATTTTCCTTCCTTATTTTAAGCCTTGTGAGTAAATCAGGTGTTGAATTTTTTTGCAAGGCAAGTATAGTCCCAGGGTTCTATCTCACTGCCATCAAAATATCAGAGATTAAACTTCAAAGACAAGTTCAACAGGTTATTTTGGACAGTTTGGTAATAAGGATTGAGTAGCATCATCTGGCTATGTTTACCAGGTGGGGACTAGGGGTAGGGTTCTGAAACACCCATTTTCTGATGTTGCCTTAACATTCTGATGTTGCAGAATTAAACATCTTCTCCACATGCATCTTAAACATTTCATATATTTCTGAGTGTGAAACCTCTTACCTAATGGCCAGGTAGACCTGTAGGTCTGGGAGTGTGCAGCCTCTCAGTCAGTTAATTCTCAACACCCTGACAGGTGATATTCTGAGAGAAGAATGCTGTGCTTTGTCTGGAAGAAAGAGAAAACCTTGAATTAAAAGGCAAAAAGTAGCTGACGTGGTCATATTTTTAAGAATAAACAATCCTCTCAGGTTGTTAATTATTCCAGTTTTGGGCAAGTCACATATATCTTACTGGCACAGCGCCCATCCCCTGCAACCCGCACCCTCCCCATCCCCCATTTTCAGGTAGTACTTGCCATGTAACTTGCTGTTGAATTATGGTGACTTAAACCACAGTATCTTGGAGCTCATTGAAAGGAAGGTGCCAGTGTGTCCAGAATAATAGGAACTACTTAGAAGTGTCACCCTCTCATGCCTAATATGAGTTTAGGTTTCCTGTTTGTAAGTAGGATTTTCGGCATGGGCATTGGAGTTGTTATCAGGCTGAGTTAAGGACGGCCAAATTTTCCATTATGAGGAAAAAAGTAGAAATGAGGCATAAATTGCTGTGCATTGTTGGGTTTTAGAACAATTTTCTTGACAGCTCTTTCTGCAAAGAATTTGTGGAAAGAAGAAAGTTGTTGGAGTCTTAAAGTACCTAGGATGGCCATCTAAAATGTGCAGTAATAGCACTGCCTGGATTGAGCGTAAAAGGTTCTGAATTATGTGATCAGACATATGCAGTAAGTTTGATACTAGTTTTCTTTGCTTCTTTAAAGTATTGATTCTGCTTGAGAATAGTAAAGTTCTTGGGAGAAGTTTTGGATTTCAGTTTTCACAAATAGATTTTAAGTGGAGGAGCATGTTCTGGTTTTGTACACCATTTGGGGATGTCAAGTGTTATGTGTGATTATTGTGTTGTGTCTGTTGCTGGCTTGTTGTAAAGCAATAAAAACAGTTTCTTTTATTTTTTGGTCTTTTTGTCACTTAGTGTGTTGCCATGAGAACTCTTCTATGTGGACAGTAAGTTCTGAGTGTTTTTTTCTTTTAAAATTTTTTTGCATGCCATTTGGCATATAGGAGCCCGGTTCCCTGACCAGGGATAGAACCCACACCCCCTGAGTTGGAAGTATGTAGTCTTAGCCACAGGACTACTGCGGAAGTCCCAAGTTCTGAATATTTTTGCGGCTGAAGAAGACCAGGGCAATGAGCACACACTACCCTGTGATAGTTAGAAGTCAACAGCACTGAGCTGTGTGCTGTAAGTATAGGTAATGGTGGTGTGCTCTCCCCTGGTTGGGAAATAACAGGTATTTTAACTGAAAATGTTGAGAAGCCTTGGCTGTGGTTTCAGGACACCAGGATTGCTTTTTTTAACTTTAGAAAATCAAGCAGGTTAGAGAAAACAGAGATTAGTGGATGCTTTCTTTACAGATTTATTTATTTATAAGGAGAAGAAAAGAGCTCCATAAATACTTGACAGGATTTGCCCTGCCTTAAACAATGAGTGATGCTTAGGGGAATGTAATAAAGAACAAAAGCTCCTTTGGCTGTGTTTTGAGACCTTCACTTGGCTAAAGAGATGATTCGGATATGGCTCTTTTTGCACTGTTTCATGATTGTGCACTCAGAAGTTACAACTTTCTTCAACTTTCTTCTTTCTTGGTCTAGACTACACTGTTTGTCCCAGGTAGAGCATCACTATCATGCCTCACACCAAGTAAGATTTTTCCCTGAGCCTGAAATAATTTATTTTCTTAGTATTCATTGTAATAAGCATTAAGAGGGCATGTGGAGCTGAGGACAGAGCCCTGGTTACCAGCAAGGGGAGGGGACAGGGAGGCAGAGGAAGTGGAGCCCACGGGAAGATAAAGTGGTCAGAGAGGGTGACAGAACAGGGAGAGTGGCTCATCACAGAAGCTAGGGGAGTAAAGTATCTTAGGTTTTTAGGTGAGAGATTAAAAATGTACATTTTCACAGCCTGAGCGCCTTGTGACTTTGTCGGGCTTGTGACTTTCCTAAGCTCCACTCATCCTCCAGCCCCCCTGATTTATCTATGACACAATGTGCTTGGGTTCCCCAAAGCGCTCTCCCATTTCCCTCACACCCAGAGTCCTGAACATCTCAATTGGCTGCTCTGCAGGCACCACGAGTCCATGAGCCTTGTGACTTAGGCGAGGCTGGGTGATGCAGAGCACTACAGAGCACGTGTATTTCCCACTCAGGCTCCTCATCTGTCACAGGTTAGCGGGGGACCCACTCCATGCTGTCCTCACGTAGCTCACTGACAGCAGCTGCCAACTGGACCTTTTGCTAGTTACTTCGGGAGAGTCTTGTCCAAACACGTGCTCCGGTTTGGAAGTGACATGTCATTTTCTCTCATTCACTGGTTAGAACTGTGACCCTGTTCATGCCAAGGGGGCCAGGAAGTGGAATCTCACCTTTGTAGGATAGAGGGTGGAGAGGCAGACAAACTAAATGATGAAAACTGTGGGTGCTGTTCAGCTCCTCTTGTTAGATGATTAAGAGTAGTATTTCTGGTCACACATGCATTTCACTGGGCTTGGAAGGGAGAAGAGATGACACAAGGCCACTTGCTGCCTGGTGGGTGACGGACGAGGGTGGGTCATCTGTAGTCGTCCCCTGTTGTTGAAGGTGTTTCCTGTGTGAAGAGATTCCTCTGGTGTGTGTGTGTTTGTGATTGGGCTTTTGTGTTTTAAATCAAGATTCAGTGAGCTGTAACATGTTCCAAGCAGCATGCTAAAAGTTTTATTCAGATCATCTCATTTCATCCTCTGATCAACCTTATGAGGTTACTACCACATTTCCCCCCATTTGCATGCACGTGTGCTAAGTTGCTTCAGTTGTGTCTGACTCTTTGTGACCCTATGGACTGTAGCCCATCAGGCCTCTCTGTCCAGGGGATTCTCTAGGCAAGAATACTGGAGTGGATTGCCATGTCCTCCTCCAAGGGATCTTCCCCACCCAGGGACTGAACCCGCATCTTTTGCATCTCCTGCACTGCCAGATGGGTTCTTTACCACTAGCACTACCTGGGAAACCCTTTTCCTACTTCAGACCTGGAGATTGGGCTCACAGCGGGCAGTTCCCTGAGTTCACATCTAGAGGAGCTGGGATTCAAATGCAGTTATTCTGCCAGTCCATCCTCACGCACCCTCTCTTCCTTGATGCTCTTGATGGTTACAGTCACCCGATAGCCTGACAAAGCAAAGTCATATCCACAAATCGTTGTGAACACAGTATGTGTATAGCTTTGGATTATATGTAATTTGTATTAAAATTTCATGTAATATGTGGGAGATTTGGTCTTGCCCTCAAGATTAGGGTCTATTTCAGGGGAAAGGGTGGCTAGAAAATACATTAACAAGTAAGATGAATATTCAACTGAGTGTCTAATTAAAAAATTTTGACAGCTTTATTAAAATACATTTCACATGTAAAATGGACTCATAAGTGAACTATTCAATGATTTGATTTACCAGACAGTGCAAAGATGATCATAAATCAGTTTTAGAACATTTTTATCTTCCCAAGATATCCCTGTTCCCATTCTCAGCCCCAGGCAGCCACTGGTCTAATTTCTTTCTTTATAAATTTGCCTGTTCTGGATATCTTATTATAAGTGGGATGGTAGAGTATATGGTCCCTCATGTCTTTTCACTTCATGTTAGTAGTTTGTTCCTTTTTATTCCTGAATAGTGTGGATATTCTGGGGCTTCCTAGGTGGCTCAGTGATAAAGTCTGCCTGCCAGTGCAGGAGACTGTTGTTCGATCTCTGATCCAGGAAGATCCCACATGCCTCAGAGCAGCTAAGCCTGTGTGCCTCAACTACGGAGCCTGAGCTCTAGAGCCTGGGAGCCAAAACCACTGAGCCTGCGTGTGCATCTGTTGAAGCCCATGTGTCCTAGATCCTGTGCTCAGCAACAGGAGAAGCCACCAAAGTAAGCCTGTGCACTGCAACTAGAGAGCAACCCCTGCTCGCCATGCCTAGAGAAAAGCCCTTGCAGCAACGAAGACAGTAAAAAATAAATTTTAAAAAGTATTAAAAAAAAAAAAAAGTAAACTTACTGCTGATTGGAGCTACCGGCAGATAGATGCTGTGGACTGGATGCTTTATGTCTCCCCTCAAATTCATATGCAGAATCCTAATCCTCAGTTGATTGATACAGTAAGTCCCCTACATACGAATGGTTTCTGTTCTGAGAGCACGTTTGTAAGTCCAGCAAAGTTAGTCTGGGTACCCAACCAACACAGTCAGCTATGTAGTACTGAACTGTAATAGCTTTATAATCATTTTTCACACAAATACATAAAAAATAAAAAAAAAAATTTAATCTTACAGTACAGTTCTTGAAAAGTACAACAGCTGGCATACAGGGGCTGGCATTGAGTAAACAGGCCAGAAGAGTTACCGACTGGAGGAGGGAGAGGAATTGGGAGATGGTAGAGCTGATGGATAGTCAGCAGTAGGAGACGGAGGACGAGCTGCAATTTCACTCATGCCTGATGTTGTTGGCACAGATTCTGGGCTTGAAATAAAGATACTGCACCACTGTACTCTATCAATACAGTACTATAAAGTACATAAACACATCCACCTGATGGCATGTGACGACGCACACCAGACACAACTAACTTACGTGATTGGATGTGTGAATGCAGTTTGAAATCTTTCAAAGTTCACAATTTGAAGGTTTGTATGTAGGGAACTTAACTGTATTTGACGGTGGGCTGGTGGGAGGTGATTAGGTCATGAGGGTGGAGCCCTCATCAGTGTTACTAGTGCCCTTGTAAAAGGGACCCCAAGAGCCTTTCACCCTCTGTTATGTAAGGACACAGCCAGAAGACAACTGGCTATGAACCAGGAATCAGACCCTCACCAGACACTGAAGCTGCCGGCACCTTGACCTTGGACTTCCTGGCCTCCAGAACTGCCAGATGTCAATTTCTGTTTAAGCCACTCAGCCTATGCTATTTTTGTTACCACATCCTGAATGGACTAAGGCAAGGGAAGAGGAGGTGAAAGGAGTCAAAACTTCCTGAGCTGCTAGAAGAACAAACATGGGAATCTTGGAGGTAGCTTCTGGGGGAAGACGTGAAGCTCACTTTTGCAAGTGTTGAGTTGATTATGATGTGGACTGATTGCACAGGGTGCTGTACTTTTTGGCTTAGAATTTAGGGCCCTGTAGATACAGTAGACGTTTGAATCCTCTTCTGTCTGGAAGGAGGCTTCTCTGGTGGCTTAGACAGTAAAGAATCTGCCTGTGATGCAGGAGACCTGGGTTTGATCCCTGAGTCAAGAAGGTCCCCAGGAAAAGGGAATGGATACCCACTCCAGTATTCTTGCCTGGAGAATCCCATGGACAGAGAAGTCTGGCAGGCCGTAGTCCATGGGTGCAAAGAGTCGGATACAACTGAGGAACTAACGCATTCACACTTTTCACTTGGAAAGGGGGAGAGGTGTGGGAGAGCACTGGGGAGGTCTGCACTCGGAACTGTCCTAAGGAGCCAGTGTCTGGTTGACAGCATAGAGAGGATGGCCTGTGTTACTCCCTCTGGTTCGGGGCTATCCAGGCAGGAACAGGGTCCAACAGAAATATGACGTACATATACTGCTTCTTCCTATTGCCATGGAAATCCTTTACTTACTATAAAGACTTTAAAGATTTTGACTGAAGGGAAACGAAACTGAAAATAAGTAGAATCCCCAGACAAGAAAGTTGGGCATGTTAGTTACTTCCTTTGTCACATTTCTTTTTTGGCCATACCACATGGGTTGCAGTATCTTAGTTCCTCAACTAGGGATGGAAGCTTCACCCCCTGCAGTGGAAGCGCAGAGTCCTAAGTACTGAACTGCCAGGGAAGTCCCTTCTTGGTCATTTCTCCTCCTAATTTACCCTGCCCCTTCATGATCTGGTGTCATTTAATGTTAATTAACATTTACCTGCAGCTATCTGCTCTGGCTAGAGTCCTGCATTCATCCATTTCAGCTGTGTGTTTTGGTGACAGAAGGCTGGCCTCACCATCTAGACATGCCAGCTAGACTGGCCAGCCAGCTCTGTTCAGGAGTCAGTAAAGACTCCTTCAGCCTCCTCTGCCTCGTTCCTGTTGTCAAACCTTCCAAGGATGAACTTTCTGCTCATCCTGACAATCAAAGTGAAGCCAGAGTATTTTTCATTCTCATATTTTGAGAAATACAGAGACCAGGGTGTTTGTTTTTGCTTTCTGGGGGATGACTGCAAGATTGTTTAAATCATTCAGGGGTTGTTTGGGGGAGCAGTCAGTGATTTGGGCCGTTCTATTGGGCTTCCTTGGTGGCTCAGAGGTTAAAGCGTCTGCCTGGAATGCGGGAGACCCGAGTTCAATCCCTGGGTTGGGAACATCCCCTGGAGAAGGAAATGGCAACTCACTCCAGTACTCTTGCCTGGAGAATCCTATGGAGGGAGGATCTGGTAGGCTACAGTCCATGGGGTCACAAAGAGTCAGACACGACTGAGCGATTTCACTTTCTTTCTATTGTAATCAAAAGCTATTTAATTAGACCTAAAATTGACACAAGAATATACAGAACTGTACAAAAGAGATCTTCATGACCCACATGATCACGATGGTGTGATCACTGACGTAGAGCCAGACATCCTGGAATGTGAAGTCAAGTGGACCTTAGAAAGCATCACTATGAACAAAGCTAGTGGAGGTGATGGAATTCCAGTTGAGCTATTTCAAATCCTGAAAGATGATGCTGTGAAAGTGCTACACTCAATATGCCAGCAAATTTGGAAAAGTCAGCAGTGGCCACAGGACTGGAAAAGGTCACTTTTCATTCCAATCCCAAAGAAAGGCAATGCCAAAGAATGCTCAAACTACCACACAATTGCACTCATCTCACATGCTAGTAAAGTAATGCTCAAAATTCTCCAAGCCAGGCTTCAGCAATACGTGAACCGTGAACTTCCTGATGTTCAAGCTGGATTTAGAAAAGGCAGAGGAACCAGAGATCAAATTGCCAACATCTGATGGATCATGGAAAAAGCAAGAGAGTTCCAGAAAAACATCTATTTCTGCTTTCTTGACTATGCCAGAGCCTTTGACTGTGTGGATCACAATAAACTGTGGAAAATTCTGAAAGAGATGGTAATACCAGACCACCTGACCTGCCTCTTGAGAAATCTGTATGCAGGTCAGGAAGCAAGAGTTAGAACTGGACATGGAACAACAGACTGGTTCCAAATAGGAAAAGGAGTACGTCAAGGCTGTATATTGTCACCCTGCTTATTTAACTTATATGCAGAGCACATCATAAGAAATGCTGGGCTGGAAGAAGCACAAGCTGGAATCAAGATTGCCGGGAGAAATATCAATAACCTCAGATATGCAGATAACACCACCCTTATGGCAGAAAGTGAAGAGGAACTCAAAAGCCTCTTGATGCAAGTGAAAGAGGAGAGTGAAAAAGTTGGCTTAAAGCTCAACATTCAGAAAACGAAGATCATGGCATCTGGTCCCATCACTTCATGGGAAATAGATGGGGAAACAGTGGAAACAGTGTCAGACTTTATTCTTTGGGGCTCCAAAATCACTGCAGATGGTGACTGCAGCCATGAAATTAAAAGACGCTTGCTCCTTGGAAGGAAAGTTATGACCAACCTAGATAGCATATTCAAAAGCAGAGACATCACTTTGCCAACAAAGGTCTGTCTAGTCAAGGCTATGGTTTTTCCAGTGGTCATGTATGGATGTGAGAGTTGGACTGTGAAGAAGGCTGAGCACCAAAGAATTGATGCTTTTGAACTGTGGTGTTGGAGAAGACTCTTGAGAGTCCCTTGGACTACAAGGAGATCCAACCAGTCCATTCTGAAGGAGATCAGCCCTGGGATTTCTTTGGAAGGAACGATGCTAAGGCTGAAACTCCAGTACTTTGGCCACCTCATGCGAAGAGTTGACTCATTGGAAAAGACTCTGATGCTGGGAGGGATTGGGGGCAGGAGGAGAAGGGGACGACAGAGGATGAGATGGCTGGATGGCATCACTGACTGGATGGACGTGAGTCTGGGTGAACTCCGGGAGTTGATGATGGACAGGGAGGCCTGGTATGCTGCAATTCATGGGGTCGCAAAGAGTCGGACACGACTGAGCGACTGAACTGAACTGAACTGAACTGAAAAAATTGACACAAGACAAAAACTCATAGTGTTAAAGACAACTAAGATCAATAAACTTTAAGGCTTCATAGGACTTCTCTGGCAGTCCAGTGCTTAGGACACCATGCTGTCAGGGCCTGAGTTCAGTCCTTGATTGGGCAACTAAGATTCCATAGACTGTGAGGTGTGGCTGAAAACAAAGTTACCTTCAAATTGCGGAAGGTTTCAACCCTTCCTTCAACTGGAAACAGTCTGGAAAAATGAATACTTCCCAAATACTCTCACCAAAGGAAAACAAAGAGAAGGGAAGAGGACTGGCAGGAACATTTTCTAAGCTGACCCTAGAAGAACTTTGCCTTTAATCCTTGTATATTTTATATACATTGGAAGGAGAGAATAGATCATACTGCCTGGCATTCAGTCAGAGCTGACTAGGATTATGCAAACACTCTGAGAAATATGTCAATGTGCAGACCATTGCTTTTTGATGTTTTATATATTTTTCCCTTTTTTGACTTGTGTTCCTACTGTGATTATAAAAGAAATATGAAAAAAAAATAAATGTATAATCAATTGTAGAAAATTGGATAATTACAAAAAGTCTTAGAGATGCATATACATTTTTTAAATCCCAAATGTATGACTGGCCTTAAAAAAACTTTGAGATAAAATAAATCCAAACTTTATTATGGATTCTACTATTAACTTTGATCAGAAATATTATCCTTTATTTAGTTTTTGGTCATGCTATACAGAATGTGGGATTTTAGTTCCCTGATCATAGATCAAGCCCTTGCCCCCTGCAGTGGAAGCATGGAGTCTTAATCACTGGACTGCCAGGGAAGTCCTAGTATTATCCTTTAGCTAATCAACATGTCTGTTTTTTTTCCTGAGTGCCTTCCACAAAGGTGCAGGAGATAAATTGGTCTCCAGTGCTCACCAAACTCCATGGAGATATTTAGGTTCTACATTTAAACTGCGTCTGTTCTTCAGTAGCACATTTTACATCATCCCTTTCATACAAATTATTGGAATTCCAGTTTGGATTATTGAAACAAATATATTGCAGTTGGATATTCCTATGAAATCAGAAAATGATTTGTCACATTCTGCTTTGTGAAAGTATTTTTACATTCATCTCATTGACTTTTATGCTATCCTGTAATACAGTCTCTGACCCTTCAGGAAACTGTGACCCAGAAAATGAAGGCGAAGATTTTCCCAGGAGTTCTCGCTGTTGTCATTCACTTGCAGACTCGTCTGCTTTTGTCTAGTCTTGAATTCTGATTGCTGCTTTGACACCTCAGCACCAAGGGTTCAGAATGATCTTGTGCTGCTTTGGAAAACAGTCTGGCAGTTCTTTAAAGTGTTAAACATAGAGTTAACCATATGACCCGGCAATTCCACTCCTAGGTAAATACTTAGAAGTTGAAAACGTGTTTCTGCAAAGGCTTATACATGATTGCTACAGCATTAATCATAATAGTGAAAGAGTGGAAATAATCTAACTGTCCATCAACTAATGAATGGATAACAAAATGTGTTATATTCATACAATGGAGTATTATTTGGCAATAAAAGAGAACAAAGTCCAGATACATGCTACGGCACAGGTGAACCTTGAAAACATACAACATGAAAGAAGCCAGCCACAAAAGACCACATACTATGTGATTCCATTTAGTAGAGGGAACTCTAGTAACAGAAGCAAGAGAATTCCAGAAAAACATCTACTTCTGCTTTATTGATTATGCCAAAGCTTTTGACTGTGTAGATCACAACAAACTGGAAAATTCTTCAAGAGATGGGAATACCAGACCATCTTACCTGCCTCCTGAGAAATCTGTATGTAGGTCAAGAAGCAACAGTTAGAACTAGATATGGAACAACAGACTGGTTCCAAATTGGGAAAGGCTGTATATTGTCACCCTACTTATTTAAGTTTTATGCAGAGTACATCATGCAAAATGCCAGGCTGGATGAAGCACAAGCTGGAATCAAGATTGTCAGGAGAAACATCAATAACCTCAGATACACAGATGGCACCACCCTATGGCAGAAAGTGAAGAGGAACTGAAGAGCCTCTTGATGAAAGTGAAAGGTGAGAGTGAAAAAGCTGGCTTAAAACTCAACATTCAAAAAACGAAGATCATGACATCCAGTCCCATCTCTTCATGGAAAATAGATGGGGAAACAATGGAAACAGTGACAGACTTTTATCTTCTTGGGCTCCAAAATCACTGCAGATGGTGCAGATGGTGACTGCAGCCATGAAATTAAAAGACGCTTGCTCCTTGGAAGAAACGCTATGACCAACCTTGACAGCATATTAAAAAGCAGAGACATTTATTTGCCAACTAAGGCCCGTCTATTCAAAGCTATGGTTTTTCAGTAGTCATGTATGGATGTGAGAGTTGGACCATAAAGAAAGCTGAACGCTGAAGAATGGATGCTTTTGAACTGTGGTGTTGGAGAAGACTTGAGAGTCCCTTGGACTTCAAGGAGATCAAACCAGTCCATCCTAAAGGAAATCAGTCCTGAATATTCACTGGAAGGACTGATGCTGAAGCTGAAACTACAATACTTTGGCCATCTGATGTGAAGAACTGACTCATTGGAAAAGACCCTGATGCTAGGAAAGATTGAAGGTGGGAGGAGAAGGGGACGACAGAGGATGAGATGTTGGATGGCATCACTGACTCAAAGGACATGAGTTTGAGTAAGCTCTGGGTGATGGTGACGGACAGGGAAGCCTGGCGTACTGCAGTCCAAGGGGTCGCAAAGAGTCAGAAAGACTGAGCAACTGACCTGAACTGAGTGACGGTGGGTTCATGGTTGCCGTGGTAATGAGAGGAGAGAATGAGGAGTGGCTGTTAATGGGCATGGAGGTTCTTTTTTGGGGTGATGAGGTGTTCTAGAATTATATAGAGGTGATGTTTGTATAACTTTATGAATTTACCAAAAAGCAATGAACTTTGCACTTTAAAAGGATGAATTTTCTTCCGCCATGGCAGCCATTGAAGAGCAGCAGCCATGCTTCTGTGCTACCCTATGGCCATGGGCCTCAACTAGGGCCACAAAGTGGACAGGAACGTGAGCAAGCTGAGCACAGCTGCTACCATGGGTGCTCCCCCAGGCGCATTAAATTCGTGTGGGACACGATCTGGGGGTGTGTGACCCCTTAGAAGCGGAGGGCCATGGAGCTGCTCAAGCTCTCCAAGGACAAGTAGGCTGTCAAGTCCACCAAGAAAAGGATGAGAACACGTCCCTGCAGAGAGGGAAAGAGACGAGCTGAGCAATTTCATGGCCCCCGTGCAGAAAGAGGCAGCCAAGGACTAAGCCCTACCTTTTCAGAAAAAAAAGGGGATGAATTTTATTGTATGCAGATTAGACCTTAACAAACAACCAAAGCTGATCTTGCCATATACTCCCCAGTTTGCTCACATGGTTTCCCTGTCTTTGTCAGGGACCCTGTGTGGAGATGCACCAGTGCCTGCCAGGCTCTGTGTATAGGGGGTACACATGATGTTTCATCTCATCTCCGTTTCTAGAGGAAGAAACAAGCATGGAGCACAGAGGCCCACATGACTGGCCCCTTGCCAGGCCATGGCTCAGACCCTGCTCAGCTGACTAGTGCCAGCCCTGCCAGTACCCCCAGTGCCTCAGCCTTGAGGCCCCTTCTCCCCTGGCCTCTCCACTCTCCACCTGTTCCCAGTAGATCTCCAGTCAACTCCACCACTTTACCCCATCAGAATGCCATCACTTGTTGCCAGGCCGGTCCCAAAAGCCTGCTGGTCCACTGCTTCCAAACTATCATTGCTCTAATCTGCCAAGTATTCTTTGGCCCCAGTATCATCCTCAAGTCTGATTCTGGTCCCTTGCCTGCTCTAATGCACTCCATGGCTGCTGGTGTCCTGATGGATTGAGCAGACGCTCCTCGGGCTGCATGGGAGACTCTGATAACAGAGTCTTCCTCCTCGAGCAGCCTCCCTGCATATCTCTGAGCACTGCTTTCTGGGCTACTTGGAGCTCGGCCATAGTGGGTTGGAGTTCACCAAAGGCTCTACTGATGACTCTGGTGAGAAGCAGACCTCTACACTCAAAGGGGGCACATTCAGAGGCCTCCAGAGCTCTTCAAATCTGTGAACAGCAAAGAGCAGTGATTTTTCAGCTGGGGGCCCAGGGGTTCTGGGCAGTGTCTGAAAACAGTTTTGGTTATCACAACAGTGGGAAGGAAGTGCCTCTGGCATCTAGTGGGTGGAAGCCAGGGATGCCGCTAAACTTCCTTACGAGGCACAGGACAGCCTTTGCAATCAAGAAAAAACAATCCTACATGTTAACAGTGCCAAGGCTGAGAAACTGCAAAAGCAGAGAATTCTACTCTTGAAATGTGGAAAAGAAGTTAAGATACTGAGTGACTTCAGGTGGGTAATGAAAATTCCTGCATATCAGTGATGAAAGCATCCAGGAAGGCCGTCTTGAGGTGTGGGGCTGAGCAGAGGATGAACTGAGACCCCAGCCAGCTAAGTGGTTCAAGCTTGAAGGATCCTTGAGCAGGCTCACTTGCAGGCCCTGCCCCCAGCATCAGGGCTCTGTAAATGGCACTGTGTACACACGGCTCCTATGATGCTGTGATTGCACTGTACTCACTCCTGCTGGACTGCATCACCACCTCCATCTGACTGCCTTGTCGGCAGACTTGTGTCTTGCTCATCACTGAATGCCAGCCTCTTGCACTAGTGCCTGGCATGTAAAAGAGGCTCAACAGATACTTTAAATTGACGGAATACATGAAGTACCTCTGGGCTTCCCTGGTGTGCTCAGACATTAAAGAATCTGCCTGCAATGTGGGAGACCTGATTTCGATCCCTGGGTTGGAAAGATCCCCTGGAGAAGGGGATGGCTACTCACTCCAGTTTTCTTGCCTGGAGAATTCCATGGACAGAGGAGCCTGATGGGGCCTACAGACTGTGGGGTCACAGAGAGTCTGACACGACTGAGCAACTTTCACTTTCATTAAGTACATCATTCAAATTTTATCTTAGCAAAGTGTGGAGTGTTTTTGGAGAATAGATAAAGTAGGATGCTAGCCCCTCAGGTGTCAAAAACGTTTCCATAAGCACAGAGAATAGAGTCTGATACTCTAGAGCCTGGCCCATTGGGACCCCAATTTCTTGCCTCTTTGTCTCTTCTCAGCCTCTCATTATACTGCAGTTGTAGCAAACTCTTGCCTCTGTAGGAAGCTGGATGGGAAAGGGCTACAGAGGAGACCCGAGAGAAGAACTGAAGAATCTTATATCCTTAAAAAAGATGGGTGGCAGATCCCAGTTAGGCGATGTGGTCATTTAAGTGTCTAGATGGAGTCAGCTGTAGCCCAGGCCTCAGACACTGGGAAGAAGTCATTCATATGTATCGGGAGAGACTTGGAGAGATAAATGGGGGTGAGGCTTGACAGATAAAAATCAGGTTGCTTATTTGTTTACTTTTACTTTTAATGTTTTATTAACCTAATATATAAAAAGTATTTCAGGTGAAAATCAAAACAAAAATTACTAATGAAATATTTTATATCTTTTCTTCATATTGTATCTCAGACTTTTTTTTTTAAGTTATTTATTTGGCTGTGTTGGATCTTAGTTGCAGCATGCAGAATCTTAGTTGTGGCATATGCAATCTAGTTCCCTGACCAAGGATGGAGCCCAGGCCCCCTGCATTGGGAGAGCAGAGTCTTAGCCACTAGACCACCAGGGAAATCCCCAGACTACTTATTTATATTGGACAACTTGGAGCTATCTTAGCTCCCATTTGTTGGGAAGCTGATGAGTAAAATCTGCATACATTTTGTTTTAAGATTATGGACATCTTTGAGATTTTGTGGTGGCTTTCTTCCTGGTTATATCCTGCCAGCTGGGCATCTAGTAATAACTAAGAATTAGCTAGAAGTCTTTAGCTACAAGAATGATAACAAATAGAATATGATTTCATTCATATATATAATATAAAAAACTAATAAGCAAACAAAAACTGTCAAATAAGTGAAAAAACCACACCAAACAAAAACAAACACATAGATAAAGAGAACAGAGTTGTGATTGGGAGTGAGGATGGATGGAAACTAAATTTTTGGTGGTGATCCCACTATAGGATATACAGAAGTAGAAATAATATTTTAAACATGAAGCATATAATGTGATAAATGAATGTAACTTCAGTTAAGTTAAAAATCTTAAAAAAAGAATTTATTGGAAATATATAGAACAGCTCCCAGAAGCTATACTAAAGCTACTGATAGCTTAGTGGTGAATGGTGAACAGTGCTGCCGTATTTGTGGTCTCCGAAGAAGATTTAACTCCGGGGCCAAAGACAGTCTCAGTCACTCAGTGCTTTGTGTAGATTTTATTTAAAGTGAAAGTGACAGAAAAAGCTTCTAACAGACATCAGAAGCGGGTAGGAGAGTACCCACCTCACTAGTTTAAGCGGGGCCTTATATACTTCTCATCTGGCTGCTGAGAATAGATAAAAGGAATACCTCAAGGTTCTAAGAGTTCCACCAGATCCTTTCCCAAGGCATCCATCATAAGATAACTTTGGCATAAGATCAGCCAGGGAGAACAGGTCCTGGGCGATGTCTCTGGGCAAGATATACTGTTGCTGTGTAATCAGGGGTACAAGGTCTTGAGAAACAGGTTCCGAGGCATGATTTGTTACAATTATAATCATTAACGTAGAGCCTAAGAAAAGCAAATCCGTGAGTAAAACATTGTGCAGTGTGATTATTAGTTCCCAACCTAAATGAAGGCCCGTTCTTAGGCAAGATGCATCGTTGCACAAAGCTTAAGGAAAGCATGAGAATGTTCATTTCCTCCTTAAAGGGCTGTAAACTTTAACTCTCTTGTTATGAACTGCTCTTATTTTTACTTATTTATCTATGTTAAACAAGTATAGTCGATTTACAATGTTGTATTAAATTCTGATGCAGAGGTACAATTTAAATTAAAAAAATTCACCAGTTTTAAGCATACAATTTTGTTGAGGTTTGACTATAATCATGTAATCACCACCACTATCAAAATGTAGGACAATTCTGCCAATCCCAAAAGGTCTCCTGTATCTCCTTACTGTCAGCCCTCTTCCTGAACCCTGGCTTCTGGCAACCACTAATCTGCTTTGTCACCATGTATAGTCACCATATACATTCATAGAAATGTATAGTATGTAGCTTTTGTGTCTGACTTCTTTCACTTAGTATAATACTTTTGAGATTCATGTATGGTTTTTGCAGATCAGTAGTTTTTCCTTTCCTGTTGCTGAGTAGACTACTTTGTATGTATGTACCACAATGTATCCATTCACCAGTGATTAGATGTTTGGGTATTATGAAGAGAGCTGCTGTAAACATTCCCATACAGGTCTCTGTGTGGCCATGTGTTTTTTTTTGGCTGTGCTGCACACAGAATCTTAGTTCCCCAACCAGGGATTGAATCCAGGCTCCTGGCATTGGAAGCTTGGAGTCCTAACAACTAGACCACCAGGGAATTCCCATGTGTGGATATGTTTTTATTTCTCTTGGATAAAAATCTACAAATGAAATTGCTGGGTCATGTGATAGGTGTATATTTAACTTTATTAATTTATTTTCTTAAGTGGTCATACCATTTTCTTTTTTTTTAATTTCTTTTTTTTTACTTTACAATATTGTATTGGTTTTGCCATACATCAACATGAATCCACCATGGGTGTACATGTGTTCCCAATCCTGAACCCCTCTCCCACCTCCCTCCTCATACTATCCCTCTGGGTCATCCACAATGGAGTATTACTCAGCCATTAAAAAGAATACATTTGAATCAGTTCTAATGAGGTGGATGAAACTGGAGCCTATTATACAGAGTGAAGTAAGCCAGAAAGAAAAACACCATTTTGATTCTTACTGATCAATGAGTAGCATATGTTCTATATACTGCACAAATCTCAAGTACACAGCTAGATAAAAATGTAAGCATAGGGATAGGATAAGAAAAAATGTAAGCATATTCCTCAAAAAATTAAAAATAGAATCATTATATTTAGCAATTCCACTTCTGGGTACATATCCAAAAAAATTGAAAGTAGGATCTCCAAGGGATATTTGCACACCTAAGTTTATAGCAGCATATTCACAATAGCCAAGAGGTGGAAGAAACTCCAGTGTCCATGGGTGGGTGAATGGATAAAAAAAAGTACTGTATATACCTCCAATGGAATATTCAGTTCAGTTCAGTTCAGTCGCTCAGTCATGTCCGACTCTGCGACCCTATGAATCGCAGCACGCCAGGCCTCCCTGTCCATCACAAACTCCTAGAGTTCACTCAGACTCATGTCCATTGAGTCAGTGATGCCATCCAGCCATCTCGTCCTCTGTCCTCCCCTTCTCCTCCTTCCCCCAATCCCTCCCAGCATCAGAGTCTTTTCCAATGAGTCAACTCTTCGCATGAGGTGGCCAAAGTACTGGAGTTTCAGCTTTAGCATCATTCTCTCCAAAGAAATCCCAGGTCTGATCTCCTTCAGATGGACTGGTTGGACCTCCTTGCAGTCCAAGGGACTCTGAAGAGTCTTCTCCAGCACCACAGTTCAAAAGCATCAATTCTTCGGCGCTCAGCCTTCTTCACAGTCCAACTCTCACATCCATACATGACCACTGGAAAAACCATAGCCTTGACTAGACGGACCTTTGTTGGCAAAGTGATGTCTCTGCTTTTGAATATGCTATCTAGTTTGGTCATAACTTTCCTTCCAAGGAGTAAGCGTCTTTTAATTTCATGGCTGCAGTCACCATCTGCAGTGATTTTGGAGCCCAAAAAAGTAAAGTCTGACACTGTTTCCCCATCTATTTCCCATGAAGTGATGGGACCAGATGCCATGATCTTCGTTTTCTGAATGTTGAGCTTTAAGCCAACTTTTTCACTCTCCACTTTCACTTTCATCAAGAGGCTTTTTAGTTCCTCTTCACTTTCTACCATAAGGGTGGTGTCATCTGCATATCTGAGGTTATTGGTATTTCTCCCAGCAATCTTGATTCCAGCTTGTGTTTCTTCCAGCCCAGCATTTCTCATGATGTACTCTGCATATAAGTTAAATAAGCATAATGACAATATACAGCCTTGACGTACTCCTTTTCCTATTTGGAACCAGGAACCAGTCTGTTGGAACTGGTTGTTGGAACAACAACCAGTCTGTTGTTCCATGTCCAGTTCTAACTCTTGCTTCCTGACCTGCATACAGATTTCTCAAGAGGCAGGTCAGGTGGTCTGGTATTCCCATCTCTTTCAGAATTTTCCACAGTTTATTGTGATCCACACAGTCAAAGGCTCTGGCATAGTCAAGAAAGCAGAAATAGATGTTTTTCTGGAACTCTCTTGCTTTTTCCATGATCCAGCAGATGTTGGCAATTTGATCTCTGGTTCCTCTGCCTTTTCTAAATCCAGCTTGAACATCAGGAAGTTCACGGTTCACGTATTGCTGAAGCCTGGCTTGGAGAACTTTGAGCATTACTTTACTAGCATGTGAGATGAGTGCAATTGTGTGGTAGTTTGAGCATTCTTTGGCATTGCCTTTCTTTGGGATTGGAATGAAAAGTGACCTTTTCCAGTCCTGTGGCCATTGCTGAGTTTTCCAAATTTGCTGGCATATTGAGTGTAGCACTTTCACAGCATCATCTTTCAGGATTTGAAATAGCTCAACTGGAATTCCATCACTTCCACTAGCTTTGTTCGTAGTGATGCTTTCTAAGGCCCACTTGACTTCACATTCCAGGATGTCTGGCTCTAGGTGAGTGATCACACCATCGTGATTATCTGGGTCGTGAAGATCTTTTTTGTACAGTTCTTCTGTGTATTCTTGCCACCTCTTCTTAATATCTTCTGCTTCTGTTAGGTCCATACCATTTCTGTCCTTTATTGAACCCATCTTTGTATGAAATGTTCCCTTGGTAGCTCTAATTTTCTTGAAGAGATCTCTAGTCTTTCCCATTCTGTTGTTTTCCTCTATTTCTTGGCATTGATCGCTGAGGAAGGCTTTCTTATCTCTTCTTGCTATTCTTTGGAACTCTGCATTCAGATGCTTATATCTTTCCTTTTCTCCTTTTCTTTTCACTTCTCTTCTTTTCACAGCTATTTGTAAGGCCTTCCCAGACAGCCGTTTTTCTTTTTTGCATTTCTTTTCCATGGGGATGGTCTTGATCCCTGTCTCCTGTACAATGTCACGAACCTCCTTCCATAGTTCATCAGGCACTCTATCTATCAAATTTAGGCCCTTAAATCTATTTCTCACCCCCACTGTATAGTCATAAGGGATTTGATTTAGGTCATACTTGAATGGTCTAGTGGTTTTCCCTACTTTCTTCAATTTAAGTCTGAATTTGGTAATAAGGAGTTCATGATCTGAGCCACAGTCAGCTCCTGGTCTTGCTTTTGCTGACTGTATAGAGCTTCTCCATCTTTGGCTGCAAAGAATATAATCAATCTGATTTCGGTGTTGACCATCTGGTGAGGTCCATATGTAGAGTCTTCTCTTGTGTTGTTGGAAGAGGGTGTTTGCTATGACCAGTGCATTTTCTTGGCAAAACTCTTTTAGTCTTTGCCCTGCTTCATTCTGTATTCCAAGGCCAAATTTGCCTGTTACTCCAGGTGTTTTATTCAGCGTTAAAAAGGAATGGAATTCTGACACATCCTACAGAATGGATGGATATTGAGGTCATTATGTTGAGTGAAATGAGCCAATCAGGAAAAGACAAATACCGAATATGTAAGATTCCTCTTATATGAGGTCCCTAGAGTAGTCAAACAGATAGAGACAGAAAATAGAAGGGTGGATGCCAGGGCTGGGAAAAGGCGCCATGGGAAGTTAGTGTTTGATAAACACAGAGTTTCAGTTTTGCAAGACGAAAAAGTTCTGGAGATGGATTGCATAGCAATGTGAATGCCCTTAACGCTCCTGAACTGTATACTTTGTCGTTTAGTTGGTCAGTTGTGTCTGACTCTTTGCAACCTCATGGATTGCAGCACACCAGGTTTCCCTGTCCTTCACTATCTCCTGACTTGACAGTGGGTGTATTTTGCCTCTTTGTGAACTTAAGTAGAATAATTTCTGTAACATTTTGATGCAGTTAGGAGTGTTTGAATGCTTTATACATTCAAACCTAAGATACTCCAGACTCATTATTCAGTCTCCAGGGTATCTGGTTTTCTGTTAATGAGAAATGGTGTTTGGAGACCCAGTGTGGGCACGAGGAGTGCTGGCTGCTCCTGCTTATCACTGCTGTTGGACCTTTTGAGTAGACACTGCTAGGACATATTTTAAAAACATTTACTTATTTATTATTGGCATATAGTTGATTCACAGTGTTGTGTTAGTTCTGGTGTACAGCAGAGTGACTCAGTTATACATATGTGTGTTCTTTTTCATATTCTTTTCCCTTATGCTTTATTACAGAATATTGAATATACTCCCCATGTTGTACAGTAGGAAGGACCTTGTTTATCCAAGACATGCTTTTAAAATGGAAAAATAATGCATAAGTTTATTTTTATATTTCCAATTCAGTTTATAGATTATCAGGTTTTAAGTCTGAAATTTCTGCTTGTATCTCTTCTGTCTTACTCTAAACTTTTTTGTGCTGGATGATATAATCATAGTTTCTTATATCCCTTGTCCTACTGTCTGTGTCTCTATCCATTTCTCTCTCTGTAACAGTTTCACAATATTGATTCCAATGATGTTATTAATATTAAGTCTGCTGAATATGGTTTAATATATTTTTTATGTTTTTTTCCTTGCCTTTAGGATTTTTTAAATAAAATCTTTTAAAATAAATGTCAACATCTGGTAAAGCGTCTGTCTGCAACGTGGGAGACCCAGGTTTGATCCCCGGGTTGGGAAGATACCCTGAAGAAGGAAATGGCAACCCACTCCAGTATTCTTGCCTAGAAAATTCCATGGATGGAGGAGCCTGGTGGGCTACAGTCCATGGGGTCGCTAAGAGTCGGATACGACTGAGCGACTTCACTTCACTTCACACACTGAAAAGTGAAAGTGTTAGTCGCTCAGTCGTGTCTGACTTTTTGCCACCCCATGTGTTGTAGCCCGCCAGATTCCTCTGTCCATGGAATTCTCCAGGCAAGAACAGTGGGATGGGTAGTCATTCCCTTCTCCAGAGGAACTTCCTGATCACGGGATCGAACCCGAGTGTCCTGCATTGCAGGCAGATACTTTACCATCTGAGCCACCAGGGAAGCCCATATACACACTACTATATATAAAATAAATAATATCAATAGATATCAATGTCAACAAGGTCCTACTGAATAGCATAGGGAATTCTACTCAATATTCTGTAACAACCTATGTGGGAAAAGAATAAAGAATAGATACATCTGTATGTATAATTGAATCACATTACTGTATACCTGGAGAAGGCAATGGCAACCCACTCCAGCACTCTTGCTTGGAAAATCCCATGGATGGAGGAGCCTGGTGGGCTGCAGTCCATGGGGTCGCTAGGAGTCGGACATGACTGAGCAACTTCACTTTCACTTTTCACTTTCATGCATTGGAGAAGGAAATGGCAATCCACTCCAGTGTTATTGCCTGGAGAATCCCAAGGATGGGGGGAGCTTGGTGGGCTGCTGTCTATGGGGTTGCACAGAGTCAGCCACGACTGAAGCAACTTAGCAGCAGCATCTGTATACCTGATACTAACATAACGTTGTAAATCAACTATACTCCAATATAAAATAAAAATTAAAAAAACAATTTTTACCATTTAGAATTTTTTGATGTGGCAATTAGAAATTTTAAATTATATATGTGGCTCACATAATATTTCTATTGAACAGTGGCTTAGCACATTGTAAGCACTGTACAGGGTGTTAGTGATCACTGGTTTATTATGGCATATACTATACAGATAATGTTTACCTTACAAAATCACATAAGGATAAAATGAAATATGTAAAGCTCTTAGCACAGTGTTAGGCACGTAATAAGGGCTCAGTAAATGATACCTATCGCAGGTAAGTAGAGCAGTCATCATTTCTTGGATGACAGAACTGGAAGGCTGTGTAGGGTTGCCTATGCTGAAAGTTTTGAAAATCTAGCTGTGAAGATGGGGCACAACTAATTCTCTGCACAACCAAGAACCACCGAACCACACACGATCCAAGATGTGTGGTATTATATTTAATATATTTTATATAAATGCACATAAAAATAAAAAATATCCAATTTTAGGGATTGAAAGATAAAGGTGGAGGACTTGGTAAGAAGCCAGAACTGGAGAAGTCTGTTAAGGCCACCTTGACCTCCTCCTTTGGCTTCTTGCTTCTCCTTGGTTTTCTCCCCTTCTGTGACTTCTTTTTTCTCTTCTTGGTCTTTATCCTTCTCATCTTCTGTTTTGATTCTCCGCTTTTTTGAAGTTGGAAGAGTTCTTGCAACCGCCTTCTCCCTCCTCATCAGAGTCAGAGAACTGTTCCTTACAGGCAGTTTGTTTGTTTGAGGAACACAATGAGATTCGCTTATCAGGGTCTTCTTACCCTCATCACCACTCTCTTCTGGAGTGGCATCCTCAGGAATGGCCTGCCTTTGTACCCAGTACAAGCCTGCAAGAAAGGAAGACAGTATTCAAATTCCCATGTTCTTGTCTGACCCAAACAATTTATTTTCAACATAGACGTATCACCTCTATATGAGATGTCTAGCTAAAGCAAGCACCACCACCAAGACCAAGGCAGTATCTCCTCTTTGGAGGTTTAAGTTTTGCCCAGAATTTTCTATACAGGGAATATTCCATATCGAAAGTCATTGTTCCCACAACAAAGTCTGTGACCGCTACATGCATGTGGATCAGATGAACAGACACGTTAGTATTTGCTTTGCTCTTCAATTTATATAATACATATGTAACAATTGCTGCAAAACCCATCATTCCAATGGGACAAATGGTGCCTCTCTAGGTTTTTGGATAAGTTTAGATCCCTGATCTTCATCATATGAAAAAAAAGAAACGTCTCTGTCGCTTGACACAGTGATTGAAGAATCTTCAGCAGTTACAGGACGTTTCAGGCTCCTACTGGCTTCTATCTGACTTTTTGATGATAGCCATCCCAGGGGTAGAAACTGGCATCTCACTGTAGTTTTTTTTTTTTTTTTCCTCTCACTGTAGTTTTGATTTGCATTTCCCTGATGACTAATGATGCTGAGCATCTTTCCATAACTTTTTGACCAATTGTGTCTCTTCTTGGAAAAATGTCTATTCAAGTCTTTTGTCTATTCAAGTCTATTTGTCTTTTAATTGTTGAATTATAAGAGTTTCTTTATAAATTCTGGACTTCCCAGGGGGCTCAGTGGGTAAAGAATCTGCCTGCAATCCAGAGACACAGGAGACATGGGAGACGCAGTTTTGATCCCTGGGTTGGGAAGATCCCCTGGAAAAGGAAATGACAACCCACTCCAGTATTCTTGCCTGGAGAATTCCATGGACCGAGGAGCCTGTCGGGCTACAGTTCATGGGGTTGCAAAGAGTCAGACGTGACAAACGACTAAACACATATATTTTAGATACAAGTCTCTTATCCGATACATGATTTGCTAATGATTATCTTCCATTCTGTTGTCTGTCTTTTCACTTCCCTGGTGCTGTGTTTAAAAAAAATTTTTAGTTGGAGTATAGTTGCTTTACAGTGTGGTATTAGTTTCTGCTGTAGGCAAAATGAACCAGCTATATGTATACATATATATATCTTGTTTTTTTAGGATTTCCTTCCCATTTAGGTCATCACAGAGTGGTGTTCCCTGTGCTATAAGTAGTTTCTCATTAGTTATCTATTTTATATGTAGTATCAATAATGTATATGTGTCAGTCCCAATCTCCCAACTCCTCCCATCCCACCCCTTTTCTCTTTGGTATCCATAGGTTTGTTCTCTATGTCTGTGTCTGTTTCTGCTTTGTAAATAAGATTCTCTATACCAGTTTTTTCAGATTCTACATACGTGCATTGGTATACAATATTTGTCGTTTGGTTGATGTCCAGTACATTTATTTTTCTTTGCTTGCTTGTGCTTCCATGTTTCTTTTTGAAAATATAAGCAGATGCAAACAAATGAATCTTCCACTTAGTCTTCTGCAAAATATAGCATACTATTTATCTCTTATGTGCTTTGATCTTTCCTCCCTCTGCATCACTGACTCGATGGACATGAGTGTTCTATTGTATATATGTACCACATCCTCTTTATCCATTCATCTGTTGATGGGCCCTTAGGTTCAATAAGTCTACAAATAATAAATGTTGGCAAGGATGTGGAGAAAAGGGAACCTTTGTACACTATTGGTGGGAATGTAAATTGGTGCAGCTGCTATAGAAAACAGTATGGAGTTTCCTCAAAACACTAAAACTAGAATTCCCATATGACCCAACAATTTCACTTCTGGGAATATACCTGGACAAATTCTAATTCAAAAGGACACATGCACCCCTATGTTCATAGAGGCATTATTTACAATTGCCCAGACATGGAAAGAATCTCCTTGTGGTTTTAATTTGTATTTCCTTTATTGTGAGCCTGGTTGAGCATCTTTTCATATATTTAAGAGCCATTTTACACCTTAGAAAAATTAATTTCTAGGAGTGAGCTTGAATACTCTTCCCTGGCCTCCTGTCCCTATCACAGAGGCTTGTCAAGTCTACATAAAAAATTATCTCAAATCACTTCCTTTCCTCCACCTTGCCTGACACTACTTAAATCACCCTGTCATGATCTCTTTTCTAATCTTTCTTCATACTGCAACTGTTAGAAATCCTGAATTGCATTTCCATTGCACTTAACATAAAATAATTGCTGAGGCTCTAAGGCCCCATGCAGGCCAGCCCTACCACTCTGTCCCCAGCTTCAGCTTGGCCACTGTCCCCCCTCGTTTACTGAGCTTCCCCCCAGCAGCCTACGTTTTGTGCACCTTGGTGCCTTTCTACTTGCTCTGCTTTTGGGAAAGCTCACAGCCCAGCTTCCTCCTGTTCATCCTCTGGTCTCAGGGTAAATGGTCCTTCCTCACAGAGAACTTCAGCCTCTTTCATTGTGAATGAGGCTCACTCATAGCCACCAGCATTTTCCCCTCAGAGTGGCCATCACAGCTGTTGTGATTTGCCTGCAAAAGGGACCACATTTGTTCTGTTCACATAGTAGATGCTCAATTAAGTGCTCATCGACTGAGTGATTGCTTACAGTGTGGGGGCTACACAAGACAGTGTAGGGAGGGCTGTTGCAAAACACGAGGGAGGAAGAGAAAGTGACCCGTGTTTGGGGGTCAGAGAGCCCTCCGTACTCCCAGATTTAGAGGTCGTGATTCAGAAGCAGCTGGCCACTCTGATCAGTGGGAAGTTGACTACAGAAGAGAGCTCATGAAAAAGCAGTTTTTCTGCTTGTGGGCCTTTGCTCAACTGTCTTTGTCTTTTTTCCTGCTTTCTGAACACAGTAGTTAGCATCAGGCAGAGAAAACTCACCACTGAGGCCAGAGCTCCAGTTGCTATGGGAACCTCTCTTTGCCGCTGTTAGGTAAGAGGATGTTCGAACAAGGTTTGGCTTCCCAGTGCTTCAGCCTCTGGTCATGGTTAGATTTCCCATCAGAAGATAGCTGATTGCTGTTCTGTTGCTTTTCCTTTGTTGCTAACTGCTTTTGTGATGACGGGTAAGTGAAAAAAGTGGATCACGGAGGTGAGAACAGAAAGAGGCTGCCCTTGCGTAGTGCCTCCACTGGGTCTGCCTTCCATTTAACCCCAGCCCCATGCAGGTTAGTTGGGGATGGCCCAGGCCCTCTGTTGTGGAAAAGACAGGAGAGAACAGGTCTGCGGGCTGCTACAGTGCACACACTCTGTCTCTGGGTGGCCTATGCTGCTGCAGACATGTGGGCCCAGAGCTTCCAGGTCTCCTGATTCTTGAGAGCAGCAGCCAAAATTTAAATATTGGCGATTACAAGGGGAGGGTGGGGTGGTGGAGGGAAAGATTGGGAGTTTGGGATTAGCAGATGCAAACTCTTATATATAGAATGAATAAACAATAAGGTCTTAACTGTACAACACAGGAAACCGTACTCAATATCCTTTGAAAAAAATATGAAAAAGAATATGTGTGTGTGTATATATATATACACATATATATATAAATGTATAAAGAAATAAAAACTACAATGAAATACCACCTCTCATTAGCCAGAATGACTATCATCAAAAAATTCACAAACAATAAATGCTGGAAAGAATGTGGAGAGAAGGGAACCTTCCTACACTGTTGGTGGGAATGTAAATTGGTGTAGCTCCTACTGAAACTCTAGTACTTTGGCCACCTCATGCGAAGAGTTGACTCACTGGAAAAGACTCTGATGATGGGAGGGATTGGGGGCAGGAGGAGAAGGGGACGACAGAAGATGAGATGACTGGATGGCATCACCGACTCACCGATGGACGTGAGTCTGAGTGAACTCCTGGAGTTGGTGATGGACAGGGAGGCCTGGCGTGCTGCACTTCATGGGGTCACAAAGAGTCGGACACGACTGAGTGACAGAACTGAACTGAACTAAACTATGGAGAACAGTATGGAGGTTCCTTAAAAAACTAAAAATAGAACTACCACAAGATCCTGCAATCCCACTGCTATGCATATATCTGGAGAAAAACATTATCTGAGAGAATATATGCACCCCAGTATTCATTGAAGCACTGTTTACAATAGCCAAGACATGGAAGCAACCTAAATATCCATCGACAGAGGAATGGATAAAGAAAATGTGGTACATATATACAATGGAATATTACTCAGCCATTAAAAAGAATTAAATAATGCCATTTGTGGCAACATGGATGGACCTAGAGAATGTCACACTGAGTGAAGTAAGTCAGAGAAGGAAAAATATATGACATCTCTGATATGCAGGATTTAAAAAGAAATGATACAAGTAAAATTATTTACAAAACAGAAAGAGACTCACAGACTTAAAGAACAATCTTACTGTTGCAGGGTAGGAGGAAGAATGGGGGAAAGGATGTTAGGGAGTTTGGAATGGACATGTATACACTGCTGTATTTAAAATGGATAACCAACAAGGTCCTAGTGTATGAATATGGAACTCTGCTCAATATTATGTAGCAGCCTGGTTGGTAGGGGAGTCTGGGGGAGAATGGATATATGTATATGCATGCTTGAGTTCCTTCTCTGTTCACCTGAAACTATCACAATATTAACAGCTATGACACAATACAAAATAAAGTCTAAAAAATTAAAAAAATATATAATGTATATAGTATACACATATTGATCCTTCCCTGACCAGGGATTGAACCCACATTTCCTGCTGGGCAGGCAGATTCTTACTGTTGAGCCACCAGGGTTGGGAAGACTCCCTGGAGAAAGAAATGGCAACACACTCCAATATTCTTGCCTGGGAAATCTGATGGACAGAATAGGCTGGTAGGCTGCAGTCCGTGGGGTCTCAAAAGAGTTGGACATGATTTAGAGACTAAACAACAGCAACAAATCAACTATATTTTAATTAAAAAAGAGAGAGAGAGAACTTACAAAAAATTGGCAGCTAATTCAAAGAAATCAAGCTAACCCTGCGGGGGTAACACATGGCACTGTGTGGGCCAGCAGTGGAGAGCCACAGGCCAGCAGGACCTGCCCTTCCTGTCTCCCTGTTAGTTACAGAGATGATGCCAGTCCCTACTTCCCCATGTTCTGGATCTGCAGGAGCAGTTCCTCAGCTGTTTCAGCCTTTATGAAGGGGGCACTGTGGCCCCTGAGGAACAGGTGGGCTTCTTACTTGAAAAGATGACTGAATGTGGTTTTATATCCTGGGAGTGTGGAGGCCACAAGGCCAGGTCTGGGAGGCAGAGGAGCTGGATGATGACTTGTCTCTGCATAAATAACAATAAAGGCTCAGTTTCAAGGTGCTAGTTGCAGAGAAGACCCTGAGAGGTAGAAACTTCTTAGAGTTTTAGAGAGGACTTTAAGGGGAGAACGGTTTGGGGGTTACATGACACTCCACTCAGCGTGATGTAATTGATTTCCAGATTCAGCATCTCTCTCCTGCATCCTCTCTGCTGGACTCTGTCTTTGGCCAGGTCTCTTCTCTATTTTCTTTCCCCACTTCCCCAGCCTCCTTGAGGTCCCTGCTGGTGGGGGGCCACTCAGCAAGACAAACTCCTGGCCACCAGTGGAGCAGTAATCATCCTGGATTCCCTCTCAGAGGAGTAGAGGTGGGAGGAGGTGACGGGACACGTCTACTGGTCTCCATCTACCTTCTCACAACTACCCTGGGGTTGTATTTGTCTCCCTGAGCAAGTCTGTTTTGTCTCGAGGGCTCACAGTGTGGGCACCAGCACAGGTCTGCTCGAGGTGGTTTATTAGTCAGGGCGCTTGCTTGGAAGCATCAGGACTAGACACCTGCTAACCTGAGCAGAAAAGGTTATTCCTTGGAAGACCACCGAGTAACACGCAGAATTGACTGACAAGTCAAGCTTGGGCTCAGGAAAGAACTAGGCTTGAAAAATTAACACAAACAAAGGAATGTGGGTGCAAAAATTGTAGCCAAGATGACCATGTGCCAACAGCCTGGGTGGCAAGCAGCTTTGGACGCTGCGTAGCCAAGAGAGGGCAGACATCTTATATTCATATTTTCTCCTTTGTACAGAGTTTTCAGCCAAAACTGTGAATTGCAAATTGGGGTCATTTGGAAATTGGTATATTGAGTGACTTAAAAAAGTACAATACTTTTCATCTAATTTTTTCTCCTGGGATTATAGCCTAAGGAAATAATTCTAAATGTGGAAAATCTTTAATTCCTAAGATGTTCATTGCATTGTCAAATTGATTGTGGTATATCCATGGAATGGAAAATTATAAAGTTTATGAGGATTAATAATGAGGTGGAAAATCATTTATGATATAAGGCTTCATGAAGAAACAGCATAGACCATTACATACACTCTGATCCACTCTTAATATTGCAGGTATTTCCCAGATGCCATCAGCCCGCAGGGTCAGTTGGAGACTGACCTGCAGTGCCTTCCTCCTATCTCCCAACTCATCCCCCACCAGCCTCATGGAAGGCCCCACCTCTGGTCCTGGAAAGATGCTGGCCTCAGAAACGGCCATTTCTTCTATTCATCTAGGAGGGCTGTGGTTTGAAGATTGACCTGCCAGCCCGTGTTTGCTTACCTCTGACAATCTCTCCTACAATAGAAGATTTCTCCTTCCCTGTTTTCATTCCACTTCCTGGTCATCTGAGTTGGGGTAGCAACCAGTGAGCAGGATGCACTTAGGGTGGAGACCATCTGTCACAGGCTGGGTGGCCTGTCTAGGTCCTTCTCTGGGGCCCCCTCTCGATCCAGAGAGAGCAGCCCTCCCAAGAGCCTTGGTGTCTGGACAACACCCAGCTTCTCTCACCACCCTTGAGGTCATCTACTATTTCTCCACCCTTTCAATCTGCTTTCTAGGCAACCAGCAGTAGAAACTTCCCAAGGTTACCCAAATTCTTTTTGGGGGGAAGGGGAAGAAGGTGGGCCATTCTTACATATCTGAAAGAGTGAAACTTAGAGAAAGAAGACTGGCAAATGTGTTAACAACGCTGGTACTTAGATAATAAGGTTAGAGGTGCTCTTTCCTTTTGTTTTTCTGCACTTTTTCTGTAATGTGCATTTATTGCTTTTATAATTGAAGAGAAGAGGTTAGTTAATTAGCTCAAGGTTGCATCAGCTGCAGATAGGTGGTTGGGTGTCAGGAACGAGGGTCGTTTCCCTGAGTTCCCAGCACAGGGATAGGGGCTTCTCAGCAATGATTTTTTTTTTTAATTTTGAGATTTAAAAAAATTGAGATATAATTGACATATAACATTGTATTACTTTTGAGCATACAACATAATGATCTAATAAGTGTATATATTCCAAAATGATTATTATAATAAGTTCAGTTAATACCTATCACCACACATAGTTACATTTGTTTTTTTCTTGTGATGAGAACTTTTAAGATCAACTCTCTTGGCAACTTTCAAATATACAATAGAGTATTGTTAACTATCATCACCAGGCTTTACATTACATCCCTAGGATTTATCTTACAACTGGAAGTTTGTAGTTTTTGACCACCTGGGATTTTTTTATGATATAATCTGCTACATCTCCATAAAAATAGTCTTGATCCCCATTGATTTAGGGCACTGATTCCCCAGCTTTCCTGACATATATCTGACTCACTTTTGAGCAGTGATTCTTACTGATCTCTTTGCTCTGTCCCCGTTGGGAGACAGCTGTGGGGGAGGTCCCTGTTGCTCTGGAATAAGTCTGTGTTCTGCCCGCTCAAGATGTGAGGGAGAGTTTTAAGCTTTGTATTCTTTGCTATCTAGTTGAAGGTGACTATTTTATTGTATGAACTGTGGATAGGACTGGCTATATAATTTACAGGGCCCAGAGCAAAATGAAAATGGGTTTCCAGGATCCAAAATGACTAAGACTTTCAAGATGATGGTGTTAGAATATTAAACCAAGTATGGAGGCTGGAGGCGAAGGGACTTCCCTGGTGGTCCAGTGATTAAGTCTTTGCCTTCCAATGCAGGGGTTGTGGGTTCGATCCCTCATTAGGGAGCTAGGATCCCATACGCCTTGTGGCCAAAAAACCAAAACATAAAACAGAAGCAATATTGTAACAAATTCAATAAAGACTTTTAAGATGGTCTACATAAAAAAAAAAAAAATCTTAAAGTAATCCAGCATGGGCCCTTCTACACTCAGGTCACACCCTCAGGAAGCTGGCCCTGCCTGTGGACACTTACACAAGACATATGTCAGCCATGTCCAGGGAGGGCTGCAAAAGGACACTTAGAAGGTGGGGACAGAGGGAGGCCTGGGCCTGAGAGGGGACAACAGAATCAAGAGATCCCCACTCCTGGCAGAGTCTCTGTGGTGAGTCTAATACCCAAAGTCTGTCCCATTTGAGTTGCTGAGGATTCAGGAGGTTCATGATGTTTTCTTTTTTTAAATGTTTTGGTACTTAAAAAGTTTATTTTATTGATTTATAATATTGTGTTATTTTCTGCTGTATGGAAAGGTGATTCAGTTAAATATAAATTTCCATTTTCTTATTCTTTTCCATTAAGGTTTATCACAAGATATTGAATATAGTTCCCTGTGTTATCCAGTAGGACCTTGTTTTTATCCATTCTCTGTATAATAGTTTACATCTGCTAACCCCAAACTCTTAATCCATCTCTTCTCTGCCTTGGCAACCAGACATCTGTTCTCTATGTCTGTGAGTCTCTTTCTGTTTGGCAGGTATGTTCATTTATGTTATATTTTAGATTCCACGTATAAGTGGTGATATCATATGGTGTTTGTCTTTCTCACTGAGTATAATAATCTTTAAGTCTATCTATGTTGCTGCAGATGGCATTATTTCACTCTTTCTTATGGTAGAGTAGTATTCCATTATACCCCCCTCCCCACTTCTTTATAGGAGATTCAGTTTTATTCTTTGCAACTCATGTAAATAGAATACATGACTTCTCTGGGTCTTATTTGCTCGTTCACACAACAAGAGCCAAGGGACTAGCGACCACAGAGCCTCAGCCAGCTCTAGCGCTGCTCGTGCTTCGGAGTTTAGCACTTGTGTTGCCCACGGGCCAGCGGCTGTGTGGTCCCTGAGGGCCCAGAAACTTATTCCAAGATGCCCTCAAGTGAATTGAATGTGGACCAAACACGAAGCGGTGAAGAAGCTCCAGAAGAGCTTTCTCAGGGCCACATAACAACTGACAGAAGGAAGATACTGGCGGAGACAACCCTTAACATGATTACAAATAGAATATTTGGTATGTAATTGATATTTTATGTTACAACCTTTGCAGAGATTTTCTGTGAATTTCCAGCCAGAAACAATATGGGTCCGGATCAAAAGGAAGCTGCTTCCTTGTGTCGAAGACTTGGTAAAAGGGCAGGAGGAGATGCTCAGTTTTGTGTTTGCACTGGTTCCTCAGGTGAAAAGCCTGAAAATTAATTCTAAGGTCCTGCCATGTAGTTAGTTTGTATATGCTGATGCTCAGAACGCGGTTCCGTGTGATGGTGAAGGTTCAACTGCTCGTAACTCATTCTTCTGTTGAGTTCATGGGATCCTGCGCTAATGAGCTCTTCCAGGTATTGTGGAGATATATTCAGAGCCCAGGACGAGATGCCGGCACACAGACAGCTAAGGGTTATGGGTATGAGACACGCTGTACCTACAAATCAAATTTATTTGGTGCTTTGATGACATTTTATGTGAAGATAAAAGAAAAAACAACAAGCAGTGGCACGGAGGTGCATGAGACAAGTGATTTACGTGAGTAAATTTTGGAATTTTCAGGGAGCTTTTGGTTGGCTACATGAATAAGTTTATTTAACAATATTTGGAGTTTGTATAAAAGAATTTGTGTTTAAAACACTTTAAAATTTTTCCTTTTTTTGAAAACTAAGATTTTTTGTTTTTGTTGCACACATGGGCCAATAAAGGACCCTTTACAAGGGATGACCTTCTTATCATCTGTGTGGGTCACTCATTCCCCCCACCCCTCTCCTGTAACTCGTGTCCATTTGGGTTCAATAACCTAGTGCTCATATCTCTTTTCCTCAGATATGATGTAATTCCCCTTTCACTTGTCAGTCTTGTGCTTTCCTAGGGATATACTGAGAAAGAGCCTCATATTTGACTCTTGACCCTTATTTTCCTTTCCATCTGGTAGAAAAAGATGGGTCAAAAAAAGTGTTAGGAACAAATTCAGCCAAGTCTCTTGGTTCTGACCTCATTGCAGAAGTAAAAGATCACTAAACATAGTTTAAAATTTATGACTTGCTGGTGGAGGGGAGATAGATGTTCATCTACAATTTTTTTTTTTTGGCTGCATCATGCAGCTCGCAGGACCTTAGTTCCCTGACCAGGGGTTGAACCTGGGCCCTGGCAGTGAAAGTGCTGAGTCCTAGCCACTGGACCACCAGGGAATTCCCCCCAAAGCATTTTTGATTGAAAGCATTTGTGAGGCAGTGGGAGACAGACTCTCACCTTTGGAAGGGAATTTTAAAAGGCTACACTCTAACCCAGTTCCCTTTAGGTCAGTCAGACCCCAGTATCTCCACTTTACCAGCAAGAAAGTGGAGACTGGCATAGGCGAGGTGATGAGCACACAGTGGCGCAGGGAGAAAGTGGGTCTCCTTTGTCAAAGGGTATGGGCTGTGGCAGATGGACAGCCAGGATGGCGGCAACAAGATGGCCATCTCTCCCATCAAGGGGGAAGTCTGCTTCCTTTTCCCTTGCATCTGGGGTGGCCCCGTGCCTTTGATCCATGGAATGTGGTAGGTGGGACACAGTGGGACTCCTTGGCCGAGACCTTCAGAGGCCTTGCATCTTTTGTGTGGGTCGTCTTAAGATCCAGTTGTTGTGTCAAGAAGCTGAGCTGAGGGAACCCACAAGAACACAAGAAATGACAAATTGTTTTAAGTCAGCAAACTGAGATAGTTTGCAGTCACAGAAAAGAGTGAAATAACGCCATTTGCAGCAACATGGATGGACCAACAGATGATCATAGTTAAGTAAGTCAGACAGACAAAGACAAACACCGTATCTATCACTTTCATGTGAAATCTAAAATGTGACACAAATGAACTCATCTATCAAACAGAAACATACTCACAGACACAGAGAACAGGCTTATGGTTGCCGAGGGGAAGGAAGGGTGGGGGACGGATGGAGTGGGAGTTTGGTGTTAGCAGATGCAAACTATTACACACAGGATGGGTAACCAATAAGGTCCTGCTGTAGAGCACAGGGAACTGTATTCAACATCCTGTGATAAACCATAATGGAAGAAGATTTAAAAAAGAATATATATGTGTGTGTGTGTGTGGTGGTGGTGGGGGCTTTGCTGGTAGCTCAGCAGTAGAGAATCTGCCAGCAATGCAGGAGATGCTGGAGACTTGGGTTCAACCCCTGGATTGGGAGGATCCCCTGGAGGAGGGCATGGCAACCCACTCCAGTATTCTTGCCTGGAGAATCCCATGGGCAGATGAGTCTGGCAGGCTACAGTCCATGGAGTTGCAAAGAGTTGGACAGGACTGAAGCAACTGAGCATGCCTATGTATACATATGTGTGTGTGTGTGTATGTGTGTATATATATATATATATATATATATATATAACTGAGTCCCTTTGCTATACAGCAGAAATTAACACATTGTAAATCAACTATACTTCCATAAAATTAATTTTTTTAAAATGGGGCAATTTGTTCTGCAGCCATTGATAAATGAAAGTCACGACTGACTATCATTTGGAAACATTTATACTTTCTTGGATAAATTCTTTAAGTAGTCTTGCTTGAAGCTTCTACAAAGTAATGGAATCTCTTCTCCTAATAGTAGTCACAGTAATAATAATAATGATAAACATTATTATCATGACACAAAAAGTTGTGACTCAACATGTATGGAGTGTGAAGTAGGATGGAAAACTTAAAAAACAATGACAACACATTTTTGTAAACCACAAATCCCACATAGATGTTATTCATTTCCATATCTGTGAGACAAGTCAAGGGACTGGTCCACACTTTCCTGCAGAAGTGGGTACCGAGTCAATATTCATCTGTCACCCTAATGACCCAGGGGGTTCTTACTCCAGGGATTCACAGGACTTGTGGGAAGAGCAGGGTAGGTGGCAGGCAGGGTTTCTGAGGTGGTGTGATTCTCCTGTCTTTTTTCACCCCTTAGTTGCTGGAGAGTCTCAAAGTGACAGGACCCAGTCCCGGCCTCCCTCCTCAGGAATGGAGTGGGGGCCAGGGTGGCACCGAGGTGGCGGTTGAGGGAGTGGCCTGTCCAGTTCACTACTCAGTCAGCAGGATCTGAGATTACTTCTTTGGTTGTCATCCCACTTTCTGGTGGCGACAACCCCCCAGCACCAGGGAGATGAGGTGGCTGCGTCCAGGGTTGATTTATTGCCCTTCTCCTATTCTTTATGGGGCCAGTTTTAATGAGTACCCAAGCAGAAACGCCTTTGACTCCCGGGCTGTGAATAACTGCCATTAATAAAGGGGCGAGCTGCTGGCCGCAGCACCCTGCATATTTCCATATTAATAACGCCATAAACTCCCCCAGAATGATGTCTTAGAACTTGCAAGGTGGAGGCTGGCTGGCTGTAGGCTCAGGTCTGTGGAGGGGGCACATGATCCCTGGAAGGAGAAGTGGCCTGGGACCTACTCAGCTGCCCACGCATCTCTGCCATAGGAGTTACCTCTGGGGAGCAAGTTGCTGATTTCATGGGGTGTCTGGAGGTGGGGCAGGAAGTTTTGTCTGCTTTCAAACATCTCCCACAGCAGTCTGTCAATTTGTCTGAGATCCCCTCACTTAAAGACAATTAATTTGAGTATTTAAGTTATTCTAAACTTCTGGATATATATAAATTAAAAGGCTAATGCCTTTGGGGCTGACTTCATTAATTTCAGCTAATCTTGTCTAATCTTCTAGACTTGTCTAGAAAATTGATGACTGATTCATGTGACATGTTAACTGAACAGCTACTGTGTGCAAAGAGCTAGGAATATGGGAAGGAAGGAAACAAGCAAAATCCTGCCATTGCACAGCTTCTATTTGAATTGAAACAGTAAACAAATACATATGTAAGATAGTGTGCCAGATGATATCAATACTACATAAACTATAGAGCACAGGAGGGAGATGGGGCATGTGTACTGGGGGGAAGATTAGTAGAACCACTTTGTTCCAGGGAAGTTGACTGAGAGCAGACCCTTCAAAGATTCTCTCCCAGGACAAACCGAGGTGACTTGGAGAGGAGAGATTTGGGACTATCTCTCTATAGCTGCTGGCTTCCTCTTACCCAGCTCAGGTGTCAGTGGAAGAAAGATCTCAGAAAGAAGTCATGTCTCTTCCAGCCACTATCTTTCCCTTATGAGGCCTGGACAATGGCTAGGGCCCTCAGACCCCTTGGTTCAGTCCTTCATCAGCCCCAGGTCTAGGAAAGCCCAACATATGCCCCTCATTTCTGTGGATTCCCAGAGACTCTTAATTTCCTGCTTTAAGCAGGAAACTGTGAGTAATCTCTGTGCGGCCACAACTGATTCTGACCTGAAAATCCATGCCTTTCCAGAGTGCCCCCACCCCAACTAAATGTTCGTTAGCAAAGTAGACTTTGCCAAAGATTCAGGAGGGGGAGGAGGAGGGGTTTACTTTTCACTGTCTACAGACATTGCTTACTCTCTAGGTATTTTGTTATCCCAGGGGGTTAGGAGAGAGAGATCCTGCCAGAATTGCCAAACTTGTTACCTGAAAACTGGGTTTGCCTCTTGGTAAGTGTTGAGCCAATAGACACAACCAAACCAAAGCTTGGGAGAAGGAAGGCTTAATTACTTGTGGAAAGCAAGGAGAACACTTGGGGTCTTCCTCAAAGCAGTTTCTCCCCGAACAGTTTTAAGCTAAGGGTACTTGCATATTCAGGAAGGGGGCTTGAGCAGAAGAAAATTCAGCATAGAACTGGGGCCAACGTCAACAGAGTCCAAGCTTTAGTTGATTGAAATCAGGAGGGTCATCATCATCATTCCATCCTTCACCTTGGTGGGGGCCTTAGTTCTTGCAGAACTAAAGATAGGTTGTTATGTATATTCCTTGAGGAACGAGGATGGTGCCCCAAGACTCCTTTGTCTCAGCATCTCCTTCCTCCTCTGATTGGAAACTGCTTGAGTCTGCCCTTTGGAACTCAGGGAAGGACAAAGAGGCTGAATAAAACCTATTTCCTAAGAGTAAGAAACAGGAGACATAGAAAGGATTTGTACCTGGGAGCCCCACAGGGTCCTACTTGATTTCAGTCCCATCTTGGCCCTTCTACTACCAGGCTTTTCTTTTTTAAATTTTCAGTTGCCCATCTTTCCCCCTGATTTTCCAATCTCACTAACTTTTCTTTTCCTTTCTTGCTCCCCCAAATCTATTTCTGGTTGAATCCCTCCATCCCTGTTGGCCTCTGGAAGCTCCAAGTACTTCCTCCTGATTACAGGGCACAGCTTCCCCTTCCTCTAATAGCTAGATGTTAACTGACACCAGAGTGTGGGGTTGGCTTCCTCCCAAAATAATTATCTCAGTATTTTGCCAGCAGCCCAGCACACTCCTCCTCAAGGACTTCTAGTGCCCACCATTAGAAAAATAGCATCTTCACTGCTTTACTTGTGGAAGGCACTGCTTGTTCTTACCCAATAGCATTCTCCTTTCTCCTTTACCAATAGAGTCTGGTGTTATCACAGAAACCATAAGCCCAGTGAAACATGCTTATCTCCCAAGACTCCCTTGCAGCTAGAGGCGACCATGTGATGTCATCCTGGCCATGAAGGTTGGAGTGGAGGAAAGTGTTGAAAAGGGGCGTGGTGTAACTAGCATAACCTTTGGCCCTCTGCTTCTGCAGCTTCCTGCTTGGAGTGAAAGTGTGACTTTGAGGCTGAAAACTAAATTAGGGCAGGAGGGTGGGAAGATAGGAGGAACAGAGTCCTTGATCACATTTTTGAGTACCAGTCTTGAACAACTACTTCTAGACTTCTTGTTACACAAGACAACTCCCTATTGAAAGATAGGCTTTCTTGGTGGCTGTTATAGGCTGAACTATGTTCCCTCCAAATTTATATGTTGAAATTCTAATCTGCAATACCTCGGAATGTGACTATATTTGGAGATTGAGCCTTTAAAGATGTAACTGTGGTTAACTGAAGTCCTATGGGTGGGCTCTAACTTGAGTGATGTTTGTATAAGAAGAGGAAATTTGGACACATGAAGAGACACTGGGGTGTATGCACATAAGAAAGACCACATGAGGACATAGTGAGAAAGAAGATGGCTTTCTACAAGCCACGCAGAGAGGCCTCAAGAAAAACCAAACCTGCTACCGCTTTGACCTTGGACTTCCAGTCTCCAGAACTGTGAGGAATAAATTTCTGTTGTGTAAGCACCCCCTGCTCTGTGGTATTTGGTATGGCAGCCCTAGCAAATGAGTTCAGTGGCTCTCAGCTAGATGTCAGCCTGACTCCCACCTCATAACATTGGGTCTGGCCATCTGTGGCTCTGTGGGTCAAGGATTAGATATAGGGGTAGAAGAATAAGTCTCCAAGGTCTCCAAGGTTAATTGTGATTAGGTTCTAATTCAAGTATCCCCCTGAGGATGGTGCAAGCATGTTCAAAATGTCCCATCTCCCTGGTCGGGTGTTTTCACATTTCTCTCTCCCTTCCCCAGAGCTGTGGTTGCAATGCACCTGCTCATCTGAACCTTCCTGTCTTCAAACATTCTCTTCTCAGCATCCAGGAGTGTCAGAACATTTATCCAGCAACCAGTCTGGGTGAATGTGGCAAGAGTAGTGCCTGGTGTATAGTTGGCTCTCAGGAGACATTAATTGAATTCATGGATAGATGACCATAGGAACCATTGCCAGGTAGCATATATATTTACTATGCATTTATTTGTTCATAAATTTAAAATAAAGTTGATTTTCTCCTATTATAAAAGATAACATGAACCAGTCTTCAGTTGTGTACTAGATGCTATCTTAGGTGCCTTGTGTTTGTTTATCTTCACAAGAAATCTGAAAGCTAGATACTGTGCCAATTTTATAGGGCTTCCCTGGTGGTTCAGCAGTAAAGAATCTGCCTGCAGTGCAGGATACACAAGAGATGCAGGTTTGATCCTTTCGTGGGGAAGATCCCCTGGAGGAGGGCATGGTAATCCACTCCAGTATTCTTGCCTGGAGAATCCCATGGACTGAGGAGCCTGTGCGCAACAGTCCATGGGGTCGCAAAGGACACAACTGAAGGGACTGAGCATGCACGCACATGCCACTTTTATAGAAGAGGAGGACGAAATTTAGAAACCAAAGGTGATTTATTGTTTCAGTTCAGTTCAGTTGCTCAATCGTGTCAGACTCTTTGTGACCCCGTGGACTGCAGCACGCCAGGCCTCCCTGTCCATCACCAACTCCTGGAGTTCACTCAGACTCATTTCCATTGAATTGGTGATGCCATCCACCCATCTCATCCTCTGTTGTCCCCTTCTCCTTCTGCTTTCAATCTTTACCAGTATCAGAGTCTTTTCAAATGAGTCAATTCTTTGCATCAGGTGGCTAAAGTATTGGAGTTTCAGCTTCAGCATCAGTCCTTCCAATGAATATTCAGGATTGATTTCCTTTATGATTAACCGGTTGGATCTCCTTGCAGTCCAAGGGACTCTCAAGAGTCTTCTCCAACACTACAGTTCGAAAGCATCAATTCTTCGGTGCTCAGCTTTCTTTATAGTTCAGCTCTTACATCCATACATGACTACTGGAAAAACCATAGCTTTGATTAGATAGACCTTTGTTGGCAAAGTAATGTCTCTGCTTTTTAATATGCTGTGTAGGTTGGTCATAACTTTTCTTCCAAGGAGCAAGTGTCTTTTAATTTCATGGCTGCAGTCACCATCTGCAGTGATTTTGGAGCCCCCAAAAATAAAGTTTGGAGCCCAAAACAATAAAGATTTATTGTTTAAAAAATAATAAAAAGCATGGTGGCTTTTATGGTTTTTTCTATAACAAGGATGGCATCTTCAGTGATATAATCCTTCCAGGCTATCTTGATGTTCTCTCTATCGGGGTTCTCTTCCATAGTCCTGACAATCCTTTCCATATAGTACTGGGTGTAATGAGCCTTAAAGGTTCTTGTGTCACCCTGATATAGAGGCTGAATTAGAGATGCTGTATTTGTATACAAGCAGACCACTTTGATGCCGCTGGTGTTGAGCTTAAGGTTTCTAGGTGGCCAGGAGCATTGCCCAATATCAAAAGAACTTTTAAAAGGTAGTCCCTTACTGGCAAGGTACTTACTGACTTCAAGGTCAAAGCGTCGATGAAATCAATACAGAAAAAGTGCTCTCATTATCCAGACCTTCTTGCTGTCCAACCTAGAGACTGGCAGCTGGTGTTTTATCTTTTCCCTTCAAGGTTTTGGGGGGTCAGCGGCTTTATAGATAAGGTCAGTCCTGATCATAAACCCAACTACATTTGCACAAAACAAGTTAGCCTATCATTTCCTGCCTTAAATCCTGGTGCTCACTTCTCTTCCTTACTGATAGATGTCCTTTGTGGCATTTCCCCCACCCCCAGAATAGGGCACTTTTGTCCGCATTAAAAACCCATTCAGGCAGATGTCCTTTCTTCTAAGTGACTTTCTTCATGGCCTCTGGGTACTTGTCAGGTGCCTCTTGGTTGGCAGAAGCTGCTTCTCTTGTTTTCTTGACATTTTAAAAACTAAACACTTTTCTAAAATTATCAGACCACCCTTTGCTGGCTTTAAATCTCCAGCTTTGGATCCTTCACTTTCTTTTTGCTTTAAGTTTTCCTGTAATGAGGGCTTCCTGGTGGCTCAGATGGTGAAGAATCTACCTGCAATGCAGGACACCTGGGTTCGATCCCTGGGTTGGGAAGATCCTCTGGAGGAGGGCATGGCAACCTATTCCAGTATTCTTGCCTGGAGAATCCCCACACAAAGAGGAGCCTGGCGGGCTGCAGTCCATGGGATCTCAAAGAGTCGGACACGACTGAGCGACTAAGCACAGCACAGCACAGTCCCATAATGACTTTGCTTTTTCTCCAGTCATACTAGAGTCTATAGATTTGTCTTTCTTATAGCCATCCTATACCCCCATACAGCTGCATTTTCAATATGAGGTTTAAAAATATTTTGCCGAAAGTGGAAAGTTTTAATGCCTGCTGGTGTAGCTCACAATGGCTTCACAAATTTCCTTTTGCTTTTTTATAATGATCCTTATATTGGACTCATTTATCTTGAAATGGTGGTAACTACAGCTGCAGACCTCAGTCCATGGTCTATATCAGACAATTCAACTTTCTCTTGTTACATCAGGACTTTTCTCTGCTTCTTAGGGGCACTTCTAGCATCATTGGTGGTACTTTGTACAGGTCTCTTGGTGTTACTCAAGGTTTATGGTATTGTACTAAACGTGATGAAAAATACACAAGAACTGTGAGGCATCACTTTTTACTGTGGTATGTAATTTACTTGTGAGATTAACTTCTCACGTGGAGATGATTAGTGTCACATGGAGTTTCAAGTGGGTACTCATAACACTTGAATTCACCCTCCAGAGCCACAGGAGGTGACTATAAAAATGTTATACCAGTACAGTATGTACTTCAGTTAATTTTATGCAGTTATGATTTAATTCTGCATCTTTTTGTTTGTTTACATTTCTCTTGGCTGCAAATGGTGTCATTTTTGGGAAGTGTTTGTGTAAGTTTTGATAAATCTTAACTTTTAATAATAGATTTGTGCATACTTTATGATAGTAAATGATACAATAGACTAGTATTTACGTAAATCTCATGCATTCATGACATATGGAATGCTTTTTTTTTTTTTGGCATTTCTAGGCTACATGGTTTGTTTGTGGGGTTTTTCAAACTGTTGCAAATCTCCAAAGATCTTTCCAGTATGTTTATTGAAAAAAATTTGTATATAAGTGGACCTGTGCAGTTCAAACCCATGTTGATAAAGGGTGAGCTGTATTCTTTTTAAATTTATTTTTTAGTTGGAGAATAACTGCTTTACAATGTGGTGTTGGTTTCTGCTGTACAACAACACAAATCAACTGTAATTATATTATACATATATCACCTCCCTCTTGAGCCTTCCTCCTCTCCCCGCATGCCACCCCTCTATGTCATCACAGAGCACCAAGCTGGGCTCCCTGTGTTATATAGCAACTTCTCACCAGCTATCTATTTTACACATGGTAATGTATATATGCTGACGCTACTTTCTCTGTTCATCCCACTCTTTCCTTCCCCCACAAGGGTGAACTGTATTTTAAAATTGATTGTGATGAGGAATGCACAATTCTATGAATAAAAAGCATTAAATTTTAGGCAAATTCTATGGCATGTGACCTATATATATATATATAGCTATATATATATACATAGTTAAACAACTATATCTCAATATAGCTGTTTAAAAAAAGAAAAAAACTGAAAATATCAGTAAAGCATCTGTGTTTTACAGGAATACTGACAGGAATACCACTTTGCCTCCTTCTATTGACAGCTTTTTAGGAAGGTCTTTAGGACACTTGGCATGTGATAGTCCAGGTGTTCCTGTGTCTGTGTGGCCAGCAATCTGAAACTATCAACAGGCATAACCAGAAATAAACCCCGTAGAAAGCCTGCTCACTCTAACCAAAGGTCTGAGAAAAGGGCAGCCCAGCAGCTAGTACCCACCCCATTGCTGCCAAATACCAAGGGAAAAACTCCCTCTGAGTTTCCGCTGAATTCCCCAGTTCCTGGTGGTGCTGGTGGGGCTGAGTGGTGAGCTGGACTTCTGGCCCCATCTGGAGGAGGCATGTTTCCATCATAACCTGGAGACAATGAAGTGGTGTGAGTTTGTGTTCTGCTTTTGCTGGGATGGTGTCTGTGGGGCCCAGTAGGGAACTTCTGCTCCATTTAGACCTGCATACCACACCTAAAAGGGTGACTGTCTGTAAAAAAGAAGGTTAAGTAGAGTCCATATTGTTATAGAATAACACCCAAAATATACATACAATTAAAATCACTCCTCAAACCAAGAACCAAGAATATTTCAATCTGAATGAGAAAAGGCAATCAACAGACACCAATATGGAAATGATTCAGAATTTAGATTCTACAGCAACCACTATGAAAATGCTTTAATAAGCAATAGCAAACATGTTTGAAACAAAGGAAAAAAATAGTCTCATTAAAGAAATAGAAGATATAAAGAAAAACCAAGTGGAAATTTTAGAATTGAAAAATACAAGAACTGAAATAAAAAAGTCGTTGGGTGTGCTTAATAGCAGAACAAATATAAAAGAGGGGAAAAAAATCAATGAACTTGAAGACAGAACAATACAAATTGCCTGATCTGAATAACACAGAGAAAATAGACCAAAAAAGACATGAAAAGAGTCTCAGGGACCTGTGGGGCAGTAACAGAGGATTTAATATTTGTATCATTAGAGTCCTGGAAGGAGAGGATAAAATGTGGGCCAAAAAGATTTGGAAAAATGGTTGAAAACTTCCCAATGTTGGCAAAAGACATAAGCTTATTTATTCTAGAAGCCGAGTGTATCCAAATAGAATAATACAAAGAAATCTATGCCAAGACACATCAAAATCAAAAACTAAAGACAAAGAAAAAATATAAAGAAAAAATCTTGAAAGCCTATGGAAAGATGGGAGGCATTATATATAAACACGAAATGATTCAAATGACAGAGGATTTCTCATAAGAAACCACGGAGGCCAGAAGGAAGACTCACACCATTTTTCAACTGACAGGCCAACTTCAAAATTTCTTTGCTCTTTCCTTAAATTCACACTAAATCCCTTCTTTAAGCATTCTTTCTCAAGCATTACTGATAAAACACAGCCTCATCTCTCTAATGAAAATGTTACTCTTTTTCATTATAGACATATCTCCATAAGTAAAAAATTATTGTTGTGATTCAATATTTTGACTTGTTTAATTAATTATTACCATGCTATAGAAAATCCATTATTTTTAATACTTGGCTTTTAGCAACTTTGTTGAATTGTTACTAATTCTAATAATTTTAGAGCTTACTCTTTGTAATTTGTAGCTAAAACATCTGCCAACAACATGATTTTTCTCTGTGCCATTCTAAAAGTTCCAATTATTTCCATTTTCATGTGTTATAGTATTGGCTAAGAAAAAAATAATCTAGAAAAAGCATATATAATAATTGTCATAAGACTTCCTTGGTAGCACAGTGGATAGGAATCCACTTGCCAATGCAGGGGACACAGGTTCGACTTATAGTCTGGGATGATTCCACATGCTATGGAGCAACAGGCCGTGTACCACAATTACTGAGCCCGCATGCTGCAATTACAAAAGCCCGTGTGCCTAGAGCCTGTGCCCTGCAGCATGAGAAGTCACTGCAATGAGAAGCCCACGCATTGGTACAAAGAGTAGCCCCTGCTCACCACAACTACAGAAGCTGCACAAAGCAATGAAGACCCAGTGCAGCAAAGAAAAATAAGTAAATAAATAAATAAAATTTAAATCAATTATTTAAAAAATGCAATGTATCCTAAAGTGTGTTCCATAGGATTCTGGGTTCTCAGGATGTTTTGGGTAATGCTTGGTAAAATTTTTAAAAAGTGTTTGTTTGCTTGTATTTTGCACAGCTTCTGGGTCTTAGGTATGACAGTTTTCATTGCATGTCTGAGAAGTGGGTGTTGGGGACTCCTCCTTTCTTTGTTTGGTAGCACCTTTCATGTATTGGTGCTCTAGAGACTCACTTTGGGAAATGCTGCTTTAGAATTTCACTGTAATGGATGCTATGGACAGTTGGGTTGAAATAGCCATTCTTTGGGAGAAGGCAATGGCACCCTACTCCAGTACTCTTGCCTGGAAAATCCCATGGATGGAGGAACCTGGTGGGCTGCAGTCCATGGGATCGCTAAGAGTTGGACACGACTGAGTGACTTCACTTTCACTTTTCACTTTCATGCACTGGAGAAGGAAATGGCAACCCACTCCGGTGTTCTTGCCTGGAGAATCCCAGGGACGGCGGAGCCTAGTGGGCTGCCGTCTATGGGGTCGCACAGAGTCAGACACGACTGAAGTGACTTAGCAGTAGCAGCAGCCATTCTTTGTAATGCTGAAGAAGTATCTTCCTAGTCCTGAAATATTTACTGCAGTCTTCTTAGATGATGAGATTGAGTTTGAGTGGGGAAATGATTAAATAAAATTACTTTTTTAGTCTCATGTTATCAAACTATTTGTAATAAACATGTATTGGCTTTGTAATTAGATAAAACCCCATAAAATGCAAATACTTGCTCAGTAGTTTGATCAGAATTGCTCTCTCTGTGGGGAAGGCAGATGCCATATGAGAGTCCTGTGTTTGGGAGAGGGAGCCCTCTAGGGTAGGGTAGAGCAGGGTAGAGGCCTGAGACAGGTCTCTGGAGGTGGGTGATGTCATCTGCTTCCTGATTGGCTGCCAGCTAGATGCCATCAGGGGCCTGAACTTTTTTCTGCCCATTTCACTTGTAGTCAAATTTGCCATCAGTAAAGTTGACTGAAAATCTTCCAGGCCAGCTGCTGCCATATTTGCAGGAGAAACTCAAATATTCTAATCACTTTTCCTGACATTTAAACAAACTCAATTTTCATGTAAAAATATCTCCTAACCCTCCAGAAAGCTGTTTATTTTTCTCCTAAGGAGGTACAAGTTCAATGCTCCTTTTCAAGTGGATATAATTTCTTGAAAGCCAGAAATTACAGCTCCTAATGGTATCTTTCTTCCATCGTGATTAAATCCCTTTGATGTTGGGTGTTTGAATTTTCTTTCTCCCTCTCTTAGTCCTTCCTACCCTCCCTAGCTTCCTCTTTTTCTTCTTTCTTTCCTTTCTTCCTAGAAGAAGGACGTCAATTAGGACAGGAAACTTTGTCATCTGAAACGACATTTTCAAAATGCCTTTATTAAAATCACCAAAAGTTAGGATATAGGAGATCCACCGAAAAAAAGAATAATAATAACAACATTGTATATAATGATAATGGGGCTTCCGGGGTAGGTAAAGAAACTGCCTGCAGTGCAGGAGAAACAGAAGACACTGATTCGACCCTTGATTGGGGAAGATCCCCTGGAGGAGGGCATGGCAACCCACTCCAGTATTCTTGCAGGGAAAATCCCATGGACAGAGGAGCCCATGGGGTCACAAAGGCTAGAGTCCATGGGGTCACAAAGAGTCATGCATGACTGAAGTGACTGAGCATGCACATGAATAATGATAATAATAACAGTTAAGGGACTTTCTTGGTGGTCCAGTGGTTAAGACTTTATGCTCCCAGTGCAGGGGGCACAGGTTTGATCCCTGGTTGAGGAAGTAAGATCCTGGATGCCACATGTGGCCTAAAAAATAAATTCTAATGAACTACTTTTAAATTTAAAAATGTCAGTTTTAATTAAACGCTTGCTATGTGGGAGGCACTATTCTAAGTCCTTTTCATTTTTTTAAGTCTTGCAATATTCCTAAAAGGAGGAATGATCTGTGTTTTAGGGTTGGGAAATCAGAGAGGTTAAGTGATTTGCTCACAAGAACACAGAGGGTAAATGACAGAGCCAGAACACAAATCCATGTTTCTTCCACTATCTGTTCAAATCAGATAAACTTGTGAAAATTAGAAATAATGAGTGTTTTCAAAGTGTTTTCTTTTGGGGGAAGAAAAAAAAGATGAAAGTGTTGGTGCTCTTGAAGAAAAAGAGAGAGCAGGGGAAAGAGGAAGGCATTTCAGAAGAACTGAATCAATGAATGATCTAATATCAGAAGCTGGGGGGACCTCAGCTCCTTCATTTTGTTGTTGTTCAGTCATTAAGTCGTGTCTGAATCTTTGTGACCCCAGGGAATGCAGCACTCCAGGCTTCCCTATCCTTCACCTAGCTCCCGGAGTTTGTTCAAATTCATGTCCACTGAGTTGGTGATGCCATTCAACCGTCTCATCCTTCATTTTACTGCTGAGAAAACTGAGGCCCAGCCAGGGGAGAGAGGAGGGGGGAGGGTGGAGGAGAAGAGGAGTGAGGGGGAGGGGCATAGGAGGAGTGAGGGGGAGGGGAGGAGGGAGGGGGAGGGGAAGAGAGAAGGGGAGGGGAGGAAGGGCCCATTCTGGTTTGCAGATGTTGGTTCAGAGAATGGATGGGAGTCCAGGTTTGGTGGCTTCCAACCCAGCTCTCCCCTCCTTCTGTTTCACCAGCTGTCTTCCAAACAGTAAACCTTTTTTTCAAGCAGTCACTCATTTTTTTTAAAAGAATGTCAAAACCATCAGAAATGCTAAGTGATGGGATAAAATTAATAAGAGCCTATTTGCCCTTTCAGATGGTGGGAGAAGCTCCCCAACTTGCTATTAAAGCTTGAGGGCATGACTTATGATTCTGTTTATGTTTGTAGCTCTGCCTGGGGAAACATCTCAACCCTGATAAAAGCTTAGGAGCCCAGTTCCTTCCATAATTCAGAGATCATGTCTGGCATTCTGTGTTATCTTCTTGGTCAAGGTCAAAACCAATAGACTTGTAAATCATAAACACTTCCTAATTAAGGAATCCAGATAGATGCTGCTGGGTCTGTTGCAGAACCAGGCGAGACTTTTTTCCCATCTGGGATTTTCCCCCTACTTGAGGCTTTTATAGTTCCTATGACATCTGGGCTTTTCTTTGTAATGGAATAAAATCTCAGCTATATGACATTTTGTATGTGTGTATTTGTGACTTATTAACAACAGTAGCTAATTACAATGGTGTGATCACTCACCGAGAGCCAGGCATCCTGGAATGTGAAGTCAAGTGGGCCTTAGAAGTATCGCTAAGCTCAAACTACCGCACAATTGCATCCATCTCACACGCTAGTAAAGCCAGGCTTGAGCAATATGTGAACTGTGAACTTCCAGATGTTCAAGCTGGTTTTAGAAAAAGCAGAGGAACCAGAGATCAAATTGCCAACATCTGCTGGATCATGGAAAAGGCAAGAGAGTTCCAGAAAAACATCCATTTCTGCTTTATTGACAATGCCAAAGCCTTTGACTGTGTGGATCACAATAAACTGTGGAAAATTCTGAAAGAGATGGGAATACCAGACCACCTGACCTGCCTCTTGAGAAACCTGTATGCAGGAAGTAACAGTTAGAACTGGATATGGAACAACAGACTGGTTCCAAATAGGAAAAGAAGTACGTCAAGGCTGTATATTGTCACCCTGCTTATTTAACTTATATGCAGAGTACATCATGAGAAATGCTGGGCTGGATATAGCACAAGCTGAAATCAAGATTGCCGGGAGAAATGTCAATAACCACAGATATGCAGATGACACCACCCTTAGAAAGTGAAGAAGAACTAAAGAGCCTCTTGATGAAGGTGAAAGGGGAGAGTGAAAAAGTTGGCTTAAAGCTCAACATTCAGAAAACGAAGATCATGGCATCTGGTCCCATCACTTCATAGCAAACAGATGAGGAAACAGTGGAAACAGTGTCAGACTTTATTTTGGGGGGCTCCAAAATCTTTGCAGATGGTGACTGCAGCCATGAAATTAAAAGACGCTTACTCCTTGGAAGGAAAGTTATGACCAATCTAGATAGCATATTAAAAAGCAGAGACATCACTTTGCCAGCAAAGGTCAGTCTAGTCAAGGTTATGGTTTTTCCAGTAGTCATGTATAGATGTGAGAGTTGGACTATAAAGAAAGCTGAGCGCCAAAGAATTGATGCTTTTGAACTGTGGTGTTGGAGAAGACTCTTGAGAGTCCCTTGGACTTCAAGAAGATCCAACCAGTCCATCCTAAAGGAGATCAGTCCTGGGTATTCATTGGAGGGACTGACGTTGAAGCTGAACTCCAATATTTTGGCCACCTGATGCAAAGAGCTGACTCATTTTAAAAGACCCTGATGTTGGGAAAGAATGAAGGCAGGAGGAGAAAGGGACAACAGAGGATGAGATGGTTAGATGGCATCACCGACTCAATGGACATAAGTGTGGGTAAACTCTGGGAGCTGGTGTTGACCATCTGGTGATGTCCATGTGTAGAGTCTTTTCTTGTGTTGTTGGAAGAGGGTGTTTGCTATGACCAGTGCGTTCTCTTGGCAAAACTCTATTAGCCTTTGCCCTGCTTCATTCTGTATTCCATTGGTTATTCCAGGTGTTTCTCGACTTCCTACTTTTGCATTCCAGTCCCCTATAATGAAAAGGACATCTTTTTTGGGTGTTAGTTCTAAAAGGTCTTGTAGGTCTTCATAGAACCGTTCAACTTCAGCTTCTTCAGCATTACTGGTTGGGGCATAGACTTGGATTACACCGGTAATACTTGGTGTTGACTGATGTTACTTGGTCAACACTGAAATCAGATTGATTATATTCTTTGCAGCCAAAGATGGAGAAGCTCTATACAGTCATCAAAAACAAGACTGTGAGCTGACTGTGGCTCAAATCATGAGCTCCTTATAGCCAAATTCAGACTTAAATTGAAGAAAGTAGGGAAAACCACTAGACCATTCAGGTATGACCTAAATCAAATCCCTTATGATTATACAGAGGAAGTGAGAAATAGATTTAAGGGACTAGATCTGATAGACAGAGTGCCTGATGAACTATGGACGGAGGTTCATGACATGGTACAGGAGACAGGGATCAAGACTATCCCCATGGAAAAGAAATGCAGAAAAGCAAAATGGCTGTCTGGGAAGGCCTTACAAATAGCTGTGAAAAGAAGAGAAGCGAAAAGCAAAGGAGAAAAGGAAAGATATAAGCATCTGAATGCAGAGTTCCAAAGAATAGCAAGAAGAGATAAGAAAGCCTTCTTCAGCGATCAATGCAAAGAAATAGAGGAAAACAACAGAATGGGAAAGAGGAGAGTTCTCTTCAAGAAAATTAGAGATACCAAGGGAACATTTCATGCAAAGATGGGCTCAATAAAGGACAGAAATGGTATGGACCTAACAAAAGCAGAAGATATTAAGAAGAGGTGGCAAGAATACACAGAAGAACTGTACAAAAAAGATCTTCATGACCAAGATAATCACGATGGTGTGATCACTCACCTAGAGCCAGACATCCTGGAATGTGAAGTCAAGTGGGCCTTAGAAAGCATCACTATGAACAAAGCTAGTGGAGGTGATGGAATTCCAGTTGAGCTATTCCAAATCCTGAAAGATGATGCTGTGAAAGTGCTACACTCAATATGCCAGCAAATTTGGAAAAGTCAGCAGTGGCCACAGGACTGGAAAAGGTCAGTTTTCATTCCAATCCCAAAGAAAGGCAATGCCAAAGAATGCTCAAGTTACCACACAATTGCACTCATCTCACACGCTAGTAAAGTAAGGCTCAAAATTCTCCAAGCCAGCCTTCAGCAGTACATGAACCGTGAACTTCCAGATGTTCAAGCTGGTTTTAGAAAAGGCAGAGGAACCAGAGACCAAATTGTCAACATCCGCTGGATCATGGAAAAAGCAAGAGAGTGCCAGAGAAACATCTACTTCTGCTTTCTTGACTATGCCAAAGCCTTTGACTGTGTGGATCACAATAAACCGTGGAAAATTCTGAAAGAGATGGGAATACCAGACCACCTGACCTGCCTCTTGAGAAATTTGAATGCAGGTCAGGAAGCAAGAGTTAGAACTGGACATGGAACAACAGACTGGTTCCAAATAGGAAAAGGAGTACGTCAAGGCTGTGTACTGTCACCCTGCTTATTTAACTTCTATGCAGAGTACATCATGAGAAATGCTGGGCTGGAAGAAGCAGAAGCTGGAATCAAGATTGCCAGGAGAAATATCAATAACTTCAGATATGCAGATGACACCACCCTTATGGCAGAAAGTGAAGAGGAACTAAAAAGCCTCTTGATGAAAGTGAAAGAGGAGAGTGAAAAAGTTGGCTTAAAGTTCAACATTCAGAAAACGAAGATTATGGCATCTGGTCCCATCACTTCATGGGAAATAGATGGGGAAACAGTGGAAACAGTGTCAGACTTTACTTTTTTGGGGGCTCCAAAATCACTGCAGATGGTGACTGCAGCCATGAAATTAAAAGACACTTACTCCTTGGAAGGAAAGTTATGACCAATCTAGATAGCATATTAAAAAAGCAGAAACATCACTTTGCCAGCAAAGGTCAGTCTAGTCAAGGTTATGGTTTCTCCAGTAGTCATGTATGGATGTGAGAGTTGGACTGTGAAGAAGGTTGAGCGCCAAAGAATTGATGCTTTTGAACTGTGGTGTTGGAGAAGACTCTTGAGAGTCCCTTGGACTGCAAGGAGATCGAACCAGTCCATTCTGAAGGAGATCAGCCCTGGGATTTCTTTGGAAGGAATGATGCTGAAGCTGAAACCCAGTACTTTGGCCACCTCATGTGAAGAGTTGACTCCTTGGAAAAGACTCTGATGCTGGGAGGGATTGGGGGCAGGAGGAGAAGGGGACGACAGAGGATGAGATGGCTTGATGGCATCACTGACTCGATGGATGTGAGTCTGAGTGAACTCCGGGAGTTGGTGATGGACAGGGAGGCCTGGCGTGCTGCGATTCATGGGGTTGCAAAGAGTCAGACGCGACTGAGTGACTGAACTGAACTGAACGGAACTGAATAACAGTAGCTAAACTCTTTGCCATCCCTGGTAGCTCAGATGATAAAGAATTTGCCTGCAATGACAGATAACCTAGGTTCAATTCCTGAGTTGCGAAGATCCCCTGGAGAAGGGAATGGCAACCCACTCCAGTATTCTTGCCTGGAGAATTCTATGGACAGAGGAGTCTGGCAGGCTACAGTCATGGAGTTGCAAAGAGGTGGACACAACCGAGTGATTAACGCTTTCGCTTTCACACACATACAGCATTATACCAGATGGAGTTCTCTAGTCCTCCCTTTATTTTATTTCACTTATGCTTACAACAACCTTCTTAGGCTGAATAATGCCTCCTCCCTCAAGATGTTCACATACTGATTTCTGGAACCTGTAAGTATGTTCCCTTACCTGGTAAGAGACTTTGCAGATGTGATGAAGTATCTGGAAGTGGAGAGGTTATCCAGGATGATCAGAGTGATGTGATCAGGGTTGATGTGATCATGAGGGACAGAGATAGGAGATCAGGGAGAAGAGAAGATGGAGGAAGGGGGAAGAAGCAGTCTTTAGAAAGGTCAAAGAGGTGAGGCACAGATTTTTTGCTGGAACCTCCAGCAGGAACCAGCCCTGTGGATGCCTTGATGTCAGCCCCATAGGAATCATTTTGGACTTCTGACCTTCGAAACTAAAACAGAAAAAATGTGTGTTGCTTTAAGCCAGTAAATTTGTGGTAATTTGTCACAACAGCAATAGGAAACAAATATAGGTAGGCGCTATTAATGTCTCTGTTTTACATATGAAGAGACTGAGGCACAGAGAAAGATTAAACACTTCATTCAAGGTCACACAACCAGAAGTGGCAGAACTGGGAATCAAATAGCTCCCGCTGACTTGACTACTATGCTGTTTGACCTAAGACAAGGCACTTTTCTTCCCCGATTCTCAGTTTTCTCATCTCTAAAAAGTAGCTAATGATCCCTGTACAACAGTTTGTTAGGGGGATTAAATGAGATCATACTTAATATTCCAGGTGGGAAGATGGTGGTAATGATGGTGATGATGGTGATGACGACAGTGGTGATAATTATGATAATGGTGGTGGTGATTATGACACTGATGGCGATAATTATGGTGACAATACAAGATGCCCATTGTGAGGTGCAGAAAGTCAGCAGTGTGCCTTTGAGAGGGAGAGTGTAGAGTGGATAGGCCAAGAGAGTTCTGGAGGAGGATGTTCATGCTCTTGCTTCTGCTCTACTTTTGACTTTGTTCTTAGCCTTCGAATGTCTTTTATTCAAGCTACTGCCCAAACAGCCCTCCTCATCATGCCAACCCCTTGTCCCAGCTGCCCTCCTGCCCTGCCACATGGTCATATGTGGCTTGACATTTTAACCAGCTCCTTTGTACTAATAACAAGGACCAGAGCAGAATCCGAAGAGTAGACTGCTGTCAGCCTAGAGAAACCATCAGAATCTCCCACGTACTATTCCTTGGTCCAGCTGTCAACTCAAACAAGAGTCAACAGGGAAATTCTCAGTGGGAATTGGGAAAGTGGATTTTGAGAGATCACAGTAGATACATGTGCATATATGGAATTTTTTTTCTGAATATAGAAGGTCTATATAAGATTATTGTATAAAATAGAGGAATGGATAAAGAATAATATTCTTCTCTAATCTTACCACTGGAGAGAATTACCACTGTATTATTTTGTTTATTACCACTAAGTATTTTCCACTGTATTTTCAGTGTTTTTTATACTCACTGTATTTTCCACTGTGTATTTTCAGTGTATTTTCCACTCATCTTTTTTCCTCTGTGTTGATAAATACTGTGAATATATTTGTATCTTTCTTTTTAAAAAACATTTTATTGGAGTACACTGTTGGGTTAGTGCATCTTTACTCTTTTCAGTTAATAATCTATTGTGATTTAAGGTATCATTAAATCTTGTTCAAAATATGCTATTTTTATTAATTTTGTAAGATATTCTATTTGTGTTCTATTCTCTTTCTTACTAAAAATATTTATTTACTTGGCTGCATTGGATCTCACTTGCGGCATGCAGGATATTTTGGTTGTGGCATGTGGGATCTAGTTCCCTGACTAGGGATCAAACCCAGGACCCCTGCATTGGGAGCTTGGAGTCTTAGCCACTGGACCAGGGAAGTTCCTCTATTCTCTTTATATCATATGTGTCTGAATGGATATGGAGGATGAATCTCATCAGCATTTTAAAGATTTTGAATAACTTCCTTGTTGATTTTTTGGGTCCATTTCTGGGTAAAGCAAGCCCAGCAGTGATGGTGGTCTTGTTTCAGGAGATCAGGACAGGGAGGAAGATGATACAGTCTTTCTTTTTTCAGAGGATATGTGTGAGCCTGTGCTTTTGGGGGAGAAAAGGGGCTAGTCTTGAGGATGCAGAGATCTTCCCATGTGTCATCATGGGGGTTCTTTGACTCTGCCTTGACATTCCAGAAGCTCCTCAGTTTTCAGCTAAATAAAATTGGTTCTTAGATGTGTGGTTTTTTGTTTTTGGCCAAGTGTCGCTCAAATGCAGTAAATGAGAAACAAGGTTTGCAGTACTTCTGATGGGTTCCCTCATTTGTCCAGGTTTGAAATTTGCATAATATCTCTCCAACAAGCTTTTTCTTTAAAAGCATGAAAACATTCCTCTGAAGAAGAAGCTCTGGGGTCTAGATCTGGGCTTCTATGACACCCTGGACTTGTTTTTATCTTAGCTTGGAGGGACCATTCTCCAGCGGTGACCCCCTGATGAACCATACCTGCCGGTGTTCACGCCTTGCTCGGTCTCCCCTTGACTCTGGGTAGCCCCATGACTTGCTTTTGGCCAATGCAGCAGAAGAGACCTTGCCTAACTCCTGAGATTTTGCCATAAGAAGCCTCATGGCTTCTGGGAGAAGCCATTTATCATCATGATGGCCATGCTGTGAGGAAGCAAAATAGCCCAGTGAGGGGCTTACAGGGCCTTGGGTCAGCACCCAGCTGTGGAGCCAAATGTGTGAGTGAAGCACCATCTTCACTGTCCAGCCCAGTTGAGCCTTCAGATGACTCCAACTCCAGTCACCATAAGTTTAGACTGCAACTACTTGAAAGATCCACAATAAAAATCTCTCAGCGGATCCACTTAACCCATGAAACAAGGGAATAGTGACAAACAATTGTTTGTTGCTGTTGTTTTCTTTTGTTGGCCATGACAGGTGCATTGTGGGATCTTAGTTCCTCAAACAGGGATTGAATCTGGGCTGTGACAGTGAAAACACAGAGTCCTAACCAATGGGCCACAAGGAATTCCCATAAAATATTGTTTTAAGACACTATATTTGTGATAGTTGGCTTCACAGCAATAGATAATCCAAATTTATTTCCTGTGACATACTATAAGCATTTCTTAACCTCAACAAACCAGAAACTCTTTGAAGGCAGAACCTGTATCTTAGCATTTTTGGTATTGCAAGCTAAATCTTGCAGCATAATTGAAACAAGCCAGGAGAGTTCAAAAGTACTTTATGGAAAGCCCTGGAATAATGAAAGAAGAAACTACAGAGAACAGCTTAAAATTTTCAGTCTATCTACAAAGTGTGTCATTCATTTTCTGCTTATGGTCCACCATGGAATGCTTCCCTTCTCAGTTCAGTTCAGTCGCTCAGTCGTGTCCAACTCTTTTGCGACCCCATGAATCGCAGCACGCCAGGCCTCCCTGTCCATCACCAACTCCCGGAGTTCACTCAGACTCACGTCCATTGAGTCAGTGATGCCATCCAGCCATCTCATCCTCTGTCGTCCCCTTCTCCTCCTGCCCCCTATCCCTCCCAGCATCAGAGTCTTTTCCAGGGAGTCAACTCTTCGCATGAGGTGGCCAAAGTACTGGAGTTTCAGCTTTAGCATCATTCCTTCCAAAGAAATCCCAGGGCTGATCTCCTTCAGAATGGACTGGTTCAATCTCCTTGCAGTCCAAGGGACTCTCAAGAGTCTTCTCCAACACCACAGTTCAAAAGCATCAATTCTTCGGTGCTCAGCCTTCTTCACAGTCCAACTCTCACATCCATACATGACCACTGGAAAAACCATAGCCTTGACTAGACGGACCTTTGTTGGCAAACTAATGTCTCTGCTTTTGAATATGCTATCTAGGTTGGTCATAACTTTTCTTCCAAGGAGTAAGCATATTTTAATTTCATGGCTGCAGTCACCATCTACAGTGATTTTGGAGCCCCAAAAGGTAAAGTCTGACACTGTTTCCACTGTTTCCCCATCTATTTCCCATGAAGTGATGGGACCAGATGCCACGATCTTCATTTTCTGAATGATGAGTTTTAAGCCAACTTTTTCACTCTCCTCTTTCACTTTCATCAAGAGGCTGTTTAGTTCCTCTTCACTTTCTGCCATAAGGGTGGTGTCATCTGCATATCTGAGGTTATTGATATTTCTCCTGGCAATCTTGATTTCAGCTTGTGCTTCCTCCAGCCCAGCATTTCTCATGATGTACTCTGCATATAAGTTAAATAAACAGGGTGACAATATACAGCCTTGACGTACTTGTTTTCCTATTTGGAACCAGTCTGTTGTTCCATGTCCAGTTCTAACTCTTGCTTCCTGACCTGCATTCAAATTTCTCAAAAGGCAGGTCAGGTGGTCTGGTATTCCCATCTCTTTCAGAATTTTCCACAGTTGATTGTGATCCACACAGTCAAAGGCTTTGGCATAGTCAATAAAGCAGAAATAGATGTTTCTCTGGAACTCTCTTGCTTTTTCCATGATCCAGCAGATGTTGGTAATTTGGTCTCTGGTTCCTCTGCCTTTTCTAAAACCAGCTTGAACATCTGGAAGTTCACGGTTCACGTATTGCTGAAGCCTGGCTTGGAGAATTTTGAGCATTACTTTACTAGCGTGTGAGATGAGTGCAATTTTGCGGTAGTTTGAGCATTCTTTGGCATTGCCTTTCTTTGGGATTGGAATGAAAACTGACCTTTTCCAGTCCTGTGGCCACTGCTGAGTTTTCCAAATTTGCTGCATATTGAGTGCAGCACTTTCACAGCAGCTTCCCTTCTAGCTCTTATGAAACTCACTCAGTTGTGTCCGACTTTTTGAGACCCCATGAACTATAGAGTCCATGGAATCTTCCAGGCCAGAATACTGGAGTGGGTAGCTTTTCCCTTCTCCAAGGGATCTTCTCAACCCAGGGATTGAACCCAGGTCTCCTGCATTGCAGGTGGATTCTAGCTCCTGGTCGGCTTCTATGTGACAGGGGTTATTCTTTTTTCTTTTTTTACCTTTGAAGAAGTAAATATACTTATTTAGAATAAGTTGTTTTAAAATTTAAAAAGTCTTCCTCTCATTCCTGTCTGCATACACTCAGTTCCCTTCCTTAAAGGCTCCAATATTTTTGTTTTTTCTTATACTTTCCTAGAAATATTAGATTACATATATTATCTATCTATCTCTCCATCCATCCACACATACTCGTGTGTGCTGGCATACTATGTACTCTGTTTTCATATAAAATATATCTTGGAGATCTTTTCATTTTGTTCTTTTGTATGTCTTTTATTAAAAAGAATATATATTATATAAGAATATGCATATATATGTTGGGCTTCCCAAGTGACTCAGTGGATAAAGAATCTGCCTGCCAATGCAGGAGACACAGGAGATGCTGGTTCTATCTCTTGGTCAGGAAGAGGGCAAAGCAACTTACTCCAGTATTCTTGCCTGGAGAATCCCATGGACAGAGGAGCCTAATAAGCCACAGTCCATAGGGTCGAAAAGAGTTGACATGACTGAAATGACTGAGCATGCATATACATGTTATGTTGCAATCCACAATTTATTTTATATTCTCTTGGTGAAAGGCATGTAGATTATTGATGAAAGTGAAAGTTTCTCAGTTGTGTACAACTCTTTGTGACCCCACAGACAATAGAGTCCATGGAATTCTCCATGCCAGAATACTGGAGTGGGTAGCCTTTCCCTTCTTTAGGGGATCTCCCCAGCCCAGGTATTGAACCCAGGTCTCCCGCATGGCAGGCAGATTCTTCACCAGCTGAGCCATAAGGGAAGCCCAAGAATACCAGAGTGGGTAGCCTATCCCTTCTTCAGTAGATCTTCCCAACCCAGGATTCGAACCAGGGTCTCCTTCATTGAAGGCAGATTCTTTACAAACTGAACTTTTCCATTCTGGAAGCCCAGATTATTGCTAATGTTTTGCTATTTAAAACAACAGCACTATGATAACTTTATACAAATACTATTCCACGCTTGTATATTTCTCTGGAGGATATATCCCTAGAAGTGGCATCGCTGGGTCTGGCTGTCCAAGTTTGTGATTCCTGTGGGAGGTGGGTGTTTGCAGGAGAAACCCCGTCTGGCCGCTAAATGCAGAGATGACACTGGCACCTGGACATGCTTGCGCCACAGCAAGACTAGATCTCCAAGGAGTGCATGGCCTTGGGGAGATATGATTTTTGCTCCTACAGCCCAAGGCATTAAGTGCTGGGTGGTGAGGGGTCTTGGGGACTGGCTTGGAGAGGTGGATCATTGAGCTTAGGGGCAAAACCCAGAGAGTTATTTTCACATGTAAAACTGATTTTATGTAGGTATTGGCTAAAATGAGGATGAGCTACAAGCTGAATCTTTAAGAACTGTTTCAGAGTTTCCTAGAAGAACGGACCAAGTCTTAGCTTTGCTTCCTGGCCCAGCAACAGTTCCTACAAGCTACTGAAGTTTTAAAACATTGTTTCACTTAGAAATAATCTCTAGCTCAGACTTAGTTAAGTTAGACTGGCCTTTTCCCTGAACTAGAAGTCGAGAGAAAGGCTTTTTATCAGCATTGCAGGCAAGTAGGCCCTTTAGTCGGAGAAGGCAATGGCACCCCATTCCAGTACTCTTGCTTGGAGAATCCCATGGACCGAGGAACCTGGTAGGCTGCAGTCCATGAGGTCGCTAAGAGTCGGACACGACTGAGAGACTTCACTTTCACTTTTCACTTTCATGGATTGGAGAAGGAAATGGCAACCCACTCCCAGTGTTCTTGCCTGGAGAATCCCCAGGACGGGGGAGCCTGGTGGGCCACTGTCTGTGGGGTCGCACAGAGTCGTACATGACTGAAGCGACTTAGCAGCAGCAGCAGCAGCAGTAGCAGCAGGCCCTTTAGTTTGGTTAGGGGCAATTCTCAGATATGGCCAGAAGATGGCACTGGACACAAATGATTCCACCAGCAGTAAGCTCTCAGAGATGCTTCGATGTCCAGATCCAGCCCGAGCTCCATGGCCTTTCCCTAAGCTTCTGAAGCACATAATCCTCAGTAGAACATGATGTCAATGAGTAAGCCAAAATCGGGAAAGGACACAGAATGAAAGCAAGCCAACGAACAAACAATACTGAGCAAAACAGCAAAATGCGTGTCAGAGAGTTGTCTGGTTCCCGTGCATACCAAACTGGCATTAGGGAAGCTGACTTGCCCTGCCCCCAGTTCAGTCCATGAGGCTCTTGTCCACACTTTTCAAAGTTTCAGCCTTGGAGGCGTCTTTGCACGGCCTTTCCAGGGTCTTCTGTGGTTCTGCTCAGGGCCACAGCTTCATCTTCTGACCTCGTGTCCCCTGCTGCTTGCTATCCTTGATCTCAGGTGACCTCGACCTGCAGCAGCTTGAAGCAGCAATTTGGTTCCCAACCAGAGATTGAGGTTGGGCTGTGACACGGAGGGTGCTGAATCTTAGTCACTAGGCCCTGGTCGAATGGCTTTGCAGAAAATGAATTTCTACAAAAAAATGGAAAGTAGCAAAACAAGAAAGTGTTTATTAGGAGGGAGAAAAAGAATACATGTGGATAGAGTCATGGGCGAGCTCAGAGAGAGAGCTGTGCTTTCACGTGTAGTTTGAATCACTTATGTGGGGCATTTCGTCTGGGTTTCCTTTGGCCAATATTCCCATTCTTCCTGATACTGAGTCTGTATTTGATTTATCTCAGGGTCCTCCCATTGTGTGTGGAAGAGGCCTATGGGTAAGTTGGCATCACCTACTATAGGGTGGCACCCCTCCCTTTTTTACCTCCAAGGAGCCTTATCTGTGTTTGTATAGTTGGAAAGGTCTCCCTGATGTCGAGAATGAGAAATATGTGGTCTCCTATCTGGGCAGGGCTCAGCTCCTTCTCTTTTTCATCTTGGAGTATTTGTCCAAGGGGATATTCTCCAGCTGTTCAGTCTGGGGGCCCATCTCTCTCCTGCCTCACTCTCACTCTCAGGCCCAGGGTCCCCTAACCATCTTCTGGAGGGCCAGCCAGCTTTGCTCCTGCCTGACTGTGGGGCTGGTGGGAATTGCACATGCCTCCTGTGGAATGTTTATACTTGCTTCCTAGCCCTTCTTTCTCGGCCTCCCTCCCTCTCTTCTGAGTGAAGTCTCCATGGCCTTGCAGAGGTTGGAAAAACCATGACTGCTGGGCGTGGACCAGGTTTCCTTCTCCTGAGTGTGTCGGGTTGCGGGGGCAGTATCTGGATGGGTCTCTTTGTGACCTGTGGCCCAAGAGATGTCTTTATAAAGATGGACTGGTGGGGCTGGGATGGGAGGACCTCCTGGCTAAATAGAAGTGATGGGGCACAGATGCTGGTCTGATGACGGTGTCCACAGTGGCACTATCCTCCTCTCTCAGGGAACCTCTTTCCCCCTGAGCACGGGGATGCTCCTGGAGAGAGCTGGGTCTAGACAAAGGTCAGAGGGTGGTAAAACTGGTTGACATCCAGAGTGGCAGCTGCCCCCTCAACCTTGGCATGGCTGGGCCTGAAACCAAGCAGGACCCTGTGGGGCTCCTGGGCACAAAAGCCTTTCTGTGTCCCCCATTTCTTGATTACAGGAAACAGGCTTTGTTCAGCCTCCACAATCGTCCCTGAGTTCCAAAGGGCAGGTTCAAACAGTTGCTGATCAGGGAAGAGAGGGGTGCAGAGACAAGGAGAAGCAGCCAAGAAACATCAGTGCAGCCTTGGGGCAGCATTCTGGTTCTCCCTCAAGGGACACACACAACAGTACCTTCGAGCTGTTTTGCAGGTACTGAAGCCCCTACCAGGTGGGAGAGGTTAACTGTTCCCTGCCCACAAGCAGGTGGACCCAGATCAGTTGGAATCAGAAGGTTGACAATGCTGACTCCTGATTACCTCACCACCAACTGTCCATGAGTTGATTACACCCTTCTCTTTGAACCATTGCTATAAAACTCCTCACCACCTGATCCAGGTGGGGACACACAGTCTTGAAGGCATTAGCCCACTGAGGCCCCCTTTGCCTGGTAAAGCAATAAAGCTGTTCTTTCCTGTGTCACCCAAAACTCTGTCTCTGAGACTGAATTCCGTGCTGGGGTACAGAGGCCAGATTCGGTTTCAGTTCTCACCTTGCCTACCCCTACCTGTATATGCTCCTGATTGCAGCTCTGGTCCTGCTGCTTCTGATTCTGCTCCTTGCTGTTGGAATGATGCCTGATGTAGGTTTGAGTGACACCCAGCTTATAACGTTTTGACGCCCAGGTGCTCTGTGGAGGAGGTGAAGGCCAGCAAGGTTAATGAGACTCGAGTCTTTAGCTAGACACGAAAAGAGGCACAGGATATGAAAAATAGAGAAGGAAGAAGCAAAGCAATAAAGAAAATGGAAATCTTGAAATCTTGAGCTGTTTGGGGAGTCTAGTCTCTAGAAGTGGACTAAGCCGTAGGAAATAAATTGGAGGATGGTACAAAGCCTGGCTTTCAAAGACCAGAAATTTCCTTGGGGCAAAAGAAGGGGCCAGAAAGGGCAGAGCTGTCCTATAAAGCAAGCCTTTTCTTTTCTTTCTTTCTTTCCTTTTTTTCGCAGATGCCTGTACTATGACTGGAGAAGGAAATGGCAACCCACTCCAGTATTCTTGCCTGGAGAATCCCATGGACAGAGGAGCCTGGTGGACTACAGTCCATGGGTTCTCAAAGAGTTGGACACGACTGAAGTGACTGAGCACACACGCACACACTATGAGCCAAAGGGATGAGAAAATAGTCCAGCTTTGCCCACAGCTTCTCCAGGTGCCAGACCTGGTCCTATAGCCCTGCTAGATGACGCAGGCACTGTGCAGACCTGTCAAGGATGAGGATGTGGACAGAGCTCTTCGTCTCTCCCTCATCAAGTGGATACTGGCCATCACATATTGATCACTTAGTAAATGCCCATTTCTATGCTAAGTTTTGTGTGTATACGTCTTCATTTAGAGGGCTTCCCTGAATGCTTAGTTGGTAAAGAATCAGCCTGCAATGCAGGAGACCTTGGTTTGATTCCTGGGATGGGAAGACCGGCTGGAGAAGGGATAGGCTGCCCATGCCAGTATTCTTAGGCTTCCCTTGTGGCTCAGCTGGTAAAGAATCTGCCTGCAATGCCAGAGACCTGGGTTGAATTCCTGGGTTGGGAAGATCTCCTGAAGAAGGGAAGGGCTACCCACTCCAGTATTCTGGCCTGGAGAATTCCATGTACTACAATACTTTGGCCACCTGATGTGAAGAACTGACTCTTTGGAAAAGACCCTGATGCTGGGAAAGATTGAAGGCAGGAAGAGAAGGTGATGACAGAGGATGAGATGGTTGGATGGCATCACCAACTCAATGGACATAAGTTTGAGCAAACTCCAGGAGTTGATGATGGACAGTGAAGCCTGGGGTGCTGCAGTCCATGGGGTCTCAATGAGTCAGATACGACTGAGTGAATTTCATATCCACATCCTTTTAATTTAGACCTTGCATCAACTCTCCAAACTAGGTCCTTCTGTCCACTCCATTTTACAAATGAGGACTCTGAGGTGCTGTCAATGTGTTACCTGCTGGAGCATCGTAACCATGGGTATGTGGGCCTGATGGGAAACCTGCTTTCAGCTGCAGAAGCCGCACAGGATGATGCTCTCATTCTGAGTGATGTGGTGTCTTGTTGCTTGTGTTCCAACCCATTGGCACAAGGAGTCAGAGAAAACCATGCTCTGAAGTTTGGGGAAAGCAAGTCAGAAAAACTGGACCACCGTCACTCCCAGCCCTCATCATTCTCCTTCTGGGCCTATATCCTTTCTGCTCTGTCATGGGACCCTCTCCCTGGGTCACCTAGCCACCACAGGGGAGAAGGGAAGGACATCTGGGATTGAGCAGAAGCATCACCAAGTTTCAGAGAGATTTGGAAGTGGGGAGGATGGGCTTGGCTTTTAGCGGTCAGCGATGGGCAGGTTGCAGACTGGCAGTGTTGGGTTCCGAGCAGCATGTGAGATCTTAGTTCCCCAACCAGGGACTGAATCCACAGTCCCTGAAGTGGAAGCTTGAAGGCTTAACCACTGGACTACCAGGGAAGCCCCACATCTTCTTTCTGTTGTTCTCTTTTCTTCTCTCAAAGCCTTCACCAATCATTTCAAGTGAAGCAGGAGGCGGTTTCTGCATCGCTGAGTGGAGACTGCTCAATACAAACCCACTTTATTTGTCTTGTCAGGAATCCCTAAAAATCTGGCTAGTGTTTTTGTGCCCTGTTGGTTGTAATTGGAAAGCCTGGCCATTGTGAGACCAGGGCTGTGGCCTGGGTGGGAAAACGGTTCAGAGGCAGATACTGGGGAGTCATCAAGAGGGAGGAAAAGGGGGCTGCAAGCAGAATTATCAAAGTTATTATTCTCAGGCTTGGAATATTTTAAGATCTTGATACTGACCAGTGTTGTTGGCCTTCCTCAATCTGTAGAAATTGATCAAAGACCAGACAAAAAATTCAAGCAAAGCTTTATTTGGGCTAATCTGGCTACGTGAAGGAATTAAAACAGATATGTAATAGGTTCCTTTGAATGATTGCTCCCTGAGTGAGGGGTGAGCTGATTCCTTATAGGGGGATGAGGGTAAAAGGTGAGTCCAGGGGTCCAGCTGGAGAGGTGGCTTAGGTGGTTTGCCTACCCCTTTGGTGGTGCTGTGTGGAGGGGGCCTGTGAAGTACCCTGCTTTTGCTCTTGACCCCCCTGCTTTTGTTCCTGACTCTTCAGAAGTAGCAGTTGCATTTTTGGTCTTTTGTATCTCCTTGCCCATAATTTTGCTCCACCTGTGAGTGCACACAATAATTTTAGTCCCTTATAGTTTTTTTCTATTTTGTTGCTTGAGGAGATGTTTTTCCAGGTGCAAGCACTGCAGCAAAGGATCCCAGGTCCCAGACTGTCTCAGTCTGAGTTTCTTCTTGCAGAACAAGAGACAAATCAGGCCACAAATATATTGATCTGGGTCAGGGAGAGTTTGTTTGGAGGAATGCTGCATCTCCAGGGTTGGCCGGTGAGAGGACGCTGATGTGAACGTTAAGGCCCGTGTAGTGATGTGGACAGGGATCATGCTGTCCCCTGATCTGGTTGACCCCACATAGTTGGGACATTGATTCTGGGAACTGGGAGATCCAGGCTGGGTCCCACTGCCTCTAAGTAGAAACAGATGCCCTCTGTCTGCCTTCTTGCCTTCTGATGCAAGACCCTCTGGGCCTGCCCAACCAGCCAGGCTCCCTGGTTGGGTTGGGTGGTGTTGAGGGAGACCAGTGGGCAGAAATCAAGGTTGTGGGGAATGAACCTCCAGTGTTTGGAGGTGGGGACTTCACCTTGTACCCAGCCAACTCCAGAGAACTCTGTCTAGGCAGACTCAGCTCCCAATTCCTTGGAAGCTGGAAGCATCTGGAGAAGAGTAAGCTGCACAGTTTACAATGGGAGAACATGCCAGGTTGTATTCAGTGCTTTCTTTTCTACGGCTCCATATTTACAGCCCAATGCTGTGGCCTTGATCCTAGGGTTTTCTTCTTGTCAAAGAGACAAAACTTTTCCTTCTAGCCTGGTTGCACTGAGGCTGTCCTAAGGAGGGCGGAACATTTGCTAGAAGGGCTTTAGCTGGGCAGGCAGCTGTTGACAGCCTTTCCTTCCACCTTTGAGAAGAGTGGGACTGGTGGGAAAGTCAGAGTCAGGCAGGCCAGCAGGCAGATGGTTTCTCCCCTCTGAGCAGAGTCCTGGAATCCTGGTGTTTTGCCAAAAGTTTTACTTTCATTATAGGTTCAAAAGATTCATTAACAAAAGAAACCACACACACACACACACACACACACATATATATATATATATAAATATATAAATATATAAATAAAATCAATTTATATCCAGACTTGAACAGCTCTGGGAAGTCCTGAATGGCAGCATCTGGAGTCCCTATTGGGAAAGGGTCCCTGATGGTGGATCCACCCCATGGATGAGACTTCAAATTGCTATTTTGGGGGCTCCTGCTTATAATCCGAGGATGCAAACATATGATCATCAGTTTGCATGCAAAAATGCCACTCTGGTTTCTCTTTAACTTTTACAATGCTGTTTGTTTCACCTTGTGAGTCATATGATTTTCTTAGACCGGAGGGGGCTGGCCAGGGTCCCAGGGGTTCAAGGAATTCCAAGACCCACTCCTTTTCTTTTCTAAACTGCCACTTGGCTTGCTGATAATGATTGGTGTGCGTGCAGGCAGGGATGTAGTACAGGCAGGGTCCAGGCAAGGTCAGAAGTCAGTCAGAGGCCTGCTCCCCTACTTCTGAAGCCTGAACAAGACTACCTCCATTTTAATTTCTCCAGAACCTGAGGATATTGGGGGCAAGGTAGGCAAGAGGTTGGTAGTTTGAGGAGTTTGTGTAGGTTTAGCATAGACCTGTTTGTAGTCTATGCTGTATCAACGTGGGCGACTGCATCAGATGATGAGGTATAGGGGCTGAAAGAGGGCCTGATTGGCACTCTTGGGTCACAGAATTGTTGTGACCCCGTGTTCTTGCATCCTAATGGGAGGGGACGCTGAGCTGGGACCAGGGGAACTGCTGGCAGGGTGAGGGGCTGCACATCTGTCCCGTTGCCTCCCAGGCTGGGGACAGGGTGCACAGGTGCCTCCCAGGCTGGGGACAGGGTGCAAAGCACATGTGCTTTGGAACTGGCATCTGCTCTGCTCCTTCCACATCTGTGTCCTCCTGCCATGACAAGTGAGGTGGGCCTGGCAATATTTGGAGGACAGCCTTTCCTTCCCTGTTCTGAACTCACAATTTGTCAAGAGAGTCCCCATCCCTCCTCTGGCAGGGCTCCCGGGTGGCTGTGAAGAGGGTGTGGCTGTTTTTCCAGAACATCAACCTCCAAGCGTCAGAGATGCTCCTTAACAATCTGCTGTGGATTGACTGTGGATTTTTTTAAGCCTTCCCTGAACCTGTTTATGTTTCATTAAACTCTTTTATTGATCCTCTTAATTTTCTCTGCACTGATTTACTCTGGGCCGTGACTCCACACGCCTCTCCCTGGCTCTTGGCCACAGGAGTTTCCCAAGCGCGTCTCTGCTTCAGGCCTCGGCCAAGGGGCAAAGCCCGCAGAACTGGTCTTGGTGCCCCCACTGTCTGTCACCACCCCTTCCTTTTCCTCTATATCCAGCAGGTGCTCAGACTTCCCCCTCCTCGGCCCCTAATCTCTATTTGTCTTTTGAATGTTTAATCCCAAACAGTGAATCTTTGTTGGTGCAACTTTGGGCTGCCATTGGCTAGTGGTGGAGACATTTTGGGGTAGGAAGTCCTCCAAGTCCACTTCGTATGTGGCTATCTATTTTGCTTTTGGAAACAGATAATAGAAATAATGCTCATTAAAGCTGCATTCTGTGGCAGGAAGAGATAGGCAGTTTGCAGAATGACTGCCAGACCAGCAGTCTGGGGAATTTACAGATGATCCACTGTCCCTTGCTCAACCACATTGATTTCTACTTACATGTGGCCACTAAAAAAGAAGAAGTGGCCTCATTATGTGGGTGTGGTGACTGGAAAAGAAATGGGTGTCAACCACCTACCTCCACTCACTGGTGGATTTTTAAAAGAAAATAATGACAACAGCTGTCTTTTATTTATTAATTTATTTCGCCTTACCTTGGGGCACGCAGAATCTTAGTTCCCCAACCAGGGATCGAAACTGTGCTCCCTTAAGTGGAAGCTCAGAGTCCTAACTGCTGGACTACCAGGGAAGTCCCTGCTGGTGGATGTTTTTATCAGTGTTAAATAAGGACCCAGCTCCTCTGCTCCTGTTCCTCTGGGCTGGTTACTTGTCTATCACTGGTTTATTTCCTCCCAACTCTTATTTGGGACTTGGGTTTCTAATGACTATTTCATCTGACTTATGGGAAAAAGTAAAAAATAATTTTTTAAATTAGGAGATTGGGATTAACATATACACACTACTATATACAAAATAGATAACTAATACGGACCTACTGTATAGCATAGGCAACTCTACTCAGTATCCCGTAGTAACCTATAAGGGAAAAGAATCTGAAGAAGGACGGATATATGTATATGTGTAACTGATTCAGTTTGCTGTACACCTGAAACTAACCCAATATAACTAACCCATTATAAATCAAATTTTTGCCCAATGAAAATTTAAAAACTGCATTTTTATGTACCATGCTGATGCATGATAAAATTTGTGTGTCTGCGTGCAGTGTAGGAGGTAATATAGAAACTACTTTCTGTTCAATTTTTCTATAAATAGAAACCATTCTAAAATAGTCTATTAATTACAGGCATAGCTGAACTGATTCCTAAAAAATGCATTTTTATTTAATGTATCATCTATGTATTTGTGGCAGAAGGGTCATCTGTTAGCTTTCACCATTTTTCAGAACCAGGAATTCTCTGCTTCTGTTTTCCTAAGAAGAAACATAAAATGTTCAGTGAGAAAATTCTGAACATGTTGGCTGACTCCTGCATTTCCTTTTCTCTTACTCTCTCAAAGTTACATAATCCAAATAGAACAATGCAGAATCTTCTTTGAAGTGGCCTGATCCTTAGTCAGTGTTAAGAGACTGTCCTGACTGCTCTCTCCATGGTCCCAGCTCAGTGGACGTGGTCCCAGTTCAGTGGGCATGGTCCCACCTCAGTGGACATGGCCTCATGGGCCTGTTGGCTGCAGGGGAGGTTCAGTCCCTGAGGCCTTGACTTTGGCTTCCTGACCATGAAGCTCACCCAGCAGCACCCACAGTGTGTGGACTGTGCTTCACAGAGCACACCTCCAGGGCTCTCTGGAAATGCAGGCACTGCAGGGCTGCATAGTCACCATAACCATCTTTCAGCAGATGGCCGAAAAGCATCGTGTGTAAAACCTTTTCTGATTTGCACTGAATCCCCTTTTGGAATAGTATTCAAGTATTTCCCTTCTGTTAAAAAATTATTTTATTGAAATATAGTTGAGTTACAGTGTTGTGGTAATTTCTGCTATACAGCAAAGTTATACATGTGTATATATAGACATTCTTTTTCACATTCCTTTCCATTATGGTTTATCCCAGGATGGTGAGTACAGTTCCCGGTGCTATACAGAAGGACCTTGTTGTTTATATATTTGCCTGAGTTTCCATAGGCTTCTGGAAAGAGCTTTCAACATTCACCACTTTGCTAACTCAGTCTCCAAAATGTTCCAAGTATCTGGGAAAATAAACCCTGCATTTTTCCTCCCAAGGCTATTAGCACGTGTCTAGGTCCTTACTGTTGCAAGAGGCAGCCTGCACATGCCCTGTAACAGGGTGGGAAATAGGAAATTGTGGCCAGAGAGCCCTCAGGGCTAGTCCAGAGAATCTCATGTTTCCCATATACCCCAGCACCTCCTCTGTGTGAAGGCGCTCAAGGTCGCATGAGGATGCCTCTGTCATCTGGGGTAAGAACTTGAGCACTGTTAGCCATTTACACCCTAAATGAGCACACAGTGACAGTACCCATTCAGCAGACATGTGGACACCTGTTCTGTATGGGCACCAAGCTTGGTGCTGGGATCAGAAGGAGGAAGAATGGTCTTGGCCTTCCAGGGCTTGAGGTCTGCCTAGGAGAGGGACAACAAACTGGGGTGGTGGGCTGACAGACATCTTGCGGGGACTGGTTGGAGGGGACACTTTTCTCTAAGGGGAGGGGCAAGAGGGGCTGGGTGTCTGGATGGCGTCTTGAAGCTCTGCTGTGTTTGTGGTGTTTGTGGGGCAGGAGGAGATGCATGTGGTTGGAGGGAGCAGTGTGGGCAGAGGTGGGGGGCTTGGTTCACAGTGGAAGGGTTAGTCGCCTTTGCAGTGGGGAGAGCTTTGGACATGAAGGGTTGAGATAAGAGACGAGTCCTCGGAGAACTGGCTGGATCCCTCAGGTAACTTGGCTTGGAATCCCCAGGCTTGTGAAACTTGATTCTGTCCCCAGGGCATGAGTTGGGTCATCCTAAGACTTGTGTACTCAGTCCTGACTGCCAGTGTGGACCCACTCCCTTTTCTTGAGCCATGATTGTTTTCCTATGCGCGACTAGGAAATGTGCCCTGAAGGGGACGGGAAAGGACCCTTAGTTAACCCACCAGAGACAGAGGCGGCCCCTGAAATGACTCCGCGATCTCTCTTTCCATGCCCTCTCCAAAGGCTGTGCGGGTGACCCGCACAGTGACCAACATCTCTCAGACAGCAAAGACATGCTGGAAACATTCATACTGCACCTCTGACCTCAGGCCTGGCTCCACATAATTCCTGGCTGCTCCCCTGAATCACTGTCTGAAATGAGGTAGTTCACGCTTCCCTGTGTGATGGATGCCACGTCTGGGACAGAGAGGAAGCTGTCTTCCCAATACCTTGGACCCCTGGGCCTCTGTGTCTGTCCTTGATATTTATGACTCAGTCAATTTCCCTACTCTGTGAAAACACCCAGAGCAGTTGCACTGAACCTCAGCCAGGCTGTGAGCTGCTTGGGAAGCCACTGATGTAATACCCACAGGATACAAGGGATATCCATTCTCCCTTCCCGCTGTAGGCCCTCTGCCCAAATTTTTATCCCTGTGTCATAGCAGAATTAATGACTAGAGACAATACACTTGGGATTGTTACCACCTGGGGACCAGTTCTGTTGGTATCCAATGTTTAGAGGCCAGTTCAGTTCAGTTCAGTTCAGTCGCTCAGTTGTGTCTGACTCTTTGAGACCCCATGAATCACAGCATGCCAGGCCTCCCTGTCCATCACCAACTCCCGGAGTTCACTCAGACTCACGTCCATCAAGTCAGTGATGCCATCCAGCCATCTCATCCTTTGTCATCCCCTTCTCCTCCTGCCCCCAATCCCTCCCAGCATCTGAGTCTTTTCCAAGGAGTCAGCTCTTCGCATGAGGTGGCCAAAGTACTGGAGTTTCAGCCTTAGCATCATTCCTTCCAAAGAAATCCCAGGGCTGATCTCCTTCAGAATGGACTGGTTCGATCTCCTTGCAGTCCAAGGGACTCTCAAGAGTCTTCTCCAACACCACAGTTCAAAAGCATCAATTCTTCAGCACTCAGCTTTCTTCACAGTCCAACTCTCACATCCATACATGACTACTGGAAAAACCATAGCCTTGACTAGATTGACCTTTGTTGGCAAAGTAATGTCTCTGCTTTTCAATATGCTATCTAGGTTGGTCAAAACTTTCCTTCCAAGGAGTTAAGCATCTTTTAATTTCATGGCTGCAATCACCATCTGCAGTGATTTTGGAGCCCCCAAAAATAAAGTCTGCCACTCTTTCCACTGTTTTCCCATCTATTTCCCATGAAGTGATGGGACCAGATGCCATGATCTTAGTTTTCTGAATGTTGAGCTTTAAGCCAACTTTTTCACTCACCTCTTTCATCTTCATCAAGAGGCTTTTTAGTTCCTCTTCACTTTCTGCCATAAGGGTGGTGTCATCTGCATATCTGAGATTATTGATATTTCTCCCGGCAATCTTGATTCCAGCTTGTGCTATATCCAGCCCAGCATTTCTCATGATGTACTCTGCATATAAGTTAAATAAACAGGGTGACAATATACAGCCTTGACGTACTCCTTTTCCTATTTGGAACCAGTCTGTTGTTCCATGTCCAGTTCGAACTGTTGTTTCCTGACCTGCATACAGATTACGCTGCCCAATATTCCTGCAATGCACAAGACAGCCCCAGCCATTCACAGAATCATCCAGTCCAAAGTATCAACAGTGCTGAGGTTGAGAAACTGCTCTAGAGTGCTTGGGGATCCCTCCTTCGAGAAGGCTTAGATAAAGTTCTCCTTTCAGTCACCTCTGAGTCATCTCTTTAGTGGTTGCTATTCCCTTTCCTTGTAGAGGCCTGCCAATCACAGTTTGACTGGCAAACTCCTTTGCATCAATCAAAACTCATCTAAAGTATCACCGTCTCTAGGAAATCATTCCTGGCCTCCCAGAATCCTGACTATGAAAGTTAATTACTTCCCTCTCTGTCTTCCTTTTCAACCTGTATACGTACATATAGGTATATGTATACTTATATGTATGTGTGTGTGTGTGTGTGTGTGTGTGTGTGTGTGTGTGTGTGTGTGTTTGGCTGTGCCACATGGCTTGTGGGAACTTAGTTCCCTGGCCAGGGGTTGAACCCATGCCATCAGCAGTGGAAGTTCTGAGTCTTAACCACCAGGAACTGCCAGGAAATTCCCAACTTGCAGGCATTTTGAATGTTGCTACTTTTAAGCTGCACAGTAATTTTATTTCTTTTTTCCCCTCTTTTTTCTTTTTATTGAAGTACAGATGACATACAATATTACATTGGATTCAGGTGTACAACATAGTGATTTGACATTTACATACATTATGAAATGATCACCATGATGTCTGGTAACCATCTGTCACCACACAAAATTATCACTATGTTATTGACTATATTCCTTATGCTGTCTATTACATCCCCATGTCTTATTTGGCTTATAACTGGAAGTTTAAACCTCTTTAAAAAATATTTCTCAGTGTGATTCTCATTTTCTATTTGCTAATAATCTATTTAACATTTTTATATTCATATTCAGGTGTAAGAGTATTCTGTAATTATTATTATTTTTTTCTATTGAAGTATAGTTGACTTACACTGTTGTATTAGTTTCAGATGTACAGCAAAGTGATTCAGTTATATATATATATATGTATGTATGTATATATTCTTTCTCAGATTCTTTTCCATTATAATTATAAGATATTCAATATGGCAACCTATGCTATAGAGTAGGCTCTTATTTGCTATTTACTTTATAATAGTAGTGTGCACATGTTAATTCCAAACTCTTAATTTACCCCTCCCCCTCAGTAATTTATTTTTATGTCTCTCCTATTCTCTCTGAGTAGAGGGAACCCCAGGTCCAAGGGCTTGAGAGAACAGCCTAAGGAGCTTATCACATTCAGGAGTCATAGTTAAAATAAATGTTAATGAAAATCTTCTTGAATTGATCATATAAATCCCAGGCTTTCTAAACAGAATCTCTTTCCTAGGTTTCTAGCTTCTAGCACAAGGCCTGACACAGTAATTATTCAATAAACATGTATTCAATTGACTTGATAATGAGGAGAGAGGGTTTTACAAAATGGAGATGGTCAAAAAAATGAAAAAAAAAAATTCCTGGAGAGCACTGGGGATTTTTTATTACTTCTTAAGGATTTGAAGTTTGGGCCCTTTTGTTTTGGATTTATGACTTTTTGTGGGTCAAGTGAAGACCTGTAGCTTTGGAAGCAGTGTGTGTGCATGTGTGTGTGTGTGTGTGTGTGTGTGTGTGTGTGTGTGAAGTGGTAACGGGGGCCTAGTGCCCCTTTTTGGAAATGAATGACTCATTTCTCTTTCTTGATGCCAAGCAGGTGCAGGGAGTGTTTATCCTGAAGGAATGTGTAATCCTAAATATAGATTTGCTAATGAGGGGTACCTCTTGCTAAGTAAAGAAAGCTATGTTTTCAGTTCCATAATTCCTGAAGCCCTGGCCCCCTCCTCCACTTAAGGGCTTTGTAGGTACTGTGGGGCTTTTGAGGAGAAAGAAAATAATTTTTTATTCCAAGTAACTGTTTCTAAGCCACAGCAGAGGTAAATTAATTCACACAAGTCTGGTAACTAGAGGAATGGCATCAGTAATATGGGAGGACTGATACTTTTTCTCAGTAAGGATTGAGGCCATCCAGGGGTGGCAAGGGGCAAGATTTCCCACAACAAAAGAGAAAGCCTTGGCAGTATAAGAAGACATTAAGGAATAAAAGCCAAAAATTCTGCACAAGGGCTTCCTTTTGTGCAAATAAAGGCTTGTTTGGGGACTTTAAGAACCTATACTTAATATTAGCCATAAGAATAAAATAATTCCATTTGCAGCAACTTGGCTAGACCCAGAGATTATCAAGCTAAGTGAGATAAATCAGACACAGAAAGACAAATAGCATATGATACCACTTTTGAAATCTAAAAAAATGATACAAATTAACTTATTTACAAAACAGAAATAGACTCATAGACACAGAAAACAACTTTATGGTTGCCAAGGGGGAAAAGTGGGGAGGGATAAATTAGGAGTTTGGGATTAACAGATATACATTAATCTGAGTGTCAGTTGCTCAGTCATAGCCGACTCTTTGTGACCTCATGTACTGTAGCCCACCAAGCTCCTCTGTCCATGGGATTGTCTAGGCAAGAATACTGGTGTAGGTTGCCATTCCCTTCTCCAGGGATCTTCCCAACATAGGGGTCGAACCTGAATCTCCCTCATGGCAGGCAGATTCTTCACTGTCTGAGCCACCAGGCAAGTCAACAGATACACATTACTATATATAAAATAGACAACCAATAAAGACACAGGTATCTATATTCAATATCTTGTAATTACCTATAGTGGAAGAGAATCTGAAAGAATACACACACACACACACACACACACACATATATATATATATATATGTAACCGAATCACTTTGCTGTAGCGTTGAAGCTAACACAACATTGTAAATTACACTTCAGTTAAAAAAAAAAAAAAAGAACTTACACTTTCCACACCGTTAAGCTGTCTGAAGAGGGTGTCTGTCTGCAGCTGTGATGAAACTGGGAAGACATTTCCCATTGTGTTCAAACAAGATGGACAAGGCAGGCTGCATCCTGGATCATGATTTAAATTCTGATGCAAAGACCTGCCTCTGGAGGAGGAAGCCAAGCTCCAGAGCTTAAGGGTTCGAGGGATGGGCTAGCTGGGAAACTAGAGCACCCAGGTAGGGCACTGAGCCTGTGGGTGTTTTTAGCAGGCTGCTAGTTTTATTAGTGCAACGGTTACAATGTGAGGCCATTCTGCCCTGAATCCTACTTTTCTTGTAAACACTGTTTAAAAAAATTATAGTGTGCAATTTTGCAGAACCCAAAATTTTTCTAGAGTGCGTTCTAGAAAAAGTGCTAGCATGTGCACAGCTATTATGTATCACTTCAGCTGCTTCTTCACATGGCCCTGAATGGGAGGTAGGGCAAGTGCATGTGGCAGGTGAGGGACCTAGAGAGCATTAGGGAACGTCCAAGTGGCTCAGGTGGGGAGTGGTCCAGCTTCTAGCTACTCCTTGGCCAGCTCAAATGGGGAGACCTAGGTATTGAATTTGGACAATTTAGTTTAAATGAACTCAGCCGAGGTCAATTCCATCCCAGTCCATTCAGTCTTATCCCTTGATGTACCATGGTTGGTGCAGTGGGGCAGGATTGTACCAGCTCATGAGAGCAGGAATTTTGCAAGCCCGTTGTTCAATTCAGCCATTATTGAATACTAAATCATATAAACATCAATAACATAAATGATACTTTAAAAAGATAATGCATATTCAACACCATCACTTTCTCGTTATTTTATTATCTTTTGCTATTTTTTATGCTCTGGAGGATATTTCCACCTATTGTAAGTGAATGATAGAAATACTGAATTATGGGACTTCCTGGTGGTTCAGTGCTTAGACTCCGAGCTTCCACTGCAGGGTCTTGGGTTTGATCCCTGGTCTGGGAACTAAGATTTGCCAGCCTCATGGTGCAGCCAGGAAAAAAAACACACCATCACCACCACCAGACAAAAACTCTGAGTGATGTATACATCTCTCCCCATTTTCATGTTATCCTGGGCCAAAATGTTGGTAATTTGGGTTAAATGGGAGAATTTACATCACAGAAACTGGCAAACAGACACATCGGGGTTTTCTCTCTCCTCTCCAAAACGCTAGTTCTTGAAACTTCACCAGCACAGCATCGGAAAGAGCCATGGTACATTGGGGACTGAATGGCAAGGTAGGAGAGGGAAGCCTGAAGGCTCAGCACAAAGGAAAAGGACCCCTGAGAGCGACCTTTCAGGACAAAGTCAATAAAAGAAATGAAAAATATTTTCATGGAAATCTTTCTGGAGTGAGTGAGTCCAGGATGCTCAGAGCATAAGGACACACTTTCAGGATGATCTGGGGACCTTATCACAAACATCCATGCTTACGGGAAGTAGTGACTGCTGTTGAAGGCTGGTGACCTGGGAGGACTGAGCTCTGTGTGGTCATTGCTGCAAACCAGAGCCTACTCAGAGCCTGACACGTAGCAGGTGTTTCATGAACATTCATTGAAAGAAGGAATCATGTTTAGGGCTACTTGTTGTTTTATTTCCATACAAAATGTCTCTGTGGTCTTTGACGAAAGCCTGGGCTGAAACTATGGCAGTTGGGATGAAGGAGGGGGATGAATGTGAGAGCAATTTAGAGAGTAAAATTAAACAGACAGGAGTTAGATGATGGGTTAGCTAGGGAAGGTGAAAAAGAGGAAGGTGTATATTAATTTCCTAATTTTTAATTAGGAGAATTTCAAACATCTAGTAATGAGGATGGTATAATGAAATCCATCACCTAAACTTTACAATCATTAACATTTTACCATATTTGCTTCATCTGCTTTATTGAAGTATTTAAAGTAAATTACACTCATTACGACATTTCAACTCTGAATAATTCAGCACACATCTCTAACACATTTTCTAATACCACTAAGACCAGTTCATAGTAAAAACTCCCTAATTATTCCCAAAATGTATTTTACAGACTGTTTGTCAAACCAGGTTTTTATCAAGGATCAAACGCTACCCAGGAAAGGTCAACATTTCTCTGAAAGGGACAAGATAGTAACAGTTTTAAGTTTTGCAGGTCAAGAGACAAAATCAAGTAAGCTTAAAGATTTTAAACCCACAGATTAAAAAATCCCCAGATCTTTCCTAGCTCATAGACTGCATAATAGGTGGTGAGCTGGCCATGGCTTGCCGGAGCCTGTTCTTGCCTGTGGGCTCCATAGGGAGTGACGGAACAGGCTTGGCTGGCCTGGAACTCTGTAGCCAGAGGTGTTGTTATTAGAGAAGGGTGCAGGGGGCCCCATGGCTGGGTTTCAGCTGGAAGATGGAGTGCCTCCCACAAGGGGCTTCATGCCTCCTTGCTGTGGCATGTTAGGCTCCAGGAGAGGACCACAGCCTCCCCAGGCAGCCATGGGAGGGGCATCTGCCTTCCTTCATCCTCCCACCCCAACTCCAGAGGGTCAAACATGAGAAGAGGGTGGGTGAAGTCAGCACCTCCATCCTGACTCATCCTCCTACCTCCAAGGTCTGTGATCTTGGCTTCTGCTGGAGGAGTGGGTGGCTGTGCCTTGACTTGAAAATGAGACTGAAGTTCTAAGATGAATAGGATTGAGCCTTAAAAGCCAGAATGCCTGTTACTTTAATTAACTGCAAATGACCACAATATTAGGGAATCCAACTGGGATGTCATTATGGGAGCTGCTCCCCAGCTGGAATTGGATGGGGAGGTTGTGAGTGAACTCAGCAGGCCAGCGGAAAATGAAAGCTTCCTGTGTATATCCTCACACACTGAGATTCCTCCCTAAGCCACTGTCAAAGTGTCGGGAAGCATCTCACTCGAGCTTCTCAGCGATATTCTTAGTATTTTCATAGTGGAGAATAGGGCAGAGCCTCCAAGATAAGGTATGGTTGGGCTGACAGCAATCTGATCCATCACATGAGAGTCTGACTAACGTTGCCAGGTAATAGTCAGGATGCCCAGTTGCCTTTGAATTGCAGAAAAACAATGAATACTTTAAAAAATACACATATGTCCCACGCAATACTTGAGATATAGTTACACTCAAAATTGCCATATATCTGAAGTTCAAGGGTAACTGGATATCTTGTTATTTATTTGATGGATCTGGCAACACTAAGTTTCAGGAACCTTGCAAAGCATCCGCCCCTGAATTCCAGTTTGTCCCTCAAGTTACTGGTCAGAGACTGGGTGATTGAATCAGAGACTGTAGACTGTGTATTCCAGGAGGGATGAAGGTAACAACTATAAACCCCACTCACCTTGCAGCACCATGTGCTAGCCACTGGGGTTGGCATTTGGCTATGCTTGTACCCCTTCCCAAGAGCCCTGGAAGACAGACAGTCCTAACATTATCTTTGTTGTGAAGCCAATTCTGGCCTCTGCACCTCGACACTGAGTTAAATCTTGAAGACAGAGTTTGGGGTGAAGTAAAAAAGAACAACTTTATTGCTTTGCCAGGCAAAGGGGGCCACAGTGGGCTAATGCTCTCAAAATTAAGTGTCTTAATCTGGAGGTAGTAGTGAGGAGTTTAAACATGTAAAATATCATGTATAAAACTAGATGCCAGTCCAGGTTCGGTGCATGATACTGGATGCTTGGGGCTAGTGCACTGGGACGACCCAGAGGGATGGTATGGGGAGGGAGGTGGGAGGAGGGCTCAGGATGGGGAACACATGTATACCTGTGGCGGATTCATTTTGATATTTGGCAAAACTAATACAATTATGTAAAGTTTAAAAAAAATTTTTTTTTAAATTAAAAAAAAAAAAGATTCAAAGAGGAGGGTATGATCAGCTTGTGGACATTCTTTGGATTGGTTGGTGGTGAGGTAGGTGGGAGTCTGCATCATCAACCTTCAGGTTCCAATCTGTCTGGGGGGTCTATGTGCTTGTGGGCAGCATACAGTTAACTTCACCTGGTGGGGGTTTCAGTATCTCCACGCAGTTCAGAGATATTTTTAGGTATATCCCTTGGTGAGGAGCCAGGACCTTGCCCCAGGGCTGCACTATTGTTACCTGGCTGTTCCTCCCTTGTCTCTGCATCTCTTTCCTTCCCTGATTAGCAACTAAACCTGCCCTCTGGAACTTGAGGAAGGTCATGGAGGCTGAATGAAGCCTATTTCCTGTAATCAAGAAACAGGGGACACAGAAAGGCTTCTGTACCCAGGAGCCCCACAGGGTCCTGCTCAGTTTCAATTGTACAGATGAAAAAGCTGAGGCTCAGTAACTCATCTCAGAGTTAAACCAACTCTGTCTGTCCTCAAAGCCTTGCTGTCCTTTTTGGGGTGCTGTCCCCTCTGCAGTTGGATACTTGTAAGAAGGAGCACCCAGGAAGACTGCCTGAGATGCAGGAGAAAACATTCTGGGGGCTGGTAGCAGAGAAGGCTGAGAGCACAATGCCCCCTGAGCCTCAGATCACACAGCATCATTTGGGTTATCTATTTGGAAGGCTGTCAAGGGTTGGGGATCCAGGTATTACAGGAAGGGGGACCCCTTTGGGGGCCTGAGAGAGGGCTCTTGTCAAACACTCAGAAATGTACTGTCTGAGGAGACACGTGTGCTGACAAAGCAAGAGACTATTGAGAAGGAGCTCCTAGGGGGAGAGCAGCAGGGTAAGGGAACTCAGGAGAATTGCTCTGCCATTTGGCTCACAGTCTCAGGTTTTATGGCGATGGGGTTAGTTTCCAGGTTGTCTCTGCCAATCATTCTGACTCAAGATCTTTCTTGGTGGCATGCATCACCAGCCAAAGTTGATGCCAGCAATGAGGATTCTGGGAGGTTGGTAGAACACATGGCATTTCTTCCCTCCTTCTGACCTTTCCTGAATTCTTCTGGTTTGTGGTTCAGTTCAGATCAGTCTCTCAGTCATATCCGACTCCTTTGCGACCCCATGGACTGCAGCATGCCAGGCTTCCCTGTCCATCACCAACTCCCAGAGCTTACTCAAACTCATGTCTATTGAGTTGGTGAAGCCATCCAACCATCTCATCCTCTGTCATTCCTTTCTCCACCTGCCTTCAATCTTTCTCAGCATCAGGGTCTTTTCAAATGAGTCAGTTATTCAAATCAGGTGGTCAAAGTATTGGCGTTTCAGCTTCAGCATCAGTCCTTCCAATGAATATTCAGGACTGATTTCTTTTAGGATTGACTGGTTTAATCTCCTTGCAGTCCAAAGGACTCTCAAGGCTCTTCTCCAACACCACAGTTCAAAAGCATCAATTCTTTGGTGCTCAGCCTTCTTCACAGTCCAACTCTCACATCTATACATGACTACTGGAAAAACCATAGCTTTGACGAGACGGACCTTTGTTGGCAAAGTAATGTTTCTGCTTTTTAATATGCTGTCTAGGTTGGTAATAGCTTTTCTTCCAAGGAGGAAGTGTCTTTTAATTCCTTGGCTGCAGTCACCATCTGCAGTGATTTTGGAGTCCAAGAAAATAAAGTCTGTAACTCTTTCCATTGTTTCTCCATCTATTTGCCAAGAAGTGATGGGGCTGGATGCCATGATCTTAGTTTTTTGGATGTTGAATTTTAAGCCAGCCTTTTCACTCTCCTCTTTGACTTTCATCAAGGGGCTCTTTGGTTCTTCTTCACTTTCTGCCATAAGGGTGGTGTCATCTGCATATCTGAGGTTATTGATATTTCTCCTGGCAATCTTGATTCCACCTTGTGCTTCATTCAGCCCATCATTTCTCATGATGTACTCTGCATATAAGTTAGATAAGCAGGGTGACAATATACAGCCCTGATGTACTCCTTTCCCAATTTGGGACCAGTCTGTTGTTCCATGTCAGGTTCTAACTGTTGCTTCTTGACATGTATACAGATTTCTCAGGAAGCAGGTAAGGTGGTCTGGTGTTGCCATCTCTTTAAGAATTTTCCATGGTTTGTTGTGATCTACACAGGCAAAGGCTTTGGCATAGTCAATAAAGCAGAAATAGTTGTATTTCTGGAATTCCCTTGCTTTCCCTAAGGTTCAATGGATATTGGCAATTTGATCTCTGGTTCCTCTCCCTTTTCTAAATTCAGCTTGAACATTTGGAAGTTCTCAGTTCATATGCTGTTGAAGCCTAGCTTTGAGAATTTTGAGCATTACTTTGCTAGCATGTGAAATGAGTGCGGTTGTGTGGTAGTTTAAACATTCTTTGGCATTGCTTTTCTTTGGGATTGGAATAAAAACTGATCTTTTCTAGTCCTGTGGTCACTGCTGAGTTTTCCAAATTTGCTGGCATATTGAGTGCAGCATTTTCACAGCATCATCTTTTAGGACTTGAAATATCTCAGTTGGAATTCCATCACCTCCACTAGCTTTGTTCATAGTGATGCTTCCTAAAACCCATTTGACTTCTCACTCCAGGTTGTCTTGCTCTAGGTGAGTGATCACATCATTGTGGTTATCTGGACCATTAAGATCTTTTTTTGTATATATCCAGGAGAAGGCAATGGCAACCCACTCCAGTACTCTTGCCTTGAAAATCCCATGGATGGAGGAGCCTCGGAGGCTGCAGTCCAGGGGGTTGCGAAGAGTCAGACATGACTGAGTGACTTCACTTTCACTTTTCACTTTCATGCATTGGAGAAGGAAATGGCAACCCACTCCAGTGTTCTTGCCTGGAGAATCCCAGGGATGGGGGAGCCTGGTGGGCTGCCATCTATGGGGTTGCACTGAGTTGGACACGACTGAAGTGACTTAGCAGCAGCAGCAGCAGCAGCAGTCAACAGATGTTGGAGTAGAAGGATGTGTGCTTGTCTTCTCTTGCGAGAACTCCAAAATTGCAACTCACTGAGCAACCATGGAGAGGAGAATGTTGGATCCCACCAAAAAGATACTCAACATCCAAGGACAAAGGAGAAACCCCAACAAGATGGTAGGAGGGGCAAGATCACATTTAGAATCAAACCCCATACCTGCCAGAGACACTCGGAGGGCTTAAGCAAAACCTTGTGCACACCAGGACCCAGAGGCCCCACAGAGACTGAGCCAGACCTGCCTTTGAGTGTTTAGGTGTCTCTTGCAGAGGCATGGGTCAGCAGTGGCCTGCTGTGGGGACAGGAGGGACTCTGGTGGCAGCAGACCTGGGAGGCATGGCATGTGGCATAAATCCTCTTGGAGGAGGTCACCATTAGCTCCACCATACAGCCACCGAGCAGATGACCCACAAACTGGAGAACAATTATATTAAAGAAGTTCTTGAACTATTGCAAAAGTTCTAGGGCCCACAACAGATTCCCTAACCTGGGGATCTGGCAAAGGGACTGAGAACCCCCAAGGAATTTGACCTTGAAGGCCAGTAGGATTTGATTACAGAACTTCCACAGGACTGGGGAAACAGACTCTTGGAAGGCACAAACTAAACCTTGTGTACACCTTGTGTACACAGGAGAAAGGAGTAGTGACCCCACAAGAGACTGAGCCAGATTGCCTGTGAGTGACCAGAGTTTCTGGCAGAGGTGTGGGTTGACAGTGGCCTACCGTGGGGTCAGGGGCACTGAATACCACAGTCCTGGGAGCCGTGGGGCTTGCTGGCACGAGTCCTTTTGAAGGAGGTCACCATTACCTGGTTGGTGGTAGCTTGTTATTGGTAATTCCGTGTTTATTACCAGGGCCTTACGTTTAAGATAACTCATGCAACTGGTTTCTATGGAGCTTGGCCAAGAAGGGTGGTTTCAGTCCATGGTTCCCCTAACATGGGGACTGACAGGGGTTGAGGTGAGAGATGGTGAGGGTGAGGAGAGAGTTAGACAGGTGAACAGGATGATTAATGAGCAGGACTGGAGAGGCAGGGCCTGACCTAGCTAATGTGTGTGTGAGCTGTGTGTGTGTTTACATGTGCACCTAGGTCTCCTGGAGGCCAAGTCCTTGAACAGGAAGATAGCTTCTCTCCCCTGGGATGTTGGCTGTGACTACATCTGCTGCACTCAGACTCCCTGAGACCCTGGAATTTAGGAGCTTTCAGATTGTGCAAACTCAAGGTACTATGGGGCTGGGTGTGCTCAATACCTATTCATTTTCTTATCATCTGTGCTGCAGGGGGACCTAGTGGGTAGAGGAGGAGGGCCCCCAATCCTGGATGTGGGATCCAGGGGATGTGCCTTGCTAATGGTAGTTCTGCGACCACGTCAGGTATGTAGGCACAGGTTTCAGGATGACGTTTCAGGAGTCTAAGAGGCTTGTGAAGCCCCTCTTTCCTGACCTTGGGCTTCCAGCTATCGGGCAGGAAATCACTTTGGGCAGGTGAGTGCCTCAGCCACTACCTGGGCACATTGCCCTTAAGGAAGAGGGGCAGTCCTGAGAAGCCCCCCTCTTTGAATGCCCCTGTCAGGTGCTCTTTGCACTCTCTGTGCTACAGCCTTAAAATGTGACAGGTGTAACTCTCAGGTGCCCCAGGAGCCATTCTTGCCTAGCCTTACACGCTGTCCTATATCACCCCCCACGTGTGGGGACTCAGGAGTGGCTGTCTGTGGTCCATGCGGCTATGTGCATCTCTCTGAAATACTAGGAGACCCGGGGCTCAGGCAAGGATCAGGGGATGTGGATTCACTGACAGATGAAGGAGGGGGAATGGAATGGGGCATCTGTGCACGTGGCACATGGATTTCTCCAAACCAGCCAGTCAGTGGCTGCTGGTATATTGTGAGATGTGGGGAGAAGGGGAGAGATGCTGTGGGGAAGACGGAGGTGAATGATGGAAGGTCTAGTGAGCACAGGTGCAGGAGGAAACAGGTGCAGTGGGAAGGTGACCCTCTCCTCCAAGAGGCCTGAAAAATGATGGTTTCCATTGGCTCTGTAGGACATGATGGTGCAGTTTAGAAACACAGAGGAGAGGCAGTGAAGGGTGAAGACCAACAATCATCTGTCATGCAGGGGCAGCTGTGGGACCCCGCTCCCCTAAGCCACTTTATTAATGACCCAGGAGAGACCAGTAGTGTCTCTGTTAAAGTCACAAACGATTCTGGACTGAGAAGCCTTGGGAACCACGGCAGGGAGGACTGACAAATTAATACCCAAATTAAAAGCTTGAAATATATGGGCAGCAAATAAGAAGAAACTTCCCTGGAAAAAAGAAAATCCAGTAGAGATTTAATGACCGAGTCTGTTGCTTACTTAGGAGAAACAAATTCTCCTAGCTGATTTTGGTGCTTTAAAAAGTGTGTGGTTTTTAAATTAAATTATTCCTAATTTTTCAAAAAGAATTGATTTTGGCAAAAATCAATTGGGTGCCTTCCCCCACACCCCGCCCCACCATCTTAAGTCAGTATGTATAGACACTCCACTCATCAAATACAATCCTGGGAAGGATTGCTACTGACAATGACCTGAGTTCCAAGGCTTCATAAAATCACAGACTGGAACTAACTAACTCATTTTAGATAGGAAGGGGCCTCAGAGATAATGGGTCTCAGTTCTTTATAATGAAAGTGAAGTGCACAGAGCCTGGCCTGGTATGACATTGCCTGGCAGTGTCAGGCCAGGCTGTCTGTGCCCTGTCCTCTACCATACTGGCATGCCTTTTCCTTTACTGTCTGTGGCATGATTCCTGGTAGCCCATAAAAGGGAGTGACACCACTTCTTCTTGTTGTTTTTTTTTTTTAATTTAATTAATTTGGCTGTGCCAAGTCTTAGTTGTAACACTTGGGATCTTAAGTCTTCGCTATGGCACACGGGATCTTAAGCTGTGGCATATGAGATCTACTTCCCTGACCAGGGATGGAACCCAGGCCTTCTGCATTGGGAGTGTGGAGTCTCAGCCACTGGACAAGCAGGGAAGTCCCAGGAGTGACACCACTTCTGACACCAAATGTGTTTTTCCCGTGCTAATTCTGCCATTCTCCAACACCACTTGGGTGTCCAACCATGCATTTCAATCCTGACACTACTTTCTGGAGGTGGCACAGACCCCACAAGTGAAGGACTCAGTTCCATAAGACTGCCTCAATTTCAGATGCCACCTGCAAGTCCCAGGGACTACCTGTACTTCTGACTGGTCTTACCCTGGGAAGTTCTCACAACTCCTTGCCAGGTTCAATCTTACATTTACTGGTTTATTATAATGGATACCACACAGGAATAGTCAAATGAAAGAGATGTGCAGGGTGAGATACGGGGGGCACATACAGGGCTCCTGTGCCCATCACTCTCCCAGTACTCCACCTGCCACCAACCTGGAAGCTCTCTGAACTCCATTGTTCAGGGTTTTTTATGGAGCTTTCATATGCAAGCCTGATTGATAAAATCTTTGGCCATTGGCAACTGATGAACTCAATCTCCATATCCTCTCTCCTCCTCAGAGGTCTAGGAGGGGTGGAAAGTTCTAACCTTCTAATCACTGGTTGGTATTTTTGGGCACCAGCCTCCATCGTGAAACTATTAAGCCCCTCCCCTCATCCCATCCATCCCATTCACATCAAATCAGTAAATTCCAAAGGTTTTAGGAGCTCTGTGCCAGAAACTGGGACCAGAAACCACATATTTATTTTTTATTATGCCACAGGCCCTCAAGGCAGCTGTAATCTGATATGGGCCATAAGAGAGAACTAAGGGTCCCAAGAGGGGCTTGGAGGGAGGAAGGCTGATGATGGTGAGTGGGGAATGCTTCCAGGAAGAAGTGGTCCTGAAGCTGTGATTTGGGAGGGGAAGGGCTTAGTCATAAGGAAACAGAGGAGGGCATTTGTGATGGGTGGGTCAATGCCATCAAGGGAAGGAAGGAAAAGGAAGTATGCCAGAAAGAGCTGGAATGCAGGGTTGGGGAGGAGGGACAGGTGTTCGATGTTAGGGTGGTTTGTTGGGGTCAAACTTCGGTAAGCCTAGAATACCAGGATTTCGGTATCAAGAGGGGGTTATTTAGGGAATTCCCTGGTGCTCCAGCGGTTAGGACTCTGCACTTTGTCAAAGTCGAGGTAGGCCAATGGGGTCATATTAGTCGTGATGGAGGCCCCTCGGAAGCCATTTCTGTCTTGTATGGGAAAGAAGAATAGAGAAATCAGGGTTTAGGGAGGGAGGAGAGGCCAGCATCCAAAGGAAAATAAAGTCATGAGGCCCCTGACCCCAGAAAGGGAGAAACCCAAAACAAGGCTGTTCAGGGCTCTGAGCATTGCTCAGTTCTGGGGTCCAGGTCCTCAACCTACTGCCGTTGTGTCCTTTTTATTACTTTATGTTCTTATTAAGAATTACTGTTGTGCTGAAGTGTCTGTCAACAGAAGAGTGGATAAAGAAGATGTGGTATATATAAATATAAATATATATACAATGGAATATTAGTCATAAAGGATTAAATAATGACATTTGCAGCAACATGTTGGACCTAGAGATTTTCATACTCAGTGAATAATCAGCAGAGAAAGGCAAGTATCACATGATATTGCTTATATGTGGAATCTAAAATATGACACAAATGAACATATTTACAGAATAGAAGCAGACTCACAGACATAGAGAACAAACTTGTGGTTGCCAAAGGGGAGGGGGGGTAGGGAGGGATGGAATGAGGATTTGGGGTTAGCAGATGGGTACTATTATACATAGAATGGATAAAAAACACGTTCTTACTGTATAGCACAGGGAGCTATACTCAATATTCTGTGATAAACCATAATCAAAAAGAATATATAAAAAAGAATGCATCTATTTGTAGAACTGAATCACTTTGCTGTACAGCAGAAATATATACCAGTGTAAATCAACTATACATCAATAAAAAATAAAGAATTGGAAAAACAGAATAAAGCCACACATACACACACACAAAGAATTGCTGCTGTGTTGTTTGCTTGTTTTTAAGAAAGGGGTTCTCAAAAAACTTTTGGTCTCAGTATTCCTTTACACTTTAAAAAATTGTGGAGGATACCCCAAAATATTTTGTTTCTGAGGATTATATTTATGGAGATTTACTGAATTTAGAATTTAAAATTGAGACATTTAAAAAATATTCATTAATTCTTTGAAAAAAAAAACAGCAACAATAACCTGTTTGCAAGTTTCTGTAATGGCAGGCTTCCTGGAGGATGGTGGATACCTCTCTGCTTCTACATTCAATCTGTTGTTCTGGCACGTTCACACGGCCTCTGGAAAACTCCACCTTGCACGTGCGAGTGAACGAGAGTAGTAAGGAAAATAAAATCATGGACTTAGATTCTTCTGAAGTAGGTTATTTGACTAAGCAAAGGATTTTTCTTTTGGATTTTAAAAAATTGAAGTATAGTTGATTTACCATGTTGTGTTAGTTTCAAGTGTATAGTAAAGTGATTCAGTTATCAGTTCAGTTCAGTCGCTCAGTCATGTCTGACTATTTGCTACCCCATGAATCGCATCATGCCAGGCCCCCCTGTCCATCACCAAGTCCCGGAGTTTACCCAAACTCATGTCCATTCAGTCGGTGATGCCATCCAGCCATCTCATCCTCTGTCGTCCCCTTCTCCTCCTGCCCCCAATCCCTCCCAGCATCAGGGTCTTTTCCAATGAGTCAACTCTTCGCGTGAGGTGGCCAAAGTATTGGAGTTTCAGCTTCAGCATCAGTCCTTCCAAAGAACATCCAGGACTGATCTCCTTTAGGATGGACTGGTTGCATCTCCTTGCAGTCCAAGGGATTCTCAAGAGTCTTCTCCAACACCACAGTTCAAAAGCATCAATTCTTTGGCACTTAGCTTTCTTCACAGTCCATCTCTCACATCCATACATGATCACAGGAAAAACCATAGCCTTGACTAGATGGACCTTTGTTGGCAAACTAATGTCTCTGCTTTTGAATGTTATCTAGGTTGGTCATAACTTTCCTTCCAAGGAGTAAGCGTCTTTTAATTTCACGGCTGCAATCACCATCTTCAGTGATTTAGGAGCCCCCCAAAATAAAGTCTGACACTGTTTCCACTGTTTCCCCATCTATTTCCCATGAAGTGATGGGACCAGATGCCATGATCTTCGTTTTCTGAATGTTGAGCTTTAAGCCAACTTTTTCACTCTCCCCTTTCACTTTCATCAAGAGGCTTTTTAGTTCCTCTTCACTTTCTGCCATAAGGGTGGTGTCATCTGCATATCTGAGGTTATTGATATTTCTCCTGGCAATCTTGATTCCAGCAATATGTGAACCGTTCTTAAAGGAAATCAACCCTGAATATTCATTGAAAGGACTGACGCTGAAGCTAAAGCTCCAATACTTTGGCCACCTGATGCAAAGAGCTGAATCATTGGAAAAGACCCTGATGCTGGGAAAGATTGAAGGCAAAAGAAGCAGAAGGTGACTGAAGATGAGATAGTTAGGTAGCTTCACAGATGCAGTGGACTTGAATTTGAGCAAATTCTGGGAGAAATTGGAAGACAGAGGAGCCTGGTGCCTCAGTGCATGTAGTCGCAAAGAGGCGGACATGACTTAGCGACTGAACAGCAAATGGACATTAGTCACTTAAGGAGGCAACATACACATACACTAAACATAGGAAGAGAAGATGAAGAAATGGTCAAGGTGGCCATGAATGCAGATGTAATGCCTTCTTTTAAAAATATTTCTCACCAAATAACTCATGCTCATCGTAGAGAAATTGGAAAATGCCAGTAAACAAAGACAAGATTACCCTTAATCCCACTATTATCAATACAAGGTCATCTCTGATAGTATCTTGGTTACAGCCTTCTGTATGCTTGTTTTAAAACAAAAGTAGAAACATGCTTCACATAATTTTTATAGGCTTGCTTTTTAATATTTTATAATACATTAAAAATGTCTATCCTTGTAAGTAACATATACTTGAATAAATTTTTTTTAAAAGACTGCTTTGTATATTCTCTATGATAACTGTATCATAACTTATTTAACAAACCTTTACTATTGCACATTTAGTTTGCATTCTGCTTTGCTATGAATATACATCTTTGCACCCATTAGCATTTCTGTTTTTAAACTTTAGTTTTAATTTTGTTTATTTTTAAAATTGAAAAATTTTTTTGTCTGCACCTTATGGCATTGGGTTCTTAATTCCTTGACCATGGAAGCACAGAGTCCTAAGCACTGGACCACTAGGGAATGCCCTAAAATGTTTTCTTAATGAAAGATTTCAAGCTAACACAAGAGTAAAAAATAGAGTAGCAAACTCCCAAATACCCACTGCCCAACTTTGGTAATGATATAAATGCCCAATTTTGTTTCCTCTCATTCCTACTGCATCTATTGCAAATTTAAACTGTTATAATTTCTTCCACAAATACTTCAGAATGTATCTCTAAGAGACCAGGTTTCTCTCTTGTTTTAGTTACATCTCCACAATTCCATTACCAAAATTAGGAATAATTTTCCCCAAAAGAATTGAATGCAGGGTCTCAGAGAGATATTTGCACATTCATGTTCACAAAAGTATTATTCACAAAAGTCAAAACATGGAAGCAACCCAAATATCCATTGATGCATGGATGGATAAATAATACGTGGTGGAATACAATGGGATACAATGGAATAGGTGATAGTGTGACTTATAATAAGAACACTTCTATGGTTCTATTTCTGGCACAGAGCTTCTAGAAATCTTGAAATTTCCTAAGAGATGAGAATGATAGAGGTATCTTCTGTTATGTTCATGGGATGACTTGGACCCATCCTCTGGATGGGAGCTGACTCACAGGAGAACCAACCACACGACTTTAGGATTGGAATTTTCAGCCTCACCCCACTGACTTACCAGGAGGAGAGAGGGGCTGGAAGTTGAATCAATTGCCAATGGCCAATGATTTATTCAATCCTGCCTATACTGTATAGGTCTTCCCAGGTGGATCAGAGGTAAAGAATCTGCCTGCTAATGCAGGAGATGCAGTTTTGATCCATGGGTTGGGAAGATCCCCTAGAGGGGGAAATAGCAACCCACTCGAGTATTCTTGCCTGGAGAATCCCAAGGACAGAAGAGCCTGGTGGGTCTCAAATGGTCAGATGCTGTAGAGCATACACGCACACACTCATGCCTATAATGTATAATTAAGCCTTCATTAAACAGGAAGGGACTGGGTTTGGGTTTATGAACACATGGTGACTCAGGGAGACTGGCGTCTGGAGAAGACATGAAGCTCAGTCCCTTTTCCCCACATCTTGCCCTGTGCATCTCCTCCATCTGGCTCTTTCAAAGTTATATCCTTTTGTGCTGAACATTAGTCCAGTAAGTAAAAGGTTCCTCTGAGTTCTGTGAGTTGCTCTAGCAAATTAATTGAATCCAAAGGGGGAGGGGCTTATGGAAACCTCTGACTTAAAGCTTTCCCATTCTACTGTTTTCCTCAATTTCTTTGCACTGATCACTGAGGAAGGCTTTCTTATCTCTCCTTGCTATTCTTTGGAACACTGCATTCAAATGGGTATATCTTTCCTTTTCTTCTCTGCTTTTTGTTTCTCTTCTTTTCACAGCTATTTGTAAGGCCTCCTCAGACAGCCATTGTGCTTTTTTGCATTTCTTTTTCTTGGGGATGGTCTTACTCCCTGTATTCTGTACAATGTCATGAACCTCTGTCCATAGTTCATCAGGCACTCTGTCTGTCAGATCTAGTCCCTTAAATCTATTTCTCACTTCCACTGTATAATCGTTAGGGATTGATTTAGGTCATACCTGAATGGTCTAGTGGTTTCCCCTACTTTCTTCAATTTAAGTCTGAATTTGGCAATAAGGAGTTCATGATCTGAGCCACAGTCAGCACCCAGTCTTGTTTTTGCTGACTGTATAGAGCTTCTCCATCTTTGGCTGCAAAGAATATAATCAATCTGATTTCAGTGTTGACCATCTGGTGATGTCCATGTGTAGAGTCTTTTCTTGTGTTGTTCCAAAGAATAGCAAGGAGAGATAAGAAAGCCTTCCTAGTGATCAGTGCAAAGAAATTGAGGAAAACAATAGAACAGGAAAGACTAGAGATCTCTTCAAGAAAATTAGAGATACCAAAGGAACATTTCATGCAAAGATGGGCTCAATAAAGGACAGAAATGATATGGACCTAACAGAAGCAGAAGAGATTAAGAAGAGGTGGCAAGAATACACAGAAGAACTGTACAAAAAAGATCTTCATGACCCAGATAGTCACGATGGTGTGATCACTCACTTAGAGCCAGACATCCTGGAATGTGAAGTCAGGTGGGCCTTAGGAAGCAACACTACGAACAAAGCTAGTGGAGGTGATGGAATTCCAGTTGAGCTATTTCAGATCTTAAAAGATGATGCTTGAAAGTGCTGCACTCAATATGCCAGCAAATTTGGAAAACTCAGCAGTGACCACAGGACTGGAAAAGGTCAATTTTCATTCCAGTCCCTAAGAAAGGCAATGCCAAAGAATGCTCAAACTCCTAGATAGCATATTGAAAAGCAGAGACATTACTTTGCCAACAAAGGTTCGTCTAGTCAAGGCTATGGTTTTTCCAGTGGTCATGTATGGATGTGAGAGTCGGACTATAAAGAAAGCTGAGTGCCAAAGAATTGATGCTTTTGAACTGTGGTGTTGGAGAAGACTCTTGAGAGTCCCTTGGACTGCAAGGAGATCCAACCAGTCCAATCTTTTTTTTTTTTTTTTAATTTTATTATATTTTTAAACTTTACATAATTGTATTAGTTTTGCCAAATATCAAAATGAATCCGCCACAGGTATACATGTGTGCCCCATCCTGAACCCTCCTCCCTCCTCCCTCCCCATACCATCCCTCTGGGTCGTCCCAGTGCACTAGCCCCAAGCATCCAGTATCGTGCATCGAACCTGGACTGGCAACTCGTTTCTTACATGATATTTTACATGTTTCAATGTCATTCTCCCAAATCTTCCCACCCTCTCCCTCCCAACCAGTCCATTCTGAAGGAGATCAGCCCTGGGATTTCTTTGGCAGGAATGATGCTAAAGCTGAAACTCCAGTACTTTGGCCACCTGATGCGAAGACTTGACTCATTGGAAAAGACTCTGATGCTGGGAGGGATTGGGGGCAGGAGGAGAAGGGAACGACAGAGGATGAGATGGCTGGATGGCATCACTGACTTGATGGATGTGAGTATGGGTGAACTCTGGGAGTTGGTGATGGACAGGGAGGCCTGGCATGCTGTGATTCATGGGGTCGCAAAGAGTCGGACATGACTGAGTGACTGAACTGAACTGACTGCACAATTGCACTCATCTCACATGCTAGTAAAGTAATGCTCAAAATTCTCCAAGCCAGACTTCGGCAATATGTGAAGTGTGAACTTCCAGATGTTCAAGCTGGTTTTAGAAAAGGCAGAGGAACCAGAGATCAAATTGCCAACATTCACTGGATCATTGAAAAAGCAAGAGAGTTCCAGAAAAACATCTATTTCTGCTTTATTGACTATGCCAAAGCCTTTGACTGTGTGGATCACAATAACCTGTGGAAAATTCTGAAAGAGATGGGAATACCAGACCACCTGACCTGCCTCTTGAGAAATCTGTATGCAGGTCAGGAAGCAACAGTTAGAACTGGACATGGAACAACAGACTGGTTCCAAATAGGAAAAGGAGTATGTCAAGCCTGTATATTGTCACCCTGCTTATTTAACTTATATGCAGAGTACATCATGAGAAATGCTGGGCTGGAAGAAGCACAAGCTGGAATCAAGATTGCTGGGAGAAATATCAGTAACCTCAGGTATGCAGAGGACACCACCCTTATGGCAGAAAGTGAAGAGGAACTAAAAAGCCTCTTGATGAAAGTGAAAGAAGAGAGTGAAAAAGTTGGCTTAAAACTCAACATTCAGAAAACAAAGATCATGACATTTGATCCCATCAGTTCAGTTTAGTTCAGTCACTCAGTCCTGTCTGATTCTTTGCGACTCCATGAATCGCAGCACGCCAGGCCTCCTTGTCCATCACCAACTCCCGGAGGTCACCCAGACTCACGTCCATCAAGTCAGTGATGCCATCCAGCCATCTCATCCTCTGTCGTCCCCTTCTCCTCCTGCCCCCAGTCCCTCCCAGCATCAGAGTCTTTTCCAATGAGTCAACTCTTCACATGAGGTGGCCAAAGTACTGGAGTTTCAGCTTTAGCATCATTCCTGCCAAAGAAATCCCAGGACTGATCTCCTTCAGAATGGACTGGTTGGATCTCCTTGTAGTCCAGGGTACTGTCAAGAGTCTTCTCCAACACCACAGTTCAAAAGCATCAATTCTTCGGTGCTCAGCCTTCTTCACAGTCCAACTCTCACATCCATACACGACCACTGGAAAAACCATAGCCTTGACTAGATGGACCTTTGTTGGCAAAGTAATGTCTCTGCTTTTGAATATGCTATCTAGGTTGGTCATAACTTTCCTTCCAAGGAGTAAGCGTCTTTTAATTTCATGGCTGCAGTCACCATCTGCAGTGATTTTGGAGCCCCCAAAAATAAAGTCTGCCACTGTTTCCACTGTTTCCCCATCTATTTCCCATGAAGTGATGGGACCAGATGCCACGATCTTCCTTTTCTGAATGTTGAGCTTTAAGCCAACTTTTTCACTCTCCCCTTTCACTTTCATCAAGAGGCTTTTTAGTTCCTCTTCACTTTCTGCCATAATGGTGGTGTCATCTGCATATCTGAGGTTATTGATATCTCTCCCGGCAATCTTGATTTCAGCTTGTGTTTCTTCCAGTCCAGCATTTCTCATGATGTACTCTGCATATAAGTTAAATAAGCAGGGTGACAATACACAGCCTTGACATACTCCTTTTCCTATTTGGAACCAGTCTGTTGTTCCATGTCCAGTTCTAACTGTTACTTCCTGACCTGCACACAGATTTCTCAAGAGGCAGGCCAGGTGGTCTGGTATTCCCATCTCTTGAAGAATTTTCCACAGTTTATTGTGATCCACACAGTCAAAGGCTTTGGCATAGTCAATAAAGCAGAAATAGATGTTTCTCTGGAACTCTCTTGCTTTTTTCCATGATCCAGCGGATGTTGGTAATTTGGTCTCTGGTTCCTCTGCCTTTTCTAAAACCAGCTTGAACACCAGGAAGTTCACGGTTCATGTATTGCTGAAGCCTGGCTTGGAGAATTTTGAGCATTACTTTACTAGCGTGTGAGATGAGTGCCATTGTGCGGTAGTTTGAGCAGTCTTTGGCAGTGCCTTTCTTTGCGATTGGAATGAAAACTGACCTTTTCCAGTCCTGTGGCCACTGCTGAGTTTTCCAAATTTGCTGGCACATTGAGTGTAGCACTTTCACAGCATCATCTTTCAGGATTTGAAAGAGCTCAACTGGAATTCCATCACCCCCACTAGCTTTGTTCGTAGTGATGCTTTCTAAGGCCCACTTGACTTCACATTCCAGGATGTCTGGCTCTAGGTCAGTGATCACACCATCGTGTGATCCCATCACTTCATGTCAAATAGATGGAAAAACAGTGGAAAGAGTGTCAGACTTTATTTTTTTGGCTGCAAAATCACTGCAGATGGTGATTTCAGCCATGAAATAAAAGGCGCTTACTCCTTGGAAGAAAAGTAATGACCAACCTAGACAGCATATTAAACAACCTAGACAGCAGAGACATTACTTTGCCAACAAAGGTCCATCTAGTCAAGGCTATGCTTTTTCCAGTGGTCATGTATGGATGTGAGAGTTGGACTACAAAGAAAGTTGAGCACTGAAGAATTGATGATTTTGAACTGTGGTGTTGGAGAAGACTCTTGAGAGTCCCTTGGACTGCAAGGAGACCCAACCAGTCCATCTGAAAAGAAATCAGTCTTGAATAATCATTGGAAGGACTGACACTGAAGCTGAAACTCCAGTACTTTGGGCACCTGATGTGAAGAACTGACTCATTGGAAAAGACCCTGATGTGGGAAAGATTGAAGGCAGGAAGAGAAGGGGACAATAGAGGAGGAGATGGTTGGATGGCATCACTGACTCAAGGGACATGAGTTTGAGTAAGCTATGGGAGTTGGTGATGGACATGGAGGCCTGGTGTGCTGCAGTCCATGGGGTTGCAAAGAGTTGGACACAACTGAGAGAGTGAACTGAACTGAACTGAGAATAGTCACATTCATATTGATAGAAAGTAGAATGTGGTTGCCTGGAGCTGAGGGAGGAGGGAATGAATGTTTAATAGGCCTAGAATTTCATTTTGGGAAGATAAAAAGAGTCCTGGAGATGGATGGTTGTGAAGGTTGCATAGTAGTGTAATGTACTTAATGCCATTGAACCGTACACCTAGAAATGGTTAAGATGACACATTTTATGTTATGTGTATTTTACTACAGTTAGCAATAACATAAATTAAAAGAATTAAGGACTTCCCTGGTGGTCCAGTGGTTAAGAATCCACCTGCCAATGCAGGGGTCATGGATTCAGTCCCTGGTCTGGGAAGATCCCATGCACTGCAGAGCAACTAAGCCCATGCGTCACAACTGGTGAATTTGCAGGCCACAACTAAAGAAGCCCCTTCAGTGAGAAGCCAACACACCATAACAAACAACTAGAGGAAGCTCAGGTTCTGACTGAAGGCCAGCAAGCCAAAAGAAAGGAAAAAAAAAAGAATTAAAAAAACCCTACGGCAATCTGAATAAAGTTTAGTTAATAAAAGTAAACTCCATAGAATTTAGTTAATAAAAAATGAATAATGATTTCTGAGTATTATCCAATATCCAGCCAGAAGTCAAACGTCAAACTTTCTTGGTAGTTTCACAAATGTCTTTTTAGTTAGTCTGTTTGAAGCAGAAGTCAGACTCCCCACATTGCATTTGGCATCACTATCTCTTTGGGATAAATTCTTGGAAATGAAATTGCTGGGTCAAAGTACATACATATTTTAAAAGATTTTGCTGCATATGGCAAAATTGCCCTTCATAAATTATGTATTGTTAAGTTCCTAATGTTCACTTTTTATAAAAAGCTGAACTTTGGAATTATTTCTGGGGAGAGTGCCTCTAAGATGAACATTTGTTCTGAAAGTTGCTCTTCTTCTTGCCCGCATTCAAGAGCACCTACATTTGCCTTCTTGACTATGACTCTCAAGTTCTCACTGTCCTGTTATAACTCAAACAGGCCACATGAAAAATGTTCCCAGCTCACCACAACTCTCTTTTGTTCATTTTAAGGCTTACCTGCTGCTTGGCACACTCTCCCTGGAACCTGAAGCAGGCACACCTTGGTGTTCTCAGCTTTGGGGAGACCTGAGGTGACAATCACTTGTTCAGATAGACACTTCTGTACCTGGAATGCATTACTTCTATTTTGCAGCTTTGGCTGCATAGCTGGGGGATGGAGGTGGGGCCATGAAAGGGGTTGGGAGATAACTTTCACTGAGCATTCATTAAGTGTGGGGATAGAACTGTCATCTTGTTTGATCGACTCAAAACTCTGTGAAGTTGACATCATTTTCTGGCTGATAACCTGAGGTCCATGGAATTCGAGTAAGCCAGCTGGGCTAGTGGATCCAGGCCTGGCCTGGAATCTTCATTGCCTGTGCCCCAGAGGACATCTGCTTTCAGTCTGAGTGTTACCCAACTCAGGTTCATCAGCACGCAGCTCAAAAGCCAATAGTTCAGAGGTAAAAGTCAGTAGAAAGTAAAGTTGCTTTAATCAGCAAAGCCAGCAATCTGGGGAGAAGATGGACTTGTGTGCTGAGACCAACTCCCAAGATTCTGCTCACATGAGACAGTTTTTAAAGGAGAAAAGGGGGGATTGGGGAGAATCTCAGTGACTCATCGAGGCAGGAGGTTGTGTATACATCCTTGTCCATTGCGTGCAGACCATCTGACTGCCTTCATATGTTATCTTGTCTGTGAGATCTGCCTTCAGGATTGCTAAAGGGGCTATCGGAGATAGAGAGCTAGTCATTCTTTAAATACTTCATTCTTTATTCTTACTTCCTTTGATCTAGGAAAAGAATCAACAGGTTAGACCAGGCATGGTGTGCAAGTCGGTAGTTAGGTTAAATTGCCTAGTGATATCATTCCTATAATTAGGCTCTTTTAAGGTTAGAGGGGAACAGAAATGGGCAAACAGGAAAGGGGAGGAAGAGCTGTTTGTGTGAGTGGAGCAGGCCAGTTGGGGTAAGGGGTGATGGGTTTGCTAGGGAGAACAAAGCCATCCAATGACTCAGTTTGCAAACCAAAGACATGAAAGAAAAAGAAAGTCATATATGGTCAAAGAATTCACAAGCTCTTTGAACTTATCTGAACTTCCCAAATTTTCCACCTGAAAATTCTTTTAGGAGGATAATCTTAAAAAAAAATTAGGGAAAAAGAGGGGAACAAGTCAGCAAAATGGGAAAGAAAGATTTCCCCCTCTGGAGCCAAGAGTAGGAAGAAGTGCTCCTCGGAAGGAAGTATCTCCTGGCCTCTCTTTACTCATTCAGAGCCCAGAGGGGAGACCTGATTCAGGGATTAAGGAGGCAGCCTAGAGTCCCGGGGAGAGAAAGGAAGCCAGGATGAATCTTTTTCATTGGCAAGGTCTCCAGTGATCTAATTATAGCGGGCAGATATACCGGCGGCAGAACAGAGTCAGAGGCTGGCAGCCTGGCTGAGTGGCGGCGTTGTTATCTTTGCCACTGGGGTCTACCAGACCTGGTGAGGATTGACTCTAACTCCATTCTAATGCGGCGGCGAGTGGGAGGAGGGCTGCTCATCTCCGCCACCTGGGGTGGGTTTGGGGTGGGGTGGGATGGGGGCGGGCTTCCCTGGCTGAGCACGTGCTCACCGGACTGCTAATGTGGGTCTCATCTGCTCTCATCCGAGGCTGTTCCTCCTCATCTCTGAAATTGAAAAGGTCTGTAAAATTCAGCACGAAAATGAAAATGATGGTGAGGAAGACAGCCCAAAGTCTGAGATCTGAGTTCAGTCTGTGAGCCTGATGCTGCTCTGGTTTCAGGAGATTGTGGCTGATGGTACAGGGGAGGAGGGAGAGAGGGATGGGGAGTTATAAATTTGACTTTGTTCACAAAGATCTCGGGGGCTAGACAGAGAGGAACCTTGAAGCTTGAAACAGTGGAATTTTAGAATGACAAACAAGAAGTTCCTTATACAACTGGTAAGAAATAGATGCATTTTTCATAACTAAAAACATAAATAGGGAATACATTCATGGCCTGGTATTTCTGTTCCCTGAACTTGTAAGCAGGAGCCTACTTTTATTGGTACTGCTGATATTTAGGTTGTTGTTCAGTTGTTAAGTTGTGTCGACTCTTTGCGACCCCTTGAACTGCAGCATGCCAGGCTTCCCTGTTCACCATCTTTTGGAGTTTGCTTAAACTCAGGTCCATTGAGTCAATGAGCCATCCAACCATCTCATCCTCTGTTGTCCCCTTCTCCTCCTGGCTTCTATTTTTCCCAGTATCAGGGTCTTTTCCAGTGAGTTGGCCCTTCACATCAGGTGGCCCAAGTATTGGAGCTTCAGCTTCAGCATCAGTCCTTCCAATGAGTATTCAGGGTTGATTTTCTTTAGGATTGACTCTCTTTCTTTAGGTTTGATCTCCTTGCTGTCCAAGGGACTCTCAAGAGTCTTCTCCAACACCACAGTTCAAAAGCATCAATTCTTTGGCACTCAGCCTTCTTTATGGTCCAATTCTCACATCTGTACATTCAGGTAGGTCTGGGCTATTTCTCTGGGTCACAAAGCCCAGAGAGGGATGAAACAGAGCCTAGGGAGATGGTAGCTGGTCTAAATACAAGGGAGTTGCTCCTGGGAGGGGCCCATACAGCCTTCCCTGACCTTGTTCTGGGTGTTTCATTTCTCCTCTGAAACCCTGCCCATTTGCCTAGGTTGCTTTAGGAAGGATATCACCCATCAATAGCTCAGGATCTTGTTTCAACCTCTTTTGAAGAGATTCGTGAATTCGTGTCGTGAAGTTGCACAGTCGTGTCTGACTCTTCATGACCCCATGGTCTGCAGCCCACCAGGCTCCTCCATCCGTGGAATCTTCTAGGCAAGAGTACTGGAGTGGGTTGCCATTTCCTTCTCCAGTGTTGAAGAGATTATTACTTGGCAATTCAATAAAATCACTCAGTAAATATTTATCAAGTGCCTGCTGGGAATAACTAAGTGAACAGAAGAGACCCAGTTCCTCGAGGAGTTGACAGTCCAGTGGGGAAGATGGATGTTAAAATAATAATAGAAGTTAGGTAAATAATGGCAAAGATGATACATATGTTTTTCTCATAAGACTGTGTGGTCTCCAGAGGGGAGGACTACTAGGTATTCATCTGTCTGTCTCAGCCCCTGGTGTGGGAGCAATTGCTAGGAAATGATGGCAAAGAAGTCCTTCATTGTGTGGCTGGCTGTTTTATGTTTGTTGAAGCCAAGGAAGGCTTAGGTTGGGAAGGGAGTGGCAATGCTCATTTAAAAAAAAAAATTCTTTTTCTTTGTTTTGGAGATGCTCATTGATTCATGGCAACAGCCGATGTCTTCAAGTGCTGATAAATAGCTGTGTGGCAGATATAGAAGGAACTCCCCCTGAGTAGGGGCTGGAGAATCTGATGCCCCAGGTGCTGAGTTCTGTTTTAGACTGTCTGTGATGAACTTGGACATCCTGTCCCAGCCATGACAGCTCTGGTCAACTCTCTGCAACCCTGCTGTCACTACCCTGTTAACAGACATAAGCTATAAATAAGATATAAATAAGAGTCGACAAACTGCAGGTCAGGAATTTGGAGGGGACACTGCCAGAGCAGCTCGTCTCACCACAATGTCTTGGTTGTCAACTGGGAAGACTCAAATGACTGGGGTTTGAAGTCTTCCTCACCTGAGTCTGGATGAGGATGACCTGCATGCTGGCTCAGCTGGGGTTACTGCCTGAACCTCCTCCCAGCCTGGGGCCTTGGGGGAGGGTCCCAGCTAACAAGGCGGAAGTCACACAGTGTCACTGCCAGGCTCCTCTGCTGGTAGATGCTATCAGAAACCTTCAAGTGGAAGGGGTATAGACCCCACCTCTCAATGGGAGAGACATCAAAGAATTTTCAGCCATCTTTTATTTATTTTTATTTTTTTTCTTTATCCAAAGCATACGTTAAAGAAAATTACTTTATTGAAGTATTTTCAAGGGTATAGCAAAGTGACTTGATTTTGTATATATAACATTTATATTCTTTCTCAGATTCTTTTCCATTATAGGTTATTACAAGATATACTTCTCTGTGCTATATGCTATGTCCTTATTGTTTATTTTATGTGTAGTATTGTGTATCTGTTAATCTAAAACTGTTCATTTATCCCACCCTCCACCTCCTTTCCCCTTTGGTAATCATAATATTAGATTGCTTTCTATATCTGTGAATCTGTTTTGTAAATAAGCTCACTTGTGTCGTATTTTAGATTCCATGTTTAAGTGATATCCTCTGATACTTGTCTTTTTCTGAGGTACATTACCTTCATGATAATCTCTAGGTCCATCCGTGTTGCTGCAAATGCTCTGTCATGTTTTACAATGGCCACCCTTGCCCCCAAATGTAACTTTTCATCTCATGCAAACTTTAAAAAAATAATTTACGATGCCATAAAATTCACTCATTTTTTAGTAAATTTACTGAGTCGTGCAGCCATTACCATAATCCGTTTTTAGAAGTTTTCCATTCCTCCCAATGAGATCCCTTGCCGCTGTGAGCAGTTAATACTATTCTCTGCCCCAGGCAACCACTCAGCTACTTCCTGTCTGTCTGGATTTACCCTTTCTTCCCACACAGACTTTAAAGGTGATAGGAGAGCTTGAGTTTTGGGAAGACCATTTTCTGCAATGGCTCATCTTCCAGTGATGATCAGCCCTCATCTCTCCCATCTGTGGAGTTTCCTTTGTTTGGGACCCCATAATCCGGGCTCTGGGGACCCGTCTGGAGAGGAGTGACAGGATTTCATATAAATTGATTTATTTCTGATAAAATAAACTCTAAGTGAACATTTTGCTAGATGGCATATTGCAGTTGAGTCATCTTGCTTTTCCTGGTGCTGTAATTCCCAGCACAGTCTGTACAGTCATGAACACTGAACTCTCATCAAGGGTGGGTGGTTAGGCCCTGCCCTGAGTGTCAGCTGGAGATGCTCACACACACCTTTCAATCAGGGCCTTTCTTTTGTGCCTTTGCAGTCAGATGCCCTGAAAAAGGGGCAGCGGCGAACCAAATCCCTCATTGCCCTCCACAGACTGACCTCCTCTGGGAAAGATCCTCTTTTCTTTTCAGGGCTAATGAACAAACACTTTTTTGAGAAATGGAAGCTGGCTGTGGAGAGGGAGAGTGAGAAGAAAAAAAGGATATTCACACATGATGTTACCTACATGTGGGATCTAACATGACACAATTGAACTTATCTACAGAATAGAAACAGGCTCACAGTCACAGACTGGTGGTTGCCAAAGGGCAGGGGTGTGGGAGAGGGATGGATTGGGGGCTTAGGATTAGGAGATACAAACTATTATCATAGAATGGATAAACAACAAAGTCCTACTGTATAGCACAGGGAACTATATTCAATATCCCATGATAAACCATAATGGAAAAGAATGTAAGAATAATGTATTTATATGTATAACTGAATCAAAACTTCTCTGTACTGCAGAAAAAAACACAACGTTGTAAATCAACTGTATTTCAATTTCAAAAAAGAGAAAAAGGAAAAAGAAAACAAAGAAAAGAAGTGTATTCAGTTTGGTTTGGGGAGCTGAATTTATACCACTCCACCCCGCCTTTGATACTGGGCTCCTGTATCAGATTTGCCAGTGATGGGGGCTTAAGATGTAACTTCTCAGCCTCTGGTACCCCACCTCTAAATGAAGACTATGAGGACTAGAGAGAAACATTCCCTGCATGAGGAGTTGCTGTTCCTGCGGCTACTATGCGTCCTGCACGAGCTGCTCCCCTCAGGCCTCGGCTCAGTCCCTGAGCACCCTGAGAAGGATGAGGCCAGGCCAGGCCCTCTTTGCCCACCTCCCCTTGGCCTGATTTGTTTTCTCCAGGTTCCTTATCACCATCTGTTAATAACAGTCATATTTCTTGCTGGTGACTGTTCACAGCTGTGTCCTCACTGCCAGATTAGTGCCTGGCACTTACGTTGGGCCTCATATATATTTGTTGAATGAATGAACAAGTGAACAGCAAAACACTTAGGCTGCATTCTAGCTGAGATCTAAGGAAAGCTATCTTGATATTAGTGAGTGAGCTGGACCTTATTTAAAGATCTCTTTCTCCCTTTTCCCAATGGCTTTATTGAGAAATAATTCACCTACCACACAATTTACTCATTTAAAACATGCGATTCAGTGTTTTTTTAGCATATTGGCTGAGTTGTGTAACCATCATCACAATCAATTTTAGTCATTTTCATCACCTAAAAAGATCATCTTGGTGGGGGGAATGATAAATTGGGATTAACATATAAACACTGTTATATGTAAAATAGATAATCAACAAGGATGTACTGTATAGCACAGGAAATGATATTCAATATTTTATAATAACTTATATGGGAAAAGAATCTGAAAAAGAATGAATATATGTATATGCATAATGGAATCACTTTGCTCTACACTTGAAACTAACACAACACTGTAAATCAAATATATTTCAATTAAGAAAATAAAACTATTTTATTTTCAGCCATCAACTTCTAACCTTCTCCTCATTCCCATTCCCTGGCAGCCAGTGTGTTTCTGTATCTGTGTATATTTATTTATTTGTTTTTGGCTGCACCGGGTCTTTGTCGCTTTTTTTTTTGCACAGGCTTTCTTTAGTTGTGGCGACCAAGGGCTAATCTTTGCTGTGGGCTTCTCGTTGCTGTGGCTTCTTTTGTTGCAGAGCATGGGCTCTAGGCCTGTGGGCTTCAGTAGTTGCAGCATGAGGACTCTAGAGCACGGGCTCAGTAATTGTGGCGCGTGGGCTTAGTTGCCCCGTGGCATGTGGGATCTTCCCGGACCAGATATTGAACCAGTGCCCCCTGCACTGACAGGCGGATTCTTATCTACCACCAGAGAAGTCCGTATCTGTAAATTTACCTATTCTGGACATTTCATATACATGAATCATATGATGTGTGCCTTTTGTGTCTTGCTTCTGTCAGCATAATGCTTTCAAGGTTCATCCATGTCATAATGTGTGGCAGAACTTCATCCCTTTTCGTGGTTAAATAATATCCTATTGTGTGGATAGACCACATTTTGTTTATTCGTTCATCATTTGCTGAGCATTTGAGCTCTTTCTGTTTTTGACTCATAGGAATAACTCTGTTGTGAACATTCAGTTATAAGTTTTTTGTGAATTTATGTTTTAACTTCCTTTGGGTGTATAACCTAGGAGTGAGATTGCTAGGTTCTATGATAACTGTGTATTTGACCTTCAGAGGTCCTGTCAGACTGCTTTTCAAAGTGCCATGCTTACTTAAGATCTCTTGTGACTGAACACTCTTTAAAGTCTGCTGCTGCTGCTGCTAAGTTGCTTCAGTCGTGTCCGGCTCTGTGCGACCCCATAGACGGCAGCCCATCAGGCTCCCACCATCCCTGGGATTCTCCAGGCAAGAACACCGGAGTGGGTTGCCATTTCCTTCTCCAATGCATTAAATGAAAAGTGAAAGTGAAGTCGCTCAGTTGTGTCCGACTCTAGCGACCCTATGGACTGCAGCCCACCAGGCTCCTCTGTCCATGGGATTTTCTAGGCAAAAGTACTGGAGTGGGGTGCCATTGCCTTCTCCGCTTTACCTTTTGCTAAATACATGATTTTCTAAGATTAATATAAGTTAGAGCAGTCTCAATTGATCCTCTAAGATTAGGACTTTTTGAAGGGAATTTCATCCAAGCAGTTGACTGGCCTACCCTTCAGTGCTGGTGCTCAGTCCCGTGGAATTAGTTCAGCCGCCAGGTGTATTGAGCCCACGTTCACTGGGAGGCTGAGTGGCGGCCTCAGTGAATCAGCCATATGTATACATGTGTCCACTGTCTTGTAGACTCCATTCCCACATAGCTCATTACAGAGCACCGAATAGAGTTCCCTGTGCTACACAGTAGGTTCTTATTAGTTATCTGTTATATGTAGTAGTGTGTATGTGTCAATCCCAATCTCCCAATTTATCCTACCCCCTTTTCCCCCTTGCAGCCTTCAGTTTTTTGATTCAAATTGACCATATGATAAAAACCACAAAAGCACCCCATGTTCACATATTTGTTGTAAATCTTATTTCAACATAAACATAGGATGAAGAATGGAAATTTCCTTCCTATTCCTTCCTGGGCCCATCTGTCTTCTCTGGTCCCCAATTGAGTGCCCTACTGTGACCACTGTTAGCAGAGGAGTGTGCTTCCTGTTACGCCCTTCCATGAACTTTTCCATCTGAAGGTCATTTTTTGTGCCTTGTGCCTGGAGAGTGTCAGTTTAGGTCAGTTTAGTTGCTCAGTCGTGTCCAACTCTTTGCAGCCCCATGAACTGCAGCATGCCAGGCTTCCCTGTCCATCACCAACTCCCAGAGCTTGCTCAAACTCATGTCCATTGAGTCAGTGATGCCATCCAACCAACTCATCCTCTGTCATCCTCTTCTCCTCCTGCCTTCAATCTTTCCTGGCATCAGGGTCTTTACCAATGAGTCAGTTCTTCCCATTAGGTGGCCAAAGTATTGGAGTTTCAGCTTCAACATCAGTCCTTCCAATGAATATTCAGGACTGATTTCCTTTAGGATTGACTGGTATGGTCTCCTTGCAGTCCAAGGGACTCTCAGAAGTTCTTCTCCAACACCACAGTTCAAAAGCATCAGTTCTTCAGTACTCAGCTTTTTTTATAGTCCAACTCTCACATCTGTACATGACTACTGGAAAAACCATAGCTTTGACTACTTGGACCTCTGTCAGCAAAACAATGTCTCTGCTTTTTAATAGTGCAGTCTAGGCTGCACTCACCATCTTCAGTGATTTTGGAGCCCGAGAAAATAAAGTCTGTCGCTGTTTCCATTGTTTCTCCATCTATTTGCCATGAAGTGATGGGACTGGATGCCATGATCTTAGTTTTTTGAATCTTGAGTTTTAAGCCAGCTTTTTCACTCTCCTCTTTCACTTTCATCAAGGGGCTCTTTAGTTCCTCTTTACTTTCTGCCATAAGGGTGGTATCATCTGCATATCTGAGGTTATTGGTATTTCTTTGGCAATCTTGATTTCGGCTTGTGCTTCATCCAGCCTGGCATTTCTCATTCTGTGCTTTGCATATAAGTTAAATAAGTAGGGTGACAATATACAGCTTTTATGTACTCCTTTCCCAATTTGGAATCAGTCTGTTGTTCCATGTCAGGTTCTAACTGTTGCTTCTTGACTTGCATGTAGGTTTCTCACGAAGCAGGTAAGGTGGTCTGGTGTTCCCATCTCTTTGAAAATTTTCCACAGTTTGTTGTGATCTACACAGTCAAAGGCTTTGGTGTAATCAATAAAGCAGAAGTAGATATTTTTCTAAAATTCTCTTGCTTTTTCTATGATCCAATGGATGTTGGCAACTTCATCTCTTGTTCCTCTGCCTTTTCTAAATCCAACTTGAATATCTGGAAGTTCACGGTTCATGTACTGTTGAAGCCTGGCTTGGAGAATTTTGAGCATTAGTTTGCTAGCATGTGAGTGCAACATGCTCTCACACGCCTGGAGGGTGTGCATGTAGGCTATTCCCTGAAGGACCAGAGGACTGCTGTTAGCTGATCCGTAGCTTTCAAGTACAGAGGTTGATGCAAAATATTTCCTTGTTGTTCTGATTCTGGTCTTTCAGCTCAGTGAGCGAGGAGTCCCCACCCATTGTGTCCCCTGCCCTCAGTCAGGATGTTCCTTTTCTGCTCCTCAGTCAGGGTGCTTCATCTACTTCCAACTCTAAGTCCAAACCTGAGAGACCTGTTCCTGTCTTCATCCTTGCCTGACAATGGTGGGTGATGTCCTTCTGTCCATCAGAGAAGAGTGCCTATATGTGAGGCAAATCTCTCCTGTGCTACCGATCATTTTTCATACAGAACTCTGATGTGTCTTTGAACTAAAAGACCTCTTTCACATTTGGAGTGAGGATGGGGTTGAGCAAAGGGGGTTGAGGGAGCAGAGAGCTTCTCTGTCTCACACGTTTACACACAGACACACACACATCTGTATACGTTTTTTAAAAACAGATAAAAGTAATTATGCTTGAAGTATTGTTTTGCAGCTAGCTTTTCTGCCACATAATAATACGTCTTGGAGATCTTTGTGTGAGTCCTCATTCTCTGTAAACACTGCTTAGTTGTCCATAGTTTGGTTGTTAATAATGTTTGTAATTGGTGTGCTGAACAAGGATGAATAGAGGCATATAACCAGGATGCAACTTCATCTTATTTTCATTTTATTACGAGGGCTTCCCTTGTAGCTCAGTCAGTAAAGAATCTACCTGCAATGCACGGGACCCAGGTTTGATTCCTGGCTTGGGAAGATCCCCTGGAGAAGGAAATGGCAACCCACTCCAGCAGTCATGCTTGGAGAATCCCATGGACAGAGGAGCCTGGCAGGCTACAGTCCATGGGTTTGCAAGAGTCAGACACAACTTAGTGACTAAAACCAAAACCACCTTAAATTGTTCTCACTGAGGAGTTCCTCTCTATGGCTTGGATAAGAACTCAGGTGGTCCCATGACTATCTAATTGTTTTGTAGGTGCCTCGAAGCAGCAGAGTACATCTTGATTCAGAAATGAGCATGTGTGGTCCAACATATTAACTCTTGTTTTTTAAAAAATTATTTTATTGAAGTATAGTTGATTTAAAACCTCGTGTTAATTCCTACTGTCTAGCAAAGTGATTCAGTTGTACATACATATACATTCTTTATTCATCTTTTCTGTTCTGTTTGATAACCAGATAGTGAATATAGTTCCCTGTGCTATACACTAGGACCTTATCCATTTTATATATTATAGTTAGCATCTTTCTTTCTAATCCTAAACTCCCGATTCATCCCTCTCCCATTCCCCTTCCCCTTGGGACAGAACAGGTCTGTTCTCTGTGTCTGTGAGTCTTTTTCTGTTTGGTGGACACAGTTTGTGCTGTGCTGTGCTTAGTTGCTCAGTTGTGTCCAACTCTTTGCGACTCCATGGACTGTAGCCTGCCAGGCTCCTCTGTCCATGGGGATTCTCCAGGCAAGAATACTGGAGTGGGTTTCCATGCCCTCTTCCAGGGGATCTTCCCAACCCAGTAATCAAACCCGGGTCTCCCGCATTGCAGGTGGGGACTCAGTTTATTTGTGTCCTATTTTAGATTCCACATGTAAGTGATATCATTTGGCATTTATCTTTCTCTTTCTGACTTACTTCCTTTAGTGTGATAATCTCTAGGTCCATCCATGTTGCTGCAAATGGCAGGATTTCATTCTTTTTTATGCCTGAGTGGTATTCCATTGTGGGCTTCCCAGGTGGCTCAGTGGTAAACAATCCACCTGCAATGTAGGAGATGCAGGTTTGAGCCCTGGGTAGGGCAGATCCCCTAAAGAAGCAAATGGCAACCTACTCAGTATTCTTGCCTGAGAAATCCCATGGACAGAGGAGCCTGGTGGGCTACAGTCCATGGGGTCACAGAAGAGTTGGACATGATTTAGCGACTAAACAACAAGTATTCCATTGTATATACATATACCATATCTTCTTTATCCATCCACTTGTCGATGGACGTTTACTTTGCTTCCAGGTCTTGGCTATTGTGAATAGTTCTGCTATATACATTCAGGTGCATGTATCTTTTTGAATTATGTTTTTTCCCAAATATATGCCTAGGAGTGGGATTTCAGGATGATATAGTAACTCTTTTTTTAGTTTTTAAAGAAATATCCATACTGTTCTCCACAGTGGTTGCACCAATTTGCATTCCTACCTGCAGTGTAGAAGGGAACCCATCTATTCTTGGTGTGTCATTCAAAAGAATCATACATCTGATAATCAGAAAATACTAAAGCAGTAAAACATACATCTATAATATGATCCAAGCATTCTATTTCTAGATATCTACCCAAGAGAAGTGAAAACACATGTCCACACAAAGAGCTGGACATGAATGTTCACAGCAGCTTTGTTCATAAAGGCTAAAATCTGGAAGCACTTCAAATGTTCATCAGTGAGTGAATGATATACAAAATGTGGTCTCTCCATAGAATGGAAAGGTTTCAAAATATCATGTGAATGATCTACTGATACACACATTGGCATGGATAAATCTCAGAGTGATTATGTTGAGTATAAGGAGCTGAAGAAAAGAATTCATTCTGGATTATTCCATTTATATAAAGTACAACCTAATTTATAGTGACAAGGAGCAGATCAGGGGTTGCCTGGGGATGGAGTTAGAGTGAGGAAAGTGCTAGTCACTCAGTCGTGTCCTCCACGGGTTCTTCCCTACTGAGGGCTTGAACCTGGGTCTCCTATACTGCAAGCAGATTCTTTACCATCTGAGGTGTGGACTACAAAAGGGCATGAAGACACTTTTAGGGCCTGACAGAATGTGCTGTATCTTGATGGATTCAGAGCTGTAGACAACTGTCACAACTTATAGAATTATACTCTGTAGATGGATGCAATGTATTGGTTGTACATAATTGCTCGATACACTTGATAAGGACAAAATAAGTAAGATCTTTTCTGAAGTCCCTTAGACTGACTATTCATCTACCTCGAAGTATAATTTAATTACATTTTAACTTGATATTAAAATTAAAGTTCACACCGTCATAGGGAATGACATATGGAGTTGTGGTGTTGGAGATCATACTTAGAGAGCCTCTAGAAAAGCATTTTTAACCTGTTGGACTGCTACCAATTAAGGTGTCATAAAATCTTATTTTTAAAGATCATAGGCTGAGTAGATCAGAAAGTATTATGGCATATATTGCCAATAAAAGCAAAAAGTAAAAGTAGCCATTGTTTCAAGACATATACACATTACTGTATTTATTTATTTATTCCTTTTTTAAAAAAAATTTCTATTTTATTTTATTTTTTATTTTTTAAACTTTACATAATTGTATTAGTTTTGCCAAATATCAAAATGAATCCGCCACAGGTATACATGTGTGCCCCATCCTGAACCCTCCTCCCTCCTCCCTCCCCATACCATCCCTCTGGGTCGTCCCAGTGCACTAGCCCCAAGCATCCAGTATCGTGCATCGAACCTGGACTGGCATCTCGTTTCATACATGATATTTTACATGTTTCAATGCCATTCTCCCAAATCTTACCACCCTCTCCCTCTCCCATAGAGTCCATAAGACTGTTCTATACATCAGTGTCTCTTTTGCTGTCTCGTACACAGGGTTATTGTTACCATCTTTCTAAATTCCATATATATGTGTTATTATACTGTATTGGTGTTTTTCCTTCTGGCTTACTTCACTCTGTATAATAGGCTCCAGTTTCATCCACCTCATTAGAACTGATTCAAATGTTTTCTTTTTAATGGCTGAGTAATACTCCATTGTGTATATGTACCACAGCTTTCTTATCTATTCATCTGCTGATGGGCATCTGGGTTGCTTCCATGTCCTGGCTATTATAAACAGTGCTGCGATGAACACTGGGGTACACGTGTCTCTTTCCCTTCTGGTTTCCTCAGTGTGTATGCCCAGCAGTGGGATTGCTGGATCATAAGGCAGTTCTATTTCCAGTTTTTTAAGGAATCTCCACACTGTTCTCCATAGTGGCTGTACTAGTTTGCATTCCCACCAACAGTGTAAGAGGGTTCCCTTTTCTCCACACCCTCTCCAGCATTTATTGCTTGTAGACTTTTGGATCGCAGCCATTCTGACTGGTGTGAAATGGTACCTCATAGTGGTTTTGCTTTGCATTTCTCTGATAATGAGTGATGTTGAGCATCTTTTCATGTGTTTGTTAGCCCTCTGTGTGTCTTCTTTGGAGAAATGTCTGTTTAGTTCTTTGGCCCATTTTTTGATTGGGTCGTTTATTTTTCTGGAGTTGAGCTGTAGGAGTTGCTTGTATATTTTTGAGATTAGTTGTTTGTCGGTTGCTTCATTTGCTATTATTTTCTCCCATTCTGAAGGCTGTCTCTTCACCTTGCTAATAGTTTCCTTTGATGTGCAGAAGCTTTTAAGGTTAATTAGGTCCCATTTGTTTATTTTTGCTTTTATTTCCAATATTCTGGGAGGTGGGTCATAGAGGATCCTGCTGTGATGTATGTCAGAGAGTGTTTTGCCTATATTCTCCTCTAGGAGTTTTATAGTTTCTGGTCTTACGTTTAGATCTTTAATCCATTTTGAGTTTATTTTTGTGTATGGTGTTAGAAAGTGATCTAGTTTCATTCTTTTACAAGTGGTTGACCAGATTTCCCAGCACCACTTGTTAAAGAGATTGTCTTTAATCCATTGTATATTCTTGCCTCCTTTGTCAAAGATAAGGTGTCCATATGTGCGTGGATTTATCTCTGGGCTTTCTATTTTGTTCCATTGATCTATATTTTTGTCTTTGTGCCAGTACCATACTGTCTTGATAACTGTGGCTTTGTAGTAGAGCCTGAAGTCAGGTAGGTTGATTCCTCCAGTTCCATTCTTCTTTCTCAAGATCGCTTTGGCTATTCGAGGTTTTTTGTATTTCCATACAAACTGTGAAATTATTTGTTCTAACTCTGTGAAGAATACTGTTGGTAGCTTGATAGGGATTGCATTGAATCTATAAATTGTTTTGGGTAGTATACTCATTTTCACTATATTGATTCTTCCAATCCATGAACATGGTATATTTCTCCATCTATTAGTGTCCTCTTTGATTTCTTTCACCAGTGTTTTATAGTTTTCTATATATAGGTCTTTAGTTTCTTTAGGTAGATATATTCCTAAGTATTTTATTCTTTCCGTTGCAAGGGTGAATGGAATTGTTTCCTTAATTTCTCTTTCTGTTTTCTCATTATTAGTGTATAGGAATGCAAGGGATTTCTGTGTGTTGATTTTATATCCTGCAACTTTACTATAATCATTGATTAATTCTAGTAATTTTCTAGTGGAGTCTTTAGGGTTTTTTATGTAGAGGATCATGTCATCTGCAAATAGTGAGAGTTTTACTTCTTCTTTTCCAATTTGGATTCCTTTTATTTCTTTTTCTGCTCTGATTGCTGTGGCCAAAACTTCCAAAACTATGTTGAATAGTAATGGTGAAAGTGGGCACCCTTGTCTTGTTCCTGACTTTAGAGGAAATGCTTTCAATTTTTCACCATTGAGGATAATGTTTGCTGTGGGTTTGTCATATATAGCTTTTATTATGTTGAGGTATGTTCCTTCTATTCCTGCTTTCTGGAGAGTTTTTATCATAAATGGGTGTTGAATTTTGTCAAAGGCTTTCTCTGCATCTATTGAGATAATCATATGGTTTTTATTTTTCAATTTGTTAATGTGGTATATTACATTGATTGATTTGCGGATATTGAAGAATCCTTGCATCCCTGGGATAAAGCCCACTTGGTCATGGTGTATGATCTTTTTAATGTGTTGTTGGATTCTGATTGCTAGAATTTTGTTAAGGATTTTTGCATCTATGTTCATCAGTGATATTGGCCTGTAGTTTTCTTTTTTTTGTGGGATCTTTATCAGGTTTTGGTATTAGGGTGATGGTGGCTTCATAGAATGAGTTTGGAAGTTTACCTTCCTCTGCAATTTTCTGGAAGAGTTTGAGCAGGATAGGTGTTAGCTCTTCTCTAAATTTTTGGTAGAATTCATCTGTGAAGCCGTCTGGACCGGGGCTTTTGTTTGCTGGAAGATTTTTGATTACAGTTTCAATTTCCGTGCTTGTGATGGGTCTGTTAAGATTTTCTATTTCTTCCTGGTCGAGTTTTGGAAAGTTGTACTTTTCTAAGAATTTGTCCATTTCTTCCACGTTGTCCATTTTATTGGCATATAATTGCTGATAGTAGTCTCTTATGATCCTTTGTATTTCTCACACTACTGTATTTAAAATGGGCTTCCCAGATGGCACTAGTTGTAAAGGCTGTGGCGCTAGTGGTAAAGGCAGTGGCTGCCTACCGAAGCAGGAGACGTAAGAGACCGCAGGTTTGGTCGCTGGGTCAGGAAAATCCCCTGGAGGAAGGCATGGCAACCCACTCCAGTATTCTTGCCTGGAGAATCCCATGAACAGAGGACCTGGCAGGCTGCAGTCCATGGGTCACAAACAGTCAGTCACAACTGAAGCGACTTAGTATGCATGCATATTTAAATGGATAACCAACAAGGACCTGCTGTATAGCACAGGGAACTCTACTCAATAGTCTGTAATAACCTAAATGGGGAAAGAATTTGAGAAAGAATAGACATATGTATAACTGAAGCATTTTTGCTATACACCTGAAACTAACACAACATTGTAAATCAACTATAGACCAACACAAAATAAAAGTTAAAACAAAAATAGAAAGCAAAAAGCTTTGTCTATGATTTGTGTATACATGGTCTCTGCATAAAAATGTGCAACACAATATGAGCTGCATTAAAAAAAAAATTAAGGACTTCCCCGGCAGTCCAGTGGTTAAGACTCCATGCTTCCAATGCAGGGGGCTTGGGTTCGATCCCTGGGAACTACGATCTCACATACTGCATGGTGAGGCCAAAAATAAGAAGTCACACCTGTAAAATGCCCACAACAATGACTGGTATGCAAAAGCTTAGAACATGAGAGATGACAGGTATACTCACAAACATATCTTGTATTCCCAGCACCTCTCTAGTTTTCTGGCACATTGTTCAGTAAGTGCTTTTTGATGAATGGGAGGGATTTTAGGTCCCATCAGCCAAAACTTCAGTTTACACCTTGGTTATGCCTGAAGTCTGGGAAGGAGGAGGTTCGGGGTGAAGACAGCCATGAACAGTGGAAAGCACTGAGAGCACTTCAAAGGCTGCCCTGATGTCCCTTGTGGAGGAGCATCTCTGCAGGTGCCTACATGCTCCAGCCTGTGATGCTTTGATTCCAGGGCTCATAGGAAGACCTGGAGCAGTGTGAGGGTCGGCCAGGTGCTCCAGAGCTGCCCAGAGGAGGGAAGAGCTTCTCTGTATGCTACCTGGGCAGAGATAATGTGTCTGTGTAGCAACTTCATCTCCCAGCCATAAAATATTGATGGTCCTGGTGCTGGACGGAGACCAGGAGATACTCCCTTGGAAGGTGCTGTTTGCTGGCTGCTGGTGAATGATTGATGACTGGGAAGTAAAATATTGATGTTTTGAGCAGCACACCAGGCCTCTTCCCACCCAGAGGGGCTTGCGTCTTATGTTATTAAAGGCAAAAATTCAGAGACTGGGTTACTGTGCTTCTGCTTAGGACCCAACAGCTTTTAGCCAACTATGGCTTGGAGATACTGTAGAATTTTAAGATAAGTGTGGGAGATGGATTCTTGGAATTAGTAAAAAGAAACCCTACTTTCCTTCGGTGTGAAAAACTTGTAATAATAGCTTTGTCAATGCATTCTTTTTCTTTAAAAAGTTATGTTTATTAAAGTTGTTCATGCATAGAACTTAAAGAAATGAAAAGATAAAAAAACAGCTCTCTTCTGAGACACCCTGAGTCCCCACTATTTTATCCTCTGCATATGTGAGTATGACTCATTGGAAAAGACCCTGATTTTGGGAAAGATTGAAGGCAAAAGGAGAAGAGGGCAGAAGAGGATAAGATGGTTAGATAGCATCACCAACTCACTGGACATGAATTTGAGCAAACTGGGAGACAGTGAAGAACAAGGAAGCCTGGAGTGCTGCAGTCCATGGGGTCGGACATGACTTAACGACTGAAAAACATATGTGAGTACTGTCAACCTCTTTTTTTTTTTTTTACCTTGCTGCATGGCATATGAGATCTTTATTCCCCAGCCAGGGATTGAACCTGTGCCCCCTGCATTGGAAGTGTGGAGTTTTAACCACTGAACTGCCAGGAAAGTCCCAACATCTTTTAACCAATTTTTTTGGATTACTTCCATTATCACCCAATCAGTTCAGTCCCTCGGTCATGTCTGACTTTTTGTGACCCCATAGACTGCAGCACGCCAGGTTTCCCTGTCCATCACTGGTTCCTGGAGCTTGTTCAAACTCATGTCCATCTATTCAGTGATGCCATCCAACCAGCTCATCCTCTGTTGTCCCCTTCTCCTCCTGCCTTCAATCTTTCCCAGCATCAGGGTCTTTACCAATAAGTCAGTTCTCATCAGGTGGCCAAAGTATTAGAGCTTCAGCTTTAGCATCAGTTCTTCCAAAGAATATTCAGGACTGATTTCTTTTATGATTGACTGGTTTGACCTCCTTGCAGTCCAAGGGACTCTCAAGAGTTCTTCTCCAACACCACAGTTCAAAAGCATCAATTCTTCAGTGCTCAGCTTTATTTATAGTGCAACTCTTACATCCATACATGACTGCTGGAAAAACCATAGTTTTGACTAGATGGACCGACCTTTTTGGCACAATAATGCCTCTGCTTTTTAATATGCTGTCTAAGTTGGTCATAGCTTTTCTTTCAAGGAGCAATTATCTTTTAATTTCATGGTTGCAGTCACCATCTGCAATATCACCCAATAACCAGCTATTATTGTTACTTCTTGATTTAAAACAAAGTTTCTACTGAACCTTCTTTGTAGAAGATAAAGATTTGACTATATCACCCCATCATATACACACCCCTTCTCATGTCCTCCATCTTTCCAACATGATTGTGTCAGAATTTGAATTACATCATTATTTGGCATTTCTACTATTATGGAAATGTAAAGATAGCCATGGTTGATCAAAAAATACAGCGAGATAACATTTACTTCCTGTATTAGTTTTGTTTTCCTTGTTAGGAAGGCTCTTGCTTTTGGTTGTTTGCCTAATTTTCTAACTCTTCATCGTTTGTTTAACCTCAAAATGCTTTGCCAATTATCTAAATATCTTCCCAATAGATTCAGATGCATTGGCTGTCTGAACTGGCTTGTTTTCTGGAAAGACTGTCTCCTGGGGGCTGCTCATCTGCTCCTGGTGCCCTGGTTGCCCTTGGCACCTGGCACCCAGCATCACTGTGCAGTCTTTCAGTATCATCAACTGAGGGATTCTCCCCTACCTCTTTCTTGTGCTGTGTCCCAAGCCTTTTCTGTATGTTTACTACCTTTATTTGATGGACTACAGCCTCCAACAGACACTTGAAATAGTACAAGGGAGGTACAGCTTTTTGGGAGGGACATGGTGGCTGCGACCGGCGCACTAAGTGCAGCCAAAAGGAGCTACCCCACGTCCGAGGTCAGGGGCAGAAGCCGGGAGGACCCCATGCCCAAAGGGCAGTGGCCAAGAGGAGTTACTCCACTTCCGAGGTCAGGGGCAGCGGCCAGGAGTTCCAGGCTGCCACAGGGCAGGAACAGCGGAGAAGAGCTACCCAAGTCTGAGGTCAGGGGCGGTGGCCGGGAGGAGCTACCCCACGTCCGAGGTCAGAGGGGGCGGCCGAGAGGAGCTACCCGCCGTCTGAGGTCAGGGGCAGCGGCTGGGAGGACCAACCCCACGTCCAAGGAGCGGTGGTTGCACAGGCGCAGGAGGGCCTAGAGGTACTATCCCACGTTGAAGGTCAGGAAGGGCAGCAGTGAGGAAATACCCCTCATCTAAGATAAGGAGCAGCGGCTGCGCTTTGCTGGAGCACCGTGAAGAGATACCCCACATCCAAGGTAAGAGAAACCCAAGTAAGATGGTAGGTGTTGCAAGAGGACATCAGAGGGCAGACACACTGAAACCATACTCACAGAAAACTAGTCAATCTAATCACACTAGGACCACAGCCTTGTCTAACTCAATGAAACTAAGCCATGCCCGTGGGGCAACCCAAGACGGGCGGGTCATGGTAGAGAGATCTGACAGAATGTGGTCCACTGGAGAAGGGAATGGCAAACCACTTCAGTATTCTTGCCTTGAGAACCCCATGAACAGTATGAAAAGGCAAAATTATAGGATACTGAAAGAGAAACTCCCCAGGTCAGTAGGTGCCCAATATGCTACTGGAGATCAGTGGAGAAATAACTCCAGAAAGAATGAAGGGATGGAGCCAAAGCAAAAACAATATCCAGTTGTGGATGTGACTGGTGATAGAAGCAAGGTCCGATGCTGTAAAGAGCAATATTGCATAGGAACCTGGAATGTCAGGTCCATGAATCAAGGCAAATTGGAAGTGGTCAAACAAGAGATGGCAAGAGTGAATGTCGACATTCTAGGAATCAGCGAACTGAAATGGACTGGAATGGGTGAATTTAACTCAGATGACCTTTATATCTACTACTGTGGGCAGGAATCCCTCAGAAGAAATGGAGTAGCCATCATGGTCAACAAAAGAGTCTGAAATGCAGTACTTGGATGCAATCTCAAATACGACAGAATGATCTCTGTTCGTTTCCAAGGCAAACCATTCAATATCACAGTAATCCAAGTCTATGCCCCAACCAGTAACGCTGAAGAAGCTGAAGTTGAACGGGTCTATGAAGACCTACAGGACTTTTAAGAACTAACACCCAAAAAAGATGTCTTTTTCATTATAGGGGACTGGAATGCAAAAGTAGGAAGTCAAGAAACACCTGGAGCAACAGGCAAATTTGGCCTTGGAATATGGAATGAAGCAGGGCAAAGACTAATAGAGTTTTGCCAAGAAAATGCACTGGTCATAGCAAACACCCTTTTCCAACAACACAAGAGAAGACTCTACACATGGACATCACCAGATGGTCAACACCAAAATCAGATTGATTATGTTCTTTGCAGCCAAAGATGGATCAGCTCTATACAGTCAGCAAAAACAAGACCAGGAGCTGGCTGTGGCTCAGATCATGAACTCCTTATTACCAAATTTAGACTTAAATTGAAGAAAGTAGGGAAAACCACTAAACCATTCAGATATGACCTAAATCAAATCCCTTATGATTATACAGTGGAAGTGAAAAATAGATTTAAGGGACTAGATCTGATAGATAGAGTGCCTGATGAACTATGGAAGGAGGTTCGTGACATTGTACAGGAGACAGGGATCAAGACCATCCCCATGGAAAAGAAATGCAAAAAAGCAAAATGGCTGTCTGGGGAGGCCTTACAAATAGCTGTGAAAAGAAGAGAAGCGAAAAACAAAGGAGAAAAGGAAAGATATAAACAACTGAGTGCAGAGTTCCAAAGAATAGCAAGAAGAGATAAGAAAGCCTTCCTCAGCGATCAGTGCAAAGAAATAGAGGAAAACAACAGAATGGGAAAGACTAGAGATCTCTTCAAGAAAATTAGAGATACCAAGGGAATATTTCATGCAAAGATGGGCTCGATAAAGGACAGAAATGGTATGGACCTAACAGAAGCAGAAGATATTAAGAAGAGGTGGCAAGAATACACAGAAAAACTGTACAAAAAAGATCTTCACGACCCAGATAATCACGATGGTGTGATCACTCACCTAGAGCCAGACATCCTGGAATGTGAAGTCAAGTGGGCCTTAGAAAGCATCACTATGAACAAAGCTAGTGGAGGTGATGGAATTCCAGTTGAGCTATTTCAAATCCTGAAAGATGATGCTGTGAAAGTGCTGCACTCAATATGCCAGCAAATTTGGAAAACTCAGCAGTGGCCACAGGACTGGAAAAGGTCAGTTTTCATTCCAATCGCAAAGAAAGGCAATGCCAAAGAATGCTCAAACTACCGCACAGTGGCACTCATCTCACACGCTAGTAAAGTCATGCTCAAAATTCTTCAAGCCAGACTTCAGCAATATGTGAACCGTGAACTCCCAGATGTTCAAGCTGGTTTTAGAAAAGGCAGAGGAACCAGAGATCAAATTGCCAACATCCGCTGGATCATGGAAAAAGCAAGAGAGTTCCAGAAAAACATCTATTTCTGCTTTCTTGACTATGCCAAAGCCTTTGACTGTGTAGATCACAATCAACTGTGGAAAATTCTTCAAGAGATGGGAATACCAGACCACCTGACCTGCCTCTTGAGAAATCTGTATGCAGGTCAGGAAGCAAGAGTTAGAACTGGACATGGAACAACAGACTGGTTCCAAATAGGAAAAGGAGTACGTCAGCGTTGTATATTGTCACCCTGCTTATTTAACTTATATGCAGAGTACATCATGAGAAATGCTGGACTGGAAGAAACACAAGCTGAAATCAAGATTGCCAGGAGAAATATCAATAACTTCAGATATGCAGATGACACCACCCTTATGGCAGAAAGTGAAGAGGAACTAAAAAGCCTCTTGATGAAAGTGAAAGGGGAGAGTGAAAAAGTTGGCTTAAAGCTCAACATTCAGAAAACGAAGATCATGGCATCTGGTCCCATCACTTCATGGGAAATAAATGGGGAAACAGTGGAAACAGTGTCAGACTTTATTTTTCTGGGCTCCAAAATCACTACAGATGGTGACTGCAGCCATGAAATTAAAAGACGCTTACTCCTTGGAAGGAAAGTTATGACCAACCTAGAGAGCATATTCAAAAGCAGAGACATTAGTTTGCCAACAAAGGTCCATCTAGTCAAGGCTATGGTTTTTCCAGTGGTCATGTATGGATGTGAGAGTTGGACTGTGATGAAGGCTGAGCGCCGAAGAATTGATGCTTTTGAACTGTGATGTGGAGAAGACTCTTGAGAGTCCTTTGGACTGCAAGGAGATCCAACCAGTCCATTCTGAAGGAGATCAGCCCTGGGATTTCTTTGGAGGGAATGATGCTAAAGCTGAAACTCCAGTACTTTGGCCACCTCATGGGAAGAACTGACTCATTGGAAAAGACTCTGATGCTGGGAGGGATTGGGGGCAGGAGGAGAAGGGGACAACAGAGGATGAGATGGCTGGATGGTATCACTGACTCGATGGATGTGAGTCTGAGTGAACTCTGGGAGTTTGTGATGGACAGGAAGGCCTGGCATGCTGTGATTCAGGGGGTTGCAAACAGTCAGTCGGACACCCCTGAGCAACTGAACTGAACTGAACTGATTGCACGTATTTATGGTAGCTGAGTGTGAAATTTCATTTTATTTTTGATTCTTTCATATTTCACTTATTTTTACTTTTTAAAATTAAAATTGATTTATAGTATTGTGTTAGTTTCTGGTTTACAACACAGTGATTCAGTTATACATATATATACATGTATTTGTCCTTTTCAGATTCTTTTCCCTTATAGGTTATTGTAAAATATTGACTATAGTTCCCTGTGCTGTACAGTAGGTTCTTGTTGTTTGTCTCTCTCTATATAGCAGATATAAACTACTATATTTACACTATATATATATATATGTATCAGCTATATAAGCTACTCTTTCTATATAGCAGATACATATATCTACTGTTCTCTTGTGTGTTACTTGCTCAGACATGTCCGACTCTTTGCAACCCTGTGGACTGTAGCCTACCAGGCTCCTCTGTCCATGGGATTTTCCAGGCAAGAATACTGGAGTGGGTTGGCATTTCTTCCTCCAGGGGATCTTCTCTACCCAGGAATCGAACATGGGTTTTCTGCATTGGCAGGCAGATTCTTTTCTGTCTGAACCACCAAGCTACTACATATATACGGCACTTTATATCTACTAATCCTAGCACCTAATTTATCCCTCCCAGACCACCTTTCTGCTTTGGTAACTGTAAGTTTGTTTCCTATGTTTGTGAGTATCTTTCTTTTTGTAGATAAGTTCATTTGTATGTTTTCTTTTTTAGATTCCACATGTGAGTGATGTCGTATGATCTGTGGCTTTCTCTGTCTGTCTGGCTTGCTTCACTTAGTATGATAATCCCTAGGTCCATCCATGTTGCCACATGAGTCTGAAGTTTTAAATGGGAAAAAGTTTTCTTTTGTCATTTCGAGGACATTTCTTTATTATCTTCTAACTTTCAAAAAGTTTAAAACTATTTGTCTTAAGACCTTTTTTTTACTGTGATAAATGATTTTATTCTTTTTTCTTTTTAAGAATTTTATTTATTTATTTGGTTGTGCTAGGTCTTAGTTGCTGCATGAGTTTTTTTCTGGTTTCAGGGAGCAGGGGCTATTCTCTAGTTGCGGCGCTCAGCTTCTCATTGCAGTGGCTCTTCCTGTTGCAAAGCACAGGTTCTAGAGCTTCCACAACTACTAGGGCTTCAGTAGTTGTGGCACATAGGCTCAGTAGCCCTTGTGGTACAAGCGCTCAGTTGTCCCGCAGCATGTGGAATCTTCTCGCACCAAGGATCGAACCCAAATCTCCTGTGTTGGCAGGCAGATTCTTTACCACTGAGCTACCAGGGAAGCCCCTATTTGACTTTTAAAAATCTTTTGTAATTCAGGTTTTTATTCTAGGAAAGCTTGTAGAACCTTCTCTTTGTATCCAAAGATTTAAACTTTCATGGTAAATATCTTTGTGTGGGTCTTAGTTCATCCACTAAAATAGATAGGACTTGAGATCCCTTTTTAAAACACATCAACTTTATTGGGGTTTAATTTGCATACAACAAATGCAAACATTTTAAGTGAATAGTTTCAAGAGTTTAGGTAAGTTTCTTAAAAAAATGGGCCCTTTTTTCTTTTTAAAATTTTATCATTTTTAATTGGAGTATATAATTGATTTACAATGTGTTAATTTCTGCTGTACAGCAAAATGATTCAATTTTACATATATATACATTGTTTGTCATACTATTTTCTATTATGATTTATCACAGGATAGAGAATATAGTTCCCTGTGCTATACAGTAGGACCTTGTTTATCCGTTTGATATATAATAGTTTGCATCTACTAATCCCAAGCTCGCAATCCATCCCTCCTCCACCACTCCTCCCCCTTGGCAATCACAGTGTGTTCTTTATGTTTGTAAGTCTCTTTCTCTTTTGTAAATAAGTTCATTTGTGTCATATTTTAGATTCCACATGTAAGCGATATAGATTTCCCTGGTCACTCAGTCGGTAAAAAAAAAATATGCTTGCGATGCAGGAGACCACCTACAGTGCAGGAGACCCTGGTTCAATCCCTGGGTTGGGAAGATCCCCTAGGGAGGGAAATGGCAACCCACTTCAGTATTCTTGCCTGAAAAATCCCATGGACTGAAAAGCCTGGCGGGCTACAGTCCACGGGGTCGCAAGAGTCAGACATGACTTAGTGACTAAACTAGTACTATAAGTGATGTAACTTGGTATTTGTCTTTCTTTTTCTGATTTACTTCACTTAGTATAATAATATCTAGGCAAAAAATGAACCCTTTTAATCCTTTAGTTTTGGGATATTTTCCTGAATTATTTCTTTGATGATTTTCTCCTTAAGTTTTCTTTGTTTTCTTTTTCTAAGTTTACTATTAGTTGAACGCTGGACACTGGAAAGTTTTTCTAAATTTCTTATCTTTTCTCTCTGTGTAAGGAAAAAAGTGTACTGAGTATTCTATATAGTGCACTTTCTGGGTTATCTGATTCTAGAAAAGGTCTCTCTCTTTCATTTTCTTTGAGCCATTTTGCAACTTCTTAAGTTGTAGAAAACCCGTAATAATGCAAATGATCCTTTCTATAGAGATGCAAATAAATTTTGTCTGGTGTGTATGCAGAATCCTCCCTTTCCTCCAGAAACCAGTTTTACATCTATTAACACATTTTCAGTATTCCTGACTATATATTTATGTGTCTGCTCTTTGGTTTCTCCATTAAACCATTTGTAACATTTTAGTTTTCTCACTAATTGATGAATTAAATAAAATCTTTGATATGTGATTATTTCAACATCCTACGTTTTACATCTTTCATTTTCTATCCTGTTACTGTAATTTGGTATACATCCTTGATTTTGTATTCCACACCTTCTGTGGAGTTTCTCATATTTTTTTTCATATTTTTAATTTCCAAGAGCCTTTTTTTGTTATCTGAAAGATAAGTTAAAAAACCCCTCTGATTTCATGCATACATGGGTAATATCTGAGGATATTAATGATAGTTTGTTTTGATGTTATCTTCCCTTATATAGTCTTCTAATTTTGTTTTGGTGTCTGGTGTTCATGTTGGAAGCTTTCCTCTAATGTCTGATAATCATTGTTCACACAAAATCCATACTGAGGCTGTTAAGACTGATAGGCAGTTTGGACACTGTGGCTCGTTTTCAACGTATGCTAATCAGGCTGGGCTGTTCCACTGGGGTACCCCTCAAGGTCAGCATCTTTGGGAATTTTCCCAGAGATCTCTCCGGTCTCTGGTTTTGAATATTTTCATGTGGCTGATAGTGATCAGTGAGTGTCATAATTCCATGTGCAAATGTGCAGTTGAACCACTTCTTTTAAAAACTGTTTTTCCAGCTTGTACTGTGCCTGGCATCTCTGGTCCAGACACTGTTTTATCCTCTCCAAAGAACAAGCTTCTGGTTTTCTGCTGGGTGGAGGGGGAGCAGTCCAAGGCTGTGTGGAATTTGGCTTTTATATGAACTTTCTGGGCTTCTCTTGTGGCTCATCTGGTAAAGAATCTGTCTGCAATGTGGGAGACCTGAGTTTGATCCCTGGGTTGGGAAGATCCCCTGGAGAAGGGAAAGGCTACCCACTCCTGTATTCTGGCCTGCAGAATTTCATGGACTGTATAGTCCATGGGGTCGCAAAGAGTTGGACACGACTGAGCAACTTCCATGGACAACCAGTCCATCCTCAAGGAAATCAGTCCTGAATATTTGTTGGAAGAACTGATGTTGAAGCTGAAACTCCAATACTTTGGCCACCTAATGAGAAGAACTGAACCATCTGAAAAGACCCTGATGCTGGGAAAGATTGAAGGTGGGAGGAAAAGGGGACGACAGAGGATGAGATGGTTGGATGGCATCACTGACTCAATGGGCATGAGTTTGAATAAACTCTGGAAGTTGCTGATGGACAGGAAGGCCTGGCGTGCTGCAGTCCATGCGGTCACAAAGAGTCGGACACGACTGAGCGACTGAACTGAACTGAACTGAGTGACTTCCACTGTGGGCTTTCTATCAACCCTATTTATAGTCCAGAGGGATTGGATATCTCTAATTCCCGAATCTTGTAAGCCTTGTGTGGGGGAAGTTTGGATGCTTCTTATCTCTCCCTACTGCCAGCGAAGGATTCTGTGTTCTTAATCCTTCTAAATCAATTCTCCCTCATCCATCTGCTTTCCTGTTTCCAAAATTTTGATACAGAGACTTCATCCTTTGTTCTTTATCCCATGGTTTGATGTATTAAAAAAATTCGTTTTTTTTTGTTTTCAGTGGGTTTCAGAGGGACCAAAAATGAAAGTGTATGTTTACTTTTCTATCTTAGAATTTCAATGCATTTTTATTTCTATTTTCATTTATTCCATTTACCTGGATGTCAAAAGGTGGTTTTATGTTAAGAAAAGCCACAGTCAATGGCAGTAGCCAGTGATAAGGTAGACTTCTCCAGTCTCCCCTCATGAGCTGTACGACACCAGTCAAATTACTCCCTGTTCCTCACTTCAGTACCGCCATTTGTGAAGCTGTCTTTGGAAGGTAATAATACCTACTGCTTGGGGTTGTGACATGGATTAAAGATAAGGTGTGTAACTTGCCTGATCCTCTAATTATGCTGTTTTTGACATATCCTTTTCTAATATTCCTGAGAACATCAGACTTAAGACCAGCACTCCTCACATACTTTTATTACTATATTTCATCTAGAACAGACAACCGTGTATTTGGTGACTGGTAATAGAAACTCAGAAGACTCCATTAGCTAAGCAGATATGTTTATAGTCTGGTGGACATCTGTCAGCTAGCTACAGTGTTTCAATGTTGGAGGATTTTGGACTTTGACTCCCACTTTCCTGGTACTTCCTGGGGTGCATTTGTTTCCATTTGGACTCTGAAATCTGCAAGCATCCCTGGCTGCCATGTTGTTTTGCCTCTCATTTCTAAATTGAATGTCTTGTGGAGCAAAACCCATCCTTATTCTATCAAGAGGAGGCAAAATCATTCACATTTGCTTGAAGTTTTCATGGGTTTCTTGTTTCTTTTCTGATTTTTTTTCTCTTTGGCCAGATACCTCTGTTTTCTGGTGGAAGTTCCATCCAAGCACAAAACTTTTGTCTACAGGGGCAACACAGCCCAGAAATAAATGCAGTTACATGAAGCTGGGGTAAATCTTCCAAAGAGAGCAGATTCTCATGCTGGAGGGTTGAGAGAAATCAGATCTCTGGGAATCACAAAAGTCCAGGAAGTTTCCATCCTGGACTCAAATGAAGTTTTCTAACTCCAGTTAACCTATGTTCCATCTGTTTCCAAGACTATTCAGAGTTTCATCAGACATTGCTATGCCCTTTATTTTCTGGAACTGCCTTTACAGCCGGTCCCCCTCACCCCATCCCCCATGCACACACACATACCACACCCACACACCCACACACGTAGTCTCTCTCTCTCTTGCTGTATTCTCTTTGGGTGGATGCATGGGAAGATTTCTATCAGGTGTGAGCGCCAGGAAAAGATAAGCTTCCCCTGAATATTTGGCTGGTTTGTAATCTTATAGGTATTTATGGATTGGGTACTCTTGGTTTCCTTCTTTCATTGGCTTCCTGAAAGCTCAGAAAACATGTTTGACTTTATCGAAGCAAGTGCGTAGAACCCAGCAGTATGCAGTTTGTACAGTATCATTATCCTCAACTTCATCTCATTTTTCCCATCTTTATTTTTCTCAACCCCGATTTTTTCACAGATTGATTTTTAAAACTTATTTTCTAGGCATTTTTTTGATTATGCTGCAGCACATCTTTATAGAATGGGGTGAGATATAAACATACAAATAAAGAGACAAGCAGCATAAAACTTTTTGCCTGCAGGGGCAATGCAGCCCAGAAATAACTGCAGTTACATGAGGCTGGGGTAAATCTGCCAAAGAGAGCAAATTCTCATGCTGGAGGGTTGAGAGTAATCAGGTCTTTGGGACATCACAAAAATCCGTGATGGAGGACAGTAAGAACATTTATAGCTTCCTGCAGCCCTGGGTGCGCCTTCCAGACACTATGTCTTAATTGGAGGGATCCGTAAGTGATTCTGATGGACTTAAAGCAGTTATCTTTCAGGATTCCCCATGGGTCATGAACTTTGAAGAGACACAGACCAGTTTCAAGTCAGAGCTCTGTGGTTTAGTACAATATTCTTAACCTAATAGAGACCTGGAAGTGACGTTAATTACTCACCTAACATCCAAGTGCTCCTGCACACATCCCTGTCTACCTCCTTGCATTTTAGTGGAAGTTATTTCTTCTTTATGGAAGTATAGAAGAATAGATGTGAGTTCACTGTGCTTGACTTTTGTTGCTGAATTATGAGGAAGGCTGAGTTCTAGATGGTGTATCTGTAAAATGGCAAAATCTCCATTAATCTGGGTCATTGAGTAGGTATAGCAAAGTCCCTACTGATGCCTGTTAGACATTAGTATGAGGAGCAACATGGATTTTGTGAAGCTACTGAGGTTTTGGGTTGAACCTCACCCAAACTCACTAATACAATCCTCTCTATCCATAGCAGTAAAATGGAAATAGTAATTAACTCCCTGACAAGTTTCTGTTTTGAAGTATGACAATAATACAAGTGCAGCTTCTGGCATAGCATCTGGCCCAGAACAAAATCACTGGTGTTATAATAATGATCATATTTATTGATTTCTTCAGCTGCTGCTGCTGCTGCTGCTAAGTCACTTCAGTCGTGTCTGACTCTGAGTGACCCCAGAGACCGCAGCCCACCAGGATCCCCCGTCCCAGGGATTTTCCAGGCAAGAACACTGGAGTGGGTTGCCATTTCCTTCTCTAATGCATGAAAGTGAAAAGTGAAAGTGAAGTTGCTCAGTCGTGTCCGACTCCTAGCGACCCCATGGACTGCAGCCTACAAGGCTCCTCCGTCCATGACATTTTCCAGGCAAGAGTACTGGAGTGGGGTGCCATTGTCTTCAGCAGAGACAGAAAATAAGATCTGATGGGCTGTGACTTGAGGCAGGGCAGTGTAGTAAAATGGAAAGAGCAGGGTTCTGGTGATCAGACAGCCCCAGAGGCATAACCCAACTGGTGAAATATACTGTTTCTACCACTATATGCCAAAGCGTTTGACTGTGTGGATCACAATAAACTGTGGAAAATTCTTCAAGAGATGGGAATACCAGACCACCTGATCTGCCTCTTGAGAAATTTGTATGCAGGTCAGGAAGCAACAGTTAGAACTGGACATGGAACAACAGATTGGTTCCAAATAGGAAAAGAAGTACGTCAAGGCTGTATATTGTCATTATGCTTATTTAACTTATATGCAGAGTACATCATGAGAAATGCTGGACTGGAAGAAGCACAAGCTGGAATAAAGATTGCAGGGAGAAATATCAATAACCTCAGATATGCAGATGACACCACCCTTATGGCAGAAAGTGAAGAGGAACTAAAAAGCCTCTTGATGAAAGTGAAAGGGGAGAGTGAAAAAGTTGGCTTAAAGCTCAACATTCAGAAAACGAAGATCATGGCATCTGGTCCCAACACTTCATGGGAAATAGATGGGGAAACAGTGTCAGACTTTATTTTTCTGGGCTCCAAAATCACTGCAGATGGTGACTGCAGCCATGAAATTAAAAGACGCTTACTCCTTGGAAGGAAAGTTATGATCAACCTAGAGAGCATATTCAAAAGCAGAGACATTACTTTGCCAACAAAGGTTCGTCTAGTCAAGGCTATGATTTTTCCTGTGGTCATGTATGGATGTGAGAGTTGGACTGTGAAGAAGGCTGAGCGCCGAAGAATTGATGCTTTTGAACTGTGATGTTGGAGAAGACTCTTGAGAGTCCCTTGGACTGCAAGGAGATCCAACCAGTCCATTCTGAAGGAGATCAGCCCTGGGATTTCTTTGGAAGGAATGATGCTAAGGCTGAAACTCCAGTACTTTGGCCACCTAATGTGAAGAGTTGACTCATTGGAAAAGACTCTGATGCTGGGAGTGATTGGGGGCAGGAGGAGAAGGGGACGACAGAGGATGGGATGGCTGGATGGCATCACTGACTCGATGGACGTGAGTCTGAGTGAACTCCGGGAGTTGGTGATGGACAGGGAGGCCTGGCGTGCTGCGATTCATGTGGTCGCAAAGAGTCGGACATGACTGAGCGACTGATCTGATCTGATCTGATCTGACCACTATAAAATGTGAATAATTTTACCTAACTTGAAGTCTTACCATGAAGATTAAAAAAGCATGTGCAGGTCCAAGCAGGTGGCTTGGGGCATAGATAATTCCTTTCCTTTGCTTCTCTGCATGTCTCCCTAATAGGCTGCCGCAGAGTCAGCCTCTGGCTCCCTGCCATGGGCGTGGCTTCCTAGGGGCAATGATGCTGGCTTTCTGCAATGGACTAAGATAGTAGCTTGGCCTTCTCAAGGTCACGGTGCATTTCTCATTGCATCTTTCAGTGGGAATGAGGCAGTAAGGCTAGGTTTTACCGATCTCATGAAGACTGATGGGAATTTTCTGATGCAAGTCCCTAGGAACTTGGGAAATACAGTGGGAGGTCAAAGGGATGCTAGTTTGGCCATCCTAAAGGGATGAGGATGGGGAGGCGGCAGCAAGCTTTAATGGGGGTGTGCTGGAACTCATATGAGTCCTTTTGCTCCCCATACCTTTCCCTCCCTGTCAAGAGGTGACCAGCTCACAGATGACCAGGGAATCCAGGCTGCAAAATAGACTCTGGGGTCTGTAAGAAGGAACTGAGACTGCAATGGGAAAGACAAGTTCAATTAAAAAGTATCAAACGGCAAAATATTTCTAGGCCAGTCTACTTTTTTTTTTAAAAAGCAATGTTCTTTTTAATTTTGTTATTCATTTTTCATGTTTCATAACATCTTTCTAAATGTTCCTCTTTCCCCCTTCTGCCTTCTTTTTTTTTAAAAACCTGTTTTTTAAAAATTGAAGTTATAGTTGATTTACAATGTTGTGTTAGCTTCAGGTGCATAGCAAAATGATTCAATTATACAAAGACACATATTCTTTGTCAGATTAGTTTCCATTGTAGATTATCTCAAGACATTGAATATATTTCTGCATGTCACACAGTAGGTTCTTGTTAATTATTTCATTTATAGTAGTGTGTATATGTTAACCCTGTACTTTTAATTTATCACCCCCTCTCCCCCTTTGGTAACCATAAGTTTGTTTTCTGTGTTTGTAAATCTATTTCTGTTTTGCAAATAAGTTCATTTGTATCATTTTTTAAGATTTCACATATAAGTGATATTGTATGATGTTTTTCTTTTTCTAGGCCAGTCTTCTTAAGGCCTCTTGCAATTTTCTTACTCAGATGGTCTTTTATTTTTATGTAGGCTTCATCCTGCCCTATAATATCCTCTCCTGCCTCGGGACTCCACCAGCTCTATGCAGCCACACAGTTCATTCAGCGATTAATCATGTCCTGCCTGGTGGCTGTCTTCTGCTGCTCTCCTGAAGTCTTTTTCTCTTGAATTTCTATTTAAATTTTCTAGTGTTTGGGTCTCGCATTACAGTTCAGGTTGCAAGTGCCCACACAGGGTGAACTGGCTTTCCAAGGGTCCTGCCGTGCCTTGAACAGTGCCTGTCCTTGGGGAGGATTCAGGAACATGGTTTTCTTACTGAACTGCATCTTGTTAAGGCTTGGTGCCCCTGGTTTCCAAGTTTCTGCTTCCCTCAATTTATATATTTCCATCAAAGAAGATGGCTGTCGTTTTGGACACTTATGTCCTGAGAACTTAACCCTTCCTTACAAGAAGGATCACTGTTAAAACATCTACTTAAAACAATTTTTTTTTAACTGAAGGATAATTGATTTACAATGCTGTGTTAATTTCTGCTGTACAGCAGTGTCATTTGGTTATACATACATATATTCTTTTTCGTATTCTTTTCCATTATGGTTTATCACAGGATATTGCATATAAGTCCCTGTGCTACACATTAGGACCTTGTTGCTTATTCATCTTGTATATTAGTTTGCATCTGCTAATACCAAGCTACTAATCCATCCATCCCCCATCCTTCACTCCTTTGGCAACCAGAAGTCTGTTCTCTATGTCTGTGAGTCTGTTTCTGTTTGATATTTGTGTTGCGTTTTAGATTCCACATGTAAGTGATATCATATAGTATTTTTCCTTCTCTTTCAGACTTACTTTTCCATAGTATGATAACCTCTAGGTCCATCCATGTATTGTTGTTCAGTTGCTCAGTTGTTTCTGAATCTTTGCACCCCATGGACTGCAGCACGCCAGGCTTCCCTGTCCATCACCAACTCTCGGAGCTTGCTCAAATTCATGTCCCTTGAGTCGGTGATGCCATCAAACCATCTCATCCTCTGTCATCCTCTTCTTCTGCCTTCAAGATTTCCCAGCATCAGAGTCCTTTACAGTGAGTCAGTTCTTCTCATCAGGTGGCCAAAGTATTGGAGCTTTTGCTTCAGCATCAGTCCTTCCAATGAATATTAGGAACTGATTTCTTTTAGGATTGACTGATTTGAGCTCCTTACAGACCAGGGGACTCTGAAGAGTCTTCTCCAACACCACAACTCAAAAGCATCAATTCTTCGATGCTCAGCCTTCTTTATGGTCCAACTCACATCCATACATGACTATTGGAAAAACCATAGCTTTGACCGGATGGACCTTTGTCAGCAAAGTAATGTCTCTGCTTTTTAAAATGCTGTCTCTAGTGCACTGGGACAACCCAGAGGGATGGTATGGGGAGGGAGGAGGGAGGAGGGTTCAGGATGGGGACCACATGTATACCTGTGGTGGATTCATTTTGATATTTGGCAAAACTAATACAATTATGTAAAGTTTAAAAAAAAATGCTGTCTAGGTTGGTCATAGCTTTTCTTCCAAGGAGTAAGCATCTTTTAATTTCATGGCTGCAGTCACCATCTGCAGTGATTTTGGAGCCCAAGAAAATAAAGTCTGTCAATGTTTCTATTGTTTTCCTATCTATTTGCCATGAAGTGATGGGACTGGAAGCCATGATCTTTGGTTTTTGAATTTTGAGTTTTAAGCCATCTTTTTCACTCTCTTCTTTTATTTTCATCAAGAAGCTCTTTAGTTCTTCACTCTCTGCCATAAGGGTGGTGTCATCTGCATATCTGAAGTTATTGATATTTCCCTCGATGATCTTGATTACAGCCTGTGCTTCATCCAGCCCAGCGTTTCACATGATGTACTCTGCATATAAGTTAAATAAGCAGGGTGACAATATACAGCCTTGACATAACTCTTTCCCAATTTTGAACCAGGCCATTGTTCCATGTGCACTTCTAACTGTTGCTTCTTGACCTGCATACAGGTTTCTCAGGAGGCAGGTAAGGTGGTCTGGTATTCCCATCTCTTTAAGAATTTTCCACAGTTTGCTGTGATCCACACAGTGAAAGACTTTAGCATCGTCAATGAAGCAGAAGTAGAAGTATTTCTGGAATTCTATTGCTTTTTGTATGATCCAGTGGATGTTGGCAATTTGATCTCTTGTTCCTCTGCCTTTGCTAAATCCAGCTTGAACATCTGGGAGTTCTTGTTTCACGTACTGTTGAAGTCTAGTTTGGAGAATTTTGAGCATTACTTTGCTAGTATGTGAGATGAATGCAATTGTATGGTAGTTTGAACATTCTTTGGCATTGCCCTTCTTTGAGATTGGAATGAAAACTGACCTTTTCCAGTCCTGTGGCCATTGTTGAGTTTTCCAAATTTGCTGGCATGTTGAGTGGGGCACTTTCACAGCATCATCTTTTAGGACTTGAAACAGCTCAGTTGGAATTCCATCACCTTCACTAGCTTTGTTTGTAGTGAAGCTTTCTTAAGGCCCATTTGACTCACACTCCAAGATGTCTGGCTGTAGGTGATTGATCACAACATTGTGGTTATCTGGGTCGTTAAGATCTTTTTTGTATAGCTCTTCTGTGTATTCTTGCCACCTTTTCTTAATATCTTCTGGTTCTGTTAGATCCATACCATTTCTGTCCTTTATTGAGCCCATCTTTGCATGAAATGTTTCCTTGGTAGCTCTAATTTTTTTTTGAAGGGATCTTTAGTCTCTCCCATTCTATTGTTTTCCTCTATTTCTTTGCATTGTTCACTTAGGAAGACTTTCTTATCTCTCCTTGCCATTCTTTGGAACTCTGCATTCACATGGGTATATCTTTCCTTTTCTCCTTTGTCTTTCACTTCTCTTATTTTCTCAGCTATTTGTAAGGCCTCCTCCTCAGACAACCATTTTGCCTTTTTGCATTTCTTTTTCTTGGGGATAGTTTAGGATCTCTGTCTCCTATACAATGTTATAAACCTTCATCCACAGATCTTCAGGCACTCTATCAGATCTAAACCCTTGAATCTATTTGTCACTTCCACTGTATGATCATAAGGGATTTGATTTAGGTCATATCTGAATGGCCTAGTGGTTTTCCCTACTTTTGTCAATTTAAGTTTGGATTTTGCTATAAGGAGTTCATGATCTGAGCCACAGTATACATATATTAAAAACACTTTTTTTTTGGCTGCAATATTTGGGATCTTAATACCCCCACCATGAATTGAATCTGTGCCTTCTGCATTGGAAAATGTGGAATATTAATCACTGGACCACTGGAGAAGTCCCTGCATCTACTTTTTTATTAGCCCTTTTCACTTTTCTCTTCACTCTCCTCACCCACAGACGCAGTTGGCTGTCTTTTGGGTGTCATTTTTTGCAAAGAATCAAGTGTTCATCACTTATAAAAATGATTGTGTATGTTACAATGAAGGAAGAAGACAGGGTTATTTTGGAGGAGCAGATATGGGCGGTCTGCCATGCTCACAAGCCCAGCAACTTCCTCCCTCAAGACAGCCTTGAGGATATGATGTTGCAATTTGTGACTCTAGAAACTGGCAAGAGCTACTATGTCAAGTATCTGTAAGGAGCAAAACTGTAAAGGTAGGAGCCATGAAAGTCCAGAGTCTCTTATATGTTTTTAAGGGTTTTTGTTTTTTTTTTTCCCTTTTGGCTGTGCTGCATGGCTTATGGGATCTTAGTTCCCTAAACATGGATGGAACCCAGGCCCTTGGCAGTGAGAGGGCAGAGTCCTAACCATGGGACTGCCAGAAAATTCCCTTTGTTTATAGTTTGCTTTAGCTAACTTGCTATAAAATACAGCTTCAAAACCATCTGCTTCTTCATTCTCTCTTTTTTATACCTCTTTTCCTATTTTCAACTACATTGTGTATATATGCTTGGTCGCTTCAGTCATGTCAGACTCTTTGCAACCCCATGCATTGTAGCCCGCCAGGCTTCTCTGTCCATGGGATTCTCCAGGTGAGAATACTGGAGTGGATTGCCATACACTCCTCCAGAGGATCTTCCAGACCCAGGGATCGAACCAGCAAGATGTCTCCTGCATTGCAGGCAGATTCTTTACTGCTGAACCACTGGGGAAGCCCTTCAACTACTTAACCTAAACATAATCCACCCATTTAAAATGTAGACTTCAGTGACTTCTAGTAGATTTACAGAGCTGTGCAGCCATCACCGCAATCAATTATAGGACAATTTCACTACAAAATAAACACTCCCCATTTTGGCCCAATTCTCTCAGCTTCAGGGAAACCACAGGTCTATTTTTGTCTCTATAGATTTGCCAGTTCTAACACTTCATGAAAATGGAATCATATAATATGTGGTCTTTTGTGACTGGCTTCTCAATACAGTGTTTTCAAGATTCATCCATGTTGTAGCACATATCAGTACTTCATTTTTGTGGCCAAGTAATATTCCATTGTATGGATCAAAATCATTATTTTATTTGTTCATTCATTAATTAATGGACAACTGGATGGGCTCCACTTTTAAAATTGGAGTATAATTAATTTACAGTGCTGCATTAGTTTCATGTGTACAGCAAGTGATTCAGTATATATATATATGTATAAATTCTATACATTTAGTTATACCTACACTCTTTTCCCTTATAGATTATTACAAAATGATGAGTATAGTTCCCTGTGCTATACAGTAGGTCCTTGTGGTTTGTTTTATATACAGCAGTGTGTATCCATTAATCCCAAACTCCTAATTTATTTCTCCCCCTGCCCCAATCCCCTTTGGTAACCATAAGTATGTTTTCTACACATCTTTTGTCCATTGTGAATAACAGTGCTATGAATGCTCTTGTGCAGCTTTTCTTGGGACCTATGTTTTGCGTCTCTTAGGAATGCAATTGTTGGGTCATACAGCAACTCCATGCTTGGTATTTGAGAAGCTGCCACGGCAGTTTCCACAGCAGCTGCACCATTTTACAGTCTATCATTTCTCTGCATCCTCCCAACACCTATTCTTGGTCTCTCTGCTTGGATACAGTTGCCTATGTCTCAGGATTCTCTGATGTTCTGCTTCCTTCCTGGCTTCTCCCTGAGATGGAGTGGATGATCAGGGAATTGTCTCCTGGGTTCCTGGGTGAGGTGTCCTCTGGCTGTTTCAGGGATGTTTATGGGGGCACTCCTTCCAGAGCTCAACCCGGGGAGTCACATGGAGCTCCTCATGCCCTCAGGGCTCTCCTTGTTGGCTGACCACCCCAGCCTGGAAAGGCAAGTCAAGAAGAATGCCCTCAGTTTTGCTCTAGTCCTCGCTGTTTGATTCTTAGACTTTCAGACTGGAAAGGGGATGCGGCTTAATGCTGCTCCTCTCCCAAGGCTGCGACCTCCCTGACCTGCCTGTCATGTTACAGGGACTATCTTCCCTCATCTGGTGGACTGTGGCAGAGATTCCGAGTCACAGACCCCGTAGGCTTTGCCCTTGATACACCACGTCAGAGCTAAAGGAATTGGAAACTCTCGCCTCTCTGACACACCCGTCTTTCAAGCATATTGCTTTGCTACAAATCATGTTTTGCACTCTAGGAAGAGAATAATTACCTCATTCATTTCCTTTGCATTTTTTCTGTAACAAATAAGTACGAATGAATGCATCTGACTAACTAGAATGAAGACTATATAATCAGGAAGGCAAAAGAGAAAATAATTTTCAAATTTGCAAAATATTATTGTTGTTACATTGCTATCATTTCAGTGTTTGCCAAATGAGTATAGTTCCCTGTGCTGTACAATAGGTCCTTGTTGTTTATTTTATATACAGTAGTGTGTATCCATTAATGCCAAACTCCTAATTATCTCTCCCCATTCCCCCTTGACCCATTACCTTAAAAGATTTTTTTTTAGCCCATGACCCATTGCTTTAAAAACTGTCTAGCTTCAATATATTTATTTATTATTAAATTTAAGAAATTAAATTTTAATTGCAGTAATAGTCTAATTGACTCACAATGCTGTGCTAGTTTCAGGTGTACAGCACAGTGATTCAGTTATATATATATATGTATGTATATATATTCTCTTTCTCTTATAGGTTATTACAGAATATTGAGCAGAGTTCCCTGTGCTATACAATAGGTCCTGTTGGTTATCTATTTTATATATATAGTGTGTATTTGTTAATCCCAATGTCCAGCTTTAATATTGTACTTGTCTTATGATTATAAACGGTTTTTTCCAAACATAGGATTCTGTGATACTACCAAAAATACCTTGAACTATGCAAATATTTCCTGAATATGTTATCATTGTAGGTAAAATTCTGATAAAGCTAAAGACCCTCTTAAACACCACCTTCAATTCTAAGACCCTCCAAGAGGTAAATGTGCTTATCTCAGAGGTGTATCTTTCCAGATCTTTTCCTTGTGCCTTTATATACTGTCACAACTCTCTATAGAAATAAGTTGGTCTGCTTTCTTTCTACATGAATACTATTATTGTTTGTGCATTGTTTTGCAGCTTGCTTGTTTTTGCTTCTAAAATGTCTTGAAGGTCATACTACGCCAGTGGTGGTAGCTTCACCTTATTTGCTTGTAAACACTACATAGTATTCTATAGCACAGAAATCTATAGGTTATTAAGACAAGTCCTTATTAATAAGCATGTAAATTGATTCTTATTTTTTTTATTGTTACAAATTATGATTCAGGGAACGTTCTGGTACCTACTGCTTCCCACACGCACAATAGTGTCTCTAGGGAGAGACTGAGAAGAGGAATTGTTGGGTCAAAGGGTATCTATATTTAACATTTTGATAGGCGCCACCCAACTGCCCTCTTGAAGTTCTGAACCTAGGTTAGGCTATGGAAGAGGCCTTTAAAGAATTGCAGCTGTCCTAAATCCTCTGCCTCAGGAGAAGGACACACACCTCTGTTCCCTTGAGAATCATTGATTTATACTTCAGTATGAGTGCAATCATTGTGTTTTTTCGACCAGAGAAATCTACATTTAAAGGCTTACTTCTAATTGTGGAATAAAGCATGTTGTTTTCTGTGGAAGTAATTTCAGGCATCAGTGAGCAGGTAAGGGAGGAATTTCGGGGTGTGTAAGCTTTTCTGTGCCCCTGATATTATTCTATCTTGATTGCTGGCTACCCTGTGAGGTACACAGAAAACCCTGCTCTTCTTTTTTTCCCACTTGCCGGGGGGAGTTGGGTCCACACTCAAAGCTTGATCCAGAATGGGAATATCTCAGAGAGAAGCCTTTAGCTCCAGATTCTGTTTCCTTTTTGCAGGAGGCCATAATGGATCTGGCAGAACAAAGCCCCCAAGACCTGCAGGGGACACAGTAGAGGAGGAGGGGCGGGGTCTGCCACTGGGGTCTCCCCAGGAGGGAGGGGCAACATCAGGTGGAGGCCAGGAGACTGACCAAGGGATAGAGGCTCAGGCCTCCTGGAGGGGAGGGAAAGCAGAGTAAGAGGCTGGCCGAGAAGGAAACCAGTCATGACCAAGATGGCAGCTTGGGCAGCATTATTCTTGTGGGGGCCTGGACATGAACTTCAGCTGGAGCTGACTAGCTCAGAGGGCTCTGGAATTGTGTGTAGGGGGAGCAGAGGGGGTGGATCAGGGTTGTAGGATACACCAGGATGCATAGAAATCTCAGCAACTCTGGGATGGGTGTTAACATTGTCCTTTTTAGCAGATGAGAAAACATGCTCAGAGACACTGCAGAGGTCCAGCAGATAGAGGCATGGTTTGCATCTAGATTGATCTAACCTGGAGACTGAGCATGCTCAGCCCCAGGGAAAGAACCTGTCCACATCTGTCCTACTGGACTGAGCGGGGTCTCTGGGGGTACGCCGTGGATACTCAGCATGTGTTTGGTGAGTGGACGACCCAGTAAATGAATGACCTGAAGAGCTTCCCAGCCACAAGGTGCAGCCTGCAAAGGTGACAATGAAAAAGTTCATCTTCACATTATTCTCTCAGGGACAGTACTACTCAAGGGAAGCCCACTCAGGAAGCCCCTCCGTCTCCTGTCAAGAGTGAGGAGAGGAAGGGAGGAGTCTGTACCCCCCACCCCCACCAGGAAGAGAAGCTGGGCGGGAGAGACAGTGCAGGAGGTTCTGAGAACCCAGGATCTCATGTCTCGGGTTCTGAGAGGAAAGGGAGCCCTTCTGGGGAGCAGCCATCCTTAACTGATGGCGACGATGAAATATATCACCTGCGAGCATCTTGGCTGGACCTTGGCTCTGAATCAAATGTCAGCCTCATGCCCAGTAACCCCAGGAATAATTGACAGCAGCAAAATGTCCATTATAAATTCCATAATGCATGCATTTGCTCCTGGAGAAGATAACTTGCTACTGGCTCAGGATGGGGTCTCAAAGATCAAAACTGGGAAATTCCCTGCAAGAGATGATGACTCAGAGCGCACCAGAACCATTCCAGAAGGGCAAGACACTGGTTTTCAGCTGGTGGTTTGCTCCATCCTTTTCAGGCCTGAAGAGACAACACTTTCATTTTATAGATGGTTTCTTCTAGGCTGGGTCTGATACACACATATTTTACCTTACCTTGACCAAACTCTAGTGGGGTATATACAATACTATTCATTTATACTATATATATGCAGGTCAGGAAGCAACAGTTAGAACTGGACATGGAACAACAGACTGGTTCCAAATAGGACAAGGAGTACGTCAAGGCTGTATATTGTCACCCTGCTTATTTAACTTATATGCAGAGTACATCATTAGAAATGCTGGACTGGAAGAAGCACAAGCTGGAATCAAGATTGCTGGGAGAAATATCAATAACCTCAGATATGCAGAAGACACCACCCTTATGTCAGAAAGTGAAGGGGAACTAAAAAGCCTCTTGAAAGTGAAAGAGGAGAGTGAAAAAGTTGGCTTAAAGCCCAACATTCAGAAAACAAAGATCATGGCATCTGGTCCCATCACTTCATGGGAAATAGATGGGGAAACAGTGGAAACAGTGTCAGACTTTATTTTTCTGGGCTCCAAAATCACTGCAGATGGTGATTGCAGCCATGAAATTAAAAGACGCTTACTCTTTGGAAGGAAAGTTATGACCAACCTAGATAGCATATTGAAAAGCAGAGACATTAGTTTGCCAACAAAGTCTGTCTAGTCAAGGCTATGGTTTTTCCAGTAGTCGTGTATAGATGTGAGAGTTTGACTGTGAAGAATTGATGCTTTTGAACTGTGGTATTGGAGACGACTCTTGAGAGCCCCTTGGACTGCAAGGAGATCCAACCAGTCCATTCTAAAGGAGATCAGTCCTGGGTGTTCTTTGGAAGGAATGATGCTAAAGCTGAAACTCCAGCACTTTGGCCACCTCATGCGAAGAGTTGACTCCTTGGAAAAGACTGATGCTGGGAGGGATTGGGGGCAGGAGGAGAAGGGGATGACAGAGGATGAGATGGCTGGATGGCATCACCGACTTGATGGACGTGAGTTTGAGTGAATTCCGGGAGTTGGTGATGGACAGGGAGGCCTGGCGTGCTGCAATTCATGGGTTGCAAAGACACGACTGAGTGACTGAACTGAACTGAACTGATACATACTATTCATACCTTCATTTTATACATGAGAACACTGAGCTTTAGAGAGGTATTATACAGTAATTGGAGCAGAAGCCAGGATTTCACCAGGTCTGTTTGGCTCTGAAATCTGAATTTTACATATCAACCTTTGAAGTTTCTGAAAGTGCTGCTGCTGCTTTAGCCTTTAAGATAAGTTCAGACTCTTTGTACAGGTCAGATATGTGGAACGAAGAGACTTCACATTTATGAGTGTCCATTGTGTACTTTCCATATATTCTTAATTTTTCCTAACAGCATCTATGAAATAGATGATAGACTCACTTCATTATAAACCTACTTGCTTCAACCGGAAAAAGGGTTAGAAGTCAGGAAACTTCAGACTTTCAATCACAAAGTTATTTTTAAAAATGTTTCTTTCATGATGAAGGCTAGTTTTTAGAAATGATTTTATTGAAGTATAGTTGACTTATAACATGTTAATTACTGCAGTATAGCAAAGTAACTCAGTTATACATATATACATTCTTTTTCATGTTCTTTTCCATTATGGTTTTTTGCAGGATATTGAATATAGTTCCCTGTGCTGTACAGGAGGATCTTGTTCATTCATTGTATAATAGTCTGCATCTGCTAACTCTGAACTCCCAATCCATCCCTGCCCCCCACCCCTTGGCAACCTCAGTTCTGTTCTTTATATCTTTGTGTTTGTTTCTGTTTTATAGATAGGTTCATTTATGTCATACTTGAGGTTCCACATATAAGTGATATCATATAGTATTTGTCTTTTCCTGATTTAATGAAACTGAGGTTTTTTTTTCTTTCAGATTTATTGAGATATATTTGACAAACAACACTGTATAAATTTAAGATGTGCAACAGAATGTCTTGACTTATATGCATCATGAAATGATTATTACAATAAGTTTAGTGGACCCATCATTTCACATAGATAAAAATATTTTTTATAAAAAGAAAAAGTTTTTCCTTGTGGTAAGAACCCTTAGGATTTACTCTTTAACAATTTGAATATATAATGTACAACAGTGTTAATTATATGCATTGTGTTGTACATTGTATCCCTGTATTCATTTATCTTTTCTTTTGTTTTTTTTTTTTGTTTTATTTTATTTTTTAACTTTACAATATTGTATTGGTTTTGCTATGTTGGCTTCTGCCATACAACAATGTGAATCAGCCATAAGTAAGCATAAGTCTCCTCTTGAACCTCCCTCCAAGGTTTTTTTTTAAAATCATGAGCATCATTTATTATTTTAGTCTTTATAGCATGTGGAACCATAGTAGGCAATTATTTGACATATGTGGAAATGTGGAGGTTGCTAAGTCGTGTCTGACTCTTTTGTGACCCCGTGGACTATAGCCTGCTAGTCTTCCCTGTCCATGGGATTTCCTAGGCAAGAATGCTGGAGTTGGTTGCCATTTCCTTCTCCAGGGGATCTTCCTGACCCAGGGATCAAACCCGTGTCTTCTGCATTGACAGGCAGATTCTTTACCATTGAACCACCAGGGAAGCCATATATTATATATATGGTGTATATATATATATATGTGTGTGTGTGTGTGTGTGTGTATATATATGGTATATATATATGTATGTATATATATATATGGTGTATATATATATATGTGTGTGTGTGTGTGTGTGTGTGTGTGTATATATGCAGGCTGTGCCACAAGGCACATGGGATCTTAGTTCCCTGACCAGGAATCGAACCTGTGCCCTGCTTCAGTGGGAGTGCAGAGTCTTAACCACTGGACCACCAGAGAAGTCCGTGAAAGTGAGTTTTAATCTTAAGTATAAAAGCTATGTGTTGAAAGAAGCATTGCTAGGTCAATCCTGAGTGGCTTAAAACCAAATCTAAATGAAAGGGTTTCTAGAACATCAAAATGCAGCTTAGTTCACAACCTTTAACAGTAACAGAAACTCTTGACATCGGGTGGGCCGCTGGCTGCTTGGTGAACAATTCACTAGCTCGTAAACTGCACCCACAATTGATTTTCTCTTTTGTCATAATGTTGGCTTCAACCGTGAAGAATGATGACAATAGTCCTCAGTATGCAAACTATGCTTCCTAATCAGTGCATTTCCCATTATCCAGTCTCCTTGGGGAAAAATGGGACATCACATTGCTCTGGGGGGGTTCCTTTGGATGGCTTGATCTGAGGCTGGCCACGGGTTTTTCCTGTAGGAACTTGCCAGAAAGCTCTGTCTCCCCAGAGCAAAGGGTCAGGAAAGCTCAGAAGGTAGCCTGCCCTTTCCTTTCCAGCCATAGACATGTGGTTAATTCCATTCCATTACCCTTTGTCTGAGTTGCAATTGAAAAAAAAAAAAAACAAACACCAAAGAAAAAAACCCCAAACTCTCTTGGCCTCTCTGCCCTCAAGATAATGTGATGAAATGGGGCAGAACTGCCCACCAGCTACACCAATAACATCTTGAAATTTCACTCTTAACCGATTAGGAAACACAATGTCTCCGCCAAGAATGGCCTCATTTATCACAGCTCCCAGAATGTTCTCGCTGGACTGCGTGGATGAGCAAGGCTCCCTGCGAGGAAGGACAGGATGAGGGAAGACCCAGTGCACCTGTGGAAACACAGATTCTTTTTCCACGCAGCAATTAATCTTCCGCTCTGCTAAATTACAGCAGAGGCGGGCTGTCTCCGGAGTGAAAATCTGAGGTGGATGTGGGCCCTGGAACAGAACAGAGAACCTGCCTGATGACAGCTAAACACCAGCAGCTCAGGGGTGGCAGTGAGCAGGGGCATTTGAAGGACAGGAGGAGATCCTATTTCCTGTCGACCATTTTTTCCTTCTTCCTTCTGGGTAAAGAAAATACACTGTAAGCTTATGGCCAGGGGTCCTTTTCTTCTTTGCTTTAGTCTCTGTCTGTCTCCCCCATTTGCTACTTTTGCACCAACATGGCACATATACCCCAAGCTGGTTCCAACCCCAGGGCCTTTGTCCCTCCTGTTGCCTCTGCCTGAAAATCTCCATACCCAGGTCATCCTTGTCATCCTGGTTGCAACTCAAGTCATCTTCACAGAGACACCTCCTGGTTTTTTTCTTTTTTTTTCATTTCAGCCTTATTGAGGTATAACTGATGAATAAAAATTGTATATATTTAAGGTGCAACTCACTGTTTTGATATCTGTCTACACTGTGAAATAATCACCACAATCAAAGTAATTCACAAAGCCATCACTTCACATAGTTGTCTTTTTCTTTTTTCTTTTTTTTGGTGATAAGAATGTGTAAGATCAACTCTCTTAGCAAATTTCAAGTGTGAGGTACAGTATTGTTCTTTTTCCCCTAGTCAAAAACTTAAAAAATTGAAGTATATTTGATTTATGATATTGTGTTAACTTCAGGTATACAGTAAAGTGATTCAGTTATACGTGTGTGTGTGTGTGTGTGTGTGTGTGTATATACACATGAATGCATGTATCTATGTTCCTTTTCAAATCTTTCTCCCTCATAGGTTATTAATGATAGTCACATTGCGGAAAATTAGGTCTCCAGAACTGATTCATCTTACATAACTGAACATTTGTACCCTGTGACCAACATCTCCGTTTTCCCGGCCAGCTTCTGGCAATCACCATTTTCAATTCTCTGCTTCTTTGAGTATGACTATTTTCAATTCTATGTAGAAGTGAATTAAGGAAGTATTTGTTTTTCTGTGACTGGATTGTTTAACTCAGCACAAAGTTCTCCTGGTTTATCCATGCTGTTGCAAATGGTAGCATCTCCTTCTTTTTAAAGGCTGAATAATATTCTATTATATACATGTACCACATTGTCTTTATCCATCATCTATCAGTGGGCATCTAGGTTGTTGTCTTATTCACACTTCTGCCCAGGCCAGTCACAACCATTGGCCTCCTGCTTGCCTGGGAGGGAGTGTAGACTTCTGCTGTCTGGGAGCTCATGGTCTAGAGAGGAGGGGAGAGAAGTAAATTGAAAATTACCACTTAGAGGGCCAATTGTGACAACAGATCTAAGCTGGGGATCAGAATAGAGGGGCTCTTAAACTGAATCACGTGAGGAAGAGTCAGGAGGACTGCCTGGAGGAAGTGGCATTGGAGAAGAATTGCAAGGGATGGAAGACACTTCAAGGCAAAGAAAGTTGAGAATTTGTGTTTCAGGCAAAGGAGATAAAATGTGGGAAGAAATGGAAGTGAGAGAAAATGAAGCCCAGAGAAATTCTTCAGTATGACTGGAATTAAAGGAAAGAGCAAAGCTGAGAGGGGCAGGATTTTGCTCTGAATGGGTTAGATAGCACAATGATTACAAGAAGACAATACAAAATAAGTCAATTATCAGAGACTATTTGGGGGGTTTGCTGGTAAACAAGGCTGGAGAGCTTGGCAGGCATGAACTTGGAGGCACTGAGTGCCCTGCTAAGAGGCAAGTAGCTCATTATGAAGGGCCTGGGGGGAGGGGTGTGGTCCCTGAAGGGTTCCTAACAGTGAAATGATCCATCAGGAGCAGCCCACAGGAACTGTGTCTCCAGGTGTCAGCAGATGTTATAGCAAAATGGGGTTTTGAGGTTATATAAGTTTGGAAAAGGTAGACTAAAGAAGGTAAATTTTTTTTAATGGTTGAGTAATACTCCATTGTGTATATGTACCACAGCTTTCTTATCCATTCATCTGCTGATGGACATCTAGGTTTCTTCCATGCCCTGGCTATTATAAACAGTGCTGCGATGAACATTGAACAGTCTTTTGGACTCTGTGGGAGAGGGAGCGGGGGGATGATTTGGGAGAATGGCACTGAAACATGTATAATATCATATAAGAAACGGATCTTATATGCAGGTTTGATGCAGGATACAGGATGATTGGGGCTGGTGCACTGGGATGACCCAGAGGGATGGTATGCGGAGGGAGATGGGAGGGGGGTTCAGGATTGGGAACACGTGTACACCCGTGGCGGATTCATGTTGATGTATGGCAAAACCAATACAATATTGTAAAGTAAAAAAAAAAAAAAAGTGGTATAGACTCTCAAAAAAAAAAGAAGGTAAATTTTTTTTTTGGTAGGACTTTTCAGAGCCTTTAATATGCTGATGAGTCTTTCGAGGTTCCAAGAACAGGATAGAATGAACAGGGCTTCTTAACTTGGCCATGCGGAATATTGTTCCTCTTTGACATAATTAATCTAGGTCCAGGGATCTGCACTCATTTAAAGGTGTTGCTTGCTTTCTTTTTTATTTGTTAATTCACTGTGTTAGTTTTCTACAACTGCTGTGAAAAATCACCACAAATGTAGTGGTGCCAGTCAACACAGATGTATTAAGATCTTTGGAAGGAGGACATGGTGATTCACTCCAGTATTCTTGCCTGGAGAATTCAATGGAGAGAGGAGCTTGGTAGGCTATAGTCCATGGGGTTGCAAAGAGTTGAACATGACTGAAGCAACTTAACATGCATATATTATCTCAAGGTCTGTGAATCAGAAGTCTGACAGAGCGATAAAGAGAAATATCATATGACATTCTTTATATTGGGACTCTATAAAGAAATGTTACAAATGAACTTATTTACAAAAAACAGACTCATAGACTTAGAGCACAGACTTATGGTCACTAGTGGGGAGGGATGAGGGGAAGGGATATTTAGGGAGTTTGAGGTTGTACATACTCATGCACACACTGCTGTATTTAAAATGGATAACCAACAAGGACCCTCTGTATATCTCAGGGAACTCTGCTTGATGTTAGGTGGCAGCCTGGATGGGAGCCGAGTTTGGGGGAGAATGGATACCTGTATATATGTGGCTGAGTCAGTTTGCTCTGCACCTGAAACCATCACAACACTGTTAACTGGCTTTACTTCAATATAAAAAAGTTAAAAAAAAGAAGTCTGATATAGATCTAAAATCAAGAGTCTGCAGGACTGTCTTCCTTTCTGGTGGCTCTAGGGAGGACCTGTTTCCTTGTTGTTTTGCGCTGTTGGCAGAATTTAGTTCCGTTGGCTGTAGAACTCAGATCTCTATTTCTTTGTTGGCTGACAGCTGAGGGCAGGTCCTAGCTTCTGAGGTTCCTAAATTCCTGGGGTCAGTGTCTTTTCCCTCCATCTTCAAAACCAGGAATGGCAGTCAAGTCCTTTTGACACTTTGAATATCTTCTTCTTCCTCTCCTCTCTCTGACAACAGCTGGGAAGTGTTCTCCATTTTTTAAGGACAAATGTGATTATATTGCTCCCACCAGGTGATCCAGATTAATCTCCCCAACCATAGGTGTATTTGCAAAGTCTCTTTTGCTGAAAGGTAATATTCATAGATGCTGGAGATTGGGATGTGAGCATCTTTGCCTGTCTCCCACCTTGCCCTTGATTTTCAGTATAATCAAGTTTCAAAGTTAAAGACCATTTTCCCAGGGAGGGAAAATGAAAGCAAGGCTAAGTGTGTAGAATTCTGCTTCTTTTCATCATATAAATCTAATAACATCACTAAGCACCGGGACTTCCCTTTTACTGTTCATCTTTTTGCTCTAAACATAGGCAAGTGGGCCAACCTTGTTTCCTCTTGGGTCATGGAGCCCAGTTGTTACCTGGGCCTCTGCCTCTTAGAGGTGTGGCTGAACCTAACTGAATCTACCTTCTTTGATCTGTGATGATCCAGAGCTCTCTCTGGGACATCAGCAGGGTCCTATGACTTCTGTCTGTCTTAGCAACCCTGCATCTACAGAACACCCTTCTATCTGGCCCCCAGCTCCCTGGATGTAGAACGCTGTTTCTTCTTGAGAAAGCCACTTACATCAAGCCCTTCATGACTTTTTGCAGATTTTTACCTACAGTTCGGGTCTTTCCTTGTGGCTCAGACAATAAAGAATCTGCCTGTACTGATTCATGTTGATGTATGGCAAAAACCACAGCAATATTGCCTCCAACTAAAATTAAAAAAAAAAAAAAAAAAAGGATCTGCCTGTAATGTGGGAGACCTGGGTTCGATCCCTGGGTCAGGAAGATCCCTTGAAAAAGGGAATGGCAGCCCACTCCAGTAAGTACTCTTGCCTGGAGAATTCCCTGGACAGAGGAGCCTGGCAAGTTATATAGTTCATGGGGTCACAAAGAGTTAGACATGACTGAGTGGCTAACACAAACACACACACACACACACACACAGTTTGGGAGGGGGCAAGGACTTGTTGCGGGTACATTACATTACCCGCTCTGCCTGCTTCCTTCTTGCATGGTTACACGCAGATACTTTTGGCTAACTTGGGAGGTCTCTTTTTGGATATGTGCTAATTGGCTAAAAATCAGTTTCTGGATAATCCAAGTTCAGAATTATAAAGGAGCACGCAGGGTTTCTGCATAGAATTGGTGCAAGTATATGGGTGTGAAGTGTTGTATGTTTCATGTCCCAGACCTGACTCTCTTTTAAAAATAATTTTATTGAAGTGCAGTTGATTTACAATGTTGTGTTAATTTCTGTTGTATAGCAAAGTAATTCAGTTTTACATATATATTCTTGTTCATGTGCTTTTCCATTATGGTTTGTCACGGGATACCACTGTACTCTACAGGAGAACCTTGTTGCTTATCCATTCTATATATAATAGTTTGCACCTGCTAATCCCACAGTCCCAGCCCATCTCTCCCCCTTTCCCACTCCCCCTTGGCAATCACAGGTCTGTATTTTCTATGTCTGTGAGTCTGTTTCATAGGTAAGTTCATTTGTGTTGTATTTTAGATTCCACATACAGAGCTGATCTCAAGTCTAGTGGCTAACAGGTCAAATGGATGGGGTGGCTGACCCTTGGGGGCAGGGCACTGTCCTTTCTGGTTTTGCGTATGTCTAAATCAGCCTATACAGACAGTGTCTGCACTTACACAGCATCCTCACTTCTGTGGGCAGGCTGAAATCACAGTTCATGAAATAGAGAAGCCCTGAACCAGCATAAAATGGTAAAAAAGCAGGGGCATCCTTTCGTGTCTGGAGTGATAAGCAGTGCTGCCAAGCATGTGAACCGTGCTTAAAATATTCATTTGATGTAGCTGCTCTCTGATTTAAGTGATATGGAGAAGGCAGTGGAGTGAGTGAAAATAAACTGGAAGACAGAAACCCAGTCCCTTGGACACAGGAGGAGGTGCTGCACAATTGCTGAAATCAGAGTACACAAATTAGTCTCATCCTGAAAGGTCCTGAAGCCAAACTGTGGAAAGAGCCACAATACACTTACCTGCGGCAGGATGTGTGGTGAAGCCGTGTAGCAAACTGATAAGGACCCATCTTACCATGTTTGTTGACAGTGTTTGTCAAAGTGGTCATTCAGTGAATTAAACATTCAACCACATGTGTTTTGGAGAATTGACTTTCTCCGAAATGGCTTTCGGCAAATTTGCTACAGTCCACAGCTTCTGTCCCAAGTGACTTATTAAGAAATTTCTTCTAAACAAGTATGGTGCAATCCCTGGAAAGAATTCTTGTGAAAACAAGTTTTATCTTTCTTTAAAAAGCCAACTTTATTGCCCTAATTTATTTTGGCAGTTCCTGGATCATCCTGGGTTTCAGTCTTCCTGATGAAATTATTTTGATGTCATCCCCTGGGGACATTTGCCTCCTGATCTCTGGGGATGCTCCTTGATGTTGATAAACCAGCATTCTCTTCTCTTCTCTAAAAGGAGGCTTGAATTTTTAGAGGACTTACTTTGTTTTTTTAAGAAAAATATGAAGCTGGATTGCTACCTTACTCTTTTTTTAAAATTTAGTTTTTACTGAAGCATTATTGGCTTAAGTGTTGCGTGAGTTTCAGGCACACAGCAAAGTGATTCAGTTATATATATATATATGTATGTGTTCTTTTTCATATCCTTTTCCATTATGGTTTATCATGGGATATTGAATGTTGTTCTTCCCTGTGCAATACAGCAGGACCTTGTTGGTTATCCAGTCTCTATATAATAGTTGCTTTCCACTTGTTCTGAGCCGCAGGATCATCCTGATCTTTTCATGGAATAAAAATATCTCTTAAAGTTTCAGCAGTGCTGTCCTGGACCCGTTTTCCTGTCCTCCCCTATCAGGGGCTCCAGGACCATACAGTCACTTAAGGCTGCCATCAGTTGAATCACAGTCTGCTCTTCCTTGTTGGCAGGAATTGGTTGCCTCACCCCTTGTGGGTTCCTGTCTTCATCAATACGGCTTCTATGGCCTTCCCAGGACAGTGTCAGCTCATCTTGGTCCCCTCCTGCCCTATCTGACCCTGAGCAGCTTAGAGAACTGTGTTGGGAAAGCCTTTGTCGAGGGTTCAACCCAGAGGCCCTCCAAAAAGGAGGCAGCTTTGTCCTCCACCTTGGGTTGTCACCCCACATTTCCATCCAGCTGCCTGTCTTTCAGAGTGCAGAGCTACTCTGTCCCCACTTAACACTGGATCCTTTATGACAGCGTCCAGGCTTCTGCTGTGGCCCTCCCATTGGCAGCAGTGTGCCACTGAGTTTTACTGATGAATGGAGTGTCTTAAAAAAATTTTATTGACTGTTTATTGTGTGCCCAGCACCATGCTCCATGCTGTGAGACAGACAGAAGAGGCTAAGCTGGATTCAGTGGAGGTGGGATAGTGACCTTGGTGGGGACTTGAGATTAGTGCATGGGGGACTCTGAGGTGCTTAGAAAGGGAATTGATTAAAAGCTCCAGGCACAGGTAGAATTCATATTGAGGGGCTCAGAGAAAATACGGCAGGGCTGGTTGCTGGGGGCCTGGAGGCCTGGTTTGGGGACTTAAACTCAGGGTTGGGTTTAATGTATACACACACTGTATATAAAATAACCATGTAGGACCTACTATTAATATATAGCACAGGGAACTACAGTCAATATTCTATGATAAAGAATTATTAAAGAAAAGAATCTTAAAAAGAATAGGTATGTGTATATGTATAGCTGAATCACATTGCTGTATACTTGAAACTAACATGACATTGTAAATTAACTATACTTAAAAAAAAAATCCCCAAAGCAGAAAGATGACACTGGCCTTTAATGGTGGGAAGGATTGGAATAAACTGAAGAGGGTGAAGGGGATTCAGTGGCGGAGAGGAGGATGGCATGAGTCTTGAGAGGCAGGAATGAGGGCAGGGTACCCCCCAGACTAAAAACTCTCATTTGGCTAAATTGGTCAGGTTGCTCCTCACAGTGATGGTTTCATGAAAAATCCATGTCATTTGAGGGGGGACATTTTTGGTAATACTTGAACATAATTGGAGTGGTTTGCAAAAATGTGTGCATCCTTGAGGAGTTTTGGATAGTTTTTCAGAATTTCATTTTTTCTTACGTTTATCTTTTACAAAGTTAATTTTTGGCCATTTAGTCCTCCTTCTATGCTTCTTATAAAAGGGACACTTTGGATGGATTTGGATGGCTGTAAATGCCTAATGGGATTAGTTGGAAAGATCTATTAGACAAAAATGGATGCACACACCTGCATGAGAAAGGATCTAAAAAGATACTCTCTAAGGTGTTTATTTATTGTCTTTGTTTGTGTGGATTACAGATATTCTTTATCTTTTTCTTTTTGCTTGTGTATATTTTCCCATTTCTTTAATAGGAATGGATTGCTTTTGTAAAAGGAAATCAACAACAAAAACACTAAATCAGCAAAGGAAGTTGCAAAAGAAAATTATCAGGAAGTTTTCAGGGTTTTGGAGTTCCTTGAAAGTTCTGAATTCATTTAAAGCCAATTATGTCTGCTCTGCTGCATTGGCCATGCTTTCAGCTTTGTCCACTGTTTGAAGGATTTAAAATGTGCATTCTGGCTAGCATGCTTTCAGCCAAATTGTTTTCTGCCCAGTCACCAAGGTTTGTGATGGACAGCCTGAGCAGGCAGCCAGGCATGGACCAAACTGGCGGTCACCTCTGTGATGCCATTTGAAAGGTGCCAGCCTTTTCTGTTCAGTCATAGCAATATTCAACCTGGCCGTACATCAAAATCCACAGGGGAGCTTTTAAAATCTACAGCTGCCCAGAGATCCTGATCCATGAGGATTTTTAGGCATTAGTGTTTTTAAAAAGCTTCCCAGAGGATTCCAATATGCAGCCAGGGATGAGACCCCCTGAACCGAAATATTCCTTCCTGACCCACTGGTCACCGTCTCCATGGGATAAAGCCATTCTGCCTTCTCTAGGGTATAGTCTTGAGGTGTGGCACAGAGACCTCTGTGCAAAATCATCTGGAAGATGCTCTGCAAGCAGATTGCTGGGCCTCACTCCAGAACCATTGACAATGTCTCTGGGCATTAGATCCAAAAATCCAAATTTTAATAAACTCCTTGGCAATTCTCTGGTTCTGTATTTGAAAATTTGGGAGCTGCTGTTGTGTCTCTGATGAGCTCTTCTTACTTTCCTTTCCATTCTTATTTTTTATATAATATATATGTATAATTTAAGTATAATGACTTACAGTATTAGTTTCAGAAATACAACATAGTGATTTGTATTTGTATACATTTTGAAACAGTCACCTTGATAAGTCTAGTTACCACCTGTCACTATACAAAGATATTACATCATTGTTGATTATATTCCCCACACTCTACATTTCATACCTGACTCATTTAGTTTGAAACTGGAAGTTCATACTTCTTAATCTCCCTCACCAATTTCTCTCCTCCTCTCCCCTCCTCCTGCTGGCAGCCACCAGATTTTTCTCTGTCTCTATGAGTCTGTTTCTGTTTTGTTTTTCAGATTCCACATATAAATAAAATCACATGGTATTTGTCTTTCTCTGTCTGACTTCATTTAACATGGTGGTGGTTTAGTCATTAAGTCATGTCAAACTCTTACGACCGCATGGACTGTGGCCTGCCAGGCTCCTCTGTTCATGGGGTTCTCTAGTTAAGAATACTGGAGTGGGTTGCCATTTCCTTCTCCAGGGGATCTTCCTGATCCAGGGATCAAGTTCGGGTCTCCTGCATTGAGGCAGGTTCTTTACCAACTGAGCTACAGGGGAAACCCAAGGTCTATCCGTGTTGCTGCAAATGAAAAGATTTTATTCTTTTTTTTAAATAGCTGAATAACATTCTGTTGTGTATATACACTGCATCTTTATCCATTCATTTATCCATGGTCACTTAGGTTCCTCCCTTGTCAAAGACAGAGGGGATCTTTCTCATCTCTTTCCTGTGAGAACCTGGTGGGGTTCCTGGAGGTAAAATCCACATGACTATGGGTTTCTGCTAAAACTATGGCCCCAGGAGTCTCACTTCTAACCTCACTCACACTCCACCTTCAGCCATTCATCAAAGTCACCATGAAAGTTCTAGCACTTGAAGACTGCAGCAGCCTGTGCTCAAGGGAAGGTGATCTCAGCTGAGATGGTCTGGATTCACCTGTCTCTCCAGATTTAGGGGTGGTGATTTGCCCTATGACCTTAATTCTCTTATAGGTCTAAGAAAAGTCATTGGTTTTCAGTTTGTTAACTTTCTTCATTTTGTAAGGATGGGAGTGGCAACTTCCAAGCTCTTTACATGTTGAGGTGGATACCAGAAGTCTCTGAAATACAATCTTCAGTATAAAAACAGAAAATGAAAAAGTTGCAGAAAGATGTGGCAATACTTTTTTTTTTAAATTATTTATTTATTTGGCTGTGTTGGGTCTTAGTTGTGGCTTGCAGGCTTCTCTAATTGTGGTTTGAGGGCTTAGTTGCCCTATGGCATGTGGGATCTTAATTGCTTAACCAGGAATCAAATCTGTGTCCCCGGCCTTACAAGGCAGAATCTTAACCACCAGACCACTAGAAAAGTCCCAGCACTACTTTATTTTTGGAGAAAAAAATATATAGAACACATATATGTATTTATATGTTTATACATTTGTGGATAAAGATCGGAAAGGATGGACTCCACACTGTTAGCAGCAGTTACCTCTGAGGACTGGGGGAGACGAGGGATGGGCTTTCTCTTTTCATACTTCAGGATGAATGACTTAAAACAATAAACAGATATGACCTCAATAAAGCCATGGACAAACAAACACATTTGGCAGCATGGAAAAAGCAAAGGCACATAAGCAACAGAGACCAAATGGGATAGATTGGATTACTGACTGGAAGAATGGATGGTTGCAAGTAAGACTGGGCAGTGAATAATGAGCAGCATTTACTGACTGCTCCAGTAGGAATTTTTGTGTTCATTTTCAATTTAATCACAGCACTGATGTCCATTAGCCAATAGAGATCCTGAAACTCAAGCTGGTGGAGGAACTTGTCCTGGGTCCTATAGCTGGAAGTTGGCTAAGGCAAGATGGGAACACATTTCTTAGCCCTCTGGAATCCCCTCCAAGGATAGCTGCCTGGTGATGAGCATGGGAGAGGGAGGAGAAGGGAATGAAGGAAGATCAAGGCATCCAGTGATCTGGAGCAATTGGTTCCTTTACCGCAGGGACTGAGATTTGCTGCCCTTAAAGAAAAGGAGAGTGTGCTGTGAGGAATGAGGTGGGTTCCATCTGAGCACTAGTGGTAATATTAAGTCCTGGAATCAGGTGTAAGTACTTCTGTGTCCCTGCTGAGGCGGTGTGGCTTGTTGACTGATTTAGAGCTATATCAGATGCAAAGAGTTATATTATGTAGAGACTGGATAAACAACAAGATCCTACTGTATATCACAGGGAACTATATTCAATGTTCTGTGATAAACCATAATGGAAAAGAATATGAAAAAGAATGTGTATATATGTATAACAATCATTTTGCTGTATCAGTTCAGCTCAGTTCAGTCACTCAGTCATGTCTGACTCTCTAATACCCCATGGACTGCAGCATGCTAGGCCTCCCTGTCCATCACCAACTCCTGGAGCCTGCTCATAATCATGTCAATCGAGTCAGTGATGCCATCCAGCCACCTCATCTGTCATCCCCTTTTCCTGCTGCCTTCAATCTTTCCCAGCATCAGGGTCTTTTCTAATGAGTCAGTTCTTCACATCAGGTGGCCAAAGTTCTGGTTAGTCAGCTTCAGCATCAGTCCTTCCAATGAATATTCAGAACTGATTTCCTTTAGGATGGACTGGTTTGATCTCCTTGCAGTCCAAGGGACTCTAAAGGGTCTTCTCCAACACCACAGTTCAAAAGCATCAATTCTTTGGTGCTCAGTTTTCTTTATGGTCCAACTCTCACATCCGTACACGACTACTGGAAAAATCATAGCTTTGACTAGACAGACCTTTGTCAGCAAGGTAATGTCTCTGCTTTTTAATATGTTGTCTAGGTTGGTCATAGCTTTTCTTCTAAGGAGCAAGCGTCTTTTAATTTCATGGCTGCAGTCACCATCTGCAGTGATTTTGGAGCCCAAGAAAATAAAGTCTATCAGTGTTCCTATTGTTTCCCCATCTATTTGCCATGAAGTGATGGTACTGGATGCCATGATCTTAGTTTTTTGAATGTTGAGTTTTAAGCCAGCTTTTTCATTCTCCTCTTTCACTTTCATCAAGAGTCTCTTTAGTTCTTCTTTGCTTTCTACCATAAGGGTAGTGTCATCTGCATATCTGAAGTTATTGATACTTCTCCCGGCAATCTTGATTCCAGCTTGTGATTCATCCAGCCTGGCATTTCACATGATGTACTCTGCACATAAGTTAAATAAGCAGGGTGACAACAGATAGCCTTGATGTACTCCTTTCCCAGTATGGAATCAGTTTGTTGTTCCATGTCTGGTTCTAACTATTGCTTCTTGACCTGCATACAGATTTCTAGAAGGCAGGTCAGGTGGTCTGGTATTCTCATCTCTTTAAGAATTTTCCACAGTTTGTTGTGATCCACACAGTCTAAGGCTTTGGCATAGTCAATAAAGAAGAAGTGAAAATAGCTCAGTCATGTCTGACTCTTTGCAACTGTACAGTCCATGGAATTCTCCAGGCCAGAATATTGGAGTGGGTAGCCATTCCCTTCTCCAGGGGGTCTTCTCAACCCAGGGATAGAACCCAGGTCTCCTGCATTACAGGTGAATTCTTTACCAGCTGAGCCACCTGGGAAGCCCAATAAAACAGAAGTAGATGTTTTGCTGGAACTCTCTTGCATTTTCTGTGATCCCGTGGATGTTGGCAATTTGATCTCTGGTTCCTCTGCCTTTTCTAAATCCAGCTTGAACATCTGGAAGTTCTCAGTTCACGTACTGTTGAAACCTCGCTTGGAGAATTTTGAGCATTACTTTGCTAGCATGTGAGATGAGTGCAATTATGTGGTAGTTTGAACATTGTTTGGCATTGCCCTTCTTTGGCATTGGAATGAAAACTGACCTCTTTCAGTCCTGTGGCCACTGCTGAGTTTTCCAAATTTGCTGGCATATTGAGTGTAGCACTTTCACAGAATCATCTTTTAGGACTTGAAATAGCTCAGCTGGAATTCCATCACCTCCACTAGCTTTGTTCATAGTGATGCTTCCTAAGGCTCACTTGACTTCGCACTCCAGGAATTCTGGCTGTAGGTGAGTGAGCACAACATTGTGGTTATCTGGGTCGTGAAGATCTTTTTTGTATTCTTGCCACCTTTTCTTAATGTCTTCTGCTTCTGTTAGATCCACACCATTTCTGCCCTTTATTGTGCCCATCTTTGCATGAAGTGCTCCCCTGGTATCTCTAATTTTCTTGAAGAGATCTCTAGTCTTTCCCATGCTATTGTTTTCCTCTATTTCTTTGCATTGGTCACTGAGAAAGGCTTTTTAATCTCTCCTTGCTATTCTTTGGAACTTTGTGTTCAGATGAGTATATTTTTCTTTTCCTCCTTTGCCTTTCACTTCTCTTCTTTTCTCAGCTATTTGTAAGGCCTCCTCAGACAACCATTTAGCAGTAATTAACACAACATTGTAAATCAATTATACTTCAATAAAATAAAAAAAATTACAGCTATATAACACTGTTCTGCCAGTGAAAGCAAGGGTAGACATTAGTTAGATGCATTCAACTGTAACTTGTTTAATAAATAATAAACTGTTACCTGCCTTCACTGATCAAGCGTGCATTAATTGTTTTTACAAAACCTTGTGTGTCCTCCAAGTGCCATGTAGCCTAAACAATATGTTACAGTACCCCTTCACAATCCCTATAGAGAGCATCTCTGAGGTAGGAATTGTAAGATGTTTGCCCAAGTTGTTTTTCAGGAACTTGGAGTCAGCCATGTTCAGGTCAAGCTCCGGAAGGTTAAGACAGGTTAGGGCTACTGTCCCTCCAGCTGGGCACGTGCACTCAAAAGTCGCCTCGAGTCTCTGTTCGGTTGGCTGTATGTTGAGCAAATAAACCTGGTTCAGTAACAACAGTTGAGGAGTGAGGAGGCTGCTCTGGTGGGAAACCCAGAAGGATACATGGTGTGCAGGTTGGTACTTTTCAAAATGTGATCCAGGGAATAGCAGCATGCCTGGAGACTTCTGAGATGAACATTTTAGGGTCCCACCACAGACCTGTCAGAGCAGAAACTCTGGGGGTGGGGCCCAGTGATCTGTATTTTGATCGGCTTTCCAGGATATACTGATGCAGGCTCACATGTGAGAGTCACTGATGAAGATGATGGTCATGGGAAAGAACCAGTGTGACGGCATCTTCAGGCTTGGCAAGGGACACAGAAAGAGAAGAAGCCAGATGCTGCTTCTGGTAGAAGATATGAGTATCAGTTTAATTGGTGTGGCAGAGAAAAGCCTTTGTCTTTGGTCTTTTCTCCATTTGAACTTCTTTCTTTGGCTTTGGCAGGATGTGAATCTTTCATGATATACATTAATATGCACATCTGTACATTTTATATAGTCTGGTATTAATACATTATGTATAGTATCAGTCATGTCCTCAGTTGTGTCTGACACTTTGTGACCCTATGGGCTGTAACCTGCCAGGCCCCTCTGTCCATAGGATTCTCCAGGCAAGAATATTGGAGTGGTTTGCCATTTCACATGCCAAAATATAGTATAGTTCTATAGATATATATTATGTATTATAGTGCATTACATAATACATACATATACTCATAACAGATTCATATCATACCAAAGCTAAAGAAAAGGCAAAAGGTATACACGCACACACACATACATGTCTCCACTTCTTTCCAAGACAGACTAGTTTACGCTTTTGCCAGGAATGCAGTTTATTGCTCATCTCACCACATCTTCATCAACAACAGGCATTTTTTGCTAAGTGTTTATGTCCTAAAGAAGTTTTCTTCTGTTGTTTTAATTCATATTTATTTGATTTTCAATGAAGTTGAATATTTGCTCCTATGTTTACAGTTTACTATAGTTTCTCTTTCTAAATGGTTTGTGCTTTGTGCTTTTATCAGTTTGTATTAATATTAGACATTAAAATTTAACCATGTGTATCTCACTTATGTGATGTGTTTATTTTCCTTTGTGGGTTCTATTTTTTTAAGTTTAGACATTTTTTTCTCTTTTATGTGTTTAAAATATACTCAGTTCTGTTTTCTTTTAGCTTATTACTATTTAAATTTTTTAGTATTTACCATTTTAATCTGCTAATTTCATTTTCAGTTTCTCTACTTTTCTGGTTTTTATTTTGATGAGAAAGTAATATCTTGGAAACATGCAACTGAAAAGTATAAGAAGTATTTATTACTTAAGAAAATCCTCCAAAAATTAAATATTTTTATAATGCAAATAATTTCTCCTAATTTGTAATTTTTCCAAGCTTGGCTATTTCTTAATGTGTTTTCATACATAGAATAGATGTGAATGAACAGGTAGCCTTAACAGCCTCCTGGTCTCAAATGAGATGCTGGTGCTTTTGGCTTTGACCTTGGAGAGTTAAGATCTAAGACTGTGAATGTGACGGCACCTTAGTCTGTCTGCCCAACCAGGTGTAGTCAACTGTGGGGTGAATGCCTAACTCCAAAACAGGAAGGTCCTGCCCTGAAGATATCATAGTTATTCTGTCTCTGGCCCCCAACCCCAATCTACACACTGGTTAGGAAGCAACACCAATTTGGGAAAAATTTGGTTTATGACTGTGCTGCTTTGGACACAGTTGAGTACAGAGAACAAGTGTTGTGGGAATGGAGGTGGTGGCTGAAGTCTCCATTGTCACATATCAGAGAGCTGATAGAGAATCTCTGCCTTTCCCACCCTCATCTGCCCTAATACACACTCACAAAACCAGACCGCATCTTCAGGAAGAGGTCGTGGTTTTTCTCCTTTGAACCAATTGTTCTGAATGGAGCAAATTTTCTGAATTCTCAAAGAGAATTTTATACCATGCACTCATCCTCAGATGCTTGCAGCCAAGGGAGTATCCTCTTAGTGATGGTGGAGAGAGGACCTCAACTGACATTTTCTCCTTGGCCAATGCCTGGCCCTGGGCCTCTCTGTGGGAGAAAAGGGCAGGCTCCACGCCATGAGAGGGGGGGTTGCCCCTGCAGCCCCTTCCCAGCTGGAGATTCCTGGAAGAAGCTTAGTTGTTTAAATGCTTTTGGACTCCCCGTGGGGACCATAGAAGAACAATTCTGGGAAGACTGTGAACATTTCAGATGGGTATGGCCAGGACTGTGGGGGAGCCAACCCGGGCTGGGACTGGGAGGGTAGCTGTCAGAATAATGGGGCACGGGTCTCTTCTTGGGGGTTTATGACTTCATCAGGGGAACCAAATAACATAGGGGAGACTGGGAGACAGTACAAATGAGAAGATGCACAATGTGGAGAGAGCAGACTTCAAGGATTTGGAGATTCAGAGATAATTAAGGAAGATTTCATCTTTATTCACTGTAGTTTATTTCTTTCTGGTAATTCTTTTAATTCCCTTAATGTGTCTTCTTGATATAGGATGCCACTGGTGGTACAATCCAAAGTAGAGAGAGAGAGTGAGCACATGAGAGTGTGAGAAAGAGAGAGTGTATCTTAGCAAAAGGGTTCTAAAATCCATGACAAGAGGAAGCTGATCCCTGCAGCATGAAGCTTTGATGGTTTTGGGTAAACACCATTGGGGAGAGGACCAGTGAGGTCAGTTTTCTATTTCTTCCCATCCAGTGGCAAAATTGGCATCTCCTCTGCCCCTCCATTCATGACCTACCTTGAATGGAACTCAATGGAACCAAAGGACTGATACCCAAACAAAAGCTTAGGGTGGTGGTCAGGGGAGCAAAAAGAGTAAAGGAGATTTAGGGCCATGGGGAGAGCCACTTGCACTTCCTACACCCATGAATTCTGGGTTGGAGCACAAGGCTTGAATGTGAAGCCAAGAACAAGGCTCGGCCTCTCGCCCTGGTGGTGATGCATGACCAGCTAACTGCGTGACAGATTGGCAAAAGATGGAGAAAGAGACCAACAGTGCCCGATGGCTGGAAGCTGGCCTGTACCACAGCTGGCCTGGTGCTCTCCTAAGGAGCAAGATCAGTGTCATGACAATGACACTGACCTCAGAGAAGCCCTCTCTGTGACCACGATGAGTCAAGGTGAAAACCAGACCCTCCGTCATCACGTTTGCACTCAAACACAAGGATGCTGTCCAGGCCACAGGAGTGGCATGCACTCTACACTCTGGCTAATAAAAGTGACTGCTCCTTCCACCTCATGTAATACTAAATTTTTAGACAAGATTTAGTAAAGTACCCAGTCAGACCATCAGCCCTGCTTCCTGACAGCTTCCAGTCCAGAGTGAAGCCCTTCCCCCGGTCACCGAACATAAACCTCAGTTCTGGAAGGCCTTTCTAACACCCTGTGGGTGAGATACCCCTTGTTCCCCACGGCCTGAGTTCTCCCCTGTTGCAGTCAGTCAACAAACCCAACCTAGTCCCACTGCAAGGGCACTCTTGGTGGCTTAGGCTGGAGGCACTGGCAGGATGCAGCAGATCTTTCTTGCAGCACTGAGGGCTCAGCACTGGAGAAGGGGTGTGGTGCAGAGGGGTAGGGAGTGGGGAAGGGGTTTGCACCCACCAGGCACTCTCAGGGGACTGGACATGATGATCAGTAAGACATGATCCCTACTCTCAGTAATGAGGCTTGTCTGCAGAAACAAGCAAGCAGAGAGCAGTTTCTATATAGGACCACAGGGGCTTTGATAGGGTGAGCAAGGGGCCGTGGGAGCCCAGGGGAGGCTCCTTTGACTCAGTCTGGGTGAGTCCGAGTGGAGCAGTTGGAGCAATTGTGAGCTCAGGATGGGGTGGAGGGGAGGAGGAGGCTGGTTGAGGGAGAAGGATCTGTACAGGCTGAGCTGTGTGGCACAAGAGAGCTTTGCAATTTCAGGGTCTGTGGCCAACAGTGAGAATGGGGACTGGAGTGGGAGTAGGGCCAGACTGGGAAGGGCCTGGGAAGCCCATGTGCAGCAGGGGCTTTGCGCCACCCTGAGAGCCACGGGAAGCCATTCGTGCCATGAAAGGGAAGGGTCCAGGTCAATCTTGCATCTTGGGAGGTGCATTCTGGCTGAGGGATGGAGGAGCTATTGGAGGAACAGCTGTGCCATCCAGGTGATGGGGCCACTGGCCTGCACTGGTGGCGGCATTTGGGCTGCAGGGACGTGGCAATGAACTGAATGGAGCAGGTGAGAGAGAGAGAGGGATGAGTGAAGGGAGCAAGGGCCCAGGAGGCCACCTGACTTCGGGCTGTTAGGACTGGGTGAAGGCTGAGTTTTCGTGGAGGAGCCCGAGATGTTGTGTGAACACTTTCAGAAAGAAGGAAGGGCGTATATTGGAGTGATTGGGACCGGGGGGTCTCTCTAAAGGCAGCCATCCAGAACAGGGGACTGGTGGCCTCAAGCACAAGGCAATGGACTGAAAGGAGCAAAGCTGTTCAGAGAAGAGCCAGCCCAGCAGTAGCCAGCATGCAACTTCCCCCAGATATCTCAGCGGGCCTCAGTGTTCTCATCTTCAAGGTGGGAGTAATCATTTCTATGCTACAGGATGTGGTGAGTATTAAACAAGATCTTCTATGGAAATCATCTAGCGCAAGGTGAGGCACCCGCTAGGTGTTTATACACAGTCATTGCTATTTTCTCATTCTGTTATTACACACAGGTAGGCTTATTATTCGGGGAAGGCAATGGCAACCCACTCCAGCACTCTTGCCTGGAAAGTCCCATGGATGGAGGAGCCTGGTGAGCTGCAGTCCATGGGGTCGCACAGAGTCGGACACGACTGAAGCGACTTAGCAGCAGCAGTAGCAGGCTTATTATTATAGTTATTACTCACTGCTGGTCCACTATTTTTTGAATATTTGATGGCTTCCTTCCGTATTCCCCGATTCTCTGTTCGTCTTTTGGGGATGAGAACAAAATCTCCTGTTTCCTTCACACCTGAGACACTACTGTCTCTCTTCACTAGATTTGTCCAGCACTATTTGGGACCAGCAGAGCCCTGCCCTGCTGTCTTGATGCAGCTGATTCAGAGCTTCTGTGGCCTCCAGGGGCAGGTCCATCTGAGGCTGAGCCTCTGCCCATTGGAGCAGCCTGTTTACTTTGTTTTGATCCTGTTGACATTTCTGTACAGAGACCCTCCCAGAGCAGAAGCAGGACATGATTTAAACCTCCCCCGTCCTCCGCCCCGGGGACCCCGACTCTGGTTCAGTTGCGAGTCTGCTCCTGAGACATTGTGAGCAGGTGGACCTAGGAATTCTCTCCCAAGGACAAGCCCTGCAGACTTGGTACTTGTCATTTTGCTTTTCCTCCAAGCCCCTGGCCCCATTATGTTCAGATGCTGGGACCCACATTCTTCCAGGTGGGTGTACCAGCAGGGTAAGGGTGATGGCCAAAAGCAGACAGTCTGTAAGCAGTGGAAGTATAGGTTGTCAAGGGTACCCTGCTGGGTGGTGTTGGCTGTATTTATTTTTTATTTATTTATTTTTAAGTTCAAGTAGTGTATTTGGGAAGTTCAGAAAACATACTGCTAGGAGACTAACTCAGTAAGCAAGAGAAGGAACAGTTAGTGAAGAGGGTCCTGTTAAACCAGCGGACACAGTGGGCACCTGGAAAATCATCTTTGAGGGAGATTCTGAGAATTGTTGCAAAATTTATTCTGAATTGCCCTATCACAGGGGCAAGGAGAGAGCCAGGGCATTTATACACCACTTCCTAAGTTGAAAGGCTGCTCCTGGCAGCTGTTAAATTCCTGATATTTCTGCTTGCCTCATGGGCAGAGTGGCCCTCTGTATTTCTGGGGAAGCAATCCCTCAGGCCTAGAGATGCAGGTCGTGGTCATGTTTAAAGGGGCTGGAAACTGTTTACACCTATGATCTTTGAGCTCAGTACTTTCCCACCTGCTCAAATTCTCAGTGTCTTCCTCTACGCTTGCTTCTCTCCTCCTGATCTTAGAACCGCTATCCACAAGGCCAGGCTCCGGGGAGGCAGCATGCACTTCCTTGGTCCTCTCTCAGCTCTTTCTGGTCAGCCTGGTGAATGTTCTGGTTGTATCAGTTTTATCAACACACAGGGAGTTTTTCTACTAATTCTCAATTCACACTTAAAAATAAATGACCCATTATTGATTAAGCATGGATTCCTTCTGAGAAAGCTGCATTGCTGCCAAAATCTAAAGCTTCGTAGGTAAAACTTGCTTCCTGGGGCACAAATTCCATCTGTGTGGGCTGTCTGTATAATGGTGGGAACTGTGTGTGCAAGCTGGAGTTAGAAAGGGACTGTTAGGAAACCATGGAGTGCTGTGACCCAGCTCGAGGCTGGGGATGCATCAAAGGAGAGGAAGTCAGTCTTTGTATGTGTAGAATAATCTTTTCCCCAAAAGGGCTTGAATGACAGGGAGTGATGAGGCTGAGGGGAGAGCCTGGGTTTGGTGGTAGAAAAAGTCCTGTGGGCCTGAGCTGGACCCAGAAGAGACTAAGTCTCCAGGGAAGGAAGGGAGAGACCCACCCCACAGAGAGCTGAATGGGGAGGAGCAAAGGGGAGCACAGCGCTGGGCAGGCTTCCTGAGTGCCAGGCCCCCAGGGTCTCCTCTAGTCCAGTGACTTCCACCAGGTCATGGCCTGGAGCCCCGCATCCTTGGATGTGGGACCAGGATCAGAGCAGTTATTCAGAAGGTTATGTTGAGGGGCTGCTCAGAGAATGCCTGTGAAAGCCCCTGGTACCTAGAAAATCTGTGGTTCCCAAACTGTAGGGAGCGGGCATCAGAATCACCTGGAGGGCTGTGAGACACACAGGGCTGGGCCCCACCCACTTTCTGACTGGGCAGGTCTAGGGAGAAAGTTGTGTTCCTTTTTTGTTTTGTTTTTTCAATTTATCTTAATTTTGTTAATTGAAGTATAGTTGATTTACAATATTGTTCTCCTTTACAGTGGACAACAAAGTGATTCAATTCAATGATATGTATATATCTATATGTATCCTTTTTCATATTCTTTCCCACTGTAGTTTATTGCAGGATATTCAATATAGTTTCCTGTGCTATGCAGTAGGGCTTTGCAGGTGGCACAGTGGCAAAGAGTCCACCTACCAATGCAGGAAACTCAGGTTCAGTCCCTTGGTCAGGAAGATCCCCCAGAGTAGGAAATGGCAACCCACTCCAATATTCTTACCTGGAAAATTCCATGGACAGAGAAGCCTGGCAGGCTATAGTCCATGAGGTTGCAGAGTCAAACATGACTGAGTGACCAAGTGACCACGCATGTACGCTATACAGCAGGGCCTTGTTGTTTATCCACTCTCTGTATGATTGTTTGCATCTGCTGACCTCAAATTCCTAATTTATCCCTCCCTCTTTCTCCTTTGGTGACCAGAAGTTTTTCTTCTATGTCTCTGTTTTGTAAATAAGTTCGTTTGTATAATATTTTAGCTTGTTTTTTGCTTTCCTGGCCACACTGTGCAGTTTTACAAGATCTTTGTTCACTGACCAGACATCGAACTTGTGCTCCCTGCATTGGAAGCACAGAGTCTTAACCACTGGGCCACCAGGGAAGTCTTGTATTTTATTAATAGATTCCACGTATAAGTGATATCCTATGATATTTGTCTTTGTCTGACTTACATCACTTAGTATGATAATCTAGGTCCATCCATGTTGCTGCAAATGACATCATTTCAGTCTTTTATGACTGAGTAGTATTCCATTTCAGGGGAAGATAACTCCCTGGTGGTCCAGTGATTAGAACTCTGCTCTTCTACAGTGGGGGGAACAAGTTTGATTCCTGGTTGAGAACTAAGATCCCACAAATCCACGTGGTGCAGCCAAAAAAATCTCTTAAAAAAATAAAGTAATATAGAAGGGAAGATTGGGAAGTTGGCAGTAGGAAGGCCAGTCTGGCCTTGAGATTAGGGAAGTCACACATTGTAAAAGCGTCTTTCCATCTCTCTTCTATCCTCCTGCTCTGAAGAGCAACTTTTCCTACTTTCCTCCCAGGTTATATCATGGCTTCCGACTCCTATCAGCTGCCTGCTTTACATCCTTTTGAGAGGCTAGAATCTGTTAATTCCAAATTTCTGGAAGAGAGATTCTGATTGGCTTAGCTTTGGTCAATTGTCCAATCTTGGCCCAGTCACCTGTTACCATGAGTGACATCACAGCATCACTCACGGGGCTCTCACAGCAAGGAGTCCCGGGGGCAAATAGAGGAATAAGAAGACTTGACAGATGCAGATGAAGAAATCTCTGGATTCCTATAGAGTACAGAACTAGGAGATGGTGCTTTGTTAAATGTTAAGTAGATCGAATGAAGTTATTTCTCAAAAACTCCTGGAGCTATGTGTTGTGCACATATTCGGGGAAAGAACAGTGATTTAGCAACTATCCTGAACAGATGCATGGATAGAAAGCTCAGAGAGACAGGCTCTTGATATCCTGCTTTTTTGCTTTCTCTTGCGTCAATTAAGTGAATAGAAAGTCCGTTTTAAAAAAGTATTTTGTTCTATACATCAGTGGGAGAGGGAGAGGGTGGGAAGATATGGGAGAATGGCATTGAAACATGTAAAATATCATGTATGAAACGAGATGCCAGTCCAGGTTCGATGCACGATACTGGATGCTTGGGGCTAGTGCACTGGGATGACCCAGAGGGATGGTATGGGGAGGGAGGAGGGAGGAGGGTTCAGGATGGGGAACACATGTATACCTGTGGTGGATTCATTTTGATATTTGGCAAAACTAATACAATTATGTAAAGTTTAAAAATAAAATAAAATTAAAAAAAGTATTTTGCCATATATCAACATGAATCAAAAAAATAAATAAATAAATAAGTATCTTGTTTTATTCTTCATAGCTGTTTGATTGATCAGTCAGCTTAGCCAGGCACAGGGTTAACTACCTTTGGGTCTAGAACCCACATGTGCATTTATAAATGGGCTGCAGCCAGAGCCATACCAATCTTTATGAAACCTTCACCCTGATCCTTCCAAGCAGAAGGAAGTTGTGCATGCAGCTTTGACTGGGGCAACTTACAATTCCCAAAGGATGCTTTTGGGATGCTTTTGGGATGCTTTTGGGAAGGCAATGGCACCCCACTCCAGTACTCTTGCCTGGAAAATCCCACGGACGGAGGAGCCTGGAAGGCTGCAGTCCATGGGACTGCTGAGGGTCATACACGACTGAGCGACTTCACTTTCACTTTTCACTTTCATGCATTGGAGAAGGAAATGGCAACCCACTCCAGTGTTCTTGCCTGGAGAATCCCAGAGACGGGGGAGCCTGGTGGGCTGCCATCTATGGGGTCGCACAGAGTCGGACACGACTGAAGTGACTTAGCAGCAGCAGCACAAATTGTGATTTAAAAGTGCATAGCAAGGTCCCTTGCTAAAAGTGGCCTGAGAGCCCTATGTAATTATTTCTGTCTGAAAATAATTTCTTGCATTATGAAACTACCATATGTGTTTGGGTAAAAATGAAATGGGAACTGTAATCACCAACTTTTTATTCAAAGTATTTTTTGGCTATTTAATAATTTGGCATTTTCATCATAATTAAATAAGCCATGTGGATTGCTAATGTGTTCTTCCCTGAGGGGCCTTCTTTTCAAAGGTGGCTGGCAGATTGAGGTCATGTGTTTTCTTCTTTTGGTGCTGAAAGGGAAAATAAGGAAGAGAAATAGAGAATTCCCAAGAAGTCTTTTTAAAATACTAATACATTAGTTCAGACCAGCAGAGGTTTGCTATACCTGAAGCTATAGGAAATCTATTAACGTCTTACAGGATGAGGGTGAGGACAGGAGGGCCGGGGACTGGTCAGCTGAGGCAGTGCCTGCAGAGAGGGACAGCACTCAGGATTAATAGCTGGACTGTCACAGGGACATTGCTGGATGGGCCCGGCCTGGAATTGGGCTCGCCTTTAACCCAAGATCAGTGCTTCATTTTCCCTGGATTTCTTTGGTCCAAGGAAACTCCCTGGAGGTGACACCTCCCCAAGAACCCAAGCTGACTGGTGCAGAGGGAAGTGCCTGGGTTTAGGTTCCAGCAGGGTTGGGTTCTGCTCCTGGTATTGCCACTTGTCACAGTTGTGACACTTTGGGCAAATCACTCAGCTTCTCTGAGCCTCCCTTTCCTCATCCATACACTGGAAACAGTCATGTCTCTCATTTGTTGTGAAATTGAATGAAAACATAGAGCATGGAGGAGATGCGAAAGGCATGGCAGCTGTAGCAGGATGATTACTGGCAAGCCCATCCATCCGTCCTCATGAACACAGATCTTTAGGCACCACTTGTACAGCAGCTGGACCTTTCCAAAAAGCTTTCCCATTTGCTCCCTCTTATCTTTCCCTTGATGTTCCATGAAGGGTTGAGGTCTCCAGTTTGCAGCTGAGGAAGCTGAGAGGTCACCCTGCTCACAGTGACAGAGAGGCTAGACCTAGGACCCTCTATGGAATTTGCAAGGCCCAGTACAGAATGAAAATGTGGGCTCCTGGTCAAAAATAATTATTAAGAATTTCATGGTGGTGACAGCAGAGCATGAAACCAATAGCCAGGTCCTTCTGAGCATGGGGTCTGGGATCTGCATGGGTCACTCCTTATATAGCTGGCTTGGTCAAACCAAGGGCATTGAGCCACATGCCTCATCTTGACACCAAGTCCGCTGCTTCTGCCTGCTCCCAGAGCTGTGGGGAGCCTGGTCACCATGATCACCATGGACTGACGGATGCTCTGGGTGGGAGGGTACAGGGTTGCTCCCAGCCCCTTAGGCTGAGGAAAGCAGCATGCTGCCCGGAGGCCTTCTTCAGGGAGCTCTGACCACCATGGAAATGACTTGCTCCTAACTTGCCCTGAAATCTCCACCTTCAGGGGCCAGCTCCCGGTGACTTGGAGAAAGCCATGCTCTGGTCCTTTCTGCAGCCGCTTGGGTATTTGAACGTAACCCCCTGTCTCCCACTAGTATTTCTCCTGCAGGCCAATGAGCTCCAGATCTCTTTAGCCATATGGTGTCTGAGGCTGAATCTGGGCCTCTCAATGTGGTCAGAGTGGAAAGAGAATTATTTCAGGACTCTTTCAAGTAACAACCTGCACTTACTGTGCTCAGAATCTATTCCAAGTGACAGGAACACAGAAGTGAATACCAAACACAATTCTTGTCCTGAAGTCTGGGGCCTTGGGGAGACCTGGATCCGTGATGCTTGTTACCCAGTGCAGGTGGGACAGAACGTGGGCAGGGAACTTGAGGGGTTGGGAGAAGTGGGGCCCAGATGGCTTGGGGGCTGGCTTCTCCCAATGGGTGCTTGAGTGAGATCCCCAGGGAGGACAGTGAGGAGTTCATGGGGGCAGAGCCTTCCAGGCAGTGAGCAGAGGGCATAAACTCAGAGCCATCCCTGGGCACGGAGTATGCTGAAGCAGTGGGATGTGAGGAGCTGGCCTGTGTGAGCTCCTAGAGGCGGGCTGAGTGCTAGGACCCGGCTGAGGGGGCCATCGCTCTAGAGCCTGATGTTAGCTGGGACTGCCCGGGAAAACTGAGGAATTTCCAGTGCCCATGCCCTGTCCCAGACCATTGAGACCAGAATCTTTGGGTGTACCATGCCAGGGATGGGGTTTGGAAAACTCCCCAGGTGTCTCTGATCTATGGCTAAGGTGAGAAGGATGGGTGGAAGACAGGGGTTTTCAATGTGGCTGCCTAGACCAGCAGCACCAGCGTGCCTGGAACCTGGCCATAGTGGAAGTTCTCGGGCCCCACCTCAGACTGGGGAGCAGAGACTCTGGGCTGGGTATCAGATCAGCCGTCTGGGTGGTTCTGATACCCTGTGGGGTTTAAGGACCACTGTCCTAAGAGCTTAGACTTTTGGGACAAAGATCCACCAAGACCCGCTCTTTCCTCTTCTCTGCCCTGGGGTGTCCCTTCCCTGAGGCACCAAAGGACTTAATCAGCTACCTGCTCTGGGGGTAGCAAGGAAAGGGGGAAAGGCAGGGAGAAGGTACTTCCATCCACGATTATCTCGAAATGTTACCCAGCCACACACAAGCCTGAAGACCAGGAAAAAGTGGGCAAAGGAGCCCCTGAGGCCCTGAAGGGGTTGAGGTCCCTGCCAGACCCTTGATGGGAAGGCCTGTGGCTGCCAGTCTGACAGGGGCTGGAGTGGGGGTGAGGATGGTTGCCCTCCAGCCCATCAGCCTCTTGGTGGTCTGCCCACTCCTTGTGAGAGCTGCTGGGCCGGGCCCTGGACTCCCCCGTCACTACCCACAGTGTCTGTGGGGCAGGTGTCGCCAGGTTGGGCAGCCTCACTGTCCTTGGAGGCTGGGACTCTGAGGGCAGGTCACACTTCTCAAAGGTTCCGGGGCCACAGGAAGGGAAGGGCACTATCCCTGAGATGGCCGGGGAGTGGGCACCATGGGCAGGTCGGGACCCCCTGCATGGGGACTGGTTACATCAAACCCCTTCAGCCTGTCTGCCCATCCAACGCTAACTGGTACTGCTGAGAGATGGGCTGAGAGAACTCCAGGCTTTGGGCCAGTGACCTACGGTTCCCTCAGTGCCTGTCTGTAAGTAGGGCCTGGGACAGTGACTGCCTTTCAGGGTCAAGAAGCTTCGTAGAGAGAAAGTGAGAGAGTGTGCTGTAAACTCAAGTGGTAAATCCAGGCACATCAGCCCTCCTGCAAACCCTCGCTGACCCCACGGGCTGGGTTAGATGTCAACTCTGGGCCTCCATGGCCCTTGGGTGCCCTCCGAGAGGGCAGTGGTTACATGTACAGCCACTCTGCATTTAGTGCTGGTTTTCTCTGGACCCAGAGCTCTTGACACCAGAGATATCCTCTGTCTTTTTTTTTTATTCTTTTGTTTTTTGGCTACTCATGCCTGGTAACAGGCAGGGCAGAGGGCACATTTTCGTTCCCTGATGGTCCTCAGGCCTCTCTTAGGGTGAACTTGCTGAGCCTGAATGTCCCTCAGACCCCTCTGCTGTCTGTTCATGCAGATTGGTTAGGAAGGGAGTGTTTTCAGGCTTCGGCAACAGCCTGTTCATGACTCGTCAGCAGACTCTGTAAAGACGGGAACTTTGCTTGTGTTGCTAGCCTGGTGTGATGCAAGGATGAGAGCCAGCTTGTTTTGGAGGTTGTGTGAGAAGCTGTAATCAGGGGCCTGAAGAATGCAGTATCTGGGACATCAGAGTTCAGGATGAGTCATTAAGATTGCAGGGTGAGGGTCAGGGAAGTCTTCCTGGAGGAGGAGATGAAGATAGAGACTGTCAAGGGTGGGAGGACTTGAGGACAAGCTCCAAGTGTAATTATGCTGGAGAAAGGTATAAATCCCTCAAGTAAAACGAAGCTAATTGAAATGTCAGCATCATCACCTCTGATTTTACACGAAGCTGGGATACTCCACGCCTCATAAGAGCCCCATCAGAAACTATTGCCAAGAAATGTTTTCTTTAATTGGACAAGGCACTGATTTAGACAATGCCTCTCTGGCAGGGATTTAAAAAAAAAAGACTTAATCTTGGTTTCCTTGATGAAGCTAAGGTTTCTGAGGGGGCTGTTGGAAGAGATAGAATTTCTCTTCACCTCATTGGGCTCATCTAATAAAAAATCAAACTTCATCAAGCCTTAACCTACTGTAGCTGAGGTTCCTGCAAGCTCCCAGGAGCTCCATGTGGCCAGAAGACTTCGCTGACCTTCTAGAGAGGTCAGGGGAGAGGGCTGGAGAAATTGTTAGTCCTTTGGGGGACCTGGGGCTGACTCTAAGTTCCGGGTCCCCCATGCTGATTGCCTGGACTTAGAGGCAGTGCTGAGACTCTGGGACCCTGGCCCGCATCTGAGCAGAGCACGGACCTCTGAGCATCTCTAATAGGCTCATGCTGGCTCAGCATCTTGCCTTGGGGCCTGTTTCCTCACCTGGAAAATAATAACCATCATCCACTGGGCATCTGCTCTCTGAGTGACATTTAACCTGTGTTATCACTTCTCACCACCACCCCCATGAAGTAGCAAGGAATTATCCCCATGAATGGATGAGTAACTTGAGGTCTGGAAAAGTGATGTCTTGACCGAGGTGAGGCCACCAGTAAGCAGTGCAGGCAGTGTGCCCTCAGGATCATTTGTCTTCCCAAAGGTAAGCTTCTTTCTGTTTGTGGGTTGAACTGAATGATGTGTAAAGGCCCCTGGCAGATTGGCTGTCTGCCCCTACATAGCTTTGGGGGGCTTCTGTGTACCCAGGCACCCACAATAACATGTCAAAATAACATAATAATAACATGTCAAAAGGAATGCGCATTTTCACTCCCCCAGTGGTTCATCAGCTAACATACCATGACAGCCCACCACGTGCCAAGAAGGGCATTGACTTCCATTATCAGTGAACTTTAAAATCCACCTCTGAGACATACTGATTGTACTTTAGGATTGACTGAATCCTAGGATCCCAGACCTAGGCAATAGGGTTTGTATGGCAGGAATTACTTAAAAGTCTTGATAACAATAATTAGACAATATTATAAATCAAGCCCCCATTTCCTACATTATTTTAGTACCATCAAGTTGGCTAAGAAACCTGTTGGAGGTGGAATATGCCTCTAAGACAGATGAGAATCATTTCAAAGTAGAGTCCCCTGGACCTGGTTGGTTTGGCTGGGTGTGACCTGTAAGGAGGCAGGCAGTAAATGGGATTGGACACTTGCTCTGGATGTGCCCTGGGCTGGATCTTACAGAGTTCATGGAGGGAGGGGACAAGGGGTCGCTCAGGAAGAACTGGCTGCGCTCCCCGGCCAGCAGCCCTGGGTTGTGGTGTCCTGGCCTGGGGGATGCTTCTTAGAGGCATCCATTCAACCACCTTTGACTTAGCAGCACCACGCCCAAGGCCGTTTGCCCAGCACATGGTGTCCCCACGTCTCCCTTGAGGGCTCGCTCATCATGTCTGTTCAGTCATCAGTCCACTTGTACATTCAGCAGAGGTGACTGATATTTACTGCGCACTAAGTGACTTAGCAGCATCATCAGCAGCAGCAGCAGCAGGCACTGCTCTAAGGTGGGGAGAGTGCAGTGACGAAGACCAACAGTCCCTTCTCTTATGGAACTGGCATCTCAAGAGGAGTCCTCCCCGAATTAGAAAGTTCTGATTTCTGGAATGTTATTTCTTAGGACAAGCAACCCAGCCTCCCTACGGCTCCCCCACAGGCCACCCTCTCTTCCCTGGTGGTGGACCACCATCCTCACCTCCTTTCTGGTCCAGGCTTCTGCAGCATGACTCTGAGACCCAGCCACCCCTCCCTCCATCATCGTTCCTGGGTCCCCCCAGAAACTATTCATGACTCTTCTGAGGGGAGCTGGCTGGGCAAGAGCAACCCCTGTGGATGCCACAACTGCCCTAGGTTGACACGCCACCTTTGGAAATGGTTCCCCCTGAAATGGTCAGAGTTTGAACCCACTGTAAAAATTTCATTTAGAAACAGCACTATAGGATGGGGAAGATGGAGGGAAGATGGAGGGAAGATGGAAGACGAGGTTATGGGGCAAGAGGGAGACAGGAAGGGGTCAGATGCTCTGCTGTGAGCCTGGTGCAGGACACAGCCAGCCTCTCCACCCACGTGAATATGTCACATTGGGAGACGATCAAGCTTTTACGGAGGGAGTGCGGATGTAAAGTCCTCCACTGAATTTTCTATAAATGCTTTTTATTAGCCAGTGCTTTACAATGTGAGCACTATTGAATTAAGCATCCATTAGCTTCCACTCCCTGGGGAAGCGTGGATGGTTCCCTGAGTCCTATGAGCAGGTAGAGCCAGAGGAATGTGAAATCAGGTCCACAGGGAGGCCTGGTTATCAGGAGGGCATTGACAGCCCTCAGGACATCTTTCTCAGGAAGCAGGATGATATAAGACACCAGCCCTGAGAGCAGAGCAGCTTCCCTCCTAAACATTAGTGCATTTAAAGCGGCGTCCAAACAGACTTGTGGTTGCCAAGGGGGAGGGACATGGGGGGAGGGATGGATTGGGAGTTTGGGGTTAGCAGATGCAAACTATTATATATAGGATAGATAAACAATAAGGTCCTACTGTAGAGCACAGGGAACTGTATTCAATATCCTGTGATAAACCATAATGGAAAAGAATATGAAAAATAATATATACATGCATAACTGAATCACTGCTATACTGCAGAAATTAACACACTATTGTAAATCAACTATACTTCAACAAAATAAATTGGAAAAAAAAAAAGCAGTCTCCGCTCTTTCTGCACACCCACCTCCTCTGCAATTGAGGGTCCTGCTTCCCCTGACCTGGACTCAATGTTCACAACCCCAAGAAGGTATAAAAGCAAGACCAGCTTTTTTGTGGTTGGACAAGGCATCCCTGCTGTGGCCAGCTCAGCAGCACTAGGTGTGACCCTGAAACTATGAGGAGGGATGAGGGACAGGCCCGTCTTTAAGGAGCCTGCCATCTGATGGGGGCAACAGACAGGAGCAGGACATGGAGGCGAAAGCTGGTAAAGGAAGTGGTCGAGGTGTATGGAGGGTTGGGGGATGTGATCTGAAGGAGGGGCTTTGAGCACTGACGGATGCTGGGGCTTGTGTCCTTCCTGGGGGTGGAAGGTGGTCCAGATGGCGAGTGAGGACACTGGTCCCCAGGGCTTTCCCTGTCAGCAGGAGGGGACTGTCGGAAGTGTAAGGTGGATCAGCTGCCTCTAGTGTGGTTGGGTTGGAAGTAAGATGTCCAAGTAGCAACTGGTTCTGGAACTCAGGTGGACAGCTGGCTCATACATCTTTGTGTGTGTGTAAGAGAGGTTCTTTCAATGACTGAAAGAAGAGGGAAGGGGCCAGGCTTCAGGGTGTAACCTTGGCATTAGCAGGTGCAAAGCTAAGCAGGGGCTCTATGTGCAGTTGTGTGGGTTGTGCACTGCCCAAGGATGCCACATCTAAGTGAGTACCATTCACATAATAGAAACCCTAGATTTATATGTCTGGTGTGCTAATTCTCAAAAATGGGAGTAAAATGCCTCATTTTAATAAATATCAGAAAATGATGATGATTTTTTCTATGAATGGCAAAGAACTATCTTAAGAAGGAGCATTTTTTTTAACCTTAGGTTTTTTCAGAAGGGGCATCTTTTTTGATTTGCACAAAGGTATCACGTAGGCTCCCATCATCCCTGAGGTTGGTCGTGTGGACTAGACCAACCCATGGTGGGCAGGAGAAAGAGGGGTGCCCTGGGCTCCTCTCTGGCACACCCATGTCTGGTCTACAGCCCAGCCCCACAAATCTGGCCTCCTTTAGAAATAATCTTCCTGAATTTTTCATTGGGTATTTGGGTGCCTCCATCATGAGGACCTGCAGGCAACTAGGATGAGAAACAAAAGGGGGAGACTATTGAAACAAATACCTTGTTGGAGGTACTGGAAGTCGTTTAGGTGAGAGGTAGGAGCGGGGCAGCAGGATGGAGGTGGGGCAGCAGGATGGAGGTGGGGCAGCAGGGTAGCATGGAGTCCAGAGCGTGGAAAGATGACTGGGAACTGGGAAGACAGGGGCTGGGCCGTGCGACTCTGTTGCATTGTGCTAGGTTGCTTCAGCTGGTCTGACTCTTTGCGACCCCATGGACTGTAGCCCACCAAGCTCCTCTGTCCATGGCCTTCTCCAGGCGAGAATACTAGAGTGGGTTGCCATTTCCTTCTCTAGGGAATCTTCTCGACCCAGGAGTTAAACCCTTGTCTCTTACGTCTCTTGCATAGGCAGGCAGGTTCTTTCCCACTAGCGCCACCTGAGAAGCTAGTCTGTTGTATTGAGCAGGTTTTAAAGCCCAGCCTGGGTCGAGAAAGCTGCCAGTTCCTTACTTTGAGGTGTGTTGCAACTTCCAAACAGTTTTTGCTGGAACACTGGTCCTGAAATACCTGTTGTGGATTTCTGGCATCACTTGAACTGTCTTTCTTTTTCTTCCTCAGATACAACATGTTATGAGGCTGGGCTGTGGGAGGTTTAGAGAACTAGCTGCAAGACTGGGCACAGAATTACTTCTTCCAATGAAAGACCAGGAGGTCTTATGTTCTTAGGGTGACACTCTTTCCAGGAAGCTCCTCAGTTTCCCAGGACACAACTGTCTCCTGTTGCGTCAGCCCTTCGGCTTGGCCAACAAGCTGGTTCTACATCCAGCTTGACTTCTATCTCAGGAATGGCCTTTGTCTTCTAGGATAACACACTGGGTTTGGCAGCTTCTGGTCAATTCACTGAATGTGCATGCCCAAACAACCACCATGGCCCCAGCCAGCCCTGTGATGAGCTTCTGCTTCAGAGGCTAAGAAAAAAGCTCACATTGGGGACACCTGAGACACTTCTTTAATTCTTTTCAAAAATTTTGTTTTATTAGAGCATGGTTGATTAAAAACATTGTGTTAGTCTTGGATGTACAGCAAAGTGACTCAGTTACACATGGATATACATTCTTTTTCATATTCTTTTCCAATATGGTTTATCACAAGATATTGAATATAGTTCCCTGGGCTCTACACTAGGACCTTTTGGCTATCTATTCTCTATATAATATTTTATATCTGCTAATCCCAATCTTCCAGTCCATCCCTTCCCCTTGGCAGCCACCAGTCTGGTCTCTATGTCCAACCTTGTCCTTCTTAAGTTTGGGCCACACTCCTTCCGCTCATTCTTTTCCTCCCAACACAGCACCCATATCCAGTCCACAGCCATCCCTGAATGCATAGAGCCGCTCCATGGGCAATATTCCTGCATTCTTATGTACTTATTTGTAGCACCTGAATCCCAGAATAGACATTTCCCCATTAAGGAACACAAATAATGGAAGAAGAAAAAAGACACCCGCTTCCTGGAGCAGATTGCTTTGCCCAAAATAGCCCTATAACAAACGGGCTGCTGAACTACCTCGTGATGAAACCTATGAACATTTGTAGTATTTTACATTGAGCTGAATAATTTATTAATGTTTAATATTTCACAACAGTAAAGCAGAAAACCTGATGAAATTTTCATATCTGCTATTATAAGCTAAATGGATTGAGATGCAGCTGGGTGGTGCTGAGTGCCTGCGAGCAGGTGTAGGCTCCCCCATGTGGCAGACCCATGTGGCCAGAGTAACTCTCCCCTGCCTGTTACCCCACAGGTCCTGTGCACTTGGGAGAACCGGGTGCTTGAGGGTGTCTTCAGTTTGGCTGAACAGCAGGCCTTATTTAGGAAGTGATTTCACTAGGGCCAGGCCTCTTCCTTATTCCTTTAATTTTCCTCACTGCTCTGTTTTGGATGCCTGAATTGTCCATCATTGGTACAGATTGCATTCTTTGTGAGATAATCAACATCCAAGGAAAACGTGACTGGTGATTAACAATAGCCATTAAGTAATAATATGATTAATAATCTGAAAAAGAGTATATATAGTGATAGTGAAAGTCCCTTGGTCATGTCCGACTCTTTGTGACCCCATGAACTATACAGTCCATGGAATTTTCCAGGCCAGAATACTGGAGTGGGTAGCCTATCCCTTCTCCAGGGGATCGTCCCAATCCAGGGATCGAACCCAGGTCTCCTGCATTGCAGGCAGATATTTTTTACCATCTGAGCCACCAGGGAAGCCTGATCAATAATCTGAAAAAGAATATATATATTCTTGAAATAATATGAAATATAATACTATGAAATATATGAAATAACTGAAATAATATGGTGGCCTCACCTTGGGGAGAGTTGAAAGTACTTTTGGTGTCTTAAAGGATAATTGTATTATGTTAAAGCCTCCTTTAGGAGATTTAAATACGAGAAGAATAACATGAGGGAATTTTGGGGAGCCAAAGGGATGCCATGGAATGGACAGATTATTTTTGACCTACTACTATCCAAATAGTCCACTTCAGAAAATGGAGGGAGGCAGGTGCCATCTCTCCTGGCTTCCTGGCAACCAGGGTGCAGGCAGGAACCCAGCCTGAGTCAGCTGGATGTTCCTGCCCAGGACCCTGAAAGTTGCACCACAGGGTTGCTCAGGATAGGAAGACACGGTTCTCTGTAGCTGAGACAGACAGGAGTCCAGTGACAGGGCCACCAGTGGTGGTGGGCCCAGAAGGCTGTTTTCAGGGTCTGAGCTTCTCAAAGTCTTATTCCCCTTCATTTTCTTCTCTATTCCGAACCCGATTCTCCAGGCTTCATCGATTCTGTGAGCTAGCCAAGGCACTGCAATTAAACTTCTTTTTTGCTTCACTTCGCTGGTGGTGTTTTCTGTTATTTGCCTGGCACAACACAGATTATTAGAGCTTTCAATACACTATAAATCACTTTTTTTGTGTGTATGTCTGTGTTTTAGAACTTAACTCAGTGCGTTAGAGAATTAGCAACTGGGGCTTTCAAAAGCCTTCATAGGGAAAGAAACAATTCACTCACAGACCTCATCCTAAGAAGGCTTGGAGCAGAAATCGTTAGTGGGATGAATGAGGTGATTCAGATCTGGGCTAACCCTTAACCTGAACTAGGATGTGGGAGAATTTTGCTTGACATGGTTTCTACCTTTCACACCCTACATTTGGTCCCCGGTATTTATAGAGAGAGGAGGCTGGAGGAATCTTCATAGAAGTGACTTGAAAGATTTTTAAACTAATTGAGAAGATGAATGATTTTGAATAGTGTTTCATTTATTGATTTCCCATTTACTGATGTATACAAATACCAAGTTCCTAGAATAGCAGCTGGCCCATAGGAAGAGAACAGAGTAACAGAGACCAGGGGCAGGAGACTATCGGGTAAAATATATACCATCAATGACCTCATTTAACCTCCCTTTATAACCTGGTCTAAATCCCAGCTTGGAGGTTCAAAAAACCACTGAAATGAGTGTGTCAGCATGAACGTGGGTTGAGGACAATTTTTCTTGGCATTTTAGCCATAGGGATGCAGAGAAGCTGAGAGAGAAACTATGTCTTATTTGGTGTGGTTTCAGGCTTCACGAAAGCCAAATCAAAACCAAACTTAAAAGTGGAAAACAGCCCATCACTCTCAACCAAATACAGAAAACTTTTTTTTTCTCATAAAACAACTCCTCTTTGGATTCCTGTTCCTTTTGCTCACTGAGTGACATCTTGTAACCTGACCGGGATGGCTACAGGCTGGGAATTCTTGACCACAGTGTGAGTAACTACTGGCCCTTCACTCTCCCCGCTTCTTTAAAGTGCTATCGCCCTCACTCCCCAAAGCCAGACCAGTGAGAACGCCGCACGCAGGCCTGTTCTCTGCCAGTGCTCCTCCTTCAAGGCCATGATGCTGAGGGCTGACCCCCAGATCTCACATCACGTTCCTCCTGAGTCAGGCAGCTCTCTTCCAAGGAGTGTTGCAGGGACCCAAGTTGCTTCCATCTTATGACTTTGCCATCTTGTGCTGCTTGTGCTACAAAAAGGCCAGCCTGGTGTCACTCAGTGGGCAGGTAGGGGGAGAATGTGAAGACTTATGCACCTCATATTCAACCAGATCAGTCTGAAGTGACATGTATCACTTCTGCCCACATTCCATTGGCAAGATATATGGTGCCATCCAAATACAAGGGGAGCTGGGAAATGTAGTCCTGTACCACCCAAATGCAGGGGAAGCGAGGGAATGTTGGCTGGCTCCCAAGCAACAGTGTCATGCTGTGGGCCCATGTTGGTCTGCCACCATCTCTACTCTTCTATCTAATACTGAAACCTTCCCCAACAACCAGCCTTTGATTCACCACCTTGGGGAGAGAAACTACATGAATGAATTTACTTTCTGCCATTAATATATGCTAACATTTTATTATTCCCAGAATACTTAAAATTTTAAAAAGAATAGGAAGATAAAGCAGTGAATCTAAAGGTAGAGGAGGTATTTTGGAATGGGGGATATTCCTGCTATGATATCTTCTGTTAATTTGTAGAGGGACACACATTCATCTATGTGCTAGGGGGATTCACCTCCAAGTCTCCAAGCCTGCCCATATCAGAGAAGGGACAGAAAACATCCCTTTCATAGGTTTTCAAACAAATTCCAGCATAGCTGTGCCCTCAGTGGCTCTGTAAGTCCAGAGGCAGAGCTGCTGGCATCTACTTGGCGAACAGCTTGGTTGATGCTGCCCAGCTCCATTGGAGTGGGCGGGAGATTGATCAGAGCCTCATCCATTTTCCAATGCTGATAGATTTCCTGATTCACTCACTTGGGCCAGACATGCATCTCCTGTAGGCAGTAAAAATGTCAATAACCGCTTTCTTTTTACTCTTCTTTCCAAGCTGGAGACAAGTTTCCATTAAATCCTTAACCCATGCTTTCTTGATTAAATCAAATTTACAGCCAGTGTAGAGGGACAGAATTTCAGCCACATTCACCTTGCCCTCTGTAAAGTACTCTGGACTTGGCTTTTCAACAACTCTCGTATTTTATGCCTCACGTATCAGTTTCCAGGCAAGGCCAAGGGCAGGCTCTTGGCTAAGCTTTGGATACGGTGAAGCTTTTTCACCTTCTTTGTGAGCCTTGTGTCCCCAAGACACAGGAAGGGGAGGTGGCAATGCAGTGAGGATGGCTCATGGGGAGGGTGGTGGCATCTGCCTGAGAGTGGGTGACATTGGAGAGAAAGTGGTGACAACTGGGAGAAGCCAGGTTCACTAACTTTTTGGTCATTTAATTAAAGCCAACCATGTCTGTGTTTCTGTCATCTTCTAAGAAACTGAGCTGATAGAGAAATTTATACTTGAGTATTAAAGACTCTGATGCTGGGAGGGATTGGGGGCAAGAGGAGAAGGGGACGACAGAGGATGAGATGGCTGGATGGCATCACCGACTTGATGGACATGGGTTTGGGTGAACTCCGGGAGTTGGTGATGGACAGGGAGGCCTGATGTGCTGCAATTCATGGGGTCGCAAAGAGTCGGACACGACTGAGTGACTGAACTGAACTGAACTGACTAAGGACTAATCAGAGTTAATGTTACCGATTACTCAACTCCATGTCAGTCACTACGCTAACCAGTTTATACATGACCTCAGCTAATAGTTCCTGTAAGCCTACAAAGAAAGTACTATGACTATCTTCATCTTACAGATGAGGAAATGGAACTCAAGAAGAGGATAAATAACCTTCCCAAGGCCACACATCAGTGAGTGCTGGAGCTAGGAGGGGACTCCCTAAGCCTGGCTCCAGAGCCCATTCTTTTGCCTGCTGTCCTACTGTGCAATTGCAAGAGTTTCTTTGGAAAAGAATCTGTATCTCTCTCTCTATCTATATATATGTATATACACACACACACATATGTATATATGTGCATATATATATGTTTATCTCCAGGGTATCTTCCTTACCCAGGGATTGAACCCGCATCTCCTGCATTGCAGGCAGATTCTTTACCATCTGAGCCACCAAGGAAGCCAAATATATATAAATAACTTAGCTCTATACCTGAAATAACACAACACTGTAAATCAACTGTACTTCAATAAAAAAATGAACTGAAAAAAGGAAGAGCTTCTATGTCATTGCTCCCAGAAATGGTTGCATTTTAAAAGGGTCAAGAATGAAGATAATGGAATAAAGCAATGCTGGTGGCCACTTGACAGGGAGGTGAGGGAGACCTTTTGGGCTGGAAAGTCTTTACAACATGTCTTTCAAATCATGCCAAGCCTTTGGTGCAGTTTGTTGTCTATTGATAAGCCCAGTCTGTGATCATGTCCAAGATGGAGAGTGTTACACTCATTCTTTTTTTTTTTAATTGAAGGAGAGTTGATTTACAATTTCATATTAGTTTCAAGTGTACATCGAAGTATTTCAGTTATCACACACACACACACACACACACACACACACACACACACACACGGGCTTCCCAGGTGGCTCAGAGGTAAGAATCCGCCTGCCAATGCAGGAAACACAAGAGATGTGGGTTTAATTCCTAGGTCAGGAAGATACTCTAGAATAGGAAATGGCAATCTGCTCCAGTATTATTGCTTGGAAAATCCCATGGACAGAGGAGCCTGGCTGGCTACAGTCAATGAGGTTGCAAAATGTAGGACATGACTGAGTGACTGAGCACACACATATACATACATACATTCTTTTTCATTATAGGTTATTACAAGATATTGAGTATAGTTCTCTGTGCTATACAGTTGGTCCTTATTGGTTATTTATTTTGTATATAGTAGTGTGTATATGTTACATTTGGAGAAGGCAATGGCACCCCACTCCAGTACTCTTGGCTGGAAAATCCCATGGGTGGAGGAGCCTGTTAGGCTGCAGTCCATGGTGTCTCGAAGAATTGGACATGACTGAGCGACTTCACTTTTACTTTTCACTTTCATGCATTGGAGAAGGAAATGGCAACCCACTTCAGTGTTCTTGCCTGGAGAATCCCAAGGACGGTGGAGCCTGGTGGGCTGCTGTCTATGGGGTCCCACAGAGTCAGACATGACTGAAGCGACTTAGCAGCAGCAGAAGCATATGTTACATTACAAAGGTCTGTCTAGTCAAAGCTATAGTTTTTCCAGCAGTCATGTATGGATGTGAGGGTTAGACTATAAAGAAACCTGAGCACTGAAGGATTGATGCTTTTGAACTATGGTGTTGGAGAAGACTCTTGAGAGTCCCTTGGACTGCAAGGAGATCCAACCAGTCCATCCTAAAGGAAATTACTCCTGAATATTCATTGGAAGGACTGATGCTGAAGCTGAAACTTCAATACTTTGGCCACCTGATGTGAAGAACTGACTCATTTGGAAAGACCCTGATGTGGGACAGATTGAAGGCGGGAGGAGAAGGGGACAACAGAGGATGAGATGGTTGGATGGTATCACCAGTGCAATGGACATGACTTTGAGTAGGCTCTGGGAGTTGGTGATTGACAGGGAAGCCTGGCATGCTGCAGTCCATGGGGCTGCAAAGAGTTGGACATGACTGAGTGACTGAACTGAACTGAACTGAACTGAGTGTGTATATGTTAATCCCAAACTCGTAATTTATCCCTCCACTTTCCCTTTGGTAACTATAAGATTGTTCTGTATGTCTGTTAAGTCTGTTTCTGTTCTGTAATAAGTTCATTTATATCATTTAAAAAAGATTACTATGTAAGTGATATCATATGATATTTGTCTTTTTCTGACCTACTTCACTTAGTGTGATAATCTCTGTGTTCATCCATGTTGCTGCAAATGACATTATTTAATTTTTTTTTATGGCTGAGTAGTATTCCATTGCATATATGTACCACATTTTTTTTTACCCATCTGTTAATGGACATTTAGTTTGCTTTCGTGTCTTGGCTATTGTGAGTAGTGCTGCAGTGAATATCAGAGTGCATGTATTTTTTGAATTATGGTTTTCTCTGGATACATGACCAGAAGTAGGATTGTTGGATCATATGAGAACTTAATTTTTAGTTTTCTGAAGGCACTCTTTACTGTTCTCCACAGTGGCTGCACCAATTCACATTCCCACCAACAGTGTAGGAGGGTTCTTTTTTTCCACACTCTCTCCAGCATTGGTTATTTGCATACTTTTGGATGATGAGGCAGGCCATCCTCATTCTTTTTATTTTATTTTACTTTTAATTGGAGGATAATTACTTCACAATACTGTGTGTGGCTTATGCCATACATCAATATGAATCAGCCATAGGCATACCCATGTCCCCAACCTCTTAAACCTCTTACCACCTCCTTCCCCATCCCACCCCTCTAGGTTGTTACAGAGCACTGACTTTGGGTTCCCTGTGTCACACAGCAAATTCCCACTGGAATCTACTTTACATATGGTAATGTGTATGTTTCAATGCTACTCTCTCAAATAATTCCACCTTCTCCTTCCCCCACTGTGTCCATAAGTCTGCTCTCCATGTCTGCATCTCCATTGCTTCCCTGTAGGCAGGTTCACCAGCACCATCTTTCTAGATTTCATATATAGCATCGTCCTCATTCTTAATTCTCAGGTGTGGAGTTGGAAGAGTCGAGATCAGTTTTGAGCTGGTCATGAATGGGTTGGAAGGAACGCAGAGAGACATAGAGGAGCCCAGTCACCACCCTTCAGTCTCTGAATTTGTGTTTTCCTCACACTAGTGTTGTGCATTTTCACACTTTAAAAAAAATCAGCCTTGAGTCAGATTCTTCAACCTATGATTATATGAGCGTCCTTCCAAATGGATGTGACTACTAGAGTAAGAGTAGGATATTAGTTTTGCATGGGTGGCCATTTTGGAAAAGCATTTAGAGCCCTCACTTGTGCAGAGAGCTTTGGGGGTGGGGGCCACTGGGGTGAGAGGGTCAATGGGCCCGCCCCCTCCCAAACACCCTGGTGGCTTCTTAGGGAGAGCCTCTACCACTAATAGTTAGCAAACAGATAATATAAGAAGCTCCCTCCTAGGTGCTTCTGGGGACATTCAGTCATTTGCCCCTGAAGCCTTGTAGGGATAACAAAGGCCCAGGGAGTTAAAGTGGTCAGGGGAGGAGGTTAGGGGAAGACCCGGACTTAGCCTGGGCTGCTTTGCCGGGTGGGTAGTGGGTGTGGAATGTTGCTGCCTATGGGACCAGGGCTGCGGCTGGTGGCGGGGTCTGAGGGGAAGGAACCCAGGTGTTACTGTCCCTGTGTCTATGTGTGCTGCCACCTCCCCCTTGAAGTAACCCTGGGCTGAGGTGAACAGCCTCAGGGAACAGGATGGGTCGAGGGTTTGGATTGGACCTTGCAGACAGCCATCTTTCTGAGTCTTGCCATGACCTTTCCTCTGTGGAGTACATTCATGGTATCTTCCTCTTCTGTAAGGACATGAGTCCTCTTGGATTAGGACACCACACTTATGACCTGCATAGCGTTGTGCACAAGGACATCAGGCCAAGTAGCAAGGTGACGGGGCCCTGCTGACTTAACCTTGCACCTGGTATGGAGCAGAGCCTACACAGAGAAAAGGGCACAATTTTTCCAGTTTTCCTATAAGTCGTGTGTCCTCACCTTGCTGTGCTCCTCCCACCCCCACTGCGGCCTTGACTCAGAGGAGGGCCTTGATCTAATTTCCCCAAAGGTTCTACCTAGCCTGGATCTGCTCTGGGTTTGGGTATCCCAGACACCCTACATTTGGGATGGGATCCTGAGAAGTGGTGAGGGACAGCCAAGAGGAGTGTCCACTGCTTCTGTTGTCCCCTAGGTAGAATGGCCATTCCTGAAAAGAAAGGAAGACGTGTGGAAGTGAGTAAAGGTGATTTGCCCGGGTCATAGTCTGATAGGCCTGTCATAACAGTTTACCACTCACTGGGGTGCTTCACTGGCAGAAATTAATTTTCTTAGAGTTCTGGAAGCTGGAAGTCCAAGCTCTGGGTGCTACAGGGTTGGTTTCTGGGGAGAGCTGTCTCCTTGCCTGGCAGATGGCTGTCTCTCTCTGTGTCCTGACATGACCTTCCCTCTGTGTATGCACATTCTGGCATCTCTTCTTGTAAGGACATGGGTCCTATTGGATTAGGACCTCACTCTTATGACCTCATTAACCTTGATGACCCTCTTAAAAGCCTGATCTCCAAATACAGTCACAGTGGGGCTGAGGCTACAACATATGATTTGGGTGGGTGGGTGTGTGTGCATGCTAAGTCACTTCAATCATGGCCTACTCTTTGTGACCCTATGGACTATATAGCCTGCCAGGCTGCTCTGTCCGTGGGATTCTCCAGGCAAGAATACTGAAACGGGTTGCCATTTCCTACTCCAGGGATCCTCCCGACTCAGGGATTGAACCTGCGTCTCTTATATCTTTTGCATTGGCAGGCATTATCTTTACCACTAACGCCACCTGGGAAGCCCCTAGGTAGGTGGGTGGAAGAGACAGTTCAGTCTGTAACAGCAGGGAATGCTTGCAATTTTGTTCGTGCTTTTGTAGTATCAGCAAAGTGTGTGTGTGTGTGTGTGTGTGTGATTCCAACTACTTTGCAATCTTCCAAAGCAAGGCTGTGTTTGAAAAGCCTTTTCTTAGCTGCTGTCCTCATAGCCCCCCCACCTTCCATCAGCGGGCCAAACACAGAAGGCACTGAATAAATGTGTGTGAACCAACCCCCCAGTGAAGCTTTCTGGTGGATACTGTTGCCAAAGATGACTCTCGACCACTCATCCATGGCTTTCTGTAGATGGGATCTGGGAGAACCCGGCTGGAGAGAATGCTCTGATTGGTTCACTCTTTGAAGGAAGGTAATGAAATTTTCAGAAGGGAAATGAACTCTCATTTCGGTCAGTTCACACTTCAATCTCACTTTGTTAAGGAACATTATTTATTCAGTAGCCTTTGGAACTCACATGCTTTGTATTTAATGGGTCCAATTATGCTCTTTATGGCATGTCTGTGAAAGGTGTCATTTTTACTATCCGAAAGTTGATTTGATGTGATCTCAGATGTTATCTTACTCCATGGGGGAGAGGCCCTTATAGCCCCCAGACTCCAGTAGTAAGAATGAGCAGAGAAAGAAGCTTTTTTCTATGCATAATTCTAGAATTGCCATCGACAAAGGTCCTGAAGGATGCAGATCTTTCACTTATTCAAAGACTGTTCATTTTTCATTTTATTAAATACTAAAGTAGCTTATTTTTCTGAATGGCAAAAAAACTGATACACCTTAAAAATGTAAACAAAGAAGAATAGTATAAAAATTAGTGATGATTCATAACTCTGCCACTTAGGGACAACCTTAGAGGTTTGAATGTGTTACCATTTGATTTTCTTCCTAAGATCATGCACATGTATATGTATGTTCATCCCCTGCCTTTTTCATAATAAAGCATAATATATATGATCTAAATGTTTCCTTCCCCTAATTTAAAAATATTTTAATCATGAAAAATTCCAAATATGTACTAAAGCAGATTGTATAATATATTGCTTCTCTATTTGTGACTCATCTTAAAAAAATTTTTAGATTTATTACAAAACATTGGCTATATTTCCCTGTGCTATACAATCTATCATTTTTTAAATTTTGATTGATTTATTTATGTACGTCTGCACTGAGTCTCCATCATTGTGTGAGGGCTTTTCTCTAGTTACGGTGCGTGGGCTTCTCATTGTGGTGACTTCTCTTGCTGTAGAACATGGGCTCTAGGGTGGATGGGCTGCAGTAGTTTCGGCACATGGGCTCAGTAGTTGTGGCTCCTGGGTTCTAGAGCACAGGCTCGGTAGCTGTGGTCAGGGGCTTAGTTGTGCAGTGGCATGTGGGATCTTCCTGGACCAGGGATTGAACCCATGTCTCCTGCATTGGCAGGCAGATTCTTTACCTCTGAGCCACTAGGGGAGCCCCTGTACAATGTATTCTTGTTGCTTATCTGTTCTACACATAGTAGTTTGTATCTTTTAATCCTATACTCCTATCTTGCCCGCCCCCTTCTCTGTCCCCACTGGTAACCACTAGTTTGTTTTCTATATCTGTAAGTCTGTTTTGCATATACATTTATTTGTATTATTCTTTAGATTTCACATAAAAATGATACCATATGGTATTTGTCTTCCTCTGTCTGACTTATTTTTCACTCACTTATATATCACTAAGCATAATATTCTCTAGGTCCATCCTTGTGGCTGCAAATGGCAGAATTTCATTCATTTTTATGGTTGCATAATGTTCATTTGTGGCTAATCTTGTTTTGTCTGTATTTTAATTTACCCCCTCCCCAGATTATTTTGAAGCAAATCCTAGCCATCATATAATTTATTCAGTAACTTTCTCCCTAAAAGATAGAGATACTTCAGAAATAACAATATTTTTCTCATGCTTAAATAATTAACAGCAATATCTTAGAAATTCTCAAATATCAGTCACTGTTAAAATGTCTTTGTCTTACAGTGATTTGTCTGAATCAGGATCAAGTTTTCTACTTGTAACTGGCTGTTTTGGTTATGTCTCTTCAATCTTTTTCATCCATAGTTTCCACCTTGATTTTTTTTTCTCCTTGCAGTTTACTTGTTGAAGAAACTTGTCATCTGTTCTATAGAATTTCTGTCTGAATTTTGCTGATTTCTTCCCTATGGCATCATTTATAATGTTCCCTTAAATTGCTAGTTCAATCTCAAACCTTGATCAGATTCAGATTCCATCCTTATTAGTCAAGTCTACTTCATAAATGGTATTGTGAACACACCCAGGAGGCACATAAAGTCTGCTGCTATCTCACTTTGAAATGTTACCTAGATCTATTATTTGTAGCTGAATTCTTTTCCCCCTCCTATTCATATGTTCTAGTCCCAACCCACAGTACCTCAGAATGTAACTGTATTTGGAGGCAAGGTGGCTAAGTTGAAATGAAGTCATTAGGTGTTCTTATACAAACAGGGGGCTTCCCTGGTGTTCACAAGTAAAGAATCCACCTGCCAATGCAGCAGATGTGGGTTCGATCCCTGGGTTGGGAGGATCCCCTGGAGTAGGCAATGGCAACCCACACCAGTATTCTTGCCTGGGAAATTACATGGACAGAGGAGCCTGAAGGGCTGCAGTCCATGGGGTTGCAAAAGAGTCAGACACAACTTGACAAATGTACAACAACAGATACAAAGAGGCAGTATGGACACAGACGCACACAGAGGGATGACCATGTGGGGACACAAGGAGAAGATGGCTCCACAAGCCAAGAAAGGACACTTCAGACACACTAGCGCTGCCGACGCCTTGATCATACTTCCAGCCACCAGAGCTGTGAAAAAATAAATTCCTGTCATTTTAAGCACCCCTGACCCCTGGTCTGTGGTACATTGTCAGGGCAGCTCTAGAAAACTGATACATCTATAAATTCATTAGACAATATATAATATATAAAATTGTTATATATTATAATCCTACCATATCTATTGTTTATCAGCTAAATAAATAAAACTGTAAAGATAAATTTTCCTCCAGTCACTATTTGGTCACCCATGGGGAAAATTAGCACAGGAAGAACAAGATAGATGCTTTATTCTTTTCCTTTATGTCCTAGTTTTCAAAATAATGGTTTGGTCTCTTATTATCCCCCCAAAATGAGTGACAGTTTTTTTTTCTTTTTTGTTTTTAGTATCAAATAGATTTTAAAATATTTGATGTGTTTCAATATACCTTTAATATATCATAAACATCTTTGTATGTCAATATAATTCTAAATGATTAGCTTTAATGACTACATGATTTTCCCATATATGAATGCATTAGAATTTATATAACCATTTCTTACTGTTAGACATTTACATTACAACCCTTTTGATTTAGTGTTTCCACTCAAGTTCAGTCTTGCTCTCGCAAATAAATACATTTTTCCCTGAAGCAAGGTAGTACTTTCCCTAATTTATTTGAAAAGGTGAAATTAGTAGATTAATTTTTAATGACGACTATGGTATGAAAGGCAGTCTGGTTAGTTGAGTGGCCTTTTTATTGAAGCTTGAAAGATCTTTTCTAGTCTGTCTATTTAAAATATTCATACCATGGGTGAGGGGAAAATCTCTTTTTTTCTCTCAAGATTTGAAGTTCTTCATCAAGGACAGAAGATAAAATAAGACTGGCAATTAAGCTCAAATAGTCATTAAGAGTGAAAAAATGATGGTGGCAAGTTACTTTTTGATATTTCTACATTTGCTTGAATGTTTTCATTTTTGAAAATCAGTGTTCTTGCTTTGAAAGAAACCATTGCTACCTTCGCTAATCCTTCTTAGTGGTAGGAACCAAGTCCACGGCCAACTTTGTCCATCACTGTGAGGACCAGAGCAGCTCTGGGTCAGGTGGCTGTCCATCCTGATATGCCTGGATTGTTACAGTTTGTGCCTATTCTGAAGCAGCTCCTCATAATGTCCCCTTTCACTCTCAAAAGAGTCCTGGTATGGTCAAGAAATTATATAATCATCCTAGATATTAACAGTCTTGTTTCCTTCTACCTGTTCAGATTTCTTCATGTCACAGTTTCCTCTAAGACAAGAGGTGCTAGTGAAGAACAAACTTCTTCCTGTCCACCCAGATGTCCCCTCTCCCCACAATCATGTGGCTATAATTAGTTTCCCCCAACTTTTGCTTATTTTTCGTTTAAGCAAATTTCTACCATCTCCCTCCTCATCCACTATTTTTTTTTTTTTATCATAGTCCCTTCAACAGGGCACAAAGCTGTCAGAGTAGGGAGGAAATTGCTGTGTAACAGATCTGAGTAGGATTGGGTCCACGCGGAAAACTGAGGCTGGAAGGGTGATTGTCTGCGCCAAGGCAGCACAACTAGGGAGTGAGAGCAGGACAAGGACCAGGGTCTCCCAATTTCTCTGCCAACTTATCTTGGCTATGTCATCCTTTTAATAATTGCTGGCAAATTTGATGTTTTGAAGAAGATGGGACCCTACCTCCCTTCCCCTCACTTTTGCCATCAGGTGATGAATTAGAATGAAAATATGTTTCACATCTAGTTCTGCTATAGGTGCTTTATTTACTACCAAATTCGTGTTTACTAGAAGCAGGCACAGAAGAGTTCTACAACTTCTCTCTGTAAACTTTGTCAAGTCCACACCCAATTCTTAGGCTCTTTGACAAGCACCTTGCAAAAAATGTTCACTTAGAAGCAGAGGCAACAGTATTCTGATGGCAGAATCAGAAATTTCTGGTTGGGTCGGGTGACAGCATCTTATGTTGAGGGCGATGAGAGAATGCAGTCTAGACCTGGAGCCATGGACGAAATCTGCTGGGTTTGACAGATTATTTCTTGTAAGGATGTGAACTCCCATCTGCCTTTCTAGCCAATTGCAGTCCTTGAGTACCATGTACTGAACCAGTGAAGGTATATTTCTCACAGTGGGGAAAGGATGGTTCACAGCAGCCCTTCAGCCTGGTCCTTTCCTTTGGGCAGGGTGCTGGAATGCCTCTGGGAAAGGAAGAAGGAAGGTAAAAGTTCTTGTAAACATGCTAATTTCAAGCCATGCAGATAACATTAATGGTAACTAACAGGGGAGTCCTTACCTGTGGAATGTTGTTAGCAGGATGTACCTGGTCTGTGTAAGGTTGCTTATGATAAGGAAACTTGGAATCTAGGGATTTTTTTTATCAGAAGTTTTTATCTGTATGGATACCAGAGGATGCACTGTTTAGCCTAAGGAATGAGAGAGAGCACAGGGTCAAATAAGGCTCTCAAGAATCAGAGATCTCACCCAGTATCAAAAATTTTGACTCCCTGGAAACTGTCCAGTAGGCTATATGACAATTTGAGTGTGAAAACAGACATATTTCCTAATCTAAGCGTATCCCTTTTGCATGAGAGATGTGGCTACATGCCATACCCCAGAGTCTTGTTAATGTAACAAAAAAGAATCTAGGAAGCTTATATCGGGGACAGGGGTGGGTCTAGACCCTTCCTTGCATCACTTCTGCTTCACAATTGCTTGTATTTTTGAAAGACAAAGTATCAAAATTTTTGATACTGGGTAAGATCTCTGATTCTTGAGAGCCTTATTTGACACTGTGCTCTCTCTCATTCCTTAGGCTAAACAGTGCATCCTCTGGTATCCATACAGATAAAAACTTCTGAGAGGCAACATCTTATTCTATTCTGGAGTGTGGATTTTTTATTTACTCATTTATTTTATTGTGTATTTTTATTTTTTAAAATTTATTTATTTTTTATTTGAAGGATAATTGCTTTACATAATTTTGTCATTTTCTGTCAAACATCAGCATAAATCAGCCTTTTAAAATAGTGATATCTGTTTACTAAAGTAAAGGAGAAGCAAAGGGGGAAAAGTATCATTTCACATTCCCTATGAACCATTAATGGGAGAAGGCAATGGCACCCCACTCCAGTACTCTTGCCTGGCAAATTCCATGGATGGAGGAGCCTGGTAGGCTGCAGTCCATGGGGTCGCTGAGTTGGACATGACTGAGTGACTTCACTTTCACTTTTCACTTTTATGCATTGGAGAAGGAAATGGCAACCCACTCCAGTGTTCTTGCCTGGAGAATCCCAGGGACGGGGCAGCCTGGTGGGCTGCCGTCTATGGGGTCACACAGAGTCAGACACGACTGAAGCGACTTAGCAGCAGCAGGAGCAGCAGCATGAGCCATTAATATTACCCAGTGAAAGTGAAAGTGTTAGTCACTCAGTCATGTCTGACACTTTGTGAATCCGAGGACTGTAGCCCACCAGGCTTCTCTATCCATGGCATTCTCCAGGCAAGAATACTACAGTGGATAGCCATTCCCTTCTCCAGGGGATCTTACCGACCCAGGGATCAAACCTGAGACTCCTGCTTGAAGGCAGGTTCTTTACCATCTGAGCCACTAGGGAATATCAGTGATTCAATAAGACTCTTTCCACTTTAAGTAAATGAAAAAAATTAACCCCTGTAAATAGCCCCACTTCTAATTTTTGAAATTTTAAAAACCTTTTTATTTTATATTGGAGTATAGCAGATTAACAATATTGTGATAGTTTCAGGTAGACAGCAAAGGGGCTTAGCCATACACATATATGTATCCATTCTCCCCCAAACTCCCCTCCCATCCAGGCTGCCACATAACATTGAGCAGTTTCCTGTGCTATACAGTAGGTGCTATATAGTAGGTCCTTGTTTGTTATCCATTAAAAATTTTATTTTTTTAAATTGAAGGATAATTGCTTTACAGAATTTTGTTGTTTTCTGTCAAACCTCAACATGAATCAGCCATCAGTTCAGTTCAGTTCAGTTCAGTCACTCAGTAATGTCTGACTCTTTGTGATCCTATGGACTGCAACATGCCAGGCTTCCCTGTCCATTACCAACTCCTGGAGTTTACTCAAACTCATGTCCATTGAGTTGATGATGCCATCCAGCCATCTCATCCTCTGTCGCCCCCTTTGCCTCCCGCCTTCAATCTTTCCCAGCATCAGGGTCTTTTCAAATGAGTCAGTTCTTTGCATCAGGTGGCCAAAGTATTGGAGTTTCAGCTTCAGCATCAGTCCTTCCAAAGAATATTCAGGACTGATTTCCTTTAGGATGAACTGGTTGGATCTCCTTGCAGTCCAAGGGACTCTCAAGAGTCTTCTCCAACACCATAGTTCAGAAGCATCAGTCTTCGGTACTCAGCTTTCTTTATAGTCCAACATTCATATCCATACATGACTACTGGAAAAACCATAGTCTTGACTAGATGGACCTTTGTCAGCAAAGTAATGTCTCTGCTTTTTAAAATGCTGTCTAGGTTAGTCCTAGTTCTTCTCCCAAGGAGCAAGTGTCTTTTAATTTCATGGCTGCAGTTACCATCTGCAGTGATTTGGGAGCTCCCCAAAATAAAGTCTGTCACTTCCACTGTTTCCCCATCTATTTCCCATGAAGTGATGGGACCAGATGCCATGATCTTCGTTTTCTGAATGTTGAGTTTTAAGTCAACTTTTTCACTCTCCTCTTTCACTTTTCATCAAGAGGCTCTTTAGTTCTTCTTCACTTTCTGCCCATAAAAGTGGTGAGTGAAAGTGAAGTCGCTCAGTTGTGTCAGACTCTTTGTGACCCCATGGACTGTAGCCTACCAGGCTCCTCCCTCCATGGGATTCTCTAGGCGAGAGTACTGGAGTGGGTTGCCATTTTCTTCTCCAGGAGATCTTCCCGACCCAGGGATCGAACCCGGGTCTCCCGCATTCCAGGCAGACGCTTTAACCTCTGAGCCACCAGGGAAGCATAAAGGTGGTGCCATCTGCATATCTGAGGTTATTGATATTTCTCCCAGCAATCTTGAATCAGCTATAGGTATACATATATCCCCTCCCTTTTGAGGCTCCCTTCTATCTCCCTCCCCATCCCACCCCTCTAGGTTGATACAGAGCCCTTGTTTGAGTTTCCTGAGCCATACAGCAAATTCCTGTTGGCTGTCTATTTTACATATGGTAATGTAAATTTCCATGTTATTCTTTTCATATGTCTCACCCTCTCCGCTCCTCTCCCCATGTCTGTAAGTCTGTTCTCTATGTCTGTTTCTCCTTTGCTGCCCTGTAAATAAATTCTTCAGTATCATTTTTTCTAGATTCCATATATGTACATTAGAAAACCATATTTATCTTTCTCTTTCTGAATTACTTCACTCTGTATGATAGGTTCTAGGTTCATCCACCTCATTAGAATTGACTCAAATGCATTCCTTTTTATGGCTAATATTCCATCGTGTATATGTACCACAACTTCCTTATTCATTCACTTATTGATGGGCATCTGGGTTGCTTCCATGTTCTAGCTATTGTAAATAGTGCTGCAATGAACGATGGGATACATGTGTTTTTTTCAATTTTGGTTTCCTCAGGGTATATGCCTAAGAGTGGGATTGCTGGGTCATATGGTGGTTTTATTCCTAGTTTTTAAATGAATCTCCATATCATCTTCCATAGTGGCTATATCAATTTACATTCCCACAAACAGTGCAAGAGCATTCCCCCTTTTTCCATATCTTCTCCAGCATTTATTGTTTGTAGACTTTTTGATGAGGGCCATTTTGACTGGTGTGAGGTGATATCTCATTGTAGTTTTGATTTGCCTTTCTCTAATAATGAGCAATGTTGAGCATCTTTTCATGTGTTTGTTAGCCATCTGTATATCTTCTTTGGAGAAATGTCTGTTTAGGTCTTTTTTCCCACTTTTTGATTGGGTTGCTTGCTTTTCTGGTATTGAGTTGTATGAGCTGCTTGTATATTTTGGAAATTAATCCTTTGTCAGTTGCTTCATTTGCTATTATTTTCTCCCATTCTGAGGTTGTCTTTTCACCTTGCTTATAGTTTCCTTTCCTGTGCAAAGGCTTTTAAGTTTAATCAGGTCCCACTTGTTTGCTTTTGTTTTTATTTCCGTTACTTTAGGAGGTGGGTCATAGAGGATCTTTCTTTGATTTATGTCATGGAATGTTCTGCCTATGTTTTCCTCTAAGAGTTTTATAGCTTCTGGTCTTACATTTAGGTCTTTAATCCATTTTGAGTTTACCTTTGTGTATGGTGTTAGGAAGTGTTCTAATTTCATTCTTTTACATGTAGCTGTCCAGTTTTCCTGGCACCATTTATTGAAGAGGCTATCTTTGCCCCATTGTATATTCTTGCCTCCTTTGTCAAAAATATGGTACTCATATGTGCATGGGTTTATTTCTGGGCTTTCTACCTTGTTCCATTGGTCTATATTTCTGTTTTTGTGCCAGTACCATACTGTCTTGATGACCGTAGCTCTGTAGTATAATTAGAAGTCAGGAAGGTTGATTCCTCCAGCTCCATTATTCTTTCTCAAGACTGCTTTGGCTATTCAGGGTCTTTTGTGTTTCCATATGAATTGTGAAATTTTTTGTTCTAGTTCTGTGAAAAATGCCATTGGTATTTGATAGGGATCACGTTGAATCTGTAGATTGCATTTGGTGGTATAGTCCTTTTCACAATATTGATTCTTCCTACCCAGGAACATGGAATATCTCTCTATCTGTTTATGTCATCTTTGATTTATTTCATTAGTGTCTTATAATTTTCTGTGTACAGTTCTTCTTTCTCTGTAAGTAAGTTTATTCCTGGATATTTAATTCTTTTTGTTGCAGCGGTGAATGGGATTGACTCCTTAATTTCTCTTTCTGATTTTTCATTGTTAGTATATAGAAATGCAAGTGATTTCTGTGTATTGCTTTTGTATCCTGCAATTTTGCTAAATTCACTGATTAGCTCTAGTAATTTTCTGATACTATATTTAGGGTTTTCTGTGTACAGTATCATGTCATCTGCAAACAGTTAGAGCTTTACTTCTTCTCTTTTGATCTTGATTCCTTTTATTTCTTTTTCTTCTCTGATTGCTGTAGTTAGGACTCCCAGAACTATGTTGAATAATAGTTGTAAGGTGGACACTCTTGTTTTGTTCCTGATCTTAGGGGGAATGCTTTCAGTTTTTCACCATTGAGAATAATCTTTGCTGTAGGCTTATCATATATGGCCTTTACTATGTTGATGTAGGTTCCTTCTATGCCCATTTTTTGAAGAGTTTTAATCATAAATGGGTGCTGAAGTTTGTCAAAGGCTTTTTCTGCATCTATCGAGATTATCATATAGTTTTTATCTTTCTATTTGTTAATATGGTGTATCACATTGATTGACTGCATATATTGAAGAATCCTTGCATCCCTGGAATAAACCCAACTTGATCATGGTGCATGAGCTTTTTGATGTGTTGCTGAATTCTGTTTGCTAAAGTTTTGTTGAGGATTTTTGCATCTATGTTCATCAGTGATATTGGCCTGTAGTTTTCTTTTTTTGTGTTGTCTTTGTCTGGTTTTGGTATCAGGGTGATGCTGGCCTTGTAGAATGAGCTTGTAAGTGTTCCTTCCTCTGCAATTTTTTGAAAGAGTTTAGAAGGATAGGCATTAGCTCTTCTCAGCAGTGTGTACATATCTATCCCAAACTCCCTAACTATCTCTTCCTCTCAATCTTCCTCCTTGGCAACCATAAGTTTGTTCTCCAAGTCTGTGAATCTGTTTCTGTTCTGTAAATAAGTTAATTTGTATCTTTTATTTTTAGATTCTGCCTATAAGGGATGTCATAGGCTATTTCTCCTTTTCTCTCTGACGTACTTCCCTCAGTATGATAATCTCTAGGCCCATCCGTGTTGCTGTAAATGGCATTATTTCATTCTTTTTAATGGCTGAGTAATATTCCATAGTATACATGCACCACATCTTCTTTATCTATTTCTTTGTCGATGGACATTTAGGGGCTTTCATGTCTTGGTTATTGTAAACAGTGCTACAATGAACATTGGGGGTGCATGTATCCATTCAGGCTGTGTTTTTCTCCAGCTGTATATCCAGGAGTGGGATTGCTGGGCCATATGGTAGCTCTATTTTTAGAACCTCCATACTGCTCTTCATAGTGGCTGTACCAATGGAGAAAGTGTAGGAAGGTTCTCTCTTCTTGGAGTGTTGATTTATAATTAGGTGGTTCAGGTGTTCTTCAACCATCCCTGGATAGAGATTACAGTTAACTTGTTTACATAAATACATGATGCTGTTCATACTGAGATACTTTAATGCATTTTACAGACAACACATAGCAGACAGGCTACCCTGGTGGCTCAGAGGGTAGAATCTGCTTCAGTGCAGGACACCTGGGTTTGATCCCTGGATTGGGAAGATCCCTTGGAGAAAGGACTGGCAACCCATTCCAGAATCCTTTCCTGGAGAATTCCATGAACAGGTGAGCCTGGTGGGCTAAGGTCCGTAGGGTCACAAAGAGTCAGATATGACTGAGCAACTAATGCAGACAACATAACATTACCAATGCAGGATTATATCTCTTATAATCACTAGTGATGGTGATGAACAGCAAGGACAATCACATTAGTTTTGGCAGTAAGTACCAGTTGCTTTGTTATTGTTCTGTGCTATGCATATTACATCTATTAGCTATAGTTCAATACACCTGCAAGGTCTCTGTTCTCATTTTACAGGTGAAAAAAACATATTTCAGAGAGATTATGTAACATACCCAAGGTCACACATCACTTTGATCTCAAGTCTGTTGTACCTAAAGCCTTTGGATTTGCTTCAGCTCTGAACTGCCACCCATGTTGACCTTAAGAATTGGGATGAATGGGAGCTTTGGTTTTTGGTAGTTTTAGGTTTACAGTGGCTTTAAGGAAGTCAACTGTGCATTTCACTGTAGGATCAATATGACAATGGTTTCAAATCTGTAATTTGAAAGCTCAAAGTGATGCTTATATGCTTAGCAACATTATCCTGCCAAACCTACTGGGGCCACAGACCTATCTCCATGGAAATTTCATTCAAGATTTTGAGAGTTGATACCAGAGCTTTGAGATGCCAAAGCTAGAGCAGCTGCAACAAAAGGTGAGACAGTTCACAAAAAAGTTCTCCTTCCTGGCACCTTTGATCTTTACAACTTCCTTTCCCATGCTTGGCTAAAATGGAAGAAGGAACAAAGGTGAAGTGCTCCCACAGTGCCTGCCAGGGAATGGTATCTGATACTATGATTCTGAGGGATTTGCTTTGCATGTAAATTCATAAACACATTGGCAGCTGTATCATCTGGATGGTTTCCAATCCCCTCATTGGAAGAAGGTTGGGAGTTTCTTACAGTCACTGCTGCTGTACCTCTGGTACTCAGAATACAGCCTGTCTTGTGGCTGGTCACAGTAAATGTTTATTAAATGACTCATCTTCCACAGATAGGCATTTTGTTCCTGGCTGAATGTTCCCAAATCCATGTGTCAAAGCCCTCAGTCCCAATGTGATCGTATTAAGAGTTGAGGCCTTTGAGAGGTAAGTTCAGATGGGATCATGAGGGTGGGGCTCCTCTGATGGTATTAGTGCCCTTAGAAGAAGGGAAGAGACATGAACATCTCTCTCCTCCATGCTCACATGCCAAGGAAAGGCCATACAAGGATATAGGGAGAAAGTGGCAACAGAGGCTCTCACCAGACACCTGCTGGTACCTTGGTTTTCAACTTCCCACCTCTAGAATTGTGAGAGATAAGTGTTGGCTATTTAAGCCAACTGGTCTATGGAATTTGTATAGAGCCATCCAAGTGAGGGCACATTTTGGACATCAGAATGGTTCCACTTAACCCAGTAAAAGCCTGGGGGACTGAATTTCGCTCAGCCACCTCAGGCATGTGTCACTCTTGTCTTCCAGCCTTGAGACAGCAGGTAGCTCAAGTGCAGGTTGCAGCCTTCTCCAGGATATCCCAGCTATACCTGCATTTGAGGCACCCCTGACTGCCTGAGCACTCAGGGAATTTGTCCACTTGCCTGAAGGATGTGTGACTGTGGGCACAGACCTAGGCAGGCTGGCAGAGTTAGGCTGCACCTGCAGGTCCCAAGTTCCAGCTGCCTCAATGGCATTGCTGGAGGAAAGCTCATTTGGGGTGGTGACGGGGTGACTTTGATCCCAATAAATAGAAATTCTACTTCCCTTGCTCCATCTCCTTCCTATTTAATTTACAGCCTGTGCAACGGAGAGAGAGGGCAGGGGACATAAAACCATTAATAAATGTGCCTTACTTCCTTGAGGTGTCAGGGCACACAATAGAAAAGGCTTCATCTTCAGCTCAGGGTCCATGTCAATGAGTTTGAAGCAGCACGTAATTTCTGGCAAAGACCTTTCTGGCTCACAGATGACAAGTGAGGTCGAGTGTATGTTTTGCACTTGTTTTTAAAGCTACGAAGGGCAGAGGTTGGGAGGTGGGATGAGAGAGTAGTCCCATGTCTAAATTCTTTTTGTTATTAGTGACCTCAGGCTGTCTCTTTCTGGGTGATGTGCCTTGCTGGGACCTGGGAGGTCTGAGTGACTGCTTTTGGATCCCAACGCTGTGCTGTCACCAACTCTCATTTAGACTGGTGATAAAATGGTCACATGACTCATTTTCCAAACATGGACACTTTGAGAATCAGAGTATTAATTACATGGGACAAAAGGTGAAACCAGGACTGTCCTGGGCAAACTGGAATATAGTGTGTACCTTAGCCAGTGACCTCTAACATTTATCACTTGCAATGAAGTCTTCAGATCATGGGACTTCCCTGGTAGTCGTGGCTAAGACTTCATGCTCCCAACAAAGGGGCCTGGGTTCAATCCTTGGTCAAGGAACTAGATCCTGCGTGCTGCAACTAAGATTGAAGATACCGTGTGCCACAACTAAGACCCTGTGCAGCTGAATAGATAAATATTTTTAAAAAAACAAAGCTTCAGGCCATCTCCCTACTTTCAGAAATTTCCCGCTAACCATTGCAGCAAAGGAGAAAATCTTTCCTATGGGCTCACCTAGGCGCTTTGTTCTTCTAACAGATATTGATTGAGGATCTCTTCTGGGTACACAGTTGTAAAGAAGACAGGCATGGTTCTTGATCTTGTGTCACTTACAGTCTAATTCAAGTGTGGTCTTGGATGGACAAACGATGGCCACGACATCATTTCTTATCCACTGAGCCACCAGGCAAGTCCTTTTGGTACATCCTTAAGTGCACTGGGACCCTGGGGGCAAGGGGTGGGGTAAGTGTGTTAAGGAAGTCCTCAGAGTAAGACAGCCAAGCTCGGGAGAAAGATGTCGGTTCCAATTCTGACTGTCATGCTTGACTTGGTGCCACGCAGCAAGATGCCTAGGCTCTCCAACAAACAGTAATAGCTACAGAGTGCCTGCTGCATGAGTCCTAGCTTGCTCATTGTTTGTCCTCTGAAAGTGAAAGAAAATGAAAGTGTTAGTCACTCAGTTGTGTCTGACTCTTTGCAACCTCATGACTATAGCCTGCCAGGTTCTTTTCTGTCCATGGAATTCTCTAGGCAAGAATACTGGAGCAAGTAGCCATTCCCCTTTGGGGAATGGGGGTTTTTCCTGACCCAGGATTGAACCCAGAACTCCCACATTGCATTCAGATTCTTTACCATCTGAGCCACCAGGAAAGCTGTTCATTGCTTGTCCTCTGCTGGTGCTGCTGCTAAGTCGCTTCAGCCATGTCCGACTCTGTGCGACCCCATAGACGGCAGCCCACCAGGCTCCCTCGTCCCTGGGATTCTACAGGCAAGAATACTGGAGTGAGTTGTCATTTCCTTCTCCAATGCATGAAAGTGAAAAGTCAAAGTGAAGTCGCTCAGTCATGTCTGACTCTTTGCTACCCCATGGACTGCAGCCTACCAGGCTCCTCCGTCCATGGGATTTTCCAGGCAAGAGTACTGGAGTGGGGTGCCATTGCCTTCTCCAGCTGAGCAACACTCAAATAGATAATCTTATCCCATTTTACAGTTGAGGCTCAGAAAGAATTAGTGACCTGCCGATGATCCCATTGGAGGTAAAAAGCAAGTTTATATCAATATTTGAACCTAAGTTGATACTACAGGCTCCCTCACAGGAGCTGCAGGAGACATGGGTTTGATCCCTGGGTCAGGAAAATCCCCTGGAGGAGGGCATGGCAACCCATTCCAGTACTCTTGCCTGGAAAATCCCACGGACAGAGGAACCTGGTGGGCTACAGTCCACGGGGTTGCAAAGAGTTCCACACAACTGAAGCCACTTGGCACACACGCACTGTCCTCACAACTATTCCACTATTCCAGTGGTTCGGGCACCAGCAGAAGCAGCCTTATCTGGAACCTTGTTCAAAAGGCAAATTCTTTTTTCCTACTTTGTTCCTTTTATTTTAGTTAATTAATTAAAAATTTATTTTATTAAAGTTCAGTTGATTTGCCAAGTTGTATCAGTTTCTGCTGTACAGCAAAGTGAGTTAGTTGTACATACATATACATTCTCTTACATATTCTTTTCCATCATGGTTTATCTCAGGGTATTGAATGTAATTCCCTGTGCTATACAGTAGGACCATGTTGTTTATCCATTCTACACATAATAGTTTGCATCTGCTAATGCCAAACTCTCAGTCCATCCCCCACCACTCCTGCCTCCCCTTGGCAACCACAAATCTGTTCTCTGTGTCTGTGAGTCTGTTTCTGTTTCATAGATGGGTTCATTTGTGTCATATTTTGGATTCCACATATAAATGATATCATGTGGTGTTTGTCTGACTTTCTTCACTTAGTATGATCATCTCTAGGTCCATCCATATTGCTACAAATGGCATTATTTCATTTTTTAAAGACTGAATAGTATCTCCTTGTATATATGTGTAAAAGTATATGTGTGTATTTGTGTATCTCACATCTTCTTAATTCAATTGTCTGTTGATGGACAATCAGGTTGTGTTCATGTCTTGGCTTGTCAATAGTTAGTCTGCTAAGTATTTGGAACATAGTAAATAGGAGGTTCAAAGAGTGAGGAAAACCATCTGTCTGGGCAGGGGAGGGCATTTTGGATGACTGGGTGCTGCCCAACCGGCTGCTATTGCTAGCAGGGTATGGAGCCGTCCTCCCATTGTCTTTAAATTTCGTCCTTCTTTCCTGTCTGTAGGAGATGATCATGATCATTATTACTGGTGAGACACCTGTTCAGGGTAATGAACAGTTCAGTTCACTGCAATCAGCAATGAGCAGCTCCTTGTAATTGGCTCATAAGAATGACAAGGTGTTGAAAGCGCAGTTAAGGCCTTTCCAATTCACATGTGCCATTAGCAGGAGCTCATTAAAGACATGAACGAAGAGAAAGTGTAAATAAAGAAGCCTGCTGTTGGTAATTACAGCTGTACATCTGACCGCCTCCTCCCAGGGCTCAGCCGAGAGGGGCTCCAGATGCCGGCACCTCCTGGCCCCTGTGTCTCTGCCTCTTTGTTTATGCCATTTCTCAGGATGTGAATCTCTGTGGACCTGCAGGTGGGCTAGGATGCAACTTACAGAGAGGCAGTGATACATGTACATGACCCAGCCGGGTAGTTCCAGCCCAGTCTGTGGGGGTCTCAACAGCACCCCTTTCCTGCTGCCTCCTGGGGGCACAGCCTGGAACCTCAGTGTGGGCAGAGTGACCTTGCAGGTCTTGTGATGTGGAGTTCTTTGGCCTGTCTTCCCTACTGTAAAAATAAAGGTAAGTGACAACCAAGATTACCAAAAAAAACCCTGTCTCTACTATATATAAAATAGATAACCAAGAAGGACCTACTATATAGCACAGGCAACTACACTCAATATTTAGTAATAACCTATAAGGGAAAAAAATCTTTAAAAGAATACATAGATCTTTTATCATATATCTTAATACAAAGATACATAACTGAATCACTTTGTTGTACACCTGAAACCAGCACAAATTATAAACCCACTATACTTCAATTAATAAAATGTGCTTAATGTATGGTCAAGAAACACCTGTTGAGTAATTCCTCTATGTGAGGCTCCATTTTGGGACATTCTGCTTTGATTTCAACATGTTTCTAACTAGAGGTGTTCCTGAAGCCAGCTGTCTACAAAGGCAGCTCAGTAAACCAGCTGCATGATATGATTCAAGGTGCAGAGAAAGGAATCTTTTTCTATATTTAAAAAATCCTACCAAACAATAAAACATTCTAAAGACAACAGAAATGTCTCAGTGTATCCTGAGGGGAAAGAGGATTTTTTAAGGAATCCCTTGAGACTGAGAGGAGTTTTTGTATGAACTCTGCCCTTTCGGCAGGTGCTCTGATGGGGGCCGAGCAGTCCAAGACAGTGGGTCTGCTCTGTAGTCTTGTGGTCCAGGGCTGATATTTTTAAAAAATATTCTTTTCAATTATGCTTTATCACAGGGTACAGAACATAGTTCCCTCTGCTATACAGTAGGACCTTCTTGTTTGTCCATCTTATATATAATAATTTGCATCTGGTAATCCCAAACTCTCAGTCCATCCCCATTATCCCTACCCGTCTTTGGTACCCACAGGTATGTTCTCTATGTGAGTCTGTTTCTGTTTTGTAGATAAGTTCATTTGTGTTTATTTTCTGTTGTTGTTCAGTCACTAAGTCATGTCCAAGTCTTGTGACCCCATGGACTGCAGCTCGCCAGGCTCCTCTCTCCTCCACTATCTCCGGGAGTTTCCTCAAATTTATGTCCATTGAATTGGTCATGCCATCCAACCATCTCATCCTTTGTCACCCCTTTCTCTTCCTACCCTCAATCTTCCCATGCATTAGTGTCTTTTCTAATGAGTCAGCTCTTTGCATCAGGTGGCCAAGTGTTAAAGCTTCAGTTTCAGCATCAGTCCTTCCAGTGAATATTCAGGGTTATTTCCTTTAGGATTGATTGGTTGGATCTCTTTGCAGTCCAAAGGACTCTCAAGAGTCTTCTCCAACACCACAGTTGAAAAACATCAATTCTTTGGTGCTTAGCCTTCCTAATGGTCCAACTCTCACATCTGTAACATGACTACTGGAAAACCGGTAGCTTTGACTGTACGGACCTTTGTTGGCAAAGTAATATCTCTGCTTTTAAATATGCTGTCTAGGTTTGTCATAGTTTTTCTACCAAGGAGCAAGTGTCCTTTAATTTCATGGGAGCAGTAACCTTTCATAGTGATTTTGGAGCCCCTCAAAATAAAGTCTGTCACTGTTTTTCCATCTATTTGCCATGAAGTGATGGGACCAGACACCATGATCTTCATTTTTTGAATGTTGAGTTTTAAGCCATTTTTTTCACTCTCCTCTTTCACCTTCATCAAGAGGCTCTTTAGTTCCTCTTTGCTTTCTGCCATAAGGGTGTGTCATCTGCATATTTGAGGTTATTGATATTTCTCCCAGCAAACTTGATTCCAGCTTGTGATTCATCCAGCCCAGCATTTCCCATGATGTACTCTGAATATAAGTTAAATGAAGAGAATGACAATATACAGTCTTGACATACTTCTTTCCCAATTTTGAACCATTCTGTTGTCCCATGTCCAGTTCTAACTGTTGCTTCTTGTCCTGTATACAGGTTTCTCAGGAGACAGGTAAGTGGTGTGGTATTCTCATCTCTTTAAGAATTTTCCACAGTTATATTTTAGATTCCACATACAAGTGATATCATATGCTATTTGTCTTTGTCTGACTTAACTGCCTCCTGAGAAATCTGTATGCAAGTCAAGAAGCAACAATTAGAACTGGACATGGAACAAACAGACTGGTTTCAAATCAGGAAAGGAATACATCAAGGCTGTGTATTGTCACCCTGCTTATTTACCTTATATGCAGAGTACATCATGTGAAATGCTGGGCTGGATGAAGAACTAAAGAGCCTCTTGATGAAAGTGAAAGAGGAGAGTGAAAAAGTTGACTTAAAATTCAACATTCAGAAAACTGAGATCATGGCATCTGGTCCCATCGCTTCATGGCAAATAGATGGGGAAACAATGGAAACACTCACAGACTTTATATTTTGGGGTTCCAAAATCACTGCAGATGGTGATTGCAGCAATGAAACTAAGACACTTGTTCCTTGGAAGAAAAGCTATGACCAACCTAGACAGCATATTAAAAAGCAGAGACATTACTTTGCTGACAAAGGTCCATCTAGTCAAAGCTATGGTTTTTCCAGTAGTCGTGTATGGATATGAGAGTTGGACTATAAAGAAAGCTGAGCACTGAAGAACTGATGCTTTTGAACTGTGGTATTGGAGAAGACTCTTGAGAGTCTCTTGGACAGCAAGGAGATCAAACCAGTCAATCCTAATGGAAATCAACCCTGAATATTCATTGGAAGAACTGATGCTGAAGCTCCTATACTGTGTTCACCTCATGTGAAGAACTGACTCCTTAGAAAAAACCCTGATGCTGGGAAATTTGAAGACAGGAGAAGGGGATGACAGAGGGTGAAATGGTTGGATGGCATCAGTGACTCAATGGACATGAGTTGAGTAAGCTCCAGGTGTTGGTGATGGACAGGGAGGCCTGGCATGCTGCAGTCCATGGGGTCGCAAAGAGTCGGACACAAATGAGCGACTGGACTGACTTACTTCACTTAGTACAATAAACTCTAGGTCCATCCATGTTGCTGTAAATGACATCATTTCATTCTTTTTTTATGACTGAGTAGTGTTCTATTTTGTATATGTTCCATCTCTTTGTTCAAATTCATCTGTCGATAGACATTTAGTTTGCTTCCATGTCTTAGCTGTTGTTAATAGGGCTGCAATGAACACTGGAGTGAATTATCTTTTCATATTAGAGCTTGTCTGAATATACAGGGCATGACATGACCCTTTAATAGCACAGGTATACTATGTGTCTGTTCATATATTGTGCATGTTTGTGTTTTATATACAAAAAGAGTAAGATGTTTTTCACCCCCTTCAAACATTCCCACTGCAATGCAGACATGTAGATGGAAAATGATGATGGCAAAGATAAAGACTCACAGAGGTATTAAGAAATGGCTGTAGCTGTCCCTGTGCAGCACTCTGTGCTGGGTGTTGTCCCAAGTACTTTAGATCCAGGGTCCCCACCCCTGGGCCTAGGACTGGTATTGGGCTATGGCCTGTTAGGAACTGGGTTGCAGAGCAGGTAGTGAGTGGTGGGTGAACGAGTGAAACTTCATCTGCTGCTACCCGTTACTTGCATTAGCACCTGAACCATCCGCCTGACATCTCTGGTCCACGATAAAATTGTCTTCCAAGAAATCGGTCCCTGATGCCAAACAAGCTGGGGACTGTTGCTTTAGACAACATATAGTTTGATCCCCACAGTGAAGGACTTAGTTGATGGGAAAACTGAGGTAGAGAGTAATCAAGTGACTTGTCCACAGAAGTGTCCACGTTTGCAGTTGATAAAAAGTCTGGGACTTCGGTTGATCCTTCCAATTCTGCTGACCACACCCAAGCATTTCGGATAGTTGGGTGTTTTCTCCTTAATGACTTGCAGGGAAGCACATTTTCTAGTTTATGTGCCCCACTACCCCAGCATGGACAACACCAACTTGTTATCAGTGAAACTAGTGTCTGATGGGTGCAGTGCAAGGTGGAAGGGAGGAAGTGTTGTCCCTCTCCTGTGGCTCTGCCCTGGAACTTGGTGCTGAGACAGTGGGACTTGGTGTAGTTGGTTGAATTAAACTTTAGTGTCTACATACATGTTTGCAGCTGTGCATTCTAGAAGGACCACATCAAAAAAGTGAAACTGTCCCAGGTCCAATAAAAGTCCTGTTTTGGATGTGGAAAAAAGAACGCTTCTCTACTGTTGGGAATGTAAGTTGGTACAGTCATTCCGAAGAGCAGCATGGAGATTTCTTAAACCCTAAAAATAGAGTTGCCATATGATCCAGCAATCCCACTTCTGGGCATATATCTGAAAAAGATGAAAACTCTAATTAAAAAAGATACCTGCAACCCAATGTTCATTGCAGCACTATTTACAATAGCCAGGATATTAAGCAACTTAAATGTCCATTGACAGATGAATGGATAAAGATGTTTGCTGCTGCTGCTGCTAAGTCGCTTCAGTCGTGTCCGACTCTGTGCGACCCCATAGATGGCAGCCCACCAGGCTCCCCCGTCCCTGGGATTATCCAGGCAAGAACACTGGAGTGGGTTGCCATTTCCTTCTCCAATGCATGAAAAGTGAAGAGTGAAAGTGTTTACTCAGCCCTAACAAGGAATGGAGTAATGCCATTTGCAACAACATAGATGGACCTAGGGACTATCATACTACGTTAAGTCAGTCATAGAAAGACAAATACCGTATGATATCACCTGTATGTGAAATTAAAAAAATCAATACAAATGAGTTTACATGCAAAACAGAAATAGACTCACAGACATAGAAAACAGTCTTATGGTTACCAAAAGGGGAAGGGGATGAGGGATGAATTAAGAGCTCAGGATTAACATAAACACACTACTATATGTAAAATAGATAACCAATAAGCATAGGGAACTATACTTAGTATCTTATAATAACCTATAATGGAAAAGAATAATCCTCCTATACGTCAATAAAAAAAATACAAAAACTATGCAGGTGATTAAGATGTATAGTTCACTGGTCTAGCTAAAGCTAGTCAACAATTAAGTACAGTCCATATGTACCAAAATGATAACAAAAACGTTTGCCTTCCTCCATTATTTCATTGCTAGGAATTTATTCAAAGAGAATCCCAGATGCACATGACATTCTAACTACAGTGCTTATTAAATTTTACTTATAATGGGAAACCTGAGATTGAAAAACAATAGGCTTTCAAATTACATTTCTTTTGATCCAGACATAATCAGATTTGCCAACAAATATTTATCTAGATCCCAAGGATAGCTGCATAATGGTGAAAAGCTGGAAATATCTTAATTTTCACAATTAGGTTGGGTGAATAAAAATGTACTTTATCTACACATGATATATACCATACCATCATTAAATGATGATAAAGATGAATATTTAATGGTGGAGGAACAGTCTTCGTGTTGTGTGAAGTGAATAAAAATACAATCTGAGGATTGGGAACCTGTCTACACCTGTGGTGGATTCATGTTGATGTACGGCAAAACCAATACAATATTGTAAAGTAATTAGCCTCTAATTAAAATAAATAAATTTAAATTAAAAAAATACAATCTGAGTCAACAAATCTTTAATGGGTGCTTATTGTGTGTCGCCAGGCAGTGCTCTAGGCCCTAGGAAGGCATTAGTGAACAAACACAGCAAAACCCCGACGTAACCGTGTAGATGACAGTCTAGTGTGGGGAGAGAGGTGATTTTATGGCACGTTAGGAGGTTAAAAGTGTGACAGAAAGTAGATCCGTCTAAGGAAGATAGAGGATGGTGAGGGTGTGTAGGGGTGGTGAGTGGAGGGTTTTCAGTCTGAAAAAAGCCTCAGTCTGGACAGCCTCACTGAGAAGGTAGCATTTGGGTTAAGATTGAGGGAGTGAATAAACAACAAATTCCTACTGTGTGGCACAGGGGACTATATGATAAACCATAGTGGAAAAGAATATGGAAAAGTATGCATTGGGTTGGTCAAAACGTTCATTTGGGGTTTTCTTTAAGATGGTAAGAAAAAACTCGAATGAACTTTTTGGCCAACCCAATATATGTATGTATAACTGAATCACTTTGCTGTATAGAAGAAATGAACACAACATAGTAAATCAACTATATTCCAATAAAATAAATTAAAAAAAAAGATTGAAGGGGGATGAAGGAGTGACCATGGGATAGGAAAGGCCCCAGGTGAAGGGGACCTTGCAAGGGCCCTGGGGCCACGTGTACCTGGCTCATCCAGGGACCATTGAGGGATCCAATATGGCTGGAGTCAGGCAAGGAGGGGTGAGGCCAAAAAGGTGAGAGCAGTGTGATTACAGACGGTCCTGAAAGCCACTGCCAGGAGTTCTACTTTTGCTTGAAGAGAAATGGGAGGGATGTTTTCTGTGTTTATTATATTCTATAGCTGCACTGTCCAGTATGATAACCTCTAACTCCTTGTGGCCACTGAGAACCTGAATTGTGGCTACTTTGGACTGAGTGCATTGTAACTGTAAAATACACGCTGGGCTCAAAGGCCGAATTCAATACTGCTGCTGCTGTTGCTGCTAAGTTGCTTCATTCGTGACCGACTCTTTGCGACCCCATGGACTGTGGCCTGCCAGGCTCCTCTGTCCATGGGATTCTCCAAGCAAGAATACTGGAGTGGGTTGCTGTGCCCTCTTCCAGGGGATTTTCTCAACCCAGAGATCAAACCTGCATTTCCTGTGGTTCCTGCATTATAGGCAGATTCTTTGCTACTCAGCCACTGGGGGAAGCCCAAGTCTGTATTCTTTAGTACAAAAAATAATTTAAAATATCTTCATCATTTTTATATTTGATTACACATTGAAATGGCAATATTTTAGATATATGGACTTTTTTTTCACTTTGTAAAAATAATTCATTTATTTTTATCTGAAATGCAGTGGATTTTTGCCATTTGTTCTTTCTTGTCATATGGGCTATGAAGAAGAGCAGGTTTAAACACGTGTAACTCATTCTGTCACCTCCTGCCCACTGTCTTCTGGACAGCTGTTGTTTTCGCAGCATTTCTTTGTGACAGCAACCAGCAACAGTAGGGGACTTCTGGACTTTGTATTGTCAGACCCTTGCGCAACCTTGGATGGATCTGTGATTGTATCCTTTGCTGCTAAAGCAGTACAGCCTCCACAGGTTGGCAGTTTCTCTCCTATTGGCCTGATCAGAAAATCTTGGGCAAATTGTGAATTCTTCAAGATAGCTGCTGTTTCTTCATCCACTTCAACAGTTTCATCTTTCTTAAATGTTAAATTTGTATCAAATATTGAGTCTTTTTCGTGTCCCATGATTCCTCCATTATAAATAACTTGGCATCTTTTGGTTGGTCCTGTCTTAGGGAATTTGAAGAGGTGAAATGTTACAGAAACAAAGCAGCAGTCACCAATCACGTTTTCTAGATCCTTGTTTTGAACTGTAATGAGATTGGCAATGACCAAACGTGAGGGCAGAAGCCAATTTTTTGGGCAAAGATAGGAAGGTCTTTCTAGTACAAAGTACCACCCAGGCACTCACCCCATAAAACTTTGTGTGTCCTGATTTTTCCTGGCAATTCAAGACTAGCAAAGATGTCACTGAAATATAGCCTTCCACCATGTTTAACATTCAATATATCTCCTGCAGCACTTGCTGTTCATTAGGTACAAGGTTAATGACATAATTGGATATCACAATATCATAACACTCATTCTTGATTCCAGCGTCTTCCAGTTTCTCTATGTAGCCATGAATAAAGGTCACATTGGGTGCCTGGAAGCCATATTTTTCCATGTGATATTCAATGTACTTGTTAGCCACTTCTACCTGACCTCCTGTCATGTCTATTCCAGTGACATGTCCCTTCTCACCAACAAACTAACTAAGAGCATAGCAATCTCAGTTAATTTGACTACCCAGGTCCAAAATCCAGCAGTTTTCCAGACACTCAGAGATGACCAGACCACAGCCATAATACCTCAAGGATGCTTCCTCGTGTATATACTGCAGGGCTTCCTGGCTGTTTTTGCAACCAGCCTGCTGCAGTGACACAGGCATTGGTCTGCTGATACCTTCAGCACCTGCACGTCTTTCTGGATCTCAGTGTCGCGGGGGGTCACCATGTTTCCTCTGTATCCAGGACTTGGGAACCCTTCAGATGGCTCTTGAGGCTAGATAAGTCCAACTCTTTGTGATGCCATGGACTGTACCCCACCTGGCTCCTCTGTCCGTGGGATTCTCCAGGCAAGAAAACTGGAGTGGGTTTCCATGCCCTCCTCCAGGGGATCTTTCCAACCCAGGGGTCAAACTCAGGTCTCCTACATTACAGGCAGATTCTTTACTGATGGAGCCGCCAGGGAAGCTATAGATATCGAATTAAATAAATATATTGTTAAACTTAATCCAGTTGCTTCATTCTCCTTTCATGGATGTGGCTAGTAGAAAATGCAAGTTTACGGGTGTGATCCCCTCCTATTTCCACTGGACAATCCTGTTCCATAGAGAACAACGGGATTGTTCAGTCACTCAATCATGTCTGACTCTCTGTGACCCCATGGACTGCAGCACACAAAGCTTTCCTGTCCTTCACTATCTCCCTGAGTTTGCTCAAACTCATGTCCATTGAGTCAGTGATGCCATCCAACCACCTCATCCTCTGTCACCCGCTTCTCCTCCTGCCCTCAATCTTTCCCAGCATCAGGGTCTTATCCAACGAGTTGGCTCTTCGTATCAGGTGGCCAAAGTATTGGAGCTTCAGCTTCAGCATCAGTCCTTCCAATGAATATTCAGGGTTGATTTCCTTTAGGATTGACTGGTTTGTTTTCCTTGCTGTCCAGATGACTTCAGTTCTATAGATGAGAGTTGGAAGTAAATGGGACCCCTGTGATTGTGTCAGAGGTGAGCAGAAATGGTAGGAGATGGGATATAGATTCACATTTATTTATTTTGGGGCTGTGCTGTGTGGCTTGTGGGGTCATAGTTCCCCTACCAGGGACTGAACCTGTGCCTTCAGCAGTGAAAGCTCAGAGTCCTAATCACTGGACCACATGGGAATTCCTAGGATATATTTTGAATCATAAATGATACAGTTTTGGGGACAGACTGGATGGGAGTGTGAGAAGATAACTGTAGGGTTTTTAACTAGGAAACTGAAAGGGTGGAGCTGGGACTGATCAGGTCTCAGCATCAGGTATTGAATTTGAGGTGTCCACAGCACAGCCAAATAGAGATGCTTGGTAGAGAGTTACAGAGGGGAGTCTGGAATTGGAAGAGAGGGCAGGGCTGAGGAGTGAGCTTGGAGGGGCTGTTTCAAGCCTAAGTCTAGACAAGGACCCCAGGGAAGAGAAGAGGACTGAGCCCCTGGTGCTCCATCTCTGAGAGGCTGGAGGAAGAGAAGAAACTGTAAAGCAAGCCAAGAATGGATGGGGAATGGGGGACTGGAGGACTGACATCTTACAAGCAGAGCAAAGAAAGAGCTTTCAGGAGGAAGGAGAGGGAAAGAGAGGCAAACACCAGAGAGAAGAGGGCTCTTTTAGTGGAAAGCTGATGGGAAGGTCTGAAGGCAGACCCACCAGGGAGGAATTTGGAGGAGGCAATTGCTGCAATTTTTTTTTCTAAGAAATTAGTGCAAAAAGGAGCAGAAAACTGGGAAGATAGCATTAAGATTAGGCTATGCATCCAAATGTGAACAGTTGCACCCTTGGGATGATGAATGTGCTTCTTAAAATTTTGTTGTGACTTAAGAAAATAATTCCTATAACAACCAGGTCCATTTTGAGCAGAAAAAGTTCTAAAATCAACAGTGGAGTTTGTACAATTTCTTAATAGCAAAACCCTCTAATCAGCTCAGTTCTTAAATACAGAATTGGAAGTTGGGAGCTCCCTATGGATGTTTTCAAATTTCCCTTAAAAAATGGAGTAGCATTATCTTTTTTTCTTGGGCTGAGACACAATATTGAATTTCTTCTTAAATTACTAGGAGCTGGCTTGTCTCTAGAACGGACCTGAACAAATTGACCTACCCTCTATCAATGAAGGGCTTTTAAAAGGATCTTCTTGCCTTTCAGCCTTTTTTAAACAAATATTTTTAATTGAAGGATAATTGATTTACAATATTGTGTTGGTTTCTGCCACACAGCAACGTGGATCTGCCATAGGTACACATATGTCCCCTCCTTCTTGAACCTCCCTCCCACCTCCTACCCCATCCCAACCCTCTAGGTTGTCATAGAGCCCTGGTTTGAGTTCCCTCAGTCATACAGCAAATTCCCGTTGGCTATTTATTTTACATATAGTAGCGTATATACTTACATGCTACTCTCTCCATTCGTCCCACCCTCTCTGCCCCACCCCCGCTCCTGTGTCCATAAGTTTGTTCTTTATGTCTGTGTCTCCTTTGCTATGCTGCAAATAGGATCATCAGTATCATTTTTCTAGATCTTATACATATGTGTTAAAATACGATATTTATTTTTCTCTTCTGACTTACTTCACTCTGTATAATGAGCTCTAGTTTCATCCACCTCATTAGCACTGACCAAATTTGTTCCTTTTCCTTTTTATGCCTGAGTAATACTCTACACACACACACACACACACACACACACACACATGAAGTGAAGAGAAGTCTCTCAGTTGTGTCCAACTCTTTGTGACCCCATGGACTGTAGCCTGCCAGGCTCCTTTGTGCATGGGACTTTCCAGGCAAGAATACTGGAGTGGGTTGCCATTTCCTTCTCCAGGGGATCTTCGTGGCCCAAGGATTGAACCCAGGTCTCCTGCACTGTAGGGAGACTCTTTACTGTCTGAACTACCAGGGAAGCCCATATATATATAACAGCTTCTTTATCCATTCATCTGCTGATAGACATCTATGTTGCTTCCATGTTCTAGCTATTGTAAATAGTGCTGCAATGAACATTGTGATACATGTGTCTTGTTCAATTATGGTTTTCTCAGTGCCATTTAGTCTTTTAGTGTGAAAGTCAAGGGGAAATTCCCTGTCAGGATTATTCCCATGTGAATGGTACTTAGGCCAGTATTTGGTGCAGCCCCTGTTTTTACTTGAGAAGTGATTATTCACAGTAAAATAGTGATAGCTGCTATTCACTGAGTGTTCAACACAGGCCAGATATGATGTTAAGAACTTTATCTACATTTATCGATATTAATATAATCAGCATACAAACCTATGAGTTAGATATTCTTATTATGTCCTTTTTGATGGCTAAGGTAGCTAAAACTCAGAGATCACATAGGTGGTAGGGCCAGATTTGCCTGATCAAAGTTCAGGTTCCAGTCTACTCTCAGGGGTGACCAAAACGGGGTGAAACCTCCCTTCCCCCTCCAGGCCTCTCCTGTGGGTAGGTAGGGAGGCAGTGCACTGGGGACTCCGCTGCGGCTGCCATTGGGAAGTTTTCAGTCAAGATTTTAGAATAAGCAAGAAATGTATTTTCTTACTGAAGGAAGAGTTTTCATGCCTTCAGAGCTTAAAAACTAGTCAAGAAAAGTGCTCAGTACTGTCTGTAACCTTGGCCTGTGATAGAGTTTTGGCAAGTCCAGTCTCTGGTATCACTAAGAGGGGGTCAAGCCCTCCATTTATCTCTGTGTCAGAGGGAGTTGCATCTTAGCAATGGGAGAAAATGTCTTAAATTCCTTGAAGAAGACAAACAAAGAAACTGAAATAAATAAATAAAGGGAAAAAAATCCCAGAAACAAAAAGAAAACAAACTTTTTTAGGTTGTGTATCCAAAAATTATTCCTGTGGTATTTTGATTCCCCAAATAAAAGACCCTCATACTGTTGAGTTCCATTGAAAAATGTCCCTTGTGAACCACACTGTTGGTGGAAATGGAAGTTGGCATAGCCACTGTGGAAAACAGTATGGAGGCTCCTCAGAAAACTAAAAATAGAACTACCATATGATTCAGCAATTATATGAGCATATATCCAGACAAAACTCTAATCTAAAAGGATACGGCACCTTTATTTTCATAGCAGCACTATTCACATGGAAAGAACCTAAATGTCCATTGACAGATGACTGGTTAAAGAATGGAATATATACACAATGGAATACTACTAAGCCATAAAAAGAATGAAACAATGGCATTTGCAGCAACATGGATGGACCTAGAGATTATCATACTAAGTGTAATGAGTCAGATAGAGAAAGACAAATACCATATGACATCAATTATATGTGGAATCTAAAATACGGCACAGATGAATCTAACTGCAAAACAGAAACAGACTTACAGACACAGAGAACAGACTGGTTGCCAAGGGGTGGGGGCGGGGGGAGGGGGTAGCTTAAGATTGGTGGAAACAAACTATTATATAGAGACTGGATAAACAACAAGGCCCTACTGTACAGCACAGGGAACTATATTCAACAGCCTTATGAAAAACCATATGGAAAAGAATATGAAAAAGAATGTATATATATATATATATATAACTGAATCACTTTGCTGTACTGCAGAAATAAACACAAGATTATAAATCAACTATACTTCATTCACTTTTCACTTTCATGCACTGGAGAAGGAAATGGCAACCCACTCCAGTGTTCTTGCCTGGAGAATCCCAGGGACAGGGGAGCCTGGTGGGCTGCCGTCTATGGAGGTCGCACAGAGTCGGACACGACTGAAGCGACTTAGCAGCAGCAGCAGCAGCATACTTCATTAAAAAAAGGAAATAAAATGTGCCAGTCCAGGTTCGATGCACGATACTGGATGCTTGGGGCTGGTGCACTGGGACGACCCAGAGGAAGGTATGGGGAGGGAGGAGGGAGGAGGGTTCAGGATGAGGAACACATGTATACCTGTGGCGGATCCATTTTGATATTTGGCAAAACTAATACAATATTGTAAAGTTTAAAAATAAAATAAAATTTAAAAAAAAGAAATGCTAAAAAAAATAAATAAAATAAAAAGTCAAAAAAAAAAAAGAAATAAAATGTCCCTTGTTATTACACAGATTTGATTGTTTTGCTAGCTAGTGACAACCCTATAGAGTGTATTCTACAGCAAGTTCGATAAATAGAATAAACACTTCCACTGTTTCCTCTGCTGCTGCTGCTAAGTCGCTTCAGTCGTGTCCGACTCTGTGCGACCCCATAGACGGAAGCCCACCAGGCTTCTCTGTCCCTGGGATTCTCCAGGCAAGAACACTGGAGTGGGTTGCCATTTCCTTGTCCAATGCAGGAAAGTGAAAAGTGAAAGTGAAGTCGCTCAGTCGTGTCCGACTCTTTGCGACCCCATGGACTGCAGCCTCCTTCGTCCATGCGATTTTCCAGGCAAGAGTACTGGAGTCGGTTGCCATTGCCTTCTCTGACTGTTTCCTCTTGTCTCCCCTTTATGAAAGGGAGTAATAACATCCCTCACAGTCTGGAGCTAAAGTAAGTGTTCAGCATGTTGGCCGCCCATAATAAAGTCTTGGTAAATGTTAGCTGACATTAATAATAAATTCATACTAGATGACTGCCATAATTAGCATATCAAACCCTGGCCTAAGCATCACACCCTACTTCTTGAGCTAAAATACCTTCTTTGTAGGTAAATTGTGCTTGGGAGATGTTTAATAGTTTTATTCTTTTAAATAGGTAAATATTTCTCCCATAATTTGATTTACTCTGTAAGATGAACCCAGTTAATTATTTGTCCCTCTGATGGAAGCATCAATTTTATATATCTAAATTTGTATGGATTCAACTTTAGTGGAGAAAATCTGAATTGACCAAAGTGGCTGTAGGTTGCAGACTGCAAACATACTCAGGCGTCTAGAGAAAGTAGAGCTTCTTTAAGCTGTCCATAAATGCAGTGTTCCTTTAAATTAACTTTAAGTCCTTCTAGGTTTAAAATAGTGTGGCCTGATTAATTTGTTAGGTAACATATTCAAAAAATTTTTTGATGCATTTCAAGCTTATTTTATTATTATTATTATTAGCAACATTTTTGGCTGCCCTGTGGCATGTGGGATACTAGTTCCCTGACCAGAGGTCGAATCCTAGCACCCTGCCTTGGAAGTGTGGAGTCCTAACCACTGGACCACCAAGGGAGTCCCAACATATTCAAACCTTTAAGGAAAAAAAATGTTAGTCTTTTAATCCCCACCTTTCTCCCCTCCGATCTCCTCTCCAAGGTGGCATCTGGTATCCTGGGGTGAAGGGAGTCAAGTTGGATCCCTGCCCTCATCTGATACCCACTCTCCTACTCCCATCACCTGCCAGAAGCCTCCTCTCCCCAGGATTCCCTGGGCCAGAAGGGGGGCTTTTCCTTCCTTTTCTGATCAGATCTCCTACCCAGGCCTGGCTTCTAACGTATCAGATAGATTCTGAAGAAATGTACTCAGTCATAAAAAAGAACAAAATAATGCCATCTGCAGCAACAAGGATGGACTTAGAGATTGTCATTGTGAGTAAAGTAAGTCAGAAAGACAGATATCACATGATATCACTTATAATTGAAATCTAAAAAAGCTGTTTGTAAATAGGTAAAAATGAACCTATTTACCAAACAAATAGACGCACAGATGTAGAAATCAAACTTATGGTTATCAAGGGGCAAAGCGGGTGTGAGATGAGTTGGGAGATAGGGATTGACATATACACATTACTATATATAAAATAGATAACTACTAAGCACCTACTGCATAGCACAGGGAACCTTACTCAATACTCTGTGATGACCTATATGGAAACAGAATCTAAATAAGAGTGGATATATGTATACATACAACTGATTCACCTTGCTGTACGCGGGAAACTAACTCAAGAATGTAAATCAACTTTCAGCTTAAAAAAAATGTACAGTGTGAGGGTTGTGAGTTAAATTTTATTTGGGGCAAAATGAGGACCTCTGCCCGGGAGACAGTACCTCAGTTAGCTCTAAGAATCTGATCCAAAGAGGCAGTGGGGGAAGGATATGTGATTTTGGTGAAGGGGGAATACATGCAAGCAAGTACATATTTTTCCAGGTTTTTACCAATCTTGTGACGCTTTTGCTAGTTACAAGGAACAGTCATTATCATGAATGATTGCGGGGAGCGCCTACGCCGTCTCTCCTTCGAATACCCTGGATCAGCCGGGGCTGGTCCCCGGCAAATGATTTTAGTGTTTTTCTAGATATGGGGAGATACAAGAATTGGGCTCATGAAATCGGTTCCTGAAATTATCTAACTAATATCTAACTATCTGGAGACCTGTTTTGCCAGGTCCTTTCCTGCCCACTCCATTTCCCTTGAGCACAGAGTGCCTCACTTCTGGTCTCCACCCTGATTTCTTCTTAGAGAGTGTTGAAGATCAACAGCTACAGCAGCACATATTTTAATCCTGTAGAGGTGATGGCAAGTGACAACTTGTAGCTGACACAACTATACTCCAATAAAATGTAGTTGAAAAAAAGACATGTAGCAAATCCTTTCTTGTCTTTTTTTGTAATGCCTGACTTCTAAGCCTATGGTTTTGTTAAAGAGTTTGTGGCCTGGCCACCTTCTGCCATGGAGCAGTGAGCCCCCGCCCTGGAAATGGAGGGTTGCAAATGGAAAAGGAGAAGATGGGGTTAAAATGCCCTGATGGAATATTCACATGATGTCATCCCTGCAACTGTGTCTTGGAAATGAGTGAGGAGCTGGCCATCCAAATGGCCACATTAACTTGGGTAATTGCCATCTGTAAGTAACATGTGAAAATGGAAGGATGTGCCAGATGGTTCATAACTGCTGTGGCGATAGAATTAACAATGATTAGAAAGCTGACGGGTGGTACACCAAACACCAGGAGTTGCAGTGAGCAAACTCAGTCATCATTGGAAAAAGAACACCAAGAGGGCTTGTCAAAGTCTGCATGCACTGAAGTTCCCGTATGGATCCAAGATTTCGCCTGTGCTTATTCCTGCTTCATGAAGACTATCTGCTTCCTCATACTAGCATCATTTAACATCCCAAGGACAGGGTGTCAGTCAAATTCAGGGAAAAATGAGTAGCTAGAATTAATAAGGGGAATGTTGATTTTTATTTATTAGTTTCCATTCTCCTGGTTATTCAAATAGACCCATGTACTCTAACTCCCCTACTCACCTTGGTCTGTTCAGCTCTGGTAGCTTTATCCCTCCCTCTCTCCGCCTTCCTCCCTGCTTCCCTCCCTCCCTCCATTCTCCTGACTAAAGCCCTTCAGGCACCAGGGAAACAGCCCCTCAGAAACTTTGAGTCTCCGTCCCCAGCATAACAGTAGACCATGTTGGAAGGTGATGCTGGTCTGAGGCCTATGTCATCGCATATTTTGGAGATGAACACTGTTTTGGGACACAAGGAGGGTCTGAGTTGCAGACGCACTTGGTAAAGGAAAAGAAAAGCTAATTAAGTTGTCAAATTTTCCCTTGAAGACAGACTAATTAAATTGTCAAATTCTCTCTCTCAGAACACGTGAATACTCCAGTCTTACAAAACAGCGTCATTTTCCAATAGTGTCGACACCCGTTTTCTTTCTTTTTTTCACGTTCCAATTAGAAGGACTCACCGATTAGTCCAGTATTCACAAACATTGCATGTGATGGCTGACGAACATTTTGCAATATTGTATGCATGTCTAGATATAACACTGCAAAACACGATACTCTACTTTGGCATTTATATAGATAGTGAACACCAGAATCACAAATAATTTTATATATAAATGAATCATTAAAATTTTTAAATTAAATTTGAAAAAATTAAAAAAGCTTTAAGTACATTTGATTTTAAAATTTGGTATTTGTTACTTATGTTTCGCTAGCTTCAATAGATAATTTTACTTATTTTTGAAGAAAAAGAACTTCTTGGGAAATTTAGGAACAATAAGTTAAATTTTTCACTGATATGTTTGAAGAAAATAGATTTAAATTTTATGTACATTGAATACAATTCCATTTTTTAAAAATATTCCTTCTATCATTACTGATGATGGAAAATAAAATGATGTGTAAACCTTTAACATATGATTTTACTTTATTTTATTTTTTTAATTTTTTTTAAAATTTTATTTTATTTTTAAACTTTACAATATTATATTAGTTTTGCCAAATATCGAAATGAATCCACCACAGGTATACCTGTGTTCCCCATCCTGATCCCTCCTCCCTCCTCCCTCCCCATACCATCCCTCTGGATCGTCCCAGTGCACCAGCCCCAAGCATCCAGTATCGTGCATCGAACCTGGACTGGCAACTCGTTTCATACATGATATTATACATGTTTCAATGCCATTCTCCCAAATCTCCCCACCCTCTCCCTCTCCCACAGAGTCCATAAGACTGATCTATACATCAGTGTCTCTTTTGCTGTCTCGTACACAGGGTTATTGTTACCATCTTTCTAAATTCCATATATATGCGTTAGTATACTGTATTGGTGTTTTTCTTTCTGGCTTACTTCACTCTGTATAATAGGCTCCAGTTTCATCCATCTCATTAGAACTGATTCAAATGTATTCTTTTTAATGGCTGAGTAATACTCCATTGTGTATATGTACCACAGCTTTCTTATCCATTCATCTGCTGATGGGCATCTAGGTTGCTTCCATGTCCTGGCTATTATAAACAGTGCTGCGATGAACACTGGGGTACACGTGCCTCTTTCCCTTCTGGTTTCCTCAGTGTGTATGCCCAGCAGTGGGATTGCTGGATCATAAGGCAGTTCTATTTCCAGTTTTTGAAGGAATCTCCACACTGTTCTCCATAGTGGCTGTACTAGTTTGCATTCCCACCAACAGTGTAAGAGAGTTCCCTTTTCTCCACACCCTCTCCAGCATTTATTGCTTGTAGACTTTTGGATCGCAGCCATTCTGACTGGCGTGAAATGGTACCTCATAGTGGTTTTGATTTGCATTTCTCTGATAATGAGTGATGTTGAGCATCTTTTCATGTGTTTGTTAGCCATCTGTATGTCTTCTTTGGAGAAATGTCTATTTAGTTCTTTGGCCCATTTTTTGATTGGGTCATTTATTTTTCTGGAGTTGAGCTGTAGGAGTTGCTTGTATATTTTTGAGATTAGTTGTTTGTCAGTTGCTTCATTTGCTATTATTTTCTCCCATTCTGAAGGCTGCCTTTTAATAAAATAAAAAGAACTAGAAAAGTAGAAAGAGGCAGGATTGGGGTGAAGGGTGGGGGCTTCCCATGTTCAACCAGTCAGAGCTATTCATACAGTTATTTTATAAATTGAAATATACTGGGACTTCCCTGGCAGTCCAGTGGTTGGGACTTTGCCTTCCATTGCAGGGGGTGTGAGTCCAATCCCGTTTTGGACAGCAAGGATCCCACATGCCTCATGGCCAAAAAACCAAAACATAAAAGAGAAGCAATATTGCAACAAATTCAATAGAGATTTAAAAAATGGTTCACATAAAAAATAACAGTAAAATAAATAAATAAAATTTAAATATACTTGATACACAATATTATGTTAATTTCAGGGGTACTACATAGTGATCTGACATTTGCACACATTATGAAGTGATCACCATAAGTCTAGTAATCATCTGTTTCCATGCAAAGTTATTACCATATTATGAACCATATTCCTTACACTGTATGTTACATCCCTGCAGCTTATTTATTTTATGACTGGAGGTTTGTAACTGTTAATCCCCTTCACCTTTTTCACATCCCTCTCTCTACTTGTTTGTCCTTTGTACCTGTATGTTTTTATTTTGTTTCATTTTGATTGTTTTATTTTTTAGATTCCACATAGAAGTGAGATCCTTCGTTGTTTGTCTGATTTCCTTCACTTAGCATAATACCCTTTAGAGTCACCCATGTTGTAGCAAATGGCAAGATTTCATTTTTTATGGCTAATATTCCATTGTAGACATATACCACAAATTATTTACCAGTCAGACACTTAGGTTCTTTCTATATCTTGGCTTTGGCTCAGTGGTAAAGAATCGAGCTGCCAGTGCAGGAGATGCAGGAGACTCCAGTTTGATCCCTGAGTGTGGAAGATCCCCTGGAGGAGGAAATGGCAACCCATTCCAGTATTCTTGCCTGGGTAATCCCATGGACAGAGGAGCCTAGAGGGTTACAGCCCATAAGGTTTCAAAGAGTCAGACACAACTGAGCACACATGCATATCTTGGCTACTATTGTAAATAAGACTGCAATAAATATTGATATGCATATATATATTTTTAATTAGTGTCTTTGTTTTCTTCATGTAAATACCCAAAAGTGAAATTGCTGGGTCATATGGTAGCTCTAGTTTTAATCTTTTGAGGAGTCTCCATACTATTTTCCATAGTAGCTGGACCGATTTACATTCCCATTAATAGTACATGGTTCCATTTTCTCCATGTCCTCAACAACACTTTTTATTTCTTGTCTTTTTGATAATAGCCATTCTTTTTTTTTAATCTGCATTTAATTAATGATTAGTGATGTTGAACCAACTTTTCATATGTCTGTTGACTATCTGACTGTCTTTGGAAAAATGTCTATTCAAATCCTCTGCCCATTTTAAAAATTGGGTTGGTTTTTTAAAATTGGGGTTGTTTGTTTGCTTGATATTGAGTTGTATGAATTTTTGTATATTTTGGATATCAGCCCCTTTTTGAATATATTATTTACAAATATCTTTTCCCTTTCAGTAAGCTGCTTTTTCATTTTGGTGTGCAAAAGCTTTTTAGATTGATGTAGTCTTATTTGTTTATTTTTGCTTTTATTTCCCTTGCCCGAAGAGAAAGATCCAGAAAAACATTGCTAAGGCATATGTCAAAGAATGTAATGCTATGTTTCTTCTACTAGGAATTTTATGGTTTCAGGTCATACATTTAAGTCTGATCCATTTTGAGTTTATTTTTGCATATGGTGAAAATAGTTTGATTTGATTATTTTGCATACAGCTCTTTAGCTTTCCCACATCATTTACTGAAGAGGCTGTATTTTCCCTCTTGTGTATTCTTGCCTCCTTTGTCATAGAATTGCTGACCATGTAAGTGTGAGTTTATTTCTGGACTCTATCTTGTTCCATTGATCAATGTGTCTCTTTGTGCCAAAACCATAGTGTTTTAATTACTGTAACTTTGTATGATACTTTGAAGTCAGGGAGTGTGATATTTCCAGCTTTGTTCTTTCTCAAGATGGAGATGAGTTAGGGATGCAAGGATGGTTTAACATCTGCAAGTCAATCAATGTGATAGCACATTAACAAATTGAAGAATAAAAATTACATAATCTTCTCAACAGATGCAGAAAAGTCTGATGAAATTCAAATCCATTCATGATAAAAACTCTCAACAATGTTGGTATCAGATCAGATCAGTCGCTCAGTCATGTCCGACTCTTTGCGACCCCATGAATCGCAGCACGCCAGGCCTCCCTGTCCATCACCAACTCCTGGAGTTCACTGAGACTCACATCCATCGAGTCAGTGATGCCATCCAGCCATCTCATCCTCTGTCGTCCCCTTCTCCTCTTGCCCCCAATCCCTCCCAGCATCAGAGTCTTTTCCAATGAGTCAACTCTTCTCATGAGGTGGCCAAAGTACTGGAGTTTCAGCTTTAGCATCATTCCTTCCAAAGAAATCCCAGGGCTGATCTCCTTCAGAATGGACTGGTTGGATCTCCTTGCAGTCCAAGGGACTCTCAAGAGTCTTCTCCAACACCACAGTTCAAAAGCATCAATTCTTCGGCGCTCAGCCTTCTTCACAGTCCAACTTTCACATCCATACATGACCACAGGAAAAATCAATGTTGGTATAGAGGGAGCATATCTTGACATTATTAAAGTCATATGTGACATACCCACAGCTAACATCATACTCTGGTAAAAAGCTGAAAGCATTTCCTCTAAGAATTTTCACTGTATTCATCCATCCTTTCCCCAAGTTTGGTGAGCATCTTTTAATCATTACCTTGAACTCTTTAGATTGTTTATCTCTACTTTCATTCTTCTTCTAATAGTGTATTTTATTTTACTTTATTTTTATTTATTTATTTAGCTGCACTAGGTCTTGGTTGTGGCATATGGGATCTTCCATCTTCATTGTGGCATACTGGATCTTTAGTTGTGGCAAGTGGGATCTAGCTCCCTGACCAGAAATCAAAGGATGACCCTTTGCATTAAGAACACAGAGTCTTAGCCACTGGACGACCAGGGAAGTTCTGTTTAGTTCTTTTTTCTGAAGTTATGTCCCGTTTCTTTGTTTGGAACATATTCCTCCTGTCTCTACATTTTGTCCAACTCTGTGTTTATCTTTATGTGTTAGGTAGGTTAGTTATGTTTCCCAACCTTGGAGAAGTGGCCTTATATAGATGTCTGATGAAGCCCAGCAGTATGCTTCTCTCTGGCCACCAGAGTATATGCTCTAGGGGTGTGTTGGCTATGAGGGTCCTTCTCTTGTGGCAGGCTGACTTCAGTGGATGTGTTGGTAGGCAGGGTTGGCTCCTGGCCTGGTTGTCTGTGAGATCATGCCTTGTGTAATGGCCATGGGCCACTGGAGGGCAAGGTAGGCTTTCTCTATGGTTGGCTGTGTAGCTCAGGATGTCCTGGGGCTGGCGCTGGTCCACTGGAGGATAGAGCTGGGTCTGCAACACTAATCGGCTAGAGAAAAGCTTCCAAGATGGTGTTTGCCAGCGCTGGTGTTTCACGGTAGAGTGAACACCCCTAGATGGCTGTTGCCAACATCAGTGTCCCTTGGGGGAAATCTCAGTTGCCTCCTTTCTCTCTGGGAAGCTCTTCAAGATCAATTAGTGTCAGACCCAGGCTACTTTCAAACTGCCACCTCTGCACTGGGACTTAGAATGGGTGAGATTTTGCACGCATCCTTTGTGAGCAGAGATTCTGTGTTTCCTGTAGTCCTCCAGTTCTCTTGAACATAAGCCCTGCTGGTTTTGAAAGCTAGATGTTCTCGGGGCTCCTCTTTCTAGCGTAGGGCTGGGGAACCCATGTGGGCTCAGAATTCTCACTCCTTCAGGAGGACCTCTGAGATTATAATGTTCCTCCTTATGCAGGTTGCTGACGCAAGGGTGTGAATCCAGATATGCTATGTCTCTATTCCTCCCACACATCTCATTGTGTCTTTAATTGTGGAAAATCTTTTCTGCTAGTCATCAGGTTGTTCTCATAGATAGTTGGTTTGTAAGTAGTATAATTTTGGCATACATTGATTGGTTGTGGTCTGAGTTAGTTGTAGGATCTTTTCAGTGGTTTGAATGTCCGGAGCAGAACTGCCCAACAGAAACAGAATGTGAGGCACATATATAATTGAAAATGTTATAGAAGTTACATTAAAAAAAAAAAGAGAAACATTCAATTCTAATAAAATATTTTAACTTATCAAGTAATGACTAAACTTATTATTAATGAGTTAATTAATTTTTCATCTTTAGTCTTAGAAATCTGGGGTGTATTTCACACTGAGAGCATCTCTTCATATGGACTGACCACACTGTGAGTGCTCAGTGGACACATGGCCATGGTGATCATGGTGGACAGTGCAGGTCTGGAGCCTTATTTGGAATTCTGTCTGAGAAGCCTAAGAGATTTATGACCCTCTGCAACCAGGATCACATAAACGTCGTTCTCCCTGGCTTTCCTCCTGGGCTGCATGGTCAGTTAGCTCTCTTTCATGGCTGTCACAAAGTCAAATCCACAAGATGTGAGTGACCACCCTGAATTTATTTCTCAGAGGATTTTCAGCTCCTACAAGGTAAAAGACCAGAAGAACTGGAGCCCCAACCACAGAGGAGATAAAAAAGTATCCAAAGACCCCTCAGCCCACAGATTTTTGCCAACAGACAATTTTCCATATCCCAGTAATGGCTCCATGGAAGCTAAAAATTGGAAACACTTTGTTTTCACAGTTGGGCTTCCTTGATGGCTCAGATGGTAAAGAATCTGCCTGCAATGCAGGAGACTTGGGTTCAGTCCCTGGGTTGGGAAGATCCCCTGGAGAAGGGAATGGCTACTCACTCCAGTGTTCTTGCCTGGAGAATCCCATGGACAGAGGAGCCTGGTGGGCTACAGTCCATAGGGTCGCAAAGAGCTGGACTGAGAGACTAACACTTTCAGTTTCATTTTATTTTCACAATGACGTTGATTCTCTCAAAAAGATAACACCTGAATGAGTGTTTTTACCATCCTCTTGACATGGAAAAAACAGTGCTTTTGAAATGACATTCCAGTACGAATCCTCTGGTTCTGAAGAAAGTGAACTTTTTATGGTCAAAGAAGGTACCAGGAATTTGAATTTTAAACTTGACTGCTGAGGAATAAAGATCAGAATTTCAGCTTGGAATGTGCTAAATCCACCAATGTCTCTCAGCATTTGCTGTGGCCACTTTCTTTTTACACATTTAAATCTTCTTCCCTAATTTTACCTGTGTTCTTCTGAACGATCATATCTTGGAGCCTGATTTAGAAATAAATGTAATGGTTAACAACTGGCCGTTGAGTCAGTAGAATTTTTTTTTTTTCTTCTTGTAGTGGGATGATCATGGCAGGATATTTCCTCATGGCCAGGAAATAGATAAACATGTTTCCTCATGTGTAAGGAGAGAAATAATCATAGTTTTTATTTCCTAAATTTTCATGAGGATTCAAAAAATAATACACATGATGCATTTAGCACAGTGACTGCCCATGTCAAATTGAATAAATGTTGACTGCTATTAACATCTCTTGAGCATTTGTGTCTAACTGGTTGACCACCTGTAGGTTGATGTAAATCTACTTCTTGGTATATGGAACTGGTTGATTCCTAAGTAAAAATCTTGACATCCTGACAATCTGTCTCATTTGTATGAAGGTGAATCAGCCCAAGGTTCACCAGGGTGTTGTCACCTATTTATTTTTTTCTCCCTATTTTCTTTGTCCTCCTTTTCATCTCTTCACTATTATCTTCTCAGTTTCTCTCCCCCCAACTTTTTAAAAACATTTTAAAACTTTTTATTTGTGTTAAAAATATGTGCATTGCAGTATTTAAAACATTGTAACAAAAAGGAAATGACCCTCTAAACTGGACTTCACAGCCCACAGGACATCTTGGACCAGCTTGCTTTTTACTCTAGAGTTCACAGTCGTCCTACCCAACTCTCTCCTTCACCAACAATTTTTTTCCCTTCCAGTCAGACAGGCAGATGAAAAAGGCAGGCCATGGCCTACTCATTGCTAGTAGTTCTCCTTTCTTTATGTGTAAAAAGATGGCACAGTCATGTAAACTTGATCCAACCTCTTTGTCTCTTGCAAAGCTAAACAGCTAAAAGAAGTAAAATAAGAAGGCATTGCTGTGGAATGTACAGCGCATACTGGCAGCACATGTTTCATTATGACTTGCCTGCTTGCTTCTCCCATTCAATAGTTTCTTTTGAAGGCAGTGGATTTTTCTCTTGTGTTTCTGTTTTCTTCAATTTCGATTTATCGGACTACTCAATCTCAGCCATATCGGGTTTGTCAGACATGGTTGCAGAGGGAGCCGAGCGAGCTGCGAAGGAGAGAAATATGGTCTGCAATGGCCGATGAGTGCTCTCTTTCTCCCTTTTTCTTGGTTATTTTCAGCTATGACTTAGGGATACTGGTACCCTCAGTGGGCACTGCCTCACCTGCCAGGGCAAGTGCTGCAGATGACTCTTAAACTCTGCCTTTGCATGTTGGTTTCTTCCTTTTTTTGGCTTGTTTCTTTTCTTGTAGATGATGGCCATGCAGTAATCCTGAGATGAGAGCTGAAACCTTCAATTGGCTCAGTGTGGGTTTTCCAGAAATAGTCTCTGATGTTGTGCTAGATGATGATAATTGAAGGCAGGAATGCTCTATTTATACATTTCTTGCAGGGCTCACCTACCCCATCATCCTGGCCCAGCCCCAGCCTCTTTGTGAAGCTGTATAATACTCCTCCACAGGGACACCTGTGGCAGATGTGACGATGTGACAGGACAATGGAGTGGCTGCTCTGGGAAGAAACACAGGGGGAAGGGCCACCCAGGAGTGTTGTCTCAGTGAGACCACGGGTAATTAGGAGGCTGGCAGGGGGCACAGGTAGCAGAACTGGGGATATTGAGGTCCAGTGGGGATCGAAAGATCAAAGCCAAGGATGCGGGTGAGACTCAAAGGCCAAATGTCAGGCTGCAACCAGGTGTGCGAGAGCCCTAGGAATCAGAGGTCAAGGGGAGCCAGTGGTCAAAAGTCAGGGGTGTAACTAGAGATCAACACTTCATCAGCTGTTTCTTTAGACAGGTGGCCTCCATCATGTTTCCTGCTGGGCAAGATGCTGATCATGCATGTGACAGATCAGGGTATGGAGGTGGGTGGAGGTATTGGATTGAGTGGTATGGGATCGAATGAAGGCAGATTTGAACATTTTGGTGAAAGAATTGGTGTTAGATGTTGTTACGGGCTAAATGTTTGTGTCTCCCCCAAAATTTGTATGTTGAAGTCCTAAGCCCTCATTGTGATTACATTTGAAGATAAGGTCTTTATGGAGGTAATAAGTGTCCTTATAAGAAGAGAAAGACCTCTCCTTCTCTTTCTCCTCTTTGTCAACATATAGCCAGAGGCAGCCATCTACAAGTTAAGGACAGGGCTTTCACCGGATCCCATCATGCTGGTGTTCTGATCTCAGACTTCAGGGTTCCAGAGCCACGAGAAATACATTTTTTGCTGTTTATAAGTCATCCAGTCTATGATATTTTGTTATGAAAGCCATAGCCCTAGGTTAAAATAGATGTAAGGTTTGGTTTTGGAGGTGTGTAGAGAAAGGAAAGAGTGTGCCCTTGGGGACACAGGCAGTGAGGGCCAGCTGTCACAAGGTTCCAGTCAAGACTGGCATCTCCAGGAAGGGGATGTAAAAAGCAAGATGGGGTCCCAGTGCCAAAGATATTTGGGAGACCACCAAAGGCAAAACAAATACTTTCCCCAAAGCAACTGAGTTTCCTTGGAACACAAGATCCAAATAGCAAGAAAACTTGGGCCAATCACTGAGGCTGGTCACATCTCTTTAAATTCGAACTGGAGAGCCTGAGTGGGAAGGGAAAGAAGGGGAGCATAAAGTATATCCAGATACAGAGAAAGTAGAGTACAGAGGTTGAGAGTGAGCAAGGACTGACAGCTAAAATTTTTGTCTATTGAAGAGTGAAGCATATAGAAAGGATGTAAGAGAGAGAAGCCCAGATCTGTGAATGGCTGGACCCTTCCCTTCATCCAGGTTTTGTTCAAATATCAGTTGATCATTGTTTGATAAATATAATATCTGACTATGTATATGTATATCTATATATAATACATATATATGTATATATACACACATACTGTACAGATGTATATATGTGTAGATACACATGTAATATATATACAGATTTACTGATTGATATGTGCATATATATTTCCCCATCTGGAGGCCCGTGGTCTGTGCTCAGGCAACAGTGTAGTCAGTGGATTAATCCCTGTATGGCGGCAGAACCTGGCTAATAGTATCCATTGGGAGCTACGAGGCTGGAATCTTACTCCTTAAAGGACAGAGGACAGACTTTGTATTCTCAGAACCCGCATGTTCCCTGGCTGCTCTCCTGAAAGTCTGGGCTGGAGTTGGTGTTAGGAGGGCATGAATCTCCATGCAGAGGGCATCTGTGTGCACAGGTATGGGACCCAGTGTTCACAGGCCACCCCAAGTCCATCTTTTCTCCCAGAGATTGAGTGGGATTCCTTGGTTTGGAATGTCTCTGCCTGGTCATAGGGTCCCACCTTCTCTGGGATTCTCCTTTCTGTGTGTGTAGGCCACCCTTCCACTCTTGTTCCTTGTCCTATCTCTGATAATGCTGAAGCTGAATAGGACCCTGTGGGGCTCCTGTGTATGGAAGCTTTTCAAGCAGTCGCTAATCAGGGAAGGGAGGGGATGCAGAGAATAGGGAGGAGAAGTCATGATAAAATAGTACCGGCTTGGGGCAGGGTCCTAGCTCCATCTCAAGTGGTACGTATAACTGTATCTTTGAGTTTTTTTAATAGAACTAAAACCCCTGACAAAAGGAAGATGTTAGCATTCTTCATTTCAGAGAAGGTCACAGTTTGATCAATTTGAGAACCACAGAAGGTCATTAGGAGACCACTTGAGGCCAGATTTAAGAGGTGCAGGCCTTGCAAACACCCTGATCCTTATTAGCAACCCTGCCCTTGAACCATCCTATAAAACCATAGGATTCATGAACTATAGGTTCATCCTGTAAAACTCCTCACCAAATCTTCCTGGGTTGGGACACAGTTTTTAGGGCAGGAGACTGCCGTGTTCCTCTTTTCCCGGCAAAGTAATAAAACTATTCTTTTCTACTTCACCCAAAACTCTGAGTTTTGCCTGGGCACCAGTGCAGAGAAGCTGAGTTTTTGGCCTCAATACTTCAGAGCTGGTTTATTGTGAGCCTACCATGCACTGGCCACTGTTCTGAGCATGCTATGTGTATTGGAGTATTTCATCCTTATTGCCACTCAAGAAGCAGCATCTTTCCACTCAGTAGAACCCAGGGGCAGGGAGGTGCAGTGCCCTGCTGGAGGTTGTGCAGGTAGCCTATCTCGTGCTCTTGGGTCAGGCAGGATGAAGAAGCAGCATGGACCACCAGCCCTGTTACTCAGCCCTTCCTGCCACTTCTCATCTCTTCTTTGCTCTCTGCCTCAGTTTATAGGGACCAGGGATCTGCCTTTAGACCAAGTGGCTGCAAGGGTGATGATGAAGGGAGCAAAGAAGAGATCATCAAGTAGGATGATCTCTTGATGATCAAGTAGGATGATCCCTTGGCTCTGAAGGGAAGGAGAGAGGTGAGGCCACACTAATTTCTTAATTTCTCTTGGAGTCATAAATAGGAACCACAAGGAGGCATCGTCTTATGGCTCAAGTTGGAAAAACCTTAGTTGACCTGTGTATGTGTGCGTGTGTGCACATGCATTAATGATTTCCAGTAACAAACACAGGGCTGGGAGAGCCAGACTCTGCTAAAGACTGTGGAGGAGCTCATAGGCACTAGCATCAGCAAGGAACTTCTGTCCATTTTGGGAAATAGGAGTTGAGTTTGAATCCAGCTTGACCATGTACCTGTTGTGGGAATGTGGACAGTGACTTAAGCACTCTAAAATTTCATTTTCTTATCTGGAAAATGACAATGGATACAACCTAGAGATGCTTGGAAGACCAGCTGATCTGTGGATGTAGAGCTTGGACCCCTATCCTAGTGGGTGGCAGGTGTCCACAGTAGGCATCTGTCGTACCTGCCAGCCCAACATCCATTCCCTTGTCTATCAGTTCAGTTCAGTCACTCAGTTGTGTCCGACTCTTTGCGACCCCATGAACTGCAGCACGCCAGGTCTCCCTGTCCATCACCAACTCCCGGAATTTACCCAAACTCATGTCCACTGAGTTGGTGATGCCATCCAACGATCTCATCCTCTGTCATCCCCTTGTCCTCCTGCAATTGTGGGGTAGTTTGAGCATTCTTTGGCATTGCCTTTCTTTGAGATTGGAATAAAAACTGATCTTTTCCATTCCTGTGGCCACTGCTGACTTTTCCAAATATGCTGGCATATTGAGTACAGCACTTTCACAGCATTATCTTTTAGGATTTGAAACAGCTCAACTGGAATTCCATTACCTCCACTAGCTTTGTTCGTAGTGATGCTTCCTAAGGCCCACATGACTTCACATTCCAGGATGTCTGGCTCTAGGTGAGTGTTCACACCATCGTGATTATCTGGGTCATGAAGATCTTTTTTGTATTTGTTCTTCTGTGTATTCTTGCCACCTCTTCTTAATCTCTTCTGCTTCTGTTAGGTCCATACCATTTCTATCCTTTATTGAGCCCATCTTTGCATGAAATGTTCCCTTGGTAGCTCTAATTTTCTTGAAGAGATCTCTAGTCTTTCCCATTCTATTGTTTCCTCTATTTCTTTGCACTGATCGCTGAGGAAGGCTTTCTTATCTCTCCTTGTTAGTCTTTGGAACTCAGCATTCAAATGGGTATATCTTTCTTTCTTGCCTTTGCTTTTTGCTTCTCTTCTTTTCACAGCTGTTTGTAAGGCCTCCCCAGACAGCCATTTTGCTTTTTTGCATTTCTTTTTCTTGGGGATGGTCTTAATCCCTGTCTCCTGCACAGTGTCACGAACCTCCATTCATAGTTCATCAGGCACTCTGTTTATCAGATCTAGTCCCCTAAATCTATTTCTCACTTCCACTGTATAATCATAAGGGATTTGATTTAGGTCATGCCTGAATGGTCTAGTGTTTTTCCCCACCTTCTTCAACTTAAGTCTGAATTTAGCAATAAGGAGTTCATGATCTGAGCCACAGTCAGCTCCCGGTCTTGTTTTTGCTGACTATATAGTTTGTCCATCTTTGGCTGCAAAGAATATAATCAATCTGATTTTGGTGTTGACCATCTAGTGATGTCCACATGTAGAGTCTTCTCTTGTGTTGTTGGAAGAGGGTGTTTGCTATGACCAGTGATTCTCTTGGCAAAACTCTATTAGCCTTTGCCCTGCTTCATTCTGTACTCCAGGGCTAAATTTGCCTGTTACTCCAGGTGTTTCTTGACTTCCTACTTTTGCATTCCAGTCCCTATAATGAAAAGGACATCTTTTTGGGTGTTAGTTCTAAAAGGTCTTGTAGGTCTTCATAGAACCATTCAACTTCAGCTTCTTCAGTGTTACTGGTCGGGAATAGACTTGGATTACCATGATACTGTATGGTTTGTCTTGGAAACGAACAGAGATCATTCTGTCATTTCAGAGATTGCATCCAAGTACAGCATTTCGGACTCTTTTGTTGACTACTATGGCTACTCCATTTCTTCTAAGGGATTCCTGCCCACAGTAGTAGATATAATGGTCATCTGAGTTAAATTCACCCATTCTAGTCCATTTTAGTTCACTGATTCCTAGAATGTTGACATTCACTCTTGCCATCTCCTGTTTGACCACTTCCAGTTTGCCTTGATTCATGGACCTGACATTCCAGGTTCCTATGCAATATTGCTCTTTACAGCATTGGACCTTGCTTCTGTCACCAATCACATCCACAACTGGGTGTTGTTTTTGCTTTGGCTCCATCCCTTCATTCTTTCTGGAGTTATTTCTCCACTGATCTCCAGTAGCATATTTGGCACCTATCAACCTGGGGAGTTAATCTTTTTGCCTTTTTATACTGTTTATACTGTTTATGGGGTTCTCAAGGCAAGAATACTGAAGTGGTTTGCCATTACCTTCTCCAGTGGACCACATTCTGCCAGACCTCTCCACCATGCCCTGTCCATCTTGGGTGGCCCCACGTGGCATGGCTTAATTTCAATGAGTTAGACAAGGCTGTGGCCCATGTGATCAGATTGGCTAGTTTTCTGTGATTGTGGTTTCAGTCTGTCTGCCCTCTGATGCCCTCTCTTAGCGCCTACCATCTTAACTTGGGTTTCTCTTACCTTGGACGTAGGGTATCTCTTCACAGCTGCTCTAGCAAAGCACAGCTGCCACTCCTGACCTTGGACTTGGTGTATCCCCTCACAGCTGCTGCTCCTAACCTTGAACGTGGGGTATTTCCTCTGCTGTGCAGCCACTGCTCCTTGTCTATACTCCATTCAAATCCCCCTTTCGAATTCCTGTTCCCTTGCCCACTCACTCAGAGGTGGGTGAGTGACCCTGGTCTCAACAATCAGAGTCACAGAATTTGCTCCAGGACTGGGTATGAGACACAATACAGGACAAAGAGAAGTAAATTCTGAAACTTTTGTGGGAATGACTTGGACAGAGAAGACTTGGTCATGAGCTGCATGTGGCTGTCTGGGACCCACATAAATAGAGCTTGCCTGAGGATAAAGCTGACATGTGAGAGAAGAGTATCCATCCAGAAAGAGAGACAACCTGATGGCATCCTCAGGCCCAGCATCCAGCTGTGCTGCAGTAAGATGTGCCCTTGCATTTCCCAGAAACATGAGCCAACAAACTCCCATTTACTAGCTCAGCCACTCACAGCAAAAAGTGTGGTGGTCCAGTCAGTGTTCAGAACTATTGAAGGAGAAAGGCATGCTCAGAGAGTCCTTTCCCCACACCCTGCCCTCTGCACATCTCTTCCATATGGCTATTTCTGAGTTATATCCTTTCATATAAACCAGTAATCTAGTAAATAAAATGTTTGTCTGAGTTCTGTGAGCTGCTCTAGAAAATTAATTGAACTCAAGGAGAGGATCATTGGAACCTCTAACCTAAAACCTGTCGGTGAGAAGCACACGTGACAATCTGGACTTGTGATTGGTATCTGAGGTAGAGGGAACAGTCTTGTAGGTATGTGCATACATGGATACTCAAGTGTGACCAACTAACCTCTTTGCAACCCCATGGACTGTAGCCCTCTGTGCATGGGATTTTCCCAGTAAGAATACTGGAGTGGGTTACCATTTCCTTCTCCTGAGGATCTTCCCAACCCAGGAATCAAACCCATGTCTTCTGAGTCTCCTGCATTGACAGGTGGATTTTTTACCACTGTGCCACTTGGGCAGCCTCAGTCTTGTAGGACTAAGGACTTATCCTGTGGGATCTGATGCCATCTCCAGGTATACCATGTCAGAACTGAGTTGAATTGTAGGAGACCATGCTGGTGCTGGAGTATTTCTTGTTGGAGTGAAAAAATCCATACACACATATTGGAATTGGGTGCAGAACCCTTAGTAGCCAAGCTTGGTATGTTAAATGAAGCATCTCAGTCCAGTCTTAGTGTAATGTGCTCAGTTGCTCGGTCATGTATGACTCTGTGACACCATGGACTATGTAGCCCAGTAATCTCCTCTGTTCATGGAATTTTCCTGGCAAGAATACTGAAGTGGGTTGCTATTTCCTCCTCCAGGGGAGATTCCCCACCCGAGGATCAAACCCAGGTCTCCTGAATCCCCTGAATTGGCAGACAGATTCTTGACCACTGAGCCACCTGGGAAGCCTTGTTTAGTGTAATAGAGAAGGACAAATTTGACTCCATATTAGCTCTGTTTCTTTTACTTTAACCTTTGTATTCTTTTGCTTTTGCTGTGAATTATGAATGTTGCCTATAGCCTGAAATATACAAGATACCCCATTCTCAAGGCTCTGATTTTTAGAGGTATAACATTTTCCCATTCATATAGAGATAAAAAGTTGCAGAATGGAGAATAACACTTGTCTTGTTGTAGGTTTATGGGAACATCCTGACCTGACCTACCTGGATAGATGCTGGAACAAAGGATTCCTACACCAAGAAGTCTGCAATAACCAAACACACTCCTTCATCTTGCCTTTAGCAGAAGAGACACAGATGTATAGAACCGTCTTTTGGACTCTGTGGGAGAGGGAGGGGGGATGATTTGGGGGAGTGGCATTAAAACATGTATAATATCATATAAGAAATGAATCGTTAGTCCAGGTTCGATGCAGGATACAGGAAGCTTGGGGCTGGTGCACTGGGGTGACCCAGAGGGATGGAATGGGAAGGGAAGTGGGAGGGGGGTTCAGGATGGGGAACACGTGTACACCTGTGGCGGATGCATGTTGATGTATGGCAAAACCAATACAATATTGTAAAGTAAAAAAATAAAAATAAAAAATAAATGCTTTGCTGAAACTCTTTGGGGAGTTTGGGATCTTTTTTTGTGTGTGTAAGCCCCCATTTTCCTTGTGTCCCTGCAATAAAGCTTTCTCTGCTCCAAATTCCATCGTTTCTGTTTGGCCTCACTGTGCTTCGGGCACATGAACTTGTGTCAGGTAATAATTTGTCCATCATTGACACCTGGTCCATCATTGATGGTAGCCCTGGTCAACATTACTTTTTCTGGTCTCATTTTCCCATTTGTGGAAGAGGTGGTTTTTCTAGGAAAATTTTCCAGGGCCTTTCAGGTGAAACATTCTTGCCTCATTCAGGGGAATTTATGGCCCCAGTTATTGGCAGTGAAAATTATTCTGGCAGTACCTCTCAGGACCTCTTCCCTTGGGTTGAGTGTCCCCATCCCTCTGCCCCACTCTTCTGCTTCTGTTTGCCTGCTGCTGTGTGCATAGCTAAGGGGCCACCAGTGTTGAATGGGCAGGGCACAACAATTCCATTGCCCATCCATGATTAGCATGGCTATGCCCCTTAATCCAGATGCCAGGCAGAGACTATGTTTGATGGCTGGCATGCCAGTGGGTTGATTGGAGCTGTGTCAGGGATGACCCCAGGACAGCAGAATCCTCTGGCTCACTGCCTGCTCAGTGGGGATGAAGAACAGGAGATGGAAGCCACCCAGATCTGGCAGACTAAGTGACTGGCATGTCCATTACAGTGCCAGGCTTTCCTGCTGGAAAGACCTGCACATTGTTGCTGCTACTGTTTATTTGTTTGGCCCATGGAGACTGTGCAGACCTAACGGCATTGACACTTGAGTTGAGGGTACTCACGGGGATCGTGACAGCCATGGGAGGGAGTGAAGAGAAAACAATTCTGAGGACAGACGGTCGAGACTGAGAAGGCTGTTTTCCCCCTCACTAATGACCCTAAAATTGACTCAATGATCCAGATACTCCAAAAGTAAAGCCATTAGTCACAATGTTGTCAGAGTGAAAAAAGAAAGAAAGAAGACGACGTGCGGATCATTTTGGAGCTGATTCCACACAAATGCCCATTCTGCACGCCTGAGTGCCCGGAGCCAAGCTGCCTGGTATAATTATTGTTTGCTCTGCATGGGATTAGGGCAGGCACATGACCAGCACATCTGAGTGTCAGCAAAGAGCCAGTGCCCAGCTGAGAAGTATGGCTCTCATTTTCTCTATGGGGAAGGACCGGGCTTCCTTTCAGTGGGCTGGTGACTGTCTTGTTGAGCCATCATCCCATCAGTTTGGAGGGCTGTGGAGTACAGTCACGAATGGTGAGGCAGAAAAGGCCCCAGAGGGTCACACTGAGGACATCTCTAGATTGACAGGGAGAAGGAGAAGAAAATGATGAAACAGGAATGTTGGGGCTCCAGTCACACCCTTTGCTTGGGGGTGGGGACCTACCGTCCTCTACTTGCCTGTCATTCCTCTGAGACTGTAAATTCACAGAGGCAAGGCTCTTGTTTTCCCTTTGCAATACCAGTAATAATAACAGTAACAACATTTCTTTTAAAATTTTATTTTATTTCAGTATAGTTAATTTACAAAGTTGTGCTAACTTCTGCTGTACAGCAAAGTGATTCAGTCATATATATATATTTCATATACTTTTCTGTTATGGTTTATCACAGGATATTGAATGTAGTTCACTATGCTATACAGTGGGATCCATTCTATATATAATAGTTTGCATCTGTTAACCCCAAACTCCCAGTCCATCCCTCCCCCATAGCCACAAGTCTGTTCTCTACGTCTATGAGTCTGTTTGGTAGATTAATTCATTTGTGTCATATTTTAGATTCCACATATAAGTGATTTGAATGACTTACTATTTTGTGATAGCTCCTGGGAAGTGCTAGGCCCTGTATGTGTGTTAGTTTTGCAGAGCAGAAACCCATAAACATTCCTCTTAGTTCAGTGGGAGAGTGGATGTGTAAACAGATAATTAGAATGCCAGGGGTACCTGCTAGAGCACAGGGGCCCAGAAGGCTGAACGCAAGTCTACTTTAGTGGTGTTCATAAGACTGAGCAGAATCTTTAGTCATTGACTGAAAAACTCTTCCTATTTGATTAAATTCAATTTGTAGGCTAATTGCCTATCTACTCACAAAGCCAGTTTTTGGAAAAAGAAGGTGAGAAGATTTCAGTGGGTGAGTGGGAGGTATTGTTTATTAGGTACTGAACTGAACTGAGCTGAACAGTAAGGGGCCTCTTATAGTACAGATTTTAACAGTGAACAAGAGACTCAGTGAGGTTAAGTGACTTGCCCAAGGTTACACAGCCAGGAAGTGTGCCAGTCAGAATTTCAATCCAGGTTGGACTGACTTGAGAGCTGACTTTTGAAAATATTTTTAAGTTTATTTTTAATTGGTGGACGGTTGCTTTACAATGTTGTATTAGTTTCTGCTGTATAACAGTGTGAATCAACCATATGTATACATGTATTTCCTCCCTCTTGAGCCTCCCTCCCACCCCTCCACCCCATTCTAGCCCACTAGGTGGTCACAGAGCATCGCTGACTCTTAAGATACACTATGAAAGTGGGCCCCGTTGTAAATGTACACTGTTTCAGGCCAGAGCTACTAGCCCCATGTGGCACTGAGCGCTTGAACTGTGGCTACTATAATTGAACTAAAGTTTTACTTTTATGGAATTTTAAATAATTTAAATTAAAGATAAAAAAACCTATACTTTATTCAGTTACCGAACTTTTATATATGTTTACAGTAACTTGGGTATGTGAATCTGTTCTTCCCTGTGTAAATTTGGTAAATGCTAAATAGGGATCAAGTATTTCTTTTTAAAAAATATTTAGTGTCCATTTATTTATTTATTTTGAATTTATCTTAAAATTGAAGTATAGTTAATTTGCAATATGTGAGTATCAAGTATTTCTTTTTTTAAACCAATACCCATTTATTTTAATGAAAAAAAAACCCTCTGTATTCTATATGCTCCAAAAAGATTTACTATAGAAACAAATACAATATATGAACTCTATCTGCCTAATTTCACTATGATAAAGACAGCGTGTGACTTCTAGTTCCTACAGAAGGCGAACTGAAAAGCATAGGTACAAACAGACTGTATAAGAAAGCGTGAGCATATGCGCATGTGCACAAATGTGGTTAAAATCTTTAGCAAGCAACTGCATTTAAATTTTCTAAGAGGCCTGACCCTAGGTTGTGGCGAGCTCTAAGAAAAAGCCACGAGTTGTCACTAGTTTTATCTGCTAAAAAAATTTGCTACAAGAATCAAGTATTTCTGATGCAAATTTAATGTCCCCATGGAGATGTCCCTTAAGTGTAAAACACATCCCACATTTTGGAAACATGCTGGTTACATGTTGAGATGATGGATATGTAAAGGATTAAATAAAAACTGCTTTAAAGATACATGTCACCACTTAAAGTGGCCATTAGAAATCTTAAAATGTGACTTGAATTCTATTTCTCTTGGACAGTGTTGTTCTAAGCCAGTTTTAAATAAGGAATGAACTTTGTTAACTCCTCAGGGTTCCTGTATGCAGAACAAGATAGTAACAAAAGACATTCCAAAAATGTTTCTATCTTTCTATCTTAGCTGACCTGGCTAGCGCTTGAGTCATCAGAATTGTGGAGACCTAAAGAATCCACCTGGAATGCAGAAGACGCAGGAGACATGGGTTCGACACTTGAGGTGGGAAGATCCCTTGGAGTAGGAAATGGCAACCCACTACAGTATTCTTGCCTGAGAAATTCCATGGACAGAGGAACTTGGTGGGCTGCAGCCCATGAGGTTGCAGAGTCAGACATGACTGAGCACGCATACACAATTACAATGATTGTATACAGAAGAATAACACCAGTTCCCGTGGTGTTTTTCAGAGAGGCTAATATAATGGCAACCTACTCCAGTACTCTTGCCTGGAAAATCCCATTGGCAGAGGGGTCTGGTAGGCTGCAGTCCATGGGGTCACTAAGAGTCAGACACGACTGAGACTTCATTTTAACTTTTCACTTTCATGCATTGGAGAAGGAAATGGTGACCCACTCCAGTATTCTTGCCTGGAGAATCCCAAGGGAGCCTGGTGGGCTGCCGTCTATGGGGTCGCACAGAGTCGGACATGACTGAAGTGACTTAGCAGCAGCAGCAGCAGTGCAAGGCCAGAGGTCTATGGCACAAAACACAGAACAACTTAGGGGGATGACCAGATGGGGAGGGGGGCAGGAAGTAAAAGAAATTGATGATGACTCTCACTGTGGTCTAAGAGATAGTTTTTAGCAGAAGCTTTCAAAACCCAGATGATTCACACCCACATACACATAAGAGCCCAATCAAAAGCTGTGAGGCTCCATATCACCTGAGAGCATAGCCAATTCCAGAAACAATTTAGGCTTCACTATTCCAGCTGATTTGAGGGCTTTACTTTTGTCTGAGTCTATTATTACAAAGGTTTTCTGTCTGACTTTTCCATTACTACTCTATTTGTGAAGCTCAGATTCAATATTTAAAGCCTGAATTTTCCTTTCATACCAAACTTTAGTGACAGAGTAATTCAGATGGATTTGAGGGGAGAGAGGGAAATGAGATGAGGTAAACTTCAAAGTTAATGAAGAAAACACCAGTGATATTGGGTGAGCGTAGAGTTATTTTGAAAATTTTGAAAAAAAAAAAAAAAAGAATTGTGGTTGGTATTTTGATTTTCTTTTGAGGCTGTTTTTAGTACTTTTCTGAGGTGCTTGCCTCTATAGCATTATTAAAGCTATTGCTCAGGATTTTAATGATTGCACTTTAATGGTTTTTCCCCTCCCAAGGCTGTGGAGTTGGAGAGGGAGGGAGAGAGACATACACACACACACACACACAGAAAGAGGTAGAGAAAGAGAGAGAGGTAAATTAATCTTGGAGTAAGGATGACTTTAGACTCTTAGCACTGGCTGACTTAATATTTGTGATTTCAAATATTGATTTGGCAAGCACTCCAAAAGGACCTTTAATACACACTGTTCGGTCATTTTCAGAAGCAAACTGTGAATAGAGAGTAGTATGAAGCTGACCTGGAGAAGCTTGTGAATGAGACCAGCCAAGCCCTTGTCAGCACAGCTCCCTTTCATCTTGGTGTTTTTGGAGGACAAAATAATCTTCACTGAAAGTTTAGAGAGCCACATAGCATCACTAATTATTAGGGAAACGCAAGTCAAAACTACAGTGAGGTACCACCTTCACATGGGGCATCATTAAAAAGTTTACAATTAACAAATTCAGGTGAGGATGTGAAGAAAAGCGAAACCTCCCACATTGTTGGTGGGAATGTACATTCGTGCAACCACTATGGAGAACAGTATGGAGGTTCCTCAAAAAACTAAAAATAGAATTACCATACAACACAGCACTCTCACTCCTCGCCTTGTATCCTGAAAAAACTCTAATTTGAAAAGATGCATGCACCCCTATATTCATCAGATCAGATCAGATCAGATCAGGTCAGTTGCTGAGCCATGTCCAACTCTTTGCGACCCCATGAATCGCAGCTCGCCAGGCCTCCCTGTCCATCACCAACTCCCGGAGTTCACTCAGACTCATGTCAATCGAGTCAGTGATGCCATCCAGCCATCTCATCCTCTCTGTCGTCCCCTTCTCCTCCTGCCCCCAATCCCTCCCAGCATCAGAGTCTTTTCCAGTGAGTCAACTCTTCGCATGAGGTGGCCAAAGTACTGGAGTTTCAGCTTCAGCATCATTCCTTCCAAAGAAATCCCAGGGATAATCTCCTTCAGAATGGACTGGTTGGATCTCCTTGCAGTCCAAGGGACTCTCAAGAGTCTTCTCCAACACCACAGTTCAAAGCATATTCATAGCAGCACTATTTACAATAGCCAAGACATGGAAACAACCTAGATGTCCACTGTCAGATGAACGCATGAAGAAGATGTGGTACATATATACAGTGACTATTACTCAGCCAGAAAAAGTATGAAATAATGCCATTTGCAGCAACATGGATGGACCTAGAGATTATTATCCTAAATGAAATAAATCAGACAAAGACAAATACCATATGATATCACTTATATGTGAAGTCTAAACTATGACACAAATGAATTTATCTATGCAGCAGAAACAGAGATAGAGAACAGACTTGTGATTCCCAAGAGGGAAGGGGGTCAGGGAGGGATGGATTGGGAGTTTGGGGTAGCAGATGCAAACTATTATATAGACAATGGATAAACAACAAGATCCTACTATTTAGCACAGGAACTATATTCAGTATTCTGTGATAAACCATAATGGAAAAGGATATGAAGAAGAATGTACTGAATTTATACATATATATAATGGAATCACTTTGCTGCCAGCAGAAATTAACACAACATTATAAATCAGCTATGCTTCAATGAAATAAAAAAAGGCCACTTAAGTGTTTTAGCTGTGCTTTGTGCATTTAACGGAGATGTCTTGTGTGTTCAGAAATTTGGGCTTCCCTAGTGGCTCAGATGGTAAAGCGTCTGCCTGCAGTGTGGGAGACCCGGGTTCGATCCCTGGGTTGGGAAGGTACCCTGGAAAAGGAAATGGCAACCCACTCCAGTACTCTTGCCTGGAAAATTCCATGGACTGAGGAGCCTGGTAGGCTACAGTCCATGGGGTCGAAGAGTCAGACACGACTGAGCGACTTCACTTTCACTTTCAAATATCTGAAGAGACCCTTGTAAACACCAATATCAGATGGAACTGGAAGTTTTGGGGGAACTCTGGACCGATAGTGTTGCTGAGACAATTCCTTATTTGTCTATCTATTTATTTATTTTAATTTAAGTATAGTTGATTTGGAATATTTATTAGTTTCAGATATATAGCATAGTGATTCCATATTTTTATAGATTATGCTCCAATTAAAGTTATTGCAAAAGGATGGCTGTATTTCTCTGTGCTGTACAATATATCCTTCAGTTCAGTTCAGTCTCTCAGTCATGCCCGACTCTTTGCGATGCCATGAACTGCAGCACACCAGGCCTCCCTGTCCATCCCCAACTCCTGGAGCATACCCAAACTCATGTCCATTGGGTTGGTAATGCTTTCCAACCATCTCATGCTCTGTCATCCCCTTCTCCTTCTGCCCTCAATCTTTCCCAGCATCAGGGTCTTTTCAAATAAGTCAGCTTTTCACATCAGATGGCCACAGTATTGGAGTTTCAGCTTCAACATCAGTCCTTCCAATGAACAGTAAGGACTGATCTCCTTTAGGATGGACTGGTTGGATCTCCTTACTGTCCAAGGGACTCTCAAAAAACTAATACAATATTGTAAAGTTTAAAAAAAAAAAAAGTATGCTCCAACACCACAGTTCAAAAGCATCAATTCTTCAGTGCTCAGCTTTCTTTATAGTCCAACTCTCACATCCATACATGACTACTGGAAAAACCATAGCCATGACTAGATGGATCTTTGTTGACAAAGTAATGTCTCTGCTTTTTAATATGCTGTCTAGGTTGGTCATAACTTTCCTTCCAAGGAGTAAGTGTCTTTTTATTTCATGGCTGTAAACACCATCAGCAGTGATTTTGGAGCCCCTCAAAATAAAGTCAGCCAAAGTTTCACTGTTTCCCTATCTATTTGCCATGAAGTGATGGGGTTGGATGCCATGATATTAGTTTTCTGAACGTTGAGCTTTAAGCCAACTTTTTAACTCTCCTCTTTCACTTTCATAAAGAGGCTCTTTAGTTTTTCACTTTCTGCCATAAGGGTGGTGTCATCTGCATATATGAGGTTATTGATATTTCTCTTGGCAATCTTGATTCCAGCTTGTGCTTCATCTTTGTTGCTTATCTATTTTATACATAGTAGTTTGTATCTTTTAATCCCATACCACTATTTTGCCCCTCCTCCCTTTCTTGCCATTTGTAACAACATGGGCAGCATAATACACTTAGTGAAATAATCAGAAAAAGACAAATATTCCATGTTGTCACTGATAAGTGGAATCTAAAAAATAAAACACACAAATGTATACAACAAAATGCAACAGTTTCTATATTGCTTCTCTAGAAGATTTCAGAGCAACTGTTGACTAAATGTGTGGAAGGCAATGCCACAGGGTGAAAACTGACCTGAGTAACCTGTCAGGGATTGATCACGTGTTGTGGTTGGATGTGGATGGTCAAGGTCTCTGTCAAGCCTTCTGCTACTCTGGTTCTGCCCCCATCCTCCCCATGTCCAGTGGGATGTGCTGTAGCTGTTGCCTTTCCTGGGTTGGTCTTAACTGCTGCTGCTGCTGCTGCTAAGTCACTTCAGTCGTGTCCGACTCTGTGCGACCCCATAGACGGCAGCCCACCAGGCTCCCCCATCCCTGGGATTCTCCAGGCAAGAATACTGGAGTGGGTTGCCATTTCCTTCTCCAATTCAGGAAAGTGAAAAGTGAAAGTGAAGTTGCTCGGTCGTGTCCGACTCTTCGTGACTCCATGGACTGCAGCCCACCAGGCTCCTTAGTCCATGGGATTTTCCAGGCAAGAGTACTGGAGTGGGTTGCCATTGTCTTCTCCATGGTCTTAACTAATGGTGCGCAAAGCTCTCTTCTGTCTACTGGCCATTTATTTACATTTGTAATAGTGATTATATTGCTACTTCCTACTCTGTAATTCTGCATAGTTCAGTCATTCCAGACCTTCACCACACTGCTTATTCATTTGCTTAGTCATTCATGTCTTTTAAAATTTTATTTAATATTGGAGTATAGTTGATTTGCAATGTGTTAATTTCAGGTGTACAGCAACCATTCCCTTCTGCAGGGGATCTTCCTGACCTAGAGATGGAACCTGGGTCTCCTGAATTGCAAGCAGATTCTTTACTGCCTGAGCCACCAGGAAAGCTCAAATACATAGTTGGTTTACAATGTGCTAATTTCAGGTGTATAGCAAAGTGATTCATATATATATACATGTATATGTATATATGTTCCTTCTTCATATTCTTTTTCCATGTAGGTTATTACAGAGTATTGAACATAGTTTCCTGTTTTATAAGTAGGTCCTTTTTGATGATCTACTTTAAACATAGCAGTGTGTACATGTAAATCCCAAACCCCCAATGAATCACTCATCTCTTTATTCACCAAAGTTTTTATTGATTTCCTATGTGTGCAAGATCATTCTGAGCACACAAGGGCATCTAAGACATTTCTTGCCATGTCTAGCTCTGCAGTTCATTTATTCACTTAGTTTAAGTAATTTAAAAAATTCAGTGATATTCATTGAACACACACTGTGGTGCTCGGCTGTGCGCAAGACTTTGGGGTCTCCACTGGGTGTAGATTAGGATCACACACCTCCTCATCCATAGTAGCTTTATTTTTTTGATTTATTTTTTAATTGAAGTGTAGTTGATTTGCTTCAGATTCTTTTTAGGATTCTCTTCCCTTATAGGCTATTACAGAATATTAAGTATAGTTCCCTGTCCTAAGTAGTAGATCTTTGTTGGTTATCTATTTTCTATATAGTAGTGTGTAGATGTTAATCCCATCCACCTAATTTACTCTCTCTCCCTTCCCCTTTGGAAACCATTAATGCATTTTCTATGTCTGTGAATCTATTTCTATCTTGTAAATAAGTTCATTTGTATCTCCCCCACCCAGATTCCATATATAAATGATATCATATGATGTATGTCTTTCTCTGTCTGACTTACTTCACTTAGTATGATCATCTCTAACTCTGTCCATGTTGCTGAAAATGGCATTATATCATTCTTTATTTATGACTGAGTAGTATTCCAATTGTATGTATGTACCACATCTTTATCCATTCATCTGAGTTGACTCCTCTTTAATGTCATTATTTTTACATTTACATTCTTTTAAAAAGTCTGATTAGAGAGATGCATTATAGTCCAAGCATATAAAAAAAAATAGAAGTGAAAAAAATGGAAAGGAATGAAGTCAGAGAAATAGTTCTTACCCATACCATACCCACAGGGCTCAGATAGCTTTCTAGAGATGGACTAAAACTGTAGCTCTATGTTTTCCTGAGTGCTAACTCAGGAGAAAAACAAAATCATTGACCCTCCCTCCAAGGACCACACCATCAAAACCATCGTCCCAAGAATACAGGGAGGAGTGTCTTTTGCAGGATCGTTTGTCTCGCATCCCTTGTGTTGGCTGAGGGTACATCATCTAAGCTCAGTACAGTAAAGGCAAATGTGTGCTTGTGCGTGCTAAGTTGCTTTAGTCATGTCTAATTCTTTGTGATTTTACGGACTGTAGCCTGCCTGGCTCCTCTGTCCGTGGGATTCTCCAGGTGAGAATACTGGAGTGGGTTGCCATGCCAATTGACATGGTAACAAATCAAGGACCCCCTGGTAAGCAGTCTGTATTTGAAATTACTCTGATGGTAACATACAAGCCCATGGTAAACAGGAGAGATGTAAACACAGACGCCCTTAGTGTGTGGCAGGTAGTAACTCTGTCTGTGCCTCATGTGTGTTACACAGGGAGTGATGGGTAAGGACTTTCTGATCATGCTCCAATCTCATACTCTCTTCAGTTCAGTTCATGTTGCTCAGTCATGTCAGATTTTTTGTGACCCCATAGACTGTAGCATGCCAGACCTCGCTGTCCCTCACCAACTCCCCGAGTTTACCCAAACTCATGTCCATTGAGTAGGTGATGCCATCCAGCCATCTCATCCTCTGTCATCTTCTTCTCCTCCCTCCTTCAATCTTTCCCAGCATCAGGGTCTTTTCAAGTGAGTCAGCTTTTTGCATCAGGTGGCCAAAGTATTGGAGTTTCGGCTTCAACATCAGTCCTTCCAATGAACACTCAGGACTGATCTCCTTTAGGATGGACTGGTTGGATCTCCTTGCAGACCAAGGGACTCTCAAGAGTCTTCTCCAACACCACAGTTCAAAAGCATCAATTCTTCAGTGCTCAGCTTTCTTTATAGTCCAACTCTCACATCCATACATGACTACTGGAAAAACCATAGCTTTGACTAAACAGACCTTTGTTGGCAAAATAATGTCTCTGCTTTTTAGTATGCTGTCTAGGTTCGTCATAGCTTTCCTTCTAAGAAGTAAGTGTCTGTTAATTTCATGGCTGCAGTCACCATCTGCAGTGATTTTGGAGCCCCCCAAAATAAAGTCTGCCATTGTTTCCACTGTTTTCCCATCTATCTGCCATGAAGTGATGGGGCCAGGTGCCATGATCTTAGTTTTCTGAATGTTGAGCTTTAAGCCAACTTTTTCACTCTCCTCTTTCACTTTCATCAAGAGGCTCTTTAGTTCTTCTTCACTTTCTGCCATAAGTGTGGTGTCATCTGCATATATGAGGTTATAGATATTTCTCCTGGCAATCATACTCTTTACAAAATGCTAATAAGTACAAACTAAATATCCTTGAGGACCAACTTCAGCCTTGGGTTGCTTTTTCATGAGCTCTGACCTAGAAAAGTAAATGCACTGAAATTAGTCAGGTCAAGTGTCCCTAAATACTACTTTCTATAGCTGAGCTATTGATAAATATTGGGTGGAAGAAATTCTTGGTCTTTGACAAATACTGAGAAATTGGTGGGCACATGCAGCCTTCTGAAGTATAAGTCCTTGAAATAAATGTCACAGATGTTCCTGAAATAGTGTTATGCCTTGGAGTTATACATTGAGTATAATCTCTGCTTTCATGGAGCTTCAAGACATACATGCAATAAATGTATACAATGAAGGGTGATATATGCATAAATATGTACCAGGGATGCAAAGAGGAGGGGGAGACTGGCACTGAACTGTGTGTCTGAAGGTCAGGGGGTCAGGAAATCAGAGACTCAGAAGATCAGAGGGTCAGGGATCACAGATCCTCCCATCCAGGAGGAAGGTGGGAGGCAGTTAGGTCATGGTGAAATAAACACCACTGCTTCATAATTTGTTTCTAGTTGCTGCCCTGGTTACCAAGAAGGTGTAATGTGATTGAGGGAAGGTCATTTGGTGGCAGTCCAGGGCTCTTCCATGTCAACTTATCTTAAGGGGTGCTGGGCAGTTTGACAGTCCTGGGTGAACCTTTGGGAGAGCTGTGGGTAGGGATTCTTGGGGTCCGCCAAACTGAATTATCTCTCTGTGCACGTCTGGAAGATTCCCCAATTTCTGGGTTAGAGACCACTTTCTATAATTGAAACTAAAAATATAGATTCTCATGCTTCTTGCCTCCCTCAGTCCTGGGCAGGACATGGTACTTTAGGGTACTGTCAGTCAAGAGGTGGCCCAGGCTCTGATGGCAAGCAGGGACCAAGAAGGCCCCTCTGGCAGAGTGGAGAGGGCGGGGCTGTGGAGATGTGGGCGGGGCCGTGGAGATGTGGGAGGGGCCAGCCCAAATCCACTGTGAACTTGGGCTTTGTTTCCTGTTACACAGTCTGGAGTGGTTCTCTGTCCTCTCCTCAGTGTTGGTCAATCTCCTATATACCTTTTCCCTCCAAATGGGATGCAAAATTCATTCAAGAAGTTGATAAAAGTGTTGCAATTTGAAGAAATGTTTCAGAACATTCCAATAAAACAGGTAATTATAAACTAGTTGGGAGATGTATGAAATGTATCATCGTTTGACAACTTTAAATTTATTTATTAAAAAAAATAGAGAAAATTCTTATAAAACAACAGTGAATATAAAAATATGATAAAGATGAGTTATGAGAGTAACGGATTTTTTTTTTTTGAAACCAAGAAATCTTTTGAATCCAAACTCAATAACTAATAAACAAGCTGGCTGCCTAAACTGACCCTAAAACTGAGGGTCAGTTTCTGTCACTTATAACCAGGAACCATGGTTGGCGGTCTCCTTCTGTGTGGAGAGGTTATGATTGAATGGAAAGAAACTCAGTTTTCTCATTGTTAAATAAATACTGCTTCAGAACACAATTAATAAGGTTAAATGAGATCATATCTGGAAAGCTTGGGATATGATTGTTCTGTAGCAAAGAATGCATATTAATTATTATAAGTATTAAGTTCTGGGGTTCACTTTTACATTTAATCAACAAATATTCAAACAAGCCATTTAACATTTTTGGTCTCACATCTCTGCAAAATAGGAATAATATGTTCCCCATCTAATTCATGATGAATATGGATGCCAAAAAATTATGACATGGGAAAAAGCTTTATAGAAGTATGCAATTCCATATGAATATAATACATTTCTATTACTTTTATTTAGCTCATCACCTGCTTTTTACTACCTACCCTGATCCCTGGAGACCCTCAGCTCATATTCATTTTATGTGATGGCTTACTTGTGCTGAGAGGGAGAGGCAGTCCAGAAAAATAATAGAAAAATTATAAGTCTTATGAACTTTAAAGTTTCACAAAAGCTTTACTGTTCCTGTGAGGCCAAAGGAAATCTAATATCCTATCTTGAAATCCAGAGCTGCCTTGTTTTAAGTGTTAAATCCTTCCCCTACTCCAAGAGTGCCACGAGCTCTGGAAATAATTGTTAGGTTTTTGCTGTTGAGTTAGTTTCAAGATGTGCCCATGTGAGAAACTTACCTTCAGGTTCAGAGAGCACATTGGAAGGCAGCTGAGGCATCAGCAGGAGGTGGTTGAGCTGGTGATTGGCCAGGCCATGAGGCGGCATTCCAGTGAGAGGGGACTGCTTCAGCTGCATATGGAGGTGTGAAGGGGGCCTGTCCTGGGAACAGAACTTAGCGACTGAGACTTGCCAGTGGTTAAATGGTAAGGAGGTGTGGGAAGGGGCAGTGAGGATGGTGTGGAAACAGAGTTCAGATAGTGCAAAGGGTGCACTTAATTTGAGGGTGATGGGGATTCAGGGGAGTGCTGTGGTCACTTCTTTGTTCTAGAAAGAGTGACCTGCGGCATGGAGGATGTGCTAGAGGGGAGGACATGGAAGGCAGGAGGATGGGTAGGAGCCTGTGCTCTCCTCCAGACTGCAGAGGGTAGAGACTGGCAGCTGGCAGTGGCAGGGGAGGCAAGGGTGGGCTAAAGGTGTATGTGAGGCACAGAGATAGCAGGCTTGTTGACTGACTAGGTGAGGGGATCATACAGGGAGGAGCCCAGCATGGCTTTGTTGATTTGGGCATTGGTGGTACCACCAACTAAAGTGGGGCATATAGGAGGGACAGGTTTGTGGGCAAATGAAAAGGATGACAAAGACCAAAGGGGATTCTATTATACTGAGGTTGTCCTGAGCATAACTTGTGGTAAATTCTCAGTGTCTCTCAAAACACACCGTAGCTGTGACAGCCCAGGAAACTCATGGAGATTGACCCTGTTTTTCACCTAATTTTCCTTACCTGCTTAGCTTCACGGGTCAGAGTCTCAGGGTGCAATAGTTGCTTGTTACATGGAATTTCTCAGCACAAATGTTGGATCTCTTTTAGTTCAGCATTTCCTGAAGAGTATTCTGAGGAACCCCAGGTCAGTGAGGTGAGAGGCTGAAAAGTAGTTCCATGTTTGGATGAGTTTGGGATTTGCTGATATCCACAAAGTTAAACACATTTCCTTTACAGCAGGACTTCTCAGAGCATTGAGTATATTCACACATATCTGAGTTCAAGAAGGGAGATTTACTTCCCTGGTGGCTCAGACGGTAAGTGTCTGCCTACAATGCGGGAGACCTGGGTTCAGTCCCTGAGTCGGGAAGATCTCCTGGAGAAGGAATGGCAACCCACTCCAGTATCTTGCCTGGAAAATCCCATAGACGGAGGGGTCTGGTAGGCTACAGTCCATGGGGTCACAAAGAGTCGGACAGGACTGAGCAACTTCACTCACTTCCCAAACGTAACTGATTATGGAATCTTTTTTATCAGGGAGAACGCTCATACTAGCTTGCTGCACACACTGGAAATACTCTGGGGAAAGCTGATTAAGACTAACCCCTTCTTTAAGAATATCATCAGAAAAAATTTCAAAGTATTCTGGAAAATATAGAGTTAAGACAATGAATAAGTGTGTACCCATATCCCAGCTTTGATAAATTATAACATTATGCCCTGTTCATTCAGCTGTCTTGAGATATAATTTGACAGATGCAGTTAATGTGTCCCCTCCTTGATCCTATCTGGAGGATCCTATTCTGCCTCACCCCAGATGTAAACCACATGCTATGCTGAACTTACATGCCATGCACATCTTATATACTTGCTAGATATCTATGTATGGCAGACAACATATACTTTTGTTGTAAAATATTGTTTAACTGTTGTATACGTGGTAGAACAGAACTGTATCCTTCTGCATCTTGCTCTTCCCCTTTAACCGTGTTGTTGGGCTTTCCATTGTACTTGCTGTTGTTTAGCTGTTCAGTCAATCAGTCATGTCTAGCTCTTTGCAACCCCATGGACTGAAGCATGCCAGGCTTCCCTGTCCTTTGCCATCTCCAGGAGCTCGCACAAACTCATGTCTATCGAGTTGCTGATGCCATCCATTCATCACATCCTATGTTGTCCCCTTCTCCTCCTACCCTCAATCTTCCCCAGCACCAGGGTCTTTTCTAATGAGCTGATCCCTTTGCATCAGGTGACCACAGTATTGGAGCTTCAGCATCAGTTCTTCCAATGAATATTCAGGGTTGATTTCCATTAGGATTGACTGGTTTGATCTCCTTGCTGTTCAAGGGACTCTCAAGAGTCTTCTCCAACACCACAGTTCAAAAGCATCAATTTTTCAGTGCTCAGCCTTCTTTATGGTCCAGCTCTCACATCCATACATGACTACTGGAAAAACCATAACTTTGATTAGATGGATCTTTGTTGGCAAAGTAATGTCTCTGCTTTGTAATAGGCTGTCTAAGTTGGTCATAGCTTTTCTTCCAAGGAGCAAGCATCTTTTAATTTCATGGCTGCAGTCACCTTTCACAGTGATTTTTGACCTCAAGAAAATAGTCTGTCACTGTTTCCATTGTGTCCCTATCTATTTGCTATGAAGTGATGGGACCAGGTTCCATGATCTTCATTTTTTGAATGTTGAGTTTTAAGCCAGCTTTTTCACGCTCCTCTTTCACTTTCATTAAGAGGCTTTTTAGGTCCTCTTCCCTTTCTGCCATAAGGATGGTGTCATCTGCATATCTGAGGTTATTGATATTTCTCCTTGCAATCTTGATTCCAGCTTGTGCTTCATCCAACCCGGCATTTCTCATGAAGTACTCTGCATATAAGTTAAATAAGCAGGATGACAGTATACAGCCTTGACGTACTCCTTTTCCAGTTTGGAACCTCTCCATTGTTCCATGTCCAGTTCTATTGATTCTTGAACTGTCTGCAGGTTTCTCAGGAGGCAGGTAAGATGGTCTGTTATTCCCATCTCTTTAAGAATTTTCCACAATTCGTTGTGATCCACACAGGCAAAGGCTTTAGCCTAGTCAATGAAGCAGAAGTAGATGTTTTTCTGGAATTCTTTTGCTTTTTTGTATGATCCAACAGATGTTGGCAGTTTGATCTCTGGTTCCTCTGCCTTTTCTATGTCAGCTTGAACATCTGGAAGTTCTTGGTTCATGTACTGTTGAAGCCTAGCTTGAAGAATTTTGAGCATTACTTTGCTAGAATGTGAAATGAGTGCAATTGGGTGGTAGTTTATAATCCACAAACCTGTAGAGAAACTGCTGCTGTGTTTTCAGGGTTTTTTTTTTGTTGTTGTTATAAACAAAATTTCTGGCAACATCCTTGTCCACATATCTCCCTGCACACACAAGTGAAAACTTCTCTAGTGAGTATTTCCAGAAAGGAAGTTGCTGGAATCAGATTTTCAGGAGGCAATAGCTACTTGCTACATGGAACTCCTATTTCTCCACTTTCTCACCAACACTTGTTATTATTATATTCCCCATTCCCCACATTCCTTTTTGTGAAATGGCAGCTCTTGTTTAATTTGCATTTTCTCGATATTTTGCAAGGCTAAATATCTTTTCGTGTGTTTACCAGCCCTTTGGTTTCTTCTTCTGTGATTTGCCAGTGTTTCTCTTCTTTGCCTGTTTTTTCTTTATTGTGTCTTTTTTTTAAATGATTTTTTCCCCCATCAGTCTGTATCCTGGCTTTTTATCTTGTTTATGATGGTGTTTGTGGTATAGAAAAAATTTTAAAGTTTTATGCAGTCAGGTTTATATGGTTCATGCAATTTGTGGCTTCTTTTTATAAAGTTTTCCCTACCCAGGTGTTAAAGGATAGCTTGTACGTTTTTTAAAAAGTTTGTCATTTTGCTTTTCACATTTGTGTCTTTAATTCTGGGTTTACTTTTAAGTATTTTGAGACAGAAATCAGATTTCACTATTCTCCATTAAATTATCAAATGTTTCAGTACCACATATTGAGTGATCTGTCCTTTGCTTCTTGATTTATATAGCTTTCTCTGTCCTAGGTCAAGTGTGCACTTGCCTGCCTTTCACATCCACTGTGTTGCAGTTGAAGAAACCACGTCCTCCAGGAAGCCAGCAGGTTGCTCAATCCCAGAAAAGATGGTGGCAGGATGGAGCAGCCCAGTTACATGGTCTGAAGTCCATGGATTTTCCAGCCACACCAGTGAGAAGGGCAAATTCACTCTGCTGGTTGCTGCTGCTGCTAAGTTGCTTCAGTCATGTCCGACTCTGTGTGACCCCATAGACAGCAGCCCACTAGGCTCCCCCGTCCCTCGGATTCTCCAGGTAAGAACACTGGAGTGGGTTGCCATTTCCTTCTCCAATGCATGAAAGTGAAAAGTGAAAGTGATTTTCTTCTTAGTTTTCTCTTTTTTCTTCCCTCCCCTCCTTCTCTCAACTTGTCTTCCCTCCTGCCTTCTTTCCTTCTTTTCTTTTTCTCCTGTATCTCAGTTAGGCTTATGTTTCAGCATTGAGATATATTTTTATGCATGACATAGACATCAGAACACAGCTATTCTTCAAACGAATGTTTTATCAAAAATACGGCTGGGGAGATCACATTTCCTTTTCATGAGTTGGGGCTGGCAAGCCTGAGCTCTTTTTCATTTAGAAGAGATAGATGGTTGGGGCTATTAAAATCTACAGCACTTTGCCTTGGCTTCAAGTGATTCATGGCTACTAATCCCTGTGGATATATTTTTATTTTTTTGGATATATTGGATATGCAGGTGGTGTATATTGGAAAAGCCTGTTGTTTATTGACACAAGCCCAGTAAAGTCTCTGATTAATCTCAAAAATAAATAGAGAAAAGTGAAAGGTCACACTCTGGATCAAGAGCTCCGATTATAGCACTGATCCTTGAGTTATTTATTTCCAGTTGAAAGAAATCCTCCCAGCAGAGTTGTCAGGAGATGGATGGAGATTAACAGGTGAAGTGTGCATGGGCCTCCTCTTGCTCTCTCTTCTCACCCTTTACCGTCCCTGCTGCTCAAATGTGCTTGCTCTAACTCAGCATTTTGGGGAGAAATTCAGCATTTTCTTTGATGATTCTCTTGTTTGACAGACTGTTTTCAGTTCCTTGGATATATTTTGTCCCTTCCCCTATACCCTTGAGGAACCCAGAGGTATACATTTTAGGCCCTTCTGACGTGCCTGGTAAGGCTCCTGTGATAGATTCAAGACTGTTTCCTGCGGTTGTTCAGAGTGGTGCCCAGAGGTCTCCTGGTCCCTGGTATAAGCAGGAGAATAGTACTGGCTGTGGGTTGGTGCTGTCTTACATGGGCTGAGAGTGTGCCTGGGAGAACGGAGTGATGGAGGGAACATGAGACACGAAATTGAATTTTGAGATTAAATGCTGGGGGACCTCTGTCACCCAAGTTGGATGCTCATTCCCCTTCCTCTCATGCTGGCATTCAGGCTCTGTCCCCTTTGCCTCCTGGGTTCCTGATGCTCCCTTCTCCTCCTCCACTAGTGGAGCTTAGGACATGTGTTGGTTTAAAATTTTTTTTTAAATAAATTGAAGTATAAGTGATTTATAATGTATTCATTTCAGATGTACAGCAGAGTGATTCAGTTATGCACATACATTCTTTTTCAGATTCCTTTTCATTACAGGTTATTAAAAGATACTGAGTATAGTTCCCTGTCCTTGTTGTTTATTTTATATATAGTAATGTGTGTGTGTTAATCCCAAACTTTAACACAATGCCTTTGTCTGGAGGATAGAAGGAAATTTCTTGCAAATTTCCCTGGCTCTCATCTCTTTCTGACAATTCATCTGCCACACTGGCTGCCAGAGGAAACTTTAAAAAAAAAATGGATAAATTGCATCACTTCTTTTGTTCAAAGAAAAGGTGCTGGTCTCTTGAGCTGGCTATGACTGAGAAGTTCCACACATCACTCCCATTCACGTCCTTTGACCTGAACTTAGATCAGAGGGATGCTGGGAAGCGTGGCGCTTCCCAGTGCAGACGTAAGCCAGCAACAATGCTGCAGTTGGAGAAAGGTGTGATGCTATTGGTGGTCTACTACCTGTCCCTGCCACACCACCAGACTCCTTGACGCTCGGGTGAAGTCCCTTGTGTAGGGAGCCCCCCTCCCTTTTCCATCCATCTCGCTATCACTTCCTCCATAATGCCTCCCTTGGCTCCTCTTGGAGGTCCAAGCCTTGGACCCCCTTTGTACTCCAACTGCACCCTCACCTGAGCACAGATCCACTGCACTCTAATTCTGTTTCCTGTCTTTTGCCCCCAGTACACCATGAGTGCCCCTTGGAAGGCAACTCTATCTTCTCCATCCTTATCTCTCCTGTGCATAGCCAAGGGCGAGGCACAAAATAGGGGATCAGTTAAGGAATTATGGGTAGATTGATCCTGCAATATTTGGGGCTCCCCAGAGATACTCAAGACAAAAATGTATAAAACACTTTTAAAAATGGCAGAAGAGGGACTTCCTGATGGTCCAGTGGCTAAGACTCTGTGTTCCCAATGCCAAGGTTCTGAGTTCAACCCCTGGTCAAGGAACTAGATTCTGAATCCTGCATGCCATGACTAAGACCTGGTGCGGCCAAATAAATAATTTTTTAAAATGGCAAAGGAAGTCTTTAAAAATGCAGTCTTTATGATGACTTCTTGCCTTTCCCTGGTGCAGGCCTTCTGGAACTTGGCTGTGCACCTGAACCACCCTGGAAAGTATGAGAACAACAGTTTATGGGGCCCAGACCCCAGAAATTCTGATGAGGAGGTGCAAGTGTGGGCCTGGGATGTCTGTTGGCAACAGAGATTCCTGTGGGATGGTGCTGCAGCTGGTCCTGGGGGAGGGAGACGTGAGGTTGCGGGAGCCCAAGAGAAAATGAATTATACAGGGATCCCCTGCTCCCTCCATCCAGAGATCAGGGTGGGGGTTAAATCATTGTCTGCCTGCCTTCTTCCCTCCCCACCTCCCTCCCTCTCTCCATCCCTCCCACTCTCTTCCCCTCTTCTCCCTCCCCACTCCCCCAGAGATGATTTTCATTATACTCAGTAGCTCAGGGCTGGAGAAATTCTAATCAGAAATGTATCCACTTATCCCACAGCTTAACTCCATCTGGTCCCCATGGATACAATCCGAGGTGATTACTTTTGATGAATTGCTAATGCCTTTGTGATCCCTGCTCCAGCAGCCTCTGTGGGATCTGAGGCAGCACCGATGCCTGAGCTGTCAGTCCCCAAGGCTCTGGCACTAACACTGGGGGTGGCTCTGAGCTGGGTGGAGAGCTGAGTCTCCCTGGAGTCTTCTGAGGACCCACGAGAACTCTGCAGTTGGGGCTCTTTTTACTGCACTTCAAAGCCACTGTGTGCGATCTCACCCAAAGCCATCCTTGGAACCTCCAGGGGAAATGGTTAATTTTACAAAATACATTTAGGAACTTATGGTAAAAATCCAGACTGCCAGAATGTAAAGTTGTTTTCCTGAACCCTAAGCAACTGGAAAGGGTCCTATACTCTAAGGCTGCAGTGACCAGACAGGTAATGTATCTGAGTGGACTGAAGACACTAGGAATCCACACATTAGGCATGGTATTATGTGATTAAAAGATTTAATCTGTGCTTAGGCCAGAGATGAGTGTATCTCATGGCTTGGGTCAGAGGTGGACTGTGGCCTACCAGGTTCCTCTATCCATGGGATTTCCTAGGCAAGAATATTGAAGTGGGTTTCCATTTCTTTCTCCAGGGGATCTTCCTGACCCAGGGATCGAATCTGTGTCTCCTGCATCAGCAGGCAGATTCTTTACCACTGAGACACTGATATTTATTGGGCTGTGACCTTGATCTGAGTTGTGGCTTTTCATCCTCAGAACAACAAAATGAATGGCCCTATTTCTTCTTCCACATTACAGTTGGGGTCCATAACTCTTTTTTAAATTAATTTTTATTGGAGTGTAGTTGCTTCACCACGTTGTGTTAGTTTCTGCTGTACAGCAAAATGAATGAGCTATACATAAACATATACCCCTCTGTTTTGGACTTCCCTCCCATTTAGGAAACCAAGGTGCATGAGGTAGAGTTCCCTGTGCTCTACAGTATGTTCTCATTAGTTATCTATTTTCTACATGGTATCAATAATGTATATATGTCAATCCCAGTCTCCCGACTCCTCCCACGCCCGCTTTCCCCTTCGGTATCCATACATTTGTTCTCTATGTCTGTGTCTCTATTTCTGCTCTGCAAATGCAATCATCTATACTATTTTTCTAGATTCCACATACATGTGTTTATACATGATATTTGTTTTTAAAATGTTGAATAGTGACAGCCAGCACTAACTTAATGCCAGAAACTGCTTTCAGCACTGTATTTATATTTACCTATTTAGCCTTAAGTAATGTGTTTTTATTATTATTAGTATCCCCATCTTACACACGAAGACACTGAGACACAGGGACAATAAAAAGCTTGCCGCATATTACCCTGATGGTAAGGGGAAGATTTAGGATTTAAATCCAGACAGACTGGCTCCCAAATTCTTGTTCTTAAGTCCCATATTCCCTCCATAACTTGCCTGATATCATATGGGTACTGAATGGTGGAGTGGGGATAATTTTCAGAACATGAACTGGGAGCTCTGGATACATTTCAATCTGCACTCGCCCACCCAAAGGGAAGGGCTCAGCTAGAGTGTGAGATGTCTTTTTTTTAAAAAAAAATTTCTATCCACATGTTTATTTATATAAACTTATACTTTTGAGAATTTACATAAATTATATGAGGAAATATACTGCAGAGATTTTTGCCATCAATTCTTGTTAGAGCACTTTAAAAAATTTTGGGCCCTGATATGCAATATGCAGGATCTTAGTTCCCTGATCAAGGATTGAACCTGTGTCCCTGAAAGTGGAACCTTGGAGTTTTAATCACTGGACCACTAGGGAAGGCCTTACTTTTTAAAAAATTATTGGAGTATAATTGATGAACAATGTTGTGTTGGTTTCAGGTGTCCAGTAAAGTGATTCAGCTCTCTATATACATGGATCTATTTATGGATGTGAGAGTTGGACTGTGAAGAAAGCTGAACGCTGAAGAATTGATGCTTTTGAACTGTGCTGTTGGAGAAGACTCTTGAGAGTCCCTTGGACTGCAAGGAGATCCAACCAGTCCATTCTAAAGGAGATCAGTCCTGGGTGTTCTTTGGAAGGAATGATGCTAAAGCTGAAACTCCAGTACTATGGCCACCTCATGCAAAGAGTTGACTCATTGGAAAAGACCCTGATGCTGGGAGGGATTGAGGGCAGGAGAAAAAGGGGACAAAAGAGGATGAGATGGCTGGATGGCATCACCAACTCGATGAATGTGAGTTTGAGTGAACTCTGGGAGTTGGTGATGGACAGGGAGGCCTGGCGTGCTGCAATTCATGGGGTTGCAAAGACTGGGACATGACTGAGTGACTGAACTGAACTGAACTGAACTGATTCCTTTTCAAATTCTTTTCCCATTTAGGTTATTGCAGAGTATTGAGCAGAGTATTGATATAGTATGTACTTGTTGGTTATCTATTTTAAATGTAGCAGAGTATACATGTCAATCCCAAACTCCATACCTATCTCTCCACTCCACCCTTGCCCTTGATAACTATAAATTCATTTTCTGTGTCTGTGAGTGTGTTTCTGTCTTATAAATAAGTCCATTTGTATCATTTTTTTTTAGATTCCACATATAAGCAGTATCATATGCTATTTGACTTTCTCTGTCTGACTTATTTCACTTAGTATAATAATCTCCAGGTCCATCCATGTTGCTGCAGATAGCATTATTTTATTGTTTTTAATGGCTCCATAATAGTCCATTGTATATATGTACCACAAGAAGATCTCTTTTTAAAATAAGAGGCTTAGTTGTATATGTTTGTCCAATGAAAACCAGGCAGCTAGTGCAGCTAATGCCTAGAAAGAAATAAGACCGGCTCACGGCAAGTCAGATGTAAAGTGAGGGCTGTGCAACCCTTGGAAGAGCCAGGAGGTTGGGGTGGGCATAAATGAGGCAGGTGGCAGGAACCTATGGGGATTTGGAGAGATGCCAGAGTCAGGCAATGGAATGCCACAGTTCATTTGAAAACAGGCATTTGCCTTGTAAGTTGATTGCAGATGGTTTTAAAATATAGTACATTAATAGAATTTAATATAGTATATTAATAAAATATAGTGCATTAATATAAATTAATATAGTATATTAATAAAATATAGTATATTAATAAAATGCCATACCTGAGGGACGGTAAGGCCAGCAGATCAAGAGATGGCTGCCATTGAAAAGATAATTGTTACTCATGGTTCCTAGGAGGAGGGGGCCTGCTGCATCGCCTGGGCACACACAGGCCACACAGGGAAGCGCCAGGGTTGGCTGGGAGGCAGAGGGAGTGGGGGAGAACCTGGGCAGGAGACTTCACTGTGGTTTCACAGGAAGAAATGGGCGAGCAGGTTTAGCAGGCTATGGTTTGGCTAGTTTGAACAATGTCAATGGGTTCTGTGGCAGAGGGGCTGTCCCTAGTGGTCTGGCACCGAGCTCTGGGGTATTCAGGCTAGAAGACAGTGGCCTGAGTGTGCCAGTCCTGTGAGAACCCCATGGAGGAGGTGGTGGGCTCTGGCTTGGTTCGTTTGTATTTGAAAAGCACACTCACAGGTATTTTCTTTAGAAACTGGCCATCCTTAGGAAGGGCAGTCCCCCCAGAGATGGCACAGCTCCAAATGTCAAAGCATCAGAATACAGAAAATAACAGATGTGGTTAATATCTGGGCCTGGTATGACTTCTTTTTTTTTAAACAGTTTTTAAAATGGAAATATAGTTGTTTTACAGTGTTGTGTTAATTTCTGCTGTACAGATAAGTGATTCAGTTATAAGTATATATACAAATCTTTTCATATTCTACTTCTTTATGATTTATCACAGCATATTGAATATAGTTCCCCCATCTATTCTCTGTATGAGAGTTCACCTGCTAGGCCCAATTCCCAGCCCATCCCTCCCCTGACTCCATCCCCCTTGGCCACCACAAGTCTGTTCTCTTTGTCTGTAAATCTGGTTTCTGCCTCATAGATAAGTTCATTTGTGTCATATTTTAGATTTCATGTATAAGTGATATCATATAGTATTTGTCTTTCCCTTTCTGACTTACTTCGCTTAGTATGATAATCTCCAGGTCATCTATGTTGCTGCAAATGGCATTACTTCATCCTTTTCTATGGCTGAGTGGTATTTCATTGTGTTTATATATATATATATATATAATGTATGTGTGTGTATATATATATATATGCACACCATATTCTTCTGTATCCATTCATCTGCAGTCTGACTTCTCTCCAGTATATAGTATCATTGGAGTTTTGTGATCTCAACCCATTTAAAATTAACTTTTCCAGGTCTTTGTTTTGCAAAGGCTATTTCATAAGCATACTATGAAGACCAGTTCCCTCCACCACCCCCTACGCTCAGCCATTTAATTATTCTTGGACCCAGCAATAATCTGGACACATCGTAAGAGGATGCTTGCCTTTGCTGTGCCGATGGTCAGATGCCGTGCTGTGCACACTGGCCCTCCTGGTGTCTTCAGTGCCTGTGACTAGGGTCTGTATTTTGGGATAAAGACAGGTGTTATACTGTTGTGCAGGATGAGGACTGCACAATAGCTCTATACCTAAGGAGGTGCCATTCACTTGGTAGGTTTGTGTACTTATTATGAATTTCCAGCAGATGGCAGTAAAGTGTCTTAATCTAACAAAGTCTGTGCCTGCATGCTGCCAAGTTGCTTCAGTCTCATCTGACTCTTTGTGACCCCATGTCAGTTTCCTCTGTCCATGGGATTCTCCAGGCAAGAATAATGGAGTGGTTTGCCATGCTTTCCTCCAGGGGATCTTCCCAACCCAGGGACTGAACCCACATCTCTTATGTCTCCTGCACTGGCAGGTGGGTTCTTTACTGTTAGGGCTACCTGGAATGCTAGGATGATTTTTCTGACAAATACAAATAAGGTGCCTCTAAGTCACACACGAGTGCTGAAAGGGTCCACTGCTCATCAGGCCTGGCCTCATAGGCCACCCTGCTATAATTTCTCTCTGCAGGGACTGCAATCGTGCTTCATCACCAGTCAATAGACAGGCTTCTCAGCTTAGCTCCCAGTGAAGTTTCTTGTAGTTGTAAAGCAGCCTAACTTTAAAAATGTTGGCTTAAAGCTCAACATTCAGAAAGCGAAGATCATGGCATCTGGTCCCATCACTTCATGGGAAATAGATGGGGAAACAGTGGAAACAGTGTCAGACTTTATTTTTGGGGCTCCAAAATCACTGCAGATGGTGATTGCAGCCATGAAATTAAAAGACACTTACTCCTTGGAAGGAAAGTTATGACCAACCTAGATAGCATATTCAAAAGCAGAGACATTACTTTGCCAACAAAGGTTCGTCTAGTCAAGGCTATGGTTTTTCCAGTGGTCACGTATGGATGTGAGAGTTGGACTGTGAAGAAAGCTGAGCGCCGAAGAATTGATGCTTTTGAAGTGTGGTGTTGGAGAAGACTCTTGAGAGTCCCTTGGACTGCAAGGAGATCCAACCAGTCCATTCTGAAAGAGATCAGCCCTGGGATTTCTTTGGAAGGACTGATGCTAAGCTGAAACTCCAGTACTTTGACCACCTCATGTGAAGAGTTGACTCATTGGAAAAGATTCTGATGCTGGGAGGGATTGGGGGCAGGAGGAGAAGGGGACGACAGAGGATGAGATGGTTGGATGGCATCACTGACTCGATGGACGTGAGTCTGAGTGAACTCCAGGAGTTGGTGATGGACAGGGAGGCCTGGCATGCTGCGATTCATGGGGTCGCAAAGAATCGGACACGACTGAGTGACTGAACTGATACATTCTTTTTCATATTCTTTTCTATCATGGTTTATCACAGTATATCAAATGGACTTTTCTATGCTATACAGTAGGACCTTATTGTTTATCCATTCTCTGTATAATAGTTTACATCTGCTAACCCTAAACTCCCACTCTCTCCCCCACTCCTTTCCCCTTTGATAATCATCAGTCTATCCTCTATGTCCCTAATTATATTTATGTTTCATAGATTGGTTCATTTGTGTCATGTTTTAGATTCCACATATGAGTGATATTATATGGTATTTGTTGTTCTCTTTAGTAGCTACTTTTAATTGCTTGACGAATGAATTTGCTTGACAAACTGCTGTGGAAAGATCGCTCGGGTAGACATTAATCTGTGCTGGAGAAAACACAGGCCTCGGTTCAAGTACTGGTCTGATATGAGCGTTTTTGTTGAGATCAGGGAAGGTAGGCGAAAGATCAGTGTGCACCTGACCTAAAGTCATTTTTGGTGAGGAGTGTCAGGGCCATTTGTCCTCACCCTCTCTGCTTTTCCATTACTGATTGTATGCATTCTTAGTCTCATGCTGGCCCTGTAAAAGGAGGACAAAATTGTTCTAGAAACCAAAGATAAAATGGCTTTGGAGAGCTCTCATTTTGGTCTCCTGGTGAGTTGTAAGTAAACACATTCTTGGAAGCTGAGCCATGAAACCCTACTGTTTTAGGCCAGGCGGCCTACATAGCTGCCAAGCTCATGCTGCCCTGGGACCCCCCACTACCTGTGGGCCTATTGGAATGTCTCGTGTTGGGTGCTAAGGGCAGAGATGGGGAATCACATGCGCATCCAGGGCGCGGCTGGGGCTCAGAGCGTGCACAGTAAAGAAACAGAAAGGGGACTGGTAAACAATGTCAGACCCTCCCCACTGTTTTCCTCCTAGAGACGCATGTGTGTTTTCCCATTTTAAAACTTGAGTAAAAATCACCCATTTTATATAATTTTGAGAATCTTGAAAGCAGTATAGAGTTGAGTAATCATAATCAGGATATGAGATAATGCTGCATATTATCATGTCTCAAGCTCCTGACAAACACTGACCTATTAGATGTCCCTATAGTTTTGTCTTTGCAAAAATGTCATGTATATGGAATCGTAAAGGAACTGACTGGAGGACCAGTGGTTAGGACTTGGTACTTTCCTTGATTCAATCCCTGTTCTGGGAACTAAAATCCTGCAAGCTGCATGGGACAGCCAAAATAAATAAATAAATAAACAGACTCATATTGTATGTAACCTTTGAAGCCTGCCTTCTTTCCATTAGCAGGATGCACTTGCCACTCATCCATGTTGCATTATTAGTTGGTTCCTTTTTATTGCTGTGCATTATTTCATCCTGTGGTTATAGCCAGCTGCTTCTCCATTCACCAGTTGAGAAATGTTTGGGTTGTTTTCTATTTTTGGCAGTTATTGAAAAGTTGCAAAAAACCTTTGTGTACAGGATTTTGTGTGAACATAGGTTTTCATTTCACTTGGGTAAATACTGAACAGTGGAATTTCTGGCTTGTAGATAAGCATATGTTTAACTTCATAAAAGAGAAATTGTCAGAATGGATAGTAAAAACAATTACCATAGATAAAAAGAAACACCATACAATAATAAAGAGGTCAATTCACCAAAGAGACATAAGAATCCTAAATGAATAAGTAACTAACAACAGAACTTCAAAATATGTGTCTTTTTATCTGTGGTTATTTTCTTTGCCCTGAAGTATGTCTTAATATTATCACAACCACTTCAGCTTTTTTTTTTTAAAGTAGTATCTGCATGAAATACTTTCCCCCATATCTTTAATTTACCTATATCATTATATTTCAAGTCAGTTTCTAATAGAGAACGTGTAGTTTGGTAATGATGTTTTTATTATCTGGTTCTGATAATTTCTGTCTTTTATTTGACATGTTTAGACTAGAGGTTGGCAAACTTTGACCTGTGGACAAATCTGGCTTTCCTATGCATTTGTGTATTGTTTATGGCTTTTTTTCATGTTACAGTGGCTGAGTAGAGTGGTTGGACCAAAAAAGATAAGGTCCAAAAAACTAAAAATATTTATTGTCTGCCCCCTTTACAAAAAAATTTTGTTAACCCTTGGTTAAAACCATATACTAGTACACGTAGCCTTGGAGAGAATACCAAATGGATCAATGTGAGAATGGAGATGCACAGAGGAAGGGAGATTCTGAGAACTCCAGCCCCATTTCAGGGAGTCAGGCACCAGAAAAGTGAATCTGTGCTCTTGTACCATTGTTGCCATCACCATTAGTATCTCCTGCTTGGCTAAAACTTGGTTAAAGGTACTGACAGACTCACTGGGACATGGAGATGATGGCCAGGAAGAAGGGCACTCAGAACTTAATTTTTATTCCACACTAATACTATAAAATGCACTCCAGTTTTCTTGGGCTTCCCTAAAAGAATCTGCCTGCAATGCAGGAGACCAGGTTTGGGTCCTCTCTCGATAGCTCATGTTGCCAAAACAAAAACCTGAGTGGAAACAAATTATTTCAGAATCTCAGTTACTCCAGTCAAGAAGCTCAGAAGACAAAGTCCTGCCTTTACTGGTGGAAAGTGGAGGCAAAGGGTAGCAATGAAAAGGTAAAATTTTACCTCTGATTCCCTTAAGTTCCCTACAAAAATAAATACAACAAATATCTTACAGTCTACTCCAAAAGCAAGAAAAACATACACCTTGGGTCCAGAAGTAAGATTTGTAAGCCTGAGGACATCAGAGGACCTTCCACTTAAGTACAAGGCAGGTGCCCAAGTGAGCTGGTATCTAATGGTTGCCTGAGGGCAGCTAATGTGTGCAGTCTTATACAGTCTGAGTGGTGGTCACTGTATCTAAGAGTATTACATTAAATGCAAATGGAGTCTGGATTTGAGAATTTCCTGAACAGACAAGAATTTTAAACCATGTAAAAAAACTAAATCTGGCTTATTTCATGAATGTAAGTGAAATTCAACCTAGGTTATTTTTTGTAAATGGCTCTGACAATCATAAAAGAAATATAGTCATTTTCCTAAAAATGGCATGAGAAACTTGCACTGTAATAAGCAATCATTGTAAAAATTAATAATAATGTCTTCATTTTTACTCTGTAAGTCATTCTGTAACTTCATGTTCCCAAGCTTTACATCAGTCTTTGAATTTGGAAGCTCCCTGTTTGTGAACTGTTTTTATATCCACAATAAACTCTTACTAAATATTAAAAAATATATATTTAATGTAATTATTGATAAGTTTAGACATAGGTATACTACTTTGTTATTTGTTTTCTGCTTGTTTCCTCTTTTTTTTTCTTCCTCTGAGTGTTCTTTTCTGCTTTCTTTTGGGTTATTTGAACATTTAAAAATAGTCTAGTTTATCTATTAGTTTTTTGACTATTTTCTCTCTATGTATACATACATAGAAATATATAAAAAAGTGCTTTCTCCAGGGATTAAAATATACTGTACAATATATACTTACCTTTTCAGAGTGTATTTAACATCACTGTTTTGCCACTTCAAATGGAATGTATTAATGTTACCACAATATGATGCCTTTTCCCCTTCCTCATTTATGTTATAATTTTGTTGTGTATTATATTTATTCATGCTGAAAACTCAACAGTTATTAATTTTTTTCTTTAAACCCTGCAGTATATTTTAAAGAATTCAAAAGGAAATAATAGTCTACTATATTTACCCAGATATTTTCCTTTTTTTCTTTCTTTTTCTTCATCCCTGGTTCTCTAAAGTTGACTTATGGTAGCATTTCCCTTCTGCTTGAATAACTTCCATCATCAATTAAACAGTTTTAAATTTAGATGTAAGTGATATGTAACATTATGTTAGTTTCAGGTGAACAGCATCATGATTTATATATGCATTATGAAATGATCAGCATGATGTGTCTATATATATTATTATAAGTTTTTCTTCCTTGTGATAAGAATTTATAAGATCTATGCTCTCAGTAACTTTTAAAATATATAATACAGTATTATTACTAACTTTATCCATCATGCCCATGTCTTATTTATTTTATAACTGGAAGCTTGTAGCTTTTGACTATCTTTATCCATTTCCCCCACAAACCCCATCTCTGGCAACCACAAATCTGTTCCCTGTATCTCTGAGCTCAATTTGTGTGCGTGTGTGTGGGGCTTCCCTAGTGATTCAGTGGTAAAGAATCCGCCTGCAATGCAGAAGCTGCAGGAGAATCGGGTTCAGTCTGGAGAAGGGAATGGTAATCCACTCCAGTATTGTTGCCTGGAGAATCCTATGGACAGAGGAGACTGGCGGGCTGCAGTCCATAGAGTTGCAAAAAGTTGGACACAACTGAAGTGACTTAGCATGTGTGTGTTTTAGACTCCACATATAAGTGAGATCATGTGATATGTCTCTGTCTGACTTATTTCACGTAATATAATGTCCTCAAGGTTCATCCACATTGTTGTAAATGGCAGGATTTCTCTCTTTATTATGGCTGAATCACAGTTTTTTTTTTAATATTTTTACCATGCATGTCTATTAGATTAAAAAGTATCAACAGTAGAATCATAATAGATAAAAGAAAGAGAAGACTTTTCTCACAATTCTCAAACACACTTAGTACAATAATATTACACAATAATAAACACATTTCATACAATCATAATAATATTTCAATGTATTTTCTTGATTTTGTAGACATCTTAAATGTTTTACTAGTTTGGAGTTAGTATTCCTAGGGACTTTCTGTATTTATTTATTTAAAAAATTGATTTATTTATTTTAGTTGGAGGCTAATTTCTTTACAATATTGTGGTGGTTTTTGCCATACATTGACATGTATTAGCCATGGGTGCACATGTGTCCCCCCATCCTGAACCTGTCTCCCACCTCCCACCTGGCCCCATTCCTCTGGGTTGTCCCAGAGCACCAGCTTTGAGTGCCCTGCTTCATGGATCGAACTTGCACTGGTCATCTATTTTACCTACGGTAATATGCGTGTTTCACTGCTGTTCTCTCAGATCATCCCACCTTCGCCTTCTCCCACAGAGTCCAAAAATCTGTTCTTTATAACTGCATCTCTTGCATATAGGGTCATTGTTACCGTATTTCTAAATTCCATATATATGTGTTAATATACTGTATTGGTGTTTCTGACTTACTTCTCTCTGTCTAATAAGCTCCAGTTTCATCCATCTCATCAGAACTGACTCAAATGTATTCTTTTTTTTATAGCTGAGTAATATTCCATTGTGTATATGTACCACAACTTCCTTATCCATTCGTCTGCTGATGGACATCTAGGTTGCTTCCATGTCCTAGCTATTGTAAACAGTGCTTCAGTGAACACTGGGGTACATGTATCTCTTTCAATTCTGGTTTCCTTGGTGTTTATGCCCAGCAATGGGATGGTTGGGTCATATGGCAGTTCTATTTCCAGTATTTTAAGGAATCTCTGCACTGTTCTCCATGTGGCTGTACTAGTTTGCATTCCCACTAACAATGTAAGAAGGTTCCCTTTTCTCCACACCCTCCCCAGCATTTATTGTTTGTAGACTTTTTGATGGCAGCCATTCTGACTGGCATGAGATGGTACTTCATTGTGGTTTTGATTTGCATTTTTTAAATAATGAGTGATGTTGAGCATCTTTTCATGTTTGTCAGCCATCAGTATATCTTCTTTGGAGAAATGTCTGTTTAGTTCTTTGGCCCACTTTTTGGTTGGGTTGCATAACAATTCTTTTAAAGAAGTTCTGTTGGGAATTGATTCTCTTAACTCCCCTTAATCTGAAGATGTCTTTATTTCAGCCTCATTCTTAAAGGATATTTTTATGTATACAGAATTCTGGTTTGGCAGTTCCTTTACTTTTGCCTGTGAGAAGTGGCTCTCCATGCCTTTGGCCTTCAAGGATTCTGATGAGAAATTTGTGGTCATTTGAATATTATTCCCCCATAATTAGCCTATCATTTTTCTCTACCTGCTTTCACTTTTTTTCTCTTTAGTTTTCAAAAGTTTGATGATAATGTATTTGGGCATGGATTCTTTTAGTTTTACTAAGCTTCTTGAATCTGTGAATTTATGTCTTTTGCCAAATTTGTAAAGTTTTCAACCATTATTTCTTCGCGCATTTAACTATTACTTCTCTGAGCATTTTCCTAATAGCTGTTTTGAAATCTGTGTCATATAATTACAACATCTGTGTCATCTTGGTGCTGATGTCTATTTGTCTTTCCCATGTAAACTGAGATTTTTATTGGTTCTTTATGTGCTGAGCAATTTTGGGTTCTGGCCTTAATGCTTTGAATATTATGGTACAAAACTCTGGGCCTTATTTAAGTCCTATGGAGAATGTTGCTAGGAGACAAAAACCTGATTGGGTTTAGGCTGCAAGTGCTACCAGGCTTCTCTGGGTTTCAATTACAGGTTCATCTTCAGAGCCTTTGTGGTGCATTTCACATCTGTCCCACATGTGTGCTATGTACCTGGCTATCTGGGATGGGAGTGGTGGTCTATCTTTTAGTGAAATTCTCCAAGTCTTTGGTTTGCTGTTTAAGAACACATCCAGGCATGTGTAGGTTGATGGTGGGACTTATCTTGAGCTTTTCTGGAGATTTCCCTCTCTGTGTGCATCATCTCTCTGGTACATTCTGATTGCCTGGGCCTCTTCTTTGTGATCTTCTGGTCAGAAAGCTGTGGTTTTAATTACCTGCTCTGCTGTGTACTTTCTCTGACTGCCATTGCTCCTGGGGCCAAGTAGTAGGAATACAGAGAGTAAAAAGGCAAGGGCAATTTGCTCCCACTTTCTTGGGTTCATCACTCACCTGATCAGAGAAGAGGGTTCTCTTATTGGAGAGTTTTGGATTCCTGTGTAACCCCAGTGCTATGTCTGTGGCTGCCTCTGCTGTCACAAGACTTCTTTGAGCCTGGGATATATGAGATTGGAGAATTAAAAAAGAGAAAAAAAACCTGGGAGACTCACCCCAATCTCTCTGAGCATTAGGACATCTCTCTCCTCTTTCACCCACAAGTAGAGGGTTTTGCCTGGCTCTTGCTCTGTCCAGGCCCCAGTGTTTACCTCTGGGTTTTGGGGGAAACTGGAGGAAACATGCGAAACTCACTGCCAATGTGATGGTACTTTGAATTCTTATCTTCTATAATTCCCTGCTGCTATTTTTATTTTATTTTTTTTACAATCCTCACATAACTTCTCTGTGAGTTCTCTAAGGTTTTATAGTCTCATTCAACTGGAGAGACATGGCAGAGTGGGTTTACTCCATCGTGCTCTGAAATGGGGGCTGTTGGTTTTTAATACCCAACATTTAAGATGTGTATGATTTGAAAGGATGAGGTAAGCCTTTCCATAATAACATGGAGAGGTCATGATATGTTGAAAAGAGAAATAAAGCAGGTCACAGGGCACTTTATGTGCTATGTTCTCACTTATCCATAGTTGTATGTATTTATACATAGAAAATTTAGTGTTTTAACATGCTTGCAGTTGCCAGTAAGACAATACCCAAAAGTGCCTTGAACATTAAGGAAAATTTATTGTTCTCTAATGGAAAGTCTGAGCACTGCTGGTTCCAAGGTGGGTTAATTTACTGGTTCAAGAATGTCAGGGCTCTTAGTTTCCTATTCAGCAATTCTTTGGACTTTCTCTAAAGGTTATAAGATGACCACAGTACTCCAGTCTTCCTTTCGTTGGGTGTCAATATCCGAAGTCAGGAAGAACCGTCTCTTCTTGTGTTTGTCTTGTATCAAGGAGGGAATGTTTTCCTTAACTAGCCTAGCAAACTTCCCTTATGCTAATTGACAAAGATTAAATCATACTTGAGTTTAGCTAGCCTCTAGCACCTATAATGAAATTTCCTGTTTGAACTGTACTAGTCCAAATTTATCTCCTGAGCCTGGGAAGGGAATTCTGAAATCTGTTGGGCTGCCAATGCTGAATCAAGGTCAAATTTGTCTTCACAAGATGGAAAAAGGGAAAGGAAAGAAGGCACAAATAAATAGAAAGATATCTCATGTTGAGTTAAAAGACTTAATATTGTTAAAATGTTCATACTACTCAGGTGATGAACAGAGTCAATGCAATCCCTTTTAAAATCCCAGTGGCATTTTTTACAGAAATGGATAAAACAATCCTAAAATTCATATGGGAGCACAAAGGACCTTAAATAACCAAAATAATCTTGAGAAAGAAGAACAAATCTGAAGGAAGGCCTCAAACTTCCTGGCTTAAAAACATATTGCAATTAAGAAACAATTTAATTTACAACTTCTTCAAAAAGAATAAAATACTTAGGAATAAATATTACCAAGGAGATGAAAGACTTGCACACTGAAAACTATAAGAAGTTGGTGAAAAGTATTAAAGAAGATATGAATAAAAGTAAAGATATCCTGTGCTCATGGATTGGAAGCATTAATATTGTTAAAAATGTCCATTCTACCCAAAGCAACCTACAGATTCAATACAATCCTTATTAAAATTTGAATGTCTTTTTTTTTATAAAAATAGAACAAACAATCCTAAAATTTGCATGTAATTGCAAAAGACCTCAAATAAACAAAATATATATGAAAAAGAATAATAAAGCTGGAGGCATCATGGTACCTGATTTTGAACTATATTACAAGACTACAGTAATCAAAACAGTATAGTATTGGCATAAAAACAGATTTAAAGTTCAGTGGAATAGAATAAACAGCTTATAAATAAACCCATGCACATAAGGTCAATTGATTTACAACAAAGGAGCCAAGATTTTACCATGGGAAAAGAATAGTTTTATCAATAAATTGTGCTGAGAAAATTGGACAGTTACATGCAATAAAATGAAAACAGACCACTTTCTTACACCATATGAGTAACTATTCAAAATGGATTAGTACCTGAATATAAAACCTGATATAAAACTCCTAGAAGAAAATATAGGCAATAAGCTCCTTGATGTTAATATTAGAAATGATTTTTTTTTTGGACCTGACACCCAAAGCAAAGGCAACAAAAACAAAAATAAATAGGAGGGATACATTCAACTAAAAAGCTTCTGCTCAGCAATGGAAACAACCAACAAAATGAAAATCAAGTGTAAGAAAATATTTGTAAATTATATATCTGATAAGGGGTTAATAGGCAAAATATATAAAGATCTCATACTACTCAGTAGCAAAAAGTCCAAAATGGGCAGAGAATATGAAGGGACATTTTTTCAAAGAAGACATAGAAATGATCAACATGTGTATGAAAAGTTGCTCAGCATCACTAATCAGGAAAATGCAAATTAAAACCACTATGAGACACCTCACTCCTTTTAGGAGAGTCATTATTAAAAAAAAAAAGAAATTAACGAGTGTTGGTGAGGAAGTGGAGAAATTGGAAACCTTGTGCACTGTTGATAAAGATGTAAAATGATGCAGCTGTTATGGAGAACAAAGTGAAATTTCCTCAAAAAAATTAAAAGTAGAATTACAATATGATCCAACAATTCCCCTGCTGAGTATTTATCCAAAACAATTGAAATGAGTGTCTGGAAGAGATATCTACACCCCCATACTCACTGAAGCATTGTTCACAGTGGACAGGGTGTAGAAAACCTAAATGTCAAATGGTGGATGAATGGATGAACACAAGGTAACAAATCCATACAAGAGTAATTAGCCATAAAAATGTTAGCCATCCATAGTTAGCCATAAAAATGAAGGAGATATGGATGAAACTTGAGGACATTATGCTCAGTAAAAGAAACAGTCACAGAAGGGCAAATACTGCATGATCCCACTTATGTGAGGTGAATGGTGGTTACTTGGGGCTGTAGTTGGGGCAGGGAAGAATGGGAGCTTTTGTTTAATGGATATAAAATTATAGTCATGAAAGATGATTAAGTTCTAGTGGTCTGCTGTACAATATTGTGGTTATAGTTAATAATACTGTAATATACATGTATAATTTCTTTAAGAAACAGATTTCATGTTATGTGTTTTCAATGCATATGTATATGCATGTGCGCAGTGAATGTATACATATAGCTGTTATACTTCATTGTATAGCAGAAGCTAATACAATATTGCAAAGCAATTATACTCCAATAAAAAAATGAAAAAAAAAAGGGGGAGTGGAAAGTGGATTGGTAGACAATCAATCATCTGGCATGGATGTTTGTACCAATGCTGACCTACTAATATCTCTAGGGTGTGTTTATTGGAGGAAACTTTCACTTTCTTGATTTTTCTGTTTTCTACATCATTTTATATAACTACATAAAAATATATGTTTCCATTTTGAGAAAAGAAAAAAAAATTCCTTGCTTTTATTCATTTCTCCATGAAGTCTGCCCAGGCTCTCTCTGCCTGCTGCCTTCTCTGGATGGCTGGAAGCATTCAAGGTCAGTCTCATGGTTTAGGATTTCAGTCTAATCCATCTTGTACTGTTTGCTGTTATGCCCTCTGCTTTTATTTGTCTTCTACCCCCAACTAGGATGTAAGCTCTTTGAGGTCAGACATATTTCTTCTTCTTTCTCCAGGGCATCCAGGGCTGAGAACTTGGGTGGAGTACACAAAAATTACTTAGTGATTTGTACAGTAGTCTGTTTCTGGGCAAGCTGTTGGGAAAGTGGTTAATGTGTGGTCATTTGCTACCAATCCATTTATGAAAAAAATATGATCATTAGTATTTGGATCTTGGAAGATAAGGCACAATTCAAAGGACTGAAATTTTGCCAGAAAGATCTAATTGGGAAGCAAATGATAACAAAAACAAATCTTACTTAAGTCATTCAATAGTGCCTCCATTGAGCAAGCCTGCCTCTTAAAGGATTTTCATGTTAATGGACCAGGTACTTTGGTTCAGCGGATGAAGAATATCACATATCAGTAAACAGGATTTGTGGCCATCAAGCCAGCAGCCACTGTGGCCACCCCCAATTGTGCACCCCAGCGGGATTCAGGATGGAGAAATACAGGATACTGGCCCTAGATAGCTAAGGTGCATATAAAAGGGATCATTTCACTGAGCCCAGACTCTTGCACCTTCCCATACACACAAAAGTGCTAAATTCATTAACTTGAGATGTTGGATTTTCTCTAATTAATTATCTAATTATCTTTGATATTATGACTATCTGGTCTTTCTTGTAAAAACTCCTATATATCCAGTCTCCTCCCTTACTTTTCGGAGCAGTCACTCAAAACGTTCTGAGAGGCTGTCTTTTGGCCTCAGTCTTTAGAAAGTCTGCCAAATAAAGTTTAACTCTCAACTTTTAGGTTTTGTATTTTTTTTCAGTTGACTGTTTTCAAATGTTTTACTTTAGACTCACATGTTCTTTTCTGGTGGTCTGCAGGATGTAAATGGCAACCCACTCCAGTGTTCTTGCCTGGAGAATCCCAAGGACGGGGGAGCCTGGTGGGCTGCCGTCTATGGGGTCGCAAAGAGTCGGACACGACTAAAGTGACTTAGCAGCAGCAGCAGGATGTATATTCAATTCGTAACTCCTTAGTTACCCAGAATTTTCTTTAAATTTTCCAGTAACACACCTTAAAAAAATCAAATGATGTTGTATAGCTTAGTATATCTATTTTGGTTCAGTTCAGTTCAGTTCAGTTGTTCAGTCGTGTCCGACTCTTCGCGACCCCATGGACTGCAGCAGGCCAGGCTTCCCTGTCCATCACCAACTCCTGTAGCCTACTCAAACTCATGTCCATTGAATCAGTAATGCCATCCAACCATCTTATCCTCTATCATCCCCTTTTTCTCTGGCCTTCAAGCTTTCCCAGCATCAGGGTCTTTTCAAATGAGTCAGCTCTTTGCATCATGCAGCCAAAGTATTGGAGTTTCAGCTTCAGCATCAATCCTTCCAATGAATATTCAGGATTGATTTCCTTTAGGATGGACTGGTTGGATCTCCTTGTAGTCCAAGGGGCTCTCAAGAGTCTTCTCCAACACCACAGTTCAAAAGCATCAATTCTTCAGTGCTCAGCTTTCTTTATATAAGATAGGATATCTACTGCTGCTGCTGCTACTGCTGCTAAGTAGCTTCAGTCGAGTCTGACTCTGTGCGACCCCATAGATGGCAGCCCACCAGGCTCCTTTGTCCCTGGAATTCTCCAGGCAAGAACAATGGAGTGGGTTGCCATTTCCTTATCCAATGCATGAAAGTGAAAAGTGAAAGTGAAGCTGCTCAGTCATGTCCGACTCTTAGCGACCCCATGGACTGCAGCCTACCAGGCTCCTCTGCCCATGGGATTTTCCAGGCAAGAGTACTGGAGTGGGGTGCCATGCCTTCTACTTCAGTTCATTTCAGTTCAGTTCAGTCACTCAGTCGTGTCCGATTCTTCGCGACCCCGTGAATTGCAGCACTCTAGGTCTCCCTGTCCATCACCAACTCCCGGAGTTCACTTAAACTCACGTCCATCAAGTTGGTGATGCCATCCAGCCATCTCATCCTCTGTCATCCCCTTCTCCTCCTGCCCCCAATCCCTCCCAGCATCAGAGTCTTTTCCAATGAGTCAACTCTTCCCATGAGGTGGCCAAAGTACTGGAGTTTTAGCTTTAGTATCATTCCTTCCAAAGAAATCCCAGGGCTGATCTCCTTCAGAATGGACTGGTTGGATCTCCTTGCAGTCCAAGGGACTCTCAAGAGTCTTCTCCAACACCACAGTTCAAAAGCATCAATTCTTCGGTGCTCAGCTTTCTTCACAGTCCAACTCTCACATCCATACATGACCACAGGAAAAACCATAGCCTTGACTACATGGACCTTTGTTGGCAAAGTAATGTCTCTGCTTTTGAATATGCTATCTAGGTTGGTCATAACTTTCCTTCCAAGGAGTAAGTGTCTTTTAATTTCATGGCTGCAGTCACCATCTGTAGTGATTTTGGAGACTAGAAAAATAAAGTCTGACACTGTTTCCACTGTTTCCCCATCTATTTCCCATGAAATGATGGGGCTGAATGCCATGATCTTCGTTTTCTGAATGTTGAGCTCTAAGCCAACTTTTTCACTTTCCTCTTTCACTCTCATCAAGAGGCTGTTTAGTTCCTCTTCATTTTCTGCCATAAGGGTGGTGTCATCTGCATATCTGAGGTTATTGATATTTCTCCCGGCAATCTTGATTCCAGCTTCTGCTTCTTCCAGTCCAGCGTTTCTCATGATGTACTCTGCATAGAAGTTAAATAAGCAGGGTGACAATATACAGACTTGACGTACTCCTTTTCCTATTTGGAACCAGTCTGTTGTTCCATGTCCAGTTCTAACTGTTGCTTCCTGACCTGCATGCAGATTTCTCAAGAGGCAGGTCAGGGGGTCTGGTATTCTCATCTCTTTCAGAATTTTCCATAGGTTATTGTGATTCACACAGTTAAAGGCTTTGGCATAGTCAATAAAGCAAAAATAGATGTTTTTCTGGAACTTTATTGGTTTTTTTATGATCCAGTGATGTTGGCAATTTGATCTCTGGTTCCTCTGCCTTTTCTAAAACCAGCTTGAACATCAGGAAGTTCACGGTTCACATATTGCTGAAGCCTGTCTTGGAGAATTTTGAGCATTACTTTACTAGCGTGTGAGATGAGTGCAATTGTGCGGTAGTTTGAGCATTCTTTGGCATTGCCTTTCTTTGGGATTGGAATGAAAACTGACCTTTTCCAGTCCTGTGGCCACTGCTGAGTTTTCCAAATTTGCTGGCATATTGAGTGCAGCACTTTCACAGCATCATCTTTCAGGATTTGAAATAGCTCAACTGGAATTCCATCACCTCCACTAGCTTTGTTCGTAGTGATGCTTTCTAAGGCCCACTTGACTTCACATTCCAGGGTGTCTGGCTCTAGGTCAGTGATCACACCATCGTGATTATCTTGGTTGTGAAGATCTTTTTGTATCTACTTACATAATGCTTTTTATCTCTGAAAGATAATGTTTTTTTTATCTCTTTACATTACAGAATGTCCAAGTGAAAAGTACCTCTGACATGATTCTAATCCCTTTAGATAGGGAAACAGGCTTGAAGAGAGGAAATGGTTTTCCAAGGTGTGCAGTTAACTATTGACAGTTTTGAACTAGAATTCAGGAGGAATGATTCTTGACTTTATCCCTTTGCCAGGCTGCTTCAAAAAATCTCATTTCCTTGAAGGGTTACTGCTTGTTTTGGCCACTCAGTAGAGTTGTCAGGGCAAACTAATTAACCATGATTGTGAAACAAGTTAGAAATAACGTGTATATATTTCACTGCAAATGAGTGTACTAATTCTTTCTGGAAGAGATGCTAGAGAGTTGAAGGTGGTAGGCAGTTGAGTTTGAGATATCAGAGGACAAATCAAGAGGATAAGGGCACTGGGAAGATGAATGGGCAAAACTTAGGAGAAAAATACCACCTGCAATGAGACTTCCCTGGTGGTCCAGTGATTAAGACTTCACCTTCTAAAGCATGGGATGTGGGTTCGATCCCTGGTCAGGAAGCTAAGATACAAAATGCTTTGAGGCCAAAAACTCAAAAACATAAGGCAGAAGCAATATTGTAACACATTCAATGAAGACTTTAAAAAATGGCCCACATTAAAAAATATCTTAAAAAAATATCAGCAATAGCTACAATCATGCTGCATAAAGCAGATGTTGGAGGTAGGCACATTTCTTGGTATTATTGAGATAAGACTGCCCTTTTTGCATCTCCTGTCTTGCAGGAGGTCTAAAGCCTTCACCAAGATTTCTGTGAATTCATTTTTACTGTTAATTCTACTTACTCCTGGCTAGGATTCTGGCTTTCCCAGATGGGAACCTAGCAGAACCCTGAGGGACCCTTCTGTATACAAAAGACCCTCCATATCCCCTGTTTATTATTTGTAGGACAAAAAAAGGCTTATACAATTAAATGCTACTCAGCCATGAAAAAGAACAAAATAATGCCATTTGCAGCAACATAGATGGACCTAGAAATGATTATATTTAGTGAAGTAAGTCAGAGAGAGAAAGGCAAGTACTGTATGATATCACTTATATGTGGAAACTAAAATATGACACAATGAATTTATCTATAAAACGACTCACAGACAGAGAACAGATTTGTGGTTGCCAAATGGGAGGGAGGATGGGGAGGGATGAAGTGAGAGTTTGGGAGTGGCAGAACAAGCTGTCATTATGTAGGATGGATAAACAGCAAGGTCTTACTGTTTAGCACAGGGAGCTATAGACCATATCCTGTGGTAAACCATGTGTAAAAGAATATGAAAAAGAATATGTATGTATATGTATAACTGGATCACTTTCTGTAAAGTAGAAGTCAACTATAGTTCAATAAAATAAAAATAAAAGAAAAACAAAAAGAAGAAAGAAAAAAAAAAGCTTTAGTCTCAGGGGCCTTCACCAAGTTCCAAAGAACAGACTCGAGAAGTTAATGTTTAGGACATGAGGGTCACAGGACTCCTATTTCCTCCTGGATGGATATGTATAACCATGTGCTGTCTATTTCTGAGTTCTGTAGAACTAAGACCTCCAGTCAGATGGGGGCTGGTGACCACATGCTGAACACAAGTAGGTGGGCCCCAGACTGACTGGAGCTAGAAGGTGGAGATTCCAGAAATATCACCCTGGCATCTCATCACCAACCAATCAGAAGGCCCATGAGCTGATCACGCATTCTGGACCCTCACCCCTTACACTGTCTTTAAAATCTCTTGCCTGAAAACCATTGGGGAGTTCAAGTCTTTTGAGCACAGTCACCCATTCTCCTTGCCTGGCCGCAAATTAAACCCTTCTCTGCTTCAAATTCTGATGGTTTAGTTTGTTTGGCATCACCGGCCTTCAGGCACAGGAACTTGAGTTCAATAACAAAATTATCATTTTCTGTTGTGCTTCTGGAAATTGTTCCATTATTCTTGCACTGCCCTTGATCCAAATGTGTGAAACAGATCTGTCTTATGTATTCATTTCCATTCAAGCAAACTCTCTAAGACTATTGGGCCATTTCAAAATGGCTCTTAACTGGTTAAATGTAGGACAATTATCCATCAATAAAAGTAATAAGTGGAAAATACTGACACATTAAATATGTTTAAATACAGAAGTCCATAATGATGATTAATAATAATAACAATAAATCTCATTTATAACCTTTGGATTCTAGAGAAACTATTTATTATTTTGAAACAGGTCAAATAAAGGGAGAGTAACAATTCTTTACTCTGTCCTTACCATATTAACTGAACCTCAGAATAATCAAATAGTTGACAAGGGGAAATTTCTCTATAAACAGGTACAGAAGGAACAATAAATTAGAATGCCTCTGTTTTAAAAACTCTAATGAAATAATGATATAGGCATTGATCATCAAAAATATTGGTATCATAAAATGAGAAACAGCTGGATATTATGTGTTTCCCCGTAGAAGTTTTCAATGCCATTTATGAAGTAGTCTTGTCAAAAGACACAAAACTATCTAAAGGTTGATTGAGTTACAGTTTTATTTTGTTTGGCAAGACTGCTTCATAAGTGGCGTTGAATACTTCCATCAGGAAGAATTTGCTTTAGATTTCAAATGTCCTAGGGAGGGAAAAAATGGACAAAGGTGAAGAAGCAATGAGATTGACCACGAGTTTGCAATTGTTAAATCAGAGTGATGGATACATAGGGCTTTATTATTTTACCTCACAAATGTTTGAAAACTTCCCTAATTTATATATTTCTCAATTGTCCTAGTGTAGAATAAGCAAAACAAAACAAGCACACACATAGAGCAGCTCTTTATTGAAAACTCAGCAGTAATAGTGGGGGAGTTCACACCAAGCTTCTTATCGTGGTGAATTTAATACTGAATATTTAACTTCTTTTTTTTCTTAATTAATTAATTTTAATTTATTTATTTTAATTAGAGGCTAATTACTTTACAATATTGTATTGATTTTGCCATACATCAACATGAATCTGCCACAGGTGTACACACGTTCCCAATCCTGAACCCCCCTCCCACCTCCCTCCCCGTACCATCCCTCTGGGTCATTCCAGTGCACCAGCCCCAAGCATCCTGTATCATGCATTGAACCTGGACTGGTGATTTGTTTCTTATATGATATTATACATGTTTCAATGCCATTCTCCCAAATCATCCCCCCCACCCCACAGAGCCCAAAAGACTGTTCTATACATCTGTGTCTCTTTTTCTATCTCACATACAGGGTTGTCATTACCATCTTTCTAAATTCCATTTATATGCGTTAGTATACTGTATTGGTGCTTTTCTTTCTGGCTTACTTCACTCTGTATAACTGGCTCCAGTTTCATCCACCTCATTAGACCTGATTCAAATGTATTCTTTTTAATGGCTGAGTAATACTCTGTTGTGTATATTTACCACAGCTTTCTTATCCATTCATCTGCTGATGGGCATCTAGGTTGCTTCCATGTCCTGGATATTATAAACAGTGCTGCGCTGAGCATTGGGGTACATGTGTCTCTTTCAATTCTGGTTTCCTCGGTGTGTATGCCCAGCAGTGGGATTGCTGGGTCGTATGGCAGTTCTATTTCCAGTTTTTTAAGGAATCTCCACACTGTTCTCCATAGTGGCTGTACTAGTTTGCAAGAATATACAATGGAGAAAAGACAATCTCTTTAACAAGTGGTGCTGGGAAAACTGGTCAACCACTTGTAAAAGAATGAAACTAGAACACTTTCTAACACCATACACAAAAATAAACTCAAAATTGATTAAAGGTCTAAACATAAGACCAGAAACTGTAAAACTCTTAGAGGAGAACATAGGCAAAACACTCTCCGACATACATCACAGCAGGATCCTCTATGACCCACCTCCCAGAATATTGGAAATAAAAGCAAAAATAAACAAATGGGATCTAATTAAAATTAAAAGCTTCTACACAACAAAAGAAACTATAAGCAAAGTGAAAAGACAGCCTTCAGAATGGGAGAAAATAATAGCAAATGAAGCAACAGACAAACAACTAATCTCAAAAATATACAAGCAACTCCTGCAGCTCAATTCCAGAAAAATAAACGACCCAATCAAAATATGGGCCAAAGAACTAAATAGACATTTCTCCAAAGAAGACATACAGATGGCTAACAAACACATGAAAAGATGAAAAAAAAAACATCACTCATTATCAGAGAAATGCAAATCAAAACCACAATGAGGTACTATTTCACACCAGTCAGAATGGCTGCGATCCAAAAGCAATAAATGCTGGAGAGGGTGTGGAGAAAAGGGAACCCTCTTACACTGTTGGTGGGAATATTTAACTTCTTTGCATTAAAAATGCTCCTCAGCCTTTCCAACAACTCAAAATCTACTACTGTGTTTGGTTTCCCCTCTGCCTATAATGTGGAGAAGGCAATGGCACCCCACTCCAGGACTCTTGGCTGGAAACTCCCATGGACGGAGGAGCCTGGTGGGCTACAGTCCACGGGGTTGCGAAGAGTCAGACATGACTGAGCAACTTCACTTTGACTTTTCACTTTCATGTATTGGAGAAGGAAATGGAAACCCACTCCAGTGTTCTTGTCTGGAGAATCCCAGGGACGGGGGATCCTGGTGGGCTGCCGTCTATGGGGTCGCACAGAGTCGGACATGACTGAAGCGACTTAACAGCAGCAGCAACCAGGAATTCAGGCTTTCCAGGTAGCATCAGTGGTAAAGAACTCACCTGCCAATGTGGGAGACATAAAAGATGTGGGTTTGATCACTGGGTCAGGAAGATCTAGAGGAGGGCACGGCAACCCACTCCAGTATTCTTGCCTGGAGAATCCCATGGATAGAGGAGCCTGGCGGGCTACGGTGCATACAGTCACAGAGTTGGACATGATTGAAGTGACTTAGCACAAACACAAACACACACACACACACGAGCTGGAACTCAAGTCTGAACCTTCCTTGGCAAACCCGGTGTTTCATTGATGTGCTAACCCCGGATTTCACAGCTCCCCTCTGGTCTTTGATAGGGTAAAGATGAACCTGCTACAACCAACAAAGCCTTCAGGCAACGCTCTAAAAAGAGATACATATTTCTCTCTCCCACAGGGGATGTGGGGATGGGTCATCCAGTTCCACTGCATCATCTAACTCAGGGACCCAAGTTCCCTCAGACTGGTGCCCTAGGCCTGGCCCGGGGAATTGTCTGGGATGACAAGAGGGAGTGTGGAAGAGACCACAGTCAGTGTCCACAGGAGGAGACCTGGAAGCCATACCCATCACTCCAGATCATAGTCATCAACAGGAGTCTGGTCACAGGACCCCACCAGCCACACACAGCCTGGGAATATAGCCTCTCTGAGACCTTGTGCCCAGCTATAGGTCTGCATCCGCACACGAGGGGAGAATGAATTTGGGTGAAGACAACTCTCTGTTCTCAGTCTCTGCAAGGAGCACAGAAGTTTAGTCCCCATAAGATTCTAACCAATATGTCTGTTGCCAAAATTCAGCCTCTGTATACTGTGTGTGTGTGCTTAGTCGCTAAGTCGTGTCTGACTCTTGCAACCCCGAGGACTGTAGCCCACAAGGCTCCTCTGTCCATGGGATTCTCCAGACAAGAATACTGGAGTGGGTTGCCAATTTCTCCTCGAGACGATCTTACTAACCCAGGAATCTGACCTGAATCTCCTGCTTCCTACATTGCAGTTGGATTCTTTACCTGCTGAGCCATCAGAGAAGCCTTCTGTACACTGGTGCCAAATTAAATCTTGGCAACAGAGTTTTGGATGAAATAGGTTTGTTGGTTTGCCAAGCAAAGGGGGCCACAGAGCCCTAATGCATACCCTCAAGACTGTGTGTCCTGACCTGGAGGGGTTAGTGAGGAGTCCTGTTCAAGGAGCAGGGCATGATCAGCTCATTGGACATCTTTCTGATGTTGATGGTGAGGTAATAGGGAGTCAATATCATCAACCTTCTGGTTCCAACCTGGCTGGGGTCTACATGCTTATGGGCCGTGTATAGTTAACTTCTTCTTCCTGGTGGGAGTTTCATTTTCTGCAAAAAAGCTCAAAGGGCATGGCTCAGAATATTGTCTGTAGTCCTTGAGGAAGAACTAATATTGTCTATAGCCCTTGAGGAAGAACTAAAGGTCTTTGACTTTGTTTAATGGCTAAAGTATTATTATTTCCTTTCTGCATTTCCTTTCTCCTCTGATTAAATTTATTCTTTGACTAAAGTTTTTCCATAGACCAAAGGCAGGTGGGGGACTTGGGTGGAGATCTATTCTGGGTAGGCCTTGTAGGGTCCTGCTATTACATGAGGAATGCATGCTGCTGGGACAAACGCAGCTCTGACTTTGTCTCCTGCTCCCCTTTAAAGGCTGCTCGGTGGTGGTTATTTGGCTCCACCCTTTCAGATCTGTGGCATTTTTGTTCCCTCATAGGTATGAATTTTCCCATCATTTCTATGAAAGTGTCCAATTCTAGACAATGACTCAGTTTGGTAGAGCACACTCTCCTCTCTTCCAGCTTGGCTCAGAGTCAGGGGACACAAGGGACTTTCTCTCAATTTCTCCATCTCTCCAGATTCCGGTCCACTGCAGACCCTTCAAAGCAGGAAAGTGGAGGTGTGGGTTGAGGGAGGGAGGGTGCTGTCTCCTGGCAGCTGGCTCTGCTGGGAGCTTCCGGACCCAGGGCCCTGGCAGATGCAGAGATCTGACTCCCAGGGCTGGCATTTGCAAGGCTCTTCAGAGCTCCTCCAGTGGGTCCTTTATCTGTGGTTGCTTTGAGTAGATGTTGCCTCTCTACTCTGGGTGGTGACTTGAGACATTGCAGTCCCAAAGAATGTCATCTTATATCCAACTTCTTGTTGCAGCCAGCTCTCTCCAGCCCTCTGGGTGGTCCTATTGGCCCTAAGACATCCCACTGGCTTCTCTTCCATGAGGCCCATGTGGGTCCTTGGGAAGCACCCATATATCCCTAGCTCTCCAGGAGAGCATGCTGATCTTATCCCAGCACTGCTCTTTGCCTACCTGGACCTCTAGATTTCCCAGGTGGGAGTCAGAGCTCAGCCCCCCCTCTGGTTCTTGGGGGCATATACTGAGTTCTCCATGAAGTTCCATTCGCCCCGCCCCATCAAGTCCTTTCTCCCCACCTCCACACCTCACTTTTGGGGTGGGAAGTGGGATTTACAGTACAGCTGGCTCCAAAAATGCCTTTCAGTATTCATGGGGTGCATGAGGGACTTATCAGGTTGTGGATTGCGCTTCTCATCCGACCTTTATAAATTCTGCATTTGGCCATCTGTCTCCCAACAAGCTTGGTATTGAACATCTCTATTGTCTTGGTGCTCAGTGGAAACTGAAGCAGGAAGAGTTCCATCCTATCATCCTAGGATATAAGTGAATCATGCTGCCTGCAAAAGGCAAAAGCAGCCACTGTCAGTTTGGGTTTTAAATAATGCCCTTTATCTCTCCACTACAGATGGATGCCTGACTTGCATACAATCCTTTCTACAGAAAGGCGAACCTGAGAGGGAGGCCGGCGTGAGTGTCCTGCCATTGGGGTCCCTTCCCCCCAACCCTGTGCGTGCCCCAGAAAGCATGGACAACTGGGTGCGACAATCTCTTTGAATAGAATTTTGATCCCCTGCTTTCCTCATGTGGAATTGTCCATCAGGGGAGATCATGTTTTAATATTGGTACGGGCTGTTCATGTTTCCTTTAAACTCAGCAAAACAAAACCTTCGGATATTGTGCACCTTTCCTGTGGCATCAATTTCAGTGATTAGGTCAGTGGAGAGGTAGCAGCAGGGGGCTGCCCAAGGCTGTGCTTATTAGACCCAATTAGTGTAGACCTTGGATTAATATGGTTCCACCTTCACGCGTCCAAGCCCCTTTCAAGGCTGTGAGTCCAGTAGAAGGATTTATGGTGTGGGCAGTGGGCTGAGTCACGAGCCAGGCACCAGCAGAGAGCAGCCTGTTGTATCAATACGTCCTTGAACCTCAGGGCTGAAGGGACACTCCACACACCCTGGTTGGCTGCCTGCTAAGTGCCTGGCACTGAGGACCACATGTACAGGATGGGGAAGACAGCCCCTGATTGCAAGGAGCTCAGAGCCATCACACAGAGAGGATGTGACTAGAAACAGACCCGCAGTCAGTCATTCTGAAGGCTGGTCCATTCTGGGCCCAGGCAGAAGCATCTTTGTTTGGGGGCTGTTCCTCCAGCCTAGACTCACCCAGAACTGCCCATTTCTAGATATACTTCTCCCCTTCACCTTCCCACCTGGCCTTCAGAATTCATGCTGGCATCTTTTCTTCTGCCCTCCCAATGCCTGTCCATCTCAGGGTCCTGAACTCCCCTCATTTGAGGTCAATCTTTGCCTCTCATTATTCTTGAAGTTTCCATGATTGATGATACAAACTGGCTTGGATTCATCAGCTTTGACCTCCTACTCTATCCAGGATATGATTTCCAGGGTTCACCCTTCCATGACCATGGTACGTTATCACCCCATAACAGACATTCTCCTGGGCAATTCTCTGTAGTCTTGGTCCTCCTATGTTCTCTGGGGAAGAGGATGCAAACTAGGGATGCTAACCTCCAACATCCCAAGAGGGGAATGGCCAGTTACGTGATGCCAAAAATAGTGAGTTTTATTTAAAGGAAGCCTCCTGCTTGATATCTCATTACTTAGTTTATCATCTCACCTGGATTTGGGATGCTTCTGATTAGAGAGTTTTGATCTTCCCCAGGGAACTGCACACACCCCAGGCTCCCCAGGACTACATACACACATGTCCCAGGGCTGGCACACACCTCATTACTTCACACCAAATTGGAGGGCTTGTTGATCACCAAAGTCTCACAGATCTTGCATCTCACTTGGGACCTGCTTTCTAGCTGTGTCCCTGTCTGTGGTTCCCCAAGTATGCTGTGCTTTCTCCACCACCGGCCCTTGGTCCAGCTCTTCCCTCCATCAGTAATAATGCTCACCCTTGTTCAGCGGGTGAGTTTCTGTTGTCTTCTGAGGCTCAGCTCTGGGTTCTTCAAGGGTAGATCTGATTCTATTTTCCCTTGTGGGATCTCTTATACATTATATTTTCATTCAGCCACAACTGTAATTTTATATTTTAATTTTTTATAGAGCTCATAATTCCCCTGGAAACATCACGGTCTGCCCTGTGCAGGGCATCAATGTGATGAAAGTGAGAATGAAGGGAGGAGGAATAGGGATATGAGGGTGGTTGGGGTGCAGCTGGGTCAGGATCAGGGCTCTTTCTGAATGAGGGTCTGTATGCTGAATTTTTTCAAGATCATGGTGGGACAGAGGCCCAAATGCAAGCCTCTCTGGCCTGGAGAGGATCCGGGTTAGGGAGTGTGTGACTGTGAGCTTGGGCTGCTGACAGTGCACATGTGGGGATAGGGGAGGAAGGGGCCAAGTGGGGGGCATCCCAGGGCCTGCAGGGCCCTGAGAGTCACAGAGGGAATGTGCTGTAAACATCACCCCAGTGATGTCACTGGGCTGGGCTCCTGCGCACAGAACCAAGCAGAGATCTGTGGTTGTGCCCCTAGAACAAAGCTGTCCTCTCCTGCAATGCCATCATTGTGGAAACACAACCAAGCCTGAATTAGAGTTCCTTCCTCCACTTAAAGAGGGACTCTTCCTGAGTCACTCCATATAAGCAAATTATCCATTGGGAAGCATCAGGTATACTGAGGGACCCAGAAGGGTGTCACCAAGGCAATGGACCAGATCTGAGATCCAGGTCCACTGACAAAGCCAACTTTTCCATGTTGCCTATTGTTTATATGTTCTGATTGTTCCTTTTTTAAAAAATTGAGACATAATTGACATCTGACATTATATTAGTTTCAGATGTACAACATGATGATTCAATCTTTTATATGTATTATGAAATGATCATCACAAGAAGTCTGGTTACCACACCTCATATGGTTACAAAAAATTCTTTCTTATGATAACTTTAACATCTACTCTCTTAGAAACTCTTGAATATATTATACAGTGTTAGTGACTATATTTATCATGCTGTACATTACATCCCTTGCTGTTCAGTCACAAAGTCATGTCCAACTCTCTGCAACCCCATGGAATGTAGCACTCCAGGCCTCCCTGTTTCTCACCATCTTTAGGAATTTGCCCAAGTTCATGTCCATTTACTCAGTGATGCTATCAAACCACATTAGACCCCTAGGGCTTATTTATTTTATAACTGGAAATTTGTACCTTTTGATCCCCTCCACCCATTTCACCCAACCCAGCCCAAGCCTGCCTCTGGAAAAACTAATTTGTTATCTGTACTATGAGTTTTCTTTTTTTTTTTTTGGTTCCATATGTGAGTGGAAATCATGTAAGTGAGAGCATATGGTATTTGTCTTTCTCTGTATAACTTATTTCACTTAGCATAGTGCCTTCAAGGTCTATTCATATTTGTGCAAATGGCAAGATTCTATTCTTGCTTATGGCTGAATAATATGTGTATATGTTTTCTTATCTATTCCTCTGTCAGTGGACACTTAGGTTGCATCCATGTCTTGGCTATTGTAAATAGTGCTGCCAGGGGGTATGGATATCTTTTCAAGTTAGTGTTTTCATTTCCTTCAGACTGATACCCAGAAGTGGAATGCTGTATCATATGGCTGTTCTGATTTTAATTTTGAGGAATCACCATACTTCATAGTGGCTGCATCAGCTTACATTCCCACCAACAGTGCCAAGTGTCCCTTTGTCCATATCCCCCCCAAGTCCTTGCTATGTCTTGTGTTTTTGATAAAAGCTGTTCTGAAAGGTGTGAGGTGATATCTCATTGTGGTTTTGATTTGCATTTCCCTGATCACTAGGTATGTTGAGCATCTTTTCATGAACTTTCTGGCCATCTGGAGTCTTCCTTGTCTATTCAGATCCTCTGTCCATTTTTTAATTGGATAATTTTTTTTTTGCCCTTGAGTTGTAGAATTATTTATATATTTGCATATTAATCTCTTATCAAATATATGATTTGCATATATTTTCCCTTTATTCAGTAGGTTGCCTTTTCATTTGTTTGATGGTTTCCTTTTCTGTTCAGAAGCTTTTTAGTTGGATGCTGTCTCTCTTGTTAAATTTTGCTTTTGTAGCCTTTGTTTTGTGTGTCAAATCCAAAAAAATCATCAGCAAGACCTGTCAAGAAACTACAACCTGTGTTTTCTTCTAGGAGTTTTACGGTTTCAGGTCTTACCTTCAGGTCTTTCATCCACTTTGAGTTGATTTTTGTATATATGTAAGATAGTGGTTCAGTTTCACTCTTTTGCATGTGATTGCCAGTTTTCCAGCACCATCTATTAAGTAGACTGCCCTTTAGCCATTATATAGTCTTGATTTTGCTGTAAATTAATTGTCCATATATGTGGGAGTTTATTTCTGGGCCCTCTATTCTGTTCCATTAATCTATGTCTGTTTTTAATGCTAGTACATACAGTTTTGATTAGTGTAGCTTTGTAACATAGATTGAAATTAAGAAGCATGGTGTGCCCAGTTTTGTTCTTCTTTCTCAAGATTGCTTTGGCCATTTGGGGTCTTGATGGTTTTAAACAAAGTTTAGCATTGTTTATTCTACTTCTGTGAAAAACTCTAGCTGTTTCTTACACCTACATTTTTGTATCACCTTGTCTATCAGTTTGTGTTACTTCAGCTTCAGAAATGGGTTTAAGAGCAAGGAGTTCATTCAAAAGGGCAAGAAAATGATGCAAAAGATGCAAAAGAGAAACCTCAGAGTTATTCCTTTCCCAGGGTGAAGAATTTAGGATATTTGTGTTCCATGTCCTGTTTACCATTGGTTGTCTTCCTCCTAGAGGTGTTGATTCCCAGATGCTTCTGATCTGCTGTGCAGATGAACAGAGCAGCCTTCCATGTTTCCAGAAGAGCCTTCAGGTATAGAGGTGTAGATGCTGGCAGTTGGTAGCTATTTGGAGCATCTAAAATGATGTAGTTTGCAGAAAGGATACAGAGCCTCGACAGTACCTGCTACACTCCAAATAGCTGTGAACCCTGGATATCAGTTCTGATTCTGTCACGAATAAATTGTTTGACTTTGGATAAGTTATGTGTCCCTTGTGCCTCAGTTTCCTCAAAAGCAGAGTAAGGGATTAATAATTTCATCTCTTCAACTAGGATACAGAGTCCTTGGGAGCAGGAACTGTTCTTTGGACACCCTGTCCTTCCGGCATGGGTCCAGTTCAGTTGGATGCCTCTTCTTGCTGCTTATTCTATCAGTCACTTTATCTAAGACCTTCAGGAGACTCCAAACATGGAGGATGTTTGTGTTTCCAAGAGCCACACTATTACCATGCTTGGGACTAGTTCTCCTTCACTAGCCCGTCCTTTGATGCTGAACACAAACTCTGGAAGCAGGTCGAGAAGATGGTCCTTGAGCCATCTGATGGAGCAGAAAACAGGAACATAGGGCTTTGGATGGACTAGGTACTCAGAAATGCTTGCATAGCTAGGGACTGAAACATTTCCCAAATTTTGGCTGAACAGCAGGTGCTCCACACAGATTTCTATGTACATATAACTTTGAGTGAACACATATTCTAAAATGTCACCCACAGCCATTAGGAATGCAGAGGCTCTTCTTGGTATGGGCCATTAACTACCGTTTATGAACTGGTTTAAATCCCGTGAACGGTGCACCCAGGGATGACCTTGGCTCAGGTGTCAGTAAATTATGCTGCATAGCGCTTTGCCTCATGCTACCATCCCTGATCTGAAGGTGGCTAATTATTACCCAGGCAGTAGGCATGTCCTTTCCATATTCATGGGATTTCCACTTCTGGGTTGTCTGTTCATTTCCAAATACTTTCTGAATTAGTCTCTGAATCTTTTCTGACTTCTCTAAAATGTAAGGTTTAATTTCCATCAAGAGTCATCCATGTCTATAAATAATCTCCAAAGTGACTCTGGATGTTCAGCCTATGGAAAGTTATTTTTGAGGTGCTGAGGATTTCTGAACAGGTTGCCTGGTGAAACTGTTTCAAAGTTTGAGGCTTTATTCTTTCTTTACTGTAGTTTCCATTTTGTATAATACTAAGATTATACCATAAGACACATGATTTAAAAAGTAAGATAAATTCATGGCTAGGTTGGTAAATAGATGTTGATTCTCGAGTTTGGGGAAGGTAATAAAGGTTGGTACAAATTTGGTTCTAAACTTCCTAGCAGCCAAAGCAAAGAAACTCTAACCACAAAAACCATAGCATCATTAGAAAAATAAAATCCAACAATTTAGCAAAACCTAGAGTTTGTGATGGACAGGGAGGCCTGGCATGCTGTGATTCATGGGGTCGCAGAGTCGGACACAACTGAGCGACTGAACTGAACTGAACTGAAGTTCCTTTTATTGATGCTTATGGATTTTCACAAAAGGGTGGAGTATCCCACAACTGGCAACATAACTGCAATAAAACCAACAGGTTGGTGCTAGGGAGCTGAGCTTAGTCATGTGGCCACTGCATGTTTATGTGTTAGGATGGGGGCAGGCTTGAGGAGTCTCTAGAAAGCCAAGACTTTGTGTGGAGGTGAGTGGGTTCCCTCTCTGTAACTGGTTTTCCTGAGTAATTCAAACCTTGAAAGAGGACCTTGGACACCACCTTCCTGTCCAGCCAGATTGGACATCTGAGCAGACTTAGAAAAGGGTTCCTTGTCTACAGGGACCTGTTAGAGACAATACTTCCCAGGACTAGGTATGAGCCCTATCTGTAATAGGGAAGAACAAATCTGACTCCATTATTATATCTGTTTCTTTTACCTTTGTATTCTATTGCTTTTGCTTCCAGTTAAGAATGTCGCCAGGCTTCCCTGGTGGCTCAGTGGTAAAGAATCTACCTGCCAATGCAGGAGATGTGGGTTTGATCTCTGATCCAAGAACATCCCACGTGCCATGGTGCAACTAAGCCCGTGTGTCGCAGTTATTGAGCCTGTGCTCTAGAACCTGGGAACTGCAACTCCTGAGCCCATATGCTGTAACTGCTGAAACCTGCATGTCCTAGATAGAGCTCTGCAACAAGAGAAGCTACCACAATAAGAAGCCTGCATACTGCAACTAGAAAGTAGCCTCCCACTCACCACAAGTACAGAAAGCCCACACACAGCAGTGAAGACCTAGCATGGCCAAAAACAAATATATATATATATATAAAAGAGTGTTGTCTGTAGCCTGAAATATACAGGGTAGCTCATTCTCAGGACTCTGAACTTTAGAGGGATAACAAACACTTCCATTCATGAATATGTGCTCAGTCATGTCTGATTCTTTGCGACCCTACAGGCTGTAGTCTTCCAGGCTCCTTTGTCGATGGGATTTTTCCCAGCAAGAATACTGAAGTGGGTTGCCATATTCTTTTCCGTTTTCATTCATATAGCTATAAAAATTTTCAGAATGGAGAAACATTTGTCTTGTTGGTCACTTACAGGAACACCATGACCTGACCTACATGGACAGCTGTGAGAACAAAGGATTCCAGCACCAAGAAGTGTGCAACAACCAATTATGCTTTCCCCTTACTTTGCCTTTAGAAAGGTTTTGCTGAAACCCTTTGAGGAGTTTGGAGTTTTGGGGTTCATGTGCCATCCATCTCCTTACATGTCCTTGCAGTAAAACTTTCTCTGCTCCGAGCTCCAACATTTGGTTTGTTCGGCCTCATGCGCATTGTGGTCACAAGAACTTGTGTTTGGTAACATATCTTGGCTGGCACAGCACACCCCACCCCCCACCCCGCCCTCCTCCCTCCCCCCTGGTTTTTTGTTCTAGCCTTGAATGGCGTGGAATAGCTGAAGACCTTCCCCTGTACTTGGATTTCCTAGGACAAGGGCACTCAGGGCAGTCCTCACTGTGTGCAGCCTTGGACCCACTAGGTAAGGAGCAAAGCAGTTGCCAGCCACCTTGGAGACTGTGCTCTCCTAACACACAGGGTGCTGTTTTCACAGGACCAAATGTATCAACATGTTGATAAGCTTTGTTTGGAGATGCATCCTGATTGTGAAATAGCCACGTGGATGGGGTTGTCTTTTTAGCTAGAGAGAAGGATCCTGTATTTTGACAATCACGCAGGATGCCCTAAACACCTTTGGCTCTCAGAGTCTGTGTGTGTGAAATTCTGTCCCCAAAGATGAGAGTGCCCCGTTCGCTCTCTGATGGCCATCCCTCTACCAACTGGTATCTGCCTTGCTCTGATGATCGACCTCAGATTATTTTCATTTCCAGGAGCCGTGTCTTGAGGTCACAGTTCAGTTCCCCACACTGCAGATAAGCCTCTTCTCCTGGGGCTGGGGAATTTTCACATGTGTATGAGTGGTGGGAAACCCACGGCTCTGACTCATGTGATTCCTGTGGTCTCAGTAGTTTTAAACAACAGCTGATATGGAAACTTCTGGTTCTAAGAGATATGTTCCATTCAGAGATAATTTCTCTGCAGGAGTGACCAGGCCTTAAGATATGAAAAGTGTTTATTGGGTGGCTGCTGAGTACTTTCTGCCGCATGACATTGCCTGGGGTGTGGAGAGTTTTTGAGCGTTTCAGAGTGCTTTTCCTCACTTAATTCTCACCATGCCTCTGTGAAGAAGTACATCAGTTAGCGTGTGTCTGGTTTCAAGTGACATAAAATACTCCAACTGGCTTGATCTACAAGGGGGATTTAGTGGCTGGTTCACCTAACTAATATGCTCAGAGGTGGTCAGTATTCAGGGAAGCCTGATCTGGGCTCAGAATGGATCCCTGAGGGCTAGGGCCTCCTTCTGTTCCTGCTCTGCCTTCCTGGCCTAGGTTTACCTTCAAGTTTATATTGAAGGCTGCTGGCAGCTCAGGATACCATGCGGTGTCAAAACAGTTGATGGAGTTCTAACCCTTGCAACCTCTTATTGTGTCACCCAGTTGTCGATTGAAAAAAAGTGCACAACTTAAAAGTCGAGAATTATGTTTTATTCCATGGACTTCCTGTGAAGCTAAGCCTGGAAAACAGCTTCTCAGATAACTCTGAAGGACTGCTCTGAAGAGGCAAAGGAGGAGACAGGATATTAGGGGTTTTAGCAAAAAAATAAAAAATAAAAAGAAGAAGAAGATAGTTGGAATGTCAAAAGATCACTGTTAATTAAAGAAAGTCAGACATCTCAAGATAAAAAAATTAGCACTTTTCTATGTATGGGAAGATGCAAGAGTCTGGGTTCTTTGAAATCATCCTTTTGATATACACCTTAGCATATAGGGCCAGTATCCTACTTTTGTCCATCTGAAATCCCTGGGAATCCCCCAGGGTGCATGGTCAGGGGTGGGTGCAGGGGCAGCTACAGTGGCTACTGGCTTGATGGCTACAGCATCCTCTGTTTACTGATGTGGTGTGTGACATTCTTCATTCACACAGTGGAAGTGGTTTCCTATACCAGATTTACAGAACAAGGAGAGATTGTTGATTTTCCCACAAGCCCCAGCTCCTTGCCTCTGACTAATTTATGTGTTCATCCTTGAACCAATTCTTGATGGCCAGTGGCCATTTCATGACTGACTCAAGAACATTTTCTGGGACCTGGTTTGGGTTTCAGCCTCATCAGGTTGATCTCTGAGAGGTAGCAGTGAGTGGTCCTGAAAAAAGATCTTAGTTCCCTGCCCAGGAATTGAATTTGGGCAGCTAGTGGCGCAGATGGTAAAGAAACTGCCTGCAATGCTGGAGACCTGAGTTTGACCCCTGGGTCAGGAAGATGCCCTGGAGAAGGGAATGGTTACCCATTCCAGTATTCTTGCTTGGAGAATTCAATAGACAGAAGAGCCTGGAGGGCTACAATCCATGGTGTAGCAAAGAGTTAGACACAACTAAGCAGCTAACACTTTCACTTTTTCACTTTTAACTTGGATGAAAACCAAGAATCCTAACTGCTAGACCCCCAAGGGCTACCTTGACTTTTCCTTCCACGCCCCTGTTTGAAAGCAAGAATGTTTCAAGGAGGCAGTAACTGTAAAAACAGTTACAAAGTTAATTATCAGAGACACAACACAACATATGGGAGAGCACACACAGAAGCAATTTATTTATTTCAATCAGAAGCAAGGCAAAAATACATACCTGGAGAAGAGTGAAGGCATCCTGAGTGAGAAAGAGTGCAGTAAAGAGGTACTTTAAATCACTTATATAAAACAATTCTTTCAAGTCTTTTTTTTTTTTTTTTACCTTTGGCCAATTATCTTGCTTCATTTTTCACACCTGATTTGTTCTAGAACCTTCTCCAACATATGCATGCAACTTTTTGCTAAGATGGATCCCACTGCAGAGGTCTGTGAATGCATGTCCACACTTACGGGGTGGGACCCACTCTTGTTTTTGACCTCCAAGAATCCTTTCTGCTCGTGTAGTTGGAGAAGTTTTCCTTGACCTCAGAAGTGGTCATCTTACTTCTTTAGCATATTACCTTTGCCACTAGTTTTGTCTTTAGAGTGTCTAAGTGAGAACAAAGCTTCAATTTTATTCCACTTGGTGAACACCAGCTGTCCAGCCCAGGGGCCCATCTATCTCTATGAAACAAAGCCTTCTCTTCCTGAAAGAGAGGGATTGGTGAAGCTTAAACCAGTTAATAGATGAGAATTTGGGGCTTTTCTAGGGTCAGGTAGCAATGTGATGACACTCATGAGGGCTATTTTCTCCTCCCCACCACTACCTGTGAGTTTACTGAGGGCCTGGGGCCATAGATTTTTTTCCCTAGGACAATGCAGTGCCCTTACAGCGTGCTTACTATTTGTTGAGGATAGTTAGGGATGTGTGACTGGTCAGTGCGACTGGCTTGATGTAAGTGGAGGATTAAAATGGAGCCTAAGGAAGTAAATCTGAACTAACTTTGAAACTCTATAAAGCAGCTGAAAGTCTGGGCTTGATCAACAGAGAGTGAGATATTCTATAGCAGAACATGGGGATGATTTCATGACTGGAGGGGGACAGAGTATGAGCTGAGCTGGCGAGAAGGCCAGGGAGGAGGTGGTGGGATGAGAGAGCCTGCACTGCCTCCCCCATCATTGCCACCTGTAACTGAAGAGGATGCTGCTCAGCCTTCCTGGGACAGACCTGTCCCCAACATGGTCTGCTGTAGCTCTTCTCTAAAGTGCCCAGATAGTAGTGTCTTAGGAATATTTCCCAAGTTTTTCAGATGCTAAAACCCACCACCAAATGGAAGAAATTAACTATTTGATGATCTTGAGCCCATAGCCCCCAGAACTTCTAGTGTCTAAGGGTTCATCACCATCAACCAACCAGAGGATTGTGCATGAGTTTATCCCATACTCTATGACGCCCCTCTCTCATCTGGTCTTTAAACATGCATTGCTGTAACACTTTGAGGTTTTAGGGGGGAGAGAGGCATGTGCCATCTGTTCTTCCTGTGTGGCCCTGCAAAAACCTTTCTCTGCTTTAAACTCCTACGTTTCGATATTGTTTGGCCTCACTATCCATTGGGCACACAAACTTGTACTTGGTAACACATTCATTCCAAGAAAGAAATGACTGCCTTGGAATTTAGGGCTCAACGGATAGAAAATATTGACAGCAGAGCCCTGCAATTCATTTTTCTGTCTTGTACGGTTGGATGTATTTGGATCTAAATAGTGAAGCTTGGGTGGAACTTTGGGTCCTGAGTTTTGAACCAAGAATGTCTTGTTTGCCTGGAGTCAGGTGGGGAGATTTAGCCAAGTGGACTCCGAGGGCTTCCCATAGGCCTGAACAGATGGCTAAGGGACCAAACATGAGGTGTGGCATTTAGCAAGAAATGTTGACCTTTCTCAGTGTGCTTTGTGCCCTGGTCCTGTTGTGGGGCTCTGCAAGCTTCTTGGACCTGTCTGTGCCTCCCCCAGTGTGAGGGGTGAGCGAGCTCCCTGGGCTCCCAGCCTCGTGGTGCTGGGTCTTCTAGACCTTCAATGGGATGTCCTGTCAAGGACACCTTGGCAACACTAGCAGGCCATGTCTCTAGGCTTATTCTGTCTTTCTGATGCACCACATAGTCACTGAGCCTCCTCCATCAAGCTTAACTCAGCTGAGTCACAGAAAGAATATACCAGGCATGATTTACCAACTGATGTCTTCCCCCTGGGGAACACAGGACACTTGGGGTAACCATTCAGCCTCAGACTGGGATATGTTAGGATGCAACCCTCTTTTTCTTTTTCTTTTCTTCTCTTAAAGGATTCAAACTGATTTTGCAGGTGACACACATTCAGGAGGCACAGTGGTAAAGAATTTGCCTGCCAATGCAGAAGACACAGGAGACGCAGGTTCTATCCCTGGGTCAGGAAGATCCCCTGGGGTAGAAAATGGCAACCCACTCCAGGATTCTTGCCTGGGAAATTCCATGGACAGGGCAGCTTGGTGGGGTACAGTCCACAGGGTTGCAAAAAGGGTCAGATGTGACTTAGTGACTGAGCATGGATGTGCACATTCTGTAGATTAGTATAATAAAGATAACTTTAAACCTAGAATTCTGTCAGAGCTAAAAGGATATTAGTTATCTCTGAGATCACATTGGTCATCTCTCAGCTGAGGCCCCAGAGGAAAGTTGCAGCCTGGCAGGCAGGTGGTCAAGGGCTCTCTTTTTTTCATAAGACTCTTTTTAAAAAAGGGTCAGGCTCCCTTTATTTTTATTTACTTATGGTTGTGTTGAGTCTTCGTTGCTGCATGCAGGCTTTCACCACTCAGGCTTTCTCTAGTTGAGGTGAACCAGGTCTGCTCTTTGGTTGCGGTGCTTGGGCTTCTCTTGTTGTGGAGCACAGGCTGTAGGGTGTGCAGGCTTCAACTGGTGTTGCACATGGGCTCAATAGCTATAGCACGTGGGCTTAGTTGCTCTGTGGCATGTGGGATCCTCCTGGACCAGAGATCGAACTTGTATCCCCTGAATTGGCAGGTGGATTCTTATCCACTTTACTACCAAGGAAGTCCCATAAGACTCTTAATTATATAGTGCTGTGCGCTTAATCTCGGAGAAGACAATGGCACCCCACTCCAGTACTCTTGCCTGGAAAATCCCATGGATGGAGGAGCCTGGTGGGCTGCAGTCCATGGGGTCGCTGAGGGTCGGGCATGACTGAGCGACTTCACTTTCACTTTTCACTTTTCACTTTCATGCATTGGAGAAGGAAATGGCAACCCACTCCAGTGTTCTTGCCTGGAGAATCCCAGGGATGGGGGAGCCTGGTGGGCTGCCGTCTATGGGGTCGCACAGAGTCGGATACGACTGAAGCGACTTAGCAGCAGCAGTGCGCTTAATCTGAGAAGGCAATGGCAACCCACTCCAGTGTTCTTGTCTGGAGAATCCCAGGCACAGAGGAGCTTGGTGGGCTGCCGTCTCTGGGGTTGCACAGAGTCCAACACAACTAAAGCGACTAAGCAGCAGCAGCAGTGCGCTTAATTGCTGTCATACCTGACTCTTTTCAACCCCATGGACTGTAGCCCCCATGGACTGCAGTTCATCTGTCCATGGAATTCTCCAGGCAAGATTACTGGAGTGGGTTGCCAGTTCCTCCTCCAGGGGATCTTCTCGACCCAGGGGTTGAATGCAAGTCTCCTGCATCTCCTGCACTGGCAGGTGAATTCTTCTACCACTGAGCTGCTTGGGAAGCTGAATTACATGGTTACTCTTTCTCCAAAGGCCAAGAGGCAATTAAAACAGAAACATGTAAAAGAGAACAATGTAATTATAACAATAAAGATTTAGGTGCCAGGAAAGGAAGAACAAGCAACAGGTATTCAGCCTGGAAAGGGAGGAAGAGCACCCAATGGCAGAGCCCTCCTTGTGGCTTTCAATCTGACTCTGGTCTCCCTGGCAGCCAAAGTGAAGAAAGAGGCAGACCCTATTATAATTTCCTCTTCAGAAAGGAAAGGATAGCTAAATATGTGATCTCAGTTAATCTTCATAACAGTTCAACAAACTTACGTCCAGTTTATGGATGAAGAAATTAAGTTTTCTTGAGTTTAAGGGACCTTAGAATTGTACAGTTGTTGAGTGGCAGGGAGGGGATTTGAATTCACATCTGTATTCTATGCTCTTGATCACAGGCTCCACATTTCTGAGGTGAAGGGGGCAAGCAGATAGTGATGTTGGTGTTATCTGATACTCTTAAGGGACCCATTCTGACCCTCTGGCCTGGATGGGTGGTCCTTGCACCTGAATCTTTAGAGGAGCTGCTAAAACTAACCAGTGATCTATAGCCACAGGTAAGTCAGTGATGCTCATATGACCACAGGGAAAGGAGGCCCTTCTTTCCCTTGCCCCCCAACCCTTCCCAGGTTCCCAAGTTCTCCTTCTACATTTTCATAGGACCCTTCTGAGGCAAATGTCCCGATGTTCATAATCCCACTGCCCTAGAGAGGATTTGGCTTGTTTTTCTTTGGGGAGGGGTGGACGGAGTCATTAAGGTCATTAATGTCTACCTATCTATAGGGCAAAGGACAGGCTCATCTGGATGAAAACTCTACTTGCTCAGTGAGTGAGCTAGTTAAAGTAAACCCAGAAGTCTCTATCAGTCTCTTACCATTTTTCTGTGTGCAGCAAAGAGTTTTCCCTTCTGTGCAGGGGAAAGACTTAGCCGACTGAGGATGAGATCCTGGGACAGAGCCTCTCAAGGAGCTTTCAGAAAGAAAAGGGACTCATGGGGGCAGAAAGGGTCCCGAGGAGAGAATGGTCTTGGGACAGTTGGCACATACTTGTTAGTAGCTGGACTGGGAAGGTCCCCTGCATCCAGGCTATGGTCTCTCTGGACCCTCCACTTTGACCTACCAGAGGCAGTAAGAAGACATGGGGAGCTGGAGAGGAGCAGGTTTACCAACCTTCACTCTCTTGCTTCTGGTGGGGACTCACCAACTTGGTGTGTCCTTTGCTGTCTCCATATCCTTCTGTTTTGCATCAGAACGTGTTTGGACCAGCCATTTGGTCAGGTCCTGTCTAACCCAGGAAGTAAGCTCACCATTGCCTGCTGCAAGGATATGGACAGGAGGGCAAAGGCGATGAGGCAGAACCGGAAAGGGAAAGAGAGGTGGAAATATGTTCCAGGAATTATTCTAAATAGCCAGATCACTGCCAACTCAGTGTACACTATTTGAAGAGCATGCAGGGAAAGCTATGAGCTGAAGGAGGCTCTGAGTTGTGTTAATGCTCCCTTTAGAGGTGTTATCAGCCAAACAGATGGTAGACGCCCAACAGAACTGGAAGAAATCAAGTATCCTTCATAGCTCACTTAAGGTGGCGTCGAGGGTGGTTTTATTATTTATAGAGTCATGGAAGCAAGGTCTACTACACCACAGTGTGTTGTTATGTAATTCCTTTCTCCTCCTGAATGCAGCATTGGTACGCTCCATATGGTTATTACAGGTAGATTCGTTTTACTTTGGGTATATATTTGTTTCTGGAGTAAGTAGCTCTTGGCAACTCAAAGTGAAAATCAATTTGAAGCACTAAAGAGAGGTATGGGGAAGGAGAAGTTCCATTTAGGCCTACAATAGATACCTTCAATTTGGATAGACTCCCCTTTGTGGACCATTCAAAGGGATGTGAAATTGTGGAAGGAATTTCCCAGGGAACCTCCATCTAGGTGAGCCTCAGTGTATGAAAATCCAGACAGAGGAACATTTACTGCTTAGGGACAGTTGGAATGCTTGCTAGAATTTCAGAGGGATTTTTGCTTTATGAAAACATCCCTAGAAACTAAATCTTCCTTAGGGCTGAAAAGTCACCATGGATGTTGAAAACACACAAGACAGCAGAGAAAATGAGGTTCAGGGTTGGGAACTCTGAACTTTAAGACAATCAAAGAAGGGAGATAATGGGAAAAAATGGGGCTCTGTAATAGGATGTTAATGAACTTGTTTTGGGATCCCTTATTAAACAATTATTTTTGGAAAACAACTACTTTGCAATATTAAAAATGTAATGTATATTCATGATTCTATTCAGATTTTCTAGAAGGGTCTAAAGTGAAAAGTATGCTTCTTTCCACCCTGTCCCTGTGAAGTTACTGTGATGAAATGCTTATTGTTTATCTGTTATTGTTTATTTCTTATGCAGATGAAAGGATGTACATTTTTATCATTAAAAAAATCACTTATGGGATCATTTTGTATGGATCATTCTGCAACTTACTTTTTCATTTTTTATTTTACCTTGAAGAACTTCCCATATCTGTGTAAGGATCAACATTGGTCTCTGCAATGGCTGTACAATATTTTATTGTGTGGATGGATTATAATTTTTTTAACTCATTCTCTGATGACAAATATGTATACTGTTTCTTGGCTTTTACCATTACCAAAAATGCTTCCAGCAGCATTTTCTTTCATGTATCTTTGTTCATATCTATAACTACAGTTAATAGCTATATTCATTCTATTAGGTACCATTTATGTTGACCTTGAACAACTTTTCTCGCTGGCAGTGTACAAGTATGTTTCATTCTCTCTGCACCTTTTAATATTTGCCAAAATCACAGGAAAGAAGAATTCTTTTATTTATTCAGCCACTGAAAAATATTTTCTTGAGCACCTACTATGTGTCAAGGATATGTATTAGGATATGGGAAACATGGAGGGCAAAAAGCGAAATGGCAGACCCTTTCCCAGTGGAGCTCCTGGTCCAGATGGGGAGACAAACATTCAGTAATCACATTGGGTTAAGTGTAAATTATCATCTTTTCAAGTGCAGTAAAAGAGAAACACATAATAGTTAGAAGAGCATGTAAAAGAGAGAGCTGATCTCATTAGGGGTTAGGCTGGGTGGCCAAGAATAGCTTCCTCCAGGAAGGGACAACTGACCTGCCAAATGAGTACAGATTCACTAGGAGGAAGAGGGAAGGAGAGAGAAAGCATTGCAGAGAGAGGGAATACAGTACAGATGAAGTTCCTGAGAAGAATCCAGGTGTGAAGTCAGAAGGAAAAAGTCGGTTCAGGGCCAGACCACACATAACTCACTCAGGGTTCACATCCTTTCCTAGGAGGAGGGGGAAAGCTTGGAAAAGGTTTAACCAGGGGAGATACATAATCAGACTTCTGTTTTGTAAAGATTGTTATGTTTGCTCTTAGAGGTAGACAATAGTAGAACATAACTCACACTACTGTAATTTGCACTTATGGTAAGTCTCCGATATACAAACAAGTTTGGTTCTGAGAATACTTTCATAAGTCAAATTTGTTCATAAGTCCAACAAAGTTAGCCTAGGTACCCAACTAACACAGTCTACTATATAGTCTTGGTGGTGGTGGTTTAGTCGCTCAGTTGTGTCTGACTCTTTGCGACCCCATGGACTGTAGCCCGCCAAGCTCCTCTGTCCATGGGATTCTCCAGGCAAGAATACTGGAGTAATTTGCCATTTCCTTCTCCACTAATATATAGTACTATACTGCAATAGATTTATAATACTTTTCATGCAAATAATGCATAAAAAACAAACACAAAAAATAAATATTTTTTAATCTTCCAGTACAGAACCTTCAGAAGCACATTAGTATAGTACAACAGCTGGTATCCAGAGGCTGGCATCCAGTGAACAGGAAAGAAGAGATACTACTTGAGGATGGAGAGGAGGTGGGAGATGGTAGGAGCTGAAGGATGGTCAGCAATAGGAGATGGAGCTACATCACTGCTGCTTTTACACTTGCTCTCAGACATGCTGGGCTTGAAATAAATACACTGTATTACTCTACTCTATACAGTACTGAATAATAGAGTACACAAGGCACAAGCACTTGTAGAGGATACATATGTGGGACAATGTAACCCAGACACATGAACTAACTTGATTGTACATGAAAAGCCATGTTTGCATCTTTGAAAGTTCACAACTTGGGCATTCTTACATAGGGGGCTTACTGTATTTAATTTTGAGTTAGGTTGATCATTTATTCTTATTTGATTGATGGTCAATTGTATGATTTTCTGAGTTGTTTGCTAATGGCCTTGACAACATTTTTCTATTGGTTTCATCTTATGATTTATAGGAGCTCTTTGTATTTAAAAGCATTAGCCTTTTATTTGCAAAGACTTATAAATACTTTCCCAATTTTGTCTTTTGGCTATTTTACATGCTCTTTAATATTTATATGGTCAGATTTAGCAGTATTCCCTTTATGGTTTCTCAATTTTGTGTCATGCTTATAAAGGCCTTCTCTCCTCTAAGATTATCAATATTTCCTTATTTTTCTAGGGCTCATATGTTTTTACTTTTTACCTTTTAATGATTTATCTGGGATTTCTTTTAGAAGAAAGTACAGAAAACCACTAGAACATTCAGGTATGACCTAAATCAAATCCCTTATGACTATACAGTGGAAGTGACAAATAGATTCAAGGGATTAGATCTGATAGACAGAGTGCCTGATGAACTATGGACAGAGGTTTGTGACATTGTACAGGAAGCAGTGATCAAGAACATCCCCAAGAAAAAGAAATGCAAAAAGACAAAATGGTTGTCTAAGGAGGCCTTACAAACAGCTATGAAAAGAAGAGAAGCAAAAGGCAAAGAAAAAGAAAGATATACCCATTTGAATGCAGAGTTCCAAAGAATAGCAAGGAGACATAAGAAAGCCTTCCTCAGTGATCAGTGCAAAGAAATAGAGGGAAACAATAGAATGGTAAAGACTAGGGATCTCTTCAAGAAACTTATAGATACTAAGGGAACAGTTCATGCAAAGATGGGCCCAATAAAGGACAAAAATGGTATGAACCTAACAGAAGCAGAAGATATTAAGAGGTGGCAGGAATACACAGAAGAACTATACGAAAAAAGATCTTCATGACCCAGATAATCACGATGGTGTGATCACTCACTTAGAGCCAGACATCCTGGAATGTGAAGTCAAGTGGGCCTTAAGAAGCATCACTACGAACAAAGCTAGTGGAGGTGATGGAATTCCAGTTGAGCTATTTCAAATCCTAAAAGATGATGCTGTGAAAGTGCTGCACTCAATATGCCAGCAAATTTGGAAAACTCAGCAATGGCCATAAGACTGGAAAAGTCAGTTTTCATTCCAATCCCAGAGAAAGACAGTGCCAAGAATGCTCAAACTACTGCACAATTGCACTCATCTCATACGCTAAGCAAAGTAATGCTCAAAATTCTCCAAGCCAGGCTTCAACAGTACGTGAATGGTGAACTTCCACATGTTCAAGCTGGATTTAGAAAAGGCAGAGGAACTAGAGATCAAATAGTCAACATCCGTTGGATCATTGAAAAAATATGAGAGTTCCAGAAAAACATCAACCTTTGCTTTATTGACTATGCCAAAGCCTTTGACTGTGTGGATCACAACAAACTGTGGAAAATTCTTCAGGAGATGGGAATGCCAGACCACCCGACCTGCCTCATGAGAAATCTGTATGCAGGTAAAGAAACAACAGTTAGAACTGCACATGGAACAACAGACTTGTTCCAAATCGGGAAAGGAGTACGTCAAGGTTGTATATTGTCACTCTGATTATTTAACTTATAAGCAGAGTACATCATGAGAAATGCTGGACTGGATGAAGCACAAGCTGGAATTAAGACTGCCGGGAGAAATATCAATAACCTCAGATATGCAGATGACACCACCCTTATGGCACAAAGCGAAGAAGAACTAAAGAGCCTCTCAATGAAAATGAAAGAGGAGAGTGAAAAAGTTAGCTTAAAACTCAACATTTAGAAAACTAAGATCATGGCATCTGGTCCCATCACTTTATGGCAAATAGATGGGGAAACAGTGGAAACAGTGAGAGACTTTATTTTTTTGGGCTCCAAGATCACTGCAGATTTTGACTGCAGCCATGAAATTAAAAGGCACTTGATCCTTGGGAGAAAAGTTATGACCAACCTAGATAGCATATTAAAAAGCAGAGACATTACTTTGCCAACAAAGGTCCATCTAATCAAAGCTATGGTTTTTCCAGTAGTCATGTATGGATGTGAGAGTTGGATTATAAAGAAAGCTGACGGCCAAAGAATTGATGCTTTTGAACTGTGGTGTTGGAGAAGACTCTTGAGAGTCCCTTGGACTGCAATGAGACCCATTCAGTCCATCCTAAACAAAATGAGTCCTGAATATTCATTGAAAGGACTGATGCTGAAGCTGAAACTTCAATACTTTGGCCACCTGATGCGAAGAACTGACTCATTGGAAAAGACCCTGATGCTGGAAAGATTGAAGGAGGGAGGAGAAGGGGACGAGGATGAGATGGTTGGATGGCATCACTGACGTGATGGACAAGAGTTTGACTAGGCTCCGGGAGTTGGTGATGGACAGGAGGCCTGGTGTACTGCAGTCCATGGGGTTGCAAAGAGTCGGACGCGACTGAGCTACTGAACTGAATTGAAGTAGGTTTATTTATTATTTTGCTGATTGCTGGTCAGTTGTGCATCACCATTGAATACATCTCTTAATTTTTCTTGTCAATGTGAATTGCTACCTTTATCACCTACTAATTTTCCATCTGTCAGTTATACATTTAGATATAACTTTATTCTTTTTCTGTTTCATGTGATTTATTCTTGTCTATTCCTGCACAAGTACTAATTCAAAAAATTATAGTAGCTTTGGGATATATTTTAGTATCTGCTGGTATTCAACTTCATTTCTCCCCTCCTCACTGCCACACATGCTTTTCTTGGCAATACTGGCATGTTTCTTTGCAAGGCCTCACTGGGAGAAATGAGCAGCCAATGTGACCTCCATTGTGAAGGGGCCTGTCACTCATGGTTTCATCCTTTGTGTGACATTCAGTGACTGTTCTAGAACCTTCTTGTTTGTGGTGTGATCTGGTGCTCCCCACTTCTTGGCATCAGAATGCCACAAGGATGCCACTACCCTGGTGATCCATTGCTTAAGAATCCACCTCCCAATGCAGGGGACATGGGTTAGATCCCTGGTCCATGAGGATTCCACATGCTGCAGGGCAACTAAGCCCGTGTGTCACAGCTATTGAGCCTGCACTCTAGAGCCCAAGCTCCATAACAAGAGAAGCCACGGCAACAAGAAGCCTGGGCACCACGCGCCACAGTTAGAGAAAGCCTGCACAGAGCGATGAAGACCCAGCACAGCCAAAAATAAGTAAGTAAATATATAGTAAAAAAGAGATGCCATTGGGTTCACAGTTCCTCCCCTGTGTTTAATATCAGTGGAACAGTCAGATTAAATTCGGTATCATCTGGAAAATGGGAAACACTGGCAAGTCTGAACTCTTACCTAAAGAAGCAAATATCATCAGTAGTAGCAAAACTCCCACCGTAGATCAAAAAGGAGAAAAATACCACCCAGATAGGCTGGACTGCAGACCGCTCTTCCCTCCTCTTGTGCCCAAGTCTGGTTTCTCTCAGCCTGGTCTAGAGCACCTGTTTTTAAGTCTCCTTCAACAGACAGAGCATGGACTTAAGAGTCAGGTCCAGGGGCAAACTTATCCACTTTCTCTGTAACTTTGGACCTCTTAACTTCTTAGAACTGCAGATCCTTCTCAGGACAGAGGAGATCCTGATGTTTACTTTGAAGAGTTGCTCTCAGCAAAAAAGATTCCGTATCTGGATTGCACCTGGCACAGTGGATCTGCTAATCAGAAACCATGGTTATTCAGCACATCACATGTTTACTTTATAAAAAACGCCTGTCCTAATCATACCCAATTCTTCTGAATGTTGATGCAAATCAGACACCAGACTGGAGTTTTCAAGGCCACTCCAGTCATTACTGGGTCTTTTGTAGGCAGTATTTAATAAAAAGGTGGGGGAGGGGATTCTAAAACGTGAAAGCAGGCCTTGAAGAATCATCTTCCAAATATCAGGTTTTACCCCTGGCTCCCATCTCCACACTCCCAGGGCTGTGCCAGGCAGGTGATAATGAAATAACACACAGGCAGCCTGCAGCATCTCTCTTTAGTGGGGGCTCAATTAGCATGCAGAATTGATGCAGCCTGTACCTCTGGAATGAACTTTTACCCACTTCCTCGTTTCGAAAGTTTAATTAGCCAAAACCAAGGCAGTGGTCTGGCATAGATGAAAATGCTTTCAGGATAAAAATATCAGTTACCCTGAAAGTTTTTATGATAAGTCAGGAAATGAAGTGAACGAACAACAAAAAAAGTGAACAATAACAAAACAAAACCCGAAGTCCAAAGCCTACTCTCTTGACCACTCTCCTTCTAAAAAAAAGAAAAAGAAAAACAAAACAAAAAATATCAGGCCTGGGTCAAAAGGAACTTCTCCCAAGTGATAGAGCTTTTCAGGTGGTTTGTGAAGTGTGTTCTCTAAAAAGCCCTCAATACTTTCAAACATCAAACCTGACGGAGGTTTTAATTACTATGGCATTTCATTAACAGAGAGGGTGACTAGGCAGTCAGGTCAAGGGTAGATAATGTAACTTTGACAGGAATATAGAAATGCAGGGTTGGCTTTAAGTCAGATGGTCACCCTTAGATTTGAGAGGCCAGTCATTACTGGCCTTCATTAGGTGGTAAATACCAAGTGATGGGGGTTCACGATGGGGATTCAGTGATATGGTTAGAGGGGTAGCAGGTGGTGTGGTCTGGGGAAACCCAGAGCAGACTTGGAGGGCAGTGCCATCAGGGGAGACTTCAGGTGGAGGTCAGGCCAGGCTCTCCTTACTTCCCCACCACTCAACTCAGTGATGAGGGGTGTAGATTCCAGGCCCACTGCAAGGAAGCAGCAGAATGGTGAGGGCATGTGCAGCCCAGTGCCCTCTCTGATCTTCTGGCATAAGAACCCTGCATGCAGGTCCAGGGCTCGGGAGCTGTGTATCATCCTCCTCCGTAGGGTCTACCTCCTGTTCCCTTGGGTCCTCTGTGTCTGCCTCACCTGGTCCCTGCTCACCTTTCCAGCTTTGTCTCCCTGTCTCATGTATTCATGTCCTATCCCCAGTGGTCCTCCTGGCTTACTCTTGCTTGTTCCTCAGAACTGAACTTAAGCAGCATTTTCTTCAGGAAACTTCCCTGTATTTCTACCTGGCTGTGCCTCTCCAGGCTGGGTGAGAGGACTGGAATGGCTGTGTGTCTTCCTCCACCATAGTTCTATCCCAGCACGTAACTAGGGGCTGGTTTGTCACATGTCTCCCTAGGTGTGAGCTCCTGATCTTGCATTGCTGTGATGCCACACCTGACATGGTGCTGAGCACTAGAAGGGGCTTCTTGTACAGTGGACTTCCCAGGAAGCAGACTCTGGATGGAATTTAGTGGTCAAAGAGGATTTTTAGGGAGGTGTCCTTGGGAAGTGCCTCTATGGATGGAAGGGGAAGGAAGCAGGAAGTGATCTGTTTTCACCAAAATTATAGAAACAGAAACCTGATTGAAATAAAAGGTGCTTTAAAATTAAACAGTTAATTAATTTTAAAAGTAATTTCATTGAAGTTTAATTAATATACAGAGTTGTGTTAGTTTCAGGTTTGCAGCAAAGTGATCTAGATCTGATAGATAGTGTGCCTGATGAACTATGGAATGAGGTTTGTGACATTGTACAGGAGACAGGGATCAAGACCATCCCCATGGAAAAGAAATGCAAAAAAGCAAAATGGCTGTCTGGAGAGGCCTTACAAATAGCTGTGAAAAGAAGAGAAGAGAAAAGCAAAGGAGAAAAGGAAAGATATAAACATCTGAATGCAGAGTTCCAAAGAATAGCAAGAAGAGATAAGAAAGCCTTCCTCAGTGATCAATGCAAAGAAATAGAGGAAAACAACAGAATGGAAAAGACTAGAGATCTCTTCAAGAAAATTAGAGATACCAAGGGAACATTTCATGCAAAGATGGGCTCAATAAAGGACAGAAATGGTATGGACCTAACAGAAGCAGAAGATATGAAGAAGAGGTGGCAAGAATACACAGAACTGTACAAAAAAGATCTTCACAACCCAGATAATCATGATGGTGTGATCACTGACCTAGAGCCAGACACCCTGGAATGTGAGGTCAAGTGGGCCTTAGAAAGCATCACTACGAACAAAGCTAGTGGAGGTGATGGAATTCCAGTTGAGCTATTCCAAATCCTAAAAGATGATGCTGTGAAAGTGCTGCACTCAATATGCCAGCAAATTTGGAAAACTCAGCAGTGGCCACAGGACTGGAAAAGGTCACTTTTCATTCCAATCCCAAAGAAAGGCAATGCCAAAGAATGCTCAAACTACTGCACAATTTCACTCATCTCATATGCTAGCAAAGTAATGCTCAAAATTCTCCAAGCCAGGCTTCAGCAATATGTGAACCGTGAACTTCCTGATGTTCAAGCTGGTTTTAGAAAGGGAAGAGGAACCAGAGATCAAATTGCCAACATCTGCTGGATCATGGAAAAAGCAAGAGAGTTCCAGAAAAACATCTATTTCTGCTTTCTTGACTATGCCAAAACCTTTGACTGTGTGGATCACAATAAACTGTGGAAAATTCTGAAAGAGATGAGAATACCAGACCCCCTGACCTGCCTCTTGAGAAATCTGCATGCAGGTCAGGAAGCAACAGTTAGAACTGGACATGGAACAACAGACTGGTTCCAAATAGGAAAAGGAGTACATCAAGGCTGTGTACTGTCACCCTGCTTATTTAACTTCTATGCAGAGTACATCATGAGAAATGCTGGACTGGAAGAAGCAGAAGCTGGAATCAAGATTGCCGGGAGAAATATCAATAACCTCAGATATGCAGATGACACCACCCTTATGGCAGAAAGTGAAGAGGAACTCAAAAGCCTCTTGATGAAAGTGAAAGAGGAGAGTGAAAAAGTTGGCTTAAAGCTCAACATTCAGAAAACGAAGATCATGGCATCCGGTCCCATCACTCCATGGGAAATAGATGGGGAAACAGTGGAAACAGTGTCAGACTTTATTTTTCTGGGCTCCACTGCAGATGGTGACTGCAGCCATGAAATTAAAAGACGCTTACTCCTTGGAAGGAAAGTTATGACCAACCTAGAGAGCATATTCAAAAGCAGAGACATTACTTTGCCAACAAAGTCCATCTAGTCAAGGCTATGGTTTTTCCTGTGGTCAAGTATGGATGTGAGAGTTGGACTGTGAAGAAGGCTGAGCACCGAAGAATTGATGCTTTTGAACTATGGTGTTGGAAAAGACTCTTGGGAGTCCCTTGGACTGCTAGGAGATCCAACCAGTCCATTCTGAAGGAGATCAGCCCTGGGATTTCTTTGGAAGGAATTATGCTAAAGCTGAAGCTCCCGTACTTTGGTCACCTCATGCGAAGAGTTGACTCATTGGAAAAGACTCTGATGCTGGGAGGGATTGGGGGCAGGAGGAGAAGGGGACGACAGAGGATGAGATGGCTGGATGGCATCACTGACTCGATGGATGTGAGTCTCAGTGAACTCCGGGAGTTGGTGATGGACAGGGAGGCCTGGCGTGCTGCGATTCATGGGGTTGCAAAGAGTCGGACACGATTGAGCGACTGAACTGAACTGATCTGATCTAGTTATATAGATCTAGTTACATATAAATCTATTCTTTTACAGATTCTTTTTATTATTATTATAAGATATTGAATATAGTTCCCTGTACTATACAGTAGGACCTTGTCAGTTCTCTGTTTTATACGTAGAAGTGTGTATATGTCGATGCCAAGCTCACAGTCCATCCCTCCCCAGCCTTGGCAATCTTAAGTCTTTTCTCTATGTCTGTGAGTCTGTTTCTGTTTTATGGGTAAGTTCACTTGTGTCTATTTTAGATCTCACATGTAAGTGATATCATACAGTATTTGTCTTTGTCTGACTTACTTCACTTAATGTGATAATCTCTAGGTCCATTCATGTTGCTGCAAATGACATTAGTTTGTTCTTTTTAATGACTGTTGTGTTCCACTGTCTATATGTACCACACCTTCTTTACCATTCATCAGTCGATGGACACTTAGGTTGCTTCCATGTCTTGGCTATTGTAAACAGTGCTGCTATAAACATTGGGGTACATATATCTTTTCAAATTAGAGTTGAATAAAGGTGTTTATTTGGGATTTGTTAAGACTGTAGCCCGGAAGACACAGACTTAAGAAGCGCTTGTATTGTGTTTCAGCGGACTACAACAAGGGGAGGCTTATCAAGGCAAAACCTCCCGGCGACAGTAGTTACTTGAGTTGTTTATCAAGAATTATAGTCGGAGCTGACAAGAAGTAAGGGAGTTTGTTAAGTAAGGATTGGTCAGTGTCTGAAATGGTGGCATGGTTACCAGGGGAGATTTTGAGACCATAAGTTTGCAGCTGGTAATGCTGTTCTGAATATGGCTGATAGTGTCTTTGGACCTGGTATAGTTCAAACAGAACTATAGTTCAAAGAGAATTCAAGTTATCAGTGGGTCAGAGACCTGTCTGAGATCACCTGAACTGCGATCCCTCCATTATAATTTTAATTTGTCGTCAGCTGGGAGGCAGGCCTGACAACAGCCCTGCCTAACTGTGTGGGGAATGCTGGGGCTGAAATAAACCCTTAGAGATGTACCTCCTTGGCCTGACTTGACTGGGCCTTTGTACCCTCACCTCTGCCAGTCCTTGGATGAGGGCCACTCTGAGAAGTGAGGGGTCTGGGTGGTGAACCTGGAGGGGCAGAGAGCTGTTTGGCCTGCTGACAGCACCCCAGCAGCTGGAGGTCCCCACTGGAGTGGGATCTGGTTGTCATGTCCCCTGGTTCACACAGAGCCTGAGAATAGCAGGATGAATGAATGCACAGACAAGTCTGGCAGGCCGGCTATTTGGGAATCCTCAGCTAGACCCTCTCCTCTGCAGACATTCTCTGTGGTCATTCATTTTCATCCCACAAATATCCAGGCACAAATTAAGGTCAGGCCCCACTTTGTGCACAGGGACCAGTGGGGAACGAGACAGACATAGTCTCTGCTGTTCAGGAGCCTGGGTTCTAGCAGAGAGACTGACAATAAACAAGTCAATGTATACTTATAGTAAGTCCCTTACATGCAAACCTTCAAGTTGTCAACTTTCAAAGATATGAATGTGTCCCTGTATGCCGGCTGTTATACTCTACTACTGTGCTTTTCAAAGTATGAAACTGTAAGATTAAAAATATTTTCTTTATTTTTTGTTTGTTTTTTTAATGTACTCTTTGTGTGAAAAGTATTATAAATCTCTTATGATACAGTACTATATAGCTGATTGTGTTACCTGGGTACCTTGGCTAAATTGTGGGAAGTGTGTTAGTCACTCAGTCATGCACAACTCTTTGCAGTCCCATAGCCTGCAGCCCACCAGGCTCCTCTGTCCATGGGATTTTTCCAGGCTAGAATACTGGAGTGGGTTGCCATTTCCTTCTCCAGGGGATCTTCCTGACGCAGGGACTGAACACAGGTCTCCTGCACTGCAGGCAGATTTTTTACTGACTGAGCTATGAGGGAAATTTGCTGGACTTATGAACAAATTGGACTTAAGAATGCACTGTTGGAATGGAGCTCATTCATATGTAGAGGACTTATTGTAATGCAATTTCCCTGCTTCACTGAAGTTCAACAGAAAATAAAGAGGTGATATGAGCATGTCAGGGAGTAGGACGAGAGAGTTGACTCTTCTAGATGGGTGTTTGAAAAGTCACCCATGAGGAAGTGACATTTGACTTGCCACTTGAGGGTGAGGAGGATTTGACCAGGAACATTTGCAACAGAGGCAGGAGCAAGTGCCAAGGCCCTGAGGAAGAAAGAAGGCTCATTAGTCTGGAGAGCAGAAGATGGGATCAGATAGGAAGGCAGACACCAGTCTTTGTTTCTATGGCAGGAATGATAAGTTTTTAGAGTGTGTAAAGCAGGAAGTGTGAATTTATCTGATTTATATTTTGCATAGGTCATTTTCCTGCTATTAGAGTATGAATCAGAAGCACGCAGATTGGTCAAGAGGGAACACTAGGCAAGAGGTGACTTGGGTCCCTGCAAGGGATAGAGAGAGTGGACAGAGGGGATGTGAGGAGGGCATGCATTGGACTTGCCCATGGACTGAATGCATCCTGTGAAGGGCATGGGGAAGATGGGGAACATCTGGAACTGGGTATCAGCCCCTGGATGTTCAGGGGGCCACTTCCTGGAGTGATGTGGGTCTGTCTCTCCCTCCTTTTCCCCGTTGTTCATTTCCTGTCTTATATCTTATTTCCTTGCAGAGTTTTTTTACTGAGATGATAAACCAAGTCACTCATACTAATTGTTACCTAATGCAGTCCATATGCCTTACACACAGTGAGGCCAAACAACCCAAAAATGTCAGAATTTGGGGCAGAGAAAGATTCATTGCAGGGCCATGGGAGGAAAACGGGTAGCTCATACCTCTAAAACCCCAAACTCCTTGAAGGGTTTCAGCAAAGCACCTTTAAAGGCAGGCTCAGGGAGAGGTGTGGCTAGTTATTGCAAACTTCGTGTGCAGGAATCCTTTGTTCTTAGAGGTGCTCGGGTAGGTCAGGTTACAATGCTGCTGTAAACCTCCAGCTATATAAACGGAAAAGTAAAGGTCAGAGACTTGAGATGGGCTATACTGTATATTTCAGGCTATAGGCAAGATTCTTTCTTTTAATCTCTATTTTATTTTTGGCCATGCCACATGGCTTGGGAGATCTGAGTTCCCCAACCACGAATTGAACCTGGGCCCTTGGCAGTCAAAGTGCAGTGTCCTAAGCACTGGACCACCAGGGAATTGCCTGGGCAACATGCTTAACTTGAAGCAAAAGCAATGGAACACAAAGGTTAAAGTAAAAGAAATAGATCTAATATGGAGTCAGATTTGTTCTTCCCTATTACGTGTTTTGACTGACAAGTGATTTCTCCTGAAACTCCATCTACAGTGGTGGAATTTGTGCAAAGCAGTGGTTTACCAGTCCTTTTTTATTTTCTTTACAAGTTTGTGCTTTCACTATATTTTATCTTCTGTCTGCGTGGAAATAAAAGTAAAGCAGATAAACGCCTAAGAGATGGGAATCTAAAGTCAATTTCATGGAACGTTCTTAATAGGTGAGCTGTAAAAAGGAAGGTTGAATTCTTTTTAGGTAAAGAATATTTAGCATTTCATAGCCTCTCCAGTGATGGGGATGCTGGTAGATGCTATTTCTGAGTTTCCCAGTCTCAGGGCCCATGTCAAAAAAGGGTTAGCTGACAGACTAGTCTGGGGGCAGTCAGGAGGTCTGGTCATCTGTGGAGTTGGTAGAGATCACTGCTGGGGACCAGTGGGTGTGTGGTTCCCCTGTCTGCCCTTCTGCCCCTCAATAGCACAATGAGTTTCCTATCAGGGTAGGTGATGTATAATGTTTCTCAGGGCCATAGATGCTCCATGGGGCTAATCTCTAGAGCATCCAGAGTCTGGACTTGGGGGACAGAACCAAGATATGGAGGAGTCAAGGGTATAACTACAGCAATGTTGTTGAGAAATCTCACCTGAGGAGTGATTCGAGAATGAGCATGGAAGACTCAAGTAGTTAGGATGTGGGTGGACCAAACGGACTGAGCCCCAGGCAGGCTGGGAGTGTCAGAGCTGAGAGTATGCTTGCAAAGTGTGTGACCCTGGGAGAGGTAGAAATGGGCTTTCAAGGAGAATGCAGACAGGACAACAAAGAAAGCTCTAGGCCTTTCAACAAATAAAGAAGTGAGGCCAGATGGGCTGCCCTAGCTATGGAATATTTAGGAAGAGCTCTGTGGGATGGAGGTGGGTTTAAAGGTCTGAGATATCCCAACAGGATCTCCCAGTGATATGACTGAGCTTCAGAAAGAGAGGGTGGTGGCACATGATGGTGGGAGAGTCACCTTGCTTTCTGAGTCTGGGAGCCAGTGTGGAGCACCCCCACCCCCTCCTGCTGCTGCAGAAGGCATGAGGTGTGGGTTCAACCTTCATTCTCAGGGCCTGAGACTGACCCAGCCTGTGGCTGGCATGAGCCTGTGGCTGTACAGTCCTGCAGTGAAAAAGAACCTTCTTTAAGTGGTCACTATAAGGAGGCCATTATCGGCATGTATCAGGTAGTAGCAGCTACAGGATTAGAGCACAGCTGCCTTGCAAGAGCTGCTCAAACTTGGGCAAGACAAGGAATCTTGTGGAGCTTTTATTTCTTTGTCAGAAAAACAGGATAATGATTGCAACTTCCTTTCAGGTTGAGTTGATATTTGCTAAGCACTTAGAACAACTTCTGACACATAGTAAACACTCAATAGATGTTATCTCCTATCATCATTGCCACTTATTGAGTGTGGACCATGCCAAGAGCCATGCTAGGTGATCATACACATAGAATTATTTCAGCCTCATAATAATCCTGAATGTGATCATCCCATTTTATACAAGAGGAATCTGAATTGCAATTATGTAATGCTTATGATGGTGACTGCAGCCATGAAATGAAAAGACGCTTACTCCTTGCAAGAAAAGTTATGACCAATCTAGATAGCATATTGAAAAGCAGAGACATTACTTTGCCAACAAAGGTCCATCTAGTCAAGGCTATGGTTTTTCCAGTGGTCATGTATGGATGCGAGAGTTGGACTGTGAAGAAAGCTGAGCGCCGAAGAATTGATGCTTTTGAACTGTGGTGTTGGAGAAGACTTCTGAGAGTCCCTTGGACTGCAAGGAGATCCAACCAGTCCGTTCTGAAGGAGATCAGCCCTGGGATTTCTTTGGAGGGAATAATGCTGAAGCTGAAACTCCAGTACTTTGGCCACCTCATGCGAAGAGTTGACTCATTGGAAAAGACCCTGATGCTGGGAGGGATTACGGGCAGGAGGAGAAGGGGACGACAGAGGATGAGATGGCTGGATGGCATCACCGACTCAATGGACATGAGTTTGAGTGAACTCCGGGAGTTGATGATGGACAGGAGGGCCTGGCGTGCTGTGATTCATGAGGTCGCAAATAGTCGGACACGATTGAGTGACTGAACTGAACTGAATCGAACCGAACTGAATGCTTTGGGATCAGAAGGCTGTAAATAACAGTTACCCGGTTATCTGGTAACTGAAAGGGTGTGTAGGAAATAGGGTTAGTGTCATTTGGAGTTAATAAGAATTATTATTTCAGGGTTTAATACTAGGCTCAGAAAATGTCTTTGATGCCTGTTACTGGAGCAGGTGCCAACCCCAGGGTGACCTGGTCTTAAGGTGGTGGCAGGTGGGCCACCTGCTGCTGGCAGTGAGGGAATCTATGGGACTGCAGGGAACAGCATGGAGTTGGAGCCAAAGACAGGTCTTGACCTCAGTGTGAGAAACGTGAGCTCAAGCCAACTCAGAAAATTAAGACTGCAGTTTTTCTGTCGAAGGATCTTTTAATTAAAAACACTACGGCAGCACTGAGAATTGGGGATGTGCTAAGTTTGTCCTGTAAAGGATAAACGGTGAAGCTCGGCTGGCTGCCAGGGTCCACCATGTGCTTCTTCGCAGGTCTGGGAGCCTTGGCAGGCACACGTGCAGGCTCTGCAAGGCTTGGCTCCAGACTTTGGCGGTCTCCCTGCTAACCAGGCTGTGCAGCTGCCACACATGAGGTTTTAGTTAAAGAGTAACTGGCGAGAAAGAGGTGGACTCAGCTCATAAACTTTTATTTAAAGGAGATTGAAGACTGCTCAGATGACTTTTTGTAGCCCAGAAATCTGCATGTAGCATTGGAATGGTGCTTCCTGCAAACACAACCAGTTACAGATTGCCCGCTACATCCTGCTTAATGCTAGGTGTTCTGTAGAAACCATCTCTGCTCCTTACCCTCGTGAGCAAGGTCAACTTCACTTGGGAGGACTTGAAGGCTCAGAGAGGCTCCAGAAGTTTGCCAAGACCCCACTGTAAGAAGCTGCCAGACTGGAATGTCATCACCAGGACTCAAATTTGTCTAGACTCCCATTGTTCAAAGTTTACTGATAGCACATCTCTCATTTTGATCAAACTTGGTTCAGATGAGACTGGAATGTCCCTTTTGTGAAATTTCCAATCATGAAGTGAGCTGGTCTGAACTGCAGCACAGAAGGATCCTTTTTAAAGAAATGACAGAGGAGACAGTGGGGGTCAGGGGAGAGATACATTAGGAGCTTGGGATTAACATACACACATTACTATACATGGGCTTCCCTGGTGGCTCAGAGGTAAAGAATCCACCTGCAATGCAGGAGATACAAGAGACGTGAGTTCCATTCCTGGGTTAGGAAGATCCCCTGGAGAAGGGAATGCTACCCACTCCAGTATTCTTGCCTGGAGAATCGCACAGACAGAGGAGCCTGGCAGGCTATAGTCCATAGGGTCACACAGATTTGGACACTACTAAAGTGACTTAGCACACGTACACTGCTGCTGCTGCTGCTAAGTCACTTCAGTCGTGTCTGACTCTGTGCGAGCGCATAGACGGTAGCCCACCAGGCTCCCCCGTCCCTGGGATTCTCCAGGCAAGAACACTGGAGTGGGTTGCCATTTCCTTCTCCAATGCATGAAAATGAGAAGTGAAAGTGAAGTCGCTCAGTCGTGTCTGACTCCTAGCGACCCCATGGACTGCAGCCCACCAGGCTCCTCCGTCCATGGGATTTTCCAGGCAAGAGTACTGGAGTGGAGTGCCATTGCCTTCTCCGACGCATACACTACTCTACATAAAACAGATAATCAACAAGGACCTACTGTATAGCACAGGGAACTATACTCAATATCTAGTAATAAACTAAAATGAAAAAAAATCTGAAAAAGAATATATATGTGCATATATGTATAACTGAATTACTTTACTGAAACTACATTGTAGGTTAGCAATGCTTCAATTAGTAAAAGAGCAAAAATAAAAATATGACAGGTCACAGGTTTATAACAGATGTTTACAAACTGGGAGATGGGTGGACTGGCCCTGTGAAACCTTCCATCGAGTTTTCATTTAACATGCGCTGATCATTCACTGTGATGTAGATTTGATGAATTGAGCTCCTTTTCTGAGAGAATCTTGCAATTTAGGCAACATTCCACAACTTCTGTCATCTGCTCCCTCTTCGTTTCCAGCTTTAAGATGTTGCACTGGTCCAGATGTTTGTGTCCCTCACCAATTTATATGTTGAAAGCCCAGCCCTCACAGTGATGCTATTGGGAAGTGGGGCCCTTGGGAGAGAGCTTAGTAGAATTAACGACCTTATACAAGTGGCCTGAAAAAGTTCCTTTGTTCTCTTGTCCACCGTGAGTGGTTACAGAGAGAAGATGGCCAACTGTAAACCAGGGAGACCTCACTAAACATGAAATCTGCCAGAAACTTCCCAACCTCGAGAACTGTGAGAAGGAAATTCTCTTGTCTCTAAGTCATTCACTCTATGGTATTCTGTTTACAGTAGCTCAAACAGACTAAGGCAGGTGCCCTAGCAGAATCCAGTCATTGGTGCACTCTGAACTTTTCTCACATCACCTTTCCCCATGAATTCCAGTAACATACTTCCCCTCGGATGTACTAGTTTACTGACATCCAACCTCCTAGCAGAAGCTTGACTTTTTTTCATCAGCCAGATAAATACAGGATGCTAGTTATATTTGAATTTCAGATAAACAATGAATATCTTTTTTGAGTATAAATGTGTCCCAAACATTCTGTATCCTGTATTTCTAAAATTTAATTTATTTTTAATTGAAGTATAATTGCTTTACAGAATTTTGTTGTTTTCTGTAAAACCTCAACATGAATCAGCCATAGGTATACATATATCCTCTCCCTTTTGAACCTCCCTCCCATCTTCCTCCCCATCCCACCCCTCTGGGTTGATACAGAGTCCCTGTTTGAGTTTCCTGAGCCATACAGCAAATTCCTGTTGGCTATCTATTTTACATATGGTAATGTATGTTTCCATGTTACTCTTTCCATACATCTCACCCTCTCCTCCCCTCTCCCCATGCCCATAAGTCTATTCTCTATGTTTGTTTCTCCATTGCTGCTCTGTAAATAAATTCTTCAGTACCATTTTTCTATATATCTATGTGTTAGAATACAGTATTTATCTTTCTCTTTCTGACTTACTTCACTCTGTATAATAGTCTCTAGGTTCATCCACCTCATTAGAACTGACTCAAATGCATTCCTTTTTATGGCTGAGTAATGTTCCATTGTGTATATGTACCACAACACCTTTATCCATTCATCTGTTGATGGACATCTTGGTTGTTTCCACATTCTAGCTATTGTAAATAGTGCTGCAATGGACAATGGGATACATGTGCCTTTTTAAATTTTGGTTTCCTCAGGGTATATGACATTGCTGGGTCATATGGTGATTTTATTCCTAGTTTTTAAAGGAATCTCCAAGCAGTCTTCCATTTTGGCTGTATCAATTTATGTTCCCACTAATAGTGAAAGAGTGTTCCCTTTTCTCCTCACCCTCTCCAGCATTTATTATTTGTAGACTTTTTGATGATGGCCATTCTGACTGGTAATTGTAGTTTTGATTTGCATTTCTCCAGTAATGAGTGATGTTGAGCATCTTTTTATGTGTCTGTTAGCCATTTGTATGTCTTTTTTGGAGAAATGCCTATTTAGGTCTTTTTCTCACTTTTTGATTGGGTTGCTTGTTTTTCTGCTATTGAGTTGTATGAGCTGCTTGTATACTTTGGAAATTAACCCTTTATCAGTTGTTTCATTTGCTATTATTTTATCTTATTCTGAGGGTTGTCTGTTCACTTTTGGAGCAGTAAATGGCAACCCACTCCAGTGTTCTTGCCTGGAGGGTCCTGAGGATGGAGGAGCCTGGTGGGTTGCTGTCCATGGGGTTGCATAGAGTCAGACATGACTGAAGCGACTTAGCATATATGCATGCATTGGAGAAGGAAATGGCCACCCACTCCAGTATTCTTCCCTGGAGACTCCCAAGGATGGAGGAACCTGGTAGGCTGCCATCTACGGGGTCGCACAGAGTTGGACACGACTGAAGTGACTTAGCAGCTGCAGCGGCTGTTCACCTTGCTTATAGTTTCCTTTGCTGTGCGAAAGCTTTTAAGTTTAATCAGGTCCACTTGTTTACTTTTGTTTTATTTCCATTACTCTAGGAGGTGGGTCAAAGAGAATCTTGATTTGATTTATGTCATGGAGTGTTCTGCCTATGTTTTCCTCTAAGAGTTTTATAGTTTCTGGTCTTACATTTAGGTCTTTAATCCATTATGAGTTTATTTTTATGTATGGTGTTACGAAGTGTTCTAATTTCATTCTTTGACATGTAGCTGTCCAGTTTTTCCAGTATCATTTATTGAAGAGGCTACCCTGTATTTTTGTTTGCTAAATCTGGTCACCTTGCTACGGGCCCTTCGCCCTCTTACTCTTAAGAGTACTAACTGTCTAAAGGACTCTGTCCTGTGCTGGGTTACTGTTTGTCTTCTCTCCCCCAGTAGGTCATCAGCATTCAGAGACTGGGAACTAGCTTCTGTGTGGGACTCTTCATAAGGTCTGGTGCACAATACATGCTCAGAAGATTTTAAAGGAGTGAATCAGTCTCCTCATTGTTTCATAGTGTTTAGACTGTAGCCTGAGTTGGACTGGAAGCTTCTGAGTGGACATTCGCATCCTAAGGTTTGGGATGGGCACAGAGTGGAGCTTAGGAAATGCTCTGTATACTTCTATTTTTAGGAACACACCACATATTCAATATCCATTCTTAAAATGCTGATTTTTGGAGTGGTTTGTATCACTCTCCTTTGTCCCCAACCCTGAAAACAAAACAAAGTAAAGCAAAGCCAAGCAAACAAACAAAAAAAATTTACAAAACTCAAAATAAAACAAAATGAAAATGAAGCTAAACCAAATCAAACCAAAGTCAACATCTGGGAGGGCTCTTTTGGTGGGTACTGTTGGGTACCCACCATCTGTTGGGTCCTGGCATGCTTTTGGCATGTGTTTGGGACAGTATGGTTCAGAGAGCCTGAGTTTAGTTTGTACCCACTTCTCTACTCAAGTTTATCATTTTGTAAAATGGGTAGATGAAGGACACCCCACAGTATAGGATTTTTCAGAATTAGGGAAGGCTTATTTATTTAAAATTTTGAAACTCAGGACTGATCATCATTCCCCTCAACGGACAGGACCAAGGCTTATTGTATTGTTTTGAAGAAAACATTTGTTAAACAAATTGAGTATAAACAAGATTATAGTGGTGTCCTTAATCTATTGAAAAGATTTTTATTTTTTTGCATTTAATCAAATTTACACTACTAATGTGGAATGTGTTTTATTCAATAAAGCTGGGTCAGCCAATGTCTCTTTGGTTAAGACAATGCCAGAGGCAAGGCCAGGAGGTAATGTGTGTGCATGGAGCAATTAAACACACTTTTACATGGTCAGCATGCAGGCCAACTTCTCCTCTTCAAAGACTGAACAGTGAGCATGGAGTGTCTTAGACCTTTGGTGGGAGAAGTTGGAAGTTCATCCAGTTCCCCTTTGTCCAAGACTGGTCCATGCCAACATCTTGGACTGGTGTGGAGTATACCATTGTGCAGGTGATTGGTCCAAGGTGGGAGAGTTCCCACGACAAAAAAGATATGCTCTCTCCTGAGTTACAGTGCCCATCCAGGTGCTCTTTGTGGCCGCACACCACACACAGCAAGTCTATTCTCTCCGGCCAAGACAGCCCCTTGAGAGCTGTCAGCTGCTCTCACGGGCCATATGAACCTTTCATGAGTAGCCAAGCCTGAGATGGTTCTGAGGTAGTGAAGTTTATAGAGAGAAGGGCTGTTCCATTTTTATTCTTCATCTCCACAGATGTCATGACAGGAATGTGGGAATATTAGGTGGGAAGAGCTTCTTTTACGTGAATTTTTCCTGATCCAGTACTATTTGTATTCGAAAGAGAGGATTTCATAGGCTGTTTAAGGTAGAGATTGGGAGTAAGATGTGGTTAGTAACTAAAGATGGTTGATAAACTCTCTTCCATAAGGTTGAATTTGACCATAAAAAAAGCACACTTTAAAGTTGAGATTTATGTTTTATTTGGTACACTTAAGCCCATGATAAAACCTCTCAGAAAGTTCTGAGGGACTGTTTCGAAGAAGTAAAGGGAGGAGCCAGGGTATAGAGGAGGGTTTTTTTTTTTTTTTTCAGATAAAAGCCCAAGCAACTGCACATCAAAAGATTGTTGTTGTTTAGTCACTATATCATGTCTGACTTTTTGCAACCCCATGGACTGCAGCATACCAGGCTTCTCTGTCCTCCACAATCTCCTAGAGTTTGCTTAAACTCATGTCCATTGAGTTGTTGATGCTATCCAACCATCTCATCCTCTGCCACCCCCTTATCTTTTGTCTTCAATCTTACCCAGCATCAAGATCTTTTCCAATGAGCTGGCTCCTCACATCATGTGACCAAAGTATTGGAGCTTTGGCAACAGTCCTTTCAATAAATATTCAGGATGGATTTCCTTCAGGATTGACTGGTGTGATCTCCTTGCTGTCCAAGGGACTTTCAGGAGTCTTCTCCAGGACCACAATTCCAAAGCATCAATTCTTTTGTGTTCAGCCTTCTTTATGGTCCAACTCTCACATCCGTACATGACTATTGGAAAAACCATAGTTTTCACTAGATGGACCTTTGCTATCAAAGTGATGTTCTCTGCTTTTTAATATGCTATCTAGGTTGGTCATAGCTTTTCTTTCAAGAAGCAAGCATCTTTTGATTTCATGGCTGCAGTCACCATCTGCAGTGATTTTGGAGTCCAAGAAAATAAAATCTATCATTGTTTCCACTTTTTGCCTTTCCATTTGCCATGAAGTAATGGGATCAGATGCCATGATCTTAGTGTTTTGAATGTTGAGTTTTAAGCCAGCTTTTTCACGCTCTTCTTTCACCCATCAAGGGGCTCTTTAGTTTCTCTTCACTTTCTGCCACTAGAGTGATACCATTTGCCTATCTGAAGTTGTTGATATTTCTCCCAGCAGTCTTGATTCCTGCTTATGAATCATCTAGCCTGGCATTTCGCAGGATGTACTGTGCATATAAGTTAAATAAGCAAGGTGACAATATACAGCCTTCATATGCTCCTTTCCCAATTTGGAACCATTCAGTTGTTCCATATCCAGTTCTAACTGTGGCTTCTTGACCTTCATACAGGTTTCTTAGGAGACAGATATGGTAGTTTGGTATTCCTATCTCTTGAAGACATTTCCACAGTTTATTGTGATCCACACAGTCAAAGGCTTTTGCATAATCAATGAAGCAGAAGTAGATTTTTATTTTGGAATTTCCTTGCTTTCTCCATGATCCAACAAATATTAGCAATTTGTCCTCTGGTTCCTCTACCTCTTCAAAACCCAGCCTGTACATATGTAATTTCTTGGTTCACGTACTGTTGAAGCCTAACTTGGTGTGCAGTCCATTGGGTCATAAAGAGTCCAACACGACTAAGTGACTGAACAACAAGGATTTGTTGAAGGATTTTGAGTATTACCTTGCTTGCATGTGAAATGAATACAATTGTATGGTAGTTTGAACCATTTTTGGCATTGCCCTTCTTTGGGACAGAAATGAAAACTGATCTTTTCCAGTCCTGTGGCCACTGTGAGTTTTCCAAATTTGCTGAAATATTGAGTGCAGCTCTTTAACAGCATCATCTTTTAGGATTTGAAATAGTTCAGCTGGAATTTGAACACTTCCACTATCTTTGTTCATAGTAATGCTTCCTAAGTCCCATTTGACTTTATACTCCAGGGTGTCTGACTTTAGGTGAGTGGCCATACCATCGTGGTTATCCAGGTCATTGAGGGCTTTTTTGTATAATTCTGTGTATTCTTGCCATCTCTTCTTAATCTCTTCTGCTTCTGTTAGGTCCTTGTTGTTTATCATGTCCATACTTGCATGAAATGTTCCCTTGGCGTCTCCAATTTTCTTGAAGAGATAGCTGGTCTTTCCCAGTCTATTTTTTCCCTCTATTTATTTAAGAAGGCCTTCTTATCTCTTCTTGGAGAGAAGAGGTCTATCTATTCTCTGAAACTCTGCATTCAGTTAGTTAATCAGTCATGTGTGATTCTTTGTGACCCCGTGGAGTTGCTGCCAGGCTCCTCTGTCTATGGAATTCTCCAGGAAAGAATACTGGAGCCACTCCCTTATCCAGGGGTTCTTCCCAACCCAGGGATTGAACCTGGGTCTTCTGCATTATAGGCAGATTCTTTACTGTCTGAGGTGTATAGCTTCCCCTTTCTCTCTTGCCTTTCACTTCTTTTCTTTGTTCAGTTATTTGTAAAGCCTCCTCAAGCAACCACTTTGCCTTCTTGCATTTCTTTTTCTTTGGGATGGTTTTGGTCACTGCCTCCTGTACAATATTACAAACCTCTGTCTATAGTTCATTAGGCACTTTGTCCACCAGGTCTAGTTCCATTGAGTTACACAAGTCCTTCCCCCATGCCAAGGCAGTGATCCATGAAGGGGATCAAAACATTACTGCTAATTAAAGAAAAACAGACATCCAAGCTTAATGAATTTAGTGAAGGAAAAGGCAACCCATTCCAGTATTCTTGCCTGGAGAATCCCACGGACAGAGGAGCCTGGTAGGCTACAGTCCATGGTGTCTCATGGACACAACTGAGCGACATCACTTTTTTCACAAGAAAGAGCGACTTCTTTTTTGTGTATGGGAAGATGCAAGAGTCTGGGCTCATTGAAAACATTCTTTGATATGCATCTTAACTATCTAGGGCCAGTATCCCTTTTCTCTACATCCCGAATCCCCTCAGGGTGCACCTATGGGTGCGGTTGCAGTGGCTGATGGCTTGATGGATGTGATAACCTTTGTTTACTGATATTCCTTGATATTCATTGTGTACAGGATGCACACAGCCACAAGTACAGAAGAGGTGCTGGGAGGGGAGAATTCTTCTAAACAATACAGAGAGGAGACTGAAATCCAGGCGGGAGGAGCCTGGGAAGTGGGGATTCCTATGGGAGCAGACCAGCAGCTCTCTGGGGTGAGAAGCCAAGAGGGACATTGAGAACCAAAATGACAAAGGAAAAACTTAGAGCTGTTTGCTGTTCAGGACGTCATGTAAAGTATACATAAGCTAGCTCAGGAGCTGCTTTTGAATGAAGAGATACTTGGTGGGGAACATCTGGGTTGTCATAGGATCAGCCCAAGAAAAACAAATGTGAGTGTGTTGGGACAGGATATGGGGTTTAAAGAGAAAGAGGTCCCTCAACCAATAACTCCAAATTGCCATAAAAAGTGACAGTTTCAACTAATTGGCCTGAGGCAGTGGTGATCAGGGCTGATGATGAAAACAAAAGCTTCCGGCTGTTGTAATTAGTGTTGCAATAAATATTGGGGTGCATATATCTTTTGGAATTATGGTTTTCTCTCGGTATATGCCCAGGGGTGGGATTGCTGGGTCATATGCAGCAGAAAATAGCACAACACTATAAAGCCATTATATTCTAATTAAAAACAACAACAACAAAACACCCCCAAACAAAAGGTCTACTCATCAGCAACATGTGAGGCTACTAATAACTAGTAGGTAAATATTGAAATATCAGGGAGTTTGTTATCAGGGACCAGAAAGGTAGTGTCCTGGTGGGGGAGTTATTTAGATGCTGAAATTCTGGTGGGTAGACCTGTTTCAGCCACCCCTCTTGTAAGAACATCTGGTCATTGTGTAGTGCAAGAGTTCTAGTCCTGGTCCAGCTCTGCATTCCTGACCTAGAGATTAGCATGTCAGTCCCCACCACTGGTACTTCCTGGGGAAGTTCCTCTCCTGGGCCTTGTTGCTTAAGAGATCCTTTAAGTGAAGTAAGGGAAGTGATATACTGGATTATATTGTACCCTCTTCAACAGATGTTGTAATCATCAAAGCTGTTATTATTATTTCTTTTCATTCTCTTCCTTTGCCCTTTAATTTTGTGACCCTGGACCAAATTTCTTAACTTTTCTGTTTTGTTTATTTCCCCATCAGTTAGGAATGTTAATTTCTGTCTCTTAGGATTGTGGAGAGTATTAGGTAAAACTGGGACAAGGATGTCAGGAAGATACACTCAGCATCTGGTGCAAAAAAGATGTGAGTGCAAAAAAGAACAGTGAGTCTTTTTTTTTTTTGCTTCTTCCTTAAAGGTTATGATGGGTTCAGTCCCTCCCTCTCATGAGTTTTATGTTTGTTTACAGCTTCCTTTTCTCCCCTGACTCAGGAAGAAGAGAGTGGGAAGTTAGTCATCATGTTGTAGAAAAGACAATCCTCAGAAAGGGAGAAAACATTTTCAAATACAGAAACGGACAAAGGGTTAATCTCCAAAATATAGGAGAAGCTCATGCATCTCAATATAAAAAAACAAGCAAACAGCCCAATAAAAAAATGGTCAGAAGACCTTAACAGACATTTCTCCAAAGAAGACATACAAATGGCTAACAAACATGTAAAAAAAAAAAAATACTCAACATCACTCATTATTAGAGAAGTATCAATCAAAACCAGAATGAGGTACCACTTCATACCAGTCAGAATGACCATCATCAAAAAATCTACAAACAATAAATGCTGGAAGAGGGTGTGAAGAAAAGGGAACCCTCCTGCACCGTTAGTGGCAATATAGCCACTATGGAGAAAAATATGGAGATTTCTTAAAAAACTAGGAGCAAAATTACCATATGACCCAGAAATCCACTGCTGGGCATATACCCTCCTGAGAAACCATAATTGAAAAAGACACATGTACTCCAATGTTCATTGCAGCACTATTTACAATAGCAGGACATGGAAGCAGCATAGATGTGTATCAACAGATGAATGAATAAGAAGTTGTGGTAGGTATATACAATGGAATATTATTCAGCCAGAAAAAGAAATGTATTTGAGTCAGTTCTAGTGAGGTGGATGAACCTAGAGCCTGTTATACAGAGTGATGTAAGTCAGAAAGAGAAAAAAAACAACAAATATCATATATTAATGTGTATACATGGAATCTAGAAAGATAGTACTGATGATTCTATTTGCAGGGAAAGAATAGAGATGCAGACATAGAGAACAGACTTTTGGACTTAACTTGGGAAGGATAGGGTGGGATGAATTGGGAGAGTAGCACTGAAAGATATTCATTACCATATGTAAAATAGATAGCTAGTGGGAAGTTGCTGTTAATATATAATACAGGGAACTCAATCAGGTGCTCTGTGACAACCTAGAGGGTGAGATAGGGAGGGGCAGGAGGGAGGTTCAAGAGGGAGGGGACATAGGTATACTTATGGCTGATTCATGTTGTTGTATGGCAGAAACAAACACAACATTGTTATGCAATTATCTTCCAATTAAAAATAATAGACAAAGATACATGAACCCCAATGTTTATTGCAGCCCTATTACTACAGCTAGGACCTGGAAGCAACCCAAATGTACATTGACAGAAGTTTCTAACTGCTTTAAAGCTGGGAGGTCCAACCTGGTAACTTGGTTCCCCTTCTTTGTGGGTGGCAAACTCCACCCCCTCAAAAAACCCTGCTAGAAGCTGAGTCTTAGCAGATCATGTGGTTTTTCAACCCTTTTACTCCTTTGTCCTCCTAACGGAGAACAGCTCTTGCTAAAGGATTCTGGCTGCCTTGCTTGGCATTTACTGCCCTCCTTGTTATTTTCAAAATCAAGCAATTTTTCAACTGTGAGCACGCATGCAGATCATTCTAAACAGAAGCCTGTCATATGCTTTATATTCATGGAAACTTCAGAGAAAATGTTTAAAAGCCAAGCCATCTTGGAGTAATTTGCATTTTAATTAATACTTCAAATAAGTTGCCCTTTAGAAAAGAATTTCTGTTTTTGGCTTTGGGAATCTTTAAGAGCAAAGACCAGGTATGAAAGTGCCTGCTCCAGCAGGCCTGTGGCTGCCTCCAGCCCCTGCTTTGGCTGGCTGGGGTTATTCTGATGCTGGGATAGAGCCATGAGATATGGAGAGGACCCTGAGACCTGGTGGTCTGCCAATTGCTCTTTTGTGGGAGCTGAAAATCCTTATTTAGTTCCTTTCTTAAAAGAATAATGTGTTAGAGTTGCTGTCTAATTGAAAGCAATTAGAATTGTCAAGGACAATAGAGGTCATGAATAAAAGAAACAGCTGTCAATATTTCTCAAACTATTATTTGAAGGTGGCTTGATGATTTTATTACTTTTCATAATCCTTCAGGACTTTCTATAAATGCATGTATACACATAGTGAAGAACATATACAGATCTTTATGATTTTGTTTTTATATAAACGGGGTAGATTTGTTTTCCAGCTTGTGCATATTGATCTGGAATTTGCTTTGTTTTTTTAAACTCAGGTGTTGGCAAACTATGGCCTCTGGGCCAAATCTGGCCCCAAGCTTGTTTTTATAAATAAAGTTTTATTGGAACATAGTCATGCTTTTTTGTTTATTATTGTCGTGGGCTGCTTTTGCACAACTGTGGCAGAATTGAGTAGTCATAGCAGAGACAGAATGGCCTGCAAAGACTAAAATATTTACCATCTGACCCTCTATAGAAAAGTTTGCTAATCCTTGTTTTAAAATAATTTGTTTTAAGGTCTTTCTCAGAACATCCAGATCATCATTTTCTTTAACTTCAGCACAGTGTGGCAAAATAATTTGGTCATTCTTCTAGGGATGGATGTTGGGTGGCTTCCAGCTTTTTCTATTATAAATAATAAATGCCAGGAATGATTCTTAATACAACTTTTTGTGTACACATGCAAAGATTTTCTGAGATAGACAGCTGGAGGGGAGTTGCCAGATGGAAAGGTAGACCTACTGTATTTTAGATTTGGATTAATTGCCTTTCCCAAAAGCTGTTCTTATTGATACGTTTGCCAACAACTGTGGATAAAAAAGATGAATTTACCTGTATTACAAAAAGTTACCCTTTATGGAGAAAAGAGAACCTTTCCAAGTTGTTGGTGGGAATAAAAATTGGTGCAGCCACTATAGAGAACTGTATGGCAGTTCCTTAAAAAACTAAAAATACAGTTGCTATATGATACTACAATCCCATTCCTGACATATATATGGATAAAACTACAATTCATAAAGATACATGCTCCCCTGTTTATAGAAGCACTATTTACAATAGCCAAGACATGGAAACAACCTAAATGTCCATCAACAGACAAATGCATAAAGAAGATGTGGTACATATATAAAGTGGAATACTATTCAGCACAAAAAAGAATGAAATAATGTCATTAGCAGCAACATGGTTGGACCAGGTTGCAGAGATTAACATACTAAGTGAAGTAAGTCAGATAAAGAAATATCATATGATATCAAATATGTGGAATCTAAAATATGACACTAATGAACTTATTTATAAAACAAAAATAGACTTAGAGACATAGAAAATAATCTTATGTTTTCCAAAGGGAAAGGGCAGAAAGGGATCTGGGATTAACATATACACACCACTATGTATAAAGTAGATAAACAACAAGGTCCTACTGTATAGCATATGGAAATACGTTCAGTATCCTGTGATAAACCATAATGGAAAAGAATATGAAAAGGAATGTGTATATATGTATAACTGAACCACTTTGCTATACAGCAGAAATAGGACATTGTAAATCAACTATACTTCCATAAAACAAAATTTAAAAAGTTACCCTTGATGTTAGGATTTTGGAAATGCTTTCCAGCCACACCAAGTCTGGTGTAGCCTCTTCTTTGAAGATGGCCCTCCTCTCCAAATGCTCAGAGGAGAAGGAAAGGTGAAAATCAGTTGGGAAGTTAAGGTGATTCAGAAACACCAGTACCAGCATGATAGAAGCCTCCTAGGATTCAGAGAGGGGAGCATGCCTATAGGTCCCTGTTGGCAGGGAAGGTTCAGAGGGGAGGCCGAGCTTGGTCTGGGGTGGAGGAAATCATAGGGTTCAAAGAAAGGACAGCCATGTGGGTGAGATGTGAACTGGCTTCTGTCTTCTCTGCAGCCTGTGGCCACCCACACACCCTGTGAGACAGGAGGAAGGTAAACAGTCTTCATAAGTAGTTCCCACATCAAATGCTTTTTTCCATCACTCGCAGACCAGTGGGAGGTGAGGGCAGGCAGATGGATGAGAGAGTGAAGCCCCTGCTGCAGGTGAGGATGTTTAACATAGACAGGAAGTGTGGCCACAGTTATATTTCTGTTCAGTGGAGGAAAATCCATTCTTGGTGAAGAGGCCACTAAGAAGGCACTGTGCCCACCAAGCCAGCAGGACCTCTCTTCTTACTGTGCTTGAGTGGGTGAGATGCATTACGCAGGGGAGGGAGAGGGGAAATGGTCCCTGCCCGACCAGGCAGCTTAGACACTCAGGTTGGAGCCAGTGCAGGGGCCCTGGGCATTCATGGGAAGGGATGCTGCTCCTAGGGTAGGGTGTTTGCACAGACATGTCACAGAGCACTCAAGGGGATAAACTTCCTTTGGAATACTGTACCACGGCAATAACAACAGCAGCATTTACTGAATACCTATCACGCACTAGCAATGCTCCAAGCATTTTGCAGTTAATTCATTCAGCTAGCCCCACAGCAGTTTTATTATTATTATTGTTCCTCTTTCTTAGATGAGAGAAATGAGAATTAGAGCAGTTAAATAATTCCATCAGTTCAGTTCAGTCGCTCAGTCGTATCCAACTCTTTGCAACCCCATGACTGTAGCACGCCAGGCTTTCCTGTCCATCACCAACTCCCGGAGCCTACTCAAACTCATGTCCAATGCATCATTGATGTCATCCAACCATCTCATCCTCGTCCCCTTCTCCTCCCTCCTTCAGTCTTTCCCAGCATCAGGGTCTTTTCCAAAGAGTTGGTTCTTTGCATCAGGTGGCCAAGGTATTGGAGTTTCTGCTTCAACAGCAGTCCTTCCAATGAATATTCAGGACTGACTTCCTTTAGGATGGACTGGTTGGATCTCCTTACCATCCAAGGGACTCTCAAGAGTCTTCTCCAACACGACAGTTCAAAAGCATCAATTCTTTGGCACTCAGTCTTCTTTAGAGTCCAAGTCTCACATCCATACATGACTACTGGAAAAACCATAGTTTTGACTAGACAGACATCGGTAAAGTAATGTCTCTGCTTTTTAATATGCTGTCTAGGTTGGTCATACCTTTTCTTCCAAGGAGCAAGCGTCTTAATTTCATGGCTGTAGTCACCATCTGCAGTGATTTTGGAGCCCCCCCAAAATAAAGTCTGTCACTGTTTCCACTGTTTCCCCATCTATCTGCCATGGAGTGATGGGACCAGATGCCATTATCTTAGTTTTCTGAATGTTGAGTTTTAAGCTAACTTTTTCACTCTTCTCTTTCACTTTCATCAAGAGGCTCTTTAGTTCTTCTTTACTTTTGGCCATAAGGGTGGTGTCATCTGAGGTTATTGATATTTCTCCCGGAAATCTTGATTCCAGCTTGTGCTTCATCCAGCCCAGCATTTTGCATGATGTACTCTGCATATAAGTTAAATAAGCAGGGTTACAATATGCAGCCTTGATGTACTTCTTTCTCAATTTGGAACCAGTCTGTTGTTCCATGTCCAGTTTTAACTGTTGCTTTTTGACCTGCATACAGATTTCCCAAGAGGCAGGTCAGGTGGTCTGGTATTTCCATCTCTTTGAGAATTTTCCACAGTTTGTTGTGATCCACACAGTCAAAGGCTTTGGGGTAGTCAATAAAGCAAAAGTAGACATTTTTATGGAACTCTCTTGCTTTTTGGGTGATTCAGCAGATGTTGGCAATTTGATCTCTGGTTCCTCTGCCTTTTCTAAATCCAGCTTGAACATCTGGAAGTTCACAGTATATGTATTGTTGAAACCTGTCTTGGAGAATTTTGAGCATTACTTTGCTAGCATGTGAGATGAAATAATTCTATAGAAAGAGGTAAAGTCAGGATTTGAACTCCAGTCACACTGATTGCCAAACCAGCACTCCAATGTCAACCTTTATATTGGCAACGACCAGCTATGTGTCCTTGGACAAGTTTCTTAACCTCTCCTTACCTCCATTTGTTCATTACAAAACAAAATAGATGTGGCACTAGTCCCTCACAGGAATGTTGAATCTCAATGATTATTATTATACCTCTACTCTATCTACTTAAGTCTGAGTACTAAAGATGAAGAAACTTGGAATTTTATTTTGACTTATTCAATTCTCTCATTTTAAATTTGGGCTTCCCTGGTGGCTCAGATGGTAGAGAATCTGACCACAATGCAGGAGACCTGGATTCCATCCCTGGGTTAGGAAGATCCCCTGGAGAAGGGAATGGCAACCCATTCCAGTATTCTTGCTTGCAGAATTCAATGGACAGAGGAGAGCTTGGCGGCTACAGTCCATGGGGTGGCAAAGAGTCAGACATGACTGAGCAACTAACACACAACAATAACACATTTTTGATATACTTGCATCATTGTACCTAATGTGAGTTCCTCATACACAGCATATAATTATAAGCATATAGGACAATTGTCCTATGTTCTTTATATATTTAAAAAAATCTTTTAAAACATTTTTTAATTTTAAAATGTATTTATTTGCATACATCTGTGATTTTTTTGAAGTACAGTTAATTCGCAATGTTGTGTTAGTTTCAAGTGTACAGCAAAGTGATTCAGTCATACACATACCTGTATTCTTTATCAGATTCTTTTCCATTACAGGTTATTATGCATTTTTAAAAAATTGAAGTAGAGTTGATTAATGGGGCTTCCCTCGTGGCTTAGATGGTAAAGAATCTGCCTGCAATGCAGGAAACCAGGGTTCGATCCCTGGATTGGGAAGATCCCTTGGAAGAGAGCGTGGCAATCCACTCCAATATTCTTTCCTGGAGAATCCCATGGACAGAGGAGTCAGGTAGGGTACAGTCCTTAGGGTCACCAGAGTCAGACACAACTGAAGCGACTTAGCACAGCACAGCAGAGAGTTGATTTGCAGAGTTTCAGGCATACAGTGAAGTGATGAGACTGACGATTTTTCTATGTGGTAACAGGGCCTTGAACTGAGCAGACAGGCTTGGGAGATGATTAGGTGGGGGAAACAGCTCCAGTAGAACTCGACAGTGATGGGAGACTTCCGTCTGACTGAGGACAGAGAGCAGACTTTTAGCTGACGAAGCTAAAGAGCTTCACTATTTTCTGAAGAGGAAGAACCAGAGGGCCATCCAGGGACCCCTTGAGATGGCCATTTACAGAATGCCAATTATTATGGTCAAATTAATGCTCCAGGTCCTCCTACTAGACCATGTGTGCCCAGCCATTTGCAACAAGCCCATTTACTGTCCTCTTAAAGTTGTGGAATAACCCTTACCTCCAGATGGTTGCAGAGAGCTGACTGGATGGGAGGGACCTGTCTTCTGGGTGTAGACAAACTACCCATGCTTGGTGTGAGTGAGAGGGAAATGGGAGCCCTGATTTAAATCAGAATCACCTGGGCACTAGGCCCCACCCATAGACTCTGGTTCTGTAAGTCTGGAGTCAGGGAGTGGTTGTGCATGATCAATAAGCTCAAGAGTGACCTGGGCTCATGGTCCTCACCCCTACTTTCAAGAAGATGGTAGGCAGGAAACCACCTCCACAAGGCAGGTTTTACTCTATGTGCAACAAGGCACCAGAGCTGACGTGTGCATGGGCACATACGTGCTTAGGTGCTTGTCAATTTCATTTTCTTACAGAAACAGATGTGTTCCCAGGTTGGACTCCCTGCTGGTTTCATTTCTAGTCTTGAAAAGAAGTTCAGTTGGAATATTAAGACTTAAATATTTGCCATATATTGTTTTCATCAGCTGAATTGTCCTTGCAAATGTCTCTCTCTTAGAGCCTCCCAAAAGTCCTTTAAAAGAAGTTTGTGATTTACATATACACAATACTATATAAGATAAATAAGCAACAAGGACCCACTCCATAGCACAGGGAACTATACTCAATATTTTGTAATAACCTATAAGGGAAAAGAATCCATAAAAGAATGAATGTGTGTATATTTATAATCGAATCACTATACTGTACACCTGAAACTAACAGGACAGTATAAATCAACTATATTTAATTAAAAAAAGAAATAGGTTGAGCCCACTCATTCTCTAGAACTCTCTAGGGGTGAATCTGTGGGTTGGAGAGTGGGTTCAGTTATGACATGTCAGGGGCGAGTCATCTGAGGAATATGGGGGCATAGTTTTGACATATTAAACACCAATAACATTCAGAATCAAAGAAGGAGAACGACTTTTATTAATTACCCATGTCTCCTCCTGCCCGTCTGTCCTCCGCCCCCCACCAGCTGTTAAGCATTTGAGAAAAGGGTAAATGAACATGATTATAAGCAATTATGAGGTTTTCTTTTTTAAGAGACAGATGGAATCAAGGTTTCCGTTTGAAGAGGTTTTCAAATTTAGGTTGTGTCTACACAATGCCATATTATTACCACAGAACCATATGTTTTCTTTCACTGCCACTGAAATTTCATTCTGGAATGGGCCTGAACCAATGGTCAACAGTATGTATTGCTGCAAGTTCACAGATGCTTTTCTAATACAGACTACTTCACATTCATAATTCCCCTTTTCCCCACATTAATTTTTAAAATCTATCCACACATTTCCCTTTCCACAAGCGTTAATTCTGGACCAGTTTTGTGCTGTGCTATGAGGATATGGAGGTGAAGACAGTATAATGATCTGCCTTCAATGAGCACCTTGTTAACTTCATATGGTAATTTGAGTCAGTTCAGTTCAGTCACTTACAGTCATATCTGACTCTTTAGAACCCCATGGACTGCAGCACGCCATACTTGCCTGTACATCACCAGCTCATTTGCTCAAACTCATGTCCATTGAGCCAGTGATGCCATCCGACCATTTCATCCTCTGTCTTCCCCTTCTCCTCCTGCCTTCAATCTTTCCCAGCATCACAGTCTTTTCCAATGAGTCAGTTCTTTGCATCAGGTAGCTAGAGTATTGGAGTTTCAGTCTTAGCATCAGTCCTTCCAATGAATATCCTGGACTGATTTCCTTTAGGACAAATTTCCATTGGGTAATTTGAGTGGATTCAGCTTAATATGATAACACTTTCAAGTTTCACATATTTGTCTGTACATATAAAACACTGTGAAGAATGACTAATTAGCTCATGTGTTAAATTAAGCTTGTAAACCATAGGCTTATCAACCCCTTTGAGAGATTAATACACAAATTAGCCCGCAGAAGAACATGGCCTCTCTTCTGGGGGCATTTGTTTTGAGCCTTTGTGGTTGAATATTCAAGGTCCATTAGGGCATCTGGGTTAAATGTCTGATTCCTTAGAGCAGTTCTCAAGCTTTATTGTGGATCCATGGGCTTGTTTTTGCATAAATTGCTGGATTCCTGTCCCAGATTTATTCAATAGATTTGTGATCAGCCCTGAAGATTTGAATTTCTAGAAAGTTCTGGGGTAAGGGGACTTTTTTGATGCTGAGTCAAGGACCATGCTTTGAGAAGCATTGCCTTGGAAATTTTAGAAGGTGTGTGGATTCTCCATTGATTTGAATGCAAATGCTTTTCAGTAAATAAAAACATACCTCTATGGGACACCTGTCAGGTGCTATCTCAGTTCTGGGCAGTTTGTACGCGAAAGGAGAGTCAGGGAAATGAAGGCAGAAAATAAGAAGTCCCATACGTAAGGGAGACCCGCATGGCTCCGTGAAGAGGGCTGCACACACTGTACAGTCCCAGCTGTGCCCTTAATGCCTTCTGCCATGGGCTCTGGGGAAATGACACTGCTTTCCATACAATGACAATTCCCTCAGTAGGATTTCTCATCCTCAAGTGTGCTGCAAAATAGTAAGTGAGATTTTGTCATTGCACTTAGCACAGACAGGTACTTGGTAACTGATATAATCTCTATTTCTAGTCAGAGAATGCTATGTAGGACAATTTAAATTTATGCCTTTGAAGATGGACACAAACTCTGGTGCATGAATGTGTTGTCAAGCAAGGGGGATAAAGAGGTTAGATTTTCTATATCTCTTTTGTCTGTGGAATCCATGTGCTTTTTGCTCATCTTTTGAAACTCTCCCCACCCCAAACACACTTTTAAAAAATATTTATTTATTGGGCTGCACTGGGTCTTAATTGTGGCATGTGGAATTTATTTCACTGACCAGGGATCAAACCTGGGCCCCCTGCATCGAGAGCACTGAGTCTAAGCCACTGGACCACTAGGAAAGTCTCACCCAGCTTTTTAACCTATAGATTCCATGTTTTCTACAGGTGTGTCTTCCACATCAGGAGATCCTTCTAGTGTTAGTCTGAAGGAAAAGGAAGTTATCACCAAGCTCGCCTGATTTTGATATGAAAGGCCTGCCTGAAAATCAACCACCAAACTCTCTACCACCTTTCAGACGGTGACCCCTCTCGGCCTCCATCACCCATCGCTACTAGTAAGCTTCACCCCTTCCTTCATTGTGTTGCATTTTATGTACAAATTTTCAAGTTGCTGTTTATGACTTAAACTTATTTTCCAGGTTCAGTGAATATATTTGTCTATCTACAAAAACTGCAAACATTTCCCATTAAAATCAATGAAAAGATTTTTCCCATGACTTTTCTCTTTGCATTAGGGGTTTCAGGAATGAATGAGGTGGTGACACAGAGGAGGGATGTGCTTGTCACTGAGAAGATAAGAGAGGCATAGAAGAAGAACATGGCCAAATTCACCATCTGCCATGAATTGTTCCAGCTAAATATGTTACTCTTCAAAGTAAAAGATAAAACAGGAAGATGGAAGAAATAGGAAAAGTTACTTTACCTTCTTTAACCTTCTGCCTTAGGAGGCCAGCTGAAATGCTGTTCAGGGTCACCAGAGAAGAATGACGAAGCTCCTTCATGGTGATGGCAGGGAGGGCTTGAGGGATGAATATTAGCTCTTGCAGTTCATGGCAGTCATGGCTTAGGAAGCTGGCACCTTCATCTGTAAATGGCCTTGGAAATTCTGTTCCCATCAATCTTCATTCAATTAGGGCTCATTGCAGATAGGTCCTCAGGGGTATCTGGCTCATGGTGGGACAATACAGATGACATACTCATTTAACTTTGAGTCGGAGCAGCAGCCAACAATTGATGGCTCCTGGGACAGCAGTCACTTGGAGTGAGTTGGACCTACCTCTATGGCTGGCACCTGACTCTTGTCATTTTTTTCCATAGGCAGCTGTGTCTTCCAACCCGGCAGATGTCTAATGTCTTCAAATAAACCTTCATGAACTCCCCAGCAGGTGCCATAGATGATTCTGACCCCAATGAAGAGGACTGATGGTTATATGGTAAGGATTTAAAAACCATAAACACCAAAAAAATATTTTTGGAATTTTCTTTGCAGGCTAGCTTGACTATGGCCCAGGGTTCTTCTTGGTTGTGATATGGGGTAGCTGGGACAGGAGTTGTGCATACATATCTGCTCCACTGATGGCTGCATTTTGCCCCATCCCCATCTGCTCCATGCCTTGAAAAGTAACAACATTATTGTACAGAGCTTTGGCACGTGTGGCTGTAACACTGTGGTTGTGTTTCTTATGCAGGTAGAAAGCTGCCTAAGTGTAGTATTATTTTTTTTAAGGTAATTGGGCTTTAAAAAAATTACTTTTTGTAGCAAAGGTACCCTGGCTTTTTAAGCTAATGAGCTTGTTCCCTTTATCTTGTCCCCTCCAAGTTTGACTGGATCTTATAAAGTGAAGACTCTTAATTGCTATTCTTAAAAGGTCATCTTGCTAAGGAATGGCTTTGTTCTTAATTAATAGTAAGCAAGGAGGCTGCTTGACCTCCCCCAGTGAGGCTGGGAGAAGGCTGACCTCTAAAGGACCCCATGCCAACTTTCAAGGCTTCAAGAGCAGAAGGAAAGCACAGGTTTTGTAATTCGACTAACATGGCAAGGAATCCTGTCTCCACCACTTAAGGGGTAGTGATGTTATCAAAAGTGGGGTCCAGGTGCTTGCCACTAGAAAGTCTATACTAGAAAAGCAAGGTTGGTAGAAAGGAAGGTTTGCTTTATTTGGAGGCCAGTAACTAGTGGAGAGGGTGGTCTCATGTTCAAAGGCTGACACCCCGCTGACAATCAGTGGGCAAGAGCTTTTATAGACTGAGGGAGAGGGCTACATGCAGAAATAGCAAAGTCAGTTCTGACAGCCATCTTGATTTTTTTTTCATTAAAAAATACTTTATGGCAAAACCAATACAATATTGTAAAGTTAAATAAAATAAAATAAAATAAAAGATTTAACTAAAAAAAATACTTTATTGCTAAAAATGTTAACTATCATCTGAGCATTCAGTGAGTCATAATATTTTTCTTGGTAGAGGGTCTTGCCTCCACATTGATGGCTGCTAACTGATCAGGGTGGGTATTCCTGAAGGTTGTGGTGGCTGTGGCAATTTCTTAAAATAAGAAAACAGCGAAGTTTGCACATCAATTGATCCTTTCGTGAACAATTTCTCTGCAGCAAGCAATGCTGTTTAACAGCATTTTACCCGCAGTAGAACTTCTTTCAAAATTGAAGTCAGTCCTCTCAAACCTGTCAGTACTTTATCAACTCAGTTTATGTAATATTTTAAATCTTTTGTTGTCATTTCAACCATCTACATGGTATCTTCATCAGGAGTAGATCCTGTCTCAAGAAACCACTTTCTCTGTTCATCCAGAAGAAGCAATTCCCTATTCAAGTTTTATCATGAGATTGCTGCAATTCAGTGATATTTTTAGGCTCCAATTCTTTTTTTTTAAATTTTTATTTATTTATCTGGTTGCACTGGGTCTTAGTTGCAGTATGTGGGATCTAGTTCCCTGACCAAGGATTGAACCAGGCCCCCTGCATTGGGAGCATGGAGTCTTAGCCACTAGACTACCATGGAAGTGCTTAGACTCCAATTCTAATTCTAGTTCTTTTGCTATCTCTACCACATCTGCATTTTGACAGTCATCTTGAAACTGGTCATGCAGTGATTGAATCAGTGTCTCCTTTATTGCTTTATGTACAGTTAGTCTTCAGTTTTAGGGTTGATTTGTTCCCATTTCCATGAGGCCAGTTCTTGGGATTGTGGCAGCTAATGTCAGGGCTACAGTCTGGTCATCATGTAGTTAACTTCTACGTTGTGGGTGTTTCAACATCTATAAGATAGCTCACAAGAGATGGCTCAGAATATTATCTATAACCCTTGAGGAGGAACTGAAAATCGTTGACTTTGCTTAATGACTAAACTCTTTATATTTTGTCCTATTTGCCTGCTTTCCTTTGCTTCTGCATTTTCTTCTCTGATTAAATTTACCCTTTGGCTAAAGTTTTTCTACAGACAAAAGGTTGGTGGAGAACCATAGGGTTCTGTTACATTTCAATAATGAGCAAGACACTCAACTTAAGTCATTACTTCCTCATCTTTAAAACGGGAATGATAACTGACATCTCTCCTACTGAGTTGTTGCATGGAAGGGAATTGATGTTTGTAAAGCACCTGCATGGTGTGGAGCACCTACAAGGGTTTGGTAGATGGTGGCCATTACTAACTGGTTCGGCTCCCACAAGAGCCAGATCCTGGGGAGGATGATACAGGTTCTAGGACATGCAACTGTGCACAAGGAATCATCATAGTCACATTTGGGACTAGGTTGGGAATAGCATATGATGACTTAGTAGTAGGAGGCAATTCTCCATGATGTTCCTCCGTTTCTTGGACTATCTATTCAAGCTTGCCTGAATAGTAGCCAGCCTTGGAAGCTCAAGCTGATGAAATGAAACTGCTGCCATCTTTGGAGACATTCCAGGATGGTAAATTCTCTGGAAGAGAGTTGCTTACATTCCAAATTAAAAAAAAAAAAGGTCTCTCTCTCTCTCTCTCCCACCTCTTTTGCTTGTAGGAGTTGGACTTTAGGTAACTGACACAAGATTCTGCTCTTGCTACATCTTTTGCTATGACAAGTAATTTGTCTTTGTCTCTGCACCCGAGGTCTTGTGTCTTCCATTAGTATACATCGATAAACCGGGGGAAGCTTGCAAGGAGGGTGAAATCTCAGGTCCTTCACAATTTATGATTTAACACTTTCACATTTGGTGCTGGGTCTTTTAAAAACAGGAAATTCTCCAAACCCAGAAGGGTTACATATGTATATGGTGGTGGTGGTTTAGTTGCTAAGTCATGTCTGACTCTTGCGACCCATGGACTGTAGCCTGCCAGGCTCCTCTGTCCATCGGAATTTTCCAGGCAAGAATACTGGAGTGGGTTGCCATTTCCTTCTCCTACATATGTATGCATATGTTTATATATATATATATAGATAGATAGATATAGATATATGTATAGATATATGTATAGATATATGTATAGTATCTAGCTATCTATCATCTATCTGTCTAGCTACCTGTCTATCTATCTACCTGTCTGTCTGTCTAGATGGATGAGTGAATGGACAGAGAGATAAACAGATGGATCTCCATCTAAGCATGATGTCTGGTACATACCTGCTTCTCAAAAAATGACGACTGTTTGATAGCCTGTTATCAGTGCATCCACTGAGACTGCTGGGTGGCACTTGTACATGCAAATAGGGATGAGATGATGCTAAAAGAGGGGAAAGATGATGGAGCAGCAAAGTGGGATGCAAGCTATGCCTAACAGCCCCCCCCCCCACTCCACCTGTGATTCAGGTTTGGTAGAGAGGAGCATCCTGGCATGGGGGTCTCCCTGGTAAAGCCAACATTGTGCCTACCACAAGGATATAAGGCAGGACCAGGAAAGAAGAGCCCCTGGGTGGGGGGAGGGCTATGAGTCAAAAATGAGGTTGTCACATCTGGTGATCTAGACTATTCATTTTCAAAGAGAGTTCATTTTTTCCTTTTCCCTTGACATCTGAATTGAACCTTATCTGAATATGTTGGCATGGTCTTCAACCATTCACTGCTTATATGAATTACTGTACTCCTCCATTGATTATGAACATCTCTTCACAAGTGTGATTCTTTGGCTAGATCATAAACTCCTTGAGAAAGAGGACTACATCTTTTTATCTCTTCATAGTCCAGTAAAAGTTTACTAGTATAAGAATGGATGCTGGGTGATCCGGGGCTGCCCAATTCCCTCAGAGCACCTCATGCTCCACCTTTCCGAAAGACCACATTTTAAGACATTTCACCTGTGTCTTGATTTCAGTCAAGTGGAACATTCTGTTGACAGAATGGGATTGCCCGTGGCAATTTCCTCAGTGCAGCATGCAGGATCACTTCAAGTTTTCCATTTTATCAGGTTCGCTTACCGCACCCTGCCCGCCCTCTAAAATTGCTTCCCCATGGCTTTTCTTAATGGTCCTCTACCTTGATGCCAGAGAGAGAACCTTAATGGAAGAAAATAGAAGTGCAGAAGTTGTCTGTAAGTAAACTCCAAGAATGGGTATGTGTGTAGTGGGGAAATGGCATGGTAGGAGTATTTTCCCTTAGTTTGATGTGTGTGTCAAGATACCAGGCTAGTTTCTTTCTTTCTTTCATACTTATTTATTTGGCTGCACCTGGTCTTACTTGTGGCATGTGAACTTTTAGTTGGGCATGTGGGATCTAGTTCCCTAACCAGGGATTGAATCCAGGCCCCCTGCATTGAGAGTGCGGATTCTTAGCCACTGGACCACTGGGGTAGTCCCTCAGGCAAGTTTCTTATACATTCACTGGGCCCCTAACATGAAATATAATCTTTTTAGCACCTCTGTTAAACACAAAATGTATAACCAAATTGTATATTAATTGATTCAAGGAATGTAAGAATCTGTCTCTTCCACTAGTCTAAGAGCAAGTTAAGGGTGTGGTTTGATGTTTCATTTGTCTCCACCTTTCCAAGATTTCTTACTAAATATTTCCACGTAGTAGGTACTCAATAAATGTTGATGACCTATTGCTGAATGAGGAAGTCTTTTCCACCTGGATTTCTCTTGTTCTGTGGCATTAGGACCATAACAACAACCACATCTCCATAGCAACAATGGAGGTGAAGAAGATGAATAATACAATAACTTGCAACTTCTAGGTCTCTGAAGAAGACTGTGACTGTTTGGAGTCACAGTAACGAGGACAGCAGATGAAAGAAGAATGATGGAAGGCAGAATTAGCAGGAAGCCTTAGGTCAGTGCTTAATCTCCAAACAGCCCATCCACCCCCCTTATCTTTGTAAATCAGGAACTCCAAATGTCAAGGGCTTTACTTCCCCACAAAGGTCCACACCAGCAGTTGAACTCAATACAGCTTCTGAAATATTTGGAGCTACTATTAGAGTCACTCCAACCTTTTGTTGTCACTTTGTATGGGCAGGCATCTCATAGGCAGAGTGTTGTTTGATTTCCCAACTGTCTTTTGCTCACTCTTGGTCTGAAGTCAGGATTTAAATAAAAGGGGTGGGTGGGGGTTTGTATGAAACAGATGGCAGCCTTGCTGCTGTGATCTGCAGACATGGCATGCCTATGACAACTTCCTTTTCCCCGAGAGTTCCATTTGGGGGAGTGCAGAGCTGAGAACTCTCTTATTGATCTTGAAACTGAAAGACTTAGTTCCCAGTCACTGCAATTGACAAAGGCTTTTGCAGTTCATTACCCTCCAGATTACGTGGCACAATTCATTAAAATTCTGTTTCATTGACTGCATTTGTAAATAGGCTTGGGGAACTTTATCACTTTTTGCCTCTTGCAAAGCTTTCCTTCAGTGAGTGCATTTTTCTTCTCCTTTTCCTGCTAGAAAAAGTCTGCAATAATTTGCCACAAGATGTGCTATCATTTAAATGCAAATGCAAATGAAATACTAACTGGGAATCACAGGTTCCTAGATTCCCAGCCCCTCCTGCTTTCTATTTGCTGCTATTTTCTTAGGTGGGTTACTTTAATAAATACATTGGCTTTGAGCTCCTGTGACATTAATTTTGTATAATGGTCAGATTTTTTAGCGGGCCTCTGCCCTGTCATTGCTGTTGTTTGCATACAAGCAGAAAGGGAAAGATGAAAGGTAATTTTTCTTTTATTAATACCTAAGTGTTAAAGAAATGATTCTTTGGATAGTGCCCATCTTCAGATGAACCCAGAGCATTGGACAAAGGACACGAAACCAGGTGAATGCTTCCCCTTCAGGTGTGCTGTGAGGTGATTGGCTCACCCTAGAGTAAGGTTTTCCTGTAAAGGAAAACACGATGAACATTTGTGAACTAGATAGGTTCTGATGCAACGACTCAGCTTTGCCATTGTAATACAAAAGCAGCCATAGACAGCATGTAAGTCTATCTCTGTTTCAATAAACCTGTATCTATGGACATTGAATGGAGAATTTCATACTGTGTTTAAGGGCTGTAAAATTCTTCCCCTCACCCTCTCCCAACTGCTAAAAAATGTAAAACCATTCATAGTTCTTGGGCTGAATAAACACAGGTGGCAGGTGGGGTTCAACCCACTGGCAGGCTGTAGTTTGCTGACCCTTGCCCTAGATCAGTGGGTTTTCTTTTTTTTCCTCTTGGTCATGATGCATGCTGCATGTGGGATTTTAGTTGCCAGACCAGGGATGGAACCCATGCCCCCTGAAGTGGAAGTGTGGAGTCTTAACTACTGGACCATCAGGGCAGTCCCAGCAGTGGTTTTTCAATTGTGGTCCCTAAATAGACTTGGGGACTTGTGAGATGGGCTGATGGGTCTTTATCCAAGTTGGAGAGGGTATAATACCGTGGTCTGTGGTTGGAGTAAGAATTTCTCCAGATATTGTCTTGTGTTCTTCTAACACTTCTAAGAAGATCATCCTCTGTCTGGGTTATCCTGACCATACCAAGGGGGCTGGTGGGTAGAGCTCTTTTGACAAGGACATTGCTGTGATAAGGAATGGCACTGTGGTATCAAAGGCCATCTGTTATTTGCCCATTTTCATTAGAGGCAGAGCAGGTAGAGTCCTGATATGTTAGCATCTCCTGAGCATAACAAATAAGATTGACATCTTTTTCATGTCGAGTTACCTTGGCTGTTCCCTGTCTCCCGGACAGAACATCAAATGAGAACCACCCCATCCTCCAACTCAATATCGATGTCTCCGACCTCTGTCAATACCCAGTGAATCTTAGGATCAGTAGCTTGGATTGTCTAATTAAACGTCTCTGCAGCTGAGCCCGGCCATCCCAGCTCTTAATAATGATGTGATCCCGATTCAACATGTGAACAATGACAACAATAACTCCTTATCGCCCTGGGATCTGCTAATGTTCCTGGAATTTCATATTTATTAACTCAGAGCCCTAAAGTGGGACTCTGGGAATGGAGGATGTATGTTAATATCCTAATCCCGGAAATGAAGACTCCAAAACTCAGAGTTTAAATTGGTTTGCTAAGCTCTCACAGTTGGAAAGTGACTGAGCCAATTTGTATGTTCAGATTCATCAGAATTAAAAATTTCTGTTTTTTTTCTTCTAGGCCTCTCTAGGTTGGAAACTGCCAACTTACTACATTTTCTAAAAAATAGGCATCAGGAAAAAAACGAACTGCTTGAGGTATGAATCTGCTTATGAAATCTCCATTTCCTCTGGGAGCATCCCAGTGAGGGTTCTGTGGGCCTTAAAAGCCAGGGCAGGAATTTCCTCTCCACCCTGACTGTAATGAGCTGCCTCCAGGGTTCTTAAAGTTATGCAGAGCTGCCATGGAGGCAACTGGCCACTCATGCTGGGCTCTGATTGCTGTATTTCTTAAGCATGACTGAGTCTGGAAAATAATTCATTGTAGGTTCCATTTCTGTGACTTTTCTGCATGCTTTGAGGGGCTATAATTGCACAACACTATTGGAGGTCATTTTTCCTTTCTTGTAAAAAAAAAATACGGCTTGTTTAAGGCATGACTACTGGAATTGTATTTGCAAAGGTTGAGATTCACTATTGGAATGAAAGATGGCCTTGCAATAGTTCTTTTCCTCTTGTACAGGCATCAGTAAAGCTGCGAGTCAGACCCTGTGAGGCAGTGGTAGATGGTACATCTGGAGCTGACTGTCCCTCCCGTATCTTTTGCATTCAGATGCAGTGTGGGAATTAGGTTTTCTCCAAATCTACCTCCTCTCCCTTAGCCTTATTGCCAATAAGTCTAGACTTGGAGGCTGAGACTGATTGCCCAGGAAAGCGGGAAGTGGTTGTTGCCTGGAACAGAAATGCCAGTTTTCAGCTTGAGTGTCGAAGACTGTAAAATCTTGAGAGCCAAGCTTGCAAAAGAGGAAAAAAGGATTTGATTGGGTTTTCCTGAATTGTGTTTTTACATATGGTCCCTGATTGCTTTTTTTTTTTTCTTTTCATAGTGATAGGATTCTTGCCTGGCACAGTACCACCCAGAATAAATTTACTTTACCCATCCTCCCTTGCAGCTGTGAAAGGATGTCACAAAACCACAAAGCTGGACCAGTGGGATGCAGGTAGAAGTGTCACATGGCAGCTGTTGGGAAACTTCGTTAAAAATCTGGTCAGAGTGAACCCCATGCTGCCTCCTGGACCATGGTGGGTGAGGGCCCGTTTCCAGGGGTGGTGGGTGGTGCAGGAAGGAATCTGATCCTAAGGACCAGGGCAGAACTGCCTCATCAGCATGGAAGGCAGAACTTTGGACCCATGACCTTCCCCCTGGTGTTATCCTATGAGTATGTTACATTACATGGCAAAATGGACTTGGCAAATGTAGTTAAGGTTACTAATCAGTTGACCTTAAGGTGAAGAGTATCCTTAACTAATCAGGTGGACCAAATCTAAGTTGTGTGGGTCCTGCTAAAGAGAAATCTATCTCCAGCTGTCATGGAAAAGGGGAAATCAGAGATTCAAAGCAGGAGAAGATTTGATTTGTGGTTGTTGGCTTGAAGATGAAGGGGTCCACCTGTCAAGGAAACAGGACTTCAGTCATATAGCTGCAGTGAACCGAGTTCCAGTAACAACCTGGATGAACTTAGAAGTGGGTTATTTCCCAGAGTATCCAGGGAAGAGCTCAGCACTGTCAACACCTGTGTTTTAGCTTTAAGAGGCTCTAAGCAGAGGACAGAGCTGAGCCACACTGTGCCTGGATTTCTGATGCATCGACACTGTGAGGTAGTAACTTCTTGTCATTTAAAGCTGCTGCATTTGTGGTAAATGGTTATGTGGCAATAGAAAATGGATATACTAACCTTCATGTGAGTGGAAAAAAATCTCAGTATTTGGATCTTTTATCAATTGCAGGCAAACCTAATCCTGACTAATGCAAATACCAAGAATCCAAAGTTGAAATGTTGACCCTGGAGACAGTGTTGGAGCATCAAAGAATGTTCTCACATGAGGGGCTGAGCTAAGTGAAGGTGAGCATGTGGATCAAGCATCCTTTATGTGCCCATCCTCTTGTGGGGAGGAGGCAGATGAACAGAGGTTTCCAGAGAGGTTTGGGTGAGTCCTAGAGTGGGTGGTTTGTCCTGATTCTTTAGGCAGAGCCTGCAAAGACCATGCACCTCTCAAACAAACAAACAAACAAAAAAACCTGGGGGTTGCCACTTCTCACCTGCCACCAGAAGGCAAAGAAAAAATGCTTGCAGATGGGTGTGAGATGTGACTCTCAGGTTCTCAGGGTCTTGGTCAAGCTGTCCCTAGAAGGTAGGGATCTCATGGGAGTGAAGCTGGCCTCGAGTTCTCCAAGGAATGGCAGCTCAGGTGAGAGTGCTGAGTCAAGAGAAAGGACCACGGACACCCACCTTCCTAGATGGTCCCATGGAGGAAGCCCATCCTTTCCTGGAGCACCAGGACCCTAACCTTTCCTGGCATCCATAAACCATTTATGGATGTAGGAAGGAGAGATTCTTAAAGAGACAAGACATTCAGGAAGACTAATTGCCCAAATACTTACTATTGACAAGATCGAGCTTTTACAGGCATCCTACGATCAATAAAGTTTCAAGAACAAGATAAGTTGATGAACAGAAAATAATGGTGGTGAGCAACTTTTTCCTTTTTTTAATGCTTTACTCATAGTTTATAGTTTTCTAACCTGTGACATACAGATTTATCCTCTCCACATTTTTGGTTCTTTCCTCCCACCATTTTCACCCTTTATTTTCAAAGACTTTTATTCTTATGAGAAACAAAACATAATTCTATGTCACCACTGTGCTGAGTGCTGTTGAGTTAGTCTGCTTGTTTTCCTTTTTAAATTGTGCATTTAAGAACTCATAATAGAATAAATATCCATCCTGATTTTTTGTTGATTACATCTTTGTTTTTCTTTATTATTTTTTTTTTTTTACCACATTTGTATACACTCTTCAATAATACACTATTTAGTTTTACCTGCTTTTTACTCTTGTTGACTGAATCCCATAGTTTTCCATGGGCTTCTTTCATTCAACTGATGCTTTGGTCCATCTATGTTTGTATATGCCTGTGCTGGTTTTTATTGCTATATTGTATTCTGTTGAATAAATATGCAGACATTGATTTATTCATTCTATTGAAGAGGGCCAATTAGGTCACTTCTAAGGTTTTTGCTGCTGGGAAAGCATTGCTGTGAACACTCTCACAGTTTCCTGATGCACATTAGCAAACCTTGCTCTAGGGTGAAACTCGGGCAGGAATTGCTGGGTCATGGTTTACATGCATGTCCGTCTCTGTCATATCACGCTGAAGGGTCTTCCAACAATGGGCAAGTGTTTTCTCCTTTACGGGACTCACAGCACAGCTGGGGAGATAAGCATAGACTTCAGGAATAAACTAGTCTCCATACTGGGTAATTAAAAGCTACAGGGTTCATTTAAGATATTAAAGAGAGAGCCCTATCACTCAGCCATAGAGAAGAATAAAATAATGCCATTTACAGCCACATGGATGGACCTAGACATTATCATACAAAGCAAAATAAGTCAGAAAGAGAAAGACAAATATCGTGTGATATAAATTATATGTGGAGTCTAAAAGAGGACACAAATGAACTTATCTACGAAACAGAAATAGACTCACAGACATAAAGAACAGATTTGTGATTGCCAAGAGGGATGGGGAGTGGGAGAGGGAAGGATTGGGAATTTGGGATTAGCAGGTGCAAGCTACTATATATAGGATGAATAAACAATGAGGTCTTACTGTACAGCACAGGGATCTTTAGTCAATACCCTGTGTGATAAACCATAATGGAAGAGAATAATACACATACACACACACACACACACACACACATGAATCGTTTTGTGTACCTGACACTAGCACAACATTGTAAATCAACTCTATTTTAATTAAACATAAAGAGAGCCCTGTGAATGTCTCATGATATTTCTTCAGAAAGTCAGCCCATGGTGGGGAAGTCTTCCTTGGGGACAAGAAGTGATTACTTGACACAGTGGAAGAAAGCTGGAAATAGCACAAGGAAACTGGGAAGGAAGAGAGGACAACTATAAGGGTAATAAATAATCTTCCTTTGGTGAAAATGGATGGAGGATATGGGCAGTAGGGAGCATGGGCATATGAGCATGTTGCCTCATTCCCTTGGACCCCAGCCATGTACTGGCTGCACCCAAGCGCATCCAGGCCTTATCAAGAGCTGCGGTTCCCTCTGTCTGTGGAGTCTGTTTGGTCTTTTCATCGTCTGGCGGCACTCCCTGGTCACATCCTCTTCCTGCTTCTCTACACCACTGTACTCTATGGCTGGCTTGAGCAGGTCTGGGCAACCCATTTAAGGTTCCCTTACTTTGCCACTGACTCTGTTTTAGTCCTCAGGATGTCTAGTGCATTCCTCCACTGAAGCCAGTGAGAGGCACAAAAGTAAGTGTATTTTCATATATGAGGATGTAAGCTTTAGAGTGTGGTGAGCAATAATGCTAGAGCAAAGGCATCATATTTAGGTATCAGATAAGACTGCTGAGGAAGGGACACTTTATACAAGAGCTTCAGAATGAACAGGAGAGAGCCAGAGGAAGCGGTGGCAAGGGTGGGGTGGGGTAAGGAGCCTTCTAGGCTTGTGGAGCAGCATGTGCAAGGGCCCTGAGGTTAAATGGTTTGGCCAATGTGACTGGAGAATGTACATGAAGGGCAGTGACCTCATATGATGCTGGAAGGATGTGAGATGAGGCAGCGGGGCTCATGTAGAGATTCTGTCCTAAGTATAAGGTGGAGGTGCTGAGGGCTTGGGCAGAGAGTGAGGCATCCTCGTGGTGGTATGTGGGATGCTGGGCAGGTCAGCAGGGCTGTGGCTGCCAGGCTGCTGGGGACACTGCTGCAGTGGGTGGACTAGATCAGAGATCCCGGCTCCCTGTCCTCCTCTCTGCTACTGGAGTCAGTGTCCCTTCAGCACCCACTGCTCTCTTTCCTCCTTCTTTTGGTTTGTTAGCTTCTGTTTAATCTTTTGGATCTCACTGTTTCACTGATCACTTTAAATTCTTCCAGAGTCCCTGGACTTCTGTAGACATCACCCTGGCAGTCAGAAGGCCCCTTCCGGTTGGGAAATTCACCACCACAGGGATGGAACACAGGGGTGTTTGGTATTTAAGTGTATTTTATTGATAATGAAAAGTTTTGTTTCCCTTATTGTAAAATCTTGAACTCCTTCTTTCTGTCTTTTTTTTGTGTGTGTGGCCACACTTCATGACGTGTGATGGCATGCAGGATCTTAGCTCCTGGACCAGGGATGGAAGCCCTGCCTCCTGCAGTGGAAGCTCAGAGTCCTAACCACTAAACCACCCAGGGAAGCCGCCTTCCTTCCGTCTTTTATTGAAATACATCTGTGCTCCTAACCCTAATCTTCATTCCCAGCATGTGATTAAATTTGGCCCGAGGGCTCCTCTTTAGAAAACAAGCGGGACTTGGGACATTCCCGGGTGTCCAGTTGTTAGGACTCTGTGCTTCCACTGCAGTGGGCAGGGTTTCCATTCCTGGTCTGGGAACTAAGATCCTGCATGTCGTGTGGTTGAGCCAAAATGAATAAACAAAAACAAACAAACTGTCATATTAAAAAAAAAAGAAAAACAAGTGGGACTTTGGATTTCCTTTGTGTCACTCAGTGTCCACGGCAGGGTGTGCACATGGTGTAAATAAATACAAGTATACATACTTGTCTTTGGCATTCCTGTCCCCCCTACCACCTCAATGTGCCAACATCTCTATTTTCAAGTGGAGGTAACCACTGTAAGTCGACCCTAAAGTGAAGAAAGAAAAAAATGTCAAATTCCAGATTCTCTCTCCCCAGGGGTAAAAAGCAGAGACCTAGGCATCAGAATTCCTTCCCTGATTACTTACTGAGTACATGGTGCCATGTGAAACACAGTTTCTACCAATCTCCCTGCTGATAGAGAGAAGACACAGAAAGAAACAGGAGCCTGGTGGGCTAGAAGTGGTAAGGAAGGGCCAAGGAGGGAGTGGTCACCCCTTTTGGGGGTCAGCAGGACCTTCTAGAGGAGATAGTGGCCTTTCAATAGGTCTCTTGTTGCAGTCCTTGGGAGCTTATCTAAGCTTAGAGAGCCTCCTTTTCTTAGTAGAAAGTAGAGGAAAACAGTGCTCCTGAAATCATATGCAGTAAGTCCCCTACACACGAACAAGTTCCATTCTGAGGGCGTGTTCATAAGTCCAACTGTGGCGCAGTGGCCAGTGCAGGAAAGGCAGGAGACTCGAGTTCGATTCCTGGGTTGGGAAGACTCCCCTGGAGAAGAAAATGGCAACCCACTCCAGTATTCTTGCCTGGGATATTCCATGCATAGAGGAGCCTGGCGGGTCTATAGTTCATGGGGTTGCGAAGAGTCGGGCATGACTGAAAACACCTTAAGCTTTCTTCAACAAAATTAGCCTAGGTACCCAACTGATACAACCAATTATATATATAGTACTGTACCATAATAGGTTTATGATACTTTTCACACAAATAATACATAAAAAAACAAATAAAAAAAATGTATCTTACAGTATAGAATCTTGAAAAGTACAGAAGTCCAGTACACAAGCTGGTGCTTCTTAGCAGTACCAGGTACATCGCTGATGTTTTTATCCTTGCTTTCAGACATCCTGAGCTTGAAATAAAGAATTGTACTACTATGCTCTATAGAGTCCTGTAGAGTAAAGTACACAAAAGGACAGCTACTTGTAGAGAATGTACGTGTGTGACAACGTATGCCAAACGTGAGCTAACTTAATGTGATCAGGCATGTGAATGCATGTTTCCATCTTTGAAAGTTTACAACTTGAAAAATTTGTATGTAGGGGACTTACTGGACAAGTCCATGTCTCTGTCCTTTGAAGTAAAAGGTTTTAATCTCCCAGGCCTCCCTGGAGTCTCAAAAGCTGGCTCAGGAGTTAATGGTTAGGCTTTATCTTTTGCTCTACCTTATTCCTGGCAGCTGGTGCTCTGTGACAACCTAGAGAGGTGGGGTGGGGAGGGAGGTGGGAGGGAGGTTCAACGGGGAGGGGACATATGTATACCTAAGGCTGATTCATGTTGATGTATGGCAGAAACCATCACAATATAGTAAAGTGATTATCCTCCAATTAAAGATTAAAAAAAAAACAAGAGTTAATTTTTAGGAATGTGAAAACGTAGGAAAAAAGAATAGCTACTGGGCTGGGAAACTGGGAACAGTTCAGACTATAAACCAGCCACATGGCACAGCCACCAAACTCACAGTCCCTTGAAAATACAGATAAAGACATGATACATGTTCCTAAGTAGTTTCTATAGATAGCAGACCCCCGCCAGATGGAAACTGCTACCACAAGCATATAGATCCTAGACTGGTTGAAACCAAAACGTTGATGATGCTTGAAAATTTACCTTGATGCCCGCACATCTGAAAATTGTTCACAAGCTGATCATATACCCTGCAGCCCCCTCCCTCACGCTATCTTTAAAAACTGGGGAGTCTGGGTCTTTTGAGCTTGAGCTGCCTGTTCTCACTTTGCACCTGCAATAAACCCTGTACTCCGCCCCCAACCCTCCCGCAACCTGGTGTCTATCAGTTCAGCTCAGTTCAGTCACTCAGTCGTGTCTGACTCTTTGCGACCCCATGAATCGCAGCACGCCAGGCCTCCCTGTCCATCACCAACTCCCAAAGTTCACTGAGACTCACGTCCATCGAGTCAGTGATGCCATCCAGCCATCTCATCCTCTGTCATCCCCTTCTCCTCTTGCCCCCAATCCCGCCCAGCATCAGGGTCTTTTCCAATGAGTCAACTCTTTGCATGAGGTGGCAAAAGTACTGGAGTTTCAGCTTTAGCATCATTCCTTCCAAAGAAATCCCAGGGCTGATCTCCTTCACAATGGACTGGTTGGATCTCCTTGCAGTCCAAGGGACTCTCAAGAGTCTTCTCCAACACCACAGTTCAAAATCATCAATTCTTTGGCGCTCAGCTTTCTTCACAGTCCAACTCTCACATCCATACATAACCACTGGAAAAACCATAGCCTTGACTAGACGTTTTGTTCACTGGATCTCCTGGCGCAGGAAACCTTGGTGAGTGATTGGCCGACTGAGGCACATACTGCCCTGCTTCACCCCACCCACTTCATGCACTCCATCTAGGCAACAGGGCACCAGGAACTGACAGGGGCTGAGACATCCTGAAGGAAAAAAACATCAGTGTGCTATTTACAGGGTGGAGACAAAAGACTACATCTGCACTAATTTCTAAAGAGTTGGGTTGTTTGTTTTGTTTTGAAATTATCTGCTGAGAGAATTGAGTAGCACACACCCTAAGGGGCAGTGATTATCTGCTAATTAACTTTGTTGATTAATGGCAAATGAGTGTTGGGTTGCAGTTACAAACTTGTGAGCCCACATTCACTTGCTTTTGGGTAGTCAGCTCTGCTTTCAGGGAGATTCCCCTGATTTAAAGCCTGCTTTTGGTGACATGCTCTAGCCTGCAGGGCCAAATTGGGAGATGATGTCCCTTCCTCACAATGGTCCTGCTTACACATTTTGTACTTCGGGGAATAACAGCCATGGCAACCCTCCCACTGTCACCAGCATTGTTTATCTTTCTATCCCCCCCTTGCTTCCAGTGACACAGGCTGGGACCTGGGGCCTGGGACCCTTTGCTGCAGTGCTTGCACCTGGACAAACATACAGCAGCAAAATACAAACAAATTATAAGGGACTAAAAACACCTTCTTGCATGTGCAGTTGTAGCAAATGATGGACAGTAAGTAATTATCGACAAAGAAGACTAAAAAGACCAATGGCCACTTCTGAGGAGCCAGGAGTAAAAGCAGGGGTTTGGGAGGAAAAGCAGAGTACTGGGCATGCCCCCTGCACACAGCGCCACCTAAGGGGTGAGCAGACCATCTAAGCCATCTCTCCAGCCCAACCCCTGAGCATAACCCTACCCTCACTCCATACAGGGAACCAGCTCGTCTCCCCTTGGGGAGCGACTGAGCGAGGGAACCTGCCACTTGTTCTCACTGCCTCCTACCCTGCTGTAGCAGGGACCCCAGTAAAGCCTGGCCTGAATTTCTTCTCTGACCTCTGATCAGTTTCCATTGATTATGGAAGCCAAGGACCCTGGTCAGTAACACCAACTCTGGTTGAATGATCTCTGTTTATTTTTGTGAAAGTCAGAGATATTAAGAAATTTGAGCTAAAACTTGGATATCTGTCAAAAAGATGACAGCTTATCTTTTCAACATCATGCTGGAGAGAAGCACTTCCCAAAGTGTGGGCTAGGGAATCTCTGGGGATCCTGAAACCCATGGAGGGTGTCTGTGAGCTCAAAACTATTTTTGTGATGACATGAAGATAGTATTTGCATTTTCCACTGGATTGACATTTGCAACTGGGACAAAACCAACAGTGGGTGAAGCTGCTTGTATACTAACACAATTCATAGCCCTAGTCATTGCATACATCTTGCCATATACTCACAGTAAAAAAAATTGTTTCACTGACAAAATCGGTGGTGATATTAATGAATTTTTTGTTATAGCATAATGAAGTGTGCCAGCATTTGGAAGATCTGTAGAATTCACTGAATTAACATTTTCTAAATGACCAATCATGATTTCTCATGCGTGGGTAAAATACCCATTGAAAATATAAGGCAGACCAAAGGACCTTAATATAACAATATAAAAAGTTTTCAATGTTATTTCAGAACAAAAGTGACTCATATTGTTCATTGCCACATGCAAGGAGAAACGACCATTTGTTTAGTTTTAATAAAGTGTCAAAGAAAATGATCCAGAATGATCTAGAAGGGTTATTAAAATACTCCTCCTCCCTGTTCTGACAGCATATCTGAGTGAGGTTGGATTTCCTTTGACTACTCAACCAAAATGACACACTGTAACAGATTGAATGTAGAAGCAGCTATGGGAATCCAGCTGTGTTCTATTAAGGCAGACTTCAAACAAAATTTACCAAGATGTAAAACATACCCACTTTTCTCACTAAAAAATATTTTTTGTTGGAAAATATAGTTATTTTTTACAAAAGTATGTTATTTAAAATTTACATTAATCTATAGTGGGTTTCAAGATTGCCGGGAGAAATATCAATAACCTCAGATATGCAGATGACACCACCCTTATGGCAGAAAGTGAAGAGGAACTCAAAAGCCTCTTGATGAAAGTGAAAGTGGAGAGTGAAAAATTTGGCTTAAAGCTCAACATTCAGAACACTAAGATCATGGCATCTGGTCCCACCACTTCATGGGAAATAGATGGGGAAACAGTGGAAACAGTGTCAGACTTTCTTTTTCTGGGCTCCAAAATCACTACAGATGGTGACTGCAGCCATGAAATTAAAAGACGCTTACTCCTTGGAAGGAAAGTTATGACCAACCTAGATAGCATATTCAAAAGCAGAGACATTACTTTGCCAACAAAGGTTCGTCTAGTCAAGGCTATGGTTTTTCCTGTGGTCATGTATGGATGTGAAAGTTGGACTGTGAAGAAGGCTGAGCGCCGAAGAATTGATGCTTTTGAACTGTGGTGTTGGAGAAGACTCTTGAGAGTCCCTTGGACTGCAAGGAGATCCAACCAGACTATTCTGAAGGAGATCAGCCCTGGGATTTCTTTGGAAGGAATGATGCTAAAGCTGAAGCTCCAGTACTTTTGCCACCTCATGCAAAGATTTGACTCATTGGAAAACACCCTGATGCTGGGAGGGGTTGGGGGCAAGAGGAGAAGGGGATGACAGAGGATGAGATGGCTGGATGGCATCACTGACTCGATGGACGTGAGTCTCAGTGAACTCTGGGAGTTGATGATGGACAGGGAGGCCTGGCGTGCTGCGATTCATGAGGTCACAAGGAGTTGGACACAACTGAGCGCCTGATCTGATCTGATCTGATCTGATAGTGGGTTTATTGGTTTCCCAGGTAGTTCAGTGGTAAAGAATCTCCCTGCCAATTCAGGAGACACAGGAGACATGGGTTCAATTCCTGGGTCAGGACGATCCCCTGGAGGAGGAAATGGCACCCGCTCCAGTAGTCTTGCCTGAAAAATCCCATGGAGAGAGAAACCTGGTGGGCTACAGTCCATGGGGTCACAAAGAGGCAGACATGACTTAGCAAATGAGCATGAACACATAATGGGCTTATTATTATTATTTTTAAAACCCTTAATTTTAATTTTTATTGCATCAAATATTACTAGATATAACTTACATCCACAAAGCTCTTTGGGGTGCCCTTCTGCTGGATTCTCCAATGATCAGTTTTGTAAAATTTTGATATGTGCTCACACTTGACATGAAAATTATGTTTCTTAAACACATGATGAGAATTTCATTTGATAAGGGACAAGGGCAAAAATGTTGGTAGAACTGTCCACCTCTCCTCACCTCATGGTTATGCACACGGGGAAAGACCAGCCCAGAGTCCCCTCTGAACGCCCAGGGCCTGCCTCTCTAGCTGTATCCTTATCTACCTCCCAGACTGAGATGTCTCACCTGGACACAGGGTTCCAAAATCCATCACACAGAGCTGTGACACAGGTAAAGTGACTGGCTCTTGTCTAGCTAAGTCTCAGCAATCTGGTTGTATTAGTCATCATGGTCTGCTACAAAAGAATAACACAGGCTTAAACAAAAATCACTTTTCTTACTGTTCTGAAGACTAGAAATCCAACATCAAAATGCTGCCATTTGGTTTTCTCTGAGGACCATCAAATTCAGACTTAAATTGAAGTAAGTAGAGGAAACCACTAGACCATTTAGGTATGATCTAAATCAAATCCCTTACGATTATACAAGGGAAGTGACAAATAGATTTAAGGGATTAGATCTGATAGAGTACCTGAGAAACTATGGATGGAGGTTTGTAACATTGTACAGGAGGCAGAGATCAAGACCATCCCCAAGAAAAAAAATGCAAAAAAGAAAAATAGCTGTGAAAAGAAGAGAAGCAAAAAGCAAAGAGGAAAACAAAGATATACCCATTTGAATGCAGAGATCCAAAGAATGGCAATGAGACATAAGAAAGCCTTCCTCAGTGGTCAGTGCAAAGAAATAGAGGAAAACGATAGAGTGGGAAAGACTAGAGATTGAGATACCATGGGAACATTTCATGCAAAGATGGGCCCAATAAAGGACAGAAATGGTATGGACCTAACAGCAGCAGAAGATATTAAGAAGAGGTGACAAGAATACACAGAAGAACTATACAAAAAAGATCGTCATGACCCAGATAACCATGATGGTGTAATCACCAATCTAGAGCCAGACATCCTGGAATGCAAAGTCAAGTGGGCCTTAGGAAGCATCACTATGGATAAAGCTAGTGGAGGTGATGGAATTCCAGTTGAGGTATTTCAAATCCTAAAAGATGATGCTGTGAAAGTGCTGCCCTCAATATGCCAGCAAATTTGGAAAACTCAGCAGTGGCCACAGAAAAGATCAGTTTTCATTCCAATCCCAAAGAAAGGCAATGCCAAAGAATGTTCAAACTACCGCACAATTGCACTCATCTCACATGCTAGTAAAGTAATGCTAAAAATTCTCCAAGACAGGCTTTGACAGTACATGAACTGTGAACTTCCAAATGTTCAAGCTGGATTTAGAGAAGGCAGACCAACCAAAGATCAAATTGCCAACATCCATTGGATCATCGAAAAAGCAAGAGAGTTCCAGAAAAACATCTATTTCTGCTTTATTGACTACACCAAAGCCTTTGACTGTGTGGATCAAAACAAACTGGAAAATTCTTAAAGAGATGGGAATACCAGACCCCCTGATCTGCCTCTTGAGAAATCTGTATGTAAGTCAAGAAGCAACAGTTAAAACGGGACATTGGAACAACAGACTGATTCCAAACAGGGAAAGGAGTACTTCAAGGCTGTATATTGTTACCCTGCTTATTTAACTCATATGCAGAGTACATCATGAGAAATGCTGGGCTGGATGAAGCACAAGCTGGAATCAAGATTGCCAGGATAAATATCTATAACCTCAGTTCTGCAGATGACACCATCCTTATGGCAGAAAGTGAAGAAGAACTAAAGAGTTTCTTGGTGAAAGTGAAAGAGGAGAGTGAAAAAGTTGGCTTAAAACTCAACATTTAGAAAACTAAGATAATGGCATCTGGTCCCATCACTTCATGGCAAATAGATGGGGAAACAGTGGAAACAGTGGCAGACTTTATTTTTGGGGGCTCCAAAATCACTGCAGATGGTGACTGCAGCCATGAAATTAAAAGATGCTTACTTCTTGGAAGAAAAGTTATGACCAACCTAGACAGCATATTAAAAAGCAGAGATATTTGCCAACTAAGGTCCATCTAGCCAAAGCTATGGTTTTTCCAGTAGTCATGTATGGATGTGAGAGTTGGACTATAAAGAAAGCTGTCTGAAGAATTGATGCTTTTGAACTATGGCATTGGAGAAGACTCTTGAGAGTCCCTTGGAGTGCAAGGAGATCCAACCAGTCCATCCTAAAAGAAATGAGTCCTGAATATTCATTGGAAGGACTGATGCTGAAGCTGAAACTCCAGTACTTTGGTCACCTGATGTGAAGAACTGACTTATTTGAAAAGATCCTGATGCTGGGAAAGATGGAAGGCAGGAACAGACGGGGACGTCAGAGGATGCGATGATTGGATGGCATCACGGACTCAATGGACATGAGTTTGAGTAAACTCTGGGAGTTGGTGATGGACAGGGAGGCCTGGCCTGCTGCAGTCCACGGGGTCACAAAGAGTCGGACACAACTGAGTGGCTTATTGATCTGACTGACTGAACTGAAGACCATCATGGAAGCACTGGCTTCAGGCCTCTCTCCTTGGTTTGTAGGTGGCCAGCTCCTCACTGTGTCCCCATGTCATCTTTCTTCTGTGCATGTGAAGCCTTGGTGGCTTTTTGTATCCACATTTCCTCTTCTTAGAGAGACATCAGTGATAGCAGATTAGGGCCCACTCTGAAGACCTTGTTATAACTTAATCACCTTTCTACAGGCCTTTTCTCCAAATACCATTACATTTTGAGATCCTGAGGGTCAGGGCTTCAACATATGAACTTGAGGTAGACACAACTCAGCCTGGGGATTTCCTGGTGGTTCAGTGGTAAAGAACCAATGTGCAATGCAGGAGATGTGGTTTTGATCCTGAAGTTGGGAAGATCCCCTGAAAAAGGAAACGGCAACCCAGTATTCTTGCCTAAGAAATCCCATGGACAGAAGAACCTGGAAGGTTCATGTGGTGACAAAAGGGTGGGACACAACTTAGCAACTAAACAGCAACTCAGCCTGCAGCACTGGGTCAGCTATCTATTACCCCCTGGGTGTAGCACAAACCTAGAACAGCTCAATGGCACTCAACAATAAATGGTTATTTAGCTCACTGGTTGGGCTTGCTCTTGCAGCAGGGGTCCACTGCAGGCTGGCCAGGTGACCCTGACTTGCTCACCCAGATTCCTAGGGGCTGGCTGGCTGTTGGCCTATCTAGAATCGCCTTGGGGCTGTGACCATTCAGGTGGCCAAGCGCCACTCCCCTGTGTCTTCTCTTTGAGCAGGCTACCCCAACCATGCCCTTCTCAAGTGATGGGAGACAGAAAAGCAGACCAAGCTCAGAGTGAAGACACCTTGAAGGTCTCTGCTTGTGTCATGTACCCGTACATCCCACTACTTTAAGATAGATTCCATAGACTGAATATTTGAGTCTCCCCAAATGTATCTGTTGAGACATAACGCCCAATGCAATGGTCCTAAGAGGTGGGCCCTTTGGGAGGTGATTAAATGAGGGTGAAGTCCTCATGAATTTAATTTATATCTTTAGAAAGAGACCCCAGAGAGCTCCCTCACTCCGTCTGCTCTCTGAGGAAATAAGGAGAAGACTGTGGTCTGTGAACCAGGAAGTAGGCTCTCAGCTGTCACAGAACCTGCCAGTTTCTTGACTTTCCCTCCTTAAGGACTGTGGGAAATGAATTTTTATTGTTTATAATCATTCTGTTACAGCAGTCCATCAGACTAAGACATCAGTAATATGGCCAAGCACTGAACTGGGGCAGGAGGGTACCACAAGGTCACAAAGCAAAGGGTGGGAATGAGGGGCTGGGAGGGTTAAAAGCTGGAGCCACTAATGGAGTCAGGCTCACAGACCCTTAGCTTAGAGCTGGCATTGTTCTTCTAGTTAAGCCCTTCTTGAGTCTAGTTGAATTTTCATTTGGTTCCATCTTATAAAATGAGGAAATAGACACGTGTTTATCATGTATCAACTATTCTAGTCATTTTATCATACTGTCTCATTTAATTTTCCCAACCACCCTAAGAAGTAGGCACTATTATTATTTTTTTTAAATTTTATATTTATTTATTTTAATTGGAGGCTAATTACTTTACAATATTGTATTGGTTCTGCCACACATCAACATGAATCCACCTAATTAAATATTAAAAGCTTCTGCACAAGCAAAGGAAACTATAAGCAAGGTGAAAAGACAGCCTTCAGAGTGGGAGAAAATATTATTAATTTTTAAATCTGTTTTGTTGAACAATGGTTGATTTACAACGTTGTGTTAATTTCTGCGATATAGCAAAATGATGTATATATATGTATATGTACATTCTTTTTCATATTTGTTAAATTATAGTTTATCACAAGATACTGAATAGAGTTCCCTGTGCTATACAATAGGCCCTTGTTGTTTATGCCTTCTTCAATAGTTTACATTTGCTAACCCCAAACTCCCAAACCATCTCACCTCATCTTCCCCTTTGGCAACCACAAGTCTGTTTTCTATGTCTGTGAGTCTATTTTGTAGATAAGATCATTTGTATCATTTTTTAAAGATTCTACATAAAAGTGGTATAATAAGATATTTGTCTTTCTCTGTCTGACTTCACTTCACTTAGTATGATGCTGCAAATGGCATTATTTCATTTCTTTATAGCTGAGTAGTATTCACCACATCAAGAAATAGGCATTATTATCCACATTTAACAGATGAGGAAACAGGCTTAGAAAAAGTTAAATAACTCATCCAAAATGACTCTGTAGGAAAAAAATTTTATCTAGATCCTGAGAGCTTTCTCCCTCACCAGTATTTTTGAAACCTTTTTTGAATTATTCTATGTGTGGAGGAAAGTGAATTCGCACCCCTAGGGAGCCTCAGGGCTACTGCCCAAATTGCCCATAGGAGTCTGAAAATTCTTCAAAATTCTACATTTTCTCTTAAAAATTAATATCTATTTGGCATTCTACTTCATCACATATCCTTTTAGCTGTAAAAACTGCTGATATCTTTAAGCAGAATAGATGCTCCTGTAAGAAATGCATGTTTATTGAGTATCCTGCAGACCCCTGGCCTGCAGCTGTGTTCCTTGGGAGCTTGCCCAACTCAGTTTGTGAAGCATGGCATTGCACCAGGCAGCTTTCCCAGAACAATGAAATTGAATGGCAGGCCTTGTTTGGCTGTTAGTATGCACCCTGGAAAATGGATATGACAGACTTTTGGCATCTCCTGTCACTTTTTCTTGACATTGTCAGACACTTCACTGGTCTTACGTTTAATTTGTCAATGATATTTCCTTAAAGAAGTAAGAGCAGCCTAGCAAGAAAAGGGTACCATGGATCCTGGGCTTTTGAGGTCTGCTGCTTACATGCTCCTTTAGAACTGACCCATTTTCTTTCAGAGCTCTATTAGGCATTGACATCAAAGCTGGCTTGAAGGGTACATTAGAGGTGAAAGATCCAGTTCAATATCCTGTTAGGGCACAGTATTTGTATGCCGTCAAGGAGCTCAGAGTTCCTTTTTAACAGCATTCAAGATCACCTTGTGAGCTCAAGGTAGAGTTGGGTACCACATGGTAGATTTTTACAGTTTTGACCAAGGCAACATGTAAATGTGTCTCTGGTTAGAACCTTGAATCTCTGGCTAGAATCTTGAGTCTCTGGTTAAAATCTTGAGCATCTGCCACCCATGGAGTAATGGATAAAGATGACATGGTACATATATGTTAATACAGTAGACTATAACTCAGCCACAAAGCAGAACAGAATTGTGCCATTTGCAGAGATGTGGATGGACCTAGAGACTGTCATACAGAGAGAAGTCAGAAAGAGAAAAGCAAAAATCATGAATTAACACATATATGTGGAATCTAGAAAAAATGTACATATGAACTTTTTTACAAAGCAGAAATAGAGACACAGACATGGAGAACAAATGTATGGATACCAAAAGGAGAGAGGCAGAAGGTGGGATGAGTTGGGAGCTTGGGATTAACATACATACACTACTATGTATAAAATACATAACTATTGAGAACTTACCGTATAGCATAAGGAACTCTACTCAGTGCTATGTGGTAACAAAAGGGGATATATGTATACATACAGCTGATTCATTTTGCTGTACAGCAGAAACTAATACAACATTGTAAAGCAAATACACTCCAATTAAAAAAAACCCTGACTATCTGGTTAGAACCTTGAGTATCTGGTTAGATGGTTATGATAGGAGTATGGGCTTTTTAAGTCTTTCAGAAGCATCACGTCATTGTCACACACCTGTGACCCACATAGTATGTATTGGGATCAGCTCAAAACTTGCTGTTTGTGGTAAATGACTCTGTGTTTTGCTTTGCATTCTCTTGACCTCACCTCTGAGTTCAGTCATGACTGGAGTGGACAGTTCTGTTCAGGCTTTGGTTCTCTTTCTGCTGATGGTATCTGGCCTTAAGGATATGCCGCTTGACTTGGCCTTCTACCCTAGGGCTCTTTCGGTCATGCACAGGGTGTGTGCAGATGTGCAAAGGAGTTAAAACTTTCAGGGACAATCCTTTACTACCCAGAAAAGGACGTGACCAGACCAAGGTTCCTGTCTCATCTTTCTGGCAGATAATCCTGAGTGGCACTGTATATACTGCTGAGGGGTCCTTTTGGACTAGGAACTCCTGTGGGCCATAGCAGTGACCTTGACAATGCCTTCTTTGCCTGACTTTTCATCCTTCCTTGTCTCAGTCTCCACAGACCTTGTTTCCTTGGATTCCCCCCAGCACAGATGGCCTGAACCCAAGCCTTCGCTCTCCAGGGAACCGAAGCTAAGACACTGTCCTCTCTAGTTGGGTTCCTCTGGGCAAGGTGCTTTGCTTTTTTGGGTTTTCTCAGTTGCCTCAACCTTTTGAGGACTGAAGTCCCTTCCAGCTTTGAAAGTCTATAATTCTCTTTGAATGTCTCTTCCCTCCTGGGGACTCTTTCTCTTCCCAATTCATTCATCAGCCAAACCTTTGACATCCAGATTGGTTGGTTCTTCAGTTTCAGATGAGCCATTTCATACTCCTGGGTGTTCTGAAAGGATTCCAAGCATGACCTCCTTGGAGACATTTTCGTCTTCTCGGTGTAGGACTCTCATGGCATCCCATTTTTAGAAACAAAATGCAGGTATTCTTTCAATTCCGGGCTTTAGTGTCAAAACACTGAGCCTCATTGTGAAGTTTATAGTCAGTTATTTCTCAGTTGACAATTTTTCTTCCTTTAGAAAAGATCTGCCTCTTCATCATTTGATTTGACTAATGAAAGGCTGACCATCTAGAAAAGGTTACTTGCTGTCTGCCATGGAGGCTTTGGTCTCGCTGATTGCACCAGATCACTCAGGATGGGAAGTGGTGTAGAGTAATAGGCAACTCTGTGCTTCTGTCTGCTGCTACCTGGCTCCGATTGTGTCCTTGAAGGTCCTTCACTGTGAGCTTGTGCCTGTGTGTGTGACAGGGGTGGAACTAGGGGATTGCAAGGTGCTGGGGGAAAGACTCACTTCATTTCTGATTTTTAATAAACATTTTCTGTGTTGTAGGAATTCACTCTCCTTCCTGAATATGAATTCTTATATGGAACCCCTACCTAGAGTTCCAGCCTACAGCAACTGGGACCTCTTACCAATTGTGTTTGGTGAGCCACATGCCATGTGCTTTATGAGTATTGTCACAATATCTCTGCAGATAGATACTATTGTCTTCATTTCGATTAGTAAGGAAACAGCTAATTCAATAGACTCTAGTCCTCTAGTTCTTTTTTTTTTAATTTTTAAAAATTTGAAATGTAGATGGTTTACAACGTCCTGTACAACAAGGAGAAGGAAATGGCAACCCACTCCAGTATTCTTGCCTGAAAAAAATCCCATGTACAGAGGAGCCTGGCAGGGTACAATCCATGGGGTTGCAAGAGTCAGACACAACTTAGTGACTAAACCACTCATCCACCATACAACAAAGTGATTCAATTAGAAATATATATTATACTATATTATTTTTCAGATTCTTTTCCATTTTGGGTTATTTTAAGATATTGAGTGCAGTTCCCTGTGCATTACAGTAGGACCTTGTTGTTTACCTATTTTGAATCTAGTAGTGTGTATCCATCTTTCATGCATTGGAGAAGGAAATGGCAACCCACTCCACTGTTCTTGCCTGGAGAACCCCAGGGACGGTGAAGCCAGGTGGGCTGCTGTCTATGGGGTCGCACAGAGTTGGACACGACCGAAGCGACTTAGCAGCAGCAGCAGCAGCAGCAGCAGTGTGTATCCACAGTAGACCTGTGTATCTCCTAGTTTATCAGAGCTGGCTGGGATAAACCCACATCTGGCTGACACCTATGCCTGCCCTTACTCCCAGGGCATCCGTTTCACTCCATCCAAATGTCTACACTCTCCGGACATTTTGCCATTGCTATCTGTGTACCCAACTCATTTCTGAATCAATATCTTGGTTCTCCTTTCTCTTCCAATCTACAATATCTCTTTCCTTTCCATTTATCCAGTTTCTTGCTTTCCTTGAAAGTCATATGGTGGTTAAACACACACAGTAGCTGGGATTGTTTTGCACATATAATTTCACATCTCCCATTCAGCTCAAGTTATTAAAGACTTTGTAAATATGACACTTTAGAGCTGCCTGGGTGGGAAGGCAGGTTCAAGTTGGCTCAATGGAATGCTGGTTAATAGCTAAAGAGCTCAGAGGTGAGAGAGCTGGTATCAGTCTAATACCTTATTCTTGCCTTAGGAAGTTGATCTCCACACACCTTTTTTTTTTCACTTGTGAGAGAAGGGGACTGGCTGCCATGATTTCAGCTCTCTTGCACTCTAAATCACTTGATTTTGTGAAGCCAAGGCGAGCAAAATGAATGTGATAGCAACGTCCATTTATAGAACAAATTTTGCCCTGAAGATGTTTCTACTTCGGTCCTGCCCTGCTGATGTTCATTCACAGTTTCTGTGTCAAGAAGACAGGGTTGTGCTGACCTTGAGATCTGTACCTTTCTGTCCCCTTCCGGGCATGGTATTGTCGCTTCCCTGTACTGTTAGACTTCATGTTAGACTTCATGATGTCTGTTTTCAAGTGGGGTGAAAATAACAGCTTCACCCCTGCCTGGTCCAACGGGGGCAGGGGGTGGGGGAGGCGTCCAGGGGCAGGCACAGTTCCAGTCCTGCACCCCCACTGCCCACCCAGCAGTGGGCCAGCTACCCTGGGAGGCCGTGCCTGACCACAGCCCCATGCATGGTCTCCCAGCATTCTTTCCACTGCAGAAATTTGTTACCACTTCCTTATAAACTGAAAGGAACTGAAAGTCTGCTGTCCACTGGCATATTAAGTGTCACCAAGTACTTTAGCTAATGGGGTACTGAGCTATTGCTCACGTTTTCAAGTCCAAGAATTGCAGTGTGCGACAATAACATCTTCCTAACATCTGATCAATGGCAACCCACTCCAGTACTCTTGCCTGGAAAATCCCATGGACGGAGGGGTCTGGTGGGCTGCAGTCCATGGGGTCGCTAGGAGTCGGACACGGCTGAGTGACTTCACTTTATTTTTTCACTTTCACGCATTGGAGAAGGAAATGGAAACCCACTCCAGTGTTCTTGCCTGGAGAATCCCAGGGACTGGGGAGCCTGGTGGGCTGCTGTCTATGGGGTCACACAGCGTCAGACACGACCGAAGCGACTTAGCAGCAGCAGCAGCAACATCTGATCAGCCATCACCAGGTTGGTCCCCCTGGGACATTCTCAGTTCAGTTCAGTTCAGTTGCTCAGTTGTGTCTGACTCTGCGACCCCATGAATCACGGCACGCCAGGCCTCCCTGTCCATCACCAACTCCCAGAGTTCACTCAAACTCACGTCCATCAAGTCAGTGAAGTGATGCCATCCAGCCATCTCATCCTCTGTCGTCCCCTTCTCCTCCTGCCCCCAATCCCTCCCGGCATCAGAGTCTTTTCCAATGAGTCAAGTCTTTGCATGAGGTGGCCAAAGTACTGGAGCTTCAGCTTTAGCATCATTCCTTCCAAAGAAATCCCAGGGCTGATCTCCTTCAGAATAGTCTGGTTGGATCTCCTTGCAGTCCAAGGGACTCTCAAGAGTCTTCTCCAACACCACAGTTCAAAGGCATCAATTCTTCGGCGCTCAGCCTTCTTCACAGTCCAACTCTCACATCCATACATGACTACAGGAAAAACCATAGCCTTGACTAGACGGACCTTTGTTGGCAAACTAATGTCTCTGCTTTTGAATATGCTATCTAGGTTGGTCATAACTTTCCTTCCAAGAAGTAAGCGTCTTTTAATTTCATGGCTGCAGTCACCATCTGCAGTGATTTTGGATCCCCCCAAAATAAAATCTGCCACTGTTTCCCCATCTATTTCCCATGAAGTGATGGGACCAGATGTCATGATCTTCGTTTTCTGAATGTTGAGCTTTAAGCCAACTTTTTCACTCTCCACTTTCACTTTCATCAAGAGGCTTTTGAGTTCCTCTTCACTTTCTGCCATAAGGGTGGTGTCATCTGCATATCTGAGGTTATTGATATTTCTCCTGGTAATCTTGATTCCAGCTTGTGCTGCTTCCAGCCCAGTGTTTCTCATGATGTACTCTGCATATAAGTTAAATAAGCAGGGTGACAATATACAGCCTTGACGTACTCCTTCTCCTATTTGGAACCAGTCTGTTGTTCCATGTCCAGTTCTAACTGTTGCTTCCATATATATGATTAATATATGATATTTGTTTTTCTCTTTCTGATTTACTTCACTCTGTGGTGTCTCAGATGATAAACAATCTGCTGTAATGCAGGAGACCCAGGTTTGATACCTGGGTTGGGAAGATCCCCCAGAGAAGGAAATGGCAACCCATTCCAATATTCTGCCTGGAGAATTTCATGGACAGAGGAGCCTGGTGGGCTACAGTCCATGGGGTTGCAAAGAGTCAGATACTACTGAGAGACTAATACTTTCACTCGCTCTGTATAATAGGCTCTAGGTTCATACGTCTCATTAGCACTGATTCAAATCTTTTTTTTGGCTGAATAATATTCTGATCCCATCACTTCATGGCAAACATATGGGAAAAAAATGGAAACAGTGACAGATTTTATTTTCTTGGGTTCCAAAATCACTGTGGACAGTGACTGGAGCCATTAAACTGAAAGATGCTTGCTCCTTGGAAGAAAAACTATGAAAAACCTACACAGCATATTAAATAGCAGAGCCATAATTTTTCCAACAAAGGTCTGTGTAGTCAAAGCTATGGTTTTTCCAGTAGTCATGTATGGACATGAGAGTTGGACCATAAAGAAGGCTGAGCACCAAAGAATTGATGCTTTTGAACTTTGGTGTTGGAGAAGACTCTTGAGAGTCCCTTGGACAGCAAGGAGATCCAACCAGTCAGTCCTATGGGAAATCAACCCTGAATATTCATTGGAAGGACTGTTGCTGAAACTCCAACACTTTGGCCACCTGATGCCAAGAGCTGACTCATTGGAACGGATCCTCATCAAAAGATTGAGGGCAGGAAGAGAAGGGGGTAACAGAGGATAAGGTGATTGGATGGCATCATCAACTCAATGGACATGAGTTTGAGCAAATGCTGGGATACTGAAGGTCAGGGAAGCCTGGCGTACTGTAGTCCACGGGATCACAAAGAGTCATACATGACTGAGTGACTGAACAACAACAATATTCCATTGTGAATATGTGCTACACTTTCTTTATCCATTCATCTGTCGATTGACATCTAGATTGCTTCCATGTCCTAGCTATTGTAAAGAGTGCTGCAATGAACATTGCAGTACATGTGTCTTTTTCAATTATGATTTTCTCAGGGCATATGCCCCGTATTGAAATTGTTGGGTCACATGATAGTTTTATTCCTAGTTTTTTGAAGACTCTCCATACCAATGTCCATAGTGACTGTTCAATTTACATTTACACCAAAAGTGCAAGAGGATTCCCTTTTCTCCTCACCCTCTCCAACATTTACTGTTTGCATATTTTTTGATGATGGCCATTCTGACCAGTGTGAGGTGATATCTCATTGTAGTTTTGATTTGCATTTCTCTAATAATGAGCTATGTTGAGCATCTTTTCATGTGTTTATTAGCTATCTAAATGTCTTCTTAGGAGAAATGTCTGCTTAGGTCTTTGGCCACTTTTTGATTGGGATATTTCTTTTTCTGTTTCTGAGATGCATAAGCTGTTTATATATTTTGGAAATTAATCCTTTGTCAGTTGTTTCATTTACTATTATTTTCCCATTCTGAGAGTTGTCTTTTCACCTTGCTAATAGTTTCTTTGGGCTTCCCTGGTGGCTTAGGTGGTAAAGAATCTGAATGCCCTGCGGGAGACCTGGGTTCGATTCTGCGGTTGGGAAGATCCCCTGGAGGAGGGCATGGCAACTGGAATCCCATGGACAGAGGAGCCTGGCAGGCCGTAGTCCATTGGGTCACAAAGAGTCAGACATGACTGAGTGACTAAACACAGCATAGTTTCCTTTGCTCTTTGCTGCTTAAATCTTTTAAGTTTAATTAGGTTCTACTTGCTTATTTTTTTTTTTTTTTCCCATTACTCTAGGAGATGGGTCATAGAGGATCTTACTGTGATTTATGTCATAGAATGTTCTATGTTTTCCTCTAAGAGTTTTATAGTTTCTGGTCTTACATCTAGGTCTTTAATCCATTTTGAGTTTATTTTTGTGTATGGTGTCAGGAAGGGTTCTAATTTCATTCTTTTACATATAGCTGTCTAGTTTTCCCATTACTACTTATTGAAGAGACTATCTTTGCCCCATTGCATATTCTTGCCTCCTTTGTCAAAGATAAGGTGCCCATAGGTGTGTGGGTTAATCTCTGGGCTTTATATATTTGTTCCATTGGTAACTCTGATTTTTTTAAAAAAAAATATTTTATTGAAGTATAGTTGGTTTACAATGTTGCATTAATTTCTGCTATACAACAAAGTTATTCAAATAAATACGTACATATATCCTTTTTCATATTCTACTTCATTCTGGCTTATCACAGCATATTGAATATAGTTCCCTGTGCTATATAGTAGGACCTTGTTGTTTATACATTCTATGTATATTAGTTTGCATCTGTTAACCACAAACTTCCAGTCTGTCCCTTCCCCTTGGTGGCCAACATCCTGTTCTCTGTGTCTGAGAGTCTGTTTCATAGATAAGTTTATTTGGTACATATTTTAAATTTCACATATAAGTGATATCATATGGTATTTATCTTTTTCTGACTTACTTTAACTTTGACTTCTGAGCATGTCTATTTATGTATTATTTTAGGGTCTGGAAATAATTGTTTGAATATATAGAATTCTATGAAGATTTCTGGGGGTCATGGGTGCTTTGGGGGTAGAATAGATGAATGTTTGAAGGGGAAAGGCATGATTGCTATTCCATCTTCGACCAAGAACACTTGAGAGGTAACTTTTCTCAGTGGGATTCCCCAGGGCTCAGCAGAGTGACCAAAGAGTCTGCTCCAATCGACTCTGCCTTCTCTGTGTCCTCTATCTGTGGTGTTATCAGGTTCTTGGTGCCAGTTCTTCACTTTATCCATGCCATTTGCCCTGTAATTAGTTCTTTCAATGCAATATGGAATCTGCTTTCTTGTTCCTGGACATTGGACTCAGTCATGTGCCTTTCTTTAGCTAATGGAATGTGGACAGAAGTGACAGGCCCAGGACTTAAGACACCCTGTCTGTTCTGTTCAACCTACTTTTCATCTACTATCACCATCAGAATGACATGCCCTGGCTAGCCAGCTCATCCAAGGTGGATGAGAGCCATGTGTAGCAGACCTCCACCCAACTTGAGCACAGCCAAGATATAAGAATCACCCCAGTGGACCACAGACGCATGAGAAATAGATGTTTATTGTTATATGCCAAGAAATCTTGTGGTTGTTTGTTATATAAAAGTCGCTGATGATAGATTATTTTTTACTAATATGATAATCCTCTACCCAATCATGCTGATAGCTGTAGTCTCTTAAAGATTTGAGTATATTAGCTAGGGAGGCATTCAGTTGAACATAATGCATCAGTTAGAAAAGTGTGCATGTGGAGGAAGTCAATCCATGGCTAATACAGCTGCCAATGATGTACTGGAAACCAGAGCCTTTGTATATCATTCTCTGCTGTTCTTAGCATGTAGCCTCCATTCTTATTTATGTAGACTCATGTATATAGATTGCTGTTCTAAATCCATTCAAGTTCTGACAGGAAGCAGAAAAAAGAAGCATATAAGTTTGAATGAAAGCATGACAACTGAGGCTGCCCATCTTAAAAATCTTTTTTTTTGCCCATCTTTTCCAAGCCCTATCTGGAGATATCCATTTACATCTCATTGGCCATAATTGAGTCTCATGGTCAACCTGGGATAGTGAGCAGTTTCAGTTCATGAATTGTTATTGTAAACAAATTTGGGGTTATGTTATCAATAATGAAGGCAAGAGAGAGTATGGAGTAGGCAGCTCACAGAGTTTGTTAAGAGGATCTGAGGTCAGGGGTTGGCAAACAACAGCCCACCAGCTGCCCATGGTTGTACATGAAGTCTGTTGGAACACAGTTCATTTATAGGTTGTTATTTTATTGCTAAGTAACATCTGACTCTTTGTGACCCCATGGACTGTAGCCCGTCAGGCTCCTCTGTCCATGGAATTCCCAGGCAAGAATGCTGAAGTGGTTTGCTATTTCCTCCTCCAGGGATCGAACTTGTGTCTCCTGCATTGGCAGGGGGATTCTTTACCACTGAGCCACCTGGGAAGCCCGTTATAGTGGTGTGTATTTTTTAATCCCAAACTCCTAGTTTACCTCCCCCTGGAAACTCCTGCTATCCCCTCTGGTAACCATAAGTTTGTTTTCTGTGTCTGTTAGTCTGTTTCTGTTCTGTAAGTAAGTTAATTTGTATAATTTTTTAGATTACACATAGCAGTGATATCATATGATATTTGTCTTTGTCTGACTGACTTCACTTAGTTTGATCATATCTATGTTGTTGCAAATGGCATTCTTGTTTTTACCTTTCTAGTAATAGATTAGTCTCTTCTTAGCTTGTCTTCCTTAACTTCCTTGTCCAAATGTCCTGATTTATTTTCTTTGTAGAGCTTATCTCTGTTTGTATATTTGTTTGTGTGCTTATTTATTGGCTATCTTTCCTTCTGAATTGAAAAGTCCATGAAAGCAATGATCTTGTATGTCTAGTTAGTGGCTGAAACCTCTGCACCCAAAACAGATCTAACCACATGATAAGAGGTTGATGATTCTTTGTGACTGATCTTGCTTGCAAATGTCATGAGATTTTATTAATTCGATGATGTCTATTGCTGTCACAGCAGCAGATGATGCTATTCTCCAAGCCTGGCTTAAAGAGGTGTAGTTTTTATATGTAAGTAAATTCTTCTTCATAGGAACCAACATTCCCTGAAATTTGGAGAGTGAAGAAAAAAGTGTGACCTTTGCATATAGTTTAGGGAAGCTGGAAGGTCCTCCAAAATTCAGCCATGAGTCCAAGCTCTTATTCTTATTCATATCCTAGGCCATCTCCTTTTTATTTAGAACTTGCTGGTGGGCCTCTACTCCTTCATGATAAAGTACACAAGGCATTTCTCATTTTGATTCTGCCCATTTCTAATTGCTTCATGTACAACATGACATTCTCAGACTGATAGGAATGCATGCTTTCATTGACTCTGTGTCATTGTTAAGACCTTGATAAATAGATTCCATACCTTATTCTGGGGCAAAAAATTGTATAGGGTTATTCTGAACAGCTTTGTACAAAAAGAGAGGAATTTTAGATCATTGAGGCAGGTGTGACTCCAGAGTCTCAACTCCCTCCGTTCAGACATTTGTATAGCTTTCTAAATCCCAAACTGAAGCCGTCTTCCACACTGACCGTTTCTAGGATGATGCATCACCAGCAGAGGAAGTGAAATATCTTTCTGTGTCTAAGAATTTTTGCTTGATATTTTAATTTGACATGAATGATTCTTTCATTCAATCTACCAACTTAAGTTTATACTATAAGAAAATATAATACAGAATCATTAATTAGTTAATTAGTAAATTCAACCAACTTTTACTAAGTAGGTCCCAGGGTGAATATGACAAATACTGTTCTTGACTTCACAGAGCATACTTCTAGGTGGGAAGACAGATAAAAAACATGTAGCAAAGAATAAGTTTGCTGGTAAAGAGACAGCTAAATAAAAATTTGCATACGGTTTAAATGTTGTAGAGACAACTGAAAAAGGACTGAGAATTGAAACATGGTTAGCGTGACTGAGGAATTGAATGTTAAATCTTATTTAATTATAGTTAACAATTTTGAATAGCCATATGTTCCTATGAAAAACATATTGCACAGTGCACCTCTTTATGATTTTAACCTTTTGAAGTTTGTGAAGCTTGCTTTATGGCTCATAATACAGCCAATTAAAAAAAATTAAGCATTTTTCAGTTATTAAGTATGATATTTTATATGTTTATTTCAATCAGGTCAGATTGTTCTATAGCCTTACTTTAAAAAATGTCTGCTTATTTTATCAGTTACTGAGAGAGCATGTTAACATCTGCCATTATATTATAAATGCGCCTGTTTGTCCTTATAGTTCTGTAAATTTTTGCTTTATATATTTTGAGGCCAATGTTATTAGGTGCATCCAAATTTAGAAAGCTTATAATTACTAGTGAATTGATCCTTTTTTTCATTGAGAAACAATCTTCTTAATTTCTAATAATACTTTTTTTTATTGCTGATTCTATTTTAGCTGTTATTAATATAGGTGCACCAGTTACTTTTAGTTAGTGTTTGTATGGGTACCCTTTACCATTTTTTACTCTCAAACTTTTTTGTATTCTTACATTTTAAATGCAGTTCTTCTGAATAGTAAATAACGTGTATTTCCTAATCCAGTGTGATAATCTTTGTCTTTTAACTGAAGCATTTTTATTGACATTTACTGAAATTATAGGTGTGTTCATCTTTAAATCTACCTTCTCATGATATGTGCTGTGTATTTGTCTATCCTGTTATACTTTTCTTGCTTTGTTCTTTCTCAAATTATTTTGGATTAAAAAGATTCTATTCTTCCACACTTTTGTAACACAATGCTTAATTCTGTATATGGTTTTAAAAGCTTACCAACATCTAATTTACTACAAATCCATTCCAGTTTTAGTTTAAACTATTGTGTATTTCAGGTCTAGAACTTCTATTTGACTGTTTAAAAAAATCTATGATGTCATATTATAGATTCCCTAATTTTTTGTGAAATTTTAAAACTTGGTTTATGACATTGAGGATAAAGTTGTTTCATAATCTGTATCCAATAATGTCAATATCTGGAGTCTCTGTCTGTCTGTTTCTGTTGCCTAATTTTTCTGCTTGCTCATGTTGTTTGTCTTTACAGATGCTTAGTTAGTTTTGAATATTCTAGACATTACAGTGAAAATTTATTTGTTGAAATAACTAGAGGCCTGTTGCTGCTGCTGCTAAGTCGCTTCAGTCGTGTCCAACTCTGTAGGACCCCATAGATGGCAGCCCATCAGGCTCCCCCATCCCTGGGATTCTCCAGGCAAGAACACTGGAGTGGGGTGCCATTGCCTTCTCCGACTAGGGGCCTAGCATGGTATTTTCTACATCTAGAAAGGATTTCCATTGTTTTCACCATTAGTCTAGAGGTACTACTTCTTTTGGGCCATCATAATCTAAATTCACTTAATTTGAGGTTTTCTGGGCCATCAGGTGACGTGGTGCCAGACTGCTGTCCATAAAGAGATGGTCATGGATGCTAAAAGATGGTTAGCACCCAGTTTACTCTCAGTCCTGAGGTAGAGTGCTTCCTTGACCTTCCCAGACCAAAGTGAAAGTGGCTTACCTGGGTCTCTTCCCATGATTTTGCCTCACTTGTTCCACAAGGTTTCAAGGTACAGCTCAGCCTTTTGTCTGTCTCAGCTTGACCAGCAACTATTTCATGCCTAAAGTCACCTTAAATGCCAGGCTCAATACAATTCTTAATATCTGTTAGTGGATCAGTGCTTTAAATAAGATTTTTCTTTTTTTGTTTTGTTCAGATTTTTAATGGTCTTTAAAGGAAAGATTGGTCTGAGTTATGTAGCTCACTCTTGTTAGAAATAGAAATTCATGGTGTGCCTTTAAGCAGAATCTTTCTGAGCCTTGTTTTCTATTATTATTATTTTTTAAAAGCTAGTGCTCTAGGTGACAATTCTCATTCTCACTGATATAGCAGTTTGGCACCTTATTCTTAGACCTCCACTATAACATGTTCCCAGATATCAATTAATGTTTCCTTATTGAATGGCAAATTTGGCATTAGCAACAGGTTATGAGGCCAATGCTAATGTGATGCTCCATTGAAAATTTTCAGAATATTCTCTTTTAAAATGGAATCAAGAAAGTAAATAAACATGTTTTTATTTTTCTTATTTTTCATTATGCTGCCAAAGATGTGCACAAGGGAATTTGTACAATGAGCATGTGTGGGAGATGACAGCTGTTGCTTAAGCCATTGAGATGGAGATTGTTAGCAAATTACATTTGGCTGCTCCCCACACATGAGATGGGAACTCCAATATGAGTAGATGCCTATTAGTACAATGCATTTTGGGACTAACTAAAAAATATGTTCATACAACATAAATTGGTGCAGCCATTATGAAGAACAGTATGGCGATTCTTCATAAAACTGCAAATAGAACTGCTGTATGACCTAGTAATCCCTCACCTGGGCATGTACCTGGACAAAAAGATAATTCAAAAAGATACACACACCTCTATGTTCATAGCAACACTATTTATAATAGCCAAGACACATAAACACCCTAAAGGTCCAATAACAGATGAATGGATAAAGATGTGGTACATATATACAACGGAATACTACTCAGCTATAAAAAAGAACGAAATAATGCCATTTGTAGCAATGTAGATTTATCTAGAGACGACCATACTAAGTAAGTCAGAGAAAGACAAATACCATGTGATATCACTTATATGTGGAATCTAAAATATGACACAGATGAACTTATCTATAAAACAGAAATAGACTCAAACATAGCATACTTATGGTTGCCGAGGGAGAGGTGGGGTAAGGGAGGGATGATTGGGAGTTTTGGATTAGCAGTTTGTCTATAAACAACAAGGTTTGTTGTTTATAGCACTTCATAGCACAGGGAACACTATTTAATATCCTGTGATAAGTAAGCCATAATGGAAAATAATATGAAAAAGAATGTATGCATATGTGTGACTTAATGACTTTGCTATACAGCAGAAATTAATTTTGTAAATTGACTACACCACCATAAAATAAAGTAAAAAATACATTCACACAAATTAAAAGTTTAAATGTGAATAAGTTTTGAAATATAAGAAATCAGGCCCAGCTTGGTGTGAATAGATTTTTTTGGCTTTGATAATGGAAAAGATTGCAGCCATCCTTTTCTTTTCCTTGCATAGAAAATATAGAACAAAAAATAGTAATGCACTGTGTTTGTCAAACACTAGCTATGTGAGAGGAACTTTTAAAAAGGCTTAACCAATGTAAACTCTTGTTAAATGTTATTAAACTCATTTTCTAGATGAGCAAAGTGAAGCTCAGAGAAGTTGCCTTTGTTTGTACAGTTAGTGCATGAGAACCAGGATGCAAGAGCAGCAGCTTGAGCTCTTGTCCACTCTGCCATGGTGTTCATTTCTTCCTGATTTACACTGTAATTCTGTTGGTCCAAGGGTTACCCCTCCAGGGCTCTATGCCTACCTTCTGTGGAATCATTAGAGTAACACAAATAGGACCTATTTGAACACATTATCTGGTCACTTTTATTTACAACCTGTCCTGGCGGGTGGATGAGTCTGAGGGTATGAGGCTCTGATGTGTACCCACAGACCATCCCACTTTTCTGGGGATACAGGCACCCATAAATACCCTTCAGCCCCCTCCCTTGTAGTTGTACAGCTTTCACCAGTCCCAACCCTTTTCACCAGGCTGTGAAAGATCAACACTTTGTGCTTACTTATTGTTTTTCATCTTGGTGTGGTCAGTTCTTGGAATTGCAGCAGTCTGGGCACATATGACAGCTGCTCGCTTGCCACTTGTTACCTCTTCCTCCTCCACTGTCAGAGATCATAGATGTCATAACCTGACTGGGAAAATGAAGCAATAGGAGACTGACACAAGATGGCAAACTATTAACTGTTCTATTAATTCTTTCAAAAATTAATTTTAATATTGAATGGAAGAGTCTTTAAATTCTATAATACTTTACAATTTTCAAAACTTTCCCACAGAGGACTTTATGTAATCCCACAATAATCCCTTCCCCCCCTTACCTCGATGTACCCTCTCCTACCATCCCTCTCCCCACTAGTAACCAATCACTAGTTTGTTCTCCATATCTGTGAGTCTGTTTATTTTTAGTTTTCTTTTTCTAATCTATTGTATTTTTTAGATTCCACATATAAGTACTACCATAGTGTTTGTCTTTCTCTGCCTGACTTATTGCACTCAGCATAATGCCCCCCAAGTCCATCCATGTTGCTGCAAATGTCAAAATTTCATTCTTTTTTTATGGTTGAGTAGTCAGGTATGGATGTGAGAGTTGGACTATAAAGAAAGCTGAGTACCGAAGAATTGATGCTTTTGAACTGTGGTGTTGGAGAAGACTCTTGAGAGTCCCTTGGACTGCAAGGAGATCCAACCAGTCCATCCTATGGGAGATCAGTCCTGGGTGTTCATTGGAAGGACTGATGTTCAAGCTGAAACTCCAGTACTTTGGCCACCTGATGTAAAGGGCTGACTCATTTGAAAAGACCCTTATTCTGAGAAAGATTGAGGGCAGGAGAAGGGGATGACAGAGGATGAAATGGTTGGATGGTATCACTGACTCAATGGACATGAGTTTGGGTGGACTGGGAGTTGGTGATGGACAGGGAGGCCTGGCGTGCTGCGGTTCATGGGGTCTCAAAGAGTCGGGCATGACTGAGCGACTGAACTGAACTGAGTATTCCATTGCATATATATATATATATATATATATATATATATATATATATATCTCACATCTTTATCCATTCATCTGTTGATGGATACCTAGGTTGCTTCCATACCTTGGCAATTGCAAATAATGCTGCTATAAACTTTGGGGTTCATGTATCTTTTTGAATTGGTGTTTTTTGTTTCTTTCTGATATGTACCCAGGAATGGAATTATTGCATCATACTGTAGTTCTATTTTTAGTTTTTTGAGGAAACTAAATATTGTTCTTCATAGTGGCTATACCAAAGTATAATCCCACCAACACAGGAGGAGGGTTCCTTTTTCTCCACATCATCACCAACATTTGTTATTTGTGTTCTTTTTGATGATATGTGCTATTGATTCTTACAGTCAATTGGTGCTAGCGGTTTGGCTGCCAGACCTGTGGATGGTGCTTCTGAATGCTCTGAGGATGGTGGCTTGTTGGGGCTGAAAGGTCATATTTACTGGTGGGATGGTGAGCTGCTGAGTAGCAAAGCCTGCACTGTGAGAGGGAGCCTAGAGGCTTTGGGAAAGAGGCTGCAGTGGAGGATCTTCTGGGGAGGAGTGAGGAGCTCCACTGGCAGTAAAGTTGCCCACCAAGAGGATGACATGTGGGGAAGAGCTGACACATGGAGTTGACCTGACCTCTGGCAAAGAGAATAGACTATGGCTTTGAAATATAAGGAGCTGTACTTTGGGTCTTGAATAGACCACTTACCAGCTATGTGGATCTGTGGACATCATTAGTTTCTCTTGGCCTCAAGTTCAGCATACATCAGATGGAGATAGAGTACCCTTATTCTTGTTCTCATAAGACCGTATGATGAGAAAAGCTCTGAGATTGTTCATGGCAATTTTGGGGGATCAGGAAATGCTGACTATAAGAGAACCAGGTTTGCTTTCTTTGCTCAGGGCAGTTGCCCTTCTGTAGTTTTGTTCTATCACAGTGAAGGTAAGGGAACAGTAGTTTTACAGGAGAGAGGGGTCATATCTCTTCTCTGGTTTTCAGGCTGCCCTCCAGATGTAGCCAGCAGTTTGCTGGTATATTTGGCAGCTGCAGCACCTCAGTTGAACATTGTCTTGGGAACAGCTTACTGAGACTTTCTTGTTCCCAGTCTGAGAATGTTGACAGCTCAGAGCCCATCACTTCAGAAACATGGTACCATGGGTCCCTGGGCTTAGTACTTAAAATTGTTGGAGCCTCAGTTTCTTCATCTGTGAAATGGTGATTATAATATATGATTCACAGGGATATTATAGGAATAAGTTATCATAAACTTTGTTCATGTTAACATACTCATTCTTAGTTGAGCCTTAGCAAAAGTAAGAGATATAGAAATAGATAAATAAATAACTAAAGAAATAATTGAATCTTTTGTCTATATATTTACTCAAGAACTTAAAAAATTTTTATTGGAGTATAGTTGACTTACAGTGTTGTGTTATTTTCAGTATAGCAAAGTGAGTCTGTTTATATGTGTGCGTGTCTGTGTGTATCTATCAATCTATATATATCTCTACTCTTTGTTAGATTCTTTTCCTTTACAGAGTATTGAGTAGGGGTCCCTGTGTTATAGAGTAGTGCCGTATTAGTTACCTATGTTATTGTTCCAGTGTTTCCAGATGAATGAGCTATCACTTCTTTATGTTAGGAAGACAGATTTTTTGCCTGCTGCTCCCCAGTAGGTTACGCTGGATGGGTTCATGTAGCACAAGGCTTATCACCAAGGACCCAGCAGCCATGTTGCCTGCTTTAAATCCAGGCCTGACTGCTCCCTGGCTGTGCAATACTGTGCAAGTTACTTACCCTTTCCACCTATGTGTGTGCATGCTCAGGTGCTTCATTGTGTCTGACTCTTTATGGCTCCATGGACTGTAGCCTTCCAGGCTCCTCTGTTCACCAGGATTCTCTAGGCAAGAATATTGGAGTGGGTTTCCATGCCCTTGCCCAGTGGATCTTCCTAACCCAGGGATCGAACCCGCATCTCTTACATCTCTTGCATTGGCAGGCGGGTTCTTTATCACTAGTGCCACTTGGGAAACCCCTATAAAACGAGGAAAACAATAGTTCCTTCATAGTGTTGTTGCATGGATTAAATTCATATGTTCAAATTTTGATAACAGTTCTTGGCAAGAGCTTGTTAGTTTGCTTCCTTCCTCACCCTCACAGAATGTCCCCTAAATAGCAGACAGAGAAGTGGGACCAAATCTTCCAGGCAGATGGTTCCTTTCCTCTGTTTGAGCCCACCAAGGGGCTCCCATCAACTGAGAAGAAATCTCCAGTCCCTACTGGGCCTATGAGGCCCTGCCAGGAATCTTCCTTGGTTCCCTGTTTGGCATCTTTCCCTCCTCTCCACAGACGATGCAAGCCCAGATTCCCTCCTGAAACCCCCCAGGTTCAGCCACCTCGTTTACATCCTCACTGTGGTGAAATCTTTGTTTCAAAGCTGCCTCATCAGAGAGATCTTGGCTACCTGTTCTGTGGAAATCAGCCAATTCCTCTTTCTCCATCTCCCTAAACTGCATTTTATTTATTTAATTGGAATATGATTGCTTTACAATGTTATGTTAGTTTCTGCTATACAGCAAAATGACTCAGCTACACATATACATATATCTTCTCTTTTTTGCAATTCCTTCCTATTTAGGTTACCATAGAACATTGAATAGAATTCCCTGGACATACACCCAGAGAAAACCATAATTCAAAGAGATGCATGCCTACCAAAGTTCATAGCAGCACTATTTACAATAGCCAGGACATGGAAGCAACCTAAATGTCCAAGAACAGAGGAATGGATAAAGAAAATGTGGTAAATATATAAAATGGAATATTACTCAACCATGAAAAGGAATGAAATTGTGCCATTTGCAAAGATGTGGATGGACCTAGAGATTGTCATACAGAGTGAAGTTAAGTCAGAAAGAGAAAAACAAATATCGTATGTTAATGCATATATGTGGATTCTAGAAAAATGGTATAGGTGAACATATTCACAAAGCAGAAATAGAGACACAGACATAAAGAACAAATGTATGGATACTGAGGGCGGATGGGGGTGGGATGGATTGGGAGATCAGGATTGACATGTATATACCACATTTTTTTTTAATGGTAACCTGCTGCTGCTAAGTCGCTTCAGTCGTGTCCGACTCTGTGTGACCCCATAGACGGCAGGCCACCAGGCTCCACCATCCCTGGGATTCTCCAGGCAAGAACACGGGAGTGGGGTGCCATTGCCTTCTCTGTAAATGGTACCTATCAGTACCAAATGTATTTCAGACTTTCTTATTTATTAGCTTATTTTCTGCCTCCTCCCATTACAATGTAAACTCCATGAAGATAGGCCTTTATGTACTTTCAGCAGACAGAACAGTGCCTGGCATCTTATAGAAATTCAAAATGTATTTGTGATGGTGAATAAGTGAATTACCTGTAACTCAACCAATTGCTGGTTGGCTGGTGTTAAACTGTTGTCTGTGCCCTAGGCTCCTAGGCTCCCCGATGGTGTGTCCCATAGTGCATGCGGATGCTTAGCAGGTAAGCCAGGCCCCTGAGAATCTCAGTGGGGCCTGTCACGAGCATTGGGGTGCATATATCTTTTTGATAGTATAATTAGTTTTGTCCAGATATATGCCCAGGAAGGGGATTGCTGGATCATACGGCAATCATATTTTCAGTTTTCCAAGGAACCTCCATACTGTTTTCCATTGTGTTAAATTCTGCATTTTGACCTCTACAAACTGGGCTAAGGGTATTTATTCTTTCTCAGAAGAGTTGTTTCTCTATAAATTTCCTCTTTATGAATTCATCCATCCTTCCATTCATATAAATCATGGATATTTCATAAGCAGGTACTGAGCACAGAGCATCTCAGGGTGATGGTGAGAGCTATTGCTTACCGGTACCTGCTATGAGCTGGGCCTGCTGCCACCTTCTAATAGTTGCAGCAATGTAAGGTAGGTATCCTAATCTCCTTTGCAAAAAGGCAGAAACAAAGGTGCAAAGAAATTCATTTGCCCAAGGTCACAGCTAGCAGACAGCAGTGTTGGAGTCTGCCCCAGGCCTGTGACCTGGTGCTCTGTTCCCTGTCTCTCACGTAACCCCTCTCTGGTGCTGTGCACATCTCACCTGGCAGGGTACCACTGACAGGGCCATGCCTGGGGCCCTGCTTCTTGTGAGCTTCCCATCTGCAGCTGGCAGGTCCTAATGGTTCCAGTGCTGGCCACTCCTCATTCAAGATGAAGGGCTGGCCATGAGGAAAGCATGCCCATCCTATCAGTTTCCTATCTTCACTTACAAGCCCCCATGCCTCTCCAACAGAAGCCTCTCTATCAGAGGCCTGGAAGAAAGAGAACTGACTTTCCAAAGAGTTCAAGAAACCTGAACACACTGTCGCTTGAGGCTCCAAAGTCCAGCTCAACCATCTGCACTGCATGAAGCCTCCAGGTGAAGCTGGGCGGATCCAGGGTTTTCTATCACCTCCTGCCAGGTGGCGGACCAGGCCTTTGGCACTGAGCTGTTCCCGTGAGGTGCTCTAGGCAGATGCTGGCCGAAACGATGGGTCAGCCTGACCTATAAGCATGGCTGCACATTGGCTCATGGTATCATGGTGTTTTCAGAAGCAGAGTTTGCCCAGGACCCTGAGAGCCAGATGGGGACATCTGGAGCAGCAGCAGGGCCCCACTGCTCCCCCATCCCTCCTGGGAAGCTGACGTTGCTTTATGGCAATGCTTCTATTAGGCTTGTGATGGAATGTCTGTGGCAAATGGCAGTATTTAAGAACAATTAACAGCATTCACTCCTGGTGAGCTGTGGGGGTACTGAGATGCAGACGACCTGGTTCCTGCTCCCCAGGGCCTCACAGGTTAGAACCTGCAGATTTCTCTTCAGAGACAGACAACAGCATCTGCTGCTAAACACCAGATTCATATACTTGTTCTGCAGTCATGGCCAAAGACTTCCTGGGAATAGAGAGCATCACTGCTTCATCTCAGGGACATGAGATGCAGAAGAATGAGTGCAGCCTTTGGCTCCTAAGAGGGTTCACCCTGCCTGTTAGAAATCCCTAAGCTCTGGCTCCTGCTGGAGATTCAGATTGAACTGGTCTGTCAAGGTCCCCACAGTAGCATTTTAAAAGCTCTCCAGATGAACCTGATGTGCCCACCTTTCTGAGCATCAGCACTGCCTGGGGAACTTTCTAAACATCGTAAATGCTTGCATTCACTCCAGACCCACCAAGTCACAGCCTCAATGGGATAGGGTTTGAACAGTTGTGCTAAAAAAGTCCTTCTGTTGCTCTCATGCAGAGCTGCGATTGATAACCATGAATTAGATTTAATTTTGTATCTTGCTCATGCAAATTACCTTTCTGAGATTAAGTCCACGTTCTGTGAAATGGGCTGCTCTAGAGGTGGGCTGCTGTTCAGTGGGATCATGTATGCTACGTGCTTGGCACACATTGATGGATCTGGATGTTTTACAAACGGTCTTCTTGGTACTTTTGGTCTTCAAGTGGCCAACTACTTCTGGCTGGTTTAAGCAATGCATTTAATTCACTTGAATATGTTCTCCTTGTTTTATGCATGAAGTCTAAATGGTGTGGAGCTTGCATCCCACTGCTAATGAAGTCATCTAAGACTATAAAACTTCTATTCTTTGAAAGAAAATCTATTCACTTTTCTGTCACTATCTTCGGGGTCCTTGATCTCACCTGTTCACTCAGGAAACACAGGTGAATGTTCATCCTGTGTCAGACATGGCTCTTGGATGGAGACCCATCCAACTCTTCATGGGGCTCACCACTAATGAAAGGGACAGATATGTAAACAAGTAATAATGCTTAATTAACACTGGGTGACGTTTCCATGAGGTCTATAGGGACAAAACATAAGAAGCACTTATCCTTTCCCCCTTTTGAACAATTTTTTTCAAAAGCAAACCTGCAAAGTGTTTTGAAACAACAATGATGTGATCCCCAGGTGCCTCATAATCAGTGGCGGTTCCCTCCATACAGTTCCAAAATCAAGACATTTACGTTGTGTTCAAGACAATTCTAGCTGACAAATGTGAACCACTTCCTGTTCTGAATGGAGCATCCCAGTGTGGGGAAGATGTTGGATTTTGTGGGTGGAGGGTCTGGTGGTGAAGGTAATGATCTATGCTCTGACTGGGCCAGGAAGAAAAAAAAATGATGTTAAGAGATAAATATGTACCTGGAAGGACATTGTGAAGGGCAGTGCATTGACTAGGCAGGCCTAAGAGGCCTACTTTTTAGATAATTAAATAGATTTTGTTTCTACAGCTGTTAACTGAGTGTAGAACGTTGCTTCAGACATGGTCATGATTGCAAGCATACACTACCATGTATAAAATAGATAACTACTGAGGATCTATTGTATAGCACAAGGAACTCTACTTAATGCTCTGTGATGAAAAATGGGATATATATATATATATATATATGTATGACTGATAAATATAAAGTGTAGCAGAAACTGACAACATTGTAAACCAACTATACTCGAAAAAAAACAAAACAAAACAAAACTTGTCTACTTTGTCTGTATCTGGACCCAGGAACCACGTTCCAGATACTCCTTTCCTTAAACTCAGTGTTTTCAATACAAACACTTTAATAATAATTATACCCACACCAAGGAATATTCATTGAAAATGTATTTTTCACATTAAACCCTATTATCCAATTTAATTTCTTGGTCAATTTTCTGTGAAGTGCAGTTAAACTGCCTCCAATTGTTTCCACGTTTATTTCCCTGAAATTATTTTTATCTAAATCAATTCTTTTCATATAATTTTCTTTGGGTCTGGAGATTTAATTTGTTTGCCAGCTTTATTATTAATAAGAAATTTTACTGAATATGGCTTCTGTCATTGTGAATTTTCTTTGTCATCATTAATTCTACAAAGTCCAATTTTTCTGGGTCAGATTTTACCATGTGCAGTGTTAGCCGTTGCCAGCTTTATTTAGAGTTGATTATTACTACCACTGTTTCTGCTGTTTCCCCATCTATTTCCCATGAAGTGATGGGACCAGATTTCATGATCTTCATTTTCTGAATGTTGAGCTTTAAGCCAACTTTTTCACTCTCCACTTTCACTTTCTTCAAGAGGCTTTTGTGTTCCTCTTCACTTTCTGCCATAAGGGTGGTGTCATCTGCATATCTGAGGTTATTGATATTTCTCCCAGCAATCTTGATTCCAGCTTGTGCTTCTTCCAGCCCAGCATTTCTCATGATGAACTCTGCATATAAGTTAAATAGGCAGGGTGACAATATACAGCCTTGACGTACTCCTTTTCCTATTTGGAAACAGTCTGTTGTTTTATGTCCAGTTCTAACTGTTGCTTCCTGACCTGCATATAGGTTTCTCAAGAGGCAGGTCAGGTGGTCTGGTATTCCCATCTCTTTCAGAATTTTTCATAGTTTATTTTGGTCCACACAGTCAAAGGCTTTGGAGTAGTCAATAAAGCAGAAATAGATGTTTTTCTGGAACTCTCTTGCTTTTGGGGAAACAGTGGAAATAGTGTCAGACTTTATATTTTTGGGCTCCAAAATCACTGTAGATGGTGATTGCAGCCATGAAATTAAAAGGTGCTTACTCCTTGGAAGGAAAGTTATGACCAACCTAGATAGCATATTAAAAAGCAGAGACATTTCTCTGCCAAAGTAATGTCTAGAACAAAGGTCCATCTAGTCAAGGCTATGGTTTTTCCAGTGGTCATGTATGGATGTGAGAGTTGGACTGTGAAGAAAGCTGAGCACCGAAGAATTGATGCTTTTGAACTGTGGTGTTGGAGAAGACTCTTGAGAGTCCCTTGGACTGCAAAGGGATCCAACCAGTCCACCCTAAAGGAGATCAGTCCTGGGTGTTCATTGGAAGGACTGATGCTGAAGCTGAAACTCCAATATTTTGGCCACCTCATCAGAAGAGTTGACTCATTGGAAAAGACCATGATGTTGGGAGGGATTGAGGGCAGGAGGAGAAGGGGACAACAGAGGATGAGATGGCTGGATGGCATCACTGACTCGATGCACATGAGTTTGGGTGAACTCTGGGAGTTGGTGATGGACAGGGAGGCCTGGTGTGCTGCGATTCATGGTGTCACAAAGAGTCGGACATGACTGAGCGACTGAACTGAACTGAACTGACTGATTTCTACCACTATTACTTGCTATGAGTTGGATAAAAGACTTATTTTATTTATTTCTTCCCTAATCAGTGAGAAAATAAGAGCAATTTTCTGCACACAATTCCAAGTATGCCCAACTAATCAGGATGGTCCATTATTGGCTAATCCAGATTTTTCATGTGTGTCTGTCTATTTGTATCTTGTGAATTAATGTGTCCACACTGCTCTTGGTTGGATTGGTAAATAGATGCTGGGGTCAAAGCAGCATATTTTTAGGCAATCTTGGCATATTGATGAGCTTTTCTAACTAGGTGATATTAATACTGATCCCAGAAGAAAGACTTGTGCCTCTGGTCCTTTTTGTGCCTCAAGTCTCAAGAGAGACTTGTGCCTCACTCAGACCCCAGGGTCTAGGTGAAGACTGGACTGAGAGAGCTCTGGGGTTCTAGTCCAACCCACCAGGCTCTTCTGTCCATGGAATTCTCCAGGCAAGACCACTGAAGTGGGTAGCCATTCCCTTCTCCAGGAGATCTTCCAGACACAAGGATCAAACCCAGGTCTTCTGCATTGCAGGCAGATTCTTTACTGTCTGCCATCATGGAAGCCCACTGGAAATAATATTTTATCTAATGAGAGGTCAGAAAGCAGAGACAAGTGTATGCACTAGAACTCCATTCAGGAAGAGCATTGTATTCACTTGGAAGAATTACTTCCAAAAATCTCTTGGGAAAGACCTCATCCTCTACCACCAGAATATAGTGGCTGAACTGACCAAAAAACAAGGAAGAAGGTGATAAGAGGTGATCCTACAGGAAGAAAAATATGGAAGAGGGAGAGATGAGAATGGAGACTGTGTTAGTTTGCCTGGGCTGCTCTAACGACTTACCATAGACTGGGTGTTAAACAGCAGACATTTATTTTTTCACTGTTTTGGAGGCTAAGAATCCAAGACCAAGTTGCCAGGTAATTCACTTTCTGGTGAGAACCCACGTTCTGGTTTGTTGGCAGCTCCCATCTCACCCTGTGCCTTCATGAGAGGGTGGAGGCGGTGGTGGGGGGGTGTCTCTTTGATGTTTCTTCTCATGAGGACACTAATCCTACCAGCTCAGGGCCCCACTTCATGACTTTACTTAATTTTCTTTGGAAGCCTGGTTTCCAAATGCAGCCACAATAGGGGCTGAGGTTTCAACATAAAAATTTTGAGGGTGTTACAAACATTAATCTCATAACAGCGCATGTGAGTGGTGGGTTATCAACAACTCCCCATGGAAATTGACCCCTGAATATCAGGGTCTTTGATAAAGTTGACTAAATTCACAAAAGCTGGGGGAAATTGGATTTCCCATGGACATCAGTGAGGGAGCTCACTGGAAGTTTTCTTGAGACTTGGTGAAAATTAGAGACAGGGCTTTGAAATTATATAAACCATAGAATCAGGGATTTGGAACAAATTGAATTAGTTTTGTGAGAAGTATAAAATGAATCTGGGCATTATAAAGCATATATATGCATACATGTATATGTATATCTACTATTAACCTGTCTATTTATACCTATCCTCATCAATAGACTTGATGAGACTTACAGAAAAATAAGAGAAAGTAAACGGGTGAGAAAATCAGGCAAGAATGACAATCAAGATAGGAAAGTGAATTAATATTTATAAGTTCAGCATATAGAAACACAGAGGGCAATAAAATTTTCAAGTTTTATAGACTTTACATTGGTGCTAAGCTTCCTGGTAGCCAAGGAAAAGAGGGAACAATAGCTGATAAAACATTTTATAAGCCTCTAAGATATATATTATGTACAAATGGCCAGTGATCTTTATATGTGTACACAATATTTTAATAATCATTTTCCAGCATGAAGTCTCAATGCAGTTTGATGAGATCTAAAAATACATTTTTTTTTGCATACAGTGAATTAGTTGTAAGATGAGAAAATTTAAAATAGGGCTGGTAATAAAATGAAAGCATACTTTGATTTTGCTCCCACAGACATTGTTTTCTGTGCTATTAATACAAAGCACAGCCGACCAGTGATCTTAATTTGTTTCGTATTCTCCACAGTATTTGATGAGAGTAGACAGAGGAGCCTGTCTATGGGGTTACATAGAGTCAGACATGACTGAAGCGACTTAGCAGCAGCAGCCAAATTTGGGTTTCCCTGATATCTCAGTGGTTAAGAATCTGCCTGCCAATGTGCCAATGCAGGAGACATGGGTTCAATCCCTGGGTCAGGAAGACCCGTTGGAAAAGAAAATGACAACTCACTCCAGTATTCTTGCCTGGGAAATCCCATGCACAAAGGAGCCTGGTGGGCAATACTCCATGAGGTTGCAAAGGGTCAGACACGACTTAGGGACTAAATAAAAACAACAGCCAACTGTAGCAGCAAAGGGGACGTTTTAAACCTGACATATACACACTAAAATTTTAACAATACTTCTATACTTTAAGTAGAGTTCCAAGATACAGACTTCAGCCGCTGAGGAAATTCTAGAAATGGACACCTCCCAGTGGAATCCTCATTAATTTGGATTAATTCACCAAGCATGTGTTGATGCCTGCTTTGCATTAGACCAAGTCCTGGTGACACTGTAGCTTGTGCCACTGTGTTTTCTGACATAAACACACAGGTAATGATGACAGACATCTTTGTTTATTTTCCCCTTGTTCATCTTTTCCATAAAAGTTTGCTGGGCCTGCTCTGTGTCGAGTTGATCTGGATGGTAGGGGCTGAGAAGAACCAGGTCCATGGCCTCTTAGATCACAGCAGGCAGACAGATGAGCAGATTGAGATGTTGGCAGTGGGCAATGATCTGAGAAGGGTTAAATCCTGGTTAGATCCTGTTAGATGTCTAGGGGCTGAGCATGCACTCTACCTTGACTGGTGGCTGTGGGCCACACTGAACTTCCCCTGTTTGGATGACATTGGCTTCCTCCTCCAGACCTTACTCTTGAGGGATGCAAAAGTCCATCCAGGTGTAGCTACGAGGGGTAAGGCGTGGCCTTGTGTCATGCTTACACTTTAAGCTATGTTGGGGGATCTATCCATTCCAGGAAATCCTGGGATTTTTCTGCTCAAACCTGTTTTCCTGATGTGGGCTCAGGGACTCCTCCTGGGTTTGGCCACAGAAGGAATGACCCAGCCCTGGTATGGCTTTTGAGACAAAGAAATTACCAAAGGAGGGGCTTTTCTGATGGTCCAGTGGCTAAGACTCTGTGCTCCCAATACCCAAAGCAGGGGGCCTGGGTCTGATCCCTGGTTAGGGGACTAGATCCCACATGTCACAAATAAGACCTGGTGCAACCAAATATATAAATTAAAAAATATTAAAAAAAGAAATTACCAAAGGAGGAATTTTCTGGTGGTCCAGTGGCTAAGACTCCATGCTGTCAATGCAGGGGGCCAGAGTTCCATCCCACATCCTGCAATTGAGACCCAGTGAAGCCAAATATATAAATAAATAAAAATAACTATTAAAAAAAGAAACCACCAAAGGACAACTGGGGGTTCCAGGAGGCCCTGGTCAGGTATGGTCAAAGGGATTAGGTCCCACCTCTGGTATCTACTTCATCTCCAACCCCACCCACTCATAACTTGCTATACCTTGGACACCAACAGCCAAATGAACAGCCCGTTTTCTTCTCTGAAGATTAAGTGGGAAGCCAAGAACCCAATCCACTAAGTCAATCATTTTCTCCTGATCAAATGCCTTTTTTCTTCCCTTACATCTATGTAATGACTTGGCCCCTCTCTGTTCATTCCTGGGTCCACAGATAAAGGTAGTGCTTATGTAACACTCACTATTTACTCTATGCCATGCTCACAAACATCTCACACATCTCAGGGCATCTCATAATGTACGTATGAGGAGGTGCTGAAGGCTCTCCATGCCAGGTAGGGGAAGCTGAGCTATGGGGAAGGGGTGGGATGGGATTTGCAGTCTGCCTGCCGAGTTAGGGCTCCTCCGCACTCACTCTGCTGCCTTTCAGGTAGCCAGAGCTTGAGAGATGTTCTGAAAGATTTATGGTCTGTTGAAAGACTTACTTTTGGTTTCAGGTTTGGAGGATTTTCTGGCAAAATAATCACTCTACACTTTGGTAAGAAATAAAGAAGTTTATTATGTTTATAGTAAGTTACATAAGAAGGTAAGTAATATAATAGGAGAATAATTACATATATGTGTATATATATAATTATAGTCACTAAATTGGGGAAACAGTTCCCAATACACCAGTAGTATAGTAAGAAACAAGTGTATGCATCTCCAAACTGGGGAAACATGTCTAGATCCAAACAGGAGTCCCCGGTCCCAGTTGATGGAATTCTCCAGGCTAGAATACTGGAGTGGGTAGTCTTTCCCTTCTCCAGGGGAATCTTCCCAATCCAGGGATCGAACTCAGGTCTCCTGCGATGCAGGAGAATTCTTTACCAGCTGAGCCACAACGGAAGCCCCCAAATAGTGGGCAGTCTATCCCTTCTGGACTGGGTAGTCTAGCCCTTCTTCAGAGGAGTTTCCTGACCCAGGAATCAAACCGGCGTCTCCTGCATTGCAGGTGGATTCTTTACCAACCGAGTTATTGGGGAAGCCCAAAAGATATGCAAACAATATATTAACAAAATGAAGTCAAATATACATCAGCAAATTTGGGGAAGCACTTAAATCCAGATTCAAGCAAAGTAGGAGGTCCTTCAAACAGCAAACTGGAGTCCTCAGTTGATAGTGTGTCCATCTCACGGGCGAGACCTCAGAGCACCATCTGAAGGAGTCCCCAAAAGCTTACAGCTTGGCGATAAAAGTGAGATTCCTTACAGCTTAGCTGGTAATCATCAGCTTACATGCAAAGATGCAGCTCTGGCTATTACATTAAATGCTTATATTTCTAGTCATAAGTCTCAGAATGTTTGCTGATTGCTGGGAACTGGCCAGATTCCCATGCCCAGAAAGCTTCATGACTTACTCCCTTCCTTATCTGTTGGTTCCCAAGACCTGTTTTCAGTTTGTGCAGCTGGGCATGTAACTCCTTTCAGGCCGTCTGTTCAGTCAAAGGTCTAGTGTTGCCTCTGCAGTCAGAACAAGACTACTTCTTTCCCCAACAGAGGGCCTTGGCTGTCAGTTGGTGGATAAACAGAGATCTTTGGCTGCGTGGTTTCTCAGGGACCTTAGGTGGCCCAGATAGTACAGTGTCTATCAGGGGCAGGTGGTCGAGACTGTCTGTTTTCAAACATCTAAGAGGGTTCTCTGGGCCACCATGCAGGTGGTGAGGTCACTATGGTTGGGTAGGACATTTTACAGATGGACCTGTTGGAAGCACTCACATCCTTGAGTGTATGACTGTGTGCATTTGTTGAAATTCATTGAACTCGATGAAAAAGAGATGCATTCAGTGTGTGTAAGTTATAACTCAATGAACCCAAAGCCGGTGCCTGGTGACAACCTAGAGGTATGGGGTGGGGAGGGAGGGGCGATCAAAAGGAGGAGACACGTGTCTCCTTTGGCCTATGGCCGATTCATGTTCATATATGGCAAAAATTATCACAATATTGTAATTATCCTCCAATTAAAAATAAATAAAGTAAATAAATAAGAAAATTGAAGTAAAAGCATATCCTAAACACTAAACATCCAGAGTCCCACTCCCTGGGTTGCTCAGGCTGGTCGTCTCCAACCAAGCTACCCTCTTGACCTCTGGACTGATGCCGTTCTTGATTACCTTCCCTGGTAATTGGGAGCTGGTGTATGATGGCTGAGGGAGAGTTATATGTGTTTAGTGATGACAGTGGAACTGGGAGTTCTTTGACAAGCTGGGCCCCTGTCTGTTTTATTACCTAAAGCTGCTACTGTGGTTGCCAGCCGAGCAGCCACAGAGCTGTCACTCAGGTGAGCTCAGATCCTGTGAGGGGAGGCAACCAGCTGAGCCTGACAGAATCCACTGAGGCTGCCAGAGTTAGAGCTGCAGATTTTACAGAGGCCTGATGTTTTCAGAATTCCTCTCGTTTTACCTGCCGTATGAAGCGTGGAAAGATAATGCTTGAGACCTTGTTCTCTAAAATTTAGGTGCTGAGTGCTCATCTGAAGTGCAATGGCATCAGATTTTCATGAGCACTGGGTAGCTAAGACTTGGCACTATTCCTGACCAGCAGCAAACCTTGAGCAAGTCACTTCATTTCTCCAAGCCTCAGTCTCCCCATTGGTAAAATGGGTATGATAAGATCTGGCTCATGAAAGGGGCTGGATTTTGCTAACTCTCTCTGAATTACCTGTAGTTCAAGACTGGCTCCAGGACACTCTCCCCCTGGATGCATCTCAAGTAATATCACTGTCCCTGTCTCCCATCCCTTCCTGTGAAGTTCACATCCCTGATGGCCTCAACCACACTAAAGTGTGTTGCTTTGGACTCACCGTTGTTGAGTCAGGGGCTCTCCTCCATTAGAATGTAACCCTCTGTGGGTGAGGACCAACTTTTATAGTACCTTGTCAATCACACTGTCCTTGGTAACTGCATCATTACCTGGTTGAATTTTTTCCATAACACTCACCATTATCTGAAATAATCTATTTATCACCTGTCTCTCCCACTATACTGTAACCTTTTGTTTGCATTTACCTCCCTATCCCCTAGTATCTAGAAAGGTGGGTGCCATAGAAATCATGAGTTCTCAGTGACTATCTGGGAAAAGATGGGTATACCACTTCAGCATCCCCCAACTCCCAGCGTAGAGCTGAGCATACCTTGGACTCAGCATGTACTTTCTGGTCTGTTGGCTGGTTGATTGAATTATACGTAGAGCCAGCCCCTGTCAACAGATGGTCAGGCATGGGATTATGAAGGTCTCAGGTGTCTGGCCTGAATGAGGGACATGGCTGATTTTATGAGCTCATTTGTGGTTGCTGATTGTAGCAGTATCAACAGAAATGGCTTTGGTTACAAAGGACAGTGTCATCTATCACTAAGGTCTCTCTTGTCAATCTGCTTTCAAAACCGATTTTTATGAAAGAGGATTTTAATGGGAATGCCAGGCTTGTGAAGTGGGAGTCAAAGATAAAGATGGAAGGATGCTCTTGAGGCCTTTGTGTACCTATGAGTAATTTTTTTTTTTTAATTAAAGGCAAATTCTAAAGGGGGAATTGGCAGGTTTTATCCTCCCTTAGTTTTCAAGTAACATAAATCTTGTTTCCTCAATGAGATTCTAGGTTAGGCCATCAATTTCCTTTCTTTTTCTTTGTCATCATTGTTTATACCAGGATATTGAATATAGTTCCCTGTGCTATACTGTAGCCTTGTTTGTCCATTCTCTGTACAATAGTTTGCATCTACTAATCCCAAACTCCCAGTCTATTCCTCCGCCACCCACTCCCCATCTTGGCAACCAAGAGTTCTCTGTGAGTTTGTTCTGTTTCATAGATAAGTTCATTTGTATCCTCTTTTAGATGCCACATGTAAGTGATAATATTATTTGTCTTTCTCTGTCTGACTTATTTCATGTAGTATGATCATCTCTAGTTGCATCCATGTTGTTGCAAGTGGCTCAATTTTCTTTTAGGCAGAAATGCATTTTGTGGGAATGACCTTTGTCCCAGCCTATGTGATAAGACAGGACATTGCTGAAGTGCCACTGATGGTCAACAGGACCATGTCCAGTTCTTCCTTTAGGTCGCTGGGTCATTTTGCACCCCCCCAACCCCCCCCTCCCCGCCCCTTCCCGCCAAGGGTAGAAGTTTCCAGAATCAGTGAGCCTGCCTCTGGATCATCTCCTTCTCTTGGTATGTAGAACTTCTACTGCCTGACCCTGAATGATGTCAGTTCATACCCCTGAGACCACACAGCTCGTAAGTGATGGGGTGAATTTGGCCACTGGGCAGCTAGACAATGGACCCCATGGTAACCATCTATTATGCCATCCTGCCTTTCAGGAGAAAGGGAGTAGTGAGAGAACAGCACAGTCTCTTGGACCCAGGCTGGGCCCTTTCAGCCCAGGAAGTCTCTTCCATAGAAGCTATTACTTATCTGCACATGGCCTCTAACAGAAACCAAGTGAAACCCAGCAGGAACCAGGAGCATCCTAGGACATAGCTCCTGACTCCACCTGAACATGCAGGCAGGGTGTCTACAGAGCCAAGTGAGCTTGTTGGACAGAGCCTGTCACCTAGAGACAGAGATCTGTGAGTTGCAGGGGGAGCTATAGACTTTCTGGAGGAGGCAGATGGATGGATTTCAGAAGATGGGTGGGGCTTCACTGTCTAGAGAGGTTGGTGTCCTCAGAAAGTGTCCCAGCTGTTAAATCTAAGTGCCCGGGGGGAGGCAGGTGTGAGCATGGGGTGGGGACGGGGAAGGAAAGAGGGAGATACATTTGAATTCTTGTCCAGCCTCTTAGGTGACTTGGTCTCTCACCTCCAGCTGGGTCCTGTGCTCCCTTGGCACTCCAGGACATCCAGCATCAAACTGTCTTCTGATCAGGGTCTGGAGCCAAAACCATGCATCCATCATCAGAAAAGTGTCTGTGGATGGAGGGTCCAGGGCAGAGACTATCAGGGAGGCATCACCTGCATCTTTCTACTCCTGCCCAGATCCCATTTCTTTCACAGGGGGATGCTCTGAGCTTTCAGCATGGCTATGATCCCAGGACAAAACCAGGTACAGTCAGAGGACAACGTGCCTGCCACGGGGACTCTCTAGCTCTCTCCTACTGAACTTGTGATCCTGCCAAGATGGAGATGATAACATTCAGTTGTTTAAGATTTGAAATAAAATTAAACTTTGCTCCACTGGATTAGAGAATCTCCAAGAAAATTCACAGAAAGAAAGAGATTAAAATGAGAAGCATCCCCTCATTCTCAGCCAAGGCTGGTCCCTCCAGTCACAGTGTGTGAAGTGGAGACTGTCAGGGGTGGATTCTCCGGCTCTATTTCCTATTCCTCCACTCCTTTTAGCCATAAAAATACACTTTTAAGTGGTTTTGCTCTTGAATGCTTTCCTCTCTATTGTTGAAAATGACAATGCCGAAAAACAAGGGGAAAAAATATATATACACCATATCCTGGAAAATTGCATGATCTGGTGTTGCAAAAACCTATATTTAGTGCTTCACTGGAACTCTCCTGGTCCAGAGCCACAGTAATCAGTATAATTTCCCATAGGAGACGTATTTAAGAGAGATCTAAGTGTTCTGTCTTTCTCTGGTGTTGCTGATGATGACAATAATACAAAAATGCTAACTTTCTAGGCATGGTGTAAACCCATTTAATCCTTCCAACAACTTATGAGCTGCTACTATCTTTTTCTCTTCCTCCACACTGTGCACATGTAAGATCCTAGTTCCCTGACCAGGGATTGAATCCACACCCCCTGCCTTGGAAACATAGAGTCCAAACCACTGCACCAGAAGGGAAGTCCTTTTTCCCCCCTGTTTTTGGCTCTGCCTAGTGGCATACGGGATCTTAGTTTCCCGATCAGGGATTAAACCTGAGCCCCCTGCATTGGGAGTGTGCAGTCTTACCTGCTGAATCACCAGGAAAAGTGAAAAGTGGACACAGTCATGTCCGACTCTTTGTGACCTCATGGACTGTAGCCTACCAGGCTCCTCCATCCTTGGAATTTTCCAGGCAAGAGTACTGGAGTGGGTTGCCATTTCCTTCTCCAGGGGATCTTCCTGAGCCAGGGATCAAACCCAGGTCTCCTGAATTGCAGGCAGATGCTTTACCTTCTGAGCTACCAGGGAAGCCCGGACCAGCAGGGAAGTTCCTATCATTATTTTTCAAAAGAGATCACTCAGGTTCAGAGAGATTGGGTAGGCAGTTAAGGTTCCCCAAGTGGGAGATTTCACCTGACATTCACACCCAGGTTCACCTGATTCCAAGACCATGAATCTTTTGCCATTACACTGCCAGCCATTGTCAAGTAGAATGGCCACTGCTTTAGCAAAGAATTCCCCACCTCTCTCTAACCTGGTGATGTTTTCAGAACATGATATCAATAGCAATTAATTCATAAAGTCACCAATCTCTTTCAGAAAATCCACTGATCAAGAATTATTACCTTGTAAGTGACACATTTTTATTTAATTACGAACGCTCTGGAGATGGCATGTAATTTCATGCTACATCTCCTTGGCTTGCTTACTGCTTTAAAGCAACTATATCACTGAAAGGATTTAAAAGAGAAATGGCTCCAGGGGATATAAAAATCCTTAAATGCGTGCATCTAAATAAACTGGTCACACCATTAAAGGACAGAAAAAATATTATTAAGCAGTTTGTAATTAAAGTATTGATTCCTTCTGCATGAATTAAAAAGCAAAAAAGTATTAATTAACAGTGAATATATGAGATTAGGCTAGGAAGATACTGAAGTGAAGCACTCAATTCAGTGCTGAGTAGTCTGTTGTTTTCCATTTAGAAGGTTTATACTTGAGGAAGAATTATAAAAAGACAAGTTAATGTTTCTACTCGAAGCTGGAATTGTTTTACTTAAGAGTTGGGGGTCTTTTTTGGCATTTCTGTGAGTTTCTGGAGCTGCAGGGTTGGGGTGGAGGGGGAGCAAGAGAGCATGGTCGGTCACCACCCTTCTCTCTGCAGCAGACAGCCCGCATCCTACCCTTGTGAAGCACTGTGTTGCAGCCCTGCCAGTGCTGCAGCAAGTTCTGCCTGCAGACACCCTTCTCCCTGCTGCCGTGCTGCCATTGGGAATTCTTGTCTTCTTTGGGGCCCCTGGCTGATCTCTTTAGCTTGTTGTCTTTAAAAGTAGCTGTGTCTTCCTGCAAATTGGTGTGAGTGAATTCAGCAAGATAATCAAGTGGTCATAAAAACTACAACCAATTTAACTTTATAAAATCAGCTGTTCTCTTTTCCCTGTTATGGTGGTTGCCCACGGGGCTTCACTGAATTTGTCATATTCCTACTGGTCCCGCTGAGAAATAAAGGTTGTGCTTAAATGGAATTCACGTGGCAGAGATATTCAATTGTATGTGGAAGGACTTTATTGAAGTATTGTTCATTTATAATGTTTTGTTCATTTATGCTGTACAGTAAAGTGTTTCAGTGATACCTATGTATACATATTGCTTTTCATATTCTTTTCCATTAAGGTTTATTACAAGATATTGAATATAGCTCCTTGTGCTATTCAGTACGACTTTATTGTTTATTTATTTTACTATTATTTTATTTATTTATTTTAATTTTTATTCTAAGATTTATTACAAGATATTGAATATAGCTCCTTGTGCTATACAGTAGGACTTTGTTGTTTATCTATTTTATTATTATTTTATTTTATTTATTTTAATTTTTATTTTATATTGGAGTATACTTAATTTACAATGTGCTAATTTCAAGTGTATAGCAAAGTGTTGAGTTATACACATACATATATCTATTCTTTTTCCATTTAGTAATTATAGAATAGTGACTAGAGTTGCCTGCACTATACCATAGGTCCTTGGTTATCTATTTTAAGCATAGTAGTGTGTATACGTCAATCCCAAACTCTTAGTCTCTCTCTCCTTCTGCTCTTCCCTGCTGGCAACCACACATTTGTTCTCCAAGTCTGTGAGTTTCTGTTTTGTAAATAAGTTCATTTGTAGCAACTTTTTTTGACTCTGCATGTAGATGGTACAGTCTGTCTTTGTCTGACTTATTTATCCTAGTATGGTGATCTCTAGGTCCATCCATGTTGCTGCAAAATGGCATTATTTCATTCTTTTTTGTGGCTGAATACTATTCCACTGTATACATGTACCACATCTTTATTCATTCACCTGTGGATGAACATTTAGGTTGTTTCAATGCCTTGGCTCTTGTGAATAATGCTGCTATGAACATATGTGTGCATGTATCTTTTTGAATTACAGTTGTTTTTTTTTTTTTGGTGCACAGTTTTTTTTTTTTTTGGCTGTGTCACACAGCTTGTGGGATCTTAGTTCCCCAGTCAGGGATCAAACCTGTGCTCCCTGCAGTGGAAGTTTGAAATCTTAACTACTGGACTACCAGGGAATTTCCTCAAATTAAAGTTTTGTCTGGACATATGCCTAGGACTGGTGTTGCAGGATGATATGGTGCTCTGTTTTTTTTTTTTTAAGAAACCTCCATACTGTTCTCCACAGTGGCTGCACCAACTTACATGCCCACCAACAGTATTGGATGGTCCCTTATCCCCCTGATGTGGAAGGATTTAGTATCCTGCAGATTATGCAGTCCATTTACAAACTCTTAACTCAATGTTGTAGAAAGATGCCTATATAATCAGAAAGAAAACAATAAGAAACATTCTGCAGGTGGAGTAGAGTGAGGTGGCTGCTACGGGGGAGGCCTACACCCCAAAGGTGCTGGGGCAACCAGGAATAGTGTTTATTTATAGTGGAAAAGAGTCAGCCATGCACGCAAGAGAACTGGGAGAGTCATGCACGGTGGCTGCCAGGCGGAAATGGCCCCTTCAGCAGAATGATCCTGGGGCTGCTGCTGCTGCTGCTGGTAAGTCGTTTCAGTCGTGTCCAACTCTGTGAGATGCCATAGACGGCAGCCCACCAGGCTCCCCCGTCCCTGGGATTCTCCAGGCAAGAGTACTGGAGTGGGTTGCCATTTCCTTCTCCAATGCATGAAAGTGAAAAGTGAAAGTGAAGTCGCTCAGTCGAGTCCGACTCTTAGCAACCCCATGGATTGCAGCCTACCAGGCTCCTCCGTCCATGAGGTTTTCCAGGCAAGAGTACCGGAGTGGGATGCCATCGTCTTCTCCAGATCCTGGGGCTACCTCTAAGTAAATAGGGGCTAAGGAGGTGCTGAAAAGAGATGCATTTTCTTGTCAAGGGAACTTCAGATACACAATTCCTCTGAGGGGCAGGGACCTCTGAAGAATTCATACATGATCCCTATGAGAGAGTTGTCTTTAAATCCTGGCCAAGCCCAGAGAGCTCTGATGCAGGGCATCAGAAGATGATAAATGGGACAAGGACCTCCCTGCCTCCTCCCATCTCCTTCCTCCCCTGACTCTAGTGCCTGAATGGGTAGATACCTTAAGTAGCAAAGCAGATGGAGTCATAAAAGGGAAAGATGGAGACCCAGAGAAACCCACCTAACTCCTCACTTTCCTTTTCTGCCTCCAGCCCCTGGCCAGCAATGTGCATGAGCTGGGAGAAAAGGAGCTTCCATTTTCACTGAGAATGAAGTTTGTGACTATTACAGGGAATCCTGCATATTTCATATTGAACTGAGAGTATATTCATGGCTTGAAGCTATGGGGCCTCTGTCTTCCTGGGGGTGTCCAATGGGTTATGTGAGCACTGATTGGTTTGAACAAGCAGGGGGCTGGGGGGGGGGCAGTTTTATAAATTCATCCCAGAATCCTGTGTCTTCAGTAAACTGGTCTCACAAACAGGTTCTTTGGTCCCTGTTCTGTGCCAGGAGTTAAGCTAAGGGCCTCAAGCATCTCTTCCTACTTCATCCTTCTCACAGGAGGCCCATAAGGTGGATTCAGTCCATCAGTGAATACTCTGGCTCTCCAATATGCAGGGCCCTGGGCCTCAGCCAAACTGTACGGATCCCTTTGCTCCAAGCTTTAAACACAGTTGTACAATTGGATGCCATCACCCCACAAACAGAATGCATGAGCTTCCCTGGAAGAGTCTGAAATGTTCTTATTTTGTGTTTTTTTTTTTTTCATAAAGTATGAGAGGATGGATGAGTCTTCCTGGGATGCCCAGCTGCTTCTGTGCCATGGGGCTCAGCTGGGTTCTGAGCCACTGGAGCAATTGGTTTGCATGGCAGGGATTGTACTCTCTGCCTCTTTCTATTAAGTCCAGATTTAACTGGCTAGACAAAGTGGCTGGAGACTCTCTCCCCTCCTACCAGGCAGGGTGCCATCCTGACAGGTGGGCACCATGGGGCAGATGCCAGGGAAATAGGAGGTCTGAGGAACAGGGTCCAGACAGCTGCCACTGAGCATCAGCAGAGCCCTTGGGGTTGAGCCCCTCCCACGTGATGGCAGCTGAGCAGTGAAGTCTGCAGGCCCTGAGGCGTCACCCCGCACACCCTCCCCCTCTCCCCCACTGCATCTCCTTCTCAAGTAGCTGCTGCCTCTGGCTCCTGGTGACATTTTATGGTTGGATTGTCTTTGGATTGGACTTATTGCTCATTAAGAAGATAGATCCTCTTAGTCGGGGAGGGGTGCCAGGACCAGATGCTGGCAAGTCAGCTGTTGCTCCCTCCATGGCTGAGGAATCTCGAGCCTGTTTTTGTGTGATCCAGAAACCCATGTTCATTCACTTGCCATTGAGAAAACCCTCACAACCCACATACTCATCATGCTTGTCCTCAGATGCACATTCTAACATGAGTTCTCTCCCAACTGATGGATGAGGTAGACTCAGTTTGGACCAAAGCAGTTCTTTTCCTCCACAGCGGTGACTATCATTTTGGTTTGCATGCTCAAAACGATTACTATAATATCCTCAGTGCTGTCATAGTATCAGACCCCATTTTTGTGGCTTCTTACGAATTGCTCCCAATGAGATGAAGTTTGTGTTAATTGTAGAGATGTCATCACAGGTACTTTTTGTTCCTCACTTAGTTCCAGTATAAGAAAATTTGGAGGAAGCATGTCTTTTGACCCAAGAATCTTAAAAACAAAAATCTTTGCTATGTCTTCAAACAACTTTTAAGATTTTCTCTGTTAGAAATGTAAATGGAATAATTCATACCCTATCCCTTCTTGCTTTGACTTCCAGGAAGCTCAGCACCGTATTTGGAGACTAATTTTAATGACTGTATGGCAATAAAGTATCTTCCCTGGGTATTATATTCTGGTTATACCATTTTAACAATTTTTCTGATTCTGATTTTCAAATTGTATTTCTATGCTAGTTTACTGAATCTGTATATATAGCAAGTTGCTGCAAATCCTTTATGGAAGTGATGCAGGAAATATATAAATACACAGAGCAAGATAAAAAGATGGATCTCTCTTGATCTCAGTTTCTTTTTGAGTTTTTGTTCAGTCACCATCATATCCGATTCTTTGTGACCCCATGGGCTGTAGCATGCCAGGCTCCCCCTGTTCTTCACTATCTACCTGAGATTGCTCAGATTCATGTCCATTGAGTCAGTGATGTTATCTAACCATCTCATCCTCTACTGTCCTCTTCTTTTACCTTCAACCTTTCCCAGCATCAGGGTCTTTTCCAATGAGTCAGCTCTTTGCATCAGGTGGCCAAAGTATTGGACCTTCAGCTTCAGTATCAGTCCTTCCAACGAATATTTGGGGTTGATTTCCTTTAAGATTGACTGGTTTGATCTCCTTGCAATCCAAGGGACTCTCAAGAGTCTTCTCCAACATCACAGTTTAGAAGTATTAATTCTTCGATGCTCAGCCTTTTTTATGGTCCAACTCTCACATCTGTACATGACTACTTTACTGGAAAAACCATAGATTTGACTAGACAGACCTTTGTCGGCAAAGTGCTGTCTCTGCTTTTTAATATGCTGGCTTTTTGAGACACAATAGCAATAGATGACACATTTGACACAAAACACCTTGCACAATTTTAAAGTAGGTGGCCAAGAACTGGCTATCTAATTTTTTAAATAGTTAAAAAAATTTTTTTCATTTTTAAGTTTAATTTTAATATCAGGTTCATTTCTTATTTTTTACATTTTTTAATAGAAGTATAGTTGATTTAGGTGTACAGGAAAGTAAATTATATACATATATACAGATACATATTTTTTCTTTTTCAAATTCTTCATTGTAGATTATTATAAGATATTGAATATAGTTTCTTGTGCTATACAGTAAGACCTTGTTGTTTGTCTATTTTATATATAGTAGTTTGTGTATGTTAACCTTAAATTTCCAATTTATCTCTTCCCTTCTTTCCCCTTTGGTAACCATAAGTTTGTTTTCTATGTCTGTGACTGATTCTTGAACTCTGAAACCATATTAAGGATGTAAAAATGTCCTGAGAGGAGAGACAGAAATCTGGGGAGAGGGATGCGCTTGAGATGATTCCACTGCTCTTTGTCCCAGTTGACAAAGAACCTTAACTTCCCACTTCGTGTCAGATCTGCAGCAGGGGGCGCTGTGACTCCCTCCTCATCCCTGTAGACATGGCCATGGGTCCACTGTCCAGCTGCTGTGTGAGAGCTAAGTAGGGCGGTTGCAGTCAGGCAAGCTTGCCTTCCAGAATATTCAGCACACAGGCTGTGAGGTTGTTTCTTATGGGCTAGAAGGAAGTGAGCTCTCTGAAAGGAGGGTTGGCCCAGAGCCGTTTAATATTCTGCCCCAAAGACCACCTTGGGGAATGGTGGATCGCACCAGAGAGGGCCAATGTGGTAGGTCCATGGACATCCAGAAGTAGGAGTGGGCTTGGCCAGACGAAGGATGAGGCACTGGCAAGACCACAGCACCCGCCAGCAGAGAAGTCGTGAACTGCTGCTGCTGCTGCTAAGTTGCTTCAGTTGTGTCTGACTCTGCAACCCTATGGACAGTAGCCCACCAGGGTCTTCTGTCCATGAGATTCTCTAGGCAAGAATACTGGAGTGGACTGCCATTTCTTTCTCCAAGAGGTCGTGAGAGCACCCATCAAAGAGCAGACAGCTCTAGCCCTTTCCAGGCCAAAGAGGGAACCTCTACCCTTTGATCATACGGTGGTAGGAAGCCCTCCCTGTTCACCTTTTCTGTCTTTTCCACCACTCTGAGGATGGGGAGGGGGCTCCCCATCCCGGCTCCGATAGGAGGGCAGGATGGACTTTCAGGACAGATAAGAAAGAAGTCCCAGCCCCCTCTCACTCACCCTCCATTCTCCCCCCTCCTCCCTCATCCTCCGTCCCTCGGCAACCCTCTCCTTCATCCCCAGCACATCCTCGGTGAGACAGGGTAGACTTAACATTCACCTAGGTTCCACATTTCTCTTACTTTATGGGCCTGGGCATTCTGATTTCTGCATTGTGACTGTGTGTGAGAATTTGCTGTCCTGGAACATTTTACTTCCTAAGAAGATTTGCTACTTTATACTTATGTCCAGGAGCAGGGAAAAAGCCCTTCAAATCCACTCCTATCCTCCGGCCTTGACCCAAGTTCATCAATTTGACAAGAGGCATCACAGGCAAAAATAACATATGCTTTCTGACGTATCCCATGGGTCCTGCGTGACCAGTGTGCTGGTTTTCACCATGCCCCACCCCCGTATTTGCTACAGAAAACCTGGATCAGGACCCAATCCATGCCTGTCCTCTTGTCTCGCATCAGAGCGTTTGCTTTTAGAGTTGTGATATCAAGGGCCAGCCTTAGGCAAAAAATGCTCTTTGAGTCCTTCCTCCCTCATCTCTTGTGACCTTTCTAATTTCTACTCTCCTCTCCTCCCCTCTCCTCATGTATCTCCCCTGTGGCTTGTCAAGATGCCCTTTGCACTATGGGGGCCACTCGAGTCCTGGTCTGAGAATCTTGTGACAGTGCGGTCTGACTCTGAGCCAGGCTGATACTCCTCGGTCTCCCAGCAAATGCAGGGTGCTCGGCTGCCCATTTCCTCCACATTCACACATCCTAAGGACTCGGCTCCTCCACATTCCTTTGTTCTGTTAGCTGCAAGGTCTGAAGCATCTCCTTCTGATTCAGGTCAGAACGGCATCCCCAGGAACAGGCTTCATGCCAGGTCCTATAGGACCCTGCCATCAGAATTGTGTAGTGTTGAGTCAACTCCTAGGCAGATTGATAAGAAGTACAGAGGTCCCCAAGGAGAGAGGGGTCTGGAATTCTCAAGGAGGAAGAAAGGACAAACTTTTTTTCCCTCTACATTCCTTAGGATTATATAACAATAATGTATCCTGCTTGAGGACAGTATATGGAAAAAAACCTTCTGGCTAATCCTATTATTTTAAAATGTAAAGTATGGGAGTAGATCTAGTGAGGTCTTTACAACCTCCAGACATTCTTTTGATTCACTGTAATAACTAATTAGAGAGTATATAACTCCATTGCTAACACTAGCAAGGGGGTACTCTTTCTGCCGCCTTCTGACGCCTATGTCAGAAGCTTTCTCTATCTCCTTTATGCTTTAATAAAACTTTATTACACAAAAGCTCTGAGCGATCAAGCCTCTTCTCTGGCCCCGGATTGAATTCTTCTCTTCCAGAGGCCAAGAATCCCGGTGTCTTTTTGTGGTTCAGCAACAACATTTCAGTGTTCCAAGAGCTCACCAGATAGTGGGGGAGACTGAAGCTCTATGGTGATGCAGCATGTCCTGGGCCCCACAGTAACAAGGATGGGAGCCAGGACTGGAACCCACTGCCAGTCTGAGGCCAACACTTCACTCTTCACACCACATAACTGCTTCCTCCAGACTTAGATGAAAGGCAGCAAGGAAAGGAGGTGCTGGGGACACTGAGTTCTATTCTTCAGCTGGTCTTTGCGGGAGATGACTCCAAGGACGAGAGAGGATGGAGGCAGCCTGAAGGTGGAGAGAAAGGAAGGCTGAGTTCTTCAACAGGAAGCCAGGAGAGAAAGGGTCCACAGGGCTGGCCAGGGTGCCAGAGGGGCTCTTTGTTGGCCATGCTACTCATTTCTGATGTTAGGACACTAGGAGGAGTGACGTGGGCCTCCTGCTGCCCGCGTGGTAGGATCTGTTTGTGCACATCAGCGTCTGCTTTCACACTTGGCTGGACCTCAAGCATGTCCTGGGCCAGGGCTCACAGATTTGGGAGAAGAAGCATAGGGATCTGGGGAAGTGAGAACTGGATGTGCCAGAGCAGCGTCATCCAGTAGAAACTCAGTCTGGGAGGTATGTGCATAGTCTGAAAGTTGTTAGTAGCCAGAGGAAAATAGTGAAAAGGAATAGGCAGAACTAAATATAAAGTATATTTAATATTAATATACACTATATATTGTATATATATGCAATCTACATAACATATAAATATGTATATTTAATATACATGTATATTAGATGAATTATTAATACAATGCTGACATTCCCTGATTTACTGCACTTTGCTTTCTTGTGTTTCCCAGATAGCATCTTTTTATAAATTGAGGATTTGTGGCCACCCTGCTTTGAGCAAGTCTATTGGCACCATTTTTCCAACAGCATCTGCTCATTTTGTGTCTCTGTCACATTTTGGTAATTGTCACAATATTTCAAATGTTTTTAATATGATTGTATTTGTGATGAAATCTTTGTTTTCACTACTATGGCTTGCAGGTGATAGCTTTTTTATGGAGTAAAATATGTGTGCTGTTTTAATTAAGGTGTACACTTTTTTTAGACACAATGCTATTGAATGCTTAATAGACTACATACAGTGTATATATAGCTTTTATATGCAATGGGAAACAAAAAAATTCATGTGATTGGCTTTGTTGAAATATTTGCTTTATGGTGGTCAGCTGAACTGCTATATGGTGGTGGAACTGAACCTGAAATATCTCCAAGATATGTCTTTATATCAAAAATTTTTTCAATATGTAATGAGATTACATTATAGTGTATATTATGTTAATGAAATACTTTGCTATTTGTTTGGTACTAACTGTCAGAGTTGGTATGTATCTTATGCTTGCTTGGACCAGCCAGATTTCAAGTGCTCAAAGCCACATGTGGTCAGTGGTTATCATATTGAACATTGTATTATTGGATGTAGCCATTCTAGAGAAAACCCAAGGCTAAGGTTGGTATAGTGGAATAGCCTTTCCTCATTGAGGGTCTGGAGCCTCACAGGGGTCCCTGGGGTCAGGGATTTGTCCAGTGGGGAATGACCTTCAGTGGCCCAGGGATGAAGATGGGATACATTTCAGTGACACCAGAGGTCAACACTGATGAAGCCAAAGCAGCTGGAGACCCTGGGCATCCATCCCATCCCCAGCCCTGGCCTGTGATCCTGCACCCACCTTCTCTGGGTGATGGCTGGTCCAGCTCAACTCCAAGCCTCAGGACTGTGGCAGACACTCTGGAGGGGAAAAAACAAACTACCCATTTCAAATCTTATCACAGGTCCTGCCTTCCCAGAGGTCATATCTAACACTTCATTTCCTCACTGTGCAGGTTTTGACATCCTCTGTCATACCAGCCTGGGAGACAGTATTTGTGTGATTTCTTCTGCTCCAGCTGCCTTCCAGTTGTGTTCACCCAGGGAGGTCCAGGTGGGCTGAGCCCACAGGGAGCTGCGGCCCTGGGGAGGGTGTCTTAGAGGCAAGGTTCAGCTTCCGCCTTGACTGCGTGGCCTTGGTGTGTCTAATACCTTGGCTAGGATGTGGGAGTCTGATGATGCTGGGAGAAGGTAGATTAAATTCCCTTCTGGCTCTGACTTTATTAAGCTTCTGTGATCTCTCCCTTCCTCTCTTCTCTCTCTCTCTTATACACACATACACACACACACACACACACACACACACACACACACACACACACACAAATGGCTAAGTTGTCCATGATGTTTGGGAGTCAGTGTGATATTTGTGAGCACCCCACCCCACCCTACCCCACACCTCTTTTTGGATTCTTTTCCATCTTTCAGCAGTTTCTCCACAACCCAGCACATTCTAGTGTTGCTATATCCCATGCAGGCAGAGGGAAAACAACTCAGGCAAACCCATGCCTATTTAAGACCCAGATGAAGTCTAATAAATCATGGTTCCTTAACACACTCTGGATTTTTCATATGCAAGCAGAATCCCCAAAGTTCTCTCTCTGGACAACATCACTCACCTCATCTCCCATCCACTTCTGCCATCCTAAAAGTACCCTAGCTGGTCTTCATTCTACTTTGAAGTTTCTCCCTCCACAACTGAAAAAGCCAGTCATTGTCCACCCAGGGCTATTTCACACCAGGACTAGCCACGCAGGTCATGCAGTTGTGGACCAACTGATGGATGTGCCTGTCTCCTCACTGACCAGGAGCTTCTCCAGGAGAAGCACAGTTTGTATTAATTTCATCCCCTCAGACCCAGAACTGGGCAGACTAGTATGTGTTTCAACTAGATGTCGGTGTTAGGGAACTAATTTTATACCTCCTAAGATGATTTCATCTTAGGAAATGCAGGAGGAAACAATGCCTAATCCAAAGGTATGCCTTGCAGAAGACTGGACATGAGGCATCTCACAGGGAAAGCATATTTGAGAGACCTGGTGAATCCTGTGCTTTTCTAATTATAGATCATTAGGAGAATATATGTTTGATCCCTGGGTTGGAAAGAGCCCTGGAGGAGGGCATGGCAACCCACTCTGGTATGCTTGCCTGGAGAATCCCATGGACAGAGGAGACTGGTGGGCTACAGTCCGTAGGGTGGCAACGAATTGAATCGTACATGACTGAAGCGACATAGCATGCACACACACGCACACATGGAGAGTATGTAAAGAACTCTCTGCTTATTTGATGATTAAAAATTAAAAGGATGGAGATTTGTTAAGAATCTGCCTTGCAATGCAAGGGACGTGAGTTCGATTCCTGGATGGGGAACTAAGATCCCACCTGCTGCATGGCAACTAAGCCTCTGCCCTGCAACTACTGAGCCCAGGCACCCTGGAACCTGCATGTCACAACTAGAAAGAAGCTCACACACCACAACTAAGGCCTGATGTAGACAAGTAAATAAACAAATGTTTTTAAAAAGGATACTCAGTTATATTTTTTCTAGAAAAAATATTCATGCAAGTTTGTATCATTGTAATAGGATTTAGAAGCAAACTACACTTTTTGTACAGGCAGGGAACCAAAGAGGGATTTGTCCCCTAAGTTTTTCACACATATGTAGAGGTAAACTCATTTGGGAGATTTGAGAATGATAATATTTTCAGGGGCAATGTCTCAGTACAATGGAGGTCTGGAGGAATTCTAGAAAGTGCAGGGTCAGACTTCAAGTCATTGTGAACTTGCTGAGTGAACATCACTGAATTAATTGAGAGGTTTTCATGATCATGTCCCCATCATGAATTATACCTGCATCTCATATTCACAAGGATGCACTGTTCTTCTGTTTTAGAAAATGGTTTTTCATTTTGCATTGGAGTGTATATTGGTGAAAGCAAAATTTAGAATTCCTGGGCTGCTAGAAAGCGACTGATGGTTCTTATGACTCAAGAGTGGCTCATGATTGCTGCTGAATGTCAAGAAGGGAAGAAGCACATATTGATTTGTTCTCTTTCAGATGACTTCCTGAAGTTTGAAATCAGCCACCTCCTAGCAGGGTTACTGATGCTGTGATAGTTTTGTTCTTTAGATGGTGTTTTCATTGTATGAGTGCCCCAAGAAAAGGCAACAGAGAAAAAGAAGACTGGTGGCAAGAAATCCCTGTGGTATTAAGAGATGCAGTCTCAGCTTAGCACAACTGATGGGAGAGGGGAAGTCTGCTCCATCCCAACCTACTTGTGAATTTCCCATCATCCTCAGCACAGGGACCTGGACACCTGCCTCCCTGGATGCCAGCCTGCCAACAGGGTCTTGCCACAACAGGAAGAATAACTGGAAACACACAGTTCTTCTTGTGTGGACTCAAGTAAGACTCAGTGTAGCCACTTCAGAGATGAAGGAGAGAGTTAATCCTTGAATTACACCGAGGAGCGGTGTTCCTTCCCAAAGCCCAGAATGGATCCCACTCTGGCTGAATAAAGCTATTAGATGGGTGAATTCATTGTTTTAGCCAAGTAGATAATTCTCTAGCACTGAAGGAATGATCACTTTGGGTTTATGTTCTATTTCACACAATGTGCAAGGGTTTATAAGTTAGAGTGTTAATTAAATTTTTATTACTTGATATAAATCGATGTTTCTAAGTGCTTTCTGTAGGTGTAAGACAGCCTTTTAAAGAAAATAACTCCATACTAGAAGCTGCCCAGATCAGCATCCAGCAGCATCTTGACCATCAACAGGTTGAAATTTCTTTTGGGAGGATTGGATGAGTCACATGCTGGTATTTGATTGACAGGTTCTCTCTAGGAAAAGTTGCAGCAGGGAGTGTAAGTGGGGCTGGGTGTTTGAGCCTGCATTTCCCCAGCCAAAATAGCTACATATTTCCAGGGAATAAGTAGTAAGAAAGGTTGCAACCCCCTGACCAGCACTAGTCTGGGAGGGTACCTCTCGGGCGCTGTGTGCCTGTCTCTTTTTTAGGGCAAGACTACTGTTTCCATCCTCAGGGACTCCTGGGCCAATTCCTCCATGTGATATATGTAGTTTCCTAGCCTGTAAACAGGCTGCAGGGTCTGCTTGGCTGATGTTTCTATATTCAGCTGCTTTTGTTGCAGCTGGGAGGTAAAGACAATGAATATGCTGGCAAAGATTATATTTTAATCTTTAGGGTAAAACTAGATCCCCTGGGCCTTTATGTTTGTAAAAGTAAATGTTTCTGAAGTAGGAAAAGAAAAGACCTACGACTAGCTCACCAGGAGCCAAACCAATCATCCACAGCTCCATTCAATTTGGCAACATTTATTTGTCATAATCCCCTTGAGACTGATCTTCTTAAGACTAAATATGTGTTTGTTCCTAATGTGTGGTTACTGTACTTTTTCCCAGGGCAAGGATCCCATTGTCAGCCTTTCTTTGGGGTCATAAGATAATTTAAAACAAGACAAAGTCTCACTTGGTTCACAAGTCCTAAGGGGTGTCATTCATATCTTGATGTTCATCTGGGCATCTTAGGTACAGAGCACCAATATCTCTTGTCTAGCTCCAAAGTGCAATTCTGGACATGGCTCAGGCCCAGTACCACTCAGTTGCAGGCAACTTCTAACACCATCACTAACAGGGAGTCTGCCAATGTGTCTGAAGTCGGCCTGCCTGTGACTGGCACCTGTCACTTGTCACACATTTACCCTGGGGACTTCCCTCCCATCTCCTTGTGAGCTCCTGGCATCTTGGGACATTTGCTATGGCATCCTGGAACTGGAGTAACTGATGCTATCTCAGACAAATCATCTGAATGATATAGATGACACGTCAATTAAGTGTAAAGCAAAATATTCTGAGGCAAAGGGGCTTGTTATCATATATGGCTTATTTAATGATAAGAATTTGTAGAGAAAAATTTGGTAAACTTACCTAATCCTGGAGCAACTCTGACTCCACCTTTTCAGTTCTGGACTAGATGTCCAAGCGCCTGATGGAGCTCCACTCTGCACTGTTGCCGTATTGCAGCTGTGTAGTTGGTGAGTTCATTGGGAGTGATATGTACCCATATCTGGTGTGCGGTAAAATCTGTTTTCCCTCCCTTTTGTGGCACATGGACATCATGCTTCCTTGCTCCTTGCAGTTAGATTGTGATTACTTCTGAACCAAGAAATGAAGGTAGACACAATGGGTATTGATCTGAGCAGAGGCAATAACAAGCCCATGTGATTCTCTGAATGTCTCTTGCCTGCTTCACTGAGCTTGGAGGACTCCTATGGGTTTATGGAGCCATACAAAGTAGCCCGAATCATCAAAGTCTTGGGTGCCACTCAGCCCTACACTGAGCAAGAAATTATCTTCTGTTGTTAAAACCATTGAGATCTGGAGGATGTTTGTTACCACAGAGGATATGGGTCCTATCCTGATGACTGTCTTTAGAAGGTGCATTTGTACAGTGTGATGTGTGTGTGTGGGTATCAGCATGGAGGTGTATGCCAAGTAGGGACCAGTGAGAGTGAGTCCTCAAAGAACTTGTCATGGTTGGATGAAGATGCTGAACTATGCTAGAAAGGGTCTGGTTTTTCACTAGGACTAAGGGAAACCAGGATCTCCCCTAGTAGCTCAGCTGGTAAATAATCCGCCTTCTATGTAGGAGACGCTGGTTCAATTCCTGGGTCAGGAACTTCCCCTGGAGAAGGGGTAAGCTACCCAATCCAGTATTTTTGCCTGAAGAATCCCCATGGACAGAGGAGCCTGGCAGGCTATAGTCCATGGGGACCCAGAGTTGGACACAACTGAACGACTAAGTGCAAGGGAAACCATCGCTGAGAAATGTGTGCCTTAGAGCAGAAATAGAAACAGGAGGAGGGCTGTATGGAGATGTTCAAACCAGAAAAATGTGACGCATATATGGATCTTTGGTTCATAAGAAATGGGACTAATTTTTATGTTTCAAAGTTATGTTAAATGCAGTTTGAGGAGCCACTTTCCAAGGATGGTTCTTCAGACACATGTTCACATCCTCTTGAGACTTATCGTTATAATGTATTTGGGCTTGTCTTCAAACTGCCAGCACCTTTGCCAGAGGGCTTTCTTGAGTGACTAGAGAGAGTTCTGCCCACTGTCAGTGTTAGAATAACAACTCTGAGAGCATCTCTTAGCCAACGTGTGAGGAGTGGTGGCATGTAAATATGCTAGGTTTCCTGTGGTTTGTGCTTCCTAGAGTTCTAGTCACCAACAGAGGTGGCTTGTTGGAGAAGGTACCTGTTAAGGGCTGTCCTCTTAACTTGCTCACTTCTCCACTCCCCTGCTGGGGTATCCTGGAGTTACTTCCCCAATAGACTCCTTGTACTTAAATGCTTATCTCAGGCTGTGCTTCTGGGGGAATCCAAACCAAGACAGTTTTTGAGAATGACTATTCACATCTGCTGAGTTAAGGAAAAATAAGGATGAGGGCTTTTGCACATTCTTGCCTTGAAATGAGATGGTAATCATATAAATATCGGCTAATATTGGAGTTGTGCTCCATAATTTGTAAGGTCCTTTCAAATATAATCAACAATTACCTTGAAAAGTAGATTATATTTTCTTAATTTTATAGAACTATTGGAACATCTTCTAAAGTAGCACAGTCATAAGGAATCTGCGTGCCAGTACAGGAAATACAAAGAGACACAGATTTGATTCCTGCGTCGGGAATCACTGTTTCCATTGTTTCCCCATCTGTTTGCCATGAAGAGATGGGACCAGATGCCATGATCTTACTTTTCTGAATGTTGAGTTTTAAGCCAACTTTTTCACTCTCCTGTTTCACTTTCATCAAGAGGAACTTTAGTTCTTCTTTGCTTTTTGCCATAAGGGTGGTGTCATCTGCATATCTGAGTTTATTGATATTTCTCCCGGCAGTCTTGAATCCAGCTTGTGCTTCATGCAGTCCAGCATTTCTCATGATGTACTCTGCATGTAAGTTAAATAAGCAGGGTGACAATATACAGCCTTGATGTACTCCTTTCCTGATTTGAAACCAGTCTGTTGTTCCATGTCCAGTTCTAACTGTTGCTTCTTGACCTGCATACAGATTTCTCATGAGGCAGGTCAGGTGGTCTGGTATTCCCATCTCTTTAAGAATTTTCCACAGTTTGTTGTGATCCACACAGTAAAAAGCTTTGGCATAGTCAATAAAGCAAAAGTAGATGTTTGTCTGGAACTCTCTTGCTTTTTTGATGATCCAACGGATGTTGGCAATTTGATCTCTGGTTCCTCTGCCTTTTATAAATCCAGCTTGAACATCTGGAAGTTGATGGTTCACGAACTGTTAAAACCTTGCTTGGAGAATTTTGAGCATTACTTTGCTAGCATGTGAGATGAGTGCAATTGTCCGGTAGTTTGGCATTCTTTGGCATTGAAATGAAAGCTGACCTTTCCCAGTCCTGTGGCCACTGCCGAGTTTTCCAAATTTGCTGGCATATTGAGTTCAGCACTTTCACAGCATCATCTTTTAGGATTTGAAATAGCTCAACTGGAATTCCATCACATCCACTAGCTTTGTTTGTAGTGATGTTTCCTAAGGCCCATTTGACTTCGCATTCCAGGATATCTGGCTCTAGGTTGGTGATCACACCATCGTGGTTATCTGGGTCATGAAGATCTTTTTTGTATAGTTCTTCTGTGTAGTCTTACTGCCTCTTGTTAATATCTTCCTTTTCTGTTAGGTACATACTATTTCTGTCCTTTATTGTGCTCTAGTTTTCCCCATTCTGTTGTTTTCTTCTATTTCTTTGCATTGATTACAGAGGAAGACTTTCTTATCTTTCCTTGCTATTCTTTGGAACTCTGCATTCAATGGGTATATCTTTCCTTTTCTCCTTTGCCTTTAGCTTCCCTTCTTTTCACAGCTATTTGTAAGGCCTCGTCAGACAACCATTTTGCCTTTTTGCATTTCTTTTTCTTGGGGATGGTTTTGATCCCTGCCTCCTGTACAATGTCACGAACCTCCCTCCATAGTTCTTCAGGCACTCTGTTTATCAGATCTAATCCCTTGGATCTATTTGTCATTTCCTCTGTATAATTGTAAGAGATTTGATTTAGGTCGTACTTGAATGATTTAGTGATTTTCCCTACTTTCTTCAATTTAAGTGTAATATTGGAAATGAGGAGTTTATGATCTGAGCCACAGTCAGCTCCCAGGCCAGAATACTGAAGTGGATAGCCATTCCCTTCTCCAGGGGATCTTCCCAACAGAAGCTCTGTGTAGCTTTGGGGCTGGGCAATAGGATGTGAGGGATGAGGAACAGGAGTTGCAAGCAGTGCGGACTTTGTCACAGGTCACGTCTCTAACTCATTTCCAGAGTGGAGGGAGTTCAGTGCGAATGTTCATTCAGTCTCAGGAATTAAGTTTGATGAGTGTTGGTTCAGCATAAAGGAGAGGCATCTTGCTTCCCCTTCCACACACCTAGATTCATGAGCTTCTGAAGGACTTTCCTCTACCTGGATTCACTTCACTTGGGTCCTGGATTTTAATTTGGAATATACAGTCTCTCTACAAGCTCTTTAGGGCTGCTGAAACAAAATATCATAGACTGGGTGGTTTAAATGACAGATATGTGCTTTCCCACAGCTTTGGAGTCTGGAAGTTGGGGATCAGTGTGTTGGTGGATTGTTTCTCTGGAGCTCTGTCTTTGGCTTGTGGACAGTCATCTCCTGCCGTGTTCTCAAGTGTCTCTGTCCTAATCTCCCTCCCTTATAAAGACACTAGTCATATTGCATTGGAGCCCACCCATATGACCTAATTTCACCTTAATTACCTCTATTAGGTCCTATCTCCAAATATGGTCCTATTCTGAGGTACTGAGGTTAGGATTTCAACATAGAAATCTTAAGGAATACAATTCAGCCCACACACAATCTCTTTATCAACAGATAAGGGACTTGGAATTTTAATTCTGTTTGGAAGTTGAACCTCACTTTTTCTACCAGCCCCAATGGGTTGGAAGCAACTTGATAGCATTGTTGCCTCAATTTTTAAAATTTAGTAGATACTGATTATGCATCTCTTATGTGTCAGGTCCTACAAAGAAACATAGTTGACAGAGGGTCATGATATACTGGTGATGCTGAAAAACGCAGCTTCTGTTCTTTGGTGCAGAATAGAGACATGAAGACAGAGTTTTGGAGGAGTAGGAAGGGGTAGTTTTATTACTTTGCCAAGCAAAGGGGGTCACAGCAGGCTAATGCTCTCAAGACTGTGCCCCTCATCCTGAAATATAGGAAGGGTCTTATAGTTTCAGGGTGGAAAAATAGAGCTGTAGATAAGGATCTGGGGCTGATGTAGTCTTGCATTCTTCTTTTCTCCTGGAGACATTGAAATCATTAGGGCTGGCATCAGGTGGTTCCAGAACACGTTTGGGTAGTCCTGGAGCTTATCATCCCATGACCTTCTTTCTGGAATGAAGAATGCTCATGAAAGAAAGAGTATTAGGGAGTGTTGTCTTGGAGAAGTAAACATCAGATGTGTAGTACAACTTTAGCTAGAGGGCAATCACTATCAGAAATTAAGAAAGAGAGGGGGAAAAAAACATCCATAGAAGACCTGCTGGATTGGTGGAAAGAATAAGGGCTGAATAAGGGCTAACCTCGGAGAAGGCAATGGCAACCCACTCCAGTACTCTTGCCTGGAAAATCCCATGGACGGAGGAGCCTGGTAGGCTGCAATCCATGGGGTCGCTAAGAGTCAGACACGACTGAGTGGCTTCACTTCCACTTTTCACTTTCATGCTTTGGAGAAGGAAATGGCAACCCACTCCAGTGTTCTTGCCTGGAGAATCCCAAGGACGGGGGAGCCTAGTGGGCTGCCGTCTATGGGGTGGCACAGAGTCGGACACGACTGAAGTGACTTAGCAGCAGCAGCAGCAGCAAGGGCTAACCTAATGGTGGTGCTTCTGCTGTAGCAATGGGAGAGCGAGATGCAGTGATGCAGGGTGATGGAGCTATACAGGACTACGTTGAAAGATATGCCACTTCCTTTCCTCCTCTCTCTCCACCAAGTGTGTAGGATGTCCTCCGTGCAGCTTTCCTCTAAGTGTTCTGGTCCCTGGCCCACCTACCTGTATTCCTTCCTGCCATGTAGAATGTTTCAGTCCCTTTCCACCTGTGAGCCAAGATCAGCAGTAGTGAGGCTCTTGTGCTGCCAAAAGAAGTTAGAAGTTGGTGGAACTGCTGCCAGGGAGCTGCAGGCGAGGCCCGAGGCTAGCAGCCTAATGGGCTGAGAAAAGGACTTGGGGGCAGCACTGTGTGACCTCAGCTTTCAGGGCCTGTGAAAGATGCCCTGACAGGTAGGATGAAAGCTACCGTGTTGCTCTGAAAATGGGTTCTGGGCATAAACAAAGGCAGTGAGACTTTCTATTGCAGAATCTGCATCTTTGATTTCATGTTGGGATCAGTTTTGTCCAGAGGATAGCCAGAGTTGAGCCCTTTATGGGTTCAAGAAAGCTGAATCAACACAAGGTACTTTACGAAGGGAATTTAACGTGGGGAATTGCATATAATGTATGGTCTTGGAGGGCTCTAAAGGAGCAGAAAGGAAACACTGAGGTAGGACAGAGGTGAGTTTGTTAAAGACACTGTCCACTGCTAAGGATGGATGAAAAAAGTAAGAGAATGGGGTTCCATAATCCACTGGAGGTTAGGGTTAGAGAAGGCTCTGTGGAGCCAGGTGTACCCCAGCTGGAGCAGATGCCTTTGAACCTCAGAAGTTCAGAGGATAGTCTCTGGGAAGCTCAGACCTCTAAGGAGGGACCACTGCCTGGTTGGCACCTGGAGGAGTAATAACAAGGTGGGTTCTCTATGTACCCGAGTGAGCTGAGGGCTAGAACCACCTCTGCTGCAGAAATGTGGGCCTTTCCTGGGGCAATCCTGGCAGGACTAGCCATCAGAGCACATTTCTGCCCCAGTGCCTGTCTTCTGGTCTCCCGCTAGTGGCCCCTGGGGGCAGAAGCCAGCTGACAAGGGAAAATGCAGCTTTCAGAGTCCAGTCCTGGTGTCACAAGGTGGAGGGTAGAAGGTAGATTTGGAGCAGAGACCATTCGTAGTAACTGACATAGTCCTGGACCAGTCCAGCCCTGGGTCTGTGCATCTTGACTTGTTACTAAGGCAAAGTCTCTGTTGCTCAAGGACAAAGCCAGAGGAGACCAGAACTGCAACGTGAAGGTCAGCCTAGGGAAGAGTTTTCTGGCCTAGTGAGAGGAATATAGATTTAGGCATTGCCCTACTGTGGCTTCCATGTGGGTTTCCACTGTTCATGGACAACATGAAATTGTACGTGGCATTCAATGCCTCTAAGCCCTCATTTCTTCATCTATAGACCGTGATCCTAATGCTCCTTTTAGAGATGTGTGTGAAGTGCTAGGCAGAGTGTCTGGCCCTTGTCTTCTGTTTCCTTCTTTTCACATTTGTGTGGACAGGGAATGATGCTTGCTGTTCCAGTTCCAAAGGGATCAAGCCATTAGCCATTGCAGCATGCCCTCCACACCCCGATGGTTCACCCTGAGGGGAATTTAGGATGGAAAACAACAGGACATATTCTGTGCTTTGGATATTGGCCCTAGGTAATTAAGATGCATATCTAAGAAACAGGCATTCCTATGAGCCTAGACTCTTGTTATCTTCCCATACATAGAAAAACTCTAAAATCTTTAACTCCAGTTACTTGTTTTTTGCAATTAGCATTAATCTTTGGATGTTCTACTACATTTTCTTCTTTTTTTTTTTTCCTTTTTAGTGAAAAACACTTATATTTTCTGGCTCCTCCCCTACCTCTTCAGAGTAATTCCAAAGAGCTATTAAGAGATAGTCTCCTGGGCTGTAGTCCTCAGAAAGTTTCCTAAATATAAACTTAACCTGAAGCTTTTAGATTGTGCTTTTTCTTCATTTGACACTTGCAATGCTATCCAATGCAAATTCAAATTCCATTTGAGGTCAGGATGGCTTTAGGGTCACAGCCACGAATTGTCTTTATTGACCAAATGTAGGATTGTTGAGCTGGTATCTGGGTTGACTATTTCTGGGACAGGGTTTTCTCTCAGGAGTGACACGGGGGAGGTAGAGAAGGACCAAAGGAAAGGCTGTTCTGTTGGGAGGCATCATATCCCCTCATCACAGATAGCGACATGAATCCTCAAACAGAATAAAGCCAGTCCCCAGAATCCCTTTGGCATGAAAAGCATGATTCCTCTTCCTGCTTAACTTGGCTTTTATCTGCCTCTAAATTAATTAGCTGTGAAAGGACAAAAAATAACCCCAAGATATTGTATTTTAATTCTAATTTTTAATGCATGGTTTGGGAGCCCAGCTGGCAGCATTTTTAGCCCTGGTGATATGATGGAGGAGCTGTGGTTCTTTCTGAGGGGATTTGAATGCAGCCTTCTTTCCCTTCATTGAGGGGGTCCTTTCCTTAACAGGAACCCATTTCACACACACCAATGTACACACATGGACATAACTGCACACATGTTAGCATACACAAAATTAACACATAAATTTGCTGAAGTTTTTTTTGGAAGAGATCTGCAAAAAGAAATGAGATTTCCTAGCCAGGGCTGCTGCAGTACATGGGGTCTCAAAGAGTAAGACACGACTTAGTTAGTGATTCAACAACAAACCAGGGCTGCAGTGAGTACTTAAACAGCCTGGACTTCTCTCTCTCTCTCTCTGTTTCTCTCTGCCTCTTTAGGTTTTTGTCAAGTGGCTCCTTTGTGAAACATAATTCTTGACTGGAATAGCCTGTATCTTTAAAAAACTTAGAATAGCTTTTTGCCCATACTGCTCAGGTTAACATTAGCTCCACAAGACTCTAAGGAGAAAACTATATGGAAAAGTAGTTCTATGTCCAAATGAACTTATATGTAACCCTGTTAAACAGGACTGTAGGAACTTTTGTATGCTAATATACCCCGCAAACCACCAGAGGGGACTACTGTCTGCAGAAGTTCCTTCCTAAGGTCATTTGACACCCACTACTCCTACCTTCCCCCCCCCACCCCCGCCCCCCGCCACCCCACATAGTATCTTCCCATCCCAGTGTTCCAGAGACACCAATTTGAGATCCTTGTTTCAGTGTTCTATCTTCTTTTGTAGTTAGAGTGTGGTTGGTTAGAGTGGAAATGTTCAGGGCTTATGACCTTGCTCTTGACTCTGGTCACAGGAAATCAGACAGATGGATGTTGGTTCTGGGTGCTGGTTTCCCAGTGCATGTGTATGTCCCGAAGAGGAGACACCTCCTGACTGGGAGCTTATCTCCTGTTTCTGGTTCTGATACTGGCCCTGGTTATGAAGAAATGTAGGTTGCTCTGAACCTCGGGATGTGGTAAGTTGAGCAAGACAGACTGTGTAGAGAGGAGCTTAAGGCTTTTATACTTTTGTAAAAATTCACATTTTTGAGCTAGGCTGCGCCAATGAAACTTTTATTTCATTCTGCTGGGAGGACTTGTGGGGCAGTTAATCTGTAATTTATTTTATTGATTTTTTCCCAACTCTGTGAGATAGAATTGATATATAACGCTCTGTAAATTTAAGATATACAACGTGATTTTTTTTTTTTTTGGCTGTGCTGGGTCTTAATTGCGGCATAGGATCTAGTCAGTCAACCAGGGGTTGAACCCAGCACCCCCTGCTTGGATCCAGTCTTAACCACTGGACCACCAGGGGAGTCTTGTGATGATTTGATATATGTATATATAGGGAAATGATCACCACAGTAGGGTTAGTTGACACATCTATCACCTCATAGAGTTTCCATCTTCTTGCAGGGGAAGAGTGAGAACTTTTAAGATCTGTTCTCTCAGCGACTTTCAAAACTACAATATAATTTAGTCTCATTGAATGTAGTCATCACACTTCACATTAAATTGCAAGAACTTATTCATCTTTTAGCTGAAAATTTGTGCTCTTTGATCACCTACATCAGTTTCTCTTATACCCCCATAACTCCCATTCCCAGCAATATCAATCTGCCCTCTGTTTTTATGAATTTATTTATTTTTTAAATTCCACAGGTAAGTAAGAGCATCCAGTAATTGTCTTTTCTCTGTCTGACTTATTTCACTTATCATAAGCCCTTAAGATTTATCCATTTGGCATAAAATCGAAGGATTTCCTTCTTTTTAATGACTGAGTAATATTGCATTGTATATAAGTACCTCATTCTCTTTCCATTCAATGAACACTTAGGTTGCTTCTATGTCTTAGTTATTATAAATAACGCTGCAATGGAGATCTAGGTGCAGATATCTCACAAAGATAGAAGCTTCATCTCTTTCAGATATATACCCAGAAGTGGAATTGCTGGATCATGCATCAGTTCTACTTTTATTTGTAAGGAAATCTGTACTATTTTCCACAGCGGCTGCATCAATTTCATTTCCACTAAGCTGAAACTCCAGTACTTTGGCCACCTCATGAGAAGAGTTGACTCTTGGAAAAGACTCTGATGCTGGGAGGGATTGAGGGCAGGAAGAGAAGTGGACGACAGAGGATGAGATGGCTGGATGGCATCACCAACTCGATGGACGTGAGTTTGAGTGAACTCTGGGAGTTGGTGATGGACAGGGAGGCCTGGCGTGCTGTGATTCATGGGGTCACAAAGAGTCAGACACAACTGAGGGACTGAACTGAACTGAAGAGTGTATAGTGTTCTTATTATTCCACATCCTCACCAGGACTTGTTTGATAATAGCCAGTCTAATAGATGTGAAGTGATATCTCATTGTGGTTTTGGTCTGCACTTCCCCAATGATTAGTGATGTTGAACAACTTTCCACATACCTGTTGGCCATTTATTTCTTTGGAAAAATGACTATTCAGGTCCTTTGCCCATTTTTAACTGGATAATTATATTGATTTGATATTGAGTTGTTTGAGCTCCTTATATATTGGATCGGACAAAAACTTTGTTCAGGTTTTTCTGTAACATCTCATGGAAAAATCCAAACAAACTTTTTGGCCAATCCAATATTTGGATATTAACCTCTTATCAAACATAGAGTTTGTAAATATTCCTACCATTCTTTAGATTATCTTTCAATTTTGTTGAAATTCATTGTTTCTTTCACTATGTAGAAGTTTGATGTAGTCTCACTTGTTTATTTTTACTTTTATTGCTTGTGCCTTTGGGTATCAAATAAAAAATAATCCTTGCTAAGACCAATGTCAATGCATTTCCCCCTATATTTGCTTTTAGGAATTTAAAACTTTCAAGTCTTAACTTTAAACCTTTAATCAATTTTGAGTTAATTTTTGTAAGTGGTGCAAGATAGGGGTCATTCTTTTGTGTGTGATTATCAAGTTTTCCAAATACCACAAGTTGAAAAGATTATTTTTTTCTCCATTGAGCATTCTAGTTCCCTTGTTAAATATTATTTGACCATATGTACATGGGTTTTGGGCTTCCCAGGTGGCACAGTGATAAAGAATCTGCTTGCCAATGCAAGAGACATGGGTTTGATCCCAGGATTGGGAATATTCCCTGGATGAGGATATGGCAATCTGCTCCAGTATTGTTGCCTGGGAAATCCCATGGACAGAGTGTGTTGGGCTACAGTCTATAGGGGTCACAGAGAATTGGACGTGACTGAGCATACAAAAGTTTATTTCTGGGCTCTTGATTCTTTTTCCATTGGTCCACATGTCTGTTTTTATGCTGCTGCTAAGTCTCTTCAGTCGTGTCCGACTCTGTGTGACCCCATAGACGGCAGCCCACCAGGCTCCCCCATCCCTGATTACTACAGTGATTGCAGTATAGTCTGAAATCCGATAGTGAGAAGGTTCCTCCTTTGTTGTGCTTTCTAAACTTTACTTTGTCTATTTGGAGGATGGGGGTGTCTTTTGATGGACAGTTTTGCCTGGTATAGTATTCTTGGTTGACAGTTTTTTTCTTTCAGTATTTTAAATATATCATCTCACTTTTTCCTGGCTTGCAAAGTTTCTTCTGAGAAATTTGCAATCTTGTTTTTGCTCCCTTGTATGTGATGAGTCTTTTTTCTTGCTGCTTTCAAAATTCTCTCTTTGTCTTTGACTTTTGACAGTTCATTTATAATGTGTCTTGTCACTCTTTTTGATTCAAAATTTTTGGGATATTTGGGCCTCATTTCTGGATTTCTAATTCTCTACCCAAATTTGGGAAATTTTCAGCTATTCTTGCCTTAAATGCATTTTATGTCCCTTTCTTTTTCTCTTCTTCTCATTCAGAGATTCCTATAATACAGAGATATAGCAGAGATTCCTATAATGCAGAGATATAGTTTCTTTTGATGTTGTCTTATAAGCTCCATAGGACTTCTCAATTGTTTTTCATTCTTGTTTCTTTTTATTCCTCTGACTGGATAATTTCAAATGATCTGTCTTCAAGTTCACTGATTCTTTCTTCTGATTGGTCATGTTTGCTGTTGAAACTTCTGTAGAAGTCTTCAGTCATTGTAATTCTTTAGCTTTAGAATTCCTGCTTGTTTATTTTTGAGAGTTTCTATTTATTTGTTCAACAGTCTCATGCATCATTTTCATGATTTCTTTGGCTGTCTTTCCGTGTATTCTTATAGTTCATTGAACTTTTTAGAGAATTATTCTAAATTATTTTAAAACACAGTTATTTGTGATGTCATGTTTTTCCAGATTCTTTGTAATCCTTGTATCTTTGTGTTTTTATTTGAGTAAGCACTCTCCTCTTCCAAGCTTTTAGGTTTTTTAGGCTTGCTTTAGCTGAGAAAGACCTTCACCAGTCAGTTTGACTTGTAGTACTAGATGTAGTACAGCTAACAGCTGTTAGCATCTGTGGGGAAGAGGGACTTTCTATCAGAGTGTCTTATTGCATGAGCTCACTGTGCTCTGAGGTCAGGGAGGATGCTATTGGCTGGGCTCCATGTTTGAGTGGTTCTACTGGCTGAGCTATGAGTTCAAGTGGGACCAATAGGTGGGCTGCCTGGTTGGGCAGGGTTGATGGCTGGGCTATGCCATCAGGTGTAACCATTAGCTGGGCTCTGCAATCACCTCTGGTTGAATGGAGTCTCAGTCTCTGTTCTTGGCAGGTGGTGCCACTGGTTGGACTCTGCAGTTGGGCAGTTCTATGACTGGACTCTTCAATCACTCTTGATTGAGTGGGGCCTCAAGCTGTGGTTTGCAACTGATTGTGCCACTGACTGTACCCTGCAGCTACCTGGGTTCTCAGACCAGGCTTCCTAGTTGAGTGAAACTGGAATTTGCTTTCCTGTCCAAGCAGAATGTAGAGATTTCATGGTCCATTGGCTAAGGATCTATATTAGGCAGAACTACCCACTGAACTTCCTGTCCAGACACTTCTACCAAGCTTGGCTCCACAGATATGCTAAGTCACTGGCTGAAATTTCTGCTCTGATGCCAAAATTTGAGTGCTGGTGGCTCTCAAATGTTGCAGATGCCCTGCCTTCCTTCTCTGTCTCTGTCTGATCCCAAGTGGTTGATTCCTGCAGATTCCCCAGTGATCCCTATGAGGGAGACCCAAGTAGTCCTCCTAGAAAGTGTCACATGATGTTAGGAGAGCTGAATGTCCATTTCAGCCACTGAATGTCCACTCTCTTTTCCCACTTGAAAAGTTGTAGGCCTGTGGCCTACATCTGTAGGCCTTTCACCACAGTGAAAGGGCCCCTCACATCTGGAGGAGAAGTGATACAATCAGAATAAAACCATTCCTCTGACTCTTCTAATGTGGTCCTTCTTGGTCTTTGTGGTTGAGGGGTGATTCAACCTCACCTCTAGGTTCTCGGATTTTTATAATGGTGTTTATACCATGAATAGCTCTTAGCTGGTCTTCTTGTGATAGGCACTGAAGTTGGGAATGACATTTGTTACCATCTTGATGACATAACTCTTGAGACTTCTAAAGAAGGAAATACATATGAAAGCCAATGTCTGCAGCCTATAGCACTTGTGCCTCCCTCCCCTTGAGCTGAGTCTAATCTGTGATTTAAATGCCTTTGGCTCCTCACATTTTTTTGAGACCACAAGAAACCAGGTTTATAAGAGTAGGTTTTCAGTAACACCATATTCTTGTGCCCTCCTTCCTTATATCCACATAACTCATCATTCTGTGCACACCTGAAAGCCTATGAACAGATGTACTCAAACCCAGAGTCAATGTCAGGACAGTCTTCTACTTTAGAAAAATTCAGCATTTCCTCATCTGTTGTGTTAACCTGTTAGGACTCGGAAAATTAGATGATAGCAGGAGCTTTTGAAATGCTGCAATAAAGCATTTACTTTGCTCTTCTGAACCTTTCTCTTGCTACATTAAGTCAGATATTTTCAACGTCCATTCTTTTTTTCCCCAAATGCTCAGGGAGAGTTCATTTCTACAAGTACAATGAGAAAACACAGAGAGTAAGCAAGAAGGAGGTTGACTTAATTTGTTTTTAAACAAGTGGTTGGAATGCAGGCACCAGTGACAGACTGCACATGATTAGCAAAGTACAGAAGGAATCATGTTTGAGAAAGGAAGACAGTGCTAGTGTCACTTATAGTCCATGGAGGAAGTGGACACCTGAAAGCCCAAGTGCTAGTGGTTATCAGAAAGTCCAGTGGGTCTGCTTCTTAACCAAGAAATCATCAAACACATGTTATGCACCACTCTCAGGAGATGTGTGGCTAATCTCACAGTGCACACATTTGGGATGCATGAAGACAACATACTAGAAGGCTAGTGCTGATTTGTGTAAAAAAAGATGACTGCAAAACATCATGGAAACTGGGTTAATGTGGGTTTTAGAATCTGTTACACCTCCTGGGTTCAAATCATGGCTTAGTCACTTACCAGTGGGATGAGGCACATTTTTTCTTGGAGTCCAGCTTTTTCATCTGTAAAATAAGGGCAAGGGTGCTCCCCTAGTGGGGTTATTATGAAATAGAAATAACATTACAGTGGGTGACTGAAAAATAGAAATGATTGTGAAGATGATGGGATATATCTATAACTGTGTTGATTCTTGACTGGGGATGAATGATACCTGATGTGAGTTGGCAGAGATGACCTGAGAATTCATTTCTTTGTAGGGAGAAGGGAGAGTGAGATGAGTCACATACATTTCCCATGGAATAGCTTCATGAGAAGGGCTCAGATAAAGAAACTTTCTGTTCATTACAGAATATAAATATATTCACTGAAAGGCAGAAAGTAGGTGGATGAAATCAAATAGCCTAAAGGTAGCATAAAAGAAAGATAAAGTACAAAACTAGATAAAAAGGACACTATCTCATATCAAGTGAATCCATGCAGCAATACATCCACCATTTTTTAATGATTGCATTTCAGGGTTTATTGGAGCCTAGAGTATCAGTGAGTAGGATGACCAGCTCTAGGGATAGGAGGAAGGGTATCTCCTTCCTCTTCTTATTTTTCTGTGAAGGCCATAGGCACAAGCTAAGCCTTTCAAAAATGAAGAAAATGGTGTCGTGATATTTGTCTTTTTCTGACTTATTTATGAAATATAAAAAAATGATACAAATGAACTTGTTTACAAAACAGAAACAGACTCATGGATGTAGAAAATAAACTTATGGTTAACAAAGGTGCAAAGGGGGATGAGAGGAGAGATAAATTAGGAGCTTGAGATTAACACATACACACTACTATATATATATATAGATAGATAGATAGATAACAAGGACCTACTGCATAGCTCAGGGAACTATACTCAATATTTTGTAATAATTGAAAAGAATCATTCATATATATATATACACACACACATATACATATACATATATAGGACTTCTGGTGGCTCCAGCAGTAAGGGATCTGCCTGAAATGCAGGAGACCTGGGTTTGATCACTGGGTCTGGAAGATTCACTGGAGAAAGGATCCCCTGGAATCCCACTCCAGTATTCTTGCTTGGAGAATTCCATGGATGGAGGAACCTGGTGGGCTACAGTCCATGGAATTGCAAAGAGTTGGACATGACTAAGTGACTTTCACTTTATTTCATATATATCTAAGTATTTGAAATACATATATATATATATATATATATATATATATATATATATACACACACACATATATAAACCGAATCACTTTGCTGTACACCTGAAACTAATACAACATTGTAAATCAACTATACCTCAGTAAAAAACTTAAAAAAACTAAGGACGTCCCTGGCAGTCCAGTGGTTAAGACTTCGCCCTCCAATGCAGGGAGTGTGAGTTCAATCCCTGGTTGGGGAGCTAAAATCCTGCATGCCTTGTAGCCAAAAAACCAAAACATAGAACAGAAATGATATTGTAACAAATTCAATAAAGACTTTAAAAAGTGGCCCACATCAAAAAAATCTTTAAAAAACCCGGGTGAGAACTGAAACTTAAGAGGCTAAAAAAAATAACTGACTGGGGACTGCATTCCTCAGCCTCTTTCAGAGCTGGTTCTATCCCTCATGCCTCCCTTCTCGCTCTTGGCTTGTTTTGGGATGATCACATGCTGTGTCTGACCATGCTGACCCTCCCAGGTTGTTGCCAGTCTATCAGCTTCTCTGAGCAGAGTCTGCTCCCTGGTTTATAGTATGTCACCCTCTCCCAGACATGTACCTGGATAGGCTTGTCCTGATGTGTGCCACTCCAGAGAGAGGCCTGTGGGAGCTGCCTTCCCTCTCTAGGCACTGGTCCTGGGAAGAGTCCTCCAGGAGTGCCTTGAATTCTGAATAGAGCCTCAAGACTAAAAAAGAGGAGAAAAGAGAAATGAGGTTTGGGTCACCAAGTTCAGGCTGATGTCAGGCTGTGGCTTATACAAAATTATTTTAATGAAATACAGACATCTTCTAAATTGGTGATTCTCAAACTCTGGTCTGAGGACGACTAGCAGGTCCCCAGGGCAGTACAAGAGGATCCTTGAGGTGAAAACTTTCTACTTTCGTAATGCTAAGATGTTACTTGCTGTTCTTTTTAAAACTCCTTTAATCAATAGATTAAAAAAAATACTCTATGACACATGATAACATCATCTTTCTGTATGCTAGGTATTTTGTGATTTAAAAAGTTTCTCAATTTGAATTTCTAATTTGGCAAATGTTGACAAATATAACTCAGATAAATAAGACCTCTTTGGAGATTCTCAATAAATTTTTGTAAAGTAATTAGCCTCCAATTAAAATAAATTAAAAATATAAATTAAAAAAAAAAAAGAGTAAATGGGTCCTGAGATCAAAGTGTGTAAGAGCTGCTGTTCTAGGAATGGTTGTGCTGAGGTGGGTTGTGGGTGGGGTTGGGAGAGAAATTCACCAGGGTGGTGGTGATGAAGATTCTGTAGGTTTTGTACAGAACTGATGCAAAGACACAATTGACCATTGCACTAATGAATTTCATTGGCTCACTGCTTTGTTTATTCTACAAATTTTTTTAGTGCATTGTTTAAGCAGACAGGCTCTTGTACCAGGCTGTGTGCATCCAGATCCTGACTTAGCCACTTTAACTCTGTGACCTTGGGCAAGTTAATGAGTTTCCCTGTGCCTCCCCCTCCCCTTTATGTTCTTGATCTTTCTTTACCTTGCTCTGTGTCCTGGGAAGGTGATGGCTGCGCTAATCCTCATAGACATTGATGTTTAAATTTCTTTGTCCTCTGATTTCCCTTTGGGTTTGGCCAACGGGAGGCATCAGCAGGGGATGAGAGGTGGGAAGAGAGAAAAATAGGCGTATTTCTTCTCCTACTTCTTCATTGCTTTGGTGTCGGTTTTTGCACTGGCTGGGTCTCCAAGTCTTACTATTTCCTCTCCTTTATTTCAGTCTAGGCTGCTGCAAACCCTTGGGCACAACCCCATCCTGATACCAAGCAGGACTCCATGAGCTCCTGGACACAAAGACTTTCTGTGTCCCCAATCTCTTTGATTATAGGAAATAGCCTTCATTCAGCTTCCATGACCTTTTCTGAGTTCCAACAGGCAGACTCATCTGTTGGTAATCAGGGAAGGGAGGGGATGTAGAGACAAGGTAGGAGCAGCCAAGAAACAATAGTGCAGGCTTGGTGAGGGTCCTGATTCCCCATCAAGGGATACACTTAATATATTTGTGCTGTTTTGCAGATTCTGAAGCCCCCTCTAGGTGGGAGAAGCTAATGATTAATGACGATATGCTGCCCACAAGCATGTAGACACCAGACCAGTTGGAACCTGAAGGTTGATGATGCTGACTCCTACTTATCTCACCACCAACCAATCAGAAGAATGTCCACAAACTGATCACTCCCTCTTGAACCATTACTATGAAACTTCTCACTATCTTGTCTAAGGAGGGTCACAGAGTTTTTTGAGGCAGGAGCCTGCTGTGTCCTCCTTAGGCTGGCAAAGTAATAAAGCTATCCTTTTTCCCTTCACCCCAAACTCTGAGATTTGATTTGGAACCAGTGTAGAGAGGAACTGAGCTTTTGGCATCAATCCTTTCTGTTTTCCTCACTCTTGCATACATGATAGTCTTTGTTAAGTTCTCTGCAGGATACCAGTGAGCTCACCATGTTCCCTGCTGGAATCCTAGCTGACACACCAGCCAGTAGTAAGTTCTTAGAAGGTGTGAGTGGTGATGACTGTGATCTCCTACATTGGCTGTTGCTTGGGCTGATGGCTGGCTGCTACCACTGCTTCTAAGATTCCCCCTGTGCTCACTGCTAAGATAGATACAAAGTAGGTTTTGTTCTTAAGGAGATTGCAGACTAGTTAAAAGGGTTGTACATTTAGTGACTTAAGAGCTAAGCGGAAGTCTGAAGCCATAAATGCTGAGTGCTTACATGGCTAGTGCTGGAAATAAGTTCTTCAGGAATTTGGAGGAGGAAGAGCTGGTTTTTGAGAAATCGGTCACTGTTGAGTAGGATGGGAAGAGTGGAAGTGCTGCAGTGGGATGAATGTGACAGAGATGCTCTGACAAGGGAAAGGGCATCCGGTTTAAGGGAATGGAGCTTGCCAGAGGGGTGAACAAGCAGGTTGGAGTCTGATCACCTAGGGCTGGGCGTGCTAGCTGCAGAGTTGGGCCTTATTCCCACTGGAGGTTTGTAAGTTCTGTAAGCAGGGCTGAAGTGATGGTGGTGGTGATGGATAAAATGTATAAGTGGTCCAGACAGAGGCTGGAGGGGGGAGATGTGATATGACTACAGAAGGGAGACCTGGAGTTCTGGGTAGAAAGTGATGTTATTACAGAGGGAAGACCTGGAGTTCTGGACTGGGATATGGCAGGAAAAGGAGAGGGGAGCTGGGCAGCCGAGAGAGTCTGAGGCTGAGATACCTCTCTAGGCCAGTCGGACAGCTGAGCCTAGCTTCTCCTCTCCTGTTTGAGAGGGTCAGAGAATGCTCATCAAGACCCTGTGGGATAGCCTGTCATTCTTCCACTCATACCATGAGTGACTTTGGGAAAGTCGCTTTTCCTCTGGGCATTTGTCTCCTCATCTGTAAGATGAGGGTTTGACATATTTGGTTACACTGTGCTCGTCATCTGAGGCATTTAAGTCTACACTGCAAACATGATGTACTTTTGACTCTCTTTGATAATATTTCAATTCCAGGGGAGATTTTATTTTCAAATAAGAGACTGATAAGAAGAAAGATTAACAATATTGAGCTCCTGCTGTTTTCTAGGTTTTGTGCTATGCAATGTCCATATATTATCTTACTGAATTATCCTAGCAAAGTTCCTTTAGTTAGCATTGAATTTGACTGAAGTAACAGAAAATCCAACTCATTGTGGTTTAGAGCAATAAAGTGTATATATATATATTTATATAAAACCAAAAATCTAGAGGCAGTTGCCTGCTGGCCTTGACTCAGTGGCTCAGATATGTCAGGTAAGACATACATATACTTATCTGGGCTTTCTTTCATGGCCACAGGAGGGCTGCTGCAATTCCAGCTGTCACCTCTGTGAAGGTGGGATATAGGGAGAGGGTCAGCACCAGGTGTATCTTTCAGTCCTTTTTTTTTTTTCATTAAAGGAGAGTATTGCTGCTCCCCATCATTTACAAAAGAGAACTCTAAAGCCTATAACACTGAGCCACTTTCTAAACATAGTCAACATGACTCTTCCTGAGATCCTCTGGGTTCCTCTTCTTTCTTGTTCTGAAGCCAAAACAACTTACTTTATCTTTGCAGGTGACTCATCCCATCAGGAGGCCTGTGTCTTCTAGTGAAATCAAGTATCAGGGCAAGCTGATGGCTGGAGGGAAGTCCACATTGGGGAGTGGCCTCTTGGTTTATTTTGTGTGCTGAGATTAGGCCTCCCTATTCTTGATGGCAATAAATGATGCTAACCATATTCAGGAATAAGATGCAGCATTTAGTTGTGATTCAGGATTGCAAAGTCTTCTTTCCCAACCATCCTACCAGAGTTGACTCAGTGACCTCCTGCTTCTCCCATCTGCTGTCTGTCCCCACCCTTTTCTCCTTTCTGAGTCTCCTTCAGGGGCTACCCAAAGCCAAGGAAGAATAGTCCAGTTCGGGCTTAGCCCTCACTGAGTGGTAGCCCTACTGAGTCAGTCCTGCCTCTCTGTCCTTGACTGTGAGCAGTGCCCTGCCAGCACCTGGGCAGGCATGGACCCCAGTCCTGGATTGTGAAGATCAGCAAGTGGCACTGAGACGTGAATATGGTTTGTTCTGGTTTTTTTTTCCTCCACTGGAAAATGACCAGAGAATAATTTTTTGCAGACTTAATTTAAATGGAATCAGAGACTTGAAACAAGTTGCAAATGAGAACTAAGTATGGAGAATTGGAAACATGAAAAGCAAACTTTCTGCTGGTTTGTGTTTCTCTAGTGCGAAGCAGTAGACCAAGGGCAAAGTCAGGGTGTGTTAGCCCAGGTGCCCTTCTCCTCTCTCCCCTTCTCAGTGATTTTGTTCCAGCAATCTCCAGTTTCAAAGCTGACTTGCAGAAACACCCTTATTCTCATTAACAGGTCACTTGGGGGTGGGTTGTATTGGGTGTGGTGTGGTGTGGGGAATGATTAAGGGCAGGTCCCAGGATATATTTTCTCAGCCCCTGGATATTCAGCTGAGGGAGGGGCTTTTCCCCAAGGTTGGAATCAAATCCGAGCCTGTAACTGCCTAATGAAAGACTCTGATCTCGGGTGGCCTCAGCCTGCAGTGGCTTGAAGCAGGATTTCAGTTCCTGGTCAAAGATGGAAGTCAGATGGTGGCAGTGAGAACTGTGAATCCTGGCCACTAGACCAGTGGTCACTGACAAGGTCCTGGCCATATGGCTTTGCAAAAAATGAATTTCCCCCCTACCCACCCACCCCCCCCCAAAAAAAAAAAAAAACCAGAAAGTAGTGATACAAATAAAGTGTCACACCTCTGTAATGCATTCTTCTGCAATATTGAAATGATTCTTTGCTTTTATTTCTCTTTATGGATGGGTGAGATCTGTGACAACAGAGTCCATGCCTCATTCCCTTCTGAATCTCCAGTCATAGCACAGCACTGGGCCCAGAATGACTCTCACTACTCCAATACTGAGCTACATTAAACAAACAGTAAGGGCATATCATCCGTTGTTGGAGGAAGACCAGCCAGGGCTCCTCTTGATGCAGTTGAACCCTCAGAAGCCCCACGTGCTGCTATGAATCTCTAAGCCTCCTGCATGATGGTCTCTTAAAACAGAAATGGTGTTTGAGCTGCTGTGGCGAGCATGCCTCTCTGTATTCCTTTCTGACAATTGCTCCCATTTAGTATTTGTGCCTAGATGCACCTGTTCCTGTTGGAGGCATTTAATAGCCCACTTGACATTTTCCATTTTTTGGATGGTTGTTCCTGTTAAACTGTTGTAATGAAACACTGAACACTATTTTTTTCATCTCCTCACAATCTGTTTCTAAATGGACTGTGTATCAAGCTTGCAATGGCTATAGATACTCCCTGCACCATTGAGGTGGTGGCCTGAGAGTGTCAGTGTCAAAGTGGGCATCAGAGCTGGGCCTTGGAGAGGGTGTCTCCAGCCCTTTCACTAGGAGGAGAGAAATCACTGCTGGATTCACACTGTTGGCAGCAGAGCTGGCATTACTACCATCATTTATAAGTTTATTTAGTTTTAAATCATCAATAAAATTGTCATGGAAGACTTCTAAACCACTGAAGTATGAAGATAAGAATAAAAAAATTAGTCCACATTTTTAGCTCCTGAGGCAATGATAATATTTTAGTCATTTTTACTGGTCGGTTTTTCACTTTTTTTCACTTCCTGTAATAAATATGTAAATCTAAAAGACAAATATGCGGTATATAGACAAAATGAAAAATCATTCATAACTCAGTCTCCAGAGTTAAGTACTGTTAGCAATTTGAAATGTTGTCTTTGGAAATGCTTTTTTCTCTAATAAATAATAAAAGAAAAGGGCTTGTGCTATTCATCTTGTTTGGCCTCTGGCTTTTTGTCCGTTGGCGATATATCATGAACATCTTTTGGAACCAAGAAGTACCCACAGTCTCAATTTTAAGGATTGGTTAACAGTCCATTGTATGGATATACCACAATTTTTTAAAATCAAAATTGTAATTATTAGACATCCAATCTATTCCTTGGGCTTCCCTGGTGGCTCAGATGATAAAGAATCTGCCTGCAATATGGGAGATCTGGGTTTGATCCCTAGGTCAGGAAGATCTCCTGGAGAAGGGAATGGCAACCCACTCTGGTATTCTTGCCTGGAGAATCCAGTGGACAGAGAAGCCAGGTGGGCTATCGTCCATGAGTTTGCAAAGAGTTGGACATGGCTGAGCGACTAAGCAGCAGTATCAATCTATTCCTAGTTTTTGCTATTATACATAATACTTTGATAAATATCTTTGGTAATGGAAGAAGACACTTTTTAACTCTTATTTGTTATTTTATTAGGATAAATTTGCATAAGGGTAACTTATAGGTCATGGCTTCCCTAGTGGCTCAGTGGTAAAGAATCCATTTGCCATGTAGGAGACATGGATTTGATCCCTGGGTCAGGAAGATCCCTGGAGGAGAGTATGGCAACCCACTCCAGTGTTCTTGCCTGGAGAATCCCATGGATGGAGGAACTTGGCTGGCTACAGTCCATAGGGTTGTAAAGAGTTGGACATGACTGAAGAGACTGAGCATGCATGCATGCAACTTATAGGTCACTGTGTTCACATGTCTTATAAATCTCTGACGTGGTCCTCCAAAATTGCATTGCAGAATATCAGGTTACTTCTTACAGAAGCATAGGGAAAGCCCATTTCTCTACACCTTTTCTTATTCCATTCAAATTTTCCTCTTATTTCATCAGTTTTGGTCAATACATGTCTTTGAAAATCTACCACTGCTCTGAGATTTTAAAACTTACTATTATACAAGTATACATAGTTTTCTCTTTTACTAAACCAATAACCATTTCATTCCTATGACCATAAGTATTTTCTCATTCTTAATATGTGGAGAAGAGAATGGTTTGTGAAGATTTCAGAATGCTTCCTTCCCTCTCCCTCTGTTGTATGGAAATTCTTATCCAAAGTTTGTTGTGAGAGCTTGGGAGGTAAGCTTTGCTCAAGATTTGCTGGGAGACCTCCTAGAGGTAAAGCTCACAGAAGTGTGGGACCCTCTTCAAATTAGCCCCCCTGGAGTTTTTAATTCTCAAACTTGTCCACACCGAGCAGAGAAGCCACTTGTATTTGTCAATTGCAGTTGGTTTTCCCACCCAGTACTAGCTCCCATGGAGGTCTCTGCTCCACTAAGTTGAGACTCCCTGAATCCACCTTTCTTGGAGCAGTAGTTTGCCTGTGATCTCTGTTCTTGATGAACCTAAGAGCTGCTGCTTTTGAGTTTGTTCAGCTCTTTTCTCACTGTGAGGACAGGAGCAGCAACTCCTGAGCTCCTGATATGCAGGAAATCCTTCACTGTTAATGTTTGACATTTCTGGTTTTTTGTTGTTGTTGATTGCATGGTGAGATATTTGTCTATATTATGGGTCTTTTTCAAAAGCAGATTCTTTTATTGATGCTGCTTTTGGGAATTGAAATAAATTATTTCCAGCTTTTATATTTAAGAATTCTCTCCTCTTTTTTTCTTTTAGTTTTATTTTGTCACTATTCTTCTTGCTTTTTGAAGAATAGCTAGTTTATTTTTACTCCATTATCTCTTGATTTTACTTTGATCCCTTTGTTCTGCTAACCTCCTTAGGGAGATGGATGATCTGTGTGTTACGAGGTCACAAGCTTCTTCAGGGCAATGATTATGTGTGTTTTCTTCACCATTGTACTTCAGTTCAAAATACAGTATAAAGCACAAAGAAAGTGCATAATCGACAGTGGCTGAATAAATGAATGAATAAGTAGATGAATGCTAGATTTAGGGTGTTTGTCTTTTTTATTCCATATATTTTCCCTATTTAAATTTATTTGGCTGTTTCTTCAACATTAAATTTTCTGCATTAAAAAAGTGTTGCTTCTTTGACCAAATTGTACTATAAATGCAATTTTATATCTTGCTTTGTAAAATTTAATCTGGTTATCATATTTTTAATAAAGCTTTAATAACATTATTATGGATTCATTTCTATTCACTGGATGTATCATATTTTACTTAACTATTAACCTATTGATGTAAATTTGAGATATTGCCAATTATTTTTGCTATTAAAAGAAATTATGGGAATATTTTTATGCCTGGAGTTTTTCTAAAGTATTGTAGAAATTTTCTTCACAATAAAACCTTGTAGGGAAGTCTATGGGTCAGAGACATGAATATTCGTTATATTTTAACACATTGTTTTCCCAGTTAGTTCAAAATTTGGCAGTTTTTGCTGTACACCAGAAACTAACACAACACTGTAAAGCAGCTATACTGCAAAAGGAAGAAAGATTAAATGAGATAATATATAAATACCTTGTTGCACAGAATTAATGCTTAATTAATGTTTAAAAAGAATTGGCAACCACCAGCAGATCATGAAGATAACCGTTTCTCTGCAGCTTTGCCGATTTGGGGCGCTGTTCATTTCTGTCTCTTATCTCTGGCCAAGTGCTTCTCGTCCTGCACTGCCACGACTTTTTGTCTCTTTGGGTCTTTAGAAACATCCCCCAATTTCTCAAGTGCTAAGAAGTTGAGAGGAAGAAAGGTAGAACTTTAAGATAATTCACTTAATTATTTACTTCACTTATTTTTCTATTTTAAAAACTTGAGATTGATTAATGCTGTGAAAGTTCTGCACTCAATATGCCAGCAAATTTGGAAAACTCAGCAGTGGCCACAGAACTGGAAAAGGTCAGTTTTCATTCCAATCCCAAAGAAAGGCAATGCCAAAGAATGCTCAAACTACCACACAATTGCACTCATCTCACATGCTAGTAAAGTAATGCTCAAAATTCTCCAAGCCAGGCTTCAGCAGGATGACTGGATCATGGAAAAAGGAAGAGAGTTCCAGAAAAACATCTATTTCTGCTTTATTGACTCTGCCAAAGCCTTTGACTGTGTGGATCACAATAAATTGTGGAAAATTCTGAAAGAGATGGGAATACCAGACCACCTGACCTGCCTCTTGAGAAACCTATATGCAGGTCAGGAAGTAAGACTTAGAATTGGACATGGAACAACAGACTGGTTCCAAATAGGAAAAGGAGTATGTCAAGGCTGTATATTGTCACCTTGCTTATTTAACTTATATGCAGAGTACATCATGAGAAACACTGGGCTGGAAGAAGCACAAGCTGGAATCAAGATTTCCGGGAGAAATATCAATAAACTCAGATATGTAGATGACACCATCCTTATAGCAGAAAGTGAAGAGGAACTAAAAAGCCTCTTGATGAAAGTGAAAGAGGAAAGTGGAAAAGTTGGCTTAAAGCTCAACATTCAGAAAACGAAGATCATAGCATCTGGTCCCATCACTTCATGGCAAATAGATGGATTAACAGTGGAAACAGTGTCAGAATTTATTTTTTTGGGCTCCAAATCACTGCAGATGGTGACTGCAGCCATGAAATTAAAAGACGCTTACTTCTTGGAAGGAAAGTTATGACCAACCTAGATAGCATATTAAAAGGCAGAGACATTACTTTGCCAACAAAGGTCCGTCTAGTCAAGGCTATGGTTTTTCCTGTGGTCATGTATGGCTGTGAGAATTGGACTGTGAAGAAGGCTGAGCGCCGAAGAATTGATGCTTTTGAACTGTGGTGTTGGAGAAGACTCTTGAGAGTCCCTTGGACTGCAAGGAGATCCAACCAGTCCATTCTGAAGGAGATCAGCCCTGGGATTTCTTTGGAAGGACTGATGCTAACGCTGAAACTCCAGTACTTTGGCCACCTCATGCGAAGAGTTGACTCATTGGAAAAGACTCTGATGCTGGGAGGGATTGGGGGCAGGAGGAGAAGGGGACGACAGAAGATGAGATGGTTGGATGGCATCACTGACTCCATGGATGTGAGTCTGAGTGAACTCCAGGAGTTGGTGATGGACAGGGAGGCCTGGCAAGCTGTGATTCATGGGGTCGCAAAGAGTCAGACACGACTGAATGACTGAATTTAACTGAACTGAACTGACTGAAGATTGCTTAAGGCTTTTTAACATCACAGAAGCATGTAGGAGAAAATAAGCCCCCAAATGGTTCAATTATGATTGAATACATTTCATAGGTTGAAAAAGTCAAACCGTGCAGAGTGGAAGGAAATGGAAAGTGAAAACTCCTTTCCCATTCATTTTCTGTTCCTCTCCCTGGAGGTAGTTCTTCTAAATGTGTCTTTGATTCTTTTTAGAATGAATTTATATATATTTAGTAGGAAATGTAGAATATTTTATAGAATCTAAGGTGCTTTGTGCCAGTCATTTTTTTTTTTTTTTGGTCTTGCCCGAAATTGCCAATGGCTGTTCTTCCCAGAAACCTTATGGCTGCCACCTTTCTGGCAGTGGTTGTGAGAGACTCTAGACTATAAGAAGAGAGTTTTTTTTTTTTTAAAGAAAGCGTTAGCTTGTTGTTCATAGAGTCGACGAAACAGGGTGTATTTATTTTTATATTTTAAAATCTGTGTAAAAGGGTCATATTTTTTAGAATGTTCTGTATCTTGTGTGGAAGCTAAAAAATTACATCAGTTCACACAACTAGCAATTGGAGGAGCAGGATTTGAAACAGGTTCATCTGCTGTGAAAGCACATATTTTTAAAAAATGTGCTTCTTTTTATTCCCATTAATGTGACTGCTAGAAAACTTTATTTATTTTTGTAAAATTTATTGAGATAAAGTTGATTTACAAATGGACTTTCCAGGTGGAACAGTGGTACAGAATCTGCATGCAAATTCAGGACACACAAGAGACGAGGGTTTGACCCCTGGGTCAGGAAGATCCCCTGGAGTAGAAAATGGCAATCCATTCCAGTTTTCTTTCTGGAAAATTCCATGGACAGAAGAGCCTGGTGGGCTACATACAGTCCATGGGGTAGCAAAGAGTCGGACATGACTGAGCATACACACACACCTAGTTGATTTACAATGTTATGTTAATTCCTGCTGTACAGCAAAGTGATTCAGTTATACATCTGTGTGTGTGTGTGTGTGTGTGTGTATTCTTTTTTGTATTCTTACTACTGTGGTTTATCATAAGATATTGGATACAGTTCCAATAGTGGTGTTTGGGCAAGGGATTGCATGCCCAGTGAAGGAGTGAGCTGAAAATGTCACATTTTGGCAAAATGATCTTCAGTTCTAGGTGTTTGGAGCCAAAGGGTTTTCCCAGGACAAGCTCAGAGGCAGGTGAAGGACTTGGCAGTGGAGTAAGCTATGGCTGTGGCAGGAGGAAGACTATTGCATCAATTATGGCCTTGACTCAATGTAAAATTTGAGCCAATCGTTCCTTTGTGCCTCAGTCTCCTTATCTGCAAAAATGGGACAAACTGAACTTGAATACAAATGTACCTTGTAACTCAACAATGCTATGACAGTTTCTTTAACCTATGGTTTTGTCTGGTAGGAAGAAAAATCTTCTTAGGAATTGATGTTTAGGGTTGAAGCCTTTTAAGTTTCTGCTAGATAGCACTGGAAAAGTTTCCTACTTAGAACTCTCCAATGGGGACTTTCCTGGTTCCAGTAGTTAAGCCTCTGCACTTCCACTGCAGGGGGTGTGGGTTCAATCCCTGGTTGAAGAACTAATATCTTGCATGCCGAAGTGCATGATAAAAAAACAAACAACAGAAACCAAACAAAAAACCCCACAAACTATCAAAAGGAAATATGTTGCCATTCTGCCTCATCTTTTCACTTTGAGCCACTGCCTCAAAGTGGCTGAAAGCAAGGAAAGTGAGCAAAGGTGGAGAGGTCTGAGATCAGAGGGGCACATTTATAGCAGAAGTAATCATGCATCCTATCCCTTGGTCTCTGATGCTGGAGATTCTTGCTTGCAGATCAATCCCCTGGCAGAACAAAGACCTGTTCTCCTGGGGCTCACATCCCACCAGTGCTGCTGTGTGCCAAGTCGCTTCAGTCGTATCTGACTCTTTGCAACCCCATGGACTGTAGCCCACCAGTCTCTGTCCATGGGATTCTCCAGGCAAGAATACTGGAATGGGTTGCCATGCCCTCCTCCAAGGGATCTTCTCGGCCCAGGGATCTAAGCCATATCTCTTATGTCTCCTTCATTGGCAGGCAGGTTCTTTATGACTAGCACCGCCTTGGAAGCCCCCACATTCCACCAGGGAGACAAATAAATAAACCCACAAAACTTATGCCCTTATGTCAGGTAGTGATTCTACAAAGTGCTTAGGGAAGATGAGGCAGGTTAAAGGCCTAAAGTGACCAAGTTGAGCTTAAGTGACTATTTTAGATAGGATGGTTGGGGAAGCCTCTTAGATGAGGTGACACTTGAGTGAAGGGAGACCATTTCTCTAGGCAGAGGAGTAACAAGAATAGAGACCCCAAGGGAGAAATGAGCTTGGCACGTTCAAGAAAGAGCGAGAAGACCCAATTTTCAGGGAAGAGATTAGTGGGTGATGAACCCAGACCACTTGGGATGCCCAGGTCTCATAAGCCTTGCTGGTCACAGCAGGGAGTTCAAATTTTATCCTGATTTTATTGGGAAGCCATCAGAAGGTGTGAAAGGAAATGAAGCATGTTTTGATTTTTGTTTATTTTTTATTTTTTATTTATTTTTTTATTTATTTTAAATTTTTAAAAGAAAATCCATCCTGAACCCTCCTCCCTCCTCCCTCCCCATACCATCCCTCTGGGTCGTCCCAGTGCACCAGTCCCAAGCATCCAGCATCGTGCATTGAACCTGGACTGGCATCTCGTTTCATACATGACATTTCACATGTTTCAATGCCATTCTCCCAAATCTTACCACCCTCTCCCTCTCCCACAGAGTCCATAAGCCTGTTCTATACATCAGTGTCTCTTTTGCTGTCTCGTATACAGGGTTATCGTTACCATCTTTCTAAATTCCATATATATGCGTTAGTATACTGTATTGGTGTTTGTCCTTCTGGCTTACTTCACTCTGTATAATAGGCTCCAGTTTCATCCACCTCATTAGAACTGATTCAAATGTATTCTTTTTAATGGCTGAGTAATACTCCATTGTGTATATGTACCACAGCTTTCTTATCCATTCATCTGCTGATGGACATCTAGGTTGCTTCCATGTCCTGGCTATTATAAACAGTGCTGCGATGAACATTGGGGTACACGTGTCTCTTTCCCTTCTGGTTTCCTCAGTGTGTATGCCCAGCAGTGGGATTGCTGGATCATAAGGCAGTTCTATTTCCAGTTTTTTAAGGAATCTCCACAGTGTTCTCCATAGTGGCTGTACTAGTTTGCATTCCCACCAATAGTGTAAGAGGGTTCCCTTTTCTCCACACCCTCTCCAGCATTTATTATTTGTAGACTTTTGGATCGCAGCCATTCTGACTGGTGTGAAATGGTATCTCATAGTGGTTTTGATTTGCATTTCTCTGATAATGAGTGATGTTGAGCATCTTTTCATGTGTTTGTTAGCCATCTGTATGTCTTCTTTGGAGAAATGTCTATTTAGATCTTTGGCCCATTTTTTGATTGGGTCATTTATTTTTCTGGAGTTGAGCTGGAGTTGATTTTTGTTTAAATATGGCTTCCCCGTGAAAAGTCAATTTTAGGGGCAAGGGTTGGGGCAGAGAGAGCCCCTAAGGGGATTCTGCAGAGTCTGGAAGAAATGGAGGCAGTTGAGCCTGAAGAGGTGGTGGTAAGATGTTGAGAGGTGGCGGAATTCTAGATGTGTTTTGAAAGAGGAGCCAAGGGTAGTCATTGCTATACTGAGTGTGAAGGATGAGGGAAAGAGAAAGAAGAAGAATGACACAGAGGCTTCAGACAGAGAAAGAAAAATATAATGTGATATTGCTTATATGTGGGATCTAAAATGAAGCTACAAATGAATGTATTTACTAAACAGAAATAGAGTTACAAACGTAGAAAAGAAACTTATGGTTAGCAGGGAGATAGGGGGTACAAACTGGGAGATTGAGGTTGACATATACACACTACTATATATAAAATAGATAACTAATAAGGACCAATTTACTGTATAGCACAGGAAATGCTACTCAATACTCTGTAATGCCCAATATGGGAAAATAACCTAAAAAAGAGTGGATATGCATATATGTATAACCGAGTCACTTTGCTATACACCTAATCCTAATACAATGTTGTAAATCAACTGTACTCCTATTTAGAAAAAAGTGACAGAGATTCTTTTCACTTCAACTGGGTGAATAGACATCCACCCGCTGAAGCCTAGTTGGGGTGGAGTAGCAGGTCCATTTGGGACCGGCCTATTACATGTTCACAGGGAGATGGTGGGTGTGGCAACAGACACATGAACTCAGAGCTCAGGGCTGTGGTCTGGATGAGGGAATATTTAGAATATTGAGAAGCCAGCATTACTGGGATGTAGCTGTCATGAAGGCTGTGGGACCAGATGAGGTGTGAGGCATGCTTCAGTGACTGAGTGAGGAGGGGGTCACATCCATGCCACACCTGGGGTGGCACCAGGCTTGGAGAACTTAGGAAAGGTCCCTGCTTTGACGTAAAGTCTCTGCTGAACCTCCATCCCAGTCTTTCCAGAGAGTTCTCAACTGGGCAAGGGTAACATTAATAAGGGCTTCCCAGGTGGCGCTAGTGGTAAAGAACCCACCTCCCAATGCAGGAGACATAAGACATATAAGGTTCGATCCCTTGGTTGAGAAGATCTCCTGGAGGAGGGCATGGCAACTCACTCTAGTATTCTTGCCTGAGGAATACCATGGACAGAGAAGACTAGCAGGTTAGTCCATAGGGTTGCAAAGAGTCAGACACGACTGAAGTGACTTAACACACATGCATACAACACGAATAAGGCAAATCCTTTCCTTTCAAGTCTTTGTTAAAGTCTATTACCTTCCGATTAGAACTAAAGGTAAAGAGAGATGAGTAACAGCATTGCAGACCTCCACCACCCTGATGCCTCAACTGGAAACTCTCCTTGAGAATAAACTCAAGGTGTGCTGTGTGAGATGTAATATACCTAATACACCATGTTGGGAGAGCCTTCTACTTCCTGTGACAGTCACACTTGGGTTTCATAGACTCAGGCCATGCTGGTGGCAGAATTTAGGCCCCAGGGACACGCATACCATGGAGACATTTAACCTGTTCAAGTGGCTTCTGGATGTACTGTGAATCCTCCTGAGGTTGCAAGTGCAGCTACGCAAAAGAATTTGCAATCCACAAGTTACCTCCTTCACCCTGGTCCATGGTTCCACCTACACACATGTTGTCCATGCCACTGGCCAGCACACTTCTGATTTTGGGAGGAATCACTAGACCTCCATCTGTCTATTGGGACCTCTTTGGACCTCATTTCTCTCTGTTAGTCCTCCATCCTCAATAAAGGGCCTTCAGGATGAATGTGACAGTGAGAAGGACCTAATAGGCATCCTAGGAACATTTTTTGAGTAAAGGAATGCTTAATAATTTTATAAGTGAGTCAAGACTGCATAGGCTTTGCTTTTCCAAATAAATGATAAATATTTGAAAGAAAGTTCTAGCCTTCAACTTACCATTTCCTGGGACCAAGAATTTTTAAGGATTTGCCTATGATACAATTAGTTGAATTCATTCAATTTTTTTAAAAAGCATTTATTGCTTCCCTATAGATTAAGCACTCTTCTAGGTATAGAAATACAACAGTGGATAAGACAAGTCCTTGCCTTCCTGGCCTCCCAGATGGTGTAATGGTAAAGAATTTGCCTGCTGATGCAGGAGATACAAGAGATGCAGGTTTGATCCCTAGGTTGGGAAGATCCCTTGGAGTAGGAAATGGCAACCCACTCTAGTATTCTAGCCTGGAAAATTCCATGGACAGAAAAGCCTGGAGGGTTACAGTCCATGGGGTCACAAAGAGTCGGACATGACTGAACACACACATGGATTGCCTTCCCAGAGTTTACATTCTGGTGAGAGTAGATAGATGATAAATAGATAAGCAAATAAAAACATAACAGGTCAGGTAGTTGTAATGCTGTAAGGAAAAAATAAAGCAGACGGAACAAGGTCTGAAGAAGGTGAAGTTTTAGATGGGGTAGTCTAGGAAGGTCTTCTGCAGAGGCAATTTTTGGTCTGAGACCTGAGTGAAATGAGGGATAATCATGCATGAGTGGAACTCATTAGAAGGAACTGTAGTGCAAAGGCCCTGAGGTGGGAACATGGTGTCCTTCCTAGGCAGCCACTAAGGAGTAGCTGGAGCTGAGTGGGAACTGCCAAAGGGCTTAACAAGAGCTCAGATATTATTCCACAGAGCTGAGGGGCTGATGGCTTTTGAGTAGAGGAGTGACTTCATCTGACTTAGGTTTTCTAAGGATCAGTCTTACTGCTATGTGGATTGTAGGGGACAAGAGCAGGAATGAGGAGACCAGTCAGAAAGCCTTGCAGTGAGAGATGGAGCTGAGTTAGGATGGGAGCAGAGAAGGAGATGAAAATGGTGAGACCTCAGATGTATTCTGAGCCTCCAGGATTTGTTGATGAATTTGACGTGGGATGGGTGAGAATGAGATGAGTCAAGGGTATATCTAAGAGCTTAAGTGCAAGTCACTGGTTGCCCAGAATGAGAAGGAAATAGATGGGTGGGCAGTGGGCAGTGGGCAGGGGCAGGGGGCTGGGGAAGGGGACTGGGGAATAAACTGTATGGCTCAGAAGGTAAAGAATCTGCCTGCAGTGTGGGAGGCCTGGGTTCAAGCCCTGGGTTGAGAAGATCTCCTGGAGGAGGGCATGGCAACCCACTCTAGTATTCTTGCCTGGAGAATCCCTATGGACAAAGAAGCCTGGTGGGTCCCAATCCATGTTGCAAAGAGCCGGCCATGACTGAGCAACTAAGCACAAACAATACTTAAAGCCATGGATCTGGATGAGTTCAAGATGGAAATGAGTCAGTGATGGGGAGGAGGTTGCCCAACTCCACACATGCAGCAGGGGTTGGGCACGACATTGCTTTTCTTCTGTTTCGTCCTCCTAAGAGGGAAATGACTAGCTTAGAATTCCTTCTTAATTGGGGCTAAATAGTCACATGGCAAAACTGCTTTCCCCATCAAAGAGGATAAGAAGCCTCTGTTATCTCTGCAGACCAGACGGGACATTCAAAGAGCTACATATGACTCACATGTTGATTAGCAGCTTTTCTTACATAAAACTCCTCATGCTTGTCCTTTCGTCATTTCTTTCCCTCTTTTGCCTTTTTAACTTGTGTTGGCAAAATATACAGTCAGGACATAATCAAAGTGCACGGTATTTTTGTTCTCCCAACAAGAATGCTTGTCTTTATAGATCTGCTTTTGGAGGAAGATAAAGAAGAAAATGTCACTATCCTCCCAGGCATGCACCTAAAACTACATAGTGTGTTATTTCTGCTGTCCTGGAAGAGAGGCAGTGCTTCAATGCTTCAGGAAGCTCTGGGCTCCAGGCAAGTGTTTTTGGTCTGTCTGTTTTCTAACAACAGATTAGAAAGACTCTGAGGAGCTCTTTATAAAAGTTTGGTTATGGAAACCCGATGTTTACTGAAAGTTTATAATTCAAGGGGAAAGAACAAGAACCTTAAAGGCATGGTGTGTCCACTACATGCCAAATACCCTCATGAGGTTCTCATGAGGATGTAGGGTCCGACTGAAGTGTTCCTGGAGGGTGGGCTGTTGTTCCCTTGAAGAAATAGCTCCAGGGACCCACTGAATTCTCCTCTGGCAAGAAGATCAGTTCTATCCTGGGATCCCTGAGTACCAAGCAGGATCCCTGGGTGGGCACAGGTAACCTGAACTTCAGTGTCCAGCTGGTGGTGGACAGAGACCCAAAGAGTTCTCTTGAGGTGTCTGTGGCATCATTTCCACCATGATTTATTTCCCAGATCCTTGCATTCTGCACGGCACCAGGGAATGTCATTTTGTTTTGACTGAAGGTAAGGTGTACGGCAAGCCTTGTAAAGATTCTTTTTTTAAACAATTTATTTATTTATTTTTGGCTATGCTGGATGTTTGTTGCTACGTGGGCTTTTCTCTACTTGCAGTGAGTGGAGGCTACTCTCTATTTGCGGCACGTGGGCTTCTCATTGCCGTGGCTTCTCTTGTTGTGAGCAGGGGCTCTAGGGTGTGTAAACTTCAGTGGCTGTGGTTCCTGGGCTCTAGGGCACAAGCTCAATAGTTGTAGTGCACGGGTTTAGTTGTTCCATGGCATGGACGTCTTCTTGGATCAGGGATCGAACCTGTGTCTTTTGTATTGGCAGGTAGATTCTTTACCACTGAGCCACCAAGCCCCATATGAAGATTCTTAAAGTTCCAGGAGAATAAGGTGGGATTTATTGATAGAGTGAGCTGGTCAATCTGTCTCTTACCTAGCTTCCCCACAATGATTTTTCAATGCTTTCTCCATCCAACGAATGGAGGTAGTCATCAGCGGATATTTTTCCTTGCTTTAAAGCTGCATTGTCCAACATGGTAACTACCCATTAGCCACCCACTTGAAATGTGGCTAGTCAGAAATGAGCCGTTTTGTAAGTGTAAAATGTATACCAGATTTCATATTGGTGAAAAAAGTAAAATAGCTCAGCAATAGTTTTATTTAATATTTTGATGACATATTGAAGTGATAATATTTGGAAATATTAAATAAAATAAATATTTTATTTGGAAAAATTAAAATATATTAATAACCAATCTCACCTTTTTATTGCTTTTTAAATAACATGACTACGAGAAAATTTAAAATTGCATGCATGGCTGGCATTATATTTATTATTTAGATAGTGCTGCTCTAAAGAAGAAAAATGTCATTCCCTGGGAGCCCGCAGATGACTTGACTTAGGGGATGAAGTTTCTAAGTTTCTAACTTGACTTGTTTCAGTGGTTCCCATGTTAAAACTCAGTTTCCATAGCATGACATCCAAGGCCCTCTGTGAGTTGGCATTTTCTGCCTTTTAGCTGCTGTGGAGTGAAGGCTTGTGAGCCTCCAAAATTCACAGGCTGATGCCTCAGCCCCACAGTGATGACATTTAGGGCTGGGACCTTTGGGAGGTTTAGATGATGTCATGAGAGTGGGGCCCTTATGGATGGGATTAGTGTCCTTATAAAAGAGAATTCCTAGAACTCCCTTGCCCTTTTTGCCATGTGAAGACACTGAGAAGATGATTGTCTAGGATCAGGAAGCCCTTCAGTTCTGTTCAGTCGCTCAGTCGTGTCCATTTGACTCTTTGCGACCCCATGAATCACAGCATGCCAGGCTTCCCTGTCCATCACCAACTCCCGAAGTTTACCCAAACTCACGTCCATCGAGTCGGTGATGCCATCCAGGCATCTCATCCTCTGTCGTCCCCTTCTCCTCCTGCCCCCAATCCCTCCCAGCATCAGAGTCTTTTCCAATGAGTCAACTCTTCGCATGAGGTGGCCAAAGTACTGGAGTTTCAGCTTTAGCATCATTCCTTCCAAAGAAATCCCAGGGCTGATCTCCTTCAGAATGGACTGGTTGGATCTCCTTGCAGTCAACACCACAGTTCAAAAGCATCAATTCTTCGGCGCTCAGCCTTCTTCACAGTCCAACTCTCACAGCCATACATGACCACAGGAAAAACCATAGCCTTGACTAGATGGACCTTTGTTGGCAAAGTAATGTCTCTGCTTTTGAATATGCTATCTAGGTTGGACATAACTTTCCTTCCAAGAAGTAAGTGTCTTTTAATTTCATGGCTGCAGTCACCATCTGCAGTGATTTTGGAGCCCAGAAAAATAAAGTCTGACACTGTTTCCACTGTTTCCCCATCTCTTTGCCATGAAGTGATGGGACTGGATGCCATGATCTTCATTTTCTGAATGTTGAGCTTTAAGCCAACTTTTTCACTCTCCACTTTCACTTTCATCAAGAGGCTTTTTAGTTCCTCTTTATTTTCTGCCATAAGGGCCTTACCAGACATCAAATCTGCCAGTGCCTTATCTTGGATTTCCCAGTCTCCAGAAATGCAAGAAATTAATGTCTAATGTTTTAAGCCACCAGGTCTGTAATGTTTTTGTTATAGCAGACCCAATGGAGTAAGACACAAACTTCACCTCCTGCACTGCTGTGTTTTTTTTTTTTTTTTAAATTTCATTTTATTTCCATGTGGAAGCACTGACAGAATTAAAAAGAGGCAGCATGTTCCACTTACTTTTCTGAAAGATCAAGTAACTAGACGAAGTCTTTCCCACCCAAAGTTGATTTAATAAACCTCACTCCAAACTCACCCTAAGCAAAAGATAAAAAAAGGTTTGTGATGATCACTTAAAAAACAATTCCATGTGTGAGATGGTCCGTGTTTAGATTTCTGTGACTTCTGTGCTTGAGGTGCACTTCCCATCCTCTCTGCTCTCACCACTGTCTTCAGGCCTTTCTTCCTTCAAATGTGATTCAACACCAAGTGTGCAAATGGAAAAGGTAGTCAGTCTTGGTGCTGCAGGCTTAAAAGTGTTCATCGCTCAGTCATGTCTGACTCTTTGCAACTCCAGGGACTTTAGCCCACCAGGCTCCTCTGTCCATGGAATTCTCCATGCAAGAATACTGGAGTGGTAGTCATTCCCTTCTCCAGGGGATCTTCCCTACCCAGTGATTGAACCTGGGTTTCCTGCATTGCAGACAGATTCTTTACCGTCTAAACTATAAGGGAAGCCCATGCTTAGGTGGCTGCCAATTTCAGTGGATGGATGGACATCTCTCAACTTTGTGATATTCCCCCTTGCATCATGGTCAGCCCATGGAGGAACACAGACTCCTAGGTTAAAATACAGACAAAACATAGGTATGTGCACGTTTATGGGTCTAAAATATCAGAAAGTAAATCCACTGCAGAGATTCACAAAATGAGGAAGAGGGAGTTGACAGTGAGGCTGTGGCTGTTTCACTTGACAGTAACAGTGCTGAACAGATCCCCGGCTAGGAGAGGGAGGGAGGTGGGGCAGTCAGAGAGTAAGCAGACATAATGAAAGAAATGGAACTCACCTGAAGCTGTGTCATTTTTTTCTGGTGATTGTGTAAGGCATTTTGAACTGCAAAATCTTTCCTTCACATTCTTCCAAATGTATTGGAATATAACTGGTGATTCTGAATACAAATAAGACCCCTTTCATCTCCACCCCCAACCCCAAAGTCATTGTACACACCCACAGCCCACAAAGTGCAAGGTCCTGCACTGCCCACTCTAAACTCCCTCCCTGTTGAATGGGAGCTCAAACTGCCATGTACAGTAGATTCACAGGTCTGTGCCTTTGCCGCCTCCTACTGCTTCTTTCCCTGAATTTATCATCCGTTCAGTGCTCCCTCTTTTCTGCCTGAACATGCACACTCCAAACAGAGAACTGTTCATTACGTGTGTGAAGTATCTCTTCCAGAATATCAAAGCAAGAGCGATAATGACAACTATCACCACCACAACAATGGCGACAGCCTTCTATTGCTGGTTTGTTCTTGGTATCCAAGACATCTCACATTTGAGTCTCCATTCTGAAGGCCATCCTTGGTTTCTTAAAAAGTCTAAATGGCTTAACTCTTGAGTTTTCTCTCCTTAATATAAGGAAATAGGAACATTCCTCCAGGATTCTCTGGTAGAGAAGAAAGGGGTCAAATCCTTTGCTATGCAGAGGAATCAGATTAATACCCATGGGAGCAAGCAAGGGAAGCAGTGCTTTGGGTTCCTTCTCTATGCCACGTACTGCCTGGTTTTTCAGATTCATGTTTCATTAAATCCTCATAGCAGCCACCTGGGCATGTATTACTACTCACCTTTCATAGAAAAGGCAACTGCAGCCTTGTGAGGTTAAATGCCTTGATCAAGGGCTCTAAGGAAGTGGTTGAGTTGGGATTAAATGCATAGGTATCCTTAGAGTTCTTATAGAAGTCTTTTTAGGGAATTTTCTTTGCTTCTGTAATATTGCCAGCTGTCACTCCTGGCTGTTGGGGTTATGGATAGCATCGTCAGCTTCATAATTTTCATTGGCAATTTGCTGCTTTTAATTTGTTCTAAGCAGGAACCCTACCTTCTTCCACTACTTTTCAAAGTGTGAGACAGACTGCCAGGGAGGCCTGGGGCTATTGCCCTGAGTCTGCTCCATCACTGGGCCTTTAAAGAAATCCAGGCTCCTCATCCACAGACACTGCGCAGCAAATACTCTTTACTCACTTGGTTCACCTAGCACTTCGCTCCCACTTGGCACCTCCAACAATTAGTCCCTATTAGAGTCTGCCTGGTATTTTTATCCCTTGCCTTCATCTCTTAACTCTTGGAATCCATTATAGGCTGAACTATTATTATTATTATTGTTATAACTTAACATAAGATCTATGCTCTTACCAAGTTTTCAAGTTCAATACACTATTGTTAATTATAGATGCAAAGTAGTACAGCAGACTTCTAGGACTTACTCAGTCCTAGTTATTTTGCATAACTGAAACTTAATACTTGTTGAATAGCAACCCTGTTCCCCTTCCTCCTTCTGGCAATTGCCATTCTGTCTTCTGCTTCATGTGTTTCACTCTTCTGGGTAACTCTGATAAATGGAATTATGTAGCGTTTGTCCTTCTGTGAATGACTTATTTCACTTAGCATAATGTATCATGTATATCCATGTTGTCACACACAGCAGAATTTCCTTCCTTTTTAAGGTTGTATAATATTCCATTATATCTGTACACATGCATATATGCATACATATGTCATATTTTTCATCTATTCATCCATCCATGGACATAGGTTGTTTCTATAGCTTGCTTACTGTGACTAATGCTGCAATGGATACTAGAGTGCAAATATCTCTTCGAGATCCTGATTTCAGCTCTTTTGGTAAATATCCAGAAATGGGATTGGGGGATCATATGGTAATTATATTTTTACCTTTCTGAGGCACTTTCTACATTTTCCATAGTGGGTGTTCTAATTTACATTCCTACCAAGAGCACAAAAAGGTCCTGATTTCTTCTTATCTTTACCAGCACTTGTTATCTTCTGTTTTTTGGTAATAGCCATCCTAAGAGATGTGAGGTGATATGTCACTGAGGTTTTTGATTTGCATTTCCCTGATGATCAGTGATACTGAACACCTTTTCATGTACCTTTTGGCCATCTATATGTCTTCTTGGGAGAAATAAATGTTGGGTTTGGTGATGTGTGCACCCTCTTATCTGGCTTACTGTTTGCCTCTCAGCATGTAAATTCTCCAATATCACCTACCTCCAAAGCTTTGAAAAAGTAAGCGTTTTGCTCTCCTCTCGCCACTCCTCCCAAGGTGCACAGGTCTCCTACTCAGTGGCCCCGATCCTTAGATGTCCTGAGGTTCATGGGGGCAATCAGGAACCATATCTAATGTTTCTTCTCTTGGCTACTCAAGATCCAGGTGTTTTTTTGCCTCTTAACTCTATCTGAACTCTGGAGACTTAAAGTTCTGTGAAGTTTGAGGTATTACTGTGTATAATTGTGGTTAGTTTGGGGGATGTAAAATATGCGTATTTGGTTGAACAATATAAGTACATTTGAAGCCTCAAAAGTATGTGCTCATGTGTGTTTATGTGTATGAACACCTTTTTTGGTGTCCTTTTTCTTTAATAACTAATGATTCCACAAAATAAATACTCAGTTTCTTGCAGTTTCTATCTTGATCTTGCCTGTGAACTAGATGATGGGACTCAGGAGCCTTGGCTGAACTTCTGGTTTTCTGTAACACCTGTCCTTCCTGGAGAGCAAGAGAGAGCTCATGAGGGTGAGTGTAACTCGAGGTGGGGGAGGGGAGAAGAGTGTTCTGAGGGGACCAATAAAAACGGAAGCTGGAGAACTTGAACTTGTATTTAATTTACTTTATTTTGCCCAGAGTGTAGGTAAAAATTACACCCTCTAGCCTAATTCCTTCGTCAGGTGAAGCAAGCACAAATGGATTTAATTTCTGTTTTTGGATGTCGCTCTATCTTGGTAGCCCTTTTATCTGAATCCCTTGATCATCCAGAATAGTTTGGCAGTGCTGTATTTCAGGACAAAGTGAAGTGAAGAAGTGAAGTGAAAGTTGCTCAGTCATGTCTGACTCTTTGGGACCCCGTGGGCTATACAGTACACAGAATTCTCCAGGCCAGAATACTGGAGTGGGTAGCCTTTCCATTCTCCAGGGGATCTTCCCAACCCAAGGGATGGAACCCAGGTCTCCTGCATTGCAGGCAGATTCTTTACTAGCTGAGTCACAAGGGACACCCAAGAGTACTGGAGTGGGTAGCCTATCCCTTCTCCAGGGGATCTTCCTGACCCAGGAATCGAACTGGAGTTTCCTGCATTGCAGGTGGATCTTTTACCAGCTGAGCTACCAGGGAAGCTCCATGGCAATGCTTCGGAGTTGTTCCCATGGCTCCCCGGGCAGCTTCTGGGAAACCAAAGTCTTTGGGTTCCGGGGGAGTATGGTTGCAAAGCTGAAACTTAAAGGAATTGGTGGGAGGGCACCACCAGGAGTGGAGCCTGTGGCTTAATTTGACTCAACACGGGAAACCTCACCCGGGCCAGACACAGACAGGACGAAGTGAGGAACAGATAAATAATTGATAAGTAATAAGATTCTGGTCTGAAGAAATAGGTGGCTATTTTTCAGCTCTAGGAAGAGAGAAAGGCTGCAGTCAAATATTTGCATTACTTGATGCAAATAGGAGGATTTATTTTCACCATATGCTTTCTCCTTGAACCACTCCCAGTAATAGATAAAAGGAACCACAGAGCTGCCCAAGTCGAGAGTAATGAGGCTCTCTTGAGTTGGTGCAAAGCAGAAAAACCATATGCAGAACCATTTAATTTTTGCTTTCCCTTTGCCAGGGAGAAAAAAGAAAAGGGGGGTGAATCAAAATCTCCTCAAAATCTGATTTGGCCTTTTCCAGTGAGATCATTGATCTTCTCTATCTAGTTTTGCCAGTTAAACACTAATAATGCACTTTCTAAGGCATGATCTGTGAGTGCAATTTATTTCAAAATTCAAGCCTTCCTTCTTAAGATTATTTGCTATAATAGATATACTGGAATAATATTGAGGATTAAATAAAAGAGGCACTTCAGAGAAAACAAATATACCAGCAGAGACTCCTCTGGAGAAACAATTTTTACTTGTCTCCTTGCACCCAAATTCAACCAATATTTTCTAGATGATTTCAGCTTCCAGAAATGAAAAGAACTAAAGGAAAAGTAACTGACCCATCAGTCACGGCTATAGTTTATTGCATACACCAGACACTGGACTAGGCTCATTACACTCATGATTACCGTTAATGCTCATGATGACACCACTGACTGGCCATTATTATACCCATTGTAAAGACTGAGAATTTGGTTCTGAAGACTTCTGTGCTCACTTCTTCAAAGGACTTGGCTAAGCAACCTCAATTGTCAATGACTGGTTTTCTTCCTTTCTTATGATGGCTGATATCACTCCTCCTGTTCCAATGACTATCACTTTTTGTCAGTTGAACAATTGATTAATCAATAATGACTTCCTTTCTTCTCAGTCTAGGATTTCCTTGGAAAGCATCTCATAGAAGACAGCCCAGACTAGTAGGTAAGTGAGGTATCCCCTTCACAAGGGGTGTGCAGGTCAACAGAAGATGTGGACACACCTTTGCAGAGCAATGCTCAGCAATTCCTTGCAGCCTTTCCTGATACAGTCCACTCATAAGGCACTGTGGGTTCATTTGGCATTTCTGCATGATGTTTGTGCCATTCATTTAATCACCATGGAATTATTCTTCATTTGTTTGGGGGCTACATTATTCTTCTCACCTACCCTGTTGCCTTTTTAGCTTCGTATACATTTCCTGGGGTGCTTAGCTCTCAAAAAGAACACCATGGTGATTCTTTATTCAACATTAAAAAATTATTTATTCATTTGACTGCCCTGGGTCTTAGTTGTGGCACGTGGGATCTTTGAACTTTGTTGCAGCATGTGGGATCTAGTCCCCTGCTGCTGCTGCTGCTGCTAAGTCACTTCAGTCGTGTCCAACCCTGTGCGACCCCAGGGACGGCAGCCCACCAGGCTCCCCTGTCCCTGAGATTCTCCAGGCAAGAACACTGGAGTGGGTTGCCATTTCCTTCTCCAATGCATGAAAGTGAAAAGTGAAAGTGATTCGTGTCTGACTCTTAGCGACCCCATAGACTGCAGCCTGCCAGGCTCCTCTGTCCATGGGATTTTCCAGGCAAGAGTACTGGAGTGGGGTGCCATTGCTAGTCCCCTGACTAGGGATCAAATCCCAGGCCCCCTGAATTGGAAGCTAGGAGTCTTAGCCACTGAACTACCAGGGAAGTCCCTATTCAACATTATTTTTAAACTTGTTCTATGTGTGAGCCATAATAGACAACAATGAAACTAAAAAAGTAAATTAAGGTATACTCTCTGTCAATGAGGAGCTCACATTTCAATGCAGGAGATAAATGTCTAAATAGCCATTTAGATACAATATGGCAATTGTAAGGATGAGAGAGTAATTCAGATGGAGAGTTAAACCTACTTGGCAGATCAGGGAAGACTTCCTGGAGGAGTTGCTTGGGTTGAATCTCAGTTTAGGTTAGGTAGGATTAACAAGATAAAGGACTGAGAGTAGAAGGAATGACAAGCAAGAACATGGTGTATGTGGAGAACCGCAAGCTTGATGTGAATGAAAGTGGAAGTGTTAGTCACTCAGTTGTGTCCACCTCTTTGCAACCCCATGAACTGTGTAGCCTGCCAGGCTCCTCTGTCCATGGAATTCTCCAGGCAAGAATACTGGAGTGGGTAGCTATTCCCTTCTCCAGGTGATCTTCCCAAACCAGGGATCAAACCTGAGTCTCTTGCATTGCAGGTAGATTCTTTACCATCTGAGCCACCAGAAGTACACATTGAAAAGTAGGGGGTTTCGAGAGATGAGACCAGTAAATGAACCATCATCTTAAAGGACTTGCACTGTGGTTATGGGGAAACTGAATTGTTTTAAGCTGTAGACTTCAGTGTTCATAGGTGCAGTCAGATAGAAAGCCCAGTGGGTGTGAAAACTGGTAATTTATTCCTGTTTTCTTATTTAACCTACAGACAGACTCTGCAAAAGATCAAAGAGAAGTGCAATGTTGCTGCATGATCACTTTCCCAGCCACACTTCCTCTCTAGCACTGGTCTTGTGAATTGATGGCTTCTTTACTCACAAAGGAAGAGATGGATCAGGATGTCGGAAGAAACAGAGAAAAGTAGGTGGCTTACGATCTATTAAGAGATTAAAACCAAGAGGCTTGATCATTTCTGGCTTGAGCAACAGGGTGGTTTCTGTGATGTAAGAAGAACTGACTCTCTAGAGTCATGAAGATCAAGGATCATACTCCAGCTCCAACATTTAAGTTTGGGAAAGGTACCACCACCTCTCTGAGCCTTGACTTACCCTTCTGTTAGAACAGGTAATCATGTACAACTGATGGAGCTTTGGTGAGGCTGCTTCCAAAAGAGTGACTGGTAATGGTAGGGGCTCAGTGAGTGTGAATTATTTCCCTCCATAAATATCAGATGTTTCATTGGTCTCTGAACTAAAGAAGTTTCATTTTCTCCCAATATTATGTGGGGTGGAGCAGGGAGTTAGCCCTGGCAGTGATGCAGTTCAATGACTCCTAGCTTCGAGTATGTGTGAGGCTCTGTGCTAGGAGCTTGTGCCCTCTAAACAAAGTTTGATTCTTGTATTTACTCTGAACGCAGGTGCACAGTTTTATAAATGAGGAAACTGGGCCCTCAGAGATTAGATGGCTTGCCTGTGATCCTGTGGATAGAAATGTTCAAATCCAGGATCTTGTCAAAATTATCCTTTCCACTACTCCAAGCTTCCTACTACATACCAAGAATTTTGCTGGGCACTAGGGAACTGCAGAGTTCAATAAGACATAGTGTCACTTCCTGAGAAGTTTATGGATTAATAAGATAAGGGTGACTGATATTTTTAGGGTTCTTAGAAAATAGTGTGCATATACAGAGAGAGGTGTGCTCAAAATGCTACGGGAGCCAAGGGAGGAGGGGCAGCTAAGGGATGCAGGACCCTCTGTGAGACTTTGGTTTCCTTGGAGTCCATTGTCTGCAGTTTGGAGACCAGATGCTAACCATTAGGTGAAGCCTCAGGGCCAATTCCATAGAATTGCTTCTGTGGCAGAAACATTGGCCCCATCTACAAAGATTTCCTCTCTGTGTCCTCCTGGTCTGCGGGTAAGCTTACTTGGAAGATTTGTGCCTCATTGAGAAAGGCACGGCTCTGTGTGGTTTCCATCCATCTGCTTGGTCTTCAAGATGAGTTTTCTTTTGAATGGGGAGAGAAGCCCATTTCCTTGCCACCTGTCAGTGTTTAGTGTGCCACTGTGGCTTATTACTGTCGCTGTCTGCTGCCAAAGAGAAGTGTGCACACTTTGAGTAGCAGCTCATAAAAGTTAATATTCGGGGAAAGGAGGCCAAGCTGAGAATCGAAGTGGAAACATTTACTGTCAGTGCAATTACAATCCTTGTTCTCAAGCCTCATTCTCTGATGTCCAGCAGGGCTACCACTTCCCATCCATCCGTATTCTTCATCCTCTTCTTCATGCCATATCTACTGGGCTTGAATTCTGCCTCATTGCATCACTCAAAATCATTGCTGAGCAGGGTTACCAACTACTGAGGAACCATTGACAACATGTTGTCAACTGTTATCTCACGTATTGACCAGGTTGTAAGTGGGGGCCGTCTGATGTTTAGGGAGACAACAGACAATCAATTTTCTGCTGTGAAAAAGGAATGACTTCAGTCTGGTTCGCTTTAGTTTAGTTCATTCCCATGAGTCTTTCTTGAATACCACCAAAGACTACAGAGAAGAATGACATGGTCCCTGGCTCAAGGAACTAACAAGGGGTTCCACGCGCGTGCGCGCGTGCGTGTGTGTGTGTGTGTGTGTGCACGTGTGTCTGTGATGGAATGAACAAATACATATGAGATGGGACATGTCCTATATTGGGAAGAAGTGCAGGGTGATGAGAAGCCCAGGAGAGGGATATAGATGCTTCACTATTGGCATGGGGCCAGGGGTTGGAAAGGGGTAATGGGCATGGGATTTGCATTTAGGGGGAAAAATTACCCTGATTGCAGTGTGGAGGACTAGTCAGAGCTGTTCTAAAATAGAAGGCTACTGTAGCAGTCCAAGGAAGAGATGGATCAGGATGTTGGTGCAGGCAGAGAAAAGTAGGTGGTTCAAGAACTGTTGAGAGGTTAAAACTGGTAGACTTGGTCACCCATTACTATGGTGAGTGAGGGTGAGGCAGGTGTCAGGATCACACCAACATTTCTGGTTTGAGTGACAGGGTAGTGATGCTCCTGAATTAGATCTGATTCCTGGAAGAGATCAGATTGGGGGGATTGGAGAGGAAGAGCAAAATTCTGGTCCTTTGAGTGTGAGAAGCTTTGGGATCATTCAAGGGAAGGTGCTAATTAGGAAGTTTTACACATAAATCTGGAACTGAAAAGACAGGTCTGGACTGGTTTTCTAAATGTGTGAGTCATCTTGGTTTTGGTGGTAAGTGAAGCTGTGGACATAGAAGATGGAGTTTTTTATTTTTAAAAATTGAAGTATCGTTAATTTACAATGTTTTGTTAGTTTTAGGTGTGCAGGAAAGCAAATCAGTTTTTATGTGTGTATGTATGTGTATATATATATATATATATACACACACACAAAACTTGTTGGCTATCTATTTTATATATAGTACTGTGTATATGTTAATCCCAAGCTCCTAATTAATCTCCCACCCCCTTTCCACTTTGGTAACAGTAAGTTTATTTCCTGTCTCTGTGAATCTATTTCTGTTTTGTAATTAAGCTCACTTGTATAATTTTTTTTTAGATTTCACATATGTATGTGCTCAGTCGCTAAATCGGTCTGACTCTTTGCAACCCCATGGACCGTAGCCTGCCAGGCTCCTCTGTCCATGGGATTTTCCAGGCAAGAATACTAGAGTAGGCTGCCATTTCCTCCTCCAGGGGATCTTCCTGACCCAGGGATTGAAACCACATCACCTGCATTGGCAGGTGGGTTCGTTACCACTGAGCCACCAGGGAAGCCTGTCACATATAAGTGATATCACATAGTGTCTTTATCTGACTTAATTCACTTAGTATGATCATTTCTAGGGCCGTTCATTTTGCTGTAAATGATATTATTTCATTCTTTTTTATGGCTTAGTATTCTATTTTATATATATATATATGTTTAAAATGGCATATATGTGTATACATATATATATTATGTGGTATGTATATGTATGTACCACATGGTATTCATCCATCATCTGTCAATGGACATTTAGTGTATTTCCACATCTTATCTATGTAAATGGTGCTACCATGAACATTGTGGTATTATGTATCTTTTCAAACTATAGTTTTGTCCAAACATGGAATTGCTGGATCATATGGCAACACTGTTTTTAATTTTTTGAGGAATCTCCACTGTTTTCCATACCGATTATACCAATTTACATTCCCACCAACAGTGTAAGAAGGTTCCCTTTCACCATATCCTCTACAGCATGTTATTTGTAGATTTCAGCCTGTTCAATCATGACCCTTCTGACTGGTGTGAGGTGGTATCTCACTGCAGCTTTGGTTTCCATTTCCCTAATAATTAGAAATATTGAGAATCTTTTCATTTGCCTGTTGGCCACCTGCATGGAAGACAGTATTAATTAAGAAAAGAAGGACTGATTGGGACTAGGTTTTGAACAATTCTGCTACATACAGGCTGGAGGAAGAGGATAACCCACAAATGAGATGGAGGTGGTAGCGCTAGAGAGGAAGAAAGAGCAGCAACAGGTTGTTAGACCATAAAAACCCAAGGGAAAGTATTTTGTGAAGAAGAAGGGTTAACAGAGTCAAAGGCTATTGAAAAACCAATTGAGATGAGACCTAGAACAGATGCACTGGATGTGGCTGCATGGACTTCCCTGGAGATATCAGCCAGAGCTATTTGCGTGGAATGTCAGCCTCAGATCCAGATCAGAGGGGCTATGGAGTGTGTGGTGGGGGTGGAGAAGGGCAGTGGTGGACACTTTAGTGTTTGAGAGGAGGGGGATGAGTAGCAGCATATCTGGGCTAGTGCTGATGGCAGGCAAAGGCATCAAAGCAGGGAAGTAGAAGAGAGGGGTTTCAAAAGTTGGAAAAAAAAATATGATAGCAAAAGATCCCACAGGTGGTAGGTGGCTGTGGGATCCAAAGATCAGATGGAGGAATGATTGTGTCAGCTTCTTTCCTTTCCTAGTAAAGGATGGTGGGGTGGATGCTCTTGCAGGAAGAAGATCTGTGTGCCTGGTTGGAAGACTCTCCTGTCTGATAGCACTTATTCTCTCTGTGAAATAGGAGGTAACATCACCTGATGAGAGAAAAGAATGTGGGTATGTAACAAAGGCAGAGCTTCAGAAGAGTGGATGGATTTTATAAACAAATACTATGGAGAGTGACAAGGAATGATGTAGGGTATGTTTGACATACCCTACCTGACAAGGACGATGTAGTACATTTGCTTGGCAGGATGTGGGCTCACTTGAGGTTGGGGATCAAGACTGTGTAATGGATCTGAGATGCTCCGGTTGGCTTTTCCTGCTTAGACAGAGGCATGGAGATGGCACCCAGTTGGGTTTTTCTAGGCTTGGGTTTTGTCTGGTTGGTGAAAACAAAGGGCAGCAGATGGGCCAGGCAGCCTAGGGCATGGGCAAAAATGTCATGGAAATCATAGACCATGGGGACCAGTATATGTAGAAAAGAGAGGCCTGATGACCTGGGGAGGAGCCTGAATTCTGATTCAAGAACTGCCAGAGTGAGTGTGGTCCAGCAAGATGAAAAGTGTATCAGATGGTGGCTGAAGGGGTGAGAAGGAGGGGAAGGAAAACCATTGGAGATGAGTAGGTCAAAGGACTGATTTCTAAGAGGCCATCTGCAGGGTCATTCATGTGGATGTGGACATCAACAGATGTGGCAGAGCCTGGGTGAAGATAATAACATGCACTAACCTTCAATGGATGAAGAGAAATGACTTACAGATAAGAGCAGCTAAAAGTGGGAGGAAGACAGACCCTTTGGTAGTAATTCAGAAAAACTTTCATTAAATGGCCCTAACCTAACCCTTCCTTTGGAGGGCATCAGTACATCCTTGTAAGTATCCTGAAAGCATCTATTCACAATTCCTTCAGCATCTACGGACTGTCAATCATTTAGCATTGTTGAGCGTCCTTTCTTTGCCAGGCACATTGCTAGAAACTGGGGTGACAGGTAAATGAGACACATTTCCCAGGGATCAAACTCTTCAGGAGAAGACACAGATGCAAAGACAGGAAACTGCAATGCCATATATTGTGCTATTTCTGAAAGAGAGGAACACTTTTCATCATGGCCCAGAGGGAATGAGGAATGGATTCTTATTGGAGATGGTGAACAAGGTGTCCCAGAAGAGAGATTTGTTTAGACTGAAAACTGGAGAGTCCAGAAGTCCAATATCAAGGTACTGAGTGGGTTGGTTCCTTCTGGGGACAGTGAGAATCCATTCCATGCCTTGCTCCCAGCTTCAGCTAATTTCTGCAATTCTTGGCTTTCCTTGGTTTGCATGTAAGCCGAGTCGCTTCAGTCATGTCTGACTCTGCAAACCCATGGACTATAGCCTGCTAGCTCCTCTGTCCATGGGACTCTCCAGGCAAGAATACTGGAGTGGATTGCTGTGCCCTCATCCAGGGGATCTTCCTGACCCAGGGATTGAACCCTCATTTCTTATGTCTCTTGCATTGGCAGGCGGGTCCTTTACTGCTAGCTTCACTTGGGAAGCCCTTCCGTGGTTTATGGCTCTTATCTCTGCCTCTGTCTTCATGTTGCCTACTCTCTTCTATCACTCACCCTAAATCCAAGACTATATCATCTAGAAATCTTCAATTTTATCTGCAAAAGCTCTACTGCTAAATAAGACCAAACTCATAGGTCCGCAGGCTAGGACTTGAATGTAACTTTTTAAAGTTCACTATTCAACCTCTTATACCCTCCCTGTAATTGGCATAAGTTTATCCCCATGGTCTGATACCTGGATGTCTTTCCTTTTTTTCTCAGTACCCAAGTCCTTCCGTATAACTTGCCTGGTGTCTGGCTCAGAGGGTAAAGCATCTGCCTACAATGTGGGAGACCTGGGTTCGATCCCTATGTCAGGAAGATCCCCTGGAGAAGGAAATGACAACCCACTCCAGTACTCTTGCCATGGAAAATCCCATGGACTGAAAAGCCTGGTACGCTACAGTCCACGGGGTCTCAAAGAGTCAGACACGACTGAGCGACTTCACTTCCTTCTTCAGCTTGTATGGTCCTGGGACCTTCCCCCCCCCGCTTTTTTATTGTAATCTCCCCCCAGAAGTTTGAAAACCTGCTCCTGAGCCATGTGTTGTCCCATGCTGATTGGCTGCTTGACACTGTTTCCTGGCTGTTGAAGATCTTCTGCCCTAAGGTGGCCACTGGCCTGTGCCTCTCTCTCTCCACATGGTCAAAGGCACTCTGTCAAATGTTCCAGCATCTTACCCTATACATCAGACCCCCTCCAGACTCCATTTTCTCCCATCACCCACAGCCTGCTTGCTGGGGCCTGGGGCTTATATTCTTCATCCTGGGTCTAGGAACCTGGCTTCCTGCCTCTTTGACCAATTACTTCTTACTCTTCTCCCTCTTTGTGATGTCTTGATTTTTGATTCTGGCTGTGACATTTGCATCTTGCAGCAGCTCTAGCCTAACCCCATCCCAGTCCTGGATCCTAGAACCCTTCTGACCCGGCCCATTGTCTTGAGTGTATACCTGTGTACAAAAGAGATAGAACTTATCCCTGACCTGCTGTGTTTTCTTTCCCAGGTCTCAGGTCCTTCTGGTTCCCGTTGTCTGATCATGTCACCAGAAAAGGCCTCAGGAGAATGAGGACAACACAGGTCTCACTTTCTGAAGATCCAACAAGGTGATTGCCTTGTCCTTGCAGAGTTCACTAGGCCTGTGCTGTCCCATGTCAGTATGTGCAGATTTCAATTTCATTGCCCCTACTTACTAAATGGCCTTCCCAGGTGTTGCTAGTGGTAAAGAACTTGCTTGCCAATACAGGAGACATAAGAGATGCAGGTTTGATCCCTGGGCCAGGAAGATCTGCTGGAGGAGGGCATGGCAACCCAGTCCAGGATTCTTGCCTGGAGAATCCCATGGACAGAGGAGCCTGGTGGACTATAGTCCATAGGATCACAAAGAGCTGGACATGACTGAAGCGACTTACCACTCATACACTTACTAGATGTTTGACTTTAGGAGGGTGAATTGTCTCCTCTGCTTTAGCCTCATCTGTAAAATGGGGACAATAATAGAACTTTCTCTAGAGCTCTGTCTATATAGAAGTGTCTCTATAGCAGAGACATTACTTTACCAACAAAGGTCTGTCTAGTCAAGGCTATGGTTTTTCCAGTGGTCATGTATGGATGTGAGAGATGGACTATAAGGAAAGCTGAGCACTGAAGAAGTGATGCTTTTGAACTGTGGTGTTGGAGAAGACTCTTGAGAGTCCCTTGGACTGCAAGGAGATCCAACCAGTCCATCCTAAAGGAAATGAATCCTGAATATTCATTGGAAGGACGGATGCTGAAGCTGAAACTCCAATACTTTGGCCACCTCATGTGAAGAACTGACTCTTTGGAAAAGACCCTGATGCTGGGAAAGATTGAAGGTGGGAGGAGAAGGGGATGACAGAGGATGAGATGGTTGGATGGCATCACTAATGCAATGGACATGAATTTGTATAGCCTCCAGGGGTTGGTGATGGACAGCTTGGCGTGCTGAAGTCCATGGGGTCACAAAGAGTCAGACATGACTGAATGACTGAACTGAACTGATAGGTCTGTTGGTTTGAGATTTGGCCTGATGAGGGTCAGGATAAGACATGACTTCAGGGAAGATTACAATTGTATGTTTTGCAGGGATGACACCCCTGAGGACATTAACTTGAATACCATATGGGGTCTCCTAAGTGTGGACTTAGGCAAAATTACCGTCAGACCACATAATTGGATAAACCAGGACTCACTTGTGAAAGTGATTTGTTCTCTATTAGTCACATCAGAAAACTTGAGACACTTCCTGTTCTTCTTTGTACCTTGACTGCTTGGAAACTCAGAGCTAAATTTGTGCCCTCTCTCTAGCATGTGGATGGAGCCATGTGGTCTGTTTCCCTTGCACTCTTTCTTTGACTGTGTTACTTTCATTTTGGTAATAGATATGTTTGGAATTGCAGCCTAGCTCATACTAGCTTCTCCTCCTCACAGCTAGTGGTAGATTCCAGGTTGTTACAGTAGGTCCCCTATATGCAAATGAGTTCTGTTCTGAGAGTGCTTTCGTAAGTCCAATGTGTTTGTAAGTCCAACAGAGTTAGCCTAGGTACCCAACTAACACAATCGGCAATTAGTACTGTATTGTAATAGGTTTATAACACTTTCCACACAGATAATACGTAAAAAACATGCACACAAAAATAAAAAAACATTTTTAATCTTATAGTACAGTACCTTGAAAATTACAGTAATACAGTACAACAGCTGGTGCTTCTTAGCAGTGCCAGCTACATCGCTGCTGCTTTTATGTTTGCTTCCAGACATCCTGAGCTTGAATAAAGATATTGTATTACTGTGCAATTGTTGGGTTTTTTTTTTTTTTGCAAAGGGGTTATATAAATTTATTTTTTATATAACAATTACTTCCATCTCTCAGTTTTTAAAAAAATCACTAAAGGGACAAAAATCCACAGAAAAATATAATCTTTATCTGTTCTAAAGTACACAAAAGCACCAATCACTTGCAGGGGATGTACGTGCATGACAATGTCAGACACGTGAACTAACTTACATGATTGGACATGCGAATGCATATTTGCATCAGAAGGTGATGGCACCCCAATCCAGTACTCTTGCCTGGAAAATTCTATGGATGGAGGAGCCTGGTGGGCTGCAGTCCATGGGGTCGAGAAGAGTCGGACACGACTGAGCGACTTCGCTTTCACTTTTCACTTTCATGCATTGGAGAAGGAAATGGCAACCCACTCCAGTGATCTTGCCTGGAGAGTCCCAGGGACGGGGGAGCCTGGTGGGCTGCCGTCTGTGGGGTCGAAAAGAGTTGGACACGACTGAAGCGACTTAGCAGCAGTAGCAGCAGCAGGGGACTTAGAGTACTCTGAATAACGTTATCCCCTGAGTTGTGTGCCCTCACGCCACCCCCACTTCATATGTTTAATCCGTAACACCAGTGGGATGGTATTTGGAGAGGGAGCCTTTGGGAGGTAATTCCATTTAGATGAGGTCATGAGATGTTCACGATGGGATTGATTCCCTACAAGAAGGGACACCAGAAAGCTTGCTTCTCTTGGTCTCCCTACTCGTAGGCAAGGAGTAAAGGCCACGCCAGACACGGTGAGAAGACACCTGTCTGAAGCCCAAGGAGAGAGAATTCGGGAGACCAGGGTTCGATCCCTGAGAGGGGAAGATCTCCTGGAGAAGGCAATGGCAACCCACTCCAGTATTCCTGCCTGGAAAATCCCATGGACAGAGGAGCCTGGTAGGTTACAGTCCATAGGGCCGCAAAGAGTTGGACACGACTGAGTGACTTCACTCACTCACTTCACTCCAAGGCCATGCCAGACATGGTGAGAAGACACCTGTCTGAAGCCCAAGGAGAGGTCTCAGAGATGCTGACTGTGCTGGCAACTTGATCTTGGACTTTTAGTCTGCAGAACCATGAGAAAACAAAAGCCTACTGTTGAAGCCCCCCACTCTGTGGCTTTTTGTCATGACAGCCCAAGTTAACACACTCTTCTGGATAAATGGCAGCCATTTCTAACACACCAGACTAAAGACAACTTCTTCCCAGGAATCTGGACTGGACCCAAAGAGAGTCAGCACCTCTCCAGGCAGCTTGAGCCTTAAGAATAGACTCAGAGGCTGCAGATAGCTATGTGAGTGGGCAACAGGAAAGACAAACTGCTGAGAAAGTGAGAGAAACAGGTGTATGAGATAAATGGAGCTGAAGGACAGGCAGCTGATACTTCCTGGGATCCAGAAAGAAGTTTTGTTACTGGTACTTTCCTTCCTGTGACCCATTTCCTTTCTTGCTCTTGGGTTTCACAGATTAAATCTTAAGCTTTTTTTTTATTTATTGCAACATTCCTTTTTTTTTTCCTAACAAAGCTGTCTTGAATTCATTTCTGTTACTCTCAAACAAGCAAAAACTCTCCAGTGAGCCTTTTGCTCTGGTCCCTCACCATACACGAGTGTTTACATTTTGGTGTTGCATCATTTTTCGGAAGGTGCCTTAGCATTCCTTTGTGAATTTGAGATTGTGAATAACTGAAAAGAATTCAGATATTCTCTTCTGAAGCTGATCATGTAGTCTTCTGGATGTCACTGACAACAAGACAGGGTCTGGGGGAAGTCCAGAGCACACAGAGGTGGGTCGTTGACCTGGGGTGTCTTCAGTTATAGGATTAACTCTTCTGCCACGAAGAAAAATTATTTTGGCCTGGCCTGACTTGTTTTGAAAGCATGTTAACTTTTTCCTGGTTTGCTCTTGCTTTGTCATGAGTTGCAGATCAGTAAATTATTTGTCCTTATTTCTGGGAACTTACTCTGAATAGTCCCAAGTTATGACTCCAAACTAGGGTGATTGCTATTATTGAAGATTTACAGAGGTGCTTATGTTTCTAAATATCCTTTGATGAGTCTCCATTTCTGTGGTAACCTAGATAGGCTACTCAGTACACACAGGCACTTCTTTGGGAAAACCTGATAGAAGAAAACCTGAATTTACAGAAGAGATAAAGAAGAGGTTGGCTATTCACCCGGGTTTATAGAGGATGCACAGAGAGCAGCTCCCCTGAAGCGCCCGGTGCCTTCTCTGCTCTCCACACAGATCATGAACAATGTCTTATACAGAATAGGCTCTGAATGAGAATTTTGTTGACTGATTGATGAGCCACTTGGGAAGAAGAGAAATGTGAAGCCAGGGTGATGGTTTGCTGCTGCCAGTTGGAGATAAATCGGAAAGGAACAGAAAGCATCCTGAGCAGACAGCCAGAGTCAGTGGGGAAATGGAACCCCATTTTAAAAAATGTGATCTGCATACAGTTTGTAGGAACTTCTTGCTGTATAAACCAAAGTATACAGGAATTTTCACATCGATTTGCTTGAGGCCTGAAGGATGGCCCCTCGCCCTGGGTGCCAGTATTAATCAAAGGATGAGTGAGGCCCCCACCACACGGTAGTGCCAGGACCTGGTGTTTTTGCAGAGAAGCTACTGTTCATTTTTCAAGTTTCAAGTCACCCTGGGCAAAGAGCTGCATTTTGCAAACCTGAGACCTTGAATAGCATGGCCAGCAGGGACAGCCAGACTGGCCTTCCTCCTGGGGACCTGCATTGGTAAGGCTTCTTGGTTGCAAAGATTAGAGCAAAGAGCCCTGGCCCATTGGAGCTGGGTGAACAAGAAGAGGAGTTTAGAATGAAGAAACAGGACTGCTCCCTGGACTCCAAGGGCAGGAATATAGCTGTGCCTCAGACCCAGGAGGTGAAAAGGTGTGAGGGACGCAGACAGTTCCCTTGCTTCATCCTTATCTCTCGCAGCCTGGCTTTATCTGCCTCTGCAAGCACAACGGGGACTCTGTGGAGTAGGAGCTCGCCGACAGCCTATAGACCCTCTCTCCAAATGGGGTCAATGGAACCCTGCTGGCAAGCCTGGAAGGTGCATCTTATAGCAACTAGTTAGCTCTGAGAAGTATTATTGAGTCAAGAGCTCCTAGAAGACACGTTTTTTTTTTTTTTTGTTTGTTTTTTAAGTGGGATATAGTTGCTTTACAATGTTATGTTAGTTTCTGCTATACAGTGAAGTGAATCAACCATAGGTATACATATATCCCCTCCCTCTTGAGCCCCCCTCCCACCCCACCCCCCATCTCACCCCTCTAGGTCATCATAGAGCATCGAGCTGAGCTTCCTGTGCTATATGGCAGGTTCCCACTGCTATCTATTTTACACATGGTAGTGTATATATCAGAGAAGGCAATGGCACCCCACTCCAGTACTCTTGCCTGGAACATCCCATGGACGGAGGAGCCTGGTGGGCTGCAGTCCATGGGGTCGCTAGAGGCAGACACAACTGAGTGACTTCACTTTCACTTTTCACTTTCATGCATTGGAGAAGGAAATGGCAACCCACTCCAGTGTTCTTGCCTGGAGAATCCCAGGGACAGGGAAGCCTGATGGGCTGCCGTCTATGGGGTCGCACAGAGTCGGACACCCTGAAGCGACTTAGCAGCAGCAGCAGTGTATATGTGTTAATCCTAATCTCCTAGTTCATCTTACCCCCTCCCTGTGCCCACTTGTCTGTTCCCCTCATCTGTGTCTTTATTCCTGACCTGCAAATAGGCAGGAATTTGTACATTGTACATTGTACAATTTGTACATTTGTACATTGAACAATTTGTACCATTGTTCTAGATTCCACATATGATATTTTTTTCTTACTTCACTCTAATGACAGACTCTAGGTCCATCCACATATCTATAAATGATCCAGTTTTGTTCCTTTTTAAGACTGAGTAATATTCCACTGTATATATGTAACATATTTTCCTTATGCATTTATCTTTCAGTTGACATTTAGGTTGCTTCCATGTCTTGGCTATTGTAAATAGTGCTTCAGTGAACACTGGGGTGCGTGTGTCTTTTTGAATTATGTTTTTTTCAGGGTATATGCCCAGTAGTGAGATTGCTGGGTCATACGGTAATTCTGTTTTAAGTTTTTTAAGAAGCTTCTATACTGGTCTCCATAGTGGCTGAATCAATCTACATTGTCACCAAAAGTGTAGCAGGGCTCCCTTTTCTCCACACTGTCTCCAGAATTTGTTTGTAGATTTTTTTCAATGATGACTTTGATTCAATATGAATTCACCAAATATCCCTTGTGGGCTGTCTCTGCAGGTGCTAGGCAGTAAATTATGCAAGAACTGGCCTTAGCCTCATTAGTTCATTGTCTGGCTTGGGAGATAGATGGGGAAAGAGGTATAGAATGGAAATTGCCAGGATGGGGACCATCACAGATTCTCAGTGGGAGTTCAAAGGAGGGATGTATGCATTTATTCATTCAACATTCATGAGTGCTTCCCATGGTGAGGAACTGCTCTGAGGGTCTGGGAGTGCGGTGGTGTTTATGGCAGACCTCTGCCCTCAGGGGAGGAAACTGGCAAGACATGAACATAACCAAGGTAACTTCAACGTATAGAGGAAGGAAAGAAAGAGCCCTCAAAATAAATAGGTCAGGAGATTGAGTAAAAGGCCGTCATGGGGTCATCCATGTGAGTACCCATGTCAACCAGGATGATGATAAAGCCTGGGGTAGAACAAATAACACGTGCCAGCCTCCAATGAATGATCAAGAGTCAAAGGGGGAGTGGGACACAAAGGCCAAAGAGGGGGGCAGGGGCCAGATTGAAGGCTCTTGGAGGGCCTTGTGGGTGGTGATGAGGACTGGGATTTTAAGCACAACTGGAGGATGCTGAGTCAGGCTGGATATCCAGGGGTGAGGACGGAAGTGGGGAGGGTAGAGGGGGCATGGTGGCTGGGTTGGTTGGAGCTGGGGGAGAAGGACACAGATGTGCAGAGAGAATCAGTGGGTCTTGAGAATGGGTTGGGTGTAAGGAATGAAGAAAAGAGATAACCCAGGATGAATTCTTAAGCTTTGAATTAAGCAGCTGGGGAAATCGTGGTGCCATGTACCAAGAAGTGGAAAACTGAGTGAGAAAAGAAGCATTGGTGGGGTCAAGAGCTCTGGCACCTCCTATTAAGCGTCAGGTTTCTCTTGGCCATCCAAGTAGAGATGTGGGGCAGACAGAGGAAGCCTTGTGCTCCAGAGCAGCGCCAGAGTGGAGGTGGAGCAGGCTACCCAGTGTGCATCTCAGGGCACTCTGAAATGGTCGGCTTGGGTAGATAAGGAAGAGCCAGCAGGTGAGACTGGGCTAGAATGAGGAACTTGGCATGTGAGAAGGCAAAGAAGCTGAAATGGTGATTCTCGGGCTCTGGAAAGCTCTGGGGGAGCCCTGAAGTATGAGCCAGGGGAGAAGCAGGAGAGTGCTTCTGAGTGTTGGGGACAGCCAGAGCAAAGCAGGAGGAGGAAGGGCCATGGAGGGGTCTAGAAGAGTGTGGACTTTTCTAGAGTTGGGGGAGGATGGGGAGCGGCGAAGGTGTTGGAGCGCTAGGGGTCCTCTGCCCACACTGAGGACTGGGAGCTTCCTTCTCTGGGTCATCGGTCTGGACCACATTTGCAACCACATGTACCTCACACCCCCTGGTCACTCTGGGGTCAGTGTGCTGCATGCTAGGGCTAGTCTCTGCTTTATTTCCTACTTGGGAACCCGTGCAAAACAGGGTACAGTCTTGTAGGATTCATTGCTCTATTTTATAAGCAAATTCTTCATTTCTTTTAAAAAAAAACTTTAAAAGTTTTTTTATTGAAGTATAGTTGATTTACAATGTGTTATTTTCAGGTGTATAGCACAGTGATTCTGTATATATATATATACACATGTGTGCATGTGTGTCTTTGTGTGTGTGTGTGTATTCAGATTCTTTTCCCTTATAGGTTATTACAAAATATTGAGTATAGATCCCTGTGCTATATGGTAGGTCCTTGTCGCTTATCTATTTTACACACAATAGTATGTATATGGTAATCCTAAATTCCTAATTTTTCCCTCTTTCTGCTTTCCATGTCTGTGGCCCTATTTCTGAAAAACTTCATTTCTGAATTTTCATTTCTATTAATAATGAATCTCTGGAGGCACACTGTATGGGTGATGCAATGTATTGGGGTGTCCCAAGGCAGCAGCTGAGACCTTCTGCTGTGGACCATGGGAAATCCCTGGAGGGTTTTAAGCTGAAGCTCCATATTTGCATTTGAATTGATGGCCTGGCAGCTCTGCAAAAGGTGGGTCTCCACCTATTGACTGGGGACCCCTGTCTCTTATCCTCTACCTGCTTTCATCTTTCCATAATGAGCTCAAAAGCTGCAGGCAGGTTAGTAAATACCACCAAGTATGTCAAACACAAGCCTTGCAGATCACACAGGGAGTCAGGGCAAGGTACAAACTGAACCAGGAGGCATGAGGTCAGCATCTCTCCTCCTAATCAGCCCTCAAAAAGAAGAGACACTCCCCTGGTAGCCACGGCACCAGCACCTAGGTGAGACTTGGACATGCAGGTAGTTTAGGGCCTGGGAGAGAGGCTGGGGAAGTGGTGTGGTTGTGGACAGCGTACTTGGTCTTCCCTGAAGAGGTCCACATCTCACTGCTGCCACTGTATCTGTAGGATGTAGGCTGCTCAGCTGAAGCCTGAGGTGTTGAGGTCGAGGTTGTGGGTTCCATCTCCATGCCTTTATACATTTATTCACTCCAGTGATAAATACTTTGAGGGCTTACTCCACTACACTCTTTATACAGTGGTTTAAAAAAAGAGTGTCCCTGCCCTTATTCAGTGTATGTAGAGTTGCATGGAGGAGGTGGATATTTTGCAAACATAGTAACACACAAATTATTTTAATTAATAAATTTTGTTTTATTTAATTTTTTAAAAATTGAAGTTCAGTTGATTTACAATGTCATTTCAGGTTTACAGCACAGTGATTCCATATTTTTTGCAGATTCCATTCCATTCTATGTTATTACAAGCTACTAGGTATAATTCCCAGTTTTGTACAGTACATTCTTGTTCATTTCATGTATAGTAGTTTGTTAATGCCAAACTGCTAATTTGTCCCTTCCCTCTCCCTCTCCTTTGGGTATCTGTAAGTTTGTTGACTATGTCTGGGAGTCTGTTTCTGTCTTGCATATATTCACTTGTATTATTTTTCAATTAACGCCTTCAGTGCCCCCTTGGCCCATGAGGAAGTTGGTACTCCTGACTGGCTGATGCGCCCCCTGGTGGTCATCTCACGCTGCTGCCCCTCAGAGTGCGCCTCCGCCCTCCGGCTCCCCTGTTCACACAGCCTCTTGGCTCCTTTCTAACTCATTTTTACACTCAGATTTTTTTTCCCTCCGCCATGGAGCTCTGCTTACCCACCCTGTTATCCACCCATCTCCCCATGTGCTAAATCCATATCTCACATGTAGTTCCCTTTCTGCACACAGCAGGCAGTACTCTGAATATTTCTTTATGTTTGTAAAAAAGGACTCTAGTTGCAAGTATCTGAACTCTAATCAAACCAGCTTAAATTTTTAAAAAAGTGACTGTGATTATGGTGGTTGGTTGTTCTCTCAGGGCTCATGAAACAAGGAAAGTCAAGAAGCGAGTCTGGCTTCAGGTGCCACTGGATCCAAGGGTGTGTCATCAAGAAGGTGACCCTTTGGCCTGTTGCTCAGCTGGATCCCCCCCACCTCCCCTGTTAGGTCTTATTCTCAGGAAGCTGCCCCCACTGGGTGGTGAACACAGCTGCTGTCAGCTCCAAGCTCTGTTTCCAGGAGAAGGCATTTCTTTTCCAGCCATTTCAGCAGAAGTCTGGACCAAGTCATATGTCTTTCCTTGAGCCAACCATGCAGTCAGGGTTGTGGACAGTCTTGACTGGCTAGATGTGGAGCTCGTGCCCTGGATATCTAGAGGATGGCCACCTCTGGCTGGAACTTTGTGGGCTCAGAAGTGGGCTTCCTCAGAGGAACCCAGGCATGATGATTGGAAGAAGGGATTCTGGACTAGCAAATACCAAAAATGTCCACCTTGGTTTCAGCCAAAACCCCCTTACTTAGTAAAACAAGGACCAAAGCTGTGTCTTACTGCCTTTGATATCCTCACTGGCTCTTTTGTTGGGACTGAGGAAGACACACAAAGCTTTCTGTATGGAGTGGCCAGGATATAAGGTGGGCATTGACTAATGGGTGGAAATGCAAGGATGGATGAGAGAGGAATTTTGAAGAATGACTGGCAGGACTTGGTGACAGATTATCATGAGAAGTTGTGCAGGAACAAAGGTCTAGGATTTCTGTTCTGAGTAACTGGGAACAACAGGGACCACTGCCTGGGAAATAGCGATTTATCCTTGGATATCCTTCACCTTGGGTCATCCCAGTGGAGATGCTCAGGTGTTTATAAAGCAGGGGCTGGAGCTTAAGAAAGAGGTCATCACTGGACCTAGAAGTCTGAGCATTTTCTGTTTCTTTCTTTTTTTTTGCATTATGAAAGTATGATAGCACATTTACAGGACTCTTAGAAAATATAGAACAAAGTTACATATAGTTCCAATGTAAGTGAGCATTTTCAAGGATAATCTGTGAATGTGCCTCTAAGAAACAGACTGGGTGATGGTGGGTGGGGAATGGAACTTCTCTGGAAGTCCAGTGGTTAAGATTCCAGTGGTTAAGAAACACTGCAGGGGGTGTGAGTTCAATCCCTGGCCTGGGAACTAAGGTCCTGCATGATGAGTGGTATGGCCAAAAAATAAATAAAAAATGAAGAAATCAAACAATGGTGGAATATATATATATATATATATATATATATATATATATATATATATTCAAAAAAGAAAGAAAGAGAGTGAGGTGAAAATAGGGCTCAGGCTGCAACATGGGGACCGGCCCTGTGGGAGGGTGAGCTGGAGGAACAGGCTGCATCTTGGGGACCAGCCCTTTATGGGAGGGTGAGTGGGAGGAGGAAGACCAGCTGATGACAATGGCATGGCCAGATTGAAGGGGAATGGGAAGAAGCAATAAGGTTACCCAACCCAGGGGAGGAAAACATCCCAGAAGAGGAGGGCAAAACTGTGAGTTGATCCAAATGGTCAAATAGGATTGGCTCAAGAAAACACCTTGACCTCTAGAATTTAAAGGACACAGGTGATCTTCAAGAAAGCCGTTTAGGGAGTGACAGGGCAGGAGGAAGATTCCAGGGAGCTGAGAGATAAGACAGGGAGAAACCTGGACATGGATCAGCAGAGTCCTTTCCATAAAATACAGTGCTCCCAGCCCCGCAGGCCTGAAATAGAGTGAGGGGACAATAGGGCTTGAACACAGTTGCTTGAACAATCATTTGGGGCCTCAGTTTCCCTCCTCCTAAAGTTTAGGTTGAAGTAGCTGCTCCTAACCTTAATATTAAATTTACAAGTGGCTTTGGTCTCAGAGCAAAGGGTAGGAAAATAAGATTTTTTTCCCCTGACATACATCTCCTTTTGAAGGTAATGGGTGAGGATGGAAATTCACATTTGAAATCGATATTTTAGAAGACTTAATGGCAGCATGACAATTGCACATTTGTGGCTCTCAAAAGGGCAGATCTGTTCAAATCAGAGAAGATCGAGCAAAATCGGTAATTTCACGTCTTGCTTGAGAAGGAGGATTCATAGAGAATTTTAAAAAGGAATAAGGTTACTGCAAGGGACTCCCTTTCATGTTAGTCTTTTTTTTAAAAAAAAGACTCTTGGTAACAGATTCATGGCACAGCTGTTGAAAAGAAGGCTCATTAATTAAAAAGCTGCAGTGACTTTCCTTGGTATATAGAAATGAATTCTCAGTTCTCACGGAGACATTCAAAGTCCTGTACAGTCTGAGCCCAACTTCATTTCATGTTTTCTTAGGTATAAAAATCCATTGCCCTTTGGACATTACTGGTCCTCATTGCTGGTCCTTTCCAACATTTGTTCATCCCACGAATGTTAATGTGCCAGGCCCTGTTTTAGGTACAGAGGTTATGATGGTGAATAAACTCACACCTGGTGCTCTGTTGAGGCCATGCCGTTGGGCTCAGACAGCAGGATTAGAATTTAGAGTCAGGCTGTGAGATTTGGGGGAAATCTTTTCTCTTCTCCAAGCATCCATTTTCTCTTATTTAAGAACACTGATTTTTAGGTTTTATGCAGAGATGAATGAGAAAATAAATGCAATGAACTTGACAACAGAGATGGTTCCAGTTTACTTTAGCTTCATCATTGCTGCTAAAATCCTCTCTGCCCAGGTTGTCTGTCTTCATCAGACTTGTTGCTTGGCCTGTACACAGAACCACTGAACCAAACATTGCCCCTGTGAGGATGCATTTTTTCCTGTTGGCTCCTGTGACAACTGGGGAGCTCTAGCTTTATTAGGCAGGGGAAGCATAAGACTTTGGAACAAGTAAGAGAGATAATGTGATTGGAGCTGGGGTTCCAGCCATTGTAATAACCACATGAGAAGTGGCCAGGAAGGATGAAGTGATGTAGATGTGAAAATCTAGAAGTGACCTTTGGTATGGACAGGGAGGAAGAGATGTTAAATTTAGAAGAGAAACAACACTGGTGATGGGAAATGAGGTCTTTAAGAGGGGGGAGTTGGTTTTAGGGGGAGGTGCATACGTGCTTAATCACTAAGTCTTGTCTGACTCTTTGTGACCCCATGGACTGTAGCCCTCCAGGCTCTTCTGTCCATTGGATTTCCCAGGCAAGAATACTGGAGTAGGTTGCCATTTCCTCCTCCAGGGAATTTTCCTGACCCAGAGATGGAACCTCAGTCTCCTTCGTCTTCTGCATTGGCAGGCAAATTCTTTACCACTGAGCCACCTGGGAAGCCCTTTAGGAGTAAGAGGTGGAGTTTAACTTTATCCAAAAATCCTAGGGTGTTCTCTTGGTAATTTGGGATCATTAAGATATGGGGTATTTCAACCAAGGTAGTGTTAGTGACTCATTCATCTTCGACTCTTTGCGACACCATGGACTGTAGTCCGCCAGGCTCCTCTGTCCATGGGCTCTTCCAGGCAAGAATACTGGAGTGGGTAGTCATTCCCTTCTCCAGGGGATCTCCCTGACCCAGGGATCAAACCCAGGTCTCCTGCAATGCAGTCAGATTCTTTACTGTCTGAGCTACAGGGAAGCCCATTTCAAACAAGGTAAGAAGATATTTCAATCCTTCTTAGCTCATGACCAAAGTAAAGTGAAGACTGAGCACCAGGCAAGATTCAGAGGCCTGTTGACTTGGGTGAAGTGGCTGAAGAAGGTAAGGCTTGAATTTCTTGGTTCCCTGATCATGCCTCCTGGGCACGAGCTGGAATGTTCTCATGGCCTGAAATCTCCCTCAGGATGGGTGTCACTGCACAGTGGGATGGTTATGTTGCAGAATGCTTGCCTACCTGCCTGCTATCTCAGTCCTAGTTTTGCTTAACAATGAGAAAAGGGACACTTGGGTGTTGAGACTTTGAATAAGTACTGAATGGCCTCTGTCTTCTCAAGTTTTTGCCTTGCTGCTTTGACTGGGAGCTGGCTTGCTTCATGTCCCTTGATTCTCACACTTGGATGGGGAATTGTTTCTCAGTGACTTATTGACTCAGTCTGTGTTCTTACAAGCAGGGACTGAGCCCTTATTGGTTCACCTACTTTATCTTGCTTTGTGAGGCACATGTAATAACACCTGGAACCACAACACCAGTGAGGCTGACAACTGCTGAATGGTGTGTGATGTAATTTTCACCCTCTTGTTAACATTCCTGCTGCCCCAAAATGCACAGGCACCATCTTCTCTCAGCTTCATTTCACAAAGCATGGTGATCACAAAAGGACTTTGAGGTCTCTGAACAGCAAGATGGATATAGGTGATTGTGCTGGAATAAGGAAAGTGCCCAGCAGGTAGCTGAGAAGGGGGACCTGCAGTATAGGGTCGAGGCTGTGGCTTGTGGTCCAGCCATGGGAAGTGCCATCCCAGCTGAAGTTGGGGAGGAAATGAATTGTTCAGAGGGAGCATATGAAGGGCAGAGGAGCAAGGGAAATAGCAGAACTGAGAAGGAAGGGAAGAAAAGAAGCAGGGCTCATGAGGAACCTTAACCTTAACCCTGACACTGTTCTCAACTGCTGTGGAACCAGGGGTGTGAGAGTCAAGGATGATAAAAGCTTTTAGAACTTGAGACTGAAGAGCTGTGATCCTGAAGGGCTCAGAGAAGATCACAGGAGGCTCAGCTGAGAGCTGGTGATGAGGAGGTGGAGATGACGTCTTGTTAAGCAGCCTCAGAATGAGGCTTTTGTAAAATAGATAATGAGAAACTACTGTATAGCACAGGGAACTCTACCCAAGGCTCTGCAGTGGCCTAAATGGAAAGGAAATGGAAAAATAGGGGATAAACATATACGTATAGCTGGTTCACTTTGCTGTACAGCAGGAACTGACACAGCACTGTAAAGTAACTACATTTCAATAAAAATTAATGAAAAAAAAAAAAGAATTAGGGTTTCAGTTGGAGTGGGGCAGGATCAAGAGACCCTCAGACAAGCAGAGCTGGACCCCTGGTAACTGCAGCTGGAATCCAGGGACTTCTGAACTTCTCAGTCTGTGGAGAAGCACTCGGTGACCATTTAAGCCCATTTGAATAAGGGGTTTTCTGTTTCCAGCAGCCAATCACATTCCAGTGGTTTCCATCTACTGGAAAGTAAACTCCAGGAAGGCAAGGGTCTCACTAACTTGTTCATTCTTGAATAGCCAGGGCCTAGAATAGTGGCCAATGACACCCCACTCCAGTACTCTTGCCTGGAAAATCCCATGGACAGAGGAGCCTGGTAGGCTGCAGTCCATGGGGTCGCTAGAGTCGGACACGACTGAGCGACTTCACTTTCACTTTTCACTTTCACGCATCGGAGAAGGAAATGGCAACCCACTCCAGTGTTCTTGCCTGGAGAATCCCAGGGACAGGAAGCCTGGTGGGCTGCTGTCTATGGGGTCGCACAGAGTCGGATATGACTGAAGCGACGCAGCAGCAGCAGAATAGTGGCCAGTGTATGTGGATAAATATTTGTTGAATAGAATATCTTTAAGAAAGTGTTTCTAATAATATTGCTAGTAAAGACTGTTGGGAATTTTTAGGTAAGAGAACTGTTACATGTCTCTAGGGGCTTCTCCAATATCACAGTTTTCCTGTAAGGGACCCAGGATAAGTGGGCAGAGGGCCTGGTGCCAGCTGGTTGCAAAACAGCATCATCTACAAATACCATATAGTGTTATCTTTCTTGAATCAAAAGCTCAGAACAATAGTTCTTAAGCAGAGGTGTACATGAAAATCTCTTGGGAGCTTTCCTAAACTATACAAATCTGCTTAAACTGCTTAACTGCAAATAAGGTATTTTTGAGACAACCAAGGACATTTAATTACAGGTTAGGTCTACAGCATCCAATAGAAATATAATTCAAACATGTAAGTAATTTAAAATTTTCTAGTAGTCACATTAAAAAAAAAAGGAAAAACAAATAGGTGAAATGAAATTTATTCATATTGTTTTACTTAAACAAATACATCCAAAATGTTATCATTTCCATGTGTAATTCATATAAGAAACTATTAATGAAGTAATTCACATCCTTTCCATGGGAGAATGTGGCTGAACCATGAAATTTGAGTTGCCCAGGAAGCAGGTGTAATGGAGCACAGCCTCTGACCCCGACTTGACCACTGCTGTGCTGTGTGTGAACTGGCAGCTTATTTACCTCTCTGGACTTTTGTTGCTTCATCTACAAAAAGGCTCTATGCTTATAGTAACCTGAAAACAGGTATGTGAAGTAGGTATTATTCACCCATTTTAGCTGTGAGGATGCTGAGGCTCAAAGAAGTTGAGTACCTTGCTCTGGTCTCTTAGCTCTGAAGGTGGGATCAATCTTGAACCCAGGTTTCCCTGACCCCATAGAAACCTCTTTCCATTTTGTTGCCATTTCAGACCCTCTGTGTTTTCAACCAGAAATCTCCCAGGAAGTAACAGCATCTTTCCTCCTCACTCTAGGATTCTGGTCAGGGTTGCAAGGCTCTCCTTCCCAGCCTTATAGACAGAAGCCAGTAGAGATCTGGGAAAAGATACTTGTGGGGTATAGCAAAGGCCATTTGTTTTCTTCTAAACATACACAGAATAAGGCAGTGTCTAAACGGCCCTGCCTTAGAATGCAAAGGCATGGTTTACTTTTGAAAACCAAGGGGGTTAGGTCTCTGCTTGATATTTACAGTGAAGACTCTTCTCGCTATCAACTGGACTGTCCTCACCAGCATCCCCTCAATTTCCGGGCACTGGGAGTGATACTGGAATCCCGTCAGTCTGGGCGTAGGCCTTCCTGCTACACTTCACAGCAACACCAAGGGAAATTCAAAGGCAAAATTAGTTTGAGGGTTGCTGGTGCAAATAAATTCTCAGTGGAGTGACTGAAGCATGGTAATTTAGCAGTTGCCGACCATTTCTCAATAATAACTGAAATAATTATTTATAATTAGATGAGATCTAATAAAGGATTACATTTAAACCAGATGAAAAACATGGACCCCCTACGTTCACCCCTTACACATTCTCACTGACTAATTCAAATATTTCTCATTTCTTTTTCTCCCACAAAAGGATGAAAAGAGCTGTTTTGCCTTCGAGTGAAAATAAGTATAATTTTCTTCTAGTGGGCTCACCAACAGTTCATGTTGACTTGCCACAAAGGCCAATTAAGAGACAGTCACCATCCTTGGCTAATCTTGCATGCTTTTTGAGTGACTGTGAGTTGAAATGGAGTTGATCTGCGGGGGCCCGGCTTCCCACAAGAAGCACAGCGCCCACCTGGGGTGCTCTGGAGACCTGGTGCTAGTCCCTCATCAGCCCATTGTGTCCCTGCTCTGCCCTCATTGCTCTGATGGAGACTCGAGAGGTGTGGCTCCTCAGGCTTTGAAGGTGACTAATTAAGCTCCTGCTGCCTGTGCCCTGAAGCCTCCTGGAGTGAGCCTCCGGATGAAGGAAATTCTCGTGGGTGGTGAGGCTCTGGAGCAGCAGGAGAGTGTGCACAAGCACTTAATGCTGCTTCTAATTTCTCAGACAATTGGAGGCACCGAAGGCAGAGCGTCTTGGGAATTTATTCTCCATGTTAATGGGGATAATTTGAGAAAACCACTTTCAGCTGTCCATGCTCACGGCCCCTTATGCTTCGCACTGACTACACCCAATTAACTAATCATTTTCATAGCGGGAGCAACTTAGCCTTAGAAGAGAACAAGCTGTGTGCTGAAATATAGGCGGAAGCAAGGACTCTGGGTTTCTCTGCTGTTCTAGCAAGAGAGGGAGAGTGAGAACAGTCCTGAGGGATCGCCTGGCTGACTCACACAGACCCACCATCTTCCAGGGAGAAGCTGGGGGCTGGGGTGGATCTGAGAGGAGCAGTGCGTGCTGCATCGTCCAGGGCAGAACCAATCAAAGGTGGGGATGGAGAGGAGGGGACAGAGGTGAGACCACCCCCACCCCACCCTGTCTCCCCAGTACACCTGAGTCAGTGTTCATCAATGCACACCAGTGGAAGGGTGTGCAGGGGAAAAGGATGGTTATTTCTGGTAACCAAGCTAAGATCCAGATCCAGGAGAGGACTTAAGTGCAACCTCTTTAAGTCTCTGTGGTTGAAATCAGCAGTGAATTCAAAAGTAGATTTTTTTTTTTAATTAATTCTTTTTGGAGTATAGTTGCTTCACAGTGTTGTGTTAGTTTCTGCTGTGCAGCAAAGTGAATCAGTTATATGTTTACATATATCCCCTCTTTTTTGGATTTCCTTCCCATTTAGGTTACCACAGAGCACTGACTAGGATTCTCTGAGCTATACAGTAGGTTCTCACTGGTTATCTAGTGAGCAGAGAAGGAGGGGCTGCAAGCTGGAGCTGAGAGCTGGGGTGTTCAGTGGTTCCCTAAATTGGTGGAGGGCAAATGGACCAGGAGTGGGGCAGGGCAGCAGCCATCATGAACTTGAAATGAGACCAGTGGGTGTGTTTTTGTCCAGCCATATTCAGCCAGCTGCTGGGATATGGGGACAGAGATGTTAATGGAGGATTTACTGAGGGTCAGGTTTTGCTGGGCAAGAAGCAAGGCGGGGAGAACATGGATGAGGAGTTTGAGGATGTGGGATGAGAGGGATTATAAAAAGGCACAAGATGGTCCAGGGACAGTGAGTGGATGCATTGGGTCAATGAATTAAAATCCTACTGGTGCTGAAGCATTGTGGGAATAGAGAGGACACATTCAGAAAGTTTGAGAATATAGGGGATTTGGCTGAAAACTGGCCACAGATATAATACAGGGGAATACTCGAGAGTTGGGGGTGGGGGTAGAGAGTAGGGGGTGGGTTCTGCTGAGATCAGAAAGAATTGGATGGGCTTAGAGCCTGGGAACTAGCCCAGAACTGTAAGGTTGTCAGGAGACTCAGGCTACCTAGGGAGGTGATTTGATGGGTAGCCATTTTGTTCTTCAGGGGATCTTCCCGACTCAGGGATTGAACCCAGATCTCTTGCATTGCAGGCAGATTCTTTACCATCTGAGCCACCAGGGATGCCCAGTTACATACTGGACATTTTTCTTGGAACATTCCATTAAATTCAATATTATCCAATTCAAATCTATGTTGCCCCCATAGACCTTTCTTCCTTCTTTTCTTCCTGTCTTTCAGTATAGTTGATTTCAGGTGTACAGCACAGTGATTCAGTTATATATATTTATGTATCTACTCTTTTCCTGATTCCTTTGCATTATAGCAGAGGTCCCCAACAAGTTCACGGTCTGTTAAGAACCAGGCCGTACAGTAGGAGGTGACCATCAGGTGAGCAAGAGAAGCTTCACCTGTATTTACAACTGCTTCCCCCATTGCTCACATTACTGCCTGAGCTCTACTTCTTGCCAGATCAGTGGTGGCATTAGATTTTCACAGGGGCATGAACTCTGCTGTGAACTGTGCATGCAAGGTATCTAGGTTGTACGATTGTTATGAGAATCTAATGCCTGATGACTGATTTAGCATTATGGTGAGTTGTATCATTATTTCATTATATATCACAATGTAATAATAATAGAGATAAACTGTACAATAAATGTTATGTGCTTGAATTGTCCTGAAACTATCTGCCCCCTACCCCAGTCCTTGGTGCTCAAAGGGTTGAGGACCATTGCATTATCAGTTCAGCTCAGTCGTGTCCGACTCTTTGAGACCCCATGAATCGCAGCATGCCAGACCTCCCTGTCCATCACCAACTCCCGAAGTTCACTCAGACTCACGTCCATCGAGTCAGTGATGCCATCCAGCCATCTCATCCTCTGTCGTCCCCTTCTCCTCCTGCCCCCAACCCCTCCCAGCATCAGAGGCTTTTCCAACGAGTCAACTCTTCGCATGAGGTGGCCAAAGTACTGGAGTTTCAGCTTCAGCATCATTCCTTCCAAAGAAATTCCAGGGCTGATCTCCTTCAGAATGGACTGGTTGGATCTCCTTGCAGTTCAAGGGACTCTCGAGACTCTTCTCTAACACCACAGTTCAAAAGCATCAATTCTTCGGCACTCAGCTTTCTTCACAGTCCAACTCTCACATCCATCCATGACCACTGGAAAAACCATAGCCTTGACTAGACAAACCTTTGTTGGCAAAGTAATGTCTCTGCTTTTTGTTATGCTATCTAGGTTGGTCATAACTTTTCTTCCAAGGAGTAAGTGTCTTTTAATTTCATGGTTGCAGTCACCATCTGCAGTGATTTTGGAGCCCAGAAAAATAAAGTCTTACACTGTTTCCACTGTTTCCCCATCTATTTCCCATGAAGTGATGGGACCAGATGCTATGATCTTTGTTTTCTGAATGTTGAGCTTTAAGCCAATTTTTTCACTCTCCACTTTCACTTTCATCAAGAGGCTTTTGAGTTCCTCTTCACTTTCTGCCATAAGGGTGGTGTCATCTGCATATCTGAGGTTATTGATATTTCTCCCAGCAATCTTGATTCCAGCTTGTGCTTCTTCCAACCCAGCCTTTCTCATGATGTACTCTGCATATAAATTAAATAGACAGGGTGACAATATACAGCCTTGACATACTCCTTTTCCTATTTGGAACCAGTCTGTTGTACCATGTCCAGTTCTAACTGTTGCTTCCTGACCTGCATAGGTTTCTCAAGAGGCAGGTCAGGTGGTCTGGTATTCCCATCTCTTTCAGAATTTTCCAGAGTTTATTGTGATCCACACAGTCAAAGGCTTTGGCGTAGTCAATAAAGCAGAAATAGATGTTTTTCTGGAACTCTCTTGCTTTTTCCATGATCCAGCAGATGTTGGCAATTTGGTCTCTGGTTCCTCTGCCTTTTCTAAAACCAGCTTGAACATCTGGAAGTTCACGGTTCATGTATTGCTGAAGCCGGACTTGGAGAATTTTGAGCATTACTTTACTAGCGTGTGAGATGAGTGCAACTGTGTCGTAGTTTGAGCATTCTTTGGTATTGCCTTTCTTTGGGATTGGAATGAAAACTGACCTTTTCCAGTCCTGTGGCCACTGCTGAGTTTTCCAAATTTGCTGGCATATTGAGTGCAACTTTCACAGCATTATTTTTCAGGATTTGAAATAGCTCAACTGGAATTCCATCACCTCCACTAGTTTTGTTCATAGTGATGCTTTTTAAGGCCCACTTGACTTCACATTCTAGGATGTCTGGCTCTAGGTGAGTGATCATGACTTCACATTCCAGGATGTCTGGCTCTAGGTGAGTGATCACACCATTGTGATTATCTTGGTCATGAAGATCTTTTTTGTATAGTTCTTCTGTGTATTCCTGCCACCTCTTCTTAATATCTTCTGCTTCTGTTAGGTCCATATCATGTCTGTCCTTTATTGAGCCCATCTTCGCATGAAATATTCCCTTGGGATCTCTAATTTTCTTGAAGAGATCTCTAGTCTTTCCCATTCTGTTATTTTCCTCTATTTCTTTGCATTGATCGCTGAGGAAGGCTCTATCTCTTCCTGCGTTATAGTTTATTGTAAAATATTGAGTATAGTTTCCTGTGCTAAACAGTCAGTCCTTGTTGTTTCTCTGTTTTGTATATAGTAGTCTGTATATGTTAATCCCAACCTCCTAACTTTTCCTTCCCCTTTCCCTTCTTTCCTCTTTGGTAACTGTAAGTTTGTTTCCCACGTATAGACCTTTTTTCATACCATGATTTTTCATGGAAAATGCTCCACCATCAACCTCTCCCAATAGGAAATCTAAATCCCCTCCTTGCCTGCTCTCTTTCCCCACGCCACATTAAAGTCCCCAGCAAGCCATTTTGATGGGACTTCACCCAGGATCTGAATCTGCCAGCCTGTGCCCCTAGCCACACATGGCTGTGTTCCAGACCACCCTGTCTCTGACCTGGTGTCTGCCCACTGCCTTCCTCCATCCTGACTCTGCTATAAATGCTTCTTCCAGCTAGGTGAGCATCTGAGAAGTATCTTGGTTAGAGTCCAGCACATCTGCTTGGACCCTTGCTGGGTTCCCAGGGCTGAGCACAGTGCTTGACCCCTGGAAAGAAATCCATCAATACTTACCACTGGATTGATTCCTAGCTGCAGATACCATGGGCTCCTTCACTGGATGTGACAAGCCCAAATCATGCTAATGAGAAAATCAGATAATTCATTGGCTCCTGGGCCTGAGTGGTCTAGAAATGAAATTTGACTATCTCTAGAGATACAATAGTTTCTTTTCCTGAGTACACAGACTGGCTTCTTTCAGGCATGTCTTATCAGCTTGTTGATCCCTGCAGAAAAGCAAAGACTTTTCTGGAAGCTCTAAGGGAAGTTACCAGGGCCAGGCTTGTCCACCTTTGGAGAGTGGGCACCAGTCCTACCTGGTGGGGAAGAGGAGTTCTGGAGGCTAGTGGGCTATTCCTCTCTGCCTGTCCCCTCCCCACTCCTACCTCGCTTGGCAGTGGTAAAGAGAGAAGACAGGAAATCTGGAGAGAGGAGTTAATACCAAACAGAGGTTCTGTCTGGAAGTTCTGTTTGCTTTGGATTGTTGAGTCCATGAAAGCAGATCTATGTCTTTACAGAGGAAGTGAGGGAACATTTGTCAGGGCATATTTGATAAATGTGAAAAGCCAAGTGTAGGAGGGTGTGTTATTTTGATTGATGACAGCATACTCATATCAGTGTCAAAAACATATTAGGAAGATACAAAACTCCATCATCTCTTAATAATAGAAATAAAATAGGTTCAATTAAAATGCTTGCTGCTCTTTTTCAAGTGCAGGGCCAAATGACATAAACCAAAGGTTCTTATGCTCCTCAGAAAAGAAGAACAACAAATCTGTTAGAAAAACAATTTGCAAAATACTCATTAGTCCAAAAGCATCCCTGAGAATTCTGCCTCCAGGCCTCTAATGGGCCATGAAACTTGAATTCAATAAAAAATGATTTAACCGTCAAGCGGGTGAACTGGGTAGACGTCGGCTTCCTTACTCTCTCATTATGGAGTTTATTTTTTGGAAGCTGTTTGTGTAAATGCTATTTGTTTTACTGAAGTTCAAAGAAGCTTTGTGTGAAAATGGTATTTTGTTTCACGGAAGGTGCTGGTACTGGCTGAACTGCTGTCCATCTTCCCTGCTATTCTCTGCCACCCTCCCTCCCCCAGGGGGTCCTGGAAACTTCAGCCCCCAGTGCTACGATTCCCGGGTGTGAGCAGTGAGTCAGCCAGTCTGGGGAATTCTGAGAGCTCATATATTAGATTCTTGCTTTCCAATCCATTAATTTTGTTGTTTCTAGGCCTGCTGGGAGCCCTGTTGCTGCTTGTAAGAATAACATCTCTGCTGATGCTTTGGGCATCTGTTAGCCAGGCAGCTGTTTTCCAGACATTCTATCTCCACAGCATTGCTGGCCTTTGTGTGTCTTTGTGTGGTGGACCCAGTTTTATACTGACTTCATAGGAGGGTGTGAGCATCTTCCTCAAGGGTGGGGCACCACTCACCTCTCTTTTGGGAATACTGAGCCCATCCTCTGACATGAGAGAAGGTGGAAAATCCTTCCCAAGCATTTTACAAAGAATCAAAGGAATCTGTTCAGGACACAGTGATTTGGAATTTTCTTCTAATGAGTTGTCATCTCACACCTCCAATGAGAAGCCATCCAGGAACCAGGGCCTGGGCAGCGGCTTGCTGACACACTGAAGGGATTTGGAGTCTTGTGCCTAATGGAGGCTGGGAGAGCAGCAGACTGGTTGGAGAGGTAGGTGGACAGGTGGTCAACCTGTATCAGCTCACCTTTGGTCCCAGGGGATTCAGGTGCTTGATCAACATGTGCAGGCCCAACTGCCATTTAATTGGCTAGTGCTTGCTTCTCTCCTACTAGGTCTGATGTATCTTCCTGCAGGTGATCAGACAGTTCAGGGGGGTTGGAGGTCCATGTGACATGGCAGAGAGGGTAAGAACTCTACCTTTAGAGAGATAAGAGCTTTGGAATTCAGTCCTGCTTATCAGCTGGGTAACATTTGAAAATTTACTTGACTTCTTTGACCCTCCATTTCATAATTAAAAAATGCAAATAAAAAGGCCTACCTCTTTACCCTGTTTTCATAGTGGCAGTATTCACAACAGCCAAAACATGGAAGCAACCTCGATGTCCATTGACAGATGGATGGAAAAAGAAGTACATATTCCCAGGTGGCACTAGTAATAAAGAATCCACCTACCAATGCAGGAGACACAGAGATGTGGGGTCCATCCCTGGGTTGAGAAGATCCCCTGGAGGAGGAACTGGCAACCTGCTCCAGTAGTCTTGCCTGGAAAATTTCATGAACCGAGGAACCCGGTGGGCTATGGTCCATAGGGCTGCAAAGAGTAGGACATGACTGAGTGTGCGTGTGTGGGCACGCATGCACCCCCCGCCCCCCAACACACACAATGAAATAGAACTCAACCATGAAAAAGAATGAAATAATACCATTTGAAGCAACATGGATGTACCTGGAGATGATCATACTAAGTGAAGTAAATCAGATAGAGAAAGACAAATGCCATATGTGAAATCTAAAATAGGACACAAATGAACTTATCTATGAAACAGACTCACAGACAGAGAACAGGTTTGTGGTTACCCAGCAGGAGGGGGTTGGGGGAAAGATGGATTAGGCATTTGGAACTAGCAAATGCAAACTAATGCATGGAGAATATATACACAGCAAGATGATATTGTAAAGTACAGGGGACTCTATTTGATATCCTGTGATAATCCACAATGGGAAAGAATATGAAAAAAGAAGACCCACCTGTTAATTTCAGGTATACAACAAAGTGATTAAGCATATATATATACACACACACACACACACACACACACACACATATATATCTGCCTATCTACATCTATACAAATCTATTCTTTTTCAGATTCTGTTCCCTTATAGGTTATTACAAAATATTGAATATAGTTCCTTGTGCTATACAGCAGGTCCTTGTTGTGTATCAATTTATATATGGTTGTGTGTGTACATTAATCCCAACCTTCTATTTTTTTCTCTTCCCCCTCTGCCCTTTGGTACCCATGGCTATGTCTGTGGGTCTATTTCTGTTTTATAAATAAGTTCATTTGTGTTATTTTTTAAGACTCCACATGTAAGTCATATCGTGTGGTATTGGTCTCTGTCTGACTTACTTCACTTAGGAAGATAATCTCTAGGTCCATCCATGTCAAATGGCATTATGCCATCCCTTTTTATGGCTGAGTAATATTCCACTGTACACACGTATTGCATGTTTGGGCTCCCCTGGTAGCTCAGCTGGTAAAGAATCTGCCTGCAGTACAGGAGACCCTGGTTCAGTTTCTGGGTTGGGAAGACCCCCTGGAGAAGGGATAGGCTACCCACTCCAGCATTCTTGGGCTTCCCTTGTGGCTCAGCTGGTAAAGAATTTGCCTGTAGTGCAGGAGACCTTGGTTCGATCTCTGCGTTGGGAAGATCCCCTGGAGAAGGGAAAGGTTACCCACTCCAGTATTCTGGCCTGGAGAATTCCATGGACTGTATAGTCCTTAGGGTTGTAAACAGTTGGACACAACTGAGTGACTTTCACTTTCACTTTTTTTATCCATTCCTCTGTTGTAGGACATTTATGTTGCTTCAACGTCTTGGCTGTTAGTGGGAATGTAAACTGATGCAGCTACTTCATATGGAGGACAGTTAAGAAAGTTCTTTAAAAAACTAAAAATAGAGCTACCATATGATCCAACAATTCAGCTCCTGGGTATACATCCAGATAAATGTTAATTCAAAAAGATACAAGCATACATGCTCATAGCAGCACTATTTACAATAGCCAAGACATGGAAGCAATTATTTATATGAACTCTCCTTTGTTGAAATATGTAGTATGATTTCTGTTTTTCTGGCTAAACCTGGACTCATATAGGATGGTGTAAGATGTCAAGAGTTCCTTATTTCAGGAAACAGATCCTCAATGAGGAAACTTAGGAATTGGTTTGGTGGTATCCTTCAGCTTAAGTGCAATGCTGAGCTCTGAGCCACCAGCAATCGGATACTGGAAAGACCTGGGATGCAGTGGCAAGGAGAGTCTCTGCAATGCTGAGCTCCGAGCCACCAGCAATCAGATACTGGAAAGACCTGGGATGCAGTGGCAAGGAGAGTCTCTGAGCTGTCAAGTGATTCTCATGACATTTTATAAACCGAGTGTCTGAATCACATGGCTGCTGCAGGTGGCCACCTTGGTGGTAACAACGATCACAAGCAAGAACTGTGGGTGACATGGCTGCTTCTGAGGGCAGTGAGGCACTTACAGAAAGAGAATGAAGCTCAGCTTTCTGAACTCTGCTCAAATCAGGATCAGAAAGCTGGAGAGCAACTATGACAGCCTTATAATGATATCTTAGGAGATGAAGTTACCATGCTCAAGAGATATCTGATCCCCATATTTATTGCAGCGTTACTGACAGCAGCCAAGACATAGGAACAACTTAAGTGTCCATAGATGGATGAATGGGTAAAGAAGTTGTGAGATTATACATAATCATATATATGCAGTCAAATGTATTTATTTGTTGCCATTTAGTTGCTCAGTTGTGTCTGACTCTTTCACAACCCTATGGACTGTGGCCTGCCACTCCTCTGGCTATAGGATTTCCTAGGTAAGAATACTGGAGTGGGTTGCCATTTCCTTCTCCAGGGTATCTTACAGATCCAGGGATCAAATTTGTTTCTCCTGCATTGCAGGCAGATTCTTTACCACTGAGCCTCCAGGGAAGCCCAAATATATTTATACTCAGCCCTAAAAATGAAGAAAATCCTGGCATTTATGACAATGTGAATGGGCCTTGAGGGCATTATGTGAAGTCAAATAAGTCAGATAGAGAGAGACAAATATTGTATGATCTCACTTCTATGTGCAATCTAAACAAAACCAAAAATCAAACCACCCCCCGCCAAACCCTCCCAACTCATAGGAAAAAGAGATTGGATTTGTGGTTACCAGAAATAGGGGATGGTGAGATGGGGGATTTGATGAAGATGGTCAAAAGGTACAACTGCTAGTTGTAAGATAAATAAGTCCTAGCATAGAGAACCAACTTGTGGTTGCCAAGCCAGGGTGGTTAGAGGAGGGATGGACCAAGAGTTTGGGGTTAGCAGGTGCAAACTATTACATTTAGAATATGGCAGAAACCAATACAATATTATAAAGCAATTATCCTCCAGTTAAAAATAAACAAACTTAAATAATTAAAAAAAAATAGATGAATAACAAGGACCCTGTTGGAACTCTAGGGAACTATATTTAATATCCTATGATAAACAATAATGGAAAAGAATATGAAAAAGAATGTATGTACATGTATAACTGAATCACTTTGTTGTACACCTAAAACTAGCTCAACACTGTAAATCAACTATATCCCAATAAAAAAATAAAAAAGATAAGTCCTGGGAATGTAACATATAGCTTGATAACTACAATTAACTCTGCTATAAGGTATATTTGAAAGTTGCTAAGAGTAGATCCTTAGTTCAGTTCAGTTCAGTCACTCAGTCACGTCCAACTCTTTGCAACCCCATGAACCGCAGCACGCCAGGCCTCCCTGTCCATCACCAACTCCCGGAGTTCACTCAAACTCACGTCAATCGAGTCGGTAATGCCATCTAACCATCTCATCCTCTGTCGTCCCCTTCTCCTCCTGCCTTCAATCTTTCCCAGCATCAGGTGGTCAAAGTACTGGAGTTTCAGCTTTAACATCATTCCTTCCAATGAACGCCCAGGACTGATCTCCTTTAGGATGGACTGGTTGGATCTCCTTGCAGTCCAAGGAACTCTCAAGAGTCTTCTCCAACACCACACTTCAAAAGCATCAATTCTTTAGCACTCAGCCTTCTTCATAGTCCAACTCTCACATCCATAATGACTACTGGAAAAACCATAGCCTTGACTAGACGGACCTTTGTTGGCAAAGTAATGTCTCTGCTTTTTAACATGCTGACTATGTTGGTCATAACTTTCCTTCCAAGGAGTAAGCGTCTTTTAATTTCATGGCTGCAGTCACCATCTGCAGTGATTTTGGAGCCCCAAAAAATAAAGTCTGACACTGTTTCCACTGTTTCCCCCATCTATTTGCCATGAAGTGATGGGACCGGATGCCATGATCTTAGTTTCCTGAACGTTGAGCTTTAAGCCAACTTTTTCACTCTCCTCTTTCTCTTTCATCTTTCTGCCATAAGGGTGGTGTCATCTGCATATCCTTAGAGGTCTCATCAAAAGAAAAATAATCTTGTTTTTGGTATCTTATAATCATTTCACTTCATGGGAAATAGATGGGGAAACAGTAGAAACAGTGTCAGACTTTGTTTTTTTGGGCTCCAAAATCACTGCAGATGGTGACTGCAGCCATGAAATTAAAAGACGCTTACTACTTGGAAGGAAAGTTATGACCAACCTAGATAGCATATTCAAAAGCAGAGATATTACTTTGCCAACAAAGGTCCGTCTAGTCAAGGCTATGGTTTTTCCAGTGGTCATGTATGGATGTGAGAGTTGGACTGTGAAGAAAGCTGAGTGCTAAAGAACTGATGCTTTTGAACTGTGGTATTAGAGAAGACTCTTGAGAGTTCTTTGGACTGCAAGGAGTTCCAAACAGTCCATTCTGAAGGAGATCAGCCCTGGGTGTTCTTTGGAAGGACTGATGCTAAAGCTGAAACTCCAGTACTTTGGCCACCTCATGCAAAGATTTGACTCATTGGAAAAGCCTCTGATGTTGGGAGGGATTGAGAGCAGGAGGAGAAGGGGACGACAGAGGATGAGATGGCTGGATGGCATTACCGACTTGATGGACATGAGTTTGGGTGAACTCTGGGAGTTGGTGATGGACAGGGAGGCCTTGTGTGCTGCGATTCATGGGGTTGCAAAGAGTTGGACACGACTGAGTGACTGAACTGAACTGAACTGAAGGGGAATCCTGTTCCCCTCACATCCCAAATAGTGTCCACTGGCTGTGGCAGGAACAGTGGTGGTTGCCAACGATGTCCACATCTTAATCTTCATGATTTTTGAATATGTACCTTTACATGGCAAAAGAAACTTTCCAAATGTAATTCAGGTAAAGACTTTGAGATGGGGAGATGATCCTAGATTTTCTGGGTGAGATTATCCTAATGGAAACATAGGGGTCCTTAATAATGAAGAAAAAGGCAGAAGAAAGTCAGGAAGAGATATGATTATGAAGATGGGTAAGAGAGATCAATGTTGCTGGCTGTGAGGAAAAAAGATGCAACTGAGAGCCAAGGACTGCAAGCAGCCTCTAGAAGCTGCGATTGTAAGGAAGTGATTCTCTTTCTAGAGACTCCAGAGAAATGCAGCCACACAGACACCTTCTTTTTAGCCCAGTGAGACCCATATCTGATTTCTGACCTACTGAGCTGTAAGTTAATAGATCTGTGCTGTTTTGAGACACTGAGTTTGTGGTAACTTGTTATGGCAGCTGTAGAAAACTAACACAGACTTGCAACCATGGTCCGATCTCAGCATGCTGCAAGGGACGGACATAAAATCTGTTCAAAGAGGAGATAGTTTATATTCCAAAGTCATTGCGAAAGCTGGCTAATTTATATCAGTAGAGACCTGTGTGTGTGCTAAGTCTTTTCAGTCATGTCCTACTCTTTGCAACCCTATGGACTGTGTAGCCCACCAGGCTCATCTATCTCCAGGAAAGAATACTGGAGAGGGTTGCCATGCTGTCCTCCAGGGGATCTTCCTGATGCAGGGACTGAACTTGCAGCTCATGCAGCTCATGCATTGTGGGCAGATTCTTTATTGCTGAGCCAGCAGGGAAGTATACACACACACACAAGCACATACACACACGCATATACACATATTCTTTTAATATATTCTTTTCCATTATGTTTTATCACAGGGTATTGACTATAGTTCCCTGTGCTATACAGTAGAACCTTGTGTATCCATTCCATGTATAATAGTTCACATCTGCTAATCCCAAACTCCCACTCCATCCTTCCCCCATACCTCCCCATTCACTGACAGCCATTAGTCTGTTCTCTATGTCTATGAATCTGTTTTTGTTTCATACACGGGTTCATTTGTGACATATTTTAGATTCCACATGTAAGTGATATCATATGATATTTGTCTTTCTCTGTTTGACTTACTTCACTTAGTATGATGATCTCTAGTTGCATCCATGTTGCTGCAGATGGCATTATTTCATTCTTTTTTAATGGTTGAGTAATATTCTGATGCTTTTGAACTGTGGTGTTGGAGAAGACTCTTGAGAGTCCCTTGGACTGCAAGGAGATCCAACCAGTCCATTGTGAAGGAGATCAGCCCTGGGATTTCTTTGGAAGGAATGATGCTAAAGCTGAAACTCCAGTACTTTGGCCACCTCATGCAAAAAGTTGACTCATTGAAAAAGCCTCTGATGCTGGGAGGGATTGGGGGCAAGAGGAGAAGGAGACGACAGAGGATGAGATGGCTGGATGACATCACTGACTCGATGGACGTGAGTCTGAGTGAACTCCGGGAGTTGGTGATGGACAGGGAGGCCTGGCGTGCTGCGATTCATGGGGTTGCAAAGAGTCGGACACGACTGAGCGACTGATCTGATCTGATCTGATACCATATATTCTCTTTCCATTCATTATTGCTGGACATTTAGATTGCTTTTATGCCTTGGCTATTGGGAATTGTGCAGAGCCCTCGGTTTAAAGGTGGGGGGGCACCCTTGAGGAAGGACTTTGCTGCACTGCTACAAGTTCATCCTCTAAATCTTCCTCTAAGCTGTCCCCAAAGTGTCCTGGATCTGTTGATTAAGATGACTGTGCTCATGTCATTGCATGAGGGAAATGCCCAGACTTCTAGTGCACTACTCCATGTTGGCTTTTTATGACTGTTAATTCCTGTGGAGCCCAAAAGGGTGTGGTCCACAGATTAGGCTCATGGGCTCACCTTGTGGATATTTCCCATTTCTGAATGCGTGATCCGAATACACATCATAAGCAACAACTAGAATCTCCTCACTGGATTTAGGCCCATGGAATGAGGGCTGTGATAGCAGACAGGGCATAATCCCTTGGGACATCCCTTCCTGACCTGAGTAGAAACCCAAAGCTATGCTCTAGACCAGGGACCAAGAGTAGAAGGGCCACATGTTCATGTGTCCACATGAGCTTGTCCATTGTATGTCTTTTAACTGGACTGGACCATCAGGCCGGAGAAGGCAATGGCACCCCACCCCAGTCCTCTTGCCTGGAAAAATCCCATGGGCGGAGGACCCTGGTAGGCTGCAGTCCATGGGGTTGCTAAGAGTCAGACACGACTGAGTGACTTCACTTTAACTTTTTACTTTCATGCATTGGAGAAGGAAATGGCAACCTACTCCAGTGTTCTTGCCTGGAGAATCCCAGGGACGGGGGAGCCTGGTGGGCTGCCCTCTGGGGTTGCACAGAGTTGGACACGACTGAAGCGACTTAGCAGCAGCAGCAGCAGCAAGACATTCAGGCACAGAGTCTCAAGGACAAGTTAGAGCTGACTGTGAAGTTGTGGGGTTGGAGTAGGTAGCCCTGTGCTTGTATCTCAGGAGTACCACTGTACAGGTGTGTGACCTGGGATGTGGACCCAGGTAGAACAAAGCCCTAGTTTCTTCGTGGAAAAGGCCAAGAATCTGGAGGGTGAGAGATTCCTGGAATCCAGCTTTCTAGACTCAACTGTGAGTCTTCTACTTACTTGGGAACTGTGTGAAATGTGAAGTTGCTTAACCTCTCTATGCTTTAGTCTTCATCTCTCTAAGAAAATTTTATAATGTCTATTTATTAGCTTCTTGTGAGACTTTAGTGATATCATAGACACAGTACATTGGAACAAAACAAGTGCTAGGAAATAAGTGATACTATCATTATGCTAATTATTTAGGAAAAGAAGCTCTTTGGTACAGATAGCTAAGGCTGACATGAACAGAGATGCGAAGTGATATGTTCTGTATCTAAGGCCTGACCAGTGATGCTTCATACCCCAAACCAACTAACCAATCAACCGACCAACCCACAAATGAACAGCAAAAAATTCCATCCTATTTTTCAAATGATTATGCAGATTCAGTTCATTGCATGGTGCAGGGTGAGTGGATCAGAGGTGTAGGGAGTGTCTGGGGACAAAGGGTGGGTGATGAGAAGGGACTTTATTTCCTGTAGGACCTGCGAAGTCAGAAAACCATGTGGCCACAGGTTCCTGGATGGATTAAATTACATTCCAAGCTTATTGCAATGTCCTTCTCGTAGACATGAACTGGTCCCTGGACTGACAGTCTTCTCTGGGTACCTATGATGGACCTGACATTTTATACCAAATTCAAACAAAAATATGGGACTTCTATAGTACCTGTTTGAAGGAGGAAATCTAGCATTTACTCAGCCCATCCTAGGTACCATACACTGGGTAAGCAACCTTACATATAGCTGGATTCTCATAACCAGAGTGGAAATATTCATTTCGCCCCCAAAAGAGAATACCAGCAACAGTAGCAGTGACAGCAATGGGCAGCCTTTGTTGAGGATTGCTATGTGCTGACACTGTGCCAAGTATTTTACATGTATTGAATTACTTAATCCTGGCAGGGAACCCATGGGAGTGGCATTGTATTTATTTCCATTTTGTAAATGAGAAAACCAAGGTGCAGAAAAGTTATATAGACAGGCCCAGTAAGTGCTAAAACTGAGACTTCACAATAGGATGATCTGATTCTCAAGTCCGTGCTTTCCTGTATTAATTTGATTTTACCCAACAGAGAAGAGTTCACATGGATCCCATCCATGCTGAGAAGTCAGCTGCCGTGGGGAGGTGATGAACTGTGGGCCTGTTATTTTTCTAAAGAGAGGAATGGAGAGAATTTATCTTCTCCCTAAAATTCAAGTTTACTTTGGACAAACAAAAGAGGATAAGATCCCGCTGTGTGCCTGGCTCTTGCCAGGTGCTAGTATGTCAGGGATGACTGTGTCCTTATCCTCTTCCTCTGCATCCCTGTCCTCATTCTGACATCTCAAGTGACTGGATGTTTGAGCATCTTCTTTCCCATCGCATCATCCTTCACATAGCAACAGTGTGGCTATTTCCTGCTGGTTTGGCAGCTAGACTGGGCAGGCACTGTCCTCAACTACACACCAGCTCCCTTCCTCCACTCCATCGACTCCAAAGTTGCTGTTATTCCCCCTGTTTATCAATGAAGATAGTGCAGCATAAGTGAACTGTCTGAGATCTCTGAGCTGGAAAGCTGAGGCTTACTTCCATGCCCTTGGGCTTTGAAGACAAGTTCTTTTTTCTACTCTCCGTAGCTTGTCCCTTTGGGGAATAGTTTGAAGGACTTTACCAAAATATCCTGCCTGAAATTGAGCCTTAAGCTCTTCTGTTAGAACTGGCAGGATTGTTTTGAGGTGACATGTTTCAGAAAGGACAGAAATTGTCTTAGTCATCATTCAATTCCCAGGTGGGTGCTGAGCACAGAGAAAGCTCCAACAATGTTTAATCAGAGAGGACATATGCATATACTTTTAGTCAGGAAGGCATGTGCAGCCCCTTCCTTTGGGTAGGTTATGAAGTCTGGGACAGATGAGGGCCTGGCTTCTGGTGTGGAGAACAAAGGAGAATGAAGACACAGAACAGGAAGGGGTTGTGCTTGGTTATTAGTTATGAAGCAATTTTGTTGTAGCCTAGTCTGCACGGTCAACCATGTCTGTGCCCCTGAGACTCCATAACTGATCCAGAATGCTTTCTTTTATTCTCTCAGAGAAACACTCTCATTGCCCACCCACTGATGGTGATTGCATGTCACCTCTCATGACACCACCTTCTAGAACATTCTCCTTCTCTGCTTCCACCTCCAGGCGTGACTCACCCCCTGACGACTGCAATTCCCAAGCTCATTTTCTCTGTTGGCCTAAAAGAGTCAAATCAATTCTCTGTCTGGGTGCATTTTTTAAAAACTGGCCATGATGTTAGCTTATTTCTTCCCTTCCTTAACACAAATGGTTTCTAAAAAGAGGAGTTCAATTTTGCAGCCCACTGGTCCATTGCGTGCATCATGGTGGCCGCATAATACTGTCTCCTGGCAGTGCTGTCAGGAGACTAGGACTGCCATGTGGTGTCTGGAATGGGGAGGGATGTGTCACGGAAGGAAAAGATTCCCACCACCGCTACCTTTAAAATAATGATGATCGGTCACACACAACTGCTGGTTTACACGCACCTGACTTTGTGTGTTTCTCTGTGGTCTGCTGGGATGAGGGTTGGACTTTGTGGAGGGAGACTTCCAGAGAGGATGGGTGTAGCTTTGCAGCTGCTCTGCTGGTGGTCAGCCCTGTGACACAGGGCCTCAGTTTTCTCATGTGAAAAAGAGAGATTTTGATGAGATACTATCTAAGATTTCTTCCCTTTCCAATTAGCTTCAATATAATTTTCTACATGCCAGGAACTCTGCCAAAGGCATGAAGATGATAAATAAAACACAGTCCTATTTTCAAAGATTATAGATTATATACACACATAAAAGTGTGATGGTACCCCTAGAGTGATGTAAGCTCTGGGAACGTATCTAAAGGAATGATGCATTCGGCCTGTAGGACAGTGTGTAGGATGGGGCAGGGATAGGGGAGGGAAGATAGAGAGGCAACAGGAAAGTGAGGATGATGAAGCTGGGCGTGGATGTGTGGGAGGAACATTTCTCAGACTGGTGAGGCTGGGGAAGAGGCTTGAGAAGCACCATGAAGCCTGTGGCACACAGCTAAATACCTCCTGCCAAATGTCTAAGTACCTCATCAAGCTGAAAGCTTTGTGATTTGGGGAAACTTGAGGATTCCCCTGCAGACAACACCTAAGACCCTTTTCTTACTAGAAAGCCCAGTGCTCTAGGGCCACACTGGGTGCTGTCCTGGGACTTTCCTAAAGAGCAGATAGTATAAATATAGGCTTTGTGGACCCTGTAGTCTCTGTTGAAACTACTCTGCTCTGCCATTACTGTGCTAAAGGAATCATGGACAGTACATCCATAATTGGGTGTGGTTACTTGTCAATAAAGCTTTATTTACAAAAACTGGTGTGGGCCATACTTGACCCATGAACTGAAGTTTGCTACCCCCTGGAGGACACTGACAGGTACAGCTGAGATATAATTTTAAAAATTCAATAGTTCTATTGTTGGTGCTGTTTTATGACACCTTTTCTTTTTTAAAAAATTTTATTTTATGGAAATATAGTTGATTTGCAAGATTGGGTTAGTTTCTGGTGTATAGCAAAGTGATTCAGTTACGTATCTACATGTTATTTCTTAGATTCTTTTCTCTTATCTGTCATTACAAGATATTGAGTGGATTTCCCTGTGCTATATACTAGCTTGTTGGTTATTGGTTATCTGTTGGTCCTTGTTGGTTATCTATTTTAGATATAGTGGTGTGTATCTGTTAACCCCAAACTCCTAATTTAGCCCTTGCTCCCTGCTTCCTCTTTGGTAACCATGAGTTTGTTTTCTATGTCTGTGAGTCTATTTCTCTTTTCTAAATAAGTTCATTTATATCATTTTTAAGATTCCACATGCAAATTATATCATATGGTACTTTCTTTTGTCTAAGTGACTTACCTCACTCATTACGACATTAATAATCTCTAGGTCCATCCATGTTGCTACAAATGGCGTTATTTCATTCTTTTCTTATGGCTGAGTAACATCTCATTGTATAGATATACCATATATTCCTTATCCATTGTAATATCTTTTCTTAAAACTGCACACAGTGTGGGTCTTTATGTGTGTGTCCAGCCTTCAGTGGATGATTGGTGCCTGGATAGGACTCTGACACAGAAGAAGCTGTGGGCAGCGAGGACCCTGATTTCTGTATGTTCAAGTGATTGGCAAGACTTCCTGGTTTTCTTTGGAAACTCCTCCTCCACCTCTGCTTCCCCTGCAGCCCAACTACCTATTCCACATCCATCTCTGCACACTGTGGCCCCTTGCCATCTCCCTGTGGGGGACTTGTGTCCTTCAGATCCCCAAATACTCCTTTTGACTGAGTCCTGACCTTACATCAAGCACTGAAATAGGGTTTTGTTGCTGTTTGGTCACCAAGTCGTGTCTGAGTCATTGACACCCTGTGGACTGTATCATGTCAGGCTCCTCTGTCTCTGGGATTTTCCAGGCAAGAATACTGAAGTGGGTTGCCATTTCCTTCTCCAGGGGATCTTCCCAACCCATGGATCGAACCTGGGTTGATGGCTGCTTGGCAGGTGGGTTCTTTACCACTGAGCCTATAAGGCAAGGGCCATGCAATCAGGATTAGGCTTGGGCTTGGCTGTCCCCTGCCCACACTCAGGTTTGTGCTCTCCTTTCTAGGCTGTGGTACCAGAGCTGGAGGAGTCAGGAGACCTAAATTCAAATGCCATCTCGCTCACCAAATGACCATAGGACCTTCCACAAATCACTTCTCCTTTCCCAATCTCTCATCTGAAGAAGTTGTTCTTCATTTCAGTCAGTTCTGTCACTCAGTCATGTCTGACTCTTTGTGACCCCATTAATCGCAGCACGCTAGGCCTCCCTGTCCATCACCAACTCCCGGAGTTCACTCAGACTCACGTCCATCGAGTCAGTGATGCCATCCAGCCATCTCATCCTCTGTCGTCCCCTTTTCTTCTTGCCCCCAATCCCTCCCAGAATCAGAGTCTTTTCCAATGAGTCAACTCTTTGCATGAGGTGGCCAAAGTACTGGAGTTTCAGCTTTAGCATCATTCCCTCCAAAGAAATCCCAGGGCTGATCTCCTTCAGAATGGACTGGTTGGATCTCCTTGCAGTCCAAGAGACTCTCAAGAGTCTTCTCCAACACCACACTTCAAAAGCATCAATTCTTTGGTGCTCAACTTTCTTCACAGTCCAACTCTCACATCCATACATGACTACTGGAAAAACCATAGCCTTGACTAGACGGACCTTTGTTGGCAAAGTAATGTCTCTGCTTTGCAATATGCTATCTAGGTTGATCACAACTTTTCTTCCAAGGAGTAAGCATCTTTTAATTTCATGGCTGCAATCACCATCGGCAGTGATTTTGGAGCCCCCCCAAATAAAGTCTGACACTGTTTTCACTGTTTCCCTATCTATTTCCCATGAAGTGATGGGACCAGATGCCACGATCTTCGTTTTCTGAATGTTGAGTTCTAAGCCAACTTTTTCACTTTCCTCTTTCACTTTCATCAAGAGGCTTTTTAGTTCCTCTTCACTTTCTGCCATAAGGGTGGTGTCATCTGTATATATGATGCAAATGGAAGCTTCATAGATTATTACCAACTTTCCTAGTAGGAAAAGATTACTGAAGAGTTAGAACTTCAACCACAGCCAACTAGACCCATCCTCATCAGGCCCTCAGTTCATCTGGCTCAAGATGCTGTCTTGGGTAGTGGCTCTGAGTGGAGTTGGTGGGATACTGTTCTGCTTGCTTGGAGTGATGTGTCTGCCATGTCCATCTCTCCATCTGGATCTGAGCTCCTGGGGCAGGAATGAGATCTGGTTTTTTTGGCATCATCTTCAGCAGTTTACACAGTCTTAGCACATAGTAGGCGATCAGTAAAGACTTGTTGGATTGAAAGTTTTATGGCAATATTTGATATTTGTTTGGAGGTTTAGAGGAGACCCTCAGATAAGAAAGCCTACTTTAAAAAAAATGTATGTGGCGGTTTAGTTGCTAAGTTGTGTCTGACTCTTGCAACCACATGGACTGTAGCCTGCCAGACTCGTCCATCCATGGTATTCTCCAGACAAGAATACTGGAGTGGGTGCCGTTTCCTCCTCCAGGGGATCTTCCCAACCCAGGGATTGAACCCTGGTCTGCACTGTAGGCAGATCCTTTACTGACTGAGCGACGAGGGAAACTCTCATAGAAGAAATGTAGAGATGATTTACAATGTTGTGTTAGTTTCAGGTGTACAGCAAAGTTATTCACTTTATATATATATATATTCTTTTCCAGATTCTTTTCCATTATAGGTTATTACAGGATATTGGCTATAGTTCCCTGTGCTGTACAGTGGGTCCTTGTTGTTTATCTATTTTTTATAGTTTTGTTTCTGTCAATCTCAAGCTCCTAATTTATCCCCCTTCCCCCCGAGAAAGTCTGTTTTTGACAGGGGAAATTATTTACTGGGCAATGATGAACTTTCATAAACACTTACTCTGCTGGGGCTTGGTTCTGATTCAGTTCTTAGAATACTACACATGATTTCTATTTTACAAATGACTATTTCAAATCAATAGGCCAAGCCAACCACTTTTATTGATGAAATATATTGATTGCATGTGACAGGTACTATGCTATCCTGTACATTTCTGTTTCCATTTAATTCTAACTCGAACACTGGGCAGTTTATAGTATTCCTTCCGGTTCACAGATGAGGAGGTTGAGCCTTGGCCTAAGGTCACCTAGGTAGGAAGTGGCACAATCTGACTCCAAGGCCTATACTCTTATGTGGCAGGTTTGACTTGGAGCTTTCTGGAAATCTTGGCCAAAAACTTGATGACTTACAGAGTTTTTGTTGTGAGAATCTGTCCTAGAAGGACCTGTCTTTAGGATAAAAAGCTGTATCAATAATAACCAATATCCTCAATGACACTTTCATCATGTAGGGAGGAGTCAGTTTAGATATGGCAGTTTGTGTAAAGGTTCCTTTTTTTTAAATAAAAAAAAATTTTATTGGAGTATAGTTGATGTATAATATTATATGTTGCAGGTGTACAATGTAGTGACCCACAAGTTTTAAAGGTTATACTCCATTTGTAGCTATTTTGTACTTGATAAGTTTTTCATTTTAAAGAATATTTTTTTTTATTTTATTTTAAAACTTTTATATTGGAGTACAGTTGATTTATAATATTATGTTAGTTTCAGGTGTACAACAAAGTGACTCAGTGATACATATACATATATCCATTCTGTTTCTATTGTATTTCTTAATCCTTTATCACTATCCTGCCCCTTCCTCTTTCCCTCTCCCCACGGGTACCAGTAGTTCATCCTCTATATCTGTGAGTCTGCTGCTTCTTCGTTATCTTCATCAGTTTGTTGAATTTTTTAGATTCTACATATAAATGGTATCACTTATAAAGATATCAAGTCTCCTCATTATGGTCCTCAAATTATATTTTTAAAGGAGGAATACTCAACTCTGGTTGCAGATTTAGAATCACTTTTGTTAAAAAAAAAAAAAATAGCCTGGGCAGATCCCAGGCCGAGTTAATGAGAATTGCTGAAATACTGAAATCTCTTTCAATACTTCTGAACATTGAAATATTTTTAAAAGGCAAATAAAACCCCCGTAGCAAGCAGACCTGGGTGGGGCAGATTCCCATGTACCTCCAACTGACATTGTTCAGGAATAGAATTTCTGGCAGTCTAGCTTGTTACAAAGGCTGCAGAGGCTGCTTTGAGGTGGCAGAGGATGGCCTGACCCTCAGGTCTTCTTTCTCAAACAAGATTTATCTCAGATGCACTTTTCATCAGCCCCAAACACCAGAGCATGTCAAGTGGTTCTTGCTTGTGGAGCTGCAGGGCAGGTGTCTGCCTGAGGGGTCAAAAGTCCAGTTGGTCACCATCTTTCTTCTCAGTGACCTTTGTGAACTTTGTCCTCCCTAGGTGCCCACACAAGTGGTAACTCTGATTAGAAGCAGCATCTTCAGAGAAAAGCCATGATCAGTGACAACCAAGGAACAAAAACAAGTGACCCATTTAATTCATTGCATTTGTGGCATGCTTTACATTTTTCAAATTCTTTCTACATCGTCCATCTTATTTAACTGTGATGACTTTCTCCTTGGCATCCGTCAAGGGGATCCTCGTGACAGGACCCTTTGCTACTTTTCCAGCCGACTCTCCTGCCTTTCACCCCAGGCACCTGCGCTCCAGCCATCTGCAGCCATTCGTGGTCTTTCACACCTCTATGCTATTGTACATCCTGCCTTCTGTCTCTGTTTCTGGAGTTCTCTTTCCAACTCTGTGCACCCGGTAAATCCCTGCCATCCTTCAGGATCCAGGAGGAGGGTTTCCCACTCCCTCAATCTTTCCCCACATCCCCGAATCTTCTGTACCATCCCTCCCAGATCCCTAGCTGTGATGCACTCAGGTGGTCCTCTCCCTAAACTGCCAGCCTCTCCAGGGTAAGCAGCCCTTCTGGTTCATGGTTTGCTTGTCCATGTTTAATCAATGTTTTCTGAGTTACTGAAGGCCTGTGAAAGGGATTTTGGAAGATCAGGGCAAGAGCAAGCAATGTGCTGTTCCTCCCACTGCTTCACTCTATCCACTCCCTGTAAGACACAGTGTTCTGGAGAAGAGACTCTGGGAAAAATGGAACAATGTGGGCTCTTGGAAAGGACCAAGGTGCCTGAGGGAGTGGAGGGAGACTTGCTTTCTCCTGGGTGCCCTTATTACGTTTTGAACTTTATACCATATTACGTGTTTGACCCACTCAAAAGATAAAGTAAAACACAGTTGCTCTCATCTCCTGACGATGGTGTTTGGTGTGAGTGTTGGGCTGTGGCGTCAGACCCCTGTTTGATTCCTGACACTTTCTAGCTGTGTAAACCTGAGCAAATTTCTGAGCTCATCTAAGCCTCTGTTTCCCTATTGTGATACAAACATAATGATAACAATGCTTGACATAAAATTAGAAATAGAAAAAGCAGTCCCTGGGAGTGGGAACTGGCTGTGACAGAAACAATGCCACGGGACACCAGGATCAGACAAGCCCACTCTGTGACCACGATGGAGCAGGAAACAAACAAGATCGCTTCATAACCATGTGTAAATACAGACAAAAGAACAACATGGTCCAAATCATAAAAATGATAAAATGTCCCCTAAGCAGGCTATTCTATGTGATTGCAGCTTGTTTAACAAGTATATCTATTTGGCTTCAATTTGTGCTTTCCACATTATGGATGAGAATTATCATGTTATTCTTTGATCGAATTACCCCACCCTCCTGAAAGATTCAAGTCCAGGGTTAAGTCTCCCCTTCTGGGACCCTCTCCTAAATCTCCTAACAGGAGCCCAGATCCTTTTACACCTTCTTTCTACCACCCTCTTTAGGAGATGCCTACTGCTCCAGTGGGGTGCGACTTCCCTGTTGCCATGAGGCTATGAACTCAACTTTGTTCAACTACAAGTGTGTTTCTGGCACTTTTGCTGCTGTAAGGCATCAATAGATTTTCATCATCATCATCATCATTAATAATGACCAACACTTTTTATCTTCTCCCTCTCCTTTTTAGATTTACCTGGGATCAGATAACAGCAAAGACAAGATTTGACTTATGACTTCTTGAGTCTTATCCCCACCATCTTTCAGCTGCTTTGTGGAAAATAATACTTTTGCACAATAGAAAAAAAAATTATTTCCTGCAGAATCCCAGCTGCCATTGTTAATGTCAGATTTTGCTAAAAACATTCCATGCAGACTAGAAGTATATTCTGAAAATATCATGGTGCTTTGTTGGTCTCTGCAGCTGAAAAAAAGCCCATGCAAGCTCAAAGACTCAAAGCAAATCGATACAGATGCTTAAAGGATTATTTCCAGGGCTTGGAAGCCTCTGAGAAAGATACTTGTTCCACCCATTAAGAATGGCAGGGGTGACCTTCAGGGGATGAAGGTCATCTCAGTGTAGAGATTACCCACACCAGGAAACTCTTCCTGGAGGCAGAGAAAGGGATTCACTGTCAAGACATTCTTTTCTAGGTTGCTTGAGCAACTTAGTACTTGGCTACTTTTGCTTGTTCCCATTTTGGGCTTGAAAATGAGAGAGCAATTATTGTTTGGGTTCAGAAATAATGAGGAGTTTCTAGCTGGGGAAAATGCTAATATTCTAAAGTGGCATTGAAAACAGGGGATGTAAAATATACATGCTTTATGATTGAAGCTAAGAATTACATGGAGATAATAGACTGGAAGGAAAGTACCAAAATAGAATACTGATTGCCACTGTGTGGCAAAATGGTGGGCGATCGTCTTCTTCTGTATTTTCTAAATGGCTTATGTAGATCGTGTGTTACCTTTATAATGGAGAAGGTGAACAATGATACAATACAAAGATTCAGCAAAATTTCATCTCACGGTCAGAAGCAGTGATGGTCACAGACAGGCTAGACTCCTAGTGGTAGGAGATCACAAACTTCCCAAGGACCCCTGTTCTTTCTAAAAGAAGTCACCAAGCTGCTGGATGTTTGCAAGTTTTATACAAACATCATATTAAGCATCACAAAGGCACTATTCCAATGGGGAATGGGCTGGAGGCCAAGTCGGGTGTAACTTTCCTCTGATGTCTGGCCTGTGGCTCAGGGCTTTGCTTCCCAGTCCTGTTGAGTATCTTATTGCTAGCCTCTATAAGCTTCCCTGGTGGCTCAGAGGATAAAGTGTCTGCCTGCAATGCACAAGGCCCGGGTTCGATCCCTGGGTTGGGAAGATTCCCCTGGAGAAGGAAATGGCAACCCACTCCAGTATTCTTGCCTGGAGAATCCCATGGACAGAGGAGCCTAGCGGGCTACAGTCCACAGAGTCGCAAAAAATCGGACACGACTAAGCGACTTCACACTTCACACAGCCTCTATAAGCCTCTGTTCAGGGAGATTCAGGAAGTTTGATTCAGTTCAGCTGCAGTATCTCTAAAGCTTGGAGAAACGAGAGATCAGACTGGATGAAGAGAATTCAGAGCATAGAGAGCTGTGGGGGCCACACAGGGGAGCCTGGTCTTGGGTACCTAGATCTGTGCTATTTAAACTGGCTGCTTCCTCCTTCTGGTGTGACATCATGTCACTTACAGTATCAACATGATGCATCTTCCTGGACATTCAGTTTGATTTGGGTTTTTGGAGTGGTGTGGGGGCACATAGAGAAAGTCAAGTAATTTAAATGCTGAGTATTTTATATCATTAATTTTACATTAAACAGACAGATACATTTGGTACTGAAATGTGAAATCTGCGTGAATTATTAAGAGCAAAGAAATGTTGTGCCTGCAGCAGACCACCTCCTACCACATCTTTAAACCCTCAGGGACTCACTCTTGGACAATTTAACTTTTTTTTTCTCACCAGAAACTGAATTTATAAAGCAAAGAATAGAAAACTATCCAGGACAGTGAACTGGGGACCAGTCTCCTAATAATTTTTAATAAGATATGTTTTTAAAAATCAATTAATGTGCATTTAAATTCTGAAAGAATCATATTAGAACCAGAAAATGGTCTTTTTATCATTTTAAAGGGATGCAAAATGAATATCTTCCATGGGCTACACAGGTGGAGGAATGACACATTTGTTACATCATCAAGCTTCATTTCGGGTAGATTACTCCCCTCAGTCTGAGGGATTTATTCCTTTCTTTCTTTCTCCCTCTCCCTCTTTCTCTCTTCCTTCCTCTCTCCCTCCCTTGCTTCCTTCTCCCCCTCCTTTTCTCTCTCCCCCTCTCCTTCCTTCCTTTCTTTCATTCCACAAAGACTTATTGAGTTCCTAATGAATGGACATCTCTACCCCAGAGAACGATTTCCTGCACTCCTAGGGCTTAGAGCTTCCAGATCCCGTGGAGGTAAAACCCGGCAACAGAAGCATTCTTACAGATACTGAAAAGTGTACCTTGAACTCTATGCCAATGAACTTGGATTCTAGTCCTGCTCAGTTAGTCTCACTGATTGGCCTTGGGCAAAACTTGAGTGAATATGCAAGTATCTGTTTCCTCTGCTATAAAATATTGGCACTGCCTGTTTATCTCTGCTGATTTCTCAGCATGGCCATTGTATTTGTGAATACAAATTCAAAAGCTTCATCATCTGTGCTGTGTTCTACTAGGTTAAGCTGATCATCTAAATAATAAAAGAAGAATCCCAAAGTGTTATTCTTATCATCATTATACCATTCTAATGAAGTTCCTCTCAGCCATCAAGCACATCAAATCAAGGTTAAGAGGTGCTTTTGAAACAGCAGACAGAAGCAAAAACTGGTATAAAGTGAAACGAAGGGAGGACAGGCAGCGCACTCAGCCTACACACAGCAGGTTGGGGGCCACAAAGCCAAGCAGGCCTGCAGCCCCTCAGTGCTGTGTGCTCCTGGCACTGCTTTGTGTCCTAAGATTCAGAGAGGTCCAAGAGCTGGGCCTGATTTCAGCGTCACCTGGTGATTTGGACACAGAATCATCTCGTGTTCCAAAGACGCTTCATTGCAAGGAGAGGGGGCGCTGTCCTTCAGCATGACATGGTTCCTCACCATCCATCCTTCCTCCACAGAGCAGGGGCTTTGGTCCATCCCAAGTGGGAGGAGTTGGGCTGCTTCTCATTCAGGACAACGTGCTGGGTTAATGCACTGCTGGCCCTTCCTCCACTCTGCTTTCACACAGAAGGGAAAATCTTAGAGGCCTGGCTGTGTGCCAGGTCTTTACTCTGTGCCCTGGACCCTTACTAGCTCACTTAATCCTCACAAAAAATCCTCCTTTGCAATTTTTACAAAGAAAAATTTGAGCATCATGAGGCAAAGTAACATCCAGTCCTCTAGCTCATGAGTGGGAGCTAGAGCAGAGCCTGCCCTTCTAACCACAGCGCACAGCACTGTGGTGCCTCTCAATGTGTTTTTAGTTTAATATATATTATTTTTGAGAAATATGTCTTTTCTTGCATGTTTATGAGTTTTTTTTAAAATAAATAAATTAATTTTGTGTTGGGCTCCACTACCAATGGCAGGGACCATGGTTAATCAAACATTCTATTACCTCCTTATCTATTATTTATTCAGGGAATATTGAGAGAACAGACTCATGTCATACAGTGGAAAACCACAGGCTTTGGAATCAGAGACACTTGGATTTACAACCCAGTTTCCAGAAGTGACCTAGAATAAGCCAGTCTCCATGAACCAGAGATTTCCAGTATGTGAAATGGGGATTATAATACCTGTTTTTACTGCAGGAATTATAAATAATTCTTTCAACATATCTAGCACAGAGTGAATGCTGATAAATATGAATTCTTCCTTGAGGAATAACAAGCCTATAACTTATTCTTTGCTCTCACGACTCATTTGCTACAACTTGCTATGTGCCCCATCTATTGAAGCATAGTGATGGGGCTGAATCATGTGATGCGTGAACTGGTATTACAGATGTCTGTGTAGCTCCTACATCAGAGGATGTGGAATGGCATCACGGGAACATCCTTGAACTTTAAGACCCACGGGAGAATGTCTCCCACTGGGGTCATGTTAACCAAGCAAGGCCATGATGCAGTAAAAAAAGCCCTTAGTCTCAATGCTAAGCTTAACGCAATCAACTTAAAAATTTTATTTTATTGAAGTATATAGTTCATTTACAATGTTGTGTTAATTTCTGCTCTGCAACAAAGTGATTCATCCATATATATGTATTCTTTTTCACATTCTTTCCCTTTATGCTTTATTATAGAATATTGAATATAGTTCCCTGTGCTATACAGTAGAATTTTGTTGTTTATCCATTTGAGATATAATAATTTACATCTGCTAATCCCAAATTCCCAATCCATCCCTCCCTGACCCTGTCCCCTTGACAACCAAATTCTGTTCTCTATATCTGTGAATATATCTCTCTATATATATTCCTATTTCACAGATAGGTTTTTTGGTGTCATATTGTAGATTCCACATATAATTGATTTGTATGATGTTTGTCTTTTTCTTTCAGGCTTACTTTGCTTGGTATGATAAACTCTAGGTCTATCCATGTTGCCGCAAATGTCATTATTTCATTCTTTTTTTTGTTTTGTTTTTGAGTATTATTCCATCGTATATGTATGTACCAAATCTTTTTTATCCATTCATCTGCTGATGGACATTGAGGTTGCTTCTCCATATCTTGGATGTTGTGAACAGTGCTTCTGTGAACATAGGCGTACACCCATGAGTGGGATTGCTGGATCATATAGCAGCTCTATTTTTAAATTTTAAAGGAACCTCCATACTGTTCGCCATAGTGGCTGCACCAGCTTACATTCCTACCACAGTGTAGAAAGGTTCCCTTTTCTCTACACCCTCCCCAACACTTGTTATTTGCAGACTTTTTAATGATGGCCATTTTGACTAGAGTGAGGTGGTACTTCACTGTAGTTGTGAATATCATCAACTTTTCTTTATGTCTCATTCCACACATGCAATGTCATGGGTCCCTGCTGTCTGACACTGGTCAGGCTGACGGAGGCACCACAATCATACAGCTGTACCATCTGAGATGCACAGGCTCCTGGTAGCTGGTGTAGGAAAGACACTGCTGGGGGGTGTGCACTAGGGGTTAAATGATGCTCCTCACCCTGGCTCACAGCCTGCAGGTCTGTCCAGATCCTGCCTAACTGCACAGGGCAGGGAAATCCACCCTCATGTTTCGACAGAGGGGATAAATGGATGTGAACAATCACTCCAAGACTCTCCACAGGAAGAATCTTGTCTCTGTGAAATTAGTCATTTCTCTGCAGCTCAGATTCCAATCTGAAAGGAACTTTCCCGTGAAAAGACATTTAAACAGACATAGAGAATAGACTTACGGATATGGGGAGAGAGGAAGAGAGGGTGAGATGATTGGAAAGAGTAACATAGAAACTTACATTACCATATGTAAAATAGATAGCCAATAGGAATTTGCTGTATGGCTCAGGAAACTCAAACAGGGGCTCTGTATCAACCTAGAGGGGTGGGATGGGGAGGGAGACAGAAGGGAGGTTCAAAAGAGTATACCTATGGCTGACTCATGTTGAGGTTTGGCAGAAAACAGCAAAATTCTGTAAAGCAATTATCCTTCAATAAGAAATAAATAAATTAAAAAAAACAATTTATTTTTTTACTGGAGACATGCAGGACACCCCAATAGGTGTAGGACAGAGTGCTTGACTCAAACCAGAGAAAGAAGTCTTGATTGGTGATGTCTCTGGATTCAGATGTTAAGAGAGGATCCAGCCAAGGGAGAAGCCAGCCCACCCTCTCACACAGTCCAGCTTTAACCAGGCTTCTCCAATACAAGGATGTTGGTTTGTACAAAAATGGAGGTTAGGGTTTTAGAAGTTGGAGAACAAGAAGAGCTGGGTTGTGCCATGGTTCACCCCCAGTGGCTGGATGGATTTGACATCTGACAGGGTTTTGGAGAATGAACATAATCATTAAAATCAGCTTCAAAAGCAAAGAATGACCAAACATTCTGCATTTTCTCTGATGATTCACCATAGCTATCATTATACTATCACACCACTGTATCATTCTTGGGGATTTTTTGAAGTTTTTATTTTATTTTTTTAAATAGAAGTGTAGTTAATTTCAGCTTCCTGGGTGTTTCTAGTGGTAAAGAACTTGCCTGTCAATGGAGGAAACATAAGAGACATGGGTTTGATCCCTGGGTCAGGAAGATCTCTGGAGGAGAGCGTGACAACCCACCCCAGTATTCTTGCCTAGAGAATCCCATGGACAGAGGAGCTTGGTGAGCTACGGTCCATAGGGTTGAAAAGAGTTGGATATGATTGAAGTAACTTAGTATGCATGCACATAGTTAATTTACAATGTTGTGTTAGTTTCAAGTGTACAGCAAAGTGATGCAGTTATACATATTTGTAATCTTTTCCATTAATGCTTATTATAAGATAATGAGTATAGTTCCATGTCCTATACAGTAGGAACTTGTTGATTATCTGTTTTATATATAGCACTGTGTCTATGTTAATCTCTATTAGCTTATCTGACCCCCTTTCCCCCTTGGCAACCATAAATTTGTTCTCTATGTCCGTGATTCTGTTTCTATTTTGTAAATAAATTCTTTGTAGCATTTTTTAGATTCTACATATAAGTGATATCATATTTGTCTTTGTCTGACTTACATTACTTAGTGTGATAATCTTTAGGTCCATCCATATTGCTGTAAATGGCATTATTTCATTCTCTTTTATGGCTGACTAATATTCCATTGTATATATGTACATCTTCTTTATCCATTTATCAGTCAATGGATATTAGGTTGCTTCCATGTCATGGCTACTGTGAATAGTGCTGCCATGAACACTGGGGTGCGTGCATCTTTTCTAATTAGGGTTTTCTCCAGATATGTGACCAGGGCATTCATAGTAATTTAGAACTTTTGTTTTGAGCTATTCCTCCCCTAGTTACCTGATGCTCTGATGGAAGAAGATGCATGTGGGACCCTGAGCTCTCACTCATTAGCTGTTTGGATTTGGGCTCACTCTCTTTTAGCCTCAGTTTCTTCATCAGTAATATGGGGACAATGATAAACTGGATGTGTGACTATCATGAGCATCAGATGAAATGAGATGTGAAATGAAGTACATCAACAGTTACGGCTGATAAAAAGCCAGTCACAAAAATGTTATTTGGTGTGCCCTATGGAAGGACTGATGCTAAAGCTGAAACTCTAGTACTTTGGTCACCTCATGTGAAGAGTTGACTCATTGGAAAAGACTCTGATGCTGGGAGCGGTTGGGGGCAGGAGGAGAAGGGGACAACAGAGGATGAGATGGCTGGATGGCATCACCGACTCGATGGACATGAGTTTGGGTGAACTCCGAGAGTTGGTGATGGACAGGGAGGCCTGGAGTACTGCAATGCATGGGGTCACAAAGAGTCGGACATGACTGAGCGACTGAACTGGACTGAACTGATGTTTATTTACCCCCTGACTTGCTGGGGCTTAAATTTAAATTCCTGTATACTCTGGACAACTTGTCCTGGGATGCCAAGATTTTGAACACAAAGGATGCTCTTTCAACCTATATCTCTGTTCACCCAGGCTTCTTTCTGCACCAGGGAGACCCAATGCCCTGAGTTGGTTCTCATCCAATAACTCCCCTATTGTCCCAGGAAAAAGCCTAATAACTTTTTCCTGTCACTATCATCAGGGCCACTCAAGACGTCTGGCTGCCAACTGCATGATTAGCCAGGGCATTGGCGAGCTCTTCTTCCAGGATGGAGAGGATCTGTTGGAAGATGATAGTCATTGACCACAATTATGCCAAAGGAGAAAAATCAGGAAAGGAACAGGAAAGGGGGCAGCAAATACATTTTCACCAGGACTTAGATTTATTCTGGAGAAACATGAACTGATTTAGAAAATGGATACCGCTGAAAAGCAGGATCAAAGCGGTGCTTTGCCGGGGACCAATTTCTGGGAGGACGAGATAACACAGGTGTTTATCTGAAGCCCTTTATACACATGCACATACGACAACTTTTTCTAGCTAATTAGAAATCTCATTTTACTGATGGCATTCCCAAACTCTTATCAATCTCTGTGGCAGACAAATGCTTGATGGAGGTGAATTTTCTAGTTAGGATGCTGTTGGGTAATTCATGGGCCTCAAAAATAGAAAGTGATTGAGATGGAAAGGACCTTGACAACTCATTTGTTAGCATCTCGGCTCTGCCCCCAGGATTTCCTTTATGGCGTGTATATTCCACATTGCAATGATGATGCCAGTCTTTCCATTCATCCATCTACTCAACAGCAAAGTATTGACTAATAATAAAAGTAAATAGGCAAGGTTTTATTAATTTTCAGCTTTATGCCATGCTAAATGTTATGTTAGATACCATGTTAGATACGATGCTATATGTTTCACACTAATTTTCTCATTTTACAATGAAAATTCCCTGGGGGATAGATTATTACTATCCTACTATTTAGATGTGGTTTTTGAAGGTTGAGTATCTGACACCTAAGATAGAGCTGTTCGGGGATTTCCCTGGTGGTCCATTGGCTAAGACTCTATGCTGCCAAGGCAGGGGGCCTGGGTTCGATCTCTGGTCGGGCAACTAGATCCCACATGCCACAACTAAGAGTTTACATGCTGCAGCCAAAGATACCACATGCTTCAGCTAAGACCCAGCACAGCCAAGTAAATAACTACATATTAAAAAAACAAAAACAGAGCTGTGATGAAGAAATAGCCCTGCCTTCAAGGAGCTTATAGTCGAGTGAGGACACACACCCCAAGTGCATACAGTATAATAAGCATGCAAAGCACTGAGACTGTGTTACTGAAGTCTGTGGAGGCCAGCTTAGCTCAACATGGGGATGTCAAAGAAGGCTTCCCGGAGGAGGTGATATTTGGACTGAGACTCGAGTCCAAAGAGAAAAACTGAGTCCAACTTAGAAAAACATGGAATGGAGCAGTCTTACCCCAAGGTCCTCATTAAATGTGATTTTAGCCAGGTTCTTCTGGTTTGTTATATCAGAAACAGTTTGTAGAGAAAATTGGAGGTTAAGGCTTTTGAGATTAGGAAAAATAGGTTGACACTGAGACCATCTCTTAGGCCCAGTGCATGGATGAGTAGCCCTAGAGTTTGGCTTCTGAGTGTGGTAGGAGCAAAGACCAGGAGGAGGAAGCAGCATAGTAGTTGGCATAATGAACAGGGTGAGGGCATGTGGTTCAGTATGAGGGGCGTGGGATGAAGCCAAGTGAAGAAAGATGAGGCTGGAGGGGTGCAGGGATCAAGGGCCCCAACATCTTTTCTTTAAAATTTATTTCATACAAGTATAGTTGATTTACAATGTTGTGTTAGTTTCAGATATACAGCAAAGTGATTCAATTATATGTTTATTTATATTCTTTTTCAAATATTTTTCCATTATGGTTTATTACAGGATATCAAATATAGTTCCCTGTGCTATACAGCAGGACCTTGCTGTTTATCTATCCTGTATATAATAGCTTGCACCTGCTAATCCAAAACTCCCAATACATGCCTTCCCACTGCCCTCTCCTCCCTCCCCCTTGGCAACCACAAGTCTTTTCTCTATGTCTGTGAGTTCTTTTCTGTTTCATAAATTTATTTATGTTTGTCTTTCTCTGTCTGACTTCACTACTTTGATAATCTCCAGGTCTATCCATGTTGCTGCAAATGGCACCATTTCATCCTTTTTTGGGGCTGAGTAGTATTCCATTGTCGTTTGGAGAAGGCAATGGCACCCCACTCCACTACTGTTGCCTGGAAAATCCCATGGATGGAGGAGCGTGGTAGGCTGCAGTCCATGGGGTCGCTAAGAGGCAGACACGACTAAGCAACTTCACTTTCACTTTCCACTTTCATGCATTGGAGAAGGAAATGGCAACCCACTCCAGTGTTCTTGCCTGGAGAATCCCAGGGACGGGGGAGCCTGGTAGGCTGCAGTCCATGGGGTCGCACAGAGTCGGACATGACTGAAGCGACTTAACAGCAGCAGCAGTATTCCATTACACACACGTACCATATCTTCTTTATCCATTCATCTGTCAATGGGCATGCAGGTTGTTTCCATGTCTTGGCTATTATACATAGTGCTGTTATGAACATAGGGGTGCATGTATCTTTTCAAATTAAGAGTTTTGCTTGATCCTCATTTAATGTAGAGCTGGCATCTCTGCCAAAGTAGGGCCCCAACACATGGACACTTGCCCTTAGGGGAGGGGCTGTGTTCAGTCTCACTGTTCCCAGCTCCCATCCTTATTCATTTTCCAGCTGCTGTGCTTGCTCCCATCAGAGACAAAGCGGAGGTGGAGAAGGGCCATGAATGGGGACATCCTTACTGGACTGATGCTGCAGGGAGGTGGCTCTGCCCTCTGGCCTGGCAGGTGCTCTTGTGGGTACCTCTGTGGATTCTTTGGGGATTTCCTGATGGGCCCCTCTTTCCTGGGAGATGCTTATCTATCAAGAGGATGCTCTGGGAATTCCCTGGTGGTCCAGTGGTTAAGACTTGGTGCTTTCACTGCCATGGCTAGAGTTTGGTCCTTGGTCTGGGAACTAAAATCCCACAAGCTATGTGGGAAAAAAAAAAGAAAAAAAAAGATGCACTGCTCACTCCTTAGTTTCTGCCTGTGCATCCTTCTGTCTCCACAATGAGGCCCCTCCTGCACCTCTATTTATGATCAAGTTTCAGACAAGCCGGGGTCAACATTTCTATCACGAGTTCATCTCAACCTGCATGCAGGCTTCCCTCTCTTTGATCTGCTCTTTGATTTGCACTTACTTCCCAGATGCAGTCAGCCTTGGCTTTCCCAGACATGCACCTTCTGTGTTCCCATCAGCAGAGAATGCATGGCAAAGCCTGTCAGATGCTGGGGTGATTGGGTGGCCCCCCAACCTCCTTCCCTGTGTTGGTGGATAACACTCCCAGTAACCTCCTCTAAAGGAATCTTTCTTCAATAAATAACCTTGTGTGTGTGTGTGTGCATATGTGTGTGTGTGCGCACGCTCAGTCATGTCTAACTCTTTATTACCACAGGGACTGTGGCCCGCCAATCTCCTCTGTCCATGGAATTTTATAGGTAAGAATGCTGGAGAGGGTTGTCATTTTCTTCTCCAGGGGATCTTCCTGACCCAAGGATCAAATACACATCTCTTGCGTCTCCTGCATTGGCAGATGGGTTCTTTACCAGCATCCCCTGGGAAGCCCCTAACCTTATTTTTTAATTGACATATAGTTGATTTACAATGATGTGTTAGTTTCAGTTGTATAGCATAATGATTCAGTTATACATACATATATGTGTGCATGCTAAGTCGCCTCAGTCATGTCTGACTCTGTGCAATCCTATGGACCGTAGCCCACCATCTTCCTCTGTCCAAGGGATTCTCCAGGCAAGAATACCGGATTGGGCTGCCATGCTCTCCTCCAGGGGATCTTCACAATCAAGAGATCGAATTGGTGTCTGTTACATCTCCTGCATTGGCAGGCAGGTTCTTTACCACTAGTGCCACCTGGAAGCCCAGACACACACACACCCACACACACACACACACACACACACCCACACACACATATATATATGCCTATTCTTTTTCAGATTCTTTTCCCTTATAGGCTATTATGAGACATTGAATATATTTCCCTGTGCTATACAGGGAACTAGATCCTTATTGTGCACCTATTTTATTTATAGTAGTGTGTGTATCTTAATCTCAAATTCTTGTTTTGTCCCTCCCCGCTTTCCCCTTTGGTAACCATAAGTTTGAAAAAATAAATCACTTAATATTTATTCTTGATGCTTTTCTATTTTCATTGACAATTGGTTATTTGGCTAGTTCTCATCACTGAGTTTGAAATGTCACATTGAGGTCTTTATTGCACCTCAATTTTGCAAGTTGATGTTTATGATATGTCAATGTTGCCTTTGAAAGCTCCAACTGAAGATTCTGTGGCACCATGCTTTCAATCTTTCCCACATGCCTAATGTATTGGAGCCTTAGAGCTATACTGTGGATAAGGAAGGTATTTTTGTCTCTATGTTTCAAATTAAGAAATTACTGACACGGTAGTAAGAAAAAATCTTGTGGGCCTGTGGACTGGACCAAGTCAGGAGGGTCAGGCTCAGTAGCTACCTCTGGACAGGGCCATAGCCGGTGACCCAGAGAGCAGTGCCTAAGGGGAGCCTGGATGGGACAGAGTCCCAGGGGCATAGATGTCACACAGGCTGGGGCTGAGTAAAATAGAGACAAGAGCTCACCCAGCTTGTGTCTTTGGGTAGCAAGAGGCAGGAGGCAGCATAGAGAGTTGAGATGAACTGTTAGGCTCCTGTGATCTGGGGCAAGTCTCTATGTCTCTGGGCTTCAGTTTTTCTTATCCGTTAAATGGGAGCATGAATATCTTCCTTACAGGGTTGTCACATGACTGGATGAAATGGCATCTATTAAATTCCAGCACACTCTTTGCCAGAAGAGAGGTGGTAAATAGTACACACAGTTCTTGAGGTAAAGTTATGGTTGTCAAGTTGATGGGTGCCTGGCCCTCTATGTGGGTGGGGTCAGAAGAAGGAGAGAATTAGTAAGAACTTCATCTAGAACTAGAAGCAGAAAGAAAAGTCCTTGGTGATCTTCCTTCCTTCTTTCCTTTGTTTATTTTTACAATCAAAGGATAGTTGATACACAATGTTAGTTTCAGGTTTATAGCAAAGTGATTCAGTTATACATTATATATATATATTTTTTTTTTCATATTTTTTTCATTATAGGTTATTATAAGATATTGACTATAGTTCCCTGTCCTTGTTGGTTATCTATTTTATGTACAATGGTGTGTATTTGTTAATCCATACTCAATTTATTTGATTTTTCTAATTTACTTACTCATAGTACTTAGGATCCTGGTTTGTTTTGAAAACAGCAAGGGAGCCAGGAGCTGGGGAGACTTCTGAGCCAGTCACCGTAACAGGCTACTCCAGTGAGCAGAGAATAGAGCAGTGACTGACCAGGGGAGGAAGCAGGCTGCATTTCTGGGCCCCAGTGAAGAGAAGACAGAGGTGCTCAGCCTGTGGCCTTGGGAAGAGGGAAGCCCTGCAGGCTGAGGAGTCAGGAGGCCTATGAGCAAGATGGCACTGCCCAGTCCTCTGTGGAGCTGTGGGGTGTGGAAGATGAGCTTCTGGCCCCGGGAACACGCAGCAAAGGCACCAAGGCCAGTCCAAACACAAGGGCACCCGTTTTCTTTGCTTGAGTTGAACCTCAATGTAGTGACATTGTACAGGCTGAGGCAGAAGAACAGATAGAAACAGAAAATCTTTCTGTGTTATAGGTTCTGAGGTGTGCTGTCCTCAGGCCTTATAATGCTGCTTTGTTTGCATTTATGTGTGCTTTAGAAAAGAATAGAGCAAAACCATGGAGACCATACAATGATCAATGGTTGCTGTTTTTTTTTTAATTTTTCATTTTATTTTTTAGGGGAGGGATTGAGAGGGATGACTAGGCGGAACACAAAGGATTTTTAGGACAGTGAAAAAGTCTATGTTACTATAATAATGGATACATGTCACTGTGTTTTTGTCCAAACATATAGAATGTATAACACCAAGAGTGAACCCTAATGTAAACTCTGGACTTTTGGTGATGTTAGTGCGTCAGCGTAGGTTCACCCAGTGGAACAAACGACCCATCTGGTGGGGGCTGTTGATAAGAGGGGAGGCTGTGCATGTGGCGTGGGAAGGGTGTACAGGAAGTCTCTGTCCCTACAGTTCAATGTGTGCGTGTGAGCTAAGTCGCTTCAGTCATGTCTGACTCTTTGTGACCCTATGGACTGTAGCCCACCAGGCTCCTCTGTCAATGGGATTCTTTAGGCAAGAATACTGGAGTGGGTTGCCATGCCCTCCTCAAGGGGATCTTCCCAACTCAGGGATCAAACCCGCATCTCCTGCAGCTCCTGCACCGCATGCAGATTCCTTACCACTGAGCCACCAGGGAATAGTGCTATGAAAGTTAAACTGGTCTGGAAAATAAAGTCTTTATAAAAAATAGAATCTATTGTGTGTTTAACCACATTATCATTCCTGTTTATCCTGGTTTGGGTAATTATTTTGCAAAGTACCAAGTATCTTTTTCTTTCCAGTCTTAGAGTCTCAGTGCTGTTGGGTTTACCATAACTAACTGGGTTTGAATTTTTTCCAACAGTGTTTGCTGGTGTGCATGTGTATGTACATGTATGCACTTAGCATGAGATAACAGGCAGATGGGTAGATGGGAAGAAGCATCAGATGTGACAATACCACATTCCACTTGTCTTTTCAATAATGTGTCCCATGTTTGTATGAGTGGAGTCCATTCTGCTCCCTATAGGGTGAAATTTACTTCTTTGTATGCTGGGGTGTGTATGGGGTTCCTCTTAGGTCAGCCTTTACCCTGAATATTGTGTCAAGACTTTGTTTTTAGTAGCTTCTGGCAATGGCACCCCACTCCAGTACTCTTGCCTGGAAAATCCCATGGACGGAGGAGCCTGGTGGGCTGCAGTCCATGGGGTCGCTAAGAGTTGGACACAACTGAGTGACTTCACTTTCACTTTTCACTTTCACGCATTGGAGAAGGAAATGGCAACCCGCTCCAGTGTTTGCCTGGAAAATCCCAGGGACGGTGGAGCCTGATGGGCTGCCGTCTATGGGGTTGCACAGAGTCGGACACAACTGAAGCGACTTAGCAGCAGCAGCATGTCTGCTAAAGTGAATTGATTGATTAATATTCTCTGTAGTTGGGCTCTCAAACTTGAGCATGTGTCTGAAACACCTGGAGAGCTTCAAACACAGAGCACTGAGACCTAGGCCCATAGGATCTAATTCAGCATGCCCAGGAGGTGCCTGATTAATTTCCCAGGCAATGCTGGTGCTGCCAATTTGAGGACCCAGTTTGAGAAACACTGGGCCTTTGAACAATTCTAATAAAATTTGATGTCATTTCTTCAAAGCACCTACACTAGAAACTAATTGTTTTCTCCTAGGGCTCTAAGGGCTTCTTTGGTGGCTCAGACAGTAAAGAATTTGCTGCAACAGACTGAGTAACTCTTTCACTTCCACTTTTCACTTTAGGGCTTTAAAGTATTACATGTGTGTGCTAAGTCACTTCAGCATGTCTGACTCTTTGTGACCCTATGGACCATAGCCTGCCAGGATCCTCTGTCCATGGGATTCTCAAGGCAAGAATACCAGAATGGGTTGCCATGCCCTGCTCCAGAGGATGCTCCTGACCCAGGGATCAAACCCAGGTCTTTTAGTCTCCTGCATTGGCAGGTAGACTCTTTACCACTAGTGTCACCCAAAGAATTACGTAGTCAAAAGGAAAGTTATGTGTAGTTTTATTAACCAGAGGAAGTTCCAGAAACCCCAAAGCAAGCTCAAGGTAGCCCTAGGTTGGGAAACAGAGTATAGGCTGCAGGTGAAAGTGTGGTTTCCACACCTGAACCCAAATGTTTGCCTTCAGTAACTACTGAGGGTCAGAGCTGGGACTTGAATTCAGGCAGAGTTTGGCTCATTGGACAGAGATTGCTGTTGCCATCGAATAGATGATGAAATGGAGTTTCAGAGAAGTTAAGTGACTTGCTTACAGTTGCACAGTTGGTAACTGATGGAGTCAGAATTTAAACCCAGCCCCATGGGCCATAGAGCTGGGGCTACTTCCACTCCAGTTTCTGCCCTTTAGGACAGCTACAACGGACGAGGTCTACACGTGGGTGCTTGTGATAATTTCATCCTTGGGATAAGTGTAGCACTTTCTCCAGTTCTCTCCTTGAGTGGCATGGCCCTTGCTTTGATACATAATTTCCTGTTGAGTGTCAGAAAGCCTTTCATGTGATTTTTGGTTTCATCTTACACATGAACTCAAACCTCCATTATGGATGAAGACAAAAAGTGAATGTTTGATTTGCTTAAAAATTGCCAAGACAACTAGAGGTGGGTCTGGACTTAAACTCAGCATCCTCAACCCAGAGCCAGGCACTCATTGTTCAACCATGTTTGGGACGTGGTTAGGGTACCTATTCTCCTTTCTGCATTCTGAAATTGGGGGTGGAGGAGGGGAAATCATATGGATACACTGGTAATATTTTCATGCTGTTTCTGCTAAAAGTCAAACCCGTGCTGCTACCATGGCTGTTTCTGGCATCTCTGTTGAGTTATTTATCCTATGTCCATATCACGCACACCATTTACACATGCAGAGATGCAATCTATGCATTTGAAGGATGGTTATGATCAGGGCTGCTCTATTACTTTACAAAAAGCTTTAGGAAATATGGTGTTTTTCTCAAAATGCCAATATAAAAGTTGATATAAAGATTGGTGATGTGTAAGCTTTGACATTACATAAAAATATATAGGCATTGTAAAAGTTAACAACCGTTTTATTTATAATTATATTGCAGATTGGGATTTTTATATCTGCATTGTCAACAGTAACCTTTCCGCCTTCCCTTCCATCTTGGCTACAAATGTTTATGCTAGGTTATCATGTCTGTGTTTCCTTCTGTCACATCAGGGCTCACAGTGTCTTTCCTGAGTCTCAGTCACATGTGTGTCACCCATCTGTCCCCCCAGGAGAAACAGTTCTTATCCCACTGCATCCATAATTCTCAGGATCCTACTGCAGAGTTTGCTTTTTTGTTACTGCCATGTGAGTACAAACCATACTTTTCTCACTCTCTACATCCTCATATTAATAATAATGCTTTTGGACTGTCACATCTGTCTTGCAAGATAGAAAAGTTACATTCAGCTGAAATTTGAGTCCCTGGATTAAGAAATGTCCATTATCTGACTCTTACAGGTTTATAAGGATGAAGATTCAAACTCTCCTCTTCGCATACGTATGAGGAAGATAATAGCACATCTTTATCCTTTGCTCAGCGCTGCTTTAAGGGAAAAAATACCTCATCTTAAATATTTGTTCTTCTCTACAAAAGATTCCCTATTGAACAGGGAGCTATTACTTTTAGCTGTCAGAAAACCACTTTGGAAGAGCATTTAAAGTGGGAAGAGAAAAGCGATAGCCATATAATATGTGGAACTATTGACCCTGGAATAATGCTACTTTCCTTTTTCCAGTTTCTTTATAAATTGAAGTATAGTTAATTTACAAGGTTGTGTTAGTTTTAAGAGTACAGCAAAGTGATTCAGTTATACAAACACACACTTGTATTTTCAAATTATCAAGGATTTTAAAGTTAGTGAGTAGGAAAAGTAATCTTTTTGTGAGCATCTGCCATGTGATGTTCCCCTTATTCAGACATCACATATATTATCTCATGTCATCTTTGTGTAAACCCTGCAAAAGCGTGGTCTCTCTTTATGGACAAAGAATGGAAGCTCAGAGAAGTTGAACAATTTGTCTAAGTCAACACAGTGCTGGAAAGCAGTACAGTCGAGATTGAAACCCTGAGTAGGTCTGAATCCAGAATCTGAACCAGGATTATCTTTTCTATCTTTTGTGTCTTAGAATCAGTGGCTGGAAATCCAGAGATCCCAGTTAATTGGAAGAAAGTAAGAATGCTGTTTGGCAAAGCTTTGGCTCTGCTGGAGAGTCCAGCAGGACACCTTTGAATCCAAATCTGAACGCAATTTGTAAAAGGGTTTCCAGCATGGGGCTGAGAGTTGTCACCTCCACTGCTGTTCTCTAGTCTCAGGGGGTGTTACAGGGCTGAGATTTATCTTTGAAAAGGAGAAGATCAGAGGCACAGGCTCTGAAATGCAGATACTGTTTCAGCAGCCTGCATTCCCCTCATTTCACTGCTGTCTGTGCACTTGTCTTCCTCTTAAAACAGGATATAGAAACTATTTGACCTCGGTGAGATGGTTGCCTATTTGGATGAGATCACGACAAGATGAAATTATCATGGCAGGCACTTGACAGTTGCTTTATTAATTAGACTGCTTTATTTAGCAGACATTCTTCACAACATTCTCCCTTCTGCATGTGCAGAAGAGGCAGCTACTTGTGTGCTGTGAACTGGGGAGTGCCGGCGGGGGGTGGGGGGACCCTCATCCCAGAATAGCTATGGCTTGCTGCCCAGCATCATGAGACAGTATGACATCACATGTCACTAGTCCAGGAAAAGATAACAATTCAAAATTCAAAGTATACGTGGATGGACCTAGGGAGTGTTATATGGAGTGAAGTCAGAAAGAGGAAAGCAAATATTGTGTATTAACTCATAGCTGTGGAATCTAAAAAATGGTACAGGTGATCTTATTTGCAAAGCAGAAATAGAGACACAGGCATAGAGAACAAATGTATGGATATCAAGGAGGAAAGGGGCTAGTGGGAGAAATTAGGAGATTGGGATTGACACATATACATTATTGATACTGTGTATAAAATAGACAACTAATGAGACCATACTGTATAGCAGAGGAGACTCTACCTGCTGCTCTGTGGTGACCTGAATGAAAGGAAGTCTGAAAGGGAGAAAATATATGTATTAATATATGTATGGTTGATTCATTTTTCTGAGCAGTAGAATCTAGCACTGCAGCAGAATCTATAGTTATAAAGCAACTATACACCAATAAAAAGTAATTAACTGCCCCCCCCAATTCAAAGTACAGTTTCTACCAAGTGCATAGTGAAAGTGAAAGTGAAAATCACTCAGTCATGTCCAACTCTTTGGGAACCCATGGACTATACAGTGCATGGAATTCTCTAGGCCAGAATACTGGAGTGGGTAGCCTTTCTCTTCTCCAGGGGTCTTCCCAACTCAGGGATTGAACCCAGGTCTCCCGCATTGTGGGCAGATTCTTTACCATCTGAGCCACAGGGGAAGTCAAAGAATACTGAAGTGGGTAGTCTATCCCTTTTCTAGGGGATATTCCTAACCCAGGAATTGAACTGGAGTCTCCTGCATTGCAGGTAGATTCTTTACCAACTGAGCTATCAGGGAAACCCTATCTTAAGTAGGGGACCATCTGTATTATTCTCTGCTCCCATTATTTAACAGCTGCTCTGTTTCTCCTTGTCCTGGTAGAGTCAGTACAGTAACCCTGGTCATTGCCTGTTGGTTGAGACGGAGGAGGAGCTCAGAGTGGCTAGGTAAGCCATCTCAGGTTAAAGTTCAATGGGACAATTGTTGAGCCCTTCCAGTAAAGGCACTACTGCTTTGTTAACAGACCTCAAAACCAGCAGACTCCAAACTGATGGAGGTGTGAAGATAAATTCTGAAAGTCGGTTATAGGAATATCAGTAAAGTTGGCTACTCCTGCCTTCATGGCTTCCTTCCCCACCTTTACACTTGACTATCAGAGACAGAGTCCTTTGTTAACTGCTGTATTTTATAGGATTGCTTCACAACTATGCACAGTGTTGTCTCTGAGCTGGTGCCACACTGAATTTTTAACAGACCACCGCAATTTTCTAGAAGGTCATCTGTTCCTGCATAGTGGGGAAAATGGTATGAATGATAAATGCCAAGGGCACAAGTCTATTGCCTTACTCGTGCTGCTGAAATAAATTGTCTTTTTGTGAGAAGCAATGTTATATAGAAGCAGTAGATTGGTGATAACAAAGGTATTCAGTAGATTCAGAGATGAGAGCCCAGCTTCTGCCAGAGAAGGCATATCCAAGTCCAGAGTGTTTCTATTCTAGTGAGGGGAAATTGCTGACCCTTCATGAGAAGGGTCCCAGTATAATGTAACTGCCACCAGGGGTCTGGCTGGTTCTCTAGGGAATGATGCCATATTGTGAACACGGTTTCCAGTTCTGATTTGGGCAGGTGAGGCATTTGGCAATTGGAGCAGCCAGCAGAAATCAGTATTGTTGAAATGATGCATAACTTCAGTCTATGTCCTGGCTGCTTGATTCAGGAATCCATTGAGCAAGCCCTGGGATAGCTGGGGAAATAGGCTGCCTTGTCTAGAATGGATCAACTTCTTTACCTGATGATGGAGACCAATCTCTACAGTAGGTACCCTCTGGTAAAGAGTTGTATGGAAAAAAGTTATCTCCATACTCTGTTCATTCTGACAAATTTACCCTACCTCCTCCTCAGAGCTCCCTACCACCATTTCTATGAATTTAACCCCTTTCCAACCTTTACCCTGTAGCCACATTATTGGTTACTGGTCACAGTCAATGCGGGTCTATTCCTCTGACCATCTCGCCTTCCAGGCATTGTTTGATTCTGCAGATCATACTAGTAGAATTCGACCTTAGAGCCTAACCCTGTTTCTTATGAAAAAGCTGGAGCATGGATTAAGAAAGAGTAGAGATATCACCTCATACCAGTCAGAATGGTCTTCATAAAAAATCTATTAGCAATACATTGTTGGTGGGAATGTAAATTGGTATAGCCACTATGGAAACCAATATGGAGATTCTTTAAAAAACTAAAAGTAGAGCTACCATGTGATTCAACACTCCCACTCCTGGGCATATATCTGGAGAAAACTAAGGTTCAGAAGGATATATGCACCTCAATGTTTATTGCAGTACTGTTTACAAGAGCCAAGACTTAGAAGTAGCCTAAATGTCCATTGACAGATGAATGAATAAAGAAGATGGGGTACATATATACAATGGAATATTGTTGTTGTTGTTTAATCACTAAGTTGTACCCAAATATTTTTGACACCATGGACTCTAGCCCACGAGTGTCCTCTGTCCATGGAATTCTCCAGGCAAGAATACTGGAGTGGGTAGCCATTCCCTTCTCTAGGGGATCTTCCCAACCCAGGAATCAAATATACATCTCCTGCTTGGCAGGCAGATTCTTTATCACTGAACCCCTTGGGAAGATCCCCACAATGGAATATCACTCAACCATAAAAAAGAATGAAATCATGCCATTTTCAGCAACATGGATGGATCTGGAGATTATCATTCAAAGTGTAGTAAGTTACACAGAGAAAGACAAATATCATATGATATTGCTTATAAGTGGAATCTAAAAAAAAGATAGAAATGAACTTATTTACCAAAGAAACAGTCTTACAGTATTAGAGAACGAGCTTGCTGTTACTAAAAGGGAAGGGTAGGGGGAAGGAATAAGTTACGAGTTTGAGACTGACATATACACATTACTATGTTTAAAATAGATAATCAACAAGGATCTACTGTAGAGCTTGGGAACTCTGCTCAATACCCTGTAATAACTTAAATGGGAAAAGAATTTGAAAAAGAATAGATATACGTATAACTGAACTACTTTGTTGTACACTTGAAACTAACACAACATTGTTAATCAATGATACTCCAATATAAAAGAAAAAGAAAAAATCAAGAAAGAAAAGAAAGAGCAGAAACTGAGAACTGAAATGGGGACATTGCCTGAATTCTGCTGAAGCTGGTATTTCAAGCCTTCATTCTACATTGAGCCTCTCTTCTCTGGTGAGGTCAGTCTTCCCTTGTACATACATTCTGCAATGTCTCTACCTTGACTCATAAAGGAATGTGGATATTCTCAAGTTCCATCCTCACATCCTTGCTTTGCCTCCAGACTCAGGACCCTGGATAGATCTCTACAGATTCTGGGGAGATGAGCATAAGCAGTAGCTATTGATGGTCTCAGCTGCTTGCCACTGAAGGCAGGATTCCTTAGAGAGGTTCTAGAAGCCACAGCAGAGCCTCTTGCTTACTGGCTGTCCAAGACTTCATGCCTGCCTGCTGCTGTTGCAATGGTAGCTTCTGCTTCTTTCCACCTTCCAAATATTTCAGGAGAGTTTCTCCTTGGATGATCAAAAAAGATACCACCCTGGCAAAGAGTCTTGGAGATATGATTTCTAGCCTTCTGCCCCTGTGCTACACAAAAGAATGTCGGTTAGTAGAGCTGGTGATATCTCCCACTCGAAGGATCTACAAGGCATATACTTGAGGAGAAAGTGAGTTGGTAACAGAGGAAAGAAGGAGCATTCCTGTAAATGAGCTACTTGGAAGGTAGAAAGGAGATAAAGAAAGAGAAAAATTGGATGGAGAAAAATTCCTGTCATAAGAAATAGTTTCATTATTGTTCTTGATTGAAAAGACAGTTCCCAAGGACAGATGAATGAAATAGTTGGCCTTATAGAAGTAGCTTATATCCTGGTGGAGACCAGTTTCTAAAAATTAATAAATTGCCAAAGATTCCTTGAATGCTGTTAAGGGAAACAATTCTCTGTGGGATTTACTCAAGTTGGTTTTATTTATAGGAAGGCTGAAGTCTTTCTCTCCCTGATGGGTTCTCTCTTAGGCATGAAACGTGTTCTGGGAAAAGTCAGGAAAGCAAGAGAGCCAAGCAATGAGTGGGACACATGTGTTTGTTAAGAGGTTTTGACAAAGCATCCAGGAGGGACATCTGTTATGAACAGTGGGAGCTAAATTGCACTGTTTTGTTTCTCTTGGTACATGCAGAGAAATGAGCCCACAACGTCCCCTTTGGTATGATCATGGAGATATGAGCTCTCTGGAAAAGATGAAGGATTTCATGTTTGAAATATGTGTAGTTTCTTGGCATCCATACCCAGATCGTCTGAGGATGAATAATGCATACATGATTATTCCTGATTAATATTTTAATCCTCAATATTGCACCAATTGGGAGAGCGTTGGCATGTTAACAGCTTCAACAATAACAGGGAACAAAGATTCTGCTTCAGCCATCAGAAGCAAACTCAACTCTATAGGCAAAGAGAACTGATGTCCAGGGAGATCCCAATCTACCTTCATGTGCAGAAATCAAAGAAAGACCCTGAGATGAAGTAGAAAAAGCACAGTGGACTTGTGTCAAGATTTTTTTAAGGAAGTAAGATAAAGTCAGTGGGAGCTTTTCACCGAAAAGGTGATCCCACAGTGGCAAAGTTAGAGGGAGAGCCTGAATTACAGGGGGAGGAGGGTGGTCTCAGGGAGCCACAGTGGTGGGCAGGATGATGGCACTGGGGATGCAAGAGAGTGGAAAGTGAAAGACGCAAGGAAGGGTCCTAGCAGGATTAGGGGTAGGGTTAGGGCTGGGGCGATCAGTTTGTATCTACACTGTGGACAGTGGTGGAGTTCTGGGCTGGCATTTCCAAGTCGTGTGAGTGGAGGCTGAGTTGGCAAATCAAAGCCACAATGCCAGGCGTGGGAGTCCTAGGAGAGCAGGTTGTGTCCAGGAATTGCCCTACTGTGAGGCAGGACACCAATGAAAGCCCCCCGCACCTCTTCCCTGTAGCGTGTATTCTTTGTAACTGTCCTTGTAGGACCACTTTCTCTGAGGGCAACCTGTGCGAGTGAGGCTCCAACTTTGTGGACGTAGGGAGTCCATGGTCCTCGCTGCTCACAAACATGCCTTTGTTCCCATCACCTGAAGCAGTTCTGCTGTTTTCTATTATCTTATTCCTGCTGGAGCCCATCACCTAAGAACTGCATCCTGTTGAAGGGTGCGATTATGTCAATGAAGGCTGCTTCAGTTACAGGTGACAGAAAATTAACTCAAGCTGGCTTGAGTTGCTTTTTAAAAATGAATTTCATTGCCTCATAGAACTGAAAAGTACAGAGATGGATATAGGTTCAAAAACGTTAGAACATGTTTTTTTGAACATGGGATTCTGGGTGGGTAGGTGAAATGGATGAGGGTGATGAAACGTACAAACTTCTGGCTGTAAAATAAATAAGTCATCAGGATGTCATATGCAACATGGTGACTATAGTTAATAAATACCTTATGGTATAACTGACAATTGCAAAAATAAAAAGCCTAAAACAAACAAACAAACAGAAAACTCCACACAACAGAAGACAGAGAATCAAATGATGCCATGAATCATGGGGACACAAATGCCCAACCTCACTCATCTCTGATCATCTCTGACCTGATGTCATCCTTAGGCAGGTTTTCTCTCTATGGCTGTGGGCTTACAATTTCATGAACTCGAGTCCAGAAGTAAAATAAGTTCCCCTTTTCTAAGGCCTGAGTTTGGGTCTTTCTGATGCATCCCTGGTCTAATTTCTGTGGCTGGGTTGGGGGAGGGGGTTGTGTCCAGTGCTTTGATTGGCCAGACCTAGATCTTGTATCCACCTCCAGAAACAAGGAGGATTTATTACACTTGAACTACTTAAACTGGAAGGTTTAGAGGCTGGAGGATTTCTTGAAGTACACTAGCGTTCCCTTCTATAAGAAGGGGGAGATAAAAAGATCCATTGCATATGGGGAGCAGCAGCAGATGACTCATGAAGCATCTAGAATAGCAGGAGCAAGTCTCAATTATGAATGTCATTTGATTGGAATGACTACCTGAAACATGGTGTTGAGAAGGATGCTGAGGTTGCCTCAGTGTGCAGTAACTGATAAGCAGTGTCTATCACAGATGCAGAAACATGGGCTGGTGTTATAAGTGCCATGGATTAACCAGCTCTGCTGGAGAAGATACCTTTATGTGGCCATGCTGATCACTAATGCCTTTAAAATGAGAACGCTTTTTTCCTTCACAAAACATGAGATGGGATAAAATTTTTCCTGCTGAAGATGAGCAATATATTCAAGCATCACTTGCTCTGATGAAGGTCCCAGGGTATCCTCCTCTCACCTTCCTTTTGTGAAAATTAAGGTAAAGCAGCAAGCTTGGCAAGTATTGTTGAGATCTGGCTACAGACTGTGGCCAAAATGCCTGGGGAGTGTTTGACTGCTTCTGCTTCGGGCACAATTACATTGTGAATGAGCCAATTGTGTGGAAGATGTAAAATGTTTCCGAGTGGATTTCTCATCTTGACAAACTCCTCCACTAACAGCCTAGGAGCACACATCTCTTTAGCAGTGAAAGGGAATAGGCATTAACAGTGAGAGGTGGGGATGCTAACAGCCCAAGGCCCTCCGCCCTCTGCCAGTACCATTAGCTTAATCTTCCATGGCCGGAAGCTGCTCTCCTGCAACTCCAGGCCTCATTATACATGCTTCTCGGGCCCACTGTTCCTTGCTCCACAGCTCCTCCTCACGCATCTGACATAACCTAATGAAGACACTTAGCTTCACTTCTCACATCTGTTGCTCAGGCACAAGTCAGTGTCCTCTGATGCCTGAGTGTCTGAGGGGCCCAGCAGCATGTGGCCATCAGGGTTGTGGCTCAGAGAGATAGTTTCAGGGCTGCACTCTCTCTGGGACCCATTCAGCAACACCCTTGAATATCTTATCTAGGCATGAGGACACACAAATAAACATCACCAGTCCCCATCCTCCAAGACCATCTGTGACCAAAGACAGGTCCCTCAATGTATAAGTCATAACACAGAATGTTGAGTTCCAAAGAAAGGAGTAGATCTGAAGAGGCTGCTTGAAGACACAATAATTAATATAGGTTTGTATTACTTCCTGATGCTCATGCTCATTCTATTTTAATACAAAGAACAAATCTGACACCATATTAGATCTGTTTCTTTTCCTTTAACCTTTGTATTCTATTTCTTCCAGTTAATGTTGCTTATAACCTAAAATATACAGGGTAGCCCATTCTCAAGGCTCTTATCTTTAAGAGCATAACACTTTTACATTCATAAATAATAATTTGCAGAACAGGAAATAACATTTGCCTTGTTGGAAGTTTACATGAACACCATAACCTGGACCTACGTGGACAGCTGGAAGAACAAAGGATTCCTACACCAAGAAGTCTGCAATAACTAACCATGCCCCTCCCTCAATTTGCCTTTTAATTAAAGACACTGCTGAAACCCTTTGGGGAGCTCAGGGTTTTTGGGGGTATGAGCCACTTGTTCTCCTTGGATGGCCCTGCAGTAAACCTTTCTCTGCTCCAAACTCCGTGTGGTATCCTTTGGCCTCGCTGTGAGCTGGGCACATGAAGTTGAGTTAGATAGGGCTGTGAAATTGACAGGCCCTGTGCTTACTGCCCCCATTTTACAGATGGGGAAACCAAACTTTAGGTTGTAGAGCCATTCATTCATTCATTTACCTTTTTCTAGTACCTACTATGTATCATCACCTTGCTAAGTACTGGGGATACAGAGATGAGTCATCCTTCCCAATCTTGATTGAGATGATCATGACTATCCCTCAAGAGACACCACTCAGCGAATGGATCTGGGAGACTGAGCACTTGTTCCTCTCTTTGAGGTTATCTTCCCCCAAATACTTGGGATGGTACATTTCATGTAGTGCAACCTTAAAGATATGGCATTCCTAAAATGATCTACTCCCCAAAACAGTACTGATGTTTTTCTGTAAGATGTTTCTCTCAGTTCTCTGAGTTTTTGCCAAGATGGAGCGGCAGCTCTTTGTTATATAAATGCAGGTCCCTGGAGGCTCAGACGGTAAAGCGTCTGTCTACAATGCAGGAGACCTGGGTTCAATCCCTGGGTTGGGATGATCTGCTGGAGAAGGAAATGGCAATCCACTCCAGTACTATTGCCTGGAAAATCCTATGGACAGAGGAGCCTGGTAGGCTACAGTCCATGGGGTCGCAAAGAGTTGGACACGACTTCACTTTCACTTTCCCTTTCTACCCTACAACAGGGACCATCTCTTGGGAACAATGAAAATGACTCCCTAGAATTTTCTCCGTTCAAATGGTTGTTGACATATCCTGGAAGAATTTTTCAAGAAAGCTCTATAAACACTGGACTTGAGAACTGTGTTTACAAAGCCATCTATTATGTTGACTCAGAAGATCTGGAGGCAGAAATCTTTGGGCTCTGCAGGCACTGCATGAACCCCAGAGGTGCCATCAGTGGCTGCTCGACAGGATGGCTCTAAGCTGCACCCCAGGAACTCAGGAAAGCCATGTCCCCTGCCACTTCCCCTTACCCTGGAATGAACACAGTGGAGTTGCTTTGACTCTTCTCCCAAATGATGCAAGGCTATATTCAAGTTATTTTTTCTGAAATCACCTAATACCATTGGTAAACCAGTGATTGGGTTCAGGCTTATTTTGACCACTTTCATGAAAATTTGTTTTTAAGGATATTTTTAAGCTGACAGTGAAAACATTCTTATTTTGTTCCTTCAAATTTAAGCTGTGCTAGCTAGAGACAGGAGAGAGTGAGGGATCTTGTTAGTACCATTTTGGATGAATTCTGCCTGTTCTACAGAACAGTATAGAGCCCCAATCCCCGGGGAATAATACTGTTTTCCTTGCAATTTTGCTGCAAGGAGGACTGGGTTTGCTAAGTAGATGCTGTCCCTCATCCTACTGTTTCTTCCCTTATGTATGTGTACTAAGTCGTTACAGTTGTGTCTGACTCTGCAACCCTATGGACAGTAGCCCACCAGGCTTCTCTGACCTTGGGATTTTCCAGGCAAGAATACTGGAGTGGGTTGCCAATGCCCTCCTCCAGAGGATCTTCCCCACCCAGAGATCCAATCCCAGTCTCTTATGTCTCCTACATTGGCAGATGCGTTCTTTACCACTAGTGCCACTTGGGAAGTCCTCTTCCTTTAAGAGAGAAACATAAATAAACTATATATATCCTCAGAAAATAAAGACCACATTCAATTTAGTTCTTCTAAAGATCATTTGCACTTTGAGAATAGCCTTTCCTGACCAATAACCATTTGGATTTTCGTGAATGTTTTCCTAGTGTTTTTAACATGCATGTAATTTGTGCTAAGCAAACCTCTGTGTACATTTAAATGAGTGACGATGATTTCTGTTCACACAGCTGAGGCCTCTGTTAAGCTGTGGATCTAAGACAGAGCTTGTTCAAGTCAGTCTTGATTTATTAACTACCAGTGATATATTGATACATGGACTCAGATTTGCTTGCTGTCATTGTGTCCTTTACAGTTCTCTGAAAGCGAGTAGGACCTTGTGGAGCTCCTGGGCACAAAATCCTTTCTGTGTCCCCTGTTTCTGGATTACAGGAAATAGACTTCATTCAGGCTCCATGGCTTTCCCCAAGTTTCAAAGCACAGGTTCAAACAGTTGCTAATCATGGAAGGGAAGGGATGCAGAGATAAGGGAGGAGCAGCCAAGAAATAGTGCAGCCTTGAGGCAGGGTCCTGATTCTCCCTCAGGGTAGACACACAACAATGCCTTTGAGCTGTTTTGCAGATACTGAACCCCCCACCAGTTCCATTCAGTCGCTTAGTCATGTCCAACCCTGCAACCCCATGGACTGCAGCACATCCGGCTTCTCTGTCCATCACCAACTACTGGAGCTTGCTCAAACTCATGTCCATCGAGTCAGTGATGCCATCCAACCATCTCATCCTCTGTTGTCCTCTTCTCATCCTGCCTTCAATCTTTCCCAGCAACAGGGTCTTTTCCAATGAGTCAGTTCCTTGAATCAGGTGGCCAAAGTATTAGAGTTTCAGCTTCCACATCAGTCCTTTCAATGAATATTCAGGACTGATTTCCTTTAGGATTGACTGGTTGGATCTCCTTGCAGTCCAAGGGACTCTCAAGAGTCTTCTCCAACACCACAGTTCAAAAGCATCAATTCTTTGGTGCTCAGCCTTCTTTATGGTCCAATGCGCACATCCATACCTGACCACTGGAAAAACCATAGCTTTGACTAAATGGACCTTTGTCAGCAAAGTTATGTCTCTGCTTTTTAATATGCTGTCTCGGTGGATGAAACCTCCACCAGGTGGGATAAATGAACTGAATGCTGCCCATAAGTATGCAGACCCCAGACTAGTTGGAAACAGAAGGTTGATGATGGTGACTCCCACTTACCTCACCATCAACGAATCATAAGAATGTTCATGAGCTGATCACACCCTCTTTGAACCATTAGCATAAAAACTCACTACTCCCTCCAGGATGGGACATACAGTTTTGAGGGCCTGCTATGTCCTTTGCCTGGCAAGCAATAAAGCTATTCTCTTCTACTTCACCCAAAACTCTGTCTCTGAGATTTAATTTGATGTCGGGGTACAGAGGCTGGATTTGACTTCACTGTTGACTGACCTGCATATCAATAGCTCCTTTAGAGTTTCAGGGTCTCATCAGCCTGGGAAGACAACAAAAGGAATTCAGAATGAAATATTCATCCACAAAAGCCGTGGAAGTGCCGGACCTGTAGCCCAGATGTGTTTCTCCTTTCTCCTTTCCCCTGCTGGGTCCTGGTTTCTGTGATGTGCCTTTGAGTTCCTCACTACCTTTTCTGGATCAGTTCAGTAAGAGGTGGCATTGAGAGTCGTTAGAAATGACATGGCAATTCCCTTTGTCTGTAAGGTCAATAGGCAGTGTTTGGGCTTTCTCTCTCCTGTGAGTGAGCTCTTTCTCCCCACTCCCTGATCTGGTCCTGAGAGTCAAGCTTTTTTTTTTTTTTTCCTGAGCATCATTAGCTATCACCATAACAGGGAAGAGCAAAATCTGACTCCCTATTGGATCTGTTTCTTTTACTTTAACCTTTGTTCTCCAATGCTTTTGTTACTATAATCACCAAAAGAATGCTGTCTATCGCTATAAGCATACACAATGGCCTGCCTTGGGGAACCTGCCCCTCTGCCTGAAAGTTAAACTACGGTGGCTTTGTTCAGCTCACTGGGAAACACCCTGCCCCTGCCTACCAGTGAATGGTTGCAGGGAAGCAGAAATGAACACATCCCCTCCCCAAAGCTGACCAAGCCAGGAGATACTTGGCAATATGTATTGACTTTACTTCCTCCCCTCTCCCCATCTCTGTCCCATAAAAGAAACAGGCATCCAGTCTCTAATAACACAGTACTCTAGGACATTAGTTCACCATCTTCTTGACTGTCCAGCTTTCTGAATAAAGTCTCTGTTCCTCACCTCTATACCTGTCTCCTGACTATTGGCCTGTCATGTGGCCAGCAGGCTGATCTTGGGTTCGGTAACATCACCTGGCTGAACTTTTTTCCTTAGGCAAAGAGGTCACCTCTGCCTCTGACCTGAACCAAAAGTTGAATGTTTGTGTGCTCAGATATGCCCCTTTCTGGGGATCAAGCATTCCTGAATTGATAGAAAAGAGGACAGGAGAGATACTTGGGTTTGTTCCTTCCTGCTGAGGCACCCTGAGTGAGGCACTTAACTTCCCCAGCTCTCCAAGCCCTCCAGCCAAACCCTGAGAATATGAGGATGCTGCAAGTGCCCTTCTGTCCTGGAGTATGAGCTGCAGGATCTTCTGAGCTGATGGGATGGCTCTGTGGCAAACTAAATGGACTGTAGTTTTCCCTTCATAACCACTTGTTTGATATCATTTTTACAGAAGCTCTACTTTTTTGTAAAGTTGTCTTTTTTCTGCTGCACTTTGTCTTGTGATTCTGCCTTATTATTTCTTCCTCCTGTTTTCAGTGCTGACTCTCCACAGGTGTCCCTGGACCTCACCGTCATCCATCAGAGTAATTTCCTCTGAATCCATCCCCCACAGGAGCTCACCGGAGGTTCCCCTTTGGTCCTGATATGATGAGATGATTTAACAGCCACATTCCCACAGCTAATCCACATGGAGGAGATGGAACCTTCCAACTGATTCCCTTTTCCTTTTCCCAATGCCATTACACCCTGCCTTTGATATGATCTGATTTGACACATGCCACAAAACGTGAAGAGATCACAATGCCTCTTTCTTTGGAAACTTAAACAAGCAGTTTCTGATTTTTGATGCTGCTTTTCTTTCAGAAAAATTACCCAGAGAGTAGTTGATTTTCTTCTCTTGGGGTAGCTCTAAAAAGAGAGAGGAGATAAAATTGTTACATTGAGTGCTGCCTGTGTCCTTGGCTTTATACCAACTGCACAAAGAAGAGGGAACCTTGCCTTGCTAACTCTCGGCATAAAAGAAGACGGATCAAATAGTTCCAGAGGAGCTTGGAGAAGTGTCGGCCACGGCCTGCAGGGCTTTCTGCACCCGAGCACTTTGTAAATTGCCCCTTTTGAGTCGTTCAAAAGCTCTGGAAATGTCTTCTCTTTCTTCCCACTCATTTTTTTGGGCCCAAAAGTTCATCTATACTAATAAAATACTAGTTTTGATAACAATAAAATGGATGCTAACAGTAGTTACCATTTGTAGGCATCGAGGTGCATTAAATAGGCTGCACGTTGTGTTTAGTAATTACCATAGTCCTGTGAGACCGAAGGGATCTCCAAGGTAGAGTCAGGGAAAGCAGAGCTTGGAGCAATTAAACTCCTGATGACTTCCTGATGGAGTCATCAGGAAGACTGAGATAGAAATAAACGCTGTAGTGAAAATTTGAAACAGGGAAGAACAGAATCAGACGGTTTCTTCTACCTTAACTCTTGCTCTCCGTTGCTTTTGGCACTATAATCTCTGAAAACATGCTGTCTATAGCTGTATTGTTGTTTAGTTGCTAAGTGGTGTCCAAGCCTCCCAGGTTCCTCTGTCCATGGGGTTTCCCAGACAAAAATACTGGAGTGGCCTGCCATTTCCTTCTCTAGGGGGTCTTCCCCACCCAGGGATCAAACCTACATCTGCTGCTTGGCAGGTGGATTCTTTACCACCTGGGAAGGCCCAGGTGGCTGTAAGCATACATAATAGCCTGCCTCCATCCTGCCCCTCTGCCTGAATGGTAAGCTAAAGTACCTTTGCTTGACTCAAGGGTATTCAGCTTCTGACGCTGCCCACCTCTAAATGGCTGCCAAGAAGAAGAAATGAACACATCCCCTCCCCAGTGCTGGCTAACCCAGGAGATATTTTACAAGGCTTATGGCCATTTACTTCCTCATCTCCTTCCCCTCTCTGTTCTATAAAAAAAAATTAGCTTCCAGACCCCAATGAGATGGTACTCTAGAACATTACTTCATTATTTTATTGGATGCCTGGCTTTCTGAAAAAGTTGCTGTTTGCTTCAACACATCTCCCAATTATTGGCCTCTCATGCGGCAAGCAGATGGAGTTTGGATTTGGTAACAAATTCACACCCAAGGCTTTTCCAACTTCAAACCCTGTGCCCTTTCCTGCATGTCAAACCCACTTTGAATTTCACCTTGATTGTAGGTCTTTTTCTTTCATCTCCCTTGTCAGAGTAGATAGTATTTTTTTTTTTTTTGATTTTCATTACAAGCAATGGGTAAGGGGTTTGAATAACAAAAATCTCTGGGAGGAACCTGGGAAATCTGAGAACTCCTCTGCCCCCAAAACGCACAGACGACGCTGTTGTTTATCTTATTATGAGAAGTTGTTTATTTATTTTTTTAATTTAATTTTTTAAAAAAATGAGGCACCTGATTTCTGGGCCTTAGAATCTTTTTTTTTAAATCAATTTCTTTTTGGCTGCATGGGTCTTAGTTGTAGCATGCCAAGCCCTCTGGTTGTGGCATGCAGGCTTAGTTGCCCTGTGACACGTGGGATCTTAGTCCCTCTACCAGGGATCTAACCTGAGTCCCCTGCATTGGAAAGCAGATTCCTAACCTCTGGAACACGAGGGAAGTCCCTGTTGAATCTATTTTTGTCATAAAAGGTTCAAATAGTGAGAAAGTATAAAGAAAAAAAAATCACTGAAAGTCCTAGAAAGATTTTTTTCAAAATACCAAGGCCTGTGGCTCATATTGAGAGCTTGGTGTGTGGGGTCTGGGATGAAGCCTTGGGGTCTATATTTTAAACAATCTGTACAAATGCTTCTAATTCTCAGCTTGAGCCAAAAGACCATGATCTTCTCTACACTCAGATAAGAGATTGAAGTCATGGTGTACCTACTGGCTTGCTGTGTGAGTCCAAATGGATCATACCTCTTTTTATTGATCCCTTATAACTAGAGGCTTCCCTGGTGGCTCATGGTAAAGAATCTGCCTGTAGTGCCAGAGGCCTGGGTTTGATCCCTAGGTTGGGAAGATCCCCTGGAGAAGGGAATGACTACCCACTCCAGTATTCTTGCCTGGAAAATTCTGTGGACATAGCTGCAGTCCATGGGGTCACAAAGAGTTGGACACGACTGAACAACTAATACTTTCACTTTTTTATAACTAGAGGACTCTCCACCTCTCTTTTTTTTTCAATTTCCAATAAAAATTTTCATTTTTTTAAGGTAAAACTGTAATGAATGACAGAAAGCAGAGAAGTGATTACCTAAGGTTAAGGACAAGTGTTGGATTGTCCACAAAGAAGCAAGAAGGAACTTTTAAAGTTAAGAAAATGTTTTATATCTTAATTTTCTTTATTTTTGATTTACAAAGGATGGTTGATTTACAATGCTGTGTTAGTTTCTGATAGGCTAGATGATTCACACATACATATTCACATTCACATATACATGTATACATGTGTTCTTTTTCAGATTCTTTTCCATTATAGGTTATTACAAACTATTGAATACTGTTCTTTTTCTGAGTGGGAAATAGGGCTGCCAGTGGTGTGGAAAGAGAAGGAATAGGATGGTGTGGAAGGCTCTGTGCATGTTACATGTTTATTCAATCCCTTGAGGTTTGGAATCTAGAATTTGCAAAGTTTGAATTATCAACATTTCCAGGCAGTGGCACGATTTTCATTCTGAGATGCCTGGTGGCTCAGTGGCTAAGACTCCATACTCCCAATGCATGGGGTCCAGGTACGATCCCTGGTCTGGAAACTAGGCTTCACAGCCCACAACTAAAAGAAGCCACGTGCTGCAACGAAGATGAAAGATCACACATGCTGCAACCAAGACCTGGCGCAGCTAAATAAGTAAAAGAATGTGACTGCAGGCTCACACCCGCATGACCAGGAACTGGGTTCTTCCCTTAACAAGTTGAATGAGAACCCAAAAGGAACCTCTAGCTTTATGATTAGACTTTGACATTTGGATCCAGCCCTTCAGCAAAAGCATGGACCAAACGGGCCTGGTTCCTTGTAGGTATGGAATACATTCTAGTTTCCTTTTTCTATTACATATAAGGTTTTTAGAGCCAAGTTGAAGCCTGTGGGAAGGGCATCACTTGAGATTTGCAACCCTTCCTCACTGAACTCCTTTCCTTTGTCTCTTCAAGGGGACAAAGTGACCCTCAGGCAAATGCTCAGTTCTACCTGGACCAACGAGGGAGGAAGCCATTACTCAAAAAACAGGAACACCAGGAGTCCAGCAGCACTTTGGTCAAATGGAGATGCCAGCTTTTCTGTCTGGATTCTATCAGGATTTATGCTGTGGCCATTTCAAGGAGACTTGTAAATAGTTATAAGCGGTGCAAATTATAGAAGTGACTCATGGACACTTAGATTATTTAATTTGATTGCTGCTCTCAAAGATGCCTTGCTGACTGAAGTGTAATAGCGATAGGTAAAGAGTATCTGAGGAAGTTCCTTGACTTTGTCTGCCTGGCTATTGATATGCATAAAACAACAAGGAATAAAAGAAAGACTGGGAAAAAAAACAAACAAACAAACCCTGAAGCCTTCCATACAGCGGTTCCCTGCCTTCGAGTCACAATCGAAATGAAACTTTTCAAATTCCTCTCTCCCAGTTCAGCCTGTTCCCATCAATCAGTGGCTGTGGACGATGGGGCCCTTTACAGGTCAGTCCATTTATCCTTGAGACTGCCGACAGGACTTTGCCCTGAAAAATTCTCAGACAGATGGGCGACTGTCCTCCTTTTCAGAGCTTTCCTGAGAAATAAATCATCAGCATTCTCAGTAACCCACGTTGGTGCGGAGCGTCTGGTAAGAAAGTCTCAAATTAGCATAGCCTTCAAAGGGAGAGGAGTCAGGAGTCCAGCTCTGTGTTTGGTAACATGAATCATGCATCTTAGAATAAAGGAGGCATAGAAATCAAACACTTAATGTGTCAGAAACAACTGGCTCAACTCATCACCCTGTGACTGGGCCATTATTTCTGACAATACCAGCTAATGTTCCTGTAGCAAAGCATCTCCACTTCTGGGATCTGCCTTTCTATTCTACCAAATGATGCATTATGACTCAAGGTGGAAGTCAGGGATGTTATTGGGACCTCATTCTAAGATATGGAAAAACATTTTTTTCCCCCCTTGTGCAAGGCCTTTAGTGTAGATCTATCTTGCAGTGATTTCCTTGGGTGTGATTTGAGGGGACCCCTACTGGTTAACATTTTTATAGCCTGTGAAATGGAGCAGGACTCTATGGCCCTTCCCCCCATGTCCTCCACCTGCCTTTTGTCTGTAAAAAAACTTCAGTCAAAGAATAAGTTTAATCTGAGAAGTGAGAAAATGTAGAAGCAAAAGAAAAGAGTCAAACAGGACGAAATAATGACAGTTTAGTTATCAAGCAAAATCGAGGCCCTTTGGTTCCTTCTCAAGGGCTATATAGACAATAGCCCTGAGCCATCTCCTGTGGCTGTCTTACAGATACTGAAACCCCCAGCAGGTGGAAGAAGTAAGCTACATAATGATAAAACTGTAGCCATGATATAAACTGTTCCGTCTCACACAATCCTGAGAACTGGCCTCAAGGAAACGGGAACAAAGTGACCTTGGAACTGAAAACTAACCGTACTTAAAGCACTCAAAATGACACTGGGCAGACACTACAGGATCAGGTCTGATAACTATCAGATCTGCCTATGCTGTTTCTACTTGTAGTCCCCTCCCTCAGTCTATAAAATTCTTGCCTACTGGTTGTCACTAGGGTTGGGGGAGTTGGCCTTTGGACAGGAGTCTGCCCCCACCGCCCCCTATTGCCAGCATCCAAAATAAAGCAAACTTTCCTTTCCATCAGTCTTGATTCATTTTGGCTTTTGAGTGGCAAGCAGCCAGACTCCCACTTTCAGTAACACCTGTATATTTTAAATTGCCCTAACATCCCCCTCCCCAACACACACATAGGTGCTATTATTATGCTAGCACTTTTTCCCTAAACAAACTATAAATATTTACCAAAGAGTTTTTAAAATTGCTGCTGTCTGGTGGAGCTTTGCTAGGGGGTCATTGACAACCAATGGCTCCAGGAATGTATGGCTTGGTAGAAGGAAGGGCTCATACCTGTGTGGATGGCTGCCCGCCCTCTGTCTCTGCTGCCCTCCTAGGAGGACTTGCGCAGGTTCTCTTGACTGGTAAGAATGTTCTGTCCTGGTGCCTGGGGGCATTCCCTCTCTTAGACCAGACTGTCCCATAACGATAAACTCAAATTACTGATCCCATATCGTCAGATATGCTCCTGGGACTTAGGGAAAATTTATCTCCTCTGCTCTAGCACCTACTGACCTCATGAGTTAAGGAGCCCTTGGCTATAAGTAAGAGAAGACAGAGACCATATTGTGGCTATGATAAGGGCATCTGTTATTACATATAACAAGAGGTTCAGGTGGCTGCAGGCTTTCTACAACTAGAAGCTCAATGATTACATCAAGGAAGTCTTCCCATTCTGTTAATCTTTTGTGTGACTTTTGCCCTCAGGATGTCTCTTTCTTGATCATCTGATGACCATTGTTTTCCAGGTATTAGATTCAGATATAGGGATTTCCACGGGCAGAGGACACCATCACTTCCAAAATCTCTTTCTTCAAATAGAGAGTACTGTTTTCTCCAGGAACCTCCTAATGACCTCCTCTCATATCTCACTGGCCAGCTGACCCACTGTCTACCTTCCAGCCATGACCAGGAAGGGGAAGGAGAGCTGGACTCACCTTCTCCTGAGGCACCTAACCCAGATGAATCTTGTTAGAGAGGAGGATGAGGCCATATCAAAAGTCATGGATGGACCTAGAGACTGTCATATAGAATGAAGAAAGTCAGAAAGAGAAAAACAAATATCATATATTAATGCATATATATGGAATCTAGAAAAATGGTACGGATGATCTATTTTCAAAGCAGAAATAGAGACATAGACATACAGACACCCTGGGGAAAAACGGGGGTGGGAGGAATTAGGAGATTGAGATTGACAGACAGATACTATTGATACTATATATACAATAGATAACACATGAGAATCTACAGGGTTCTCAGGGAACTCAACTCAATAGATGAGTTCTCAAATTAGCTCTGTGGTGACCTAAATGGGAATGCAATTCAAAAAAGAGGGGATACACATACAGCTGATCCACTTTGCTGTGCAGCACAAACTAACACAACATTGTAAAGCAATTATATGCCAATAAAAATTAATCTTAAAAAAGAGTCTCTACAACAAACTTCCGTCTTGGCCAGTGATTTTCTCTTTTCAGGAACTAGTTAACATTGCACTGCCTACTTTGCCTGACTGGCAGCAGTGATCTGGGGTCCATACTGATTGATGAACTCACAAGATATAATAGGCTCCACCCAGTACCAAATTTAACTTTAACAGAGGCTATGAGACAGCTAATAAATAGCACAGTATATACATCAATGGCATGACAGAGGTCATGAAGGTCCCCAAGCTTCCAACTCTCCTCAAATCTCTGTATACTTGGTACCTTTGTGGTCACAAAGCTGAGTGGGCAAGGACAGTGATCAGTTCTCGGGATTGTACTTTTACATCTTGCTACTCCTTCTCAGGGATAATTAATATTGTCAGAGCACTTGTAATTCATCAGTTACCAATCACTCATTGCTACTGCTGCTGCTAAGTCGCTTCAGTCGTGTCCAACTCTGTGCGACCCCATAGATGGCAGCCCATCAGGCCCTGCCATCCCTGGGATTCTCCAGGCAAGATCACTGGAGTGGGTTGCCATTTCCTCCTCCAATGCATGAAAGTGAAAAGTGAAAGTGAAGTCGCTCAGTCGTGTCTGACTCCTAGCGACCCCATGGACTGCAGCCTACCAGGCTCCTCTGTCCATGGGATTTTCCAGGCAAGAGTACTGGAGTGGGGTGACAGGTTAATCAGTAGATAACCTCAGTGAGGTATGGATCCTTGATCTACACATAGCATTTGTCTTGGCTCAATGCTATGCATTGTCTATGAATTCTTTAAGTTAATATCACAATAAGGATTTAACTGAAGATCAAACCTTTGTGTCCCTGAGGCTCGAGAAAAGACTATAACCAGCTGTTGACCTTTTTCTTCCAAGTTTATTTATTTTTATTTTCTTATTTTTAATTTTTATTGAAATATAGTTGATTTACAATGTTGTATTAGTTTCAAGTGTACAGCAAATTGATTCATATATATATATATATATATATATATACATTAAAAAAAATTCTTCTTTAGATCCATTATAGGTTAGTATAAGATATTGCGTATAGTTCCCTGAGCTATAGAGCAGGTCCTTGTTGGATGTCTGTTTCATATATAGTAGTGTGTATATTTAAATCTCAAAGCCCCCCTTTCCTATTTGGTAACCATAAATTTGTTTTCTATGTCTGTTAGTCTATTTTTGTTTTGGATATAAGTTCACTTTTATCATTTCTTTAGATACCACATATAAGTGATATCATAATGATATTTGTTTTTCTCTGTCTGGCCTACTTCACTTAGTACGATAATCTCTAGTTGCACCCATGTTGCTGCAAATGGCATGATTTCATTATTTTTATGGCTGAGTAATATTTCACTATATATATATATTGCATATTCTTTATTCATTCATCTGTCTATGGACATTTAGGACATGTCTTGGCTATTGTAACTAGTTCTGCTATGAACATAGGGGGTACATGTATCTTTTTGAATTAGTGTTTTGTCACAGGTATATACCCAGGAGTGGGATTGTTAGATAATATGATAGCTCTATTTGTAGTTTTTTAAGGAACTTTCATCACATGCTAGTAAAGTAATGCTCAAAATTCTCCAAGCCAGGCTTCAGCAATATGTGAACCATGAACTTCCTGATGTTCAAGCTGATTTTAGAAAAGGCAGAGGAACCAGAGATCAAATTGCCAACATCTGCTGGATCATGGAAAAAGCAAGAGAGTTCCAGAAAAATATCTATTTCTGCTTTATTGACTATGTCAAAGCCTTTGACTGTGTGGATCACAATAAACTATAGAAAATTCTTCAAGAGATGGGAATACCAGACCACCTGATCTGCCTCTTGAGAAATCTGTATGCAGGTCAGAAAGCGACAGTTAGAATTGGACGTGGAACAACAGACTGGTTCCAAATTGGAAAAGGAGTACATCAAGGCTGTATATTGTCACCCTGCTTATTCAACTTCTATGCAGAGTACATCATGAGAAACACTGGGTTGGAAGAAGCACAAGCTGGAATCAAGATTGCTGGGAGAAATATCAATAACCTCTGATATGCAGATGACACCACCCTTATGGCAGAAAGTGAAGAGGAACTAAAAAGCCTCTTGATGAAAGTGAAAGCGGAGAGTGAAAAAGTTGGCTTAAAGCTCAACATTCAGAAAACGAAGATCATGGCATCTGGTCCCATCACTTCATGGGAAATAGATGGGGAAATAGTGGAAACAGTGTCAGAATTTATTTTTTTGGGCTCCAAAATCACTGCAGATGGTGACTGCAGCCATGAAATTAAAAGACGCTTACTCCTTGGAAGGAAAGTTACGACCAACCTAGATAGCATATTGAAAAGCAAAGACATTACTTTGCCAACAAAGGTCAGTCTAGTCAAGGCTATGGTTTTTCCGGTGGTCATGTATGGATGTGAGAGTTGGACTGTGAAGAAGGCTGAGCGCCAAAGAATTGATGCTTTTGAACTGTGGCATTGGAGAAGACTCTTGAGAGTCCCTTGGACTGCAAGGAGATCCAACCAGTAATGGATCTCCTTCAGAATGTCTGAAGGAGATCAGCCCTGGGTGTTCATTGGAAGGAATGATGCTAAAGCTGAAACTCCAGTACTTTGGCCACCTCATGCGAAGAGCTGACTCATTGGAAAAGACTCTGATGCTGGGAGGGATTGGGGGCAGGAAGAGAAGGGGACGACAGAGGATGAGATGGCTGGATGGCATCACTGACTCAAAGGACATGAGTCTGAGTGAACTCTAGGAGTTGGTGATGGACAGGGAGGCCTGGCAAGCTGTGATTCATGGGGTCGCAAAGAGTCAGACACGACTGAGCGACTGAACAGAACTGAACTAAGGAACTTTCATGCTGTTCTGCACAGTGGCTGCACCAACATATATGTTTTAGCCTGGTGCTAGGAACGTTATGTGAACAAAATAAATATAACCCTCCTCATCCCTTTCTTTCTTGAGATGTCACACCCGCTATGGTTTTTACCTTCTTCCCTCTTTCATTCCCAGTTTCCAGGGAGATATCATGTTCCCCATTTTTGCACAATTTCTTGTTCAAATTTGGTTCCATTAAGATCCTCCCTTGAGATACTGAGAAAGTACTGTCAAGCTGAAAAATGATTATTGCATTTTATAAAGAAGAAATCAAGGCTGGCACTAGATAACTTACTTGAGACAATACTCTCATTAGATTTGGTGAAAAGCTCCAGATGTCCCTGGTGCCAAGGTGAGTGCCCTTTCCACCTACTATATTGCTAAATCACCAGGCGCAAGGAGCACAGCTGAGCTGAAGAGGGACCACCCCACTGCTAGGGGATCCTGGCCCCTGTTAGAGTTCTGTTTCTGTTGCCATCATTGCTGCAATTGTTGAGCATCTGCCTGTTCTCAAGCCTTGTCACCACCTTGACCCTGGCAACTTTCATTGTTTCTCTTTGCCCAGTTTCATCACTGTCCTACTGCTCCAGAACTGATAGATTTGGCACTGTCCTCCTTTTATAGCCCGCCTCCTGGAAAGAGTCTTGTCACTGGAGCTCAATTAATTTTTTTTAATAAAGATTTTTTTCTGATGTGGGCCATTTTTAAAGTCTTTATTGAATTTATTACAATTGCTTTTATTTTTTATGGTTGGTTCTTTCAGCCCAAGGCATGGGGGATCTTAGCTCTCCAACCAGGGATTAAACCTGTAGCCCCTGCACTGGAAGGTGAAGTCTCAACCACTGGATCACCATGGAAGTCCATGGGCCAATTTATTTTTTAAACCATTTTTGGAAATTGAAATGTAATTAATTTACAGTTTTGTATTAGTTTCAGGTGTACAGCAAAGTGATTCAATTATACACACACACACATATCCATTCTTTTCTAGATTATTTCCTCTTGTAGGTTATTATTAGGCTTTCCAGGTGGCACTAGTGGTAAAGAAATTGCCTGCCAATGCAGGAGATGTAAGAGACATGGGTTAGATCCCTGGATTGGGAAGATCCCCAGGAAGAGGGCATGGCAATCTACTCCAGTATTCTTGCCTGGACAATCCCAGGGACAGAGGAGCCTGGCAGGCCGTAGTCCATAGGGTTGCACAGAGTTGGACACGACTGAAGTGACTTAGCATGAATGCATGCATAAGGGTATTATAAAATATTGAGTTTAATTCCCTGTGCTATACAGTGGGTCCTTCTTGTTTCTCTGTTTTATATATAGCAGTGTGTCTACATTATTCCCAACCTCCTAAATCATTTCTCCTACCCCTCCATCCTCTTTGGTAGCCATAAGTTTGTTTTCTATGTCTATTCCTTTTTTTAAAAAATCTGCCAGAAAAGAAAATTTGAGACAATATTCAATTCGACAAAATATTTTTTCAATTTTTAATTTAATTTTTTGCCATTTTAAAATGCTATTTTATATTGGAGTATAGTTGATCAACACCATTGTGTTAATTTCAGGTGCACAGCAAAGTGATTCAGTTATGCATAGACTTGTACCTATTTTTTTTCAAATTATTTTCCTATTTAGATTATTACCAAATATCGAGCAGAGTTCCCTGTGCTATATTTAAATAAAACATCTATTCATTTTTATCACAAAGTTTCCCTGATGACAGTTTGGTGACCTGGACTTCCCTTTGATCTTTGCTTTTGGACCTCCAAGTGTCTCAGCACTGGGGACCATTGCCTTGGGTCCCAGGGAGTGATTGCTAGTCAAGTTTTCTAGAGCTATGCTGGGCAAAGTTTGGGAGCAATAAAAATGGTCCCTGTCCTCAAAGCCTCACCATTTTAAGAAGTATGGAAGATGACATTATTGTTCAGCAACTATTCACTCCCCCAGCACCATGGGAGGAGTTCACTCCTCTCCCCACTGGTGCTGGGCTTGGCTATGTGACTTGCCCTGGCATGGAAAATGTGTGTAGGAATGTCCAGTGCACCATGCTGAGCCCAGGCCTTGAGGGGCCTGTGCATTTCTGCCTTTGACACATTCTCTGCCATCACCGTGAAAGGACAGTGCTCCAGGAAGCCAGTGAGGATGAGAGACACAAAAGTAGACCTCAACTCAGCCTGTGGCCTGGCCAAACCAGCAGACCTGCACACACCAGTGAGAAATAATGCCTACATTATTTCACAGATGCCTGTTATATCACTGAAATTTTGTTATTTTGCAGCAAAAATTGGTGCCTAGGGACGCATGGTGATAATGAGCATAATAGTATAACACGTGGGAGGGCGCAGGAGGAGGCGTGAGGCCTGGAGTCTGCATCCAGGAGCAGCTGCAGCTGTGTGGTGCCTGCACCGCACGCCTCACCCTAACCCCCTGCCGAGGTTAACTGGATTGTTCTCCAAGAGAGGTGAGAGATGGGACTGTCCCCGCTGTGTCCATTATTTAAATTTCCTCATGCACCCCGGGCAATTAGGGCTTTCCTAGCAACCTCCAGGCAACTCAGTTATTAGCACCAGTTCTGCTAGAAGCCCTGCAATTATTCAGGGAGGCTGGCACTTGACTTTACATGTTATAATTATGTCAAAATGTAAGTGGCAACCTTTTGTCCTTTAGATAGTATTGTGGGAGATCTGGAGATCTTTTATATTTTCTTTTTCAACACAGTTAAATAGCTGATCACGCCTTTGGGCATGTGAGCATGCTAAGTCACTGTAGTCGTGTCCAACTTTTTGGACCCTATGGACTGTAGCCTGTCAGGCTCCTCTGTCCATAGGATTCTCCAGGCAAGAATACTGGAGTAGGTTGCCATGCCCTCCTCCAGGGGTTCTTCCCAATGGAGAGATGGAACTAGTGTCTCCTATGTCTCCTGCGTTGGCACATGGGTTCTCTACCCACTGAGCTACCTGGAAAGCCCAGTGATTCCTTTGCCTGATCTCAATTCTGAGATAACTATGTTAGTAAAACCACTGTAGTGATTAGAGAGAGCAAGACATCACAGGGCTGCCTCCCAGACTGGTGATGTCCTAAAGACTCAGTGAGACTGCATGGTTCAAACCCAGAATGTGTGCATTTTTAAAACTGAAGTATAGTTGACTTACCCTGTAGCATTAGTTTCAAAAGTACAGTAAAGTGATTCAGTTATGCATATACATATATCTATTCTTTTTCAGATTATTTTCTGTTATACATTATTATAGACTATTGAGTAGCGTGCCTTGTGCTATGCAGCAGGTCCTTGTTATTTATATTTTATATTATGTATCTGTTTTATATATTTTATATATGTATCTATTCATCCCAAACTCCTAAATTTTCCCTCCCTCCTTTCCCTAAGGGTCTATTTCTCTTGCATTTGAAGTCCATAAAAGTGAAGGGACCTGCTTAAGGTCCCATAGCTCTGTGGCCAGTGCTGGGAACCAAGATTGATGGAGTATCTACCATGAGGCTTTTCCTCTGCTCCGATTTTTTTGTAAACATGTTTTAATTCTTGCAACATTCCTGTAAATATTATTGTCCTTCCTACTATTCTACAGTTGGAGAAACTGAGGCACAAAGAAGAAAACTGTTGAGCTCTCACCCTCATCACCCCCACCACTCCGCCAGCATGGAAGACCTCTAAGGCAATTTCATTAAGTTAAGGATTTCAAATATCGAGAGATATTTGATGGCTTTTCTGCACTGATTCTCATCCTATCTGTGAGTCTGCTTCTCCTTTGTTTTATTCACTATTTTGTTGTCTGTTTTAGAATCCACCTATAAGTGATATCAAACAAGATTTGTCCTTCTCTGTCTGACTTAGCTCACTTAGCATGATGCTCTCCAAATCCATCTTTGTTGCTGCAAGTAGCAAATTCTTTCTTTTTATAGCTGAGTAGTAGTCCATTGTGCATATGTACCACATCTTCTTTATCCACTCCTCTGTCAAAGGACATTTGTGTTGTTTCCATGTCTTGGCTAATGTAAATAAGTCTGCTATGAACATTGGGATGTATTTTTCCAAATTAGTGGTTTTGTTTTTGGATATATATGCAGGAGAGGAATTGCTGGGTCATATGGTAGTTCTATTTTTAGTTTTTTGGGAAACCACTATACTGTTTTCCATAGACTTCAATGAAGAAATCTTTATTGAATTCATTACAATATTGTTTCTATTTTATGTTTTGCTTTTTGGCCACATGGCATGTGAGATCTTAGTTCTCTGACCAGGGATCCAACCTGCACCTCCTGCATTGGCAGATGAAGTCTTAACCACTGGACTGCCAGGCAAGTCCCAGTGTCTGGTCTTACATGTAAGCCTTAATCCATTTATTCACACAGATTACTTCCTGAGAGTGCTTTATTCACTCTGTGATCAGGGCCACTAATAAAGAATGAAAATGATGAGGACAAGAACAATACTCATAGTAATGTGAGGGGTCATGAGGCCCGTGGGTGGTCTCCTAAGAGCCTTGGGTTCTGGGGTGGAGGCATTACTGATCCTGCAGGAAAAGCAAGCCTGAAGTAGGGTGAGGAATCATAAAGGAACCTGGCTTTGGTCTAAATGGAGAAAAACCCTTTTTTTCATTTGGTGTGGGTTTTTATCACATAAGTCTTCACAGAGCAACTTTATTGAACCACAATCTTTCTGCTATATTGAGTGTATCTCTCATGAGATGATTATAATGATACCTACTTTCCTCCAACATGCAATGACATGTCATGCATTCCTGAGGGTGAAATTTCCTTCAATGAGCTCTAAGGAAAGAAACCAGTTTTCAAAATTTATCATGAAACTAAATTAAAAGGCATATAAAATAATTTTTTCTCATGTTGGGTCTTGAAGTATAACACATTGGGTTCTAATCTCAGATCTGCCATTTCCCAACTGTTTTTTTTTTTTTTTTTTTGCTGCACCTCATGGCTTGTGAAATCTTAGTTCCTCAACCAGGGATTGAACCCAGGCCACAGCAGTGAAAGTGCTGAGCTACCTAGCCACTGAACCACTGTCAGAGAACTTCCTCAACTTCTGTTTTTATCTTAGCTTCTCCTTCTTTTGTCTCTCCCTTCCTCTCTTGTTCCCTCCCTTTATGCCTTCCTTACTTCTACTAAATTGGTTAGTATTTATCTGAGTAGTTAGGGGTAAAAGGTATATTTTCAAGAAGGATTTAAAGTGATAAAGGCAATGACTTATTAAGAACTAAATCTCTGGATAGACATGGAGCATCTTATTCTAAGTGAAGTAAGTCAGAAAGAGCAAGACAAATACCATATGATATTACTCGTATGTGGAATCTAAAATACAACTCAAATGAACATATTTGTGAAACAGAAACAGACTCACAGATATTGAGAGCAGATCTGTGGCTGCCAAGGGGGCGGGGGGTGAGGGAAGGATGGATTGGGAGTTGGGTTAGCAGATGTAAACTATTATATAAAGAGCGGATAAATGAAAGGTTCTGCTGTATAGCACAGGAAACTATATTCAGTATCCTGTGATAAATGATAATGGGAGAGAATATGAAAGAGAATGTATATATATGTTTAACTGAATTACTATTCTGTACAACAGAAACTAACATATTGTAAGTCAACTATACTTCAATAAAATAAAATTAAAAAAAGAACTAAATCTTCAATGTGTAGATCACACTTTTCAGCTCTTTTGACTCTGTGTCAACCTTCTGGAGAAGATAGAGGTTCTACTACTATTTCTAGGATATAGAGAAAGTATTTAAATGCCTCTGTTAAGATTTAAGCCACTGAATGATGATGAAGCATTTTTTCTCACAGCTCTGAACGCAAGGACTAATGTTCCTGCATCCTACCCAATTCAGGTTGGGTTACCAAACTGCTTACAGCCTGGAAACCAACTTCCCACCATCGTTTGAGAGATGAACACAGTAATAACAGGATTCTTTATATCCATTTACCTAAAGCTGATGGAACACTAGCTACTTCACCACCACATCCAACATCTTTTCCAGTATCCCTTTGACCATGGAAGAATGGTAACTTATGTGCTTATTATTTGCCTGGCTCTTTGCTAGCCCTTTGTCCTTGAATTCTGGGTTTCAATCCTCATGAGAGGATTTAAGGATTGACACTGTTCCCCACTTTACACCTGGAACTGCGAGATGAAGAGGTGGATGAAGTCCACAGGTCCAGAATTCATACTGTTTAATTCAACCCAGTGAAAATACTTTAGTATCATTACTGATTAATTTTTTTATGTGTAGTTCTTAAAGACACACCACCACCTTTAATTAGAATGCCTTATTGATGTTAATGGTTTCATGTTGATATAACAAAACTTTGACAGAAAAAATATGTTGAAAAGGAACAAAACAGAAAGAGTTGTGGAGAGGGACTAGTCACTCAAGAATGGAAGTAGATTTGAATTAGTGAAAATTGCAGCAAAAATCTTTGTTAAGATTTTAATCATCTTAATTTTGCAAGGATTTATCATAGTTTCAGCAAGAAAGCTCAAACTGAAAAGAAGATGGATTACTCAAAATAGGTTTCCTAACAGCAAACAAGGAAAAAAAAAAAAAAAAGGTTTCCTGTAGGTAACCTAAGGAAACAACAATATGGATGAAGTATTTTCTCCAAGTAGTTGAAAAGTTGGAAAACTCTGTATGTTTAGTGATAGAGCAATTATATGGTACATATGATGTTGTCACTCTCTGTAATAATAAGCATTAAAATGATGGTTAATAACAACAAAAAGAAAAGAAGTAGATGAACCTGTTTGTCCCAGTCCCTTGGGTTATGCATGAGGTCAGAACTCAAAAGCCCAGGACTTTTTGACTGTAAAGGTTCTGTTCTTTTTCCTCTTGCATTTCACTCTCTGTCCTGTTGCCCAGGCACTGCAGGGGGGCTCCCTGTGCTGTGGTTCTGGGAAAGAGTTGGGTGCCTAGGGGGCTTGGAGGAGGGGAGGAAGCAAGAACTCTTGATAGGACTAGTTACATACTCCTGATCCTCATCCTAGAGCATTTGCGTTCAGTCCATCTGTCTTCCTTTGTCCAGGTTTTGCAAAAGAACTGGTGCTTTAACAAAACTGCAATTTGAAAAGCGTTCAAGTCCTGCTAAAAAAGGAGGGTCCCAATTTCCTGCAGGCCCAGCAGACCCATGATCCTGGCAGATGTTAATCTCATGTCTGTTGACATAGCTGGGACTTAATAAGCCATGCTAAACGTCACAGCTTCAAGGGATGAAAACAGGAGTGGAAACACTCATAATCAGCCAAGGATATCAGCCCAACCCTGGGGACTAATGAGCTGGGCTGATGTCAAGTTTATTATTATATTTAATAAAATGAAAAGTTAAAAAAGATATCTTGTAAAGGGCTGTAAATAAATAAAATGCTAAGTAAAAAAGATTGTGCTAGCTCCACATGCCTCAAATTATAACCCCTCCTCCCCCAACTACTGTACAAAGCTACCTCCAAGAGGTAAAGAGGTGCAGTTTTGCTGAGAAGAGGAGTAACCTTAGCTAAGAGACTGGAGACTGCAGCAATCAGGAGAGAGGTCAGTTTGCAGTCATGGAACTCAGTGAGCTCTGGTGGAGATGGTAGGTCCAAGGCCACAGCTCCTAGATGGTGATGAGCCAGGGAGGCCCTGGGTTGCTATGGGAGAAGATGTGTCAGGGCAGGCTGGGCCCTATGTGGGGACAGACAATAACAAGGTCCACGAATAGGGTTGTTAGGAACATGAGACTCTCTGGTATTGCGTTGGAGGATGATGGGAATAGCAAGGCCCCAGGCTTCTGCTCCTCACTCTGTCCACCTGGATTGCTGTTTCCCTTGCCGTCCTTCTTCCACACTTCAGTGCTTAGCATCATCAAAGTCTCACAATAATTCTCTGTGGTCTATACCAGTAGCCCCATTTAATAGAATGGGAAGCCAAAGTTCTGGAAGTTTCTGTAAGTTGACCAAGATCTTCTACTTTGTGACAGGTATTCAGATGCCATTCACGATGTTTGCATCACCTCCTTAGATCAGAAAGTTTCAGTGGCCATGGATTTGAACTCCCTTTCCTGAGCCCATGGAGGCCTCTATCAGAGATTTGCAGAGGAGAGGGGTCCCTCATTTCTCTACGAAGCTTTTCTCTGTGTAGCATCAAGCATCTCTGTGCGCAGTGTGCAGAGGATGGAGTCTGGTTTTGGGGTCATCTTGTATCCCACTTCTATAATTCTAGCTGCATGACCCTGATAAAGTTATTTAACCTCTCTTAGTCTATTAATCTTTAAAGAGATTAATCTTTAGATTAATCTTTTAATCTTTCTGATCTTTAGAAAGGATTGAAGGAGGGAGCAGCAATACCTACAAGGCTGTGTTTGAGTTTAGAGTAAACAGTGTGTGCAGTGTAACTGGGACCATTCCTAGCGTCTAGTACATACGGATGAACCGTAATAGTGACTGCCAGGCAATTACAGATGAGATATACAGATGATGCAGGATGTAGTGTAACAGGTACTGGACCTGCATCAGAGCAGCTGGGTTCTCATTCTGAGTCAGTGGTATATTAGCCCTGCAGATGTGGATGAGACTCTGAAGCACTCTGAGCTTCATTTTCTTCATCTGTAAAGTGGAAGCTTAATCTTGGTCTCTGTTCCTTGAACTCACCCTAGAGGATAGCTCTGAAGAACATAATGTCCGTGCAAGAGCTGTGTTTACAAAAGTGCCAGAGTTATACAAAAGAGGAAAAAGATTCTGTCCCCAACTGAGAGGCAATTTTGATTCGGTAGGTGATATGACTAGACACAGTTAGCTATGAAACTCTTGGGCAAAAGTTTGTATTACACGAGGACCAAAATGATGCTACAGAGGACACTTGGGATTATGGCTGAACACCTCCTGCAGGCATCAGGCTTATTTGGATTTGTTGGGTCCTCATTTCAGATGGAGGAGGTATGCTACACTCTTGGGGAGATTTTTGCTTTCAGGAAATAAACACTGGAACTATAGCAGTGGACAAAATAGACACACTCTTCTGTTTTCATGGAACATATTTTAGTGGGGAGAAGACAGACAATTTAACTGACCAAAACCCTACCAACTACACAGATAACACATATAGTTTTCTGGATAGTGTAAAGTGCTATGGAAAAAAATAAAACAAGAAAGAGGGTGAACACTAGTCAAAATAGTCATCTTTTAAAAGTCTACAAATAACAAGTGCTGGAGAGGGAGTGGAGAAAAGGAAATTCTCCTATACTGTTGGTGGGAATATAAATAGGTGCAGCTACAATGGAGAATGGTATGGAGGTTCCTTAAAAAAAAAACAAAAAACAACAACAACTAAAAGTAGGGCCTACCCTATGATCCAGTAATCCCACTCTGGGCATGTATCTGGAGAAAACCATAATTTGAAAAGATACATGCACTCCATTGTTTATAGCAGCACTGTTCGCAATAGCCAAAACACAGAAGCAACCTCAGTGCCTATCGACAGATGAATGGAAAAAAAATATGTAGTACATGTGGAATACTACTAAACCATATAAAAAGAATGAAATAATGCCATTTGCAGAAACATGGGTGAAGCTAGAGATTATCATACTAAGTAAGTCAGACAAAGACAAATATCATATGATATCACTTATATGTGGAATCCTAAAAAATAATACAAATTAACTTATTTGCAAAACATCGAAAGACTCACAGACATAGAAAACAAACTCAGAGTTACTAAAGGAGAAAGTTGGGGGTGGGAGATAAGTTAGAAGTTTGGGATTAACATATACACATCACTGTATATAAAATAGATAAACAACAGGATCTACTGTATAGCACAGGGAACTCTACTCAGTATCTTGTAATAACCTATAGTGGAAGAGAATCTGGAAAAGAAAAAATGTATATCTATAACTGAATCACTCTGTTACACACCTAAAACAAACACAATATTGTAAATTAACTATACTGCAAATTTGATAAGGTTAAAAAAAAAAGAAAGATGATGAAAGTGTCACTGGGGAAGGATCATGGGGAGGACCATGGGACAGGGTCACTGAAGAAGGGATTTACAGTTAATTTATTTATTCAGTTTTTGGCCATGCACTGCTGTATACGGGATCTTAGTTCCCTGACCAGGGATCAAACCCTCCCGCCCTGCAACGGAAATGTGAAGTCTTAACCACTGGATAGACAGGGAAGTCTCTACAATTTTAAAACTGATGCTTGCAGACACCCTAACTGAAAAGTGTCCTCTGAAGGAGGTCAAGGACAGGAAGCAGATGTAATGTAATGGGTGGTGTGCTCTAGGAAGAGTGTTCCGGGTGGAGAGAATGGCAGGTGCAAAGTGAGGCCTTGAAGTGAGGGTTACAGGTCCGTTTACAGGGTAACGAGCAGGTTTGGCGCAGGCTGCGTACAGGACTGGCACAGCCTGAATGGGGCACTTGATGGGGGAGCTCTGGAAAGACAGGAGTCATTCTGCCAAATTTACCTTTTATTTGGAATTAGATTGTCTTTTATTTGGAATAAGTTAAAGGAGGGCTCTGAACCTAGGAGGGTTGTGACCTGAGTTACATTTTTACAGGCTCCCTCTGGTTGCTTTGTAAGGAAAAACAAGGAGGAGGAGAGGCCAGAAGTTAGGGGGTTATCAGGAAAAAATTTTTTTCCATTTTTTTACTTTTGTGTTTTTATGAGATAATGGATGTTCCTTTAAACTTACTATGATAATCATTTCAGGATATATGTAAGTCAAATCATTGTGCTGTATACACACATTGTGCTGGATACCTTAAATGTATCCAGTACTGTCAATTATGTCTCCATAAAACTGGAAGAAAAAAAAAGCAAAGGTAAGCTATTGCAGCCTGGCTTCCACCAGTACTAGATTTAAAAAGAAGGAATTTAAAAGCTATTGCAATAATGTAGGTAAGGGGGTTTGCTCCTAGTACTGCATCTGCCTAAATTAATTTTGTATCCATTCTCCTTCCACCCCAGAGTGTCTGGTACATTGCAGGAGTCCCCTAAGCCTTGTTAAAATGGAAAATGAGGATGTAGCATTCTCTGGTGATTACAGAGCATGGACATTGCTACTGGAATTCCAGCCTTAGCATTCCTGCTGTGTGACCTGGGACATGTCAGTTTCCCTCTGTGTTTCAGGTTCCTGATCTGTAAATAGAATAATAACAGCCTCAACCCTGTAAGCTTCTTGTGAGGATGGCATAGAATAATGTACATAAAGGTCTTGGAAGAGGGTCTGACCCTCTTCCAAGTTCAGTTCAGTTCAGTCTCTCAGTCATGTCCGACTCTTTGCAACCCCATGAATCGCAACACGCCAGGCCTCCCTGTCCATCACCAACTCTCAGAGTCCACTCAAACTCACGTCCATCGAGTTGGTGATGCCATCCAGCCATCTCATCCTCTGTCGTCCCCTTTTCCTCCTGCCCCCAATCCCTCTCAACATCAGAGTCTTTTCCAATGAGTCAACTCTTCGCATGAGGTGGCCAAAGTACTGGAGTTTCAGCTTTAGCATCATTCCTTCCAAAAAAATCCCAGGGCTGATCTCCTTCACAATGGACTGGTTGGATCTCCTTGCAGTCCAAGGGACTCTCAAGAGTCTTCTCCAACACCACAGTTCAAAAGCATCAATTCTTCGGCACTCAGCCTTCTTCATAGTCCAACTCTCACATCCATACATGACCACTGGAAAAACCATAGCCTGGACTAGACTGACCTTTGTTGGCAAAGTAATGTCTCTGCTTTTCAATATGCTATCTAGGTTGGTCATAACTTTTCTTCCAAGGAGTAAGCGTCTTTTAATTTCATGGCTGCAGTCACTATCTTCATTGATTTTGGAGCCCCAAAAAACAAAGTCTGACACTGTTTCCACTGTTTCCCAACCAATTTCCCATGAAGTCATGGGACCAGATGCCATGATCTTAGTTTTCTGAATGTTGAGCTTTAAGCCAACTTTTTCACTTTCCTCTTTCACCTTCATCAAGAGGCTTTTTAGTTCCTCTTCACTTTCTGCCATAAGGGTGGTGTCATCTGCATATCAGAGGTTATTGATATTTCTCCCGGCAATCTTGATTCCAGCTTGTGTTTCTTCCAGTCCAGCGTTTCTCATGATGTACTCTGCATAGAAGTTAAATAAGCAGGGTGACAATATACAGCCTTGACGTAATCCTTTTCCTATTTGGAACAAGTCTGTTGTCCCATGTCCAGTTCTAACTGTTGCTTCCTGACCTGCATATAGATTTCTCAAGGGGCAGGTCAGGTGGTCTGGTATTCCCATCTCTTTCAGAATTTTCCACAGTTTATTGTGATCTACACAGTCAAAGGCTTTGACATAGTCAATAAAGCAGAAATAGATGTTTTTTTGGAACTCTCTTGCTTTTTCGATGATCCAGCAGATGTTGGCAATTTGATCTCTGGTTCCTCTGCCTTTTCTAAAACCAGCTTGAACATCTGGAAGTTCATGGTTCACGTATTGCTGAAGCCTGGCTTGGAGAATTTTGAGCATTACTTTACTAGTGTGTGAGATGAGTGCAATTGTGTGGTAGTTTGAGCAGTCTTTGGTATTGCCTTTCTTTGGAATTGGAATGAAAACTGACCTTTTCCAGTCCTGTGGCCACTGCTGACTTTTCCAAATTTGCTGGCATATTGAGTGCAGCACTTTTACAGCATCATCTTTCAGGATTTGAAATAGCTCAACTGGAATTCCATCACCTCCACTAGCTTGTTCATAGCGATGATTTCTAAGGCCCACTTGACTTTACATTCCAGAATGTCTGGCTCTAGGTGAGTGATCATACCGTCGTGATTATCTTGGTCTTCCAAGTTAGGGTTTCACACATATCAGTAATTACCAAAGTAAGAGCAGACTTTATATACCTTTGTTGAAGAAAGGGAAACACTAAGAGAAAAATATTAGAAATATCCCTGAATGATTTTGAAATGTGAGAAATACAGAGTATTTCTTTTGCAATATTTCCATTCCAACAACACAATTTTTTTGTTGACCATCACTTTTCTTTGCTGGACTGAAATCAGATTTTGGTTTTGATGATGTTACAAGTGGACTGGTGGTCTAATCAGGTAGGAATGGGGATGTGGGCTCTATCCTTGGCCCAGATTTCTCCATATGGAGCAGCCTGTGTCCTTCTTCTCATCAAGTTTCATGGCAGCCACGTTGTGAGTTTATTGCTAACGTTATTAGTTTCTAATCAGGGCCTACTGAGATTATTACCTAATACTTATCACACTGTACTTCTAACCAGATGTCAGAAATAACGAGCTAATAAAACTGCTATTAATTTAGTTCTAAATGACAATTTTAGGCTCTAAGAGCTCAAGATGAGGGGCCTCATAAAAGCAGGGCACAAATAATTGGGGTGCTCAAAAGTAATAGCAAAAATGGTGAGAATATGAATGAATATGTGTTTCTAATTTAACAGCAAAACATGCAGCTCTGAATACTAACATTTCTCATGCACTTTCCTGGAATGAATGGAGCTATCCTCAGGGATCCAGCCTATAGGGTTTGGGCAGAATGGCCAAGGAAGTTTACTCTTTATAGGAAGAAATTAGGGTGCCACCACAGCCCTGTTTACCACTGTCCTGTTTGGTTCCAATGAGACAATAGGGTTCGTAGGTCCCTGAAACAGGGGATTTCCCTGAGAACTCAGTGAAAGGTGCTTATTTTGCTGCTAGACTCTGGGGCATCCTGACTGACCCCTGGTTGCCTGCCCTGACAGACACTCCATTTTTGAGAAATATCCTCTTTCTACCTGCGTCTTCTGTCATCCTGTATGCAGCTGTGGGAGGCTCGTGTTCAAATCCTAACTGCACCACTCGAGGAAGTGATGGAAACATCATTCTGAATCTCAGCTCTCTCATCTCCCAAAGGAGTGATATGAATAGCCCCTTCCTTCAGAGGATTACAGTGCAGCATTCAAAGAAATAACAGATAAAAGGAGCTTAGTGAAGTGCCTGTGCTTCCATGAACTAGATCAAATGTTGCTGTCTCTTAAATGATGCAAACATGCTCTTTCTCCTTCGTCCTTGCCCGTTCATTCCTTCTTTTCATTCCCTCATTTGGATGCTACTTATCAGGTATGGGAGAGTGTACCACTAAAAGGTTCACTTCTTTCTTCCCCATCATCATATGCATAACTCTGCTCTGAGTGCCTTCACTTTGGTTCACCATTTTTGTTTTTATTATATTTTTGGAAGTTGAGTTGATTTATGATATTGTGTTAATTTCTGCTGTACAGAAATGTGACTCAGTCTTTTTTTCTCTTACTCTTTTCTATTATGGTTTAATCACAGGATTTTGATTATAGTTCCCTGTGCTCTACAGTAGGACCTTGTTGTGTATCTATTCTTTATACAACAGCTTATATCTGCTAACCCCAAACTCCTAATCCACACCTCCCTTATCCCCCTCCCCCTTGGCAACCACAGGTCTGTTCCCTATGCCCTGTGTCACCATTTTTAAAGACACTTAAGCCTGTTCTGCACACACACTTGGCTCACTGGGGTGGTAGGGATTTGGGGCACAGAGGTGAAGCTCAAGTGTGTGATTCGATTAGTCTACTGTGTGGTGGCTGTGATCGAGGAGAAAGATCCTTGCATGCCCTTGGGAGGACAGGAGGCAGGCGGTAGAAGCCTTGCTGTGGCTCCCTCCATGGCCAAGTCTTCCACTGGTAGACTTGGGGTATGGGGCTTGGCTCTGAAATGTCACCACAGATCCAGGCTAATTGTTCTCAGTGGTTGCTTATTCTCACTGGACAGACAAGTCTAGCCCATTTCTCAGTGAATGAACTGTAGGCAGAGATGATGACCAGCAACCTCCCATCTGCTCCCAGGCCTGGTCCATAAACCCTACCTCCTAAGCTTCCAGGCATCTCTTCCTTTGTCTGCTGGCTGCTGTGGAAGATGCATCGATGCACCTGGGACCCTGGGACGTCAAGCCAGTGGATGGAGGAGACATCTCTGAATGAACTTCTGTCAAGTTGCACTGAAAGCTGAAGTGAGCACACAGATGTCACTGGGTGTAAAAGGGAAAAATAGATTTCATCCTTATTAGATTTGTTTCTTTTACTTTAATCTTTGTATTCTATTGTTTTCGCCTCTACTTAAGAATGTTGCCTAGAGACTGAAATATGCAGGATAGACCATTTTCAAGTCTCTAACCTTTAAGAGTCTAACACTTTCTCACTCATATAGAGATACAAAGTTTTAGAACAGAGAATAGCACTTGTCTTGAAGGTTTACAGGAACATTGTGACCTGACCTATATTGACACTTGCAAGCACAAAGGATTCTGACACCAAGACTTGATAGTATAAAAGAAACCCCTTTTCAGTATAAAAGAATTCTGAATTCTGACCAGCGTAAGACAGTTCTCTAGGACATTAGTCTGCCGTCTTCTCTGTCTGCTGGCTTTCCAAATAACATTGTTATTCCTTGCTTCAACAACTCATCTTACAACTTATTGGCCTATTGTGCAGCAAGCACAATGAGTTTGAGTCAGTAATGATGGTGGAAATTCTGATGGTTTGGGGGGTGTTTATTACAGCAGCTGACTAATAAAGATGAGCAGCACTTTTCCAGGTAGACAGGCAGGAAGAGAGCATTGCAGGCCACAGGCATGGAGGAGCCAGAAGCCCCCAAGTGTGTGTTATGGGGACTGAGGTCAGCTGGGACTGCAAGACAACACAGTGGGAAGGCTGGGGGCAGGAAGGGTGCAGGAGCAGAGGCTTGCAGGCTCTGTTTGCCATTTAGGATCACAGCAGAAGCAATGGGGCCATGGAGAATGGTAAGCAAAAGCTCTCACTGTAATGATGCTTTAGGCATGTCCTTCTGCTGGCGGTTCTCCAAGGCAGGATGGATGAGGGTGACATGGGATTTGTCCCAAGCTGATGGATAAGGAGGCTTTCCAGACCATCCAGGGTAGACAGCATGGGGGCTTGAATTAGGAATGTGACTGTGTTGGCAGGAGCTGGAGCTGACAAAGTAGTTATTTCAGAAGCAGAATTTTCAGGAATTAGTAATCATTTTGAGGCCAGCTAGGAGAGGGGGAAAAGACCCTGATGGCTTCCTTCTCTTTTATAACTTTGTGTCCACTCCCCTTTCTTCCCTAATTTCTTTCAAATATGAATTGGTGACACACTGGCTGTCATAGAATGGTGAAAGTTGGTTCTTGTTTCCTGGGGGCATGCTTGCTTCTCACAGACATGCCGACCCACAAGGATGAGGAGTGAACACTTAACTTGCCCATCAAGGAAACCACTCATGCTCTGCCTCTGCTGTCCCCCAGAATGCATGGAGGTGGTGGGCATCCAGGTGCATATTTTCTTAGCTCTCCCTCCCTTGCTGTGGCCCCTCCATGGCCAAGTCTCCCATCAGTAGACCTAGGGTATGGGGCTCATAAGCCACTCACTCATACTGTGGGTATGGAATTTCCATTTCTTTCAATTGAATTCATTCATAAATACATCTATGGCTGATTCATGTCAATGTGTGGCAAAACCCACTACAATACTGTAAAGTAATTAGCCTCTAATTAAAATAAATAAATTAAAAAACATATTCATAAGCAAAAAAAAAGAAAAAAAAGAAGAAGGGAAACTCTTTTAAATGGATTTGAACAGAATTTTATCATGTTCAGCACAGCCAACTTTGCTTCTGGAGCTTGGGTTAAAATCAGACATGTTAATTGAGTCTCTAGTTCAATGGGATTATCATTGCTGCTATTAAAGTAGAAATCAATATTAATATTTCCCCCCTGTTAATCTTAACCATCTTTCTAGAACCAATATTTTTCTTCCCTTCGTGTCTCCCTCCATGACTCTGTTACCTTTGCATTTATAATTGTGTGCTGAGGCTGCTGCATCTGGCTTCACATCTGGGATCAGTGTCTGTAATGGATTTGCTTTAATGCCCAGCTCCTGGACAGCCCTCTTTTTATCTGCTAAGAGAAGATTATCTTTGCTCGCCTTCTAGGTAATGAATCCTTTTCATTTGTTTTCCTACAAACAAGAAAGGAGCTGGTGAGAGGAGTGCAGTTTTGTCCAAGGTATGTCTTGAGAGAGCTTAATGGACCCTCTGATACCTAGACAGCCTCACCTCTGTCCGTGGACCTGTGCACCTACCTGCTCCGTGGAAGCCAAGTTCATCATCTAACTAACTGAGGTGTGTGTGCTCACTTGGGTCCCTGGGATGCTCCCCACCATGTCCCAGGTGCTGCTGTGCTCTAATCTGGGCATATAATTGGTGCTTGTGCCGAGAGGCACTCTCATTCCTTTCTGTATGCTCTGCATTGAGTACTGCCAAATGATTTTATGGCTCCCACTATGAGTGGCTACCAATTTGTTAGAGGTAAGCTCTTTAGCCTGGCATGCAAGGTCCCCTATAATCTGTCCCTGTTTTTCTCTTTGGCCTCATCTCCAGCCCCTGTAGCTGGAACCCAAACTATAGTTATCCAAAGCTGCTTGCAAGTTCCCAAGGACAGCTTGCAAAAGGGCCTGTCCACACTATTCCATCTCCCTGGAAGGTCCTTCCCCAGAGCTACACCTTGAGCCTGAGTTTGAACGGCCCTGCTTCTGAGAAGCACCTTGGCCTTGCAGGAAGTTAGCTCTTCACTGTCTTTGATGACCTTGTAGTCTGTCTATCTTCCCCACTACACCCTGAGTTCCTTGAGGGTGGGCCACCTGTCATCCCATCTCTATCACTACCACCTCACATGGATCCTGGAGGAGAGATGTGCTTGGTGAAGGCTAGCTGAGTGGCATCTCCCCATGTGTATCTGGGAACCCAGCCCTCAATGGAAGAGCTTCACATGCCATGTTTCATTCATCTGCAACACACCTCTGTGAGGCAAGTGCTCTTCTTTTCCTCTGTTTCACTGATGAGTCATTTGAGGCACAGAGAGGTTAGGTGACTTGTCTAAGATGGCTCAGCTTATGTGTGGAGGGTACAGGAATAAAACCCTGGCTTTTTGTGCTTCATGATCTTAACCACTTTGACCCTGACACTTCTCCTCCTCTCTTTCTCTTGCCCCTGCATCCTGACAGGTCTTTGTCCTCTTCCACTACTTTCCCACCTCTCTCAGAAGATACATATTGCTGTAAAAGATGGCTATCTTTGTGAAGTCTAAAATCAGTGTAGGTGTGCTGTGTGGGATGGCCCTCTGTTTGTTACCCCTTCCTGCGCTACCCTGTAGAGTCTCCAGCTCCCTCTGCTCCGTGCTCCAGGAGTTCAGTTCTGGCAATTCTTCCCTTGCTCTCTGGCTTTTGTTTGGCCCATGGAAGCATCAGGATGGGGAACAGAGGCAAAGTGCTTCTTGAACCCTAACTGTGTTCTCTTAGAGCTGGGCTTGTGAACTCTGTAAAGTGCCAGATGGTAAATATTTTAAGCTTTGTGTCACAAGAGATGAAGTTAAGGCTGTGATTTAGGTAATTATAGACCCATTTAAAATGTAACTATTTGAAAATGTAAAGTTATTCCTAGCTCATGGGCTATAACAAAACAGGCAGCAGATCACGTTTGCTACAGCCATAGTCTATCAACCGCTGATCTGGAGTCCAGAGCAGGAGATGCCAAACTTTGATGTGTACCAGCATCACTGGGAGGCTGTTCTAACACAGATAGCAGATCCCCATCCTCAGAGCTTCTGATAGCTGGGTGATGTTGATGCTGCTGGTCTTGGTACCACATCTAAGAACCATCAGAGAGGTGATGACACCTGTCAAGTGTTCCTTCGGGCTCAAGGATTCTTCTCTTTCTTCATTTCTTCAGGCCTGGGTGCTTCCCTATCCGTTGTGAATTCCATTAACACTGCCCTTTGTAAATTGTCCTTTCCTCTTCAGTTAAATTCATTTGCATGCACCATCTTGGTTAGAATCTTCTGGATACTTGAAGTGTTTCCATTTTCCAGAAAGAGTCTGAGAACATTGTGCTTCTGTACTTTATAGGACTAATCCTTGGAGAAGAATGTTTCACCAGTGAAATATTCTTTTTTTTTTTTTTTTGAAATATTCTTTTATTGATTGCATAAAGACTCTTGAAGGGTCATCTCTGTGTATGGCTCTCTGGGAGCTGGTACCAGTTCAGAGGATGAATAGGACAGCAGAGTTCTTGCTGTGAGACAGGCATCTGTAGGATGCTACAGGTGTGTCAAGGATGCCCAGCTCTGAGGAAGTGGTCAGAGCAGGCTCTCCAGGGCAGGAAATGAGTTCAAAGGAAAGATAAGCATTAGCCTACAAAGAACTGGAAGTCTTGGGGAGCAGAGAGTGTGTGAAGGGATCTGGGGAGCCACAGGAATAGTGTGTGTATGTGTGTGTGTGTGTGTGTGTGTGTGTGTGTGTGTATGTGTGTGTGTGTGTGCTGGGGGAGGCGGGGTCTGAGAGCAGTTATACAGCTAGAGATGTGAGAAGAGGCCAGATCACAGGGCCCTCATTGAGGATCAGCATGAGAACAGTGGGGATTTTTATTAGGGAATGACACCAGGAGACTTTCAAGGAGAAAGATCACCTCGATGGGGAACTGCATGAATGGTGCACGGGAGAGGCTGGTGGCCAGGAGGACCCCTCACAGGCTGCTGGGCTGGTTTCCCACTGAGGTGGGTTAGGACAGGCTGAGTCTGGAGGTGGTGGCTGCCAGCAAGCTTTAAGACAATTTCAGGTGAGTCTCTGCCATTTCACGTGTGCCGCCTGGGGAGCTGGTGAGAAGAAAACCTCTCCGGAGGCCTCACCTCTTCCTCTGGGAAGCAGGATTCTCACTGTGCTCAAGGCTGCCCCCCAGACTCCATTGGATGGCTTCATTTCACAAATCAAAAGTATGAACAAATTGAATCATTTCTAAGAGGGCAAGTATTAAGGAAACCGTAGCAGTACTTGTCCGTGTAGTAGCACTTGTCCATATTTCTACGAGGCCATCACTTCTATGCAACATTTACCCAACACTGCAGAGCTCCCACCAACTAAGGGCTACCTTTTGGAAAGGTCAGACTTTTTAAAGGTTAATTGTTACCCTTAAGAAAATCGCAAAAACAAACTGCAGGGCTGCATGTTTAATGAGAGTTTGGTTCAGTAGTTCCCAGAAGCAGGATTCCTGACAATTTGATTTAAGCAAATCAAGACTAGTCTAGAAACCAAGTGCCACTGGCGACTTCTGACTTAAAGTGTACAGGCCGGTTGGGTTTAAGGAGTATTGCTATGCTTCAGAAATGTACTCTGGCCAAAAACCCCAGCCAGGCAGGAGTTTGAGCACTGCTAAATCCTTGCATCTTTGCAGTGTAGTTGGTAGCTGAGCAACTGAGTACAGAGGGACCCCAAGATTTCACCCTCTTCTCTTGTCAATATCCTCTTTCTCTCAGCAATCTGTCCCCTCGCAGCACCTGGCCAGTCACCTCTCTGAGGATGGCTTTTCCATCTGGCTCCCTCTGCTTCCTCCATTTGTTGCCTTGCAGCAACCTCAATGCAGTTTGTCCAAATCCAATCACTGTTGCCCTTTCCCTCCATGCCAGGTTCTGTCCAAGACCGCTCCCCTCTAGAGCTCACCCCACCCCTGCTGAAATTCTCAAGTTATTGGTTACTTTTTCATTCCACATTGTTCTTCCAGGACCCTGTCCATCCAATTGCCAGATCGTATTGATTTCTTCCTCACAATTCATCTCAGTACTGTCTCTTTTCATTGCTGGGGCCACCACTCTGCTCTGATCTGAACCTCTCTCCTGAATGGCTCCAGTCACTTCCCACTGTCTTCATTGTGGGTCATCCATGTCACCCACTGACACAAGACAGATTTTCCTGAAGATCTGTTGTGATTCTGCAAATCCCCTGATACAAGATTTTTCTTAACAACTCTGGAATGAAACTCAGAATTTCAGTATTCCCCTCCTTTGTCTTAATCTCTTACCCACCTCCCTCTTGCCTTTTATTTAAATTCAAATTATTTATTTATTTAATTAGATTATAGTTGATTTATAATGTTGTGTCCCCCTGCCTCACATACCTGGAATATTCCTTCCTCCTTCCTTCCTTCCCTCATTCCTATATTTCTTCCTTCCCTCCATCCGTCCCTGTCTTCCTCCTTTGGAAATGACCACCTACTCTGAACAGTGCTTTTGTGATTAGTATCCACCGTGTGCCAGATGGTCTGTTAGGACCTCCGTGCACTCATGGCATTTACTATTCTTCCATTTACTATGGAAGAATGCTGCTGCTGCTGCTGCTAAGTCGCTTTAGTCGTGTCCGACTCTGTGCGACCCCATAGATGGCAGCCCACCAGGCTCCCCCATCCCTGGGATTCTCCAGGCAAGAATACTGGAGTGGGTTGCCATTTCCTTCTCCAACACATGAAAGTGAAAAAATAAAGTGAAGTCGCTCAGTCGTGTCCAACTCCTAGCGACCCCATGGACTGCAGCCCATCAGGCCCCTCCGTCCATGGGATTTTCCAGGAAAGAAAAGATTTTCCAGGACTGGAGAATGAAATGGATTCAAAAAGTGTAGCTGTGAGGCTAGAATGTAAATAAGTCACAGACCAGCAGGGTTAACACCACATGGACACAAACAGCAGTCATCTCCTGCAGCCTAGGAGACAGGACTCCTGAGTGACCAGGACAGGCTGTGGGAGGACACAGGGGGAAAGGAGACGCCCCCCGCCAAAGGGCAGGGGCATCTCAGGCATGTGAGGGGCAAGTAAAGGCATAGAGCAGGGAGGTGAACTTCCAGTTTAGACTGCAGACCATCCTCTTTGAGGCAATAAGGTTTTGTAACAGTGATAGGTTCTAGAGCTCTGCCAAACTCCAGTGCCCATAGCTCACCATACTATGTTGCACCCTTGTAAACTAGATAAGAGGGTAGGTCTCTACAATGCTCTCATAGCTAAAAAGGCAGGGGACACAGCATTGTAAACCAACTGTACTTCAGTGTTGTTGTTGCTTAGTCACTAAGTTGTGTCTGACTCTTTTGTGACCCCATGCACTGTAGCCCACCAGGGTCCTCTGTTTATGGTATTTTCCAGACAAGAATACTGGAGTGGGTTGTCCTATCTTCCTCTAGGTATCTTCCCAGGACAGGGATCAAACCGACATCTTTGATGTCTCCTGCATTGGCAGGCAGGGTCTTTACCACTAGCACCACCTGCAGTGTTGTGCGTTAGTCGCTCAGTTGTGTCCGACTCTTTGCAACCCCATGGACTGTAGCCATGCCATTTCCTTCTCTAGGGGATCTTTCCAACCCAGGGATCGAGCCTAGCGCCACCTAGTGTAGTCTAAATACATTGTAATTTTAAATGGATCTGTTTTCCTCTCTGCTGCTGCTGCTGCTAAGTCACTTCAGTCGTGTCCGACTCTGTGTGACTCCATAGATGGCTGCCCACCAGGCTCTCCTATCCCTGGGATTCTCCAGGCAAGAATACTGGAGTGGGTTGCCATTTCCTTCTCCAATGCATGAAAGTGAAACAATAAAGTGAAGTTGCTCAGTCGTGTCTGACTCCTAGCGACCCCATGGACTGCAGCCCACCAGGCTCCTCCGTCCATGGGATTTTCCAGGCAAGAGTACTGGAGTGGAGGGCCATTGCCTTCTCTGATGGAGAGTCCTTAAGAAACACTGAAAATGGAGTTACCATATGATACTGCAGTCCCACTCCTGGGCATAACGTATGTGTGTGTCTTCAGTCACTAAGTCATGTCTGACTCTTTGTAACCCCGTGGACTAAAGCCCTTATAGCCCCTATAGCCTGCTCTTTCTCATAGGGTCACTGTGCATGCTAAGTCGCTTCAGTTGTGTCCAACTCTCTTCAACCCATGGACTGTAGACTGCCAGGCTCCTCTATCCATGGGATTATCCAGGCAAGAATACTGGAGTGAGTTGCCATTTCCTTCTCTAGGAGATCTTTCCGACCCAGGGATCAAAACTGTGTCTCTTGCATCTCCTGCATTGGCAGGCTGATTCTTTACCACTACAGCACCTGGGAAGTATTATTGTACCAAGGTATACACACAGTATCCACAAAACAAACAAACAAACAAACAAACAAATCTCATATTGTTCTTGAAAAAAAATTCATCTTTGGCAAGAATTAAAAAAAAATCTGCGTGCAGGGTTAAGATATTGGCATACATTTTTCTGTATGTTTATTGGTAATTTGTATTTATTTTGTAAAATGTCTATTCAGATCTTTAAAAAAAGACATTAAGAGAAAACTCACCTGTGGGATAACTCAGCCTGCATTTAATAGGCAATAAAGGGTTATCTGCTTGAATAAATCAAGGAAAAAAGTCATTGAACTCATACACATATTTTATTATGTGTAAATTATACCCAATAAAAAGTAAGTATCTAGGAGTATACGGGAAAGTAATTATATTGAAATATGTATAACAAAATGTTTAACATCAGTTTGTGGTATGAATAAAAACATCTTTCTTGTTTCTCAACAAATACATTGACATCCTATATATCCACTGTTTTGAACCTCCAACTCGGTGGCACCTAGGAGTGTAGCATTCTTTTCTCCTGTCTTGGCTCTCCTCATGGGGCATCTACTGCACTTGTGTTAACTGCTATATGAGCAGGTGTTGCTGAGAGCAGGCCGTGCCTCTTAGATGCTTCAAAACAGGGATGTAGATCTTGGCACGGAGGGAATATGTAAAGTTTAAAACTGAAGCCACTGCTTCTTCAATAAATATTGAATGAATTTCTATTCTGGACTAGGCAGTGTGTTCGTGACTAGGGAAACCTATTTTCCATTTTTAAATGGAGTCTCATAAACTCAGAAGTTTTCTTGGCCTTTGGAGTTTTGCCCCAAATTAATGGCCTGTGAAAGGGCTGAGCTCACTTACTTTCTGTAATTTTTTCCAGTGTTTTTCTTAGTAGAGGCTCCCATCTCTGCTCCTGTTGCTGTTCCTGTCACCTTCACCCCAGTCTTGTGGGAACCTGGGTTGAGAGGCCTGCTGTTTGCTTGGTGTGCAGGATGTAGGGTGTCATAGTGGAGACTCACCACTGAATATGACCATTGTCCTGCATCTTTCCTGCTTTCCTGTCCTTGATCAGCAGATGTCCTTAACTAGGGTCTCAGAAAGAGAATTCCCTACCCCGCACAGCCACTCTGGAGGCACAATCTATTCCTTCACTCTTTCCCCACCTGTGTCATTTCCCTAATTCTTTTAAATTGTTTTTTAGGGACCAACCAAGCAGGTAATTTTTCATTTCATATAATTTCCTGAAATTCTAATAAACATATATTTTTCCATCTTATTATATCTGATAGAAAAGTATTTCCATTTTGTGTGATCATCCAATGCAGATGATCTGTCTGGGGAAATGAATGAGAAAAAGACAAGAAATAGCATGTAACTTGTCCTCTGGCCATCCTTACCCAATACTGCTTCCTCCTTAGGTGATGGGAAGTGCTCTTCTCTGGGACTATGCTTGGGAGTCTCTTTCATGGCATAGCTTGGCTGTGGGATGTTTTTCTACTTCAAAAAATCTTGGGTACCACTCTGTATTGATATATTCTTAAATCTGTACCATAAATACCTGGACCCTGATGGATGTGCTTGCCTGGGAGACCACACATGAACCTGGAAAGAATGAGACTCTGAGTTGTTCTGAAGAGCCGTCTGACCAGAAGTGAGGAACCTAAGAATGACCTTACCTGAGGACACTGCCTGGTTGGGGGTTCAGCTTCCTGCATAAGCTTGGGTCTGGGAATCTGAGCTTAAGCTTCCAGATATCTGTGAGGTTGGTTTTCTAAGGCTAGCAGATGTCCTATAGGAAACAGATGTCTATTTTCCTAAATTCACAAGAATTGGGGGCAGAAAGTCTCAGCCTTTTTGTGCAGGTTTGGTTTCTTGAACTGCATCTCACTGTCAGTCATTTTCTTTCCACTTTGCTCCAGCTGGATCTGATTTTCCAGATTAAAATCATGAAGTCACTTCAGTCGTGTCCGATTCTGTGTGATCCCAGAGATGGCAGCCCACCAGGCTCCCCCATTCCTGGGATTCTCTAGGCAAGAACACTGGAGTGGGTTGCCATTTCCTTCTCCAATGCATGAAAGTGAAAAGTGAAAGTGAAAAGTGAAAGTGAAGTCGCTCAGTCGTGTCCAACTCTTAGTGACCCCATGGACTGCAGCCTACCGGGCTCCTCCATCTATGGGATTTTCCAGGCAGGAGTACTGGAGTGGGGTGCCATCGCCTTCTCCACATGAAGGATTGGTATCCAGCTTACTGCCAACGCCTGGGGAGGTTGAGGTCTTTTCTCCTTCCTGTCAGTGCATGTTCAGAAACCTGCCGTGCAGATCCATGCACCATCCACAGTCCTGCAGGCCTGTCTGAGTGCTATTCTGCCCTGGAGACAGAGAGATTCATGACTTTTGACTTTGTGTAATTTCTAATTCTGGACCAGGCAATTTTTCTATCCATCACCATTGCTTCTCCACATCTGAAGCCTGCCTCCCTTGGAACATTTCAGTGGCACACTCTAACTTCAGCTCAAAATCTTCCTCTTTAATCTGGTACTACCTTCCCCCAGAAGCCTTATCTGGGCTAGCATCTATGTGCTAGCATCCAGGTACCTGTGATCTGTGGACTCTAGGCTTGCTTGGTAGTTACCCCCTTAGGAGGATGTTGGGCTCTGGAGTGGTCTGTCCCAGCAAACAAAGCAGGATGAAGACTCTTCTCAGTTATCTTGAGCTGGGTTTTCAAGGTTCTCCTCTCCTCTCTCAGGACTGAGTGTCATTGGAAGCCATATTAACCACCAAGCTGTAGGGTTTCCTTTGATTGGCTAGTTGATGAGTTCATTTCTTGGCCTCCTTTGCCTTGGCCAATGTATCAGTAAATGTTCTTTGCTTTCTGCTCTATCTACCTGCCTGGAGGAGCCATTATTCCTTCACATTTTCATGTTGGTCTTGAGGCTATGTCACCACTGTCCTCTGACCCAAGTGCCAACACAGTTCTCTGACCCAAGCATCACTGTGGGCCCTGTAATAATGGTCATCTTCCTTCCCAGAGCTGTATGTCCACTAGTTTGGCACTCAAGACAAGGGTACCCCTTGGCTCAGCTCTAGGGTAGTAATTTCACTCATGTTGCATTGCACTAGAGTCCCATTTCTCAGCTTTAAGATCCTAGGCCAAGGACTTCCCTGACCAGTGGTTGGAACTCCATGCTTCCAATGAAGCTGGAGGGGGCAGGATGCGGGTGGCAGGGCACAAACTCCTAGGATTCCACATGCCACACAGCCAAATAACTAAATGTTAAAAAAAAAAAAAATCCTAGACCAGTGTCCCAGTTTTGCTCTGGTGGGGCTGCTTGCCTCCTGAATATTTAGGTAAATATGACTCTAATCTTCAACATCATGGACTGTGTTGGATCAGAGTTCTCCAAACAATTGCTGTGAATTCAAAATTCGAGCCCTAAAAACTTGGTCCCCTTATGGACCTCTTTGCTGACCTGGATGTAGATTCCTGTCTGTTCAGTTTTCCTCCAAAACTTTTACTCAAACCAAGCTGATGCTCTGCCACTTCTGCCTGTTTTGTTTGTTTGTTTCAGGTAAGGAAGAGTTGCTATAGGCCAGTCAGCTCTGTTTAGTCTTCCTCCCCCAATGGTGATGAATACAATTTTCTCTCTTTCCTTGGGCAAGTGTTTTTGAGTTGGACTTGGCCACAGTCACCAATATTATTCCATTCTTCCATACACAATTGCAGGCAATATTTCCAGTACTGAGTAGATTTGAGTTTATAAGCAAGAGGGTTTACAATGCTTATTTAACACTATGAGCCTTAACAGATGTTCCTAAACGTGGGTGAATAAGGGAAATGAGAACTGAACCCCTTATTTTGACATTCACATGATATCATGAAAAGCAGATTGGCTTTTTTTCTACTCCTCAAAATTCTTTTTTATCCAAAGAATTACACTTTTATTATTAAGTGTCATGATATTCATTTTGTAAACAAGATTTATAATATGCCTTAAATAGATAATATGCACTTTGTTGCAATTGCTATTTGTCTCAGTTCAACTTTCCAGCTGTTTTTAATCACTATTTAATGCAATCCTGGCATTAACATCGAATGAATATATTTCATACAAATTTATTTTTCTAGGGGTCATACTGCTTCTTAGACAAGGCCCTTTCCAGAGATTGTTTCCAGAAATCTAGACATGGTTCTTCATAGAAATTTCTGCTAAAAAGCCTTTTAATTAGAATTTAACCTGTATCGTAGTAGAAACCATCATTATCATCATCGAATTTGTGTCCTCAACTCTTTTTACATGTCCTAGTATCAAACATGGAGAAGGCAATGGCACCCCACTCCAGTACTCTTGCCTGGAAAATCCCATGGACGGAGGAGCCTGGTAGGCTGCAGTTCATGGGGTCGCTAAGAGTCAGACACGACTGAATGACTTCACTTTCACTTTTCACTTTCACACATTGGAGAAGGAAATGGCAACCCACTCCAGTATTCTCCTGGAGAATCCAGGAGCCTGGTGGGCTGCCGTCTATGGGGTCGCACAGTGTCGGACACGACTGGAGCGACTTCGCAGCAGCAGCAGTATCAAACACCTATAGTGGCTTTCTGTTCTTCTCCAAGCCAACGAAACATTCTTTCCATAGCTTTATGGTAAAAGAACATAATGTTCCAGGTAATTAGAAATCATAATCCACTCTTGTTTAATGGTGTGTTGTTGCCTTTTTCTCCATTTATCTATAAAAGCATTTTTAAAACATGAAATGTCCGTACCATTTTGTCTTCTTTTTCACTCAACGCTAAAAACATTTCACTGTTTCTCCTGAGGATTCATAAATGTAATTCTTAACACTGTAATCTATCATTTTATCTGCATCTTAACAGTCAGAATTTTACTTACCCTCTGACATCTACAAATGCATTTGCACAAAAAGCTACATTTCAGCCTAAGGTTTTGGATAAGACTGCCTGGGTCTGATGGTTAACTTGACCCAGCAGTGGCTCTCTGTCTTTGGGTAAGTAATCCTCGCCCTGCTCTTCTAATCAGAGAAGCCTGATAATAACAGAGCCACATCACAGGACTGTTGTAAAGATCAAATGTGTGTTATATAAAAAGCCTTTGGATCAGCGTCTGGCACAGAGTAAGCCGTTAATAAATGTTACCGACTATTTTTTCTTCTCATTTTTATTCTTTTTTTTGCAAACATCTCCATTAGAAATTGCCATCCAGTTCTCTAGGCTACCATTATGTCTGCTTGTGCTGTGCAATGCATACCCTTAATTCTTTTCATTCTTCACATTTTATGGAGAATCCCTTGGAAATTCTCTGGTCCTTGATTTAAGTGGATTTCCAGGGAAACTAAAATAAAGCAATTTTTGTGTAGAGGCCAGCTGGTCCCCTTCCATTAATTACAGGTGTAACAATGGTGTTCCCTAAGAAAGCAGGCATTGCTTTTTTGAAAATTTAGATGAAGAACGCTTTGTGGAATATGCTTTGTTTGACAACGAAAGAATTTTATTTCTTCACAGGTAGATGCAAACCAAGAGGCAACCAAGAACTTGAAAAGTGACACGAAGTTATGTAGAATCACAATGACAGCCTTGTCCCAGCTGAGTTTCTTTCTTTCTAAATGGATATTTTGGTTTATTTTCTTTCTTTTTTTTTGGGTAAATTAGTATAATTTCATTTTTCTCCGTTTGTAAACGTTATTTTTTTATTGGAGTATGATTGCTTTACAATGTTGTGTTAGTTTCTGCTGTATGAGAAAGTGAATCAGCTATATGTCTACATATATCCCCACTTGGACCTCCGTCCCTCCCTCCCTCCCACCCCCATTCCACCCCTCTAGGTTACCACAGAGCCCTGAGCTGAGCTGTTTGTGTTATGCAGCCGCTTCCCACTAGCTGTCTGTTTTACACATGGTGTATATATGCCAGTGCTACTCTCCCAGTTCATCCCGCCTTCCCCTTCTCCTCTGTGTCCACATGTCTATTCGCTACATCTGCATCTCCTTTCCTGACCTGCAAATAGCTTCGTGTTGTTGTTGTTCAGTAGCAAGTCTCAGTAAACTCTTTGCGACCCCATGGACTGCATCTCACCAGGCTTCCCTGTCCTTTTCTATTTCCCAGAGTCTTGGTTCCGAATATATAAATTAATATACAAGACTTGGTTTTCTGTTTCTGACAACTTCATTTTGTATAACAGACTATATATAGGTCCATCCACATCACTACAAATGACTCAATTTCATTCCTTTTTATAGCTGAATAATACTTCATTGCACACATGTATCACATCTTCTTTATCTTTTCATCTGTCAGTGAGCATTTTGGTTGCTGCCAAGAGCTGGCTATTGTAGATAGTGCTGTAATGAACACTGGGGTGCATGTGTCTTTTTTGAATTATGGTTTTCTCAGGGTATGTACCAAGTAGTCATCCAGCTGAGTTTCTGAATGAATTGGTCTTTGACTAATTTACTATTAACCAGTACCCCTATCAATCAATTCAGTTCAGTTCCTCAGTTGTGTCCAACTCTTTCTGATCCCATGGACTGCAACACACCAGACTTCACTGCCCTTCACCAACTCCTGGAGGTTGCCCAAACTCATGCCCATTGAGTCGGTGATACATCCAAACCATCTCATCCTCTGTCGACCACTTCTCCTCTTGCCTTCAATCTTTCCCAGCATCGGGGTCTTTTCCAATGAGTCAGTTCTTCACATCAGGTGGCCAAAGTTTTGGAGCTTCAGCTTCAACATCAGTCCTTCCAATGAATATTCAGGACTATTTCCTTTAGGATTGACTGGTTGGATCTCCTTGCAGTCCAAGGGACTCTCAAGAGTCTTCTCCAACACCACAGTTCAAAAGCATCAATTCATCAGTGCTCAGATTTCTTTATGGTCCAAATCTCACATCTATACATTACTACTGGAAAAACTACAGCTTTGACCAGATGGACATTTTTTGGCAAAGTAATATCTCTGATTTTTAATATGCTGTCTAGGTTGGTCATAACTTTCCTTCCAAGGAGCAAGCATCTTTTAAGTTCATGGCTGCAGTCACCATCCGCAGTGATTTTGTAGCCCAAGAAAATAAAGCCTGTCACTGTTTCCATTGTTTCCCCATCGATTTTCCATGAAGTGATGGACCATATGCCATGACCTTTGTTTTTGGAATGTTGAGTTTTAAGCCAGCTTTTCCACTCTCCTCTTTCACTTTTATCCAGAGGCTCTTTAGTCTCTTTTCACTTTCTGCCATAAGAGTGGTGTCATCTATATATCTGAGGTTATTGATATTTGTTCCTGCAATCTGAGAAGGGGACGACAGAGGATGAGATGGTTAGATGGCAACACTGACTCAGTGGACATGAGTTTGAGCAAGCTCTGGGAATTGGTGATGGACAGGGAAGCATGGCGTGCTGCAGTCCATGGGGTCGCAAAGTTGAACACTACTTTATGTCTGAACTGAACTGTGCTTCCTCCAGCCTGGCATTTCACATGATGTACTCTGCATATAAGTTAAATAAGCAAGGTGATGATATTCAGCCTTGATGTACTCCTTTCCCAATTTGGAACAAGTCCATTGTTCCATGCCTGCTTCTAATTGTTGCTTCTTGACCTGCATATAGATTTCTCAGGAGGCGGGTAAGGTGATCTGGTATTTCCATCTCTTGAAGAATTTTCCGCAGTATATTGTGATCCACACAGTTAAAGGCTTTAGCATAGTCAATAAAGCAGATGTAGATGTTTTTCTGGAATTCTCTTGCTTTTTCTGTAATTCAACAGATGTTGGCAATTTAATTCTGATTCTTCTGCCTTTGGGCTTCCCTTGTGGCTCAGGTGGTAAAGAATCTGCCCACAATGAGGGAGACCTGGGTTCGATCCCTGGGTTGGGAAGATCCCCTGGAGAAGGGAAAGGCTTCCCACTCCAGTATTCTGGCCTGGAGAATTCCACAGGCTGTATAGTCCATGGGGTCGCAAAGAGTTGGACACAACTGTGCGAGTTTCATTTTCACTTTCCTCTTCCTTTTCTAAATCCAGCTTGAACATCTGAAAGTTCTCAGTTCACGGACTGTTGAAGCCTAGCTTGGAGAATTTTGAGCATTACTTTGTTAGTGTGTGAGATGAGCATTTTATGGTAGTTTGAGCATTCTTTGGCATTGCCTTCTTTGAGATTTGAATGAATACTGACCTTTTCCAGTCCTGTGGCCACTGCTGAGTTTTCCACATTTGCTGACATATTGAGTGCAGCACTTTCACAGCATCATCTTTTAGGATTTGTAATAGCTCAGCTGGAATTCCATCATCTCTTCTAGCTTTGCTCATAGAGAAGCTTCCTAAGGTCCACTTGACTTCACACTCCAGGATGTTGGGTCTAGGTGAGTGATCATACTATCGTGGTCATCTAGGTCATTGAGATCTTTTTTGTATAGTTCTGTGTATTCTTGCCACCTCTTCTTAATATCTTCTGCTTCAGTTAGATCCATGCTATTTCTGTCTTTATTGTGCCCATCTTTGCCTGAAATGTTCCCTTGGTATCTCTAATTTTCTTGAAGAGATCTCTAGTCTTTTCCATTCTATTGTTTTCCCCTATTTCTTTGCATTGATCACCGAGGAAGGCTTTCTTATCTCTCCTTGCTATTCTTTGGAACTCTGCATTCAGATGGACATATCTTTCCTTTTCTCCTTTGCCTTTCACTTCTCTTCTTTTCTTAGCTATTTGTAAGGCCTCCTCAGACAACCATTTTGCCTTTTTGCATTTCTTTTTCTTGGAGGTGGTTTTGATCACTGCCTCCTGTACAAAGTTATGAACCTAAGTCCATAATTCTTCAGGCACTCTATCTATCAGATCTAATCCTTTGGCTCTATTTGTGACTTACACTGTATAATTGTAAGGGATTTGATTTAGTACCCCTATAGCTAACTATATTGCTTACCTGTACCAGTTAAACCAGTTTGAAGTCTGGCAAGTTGAATTTTATTTCTCTGTCTCAATTTTTCATGCATCAAATGAAGAGGAAGAAACCCTGCTGAACTTCACAGGGATATAAAGTACTTTGAAATGTAAATATAACTATAGATGCATATGTAAAATAAACTATGAACTGGTATGCAAATATTTTAGTAAAGTTATACATTTTCTTTGAAAGAAAATAAAAGGTCTAAAGATTATTTTAATTCACATTTTTAGCAAGCCTATCTTTCAATTAATATTAGGACTGATATTCTTTGTGAGGAAAATGCTACTCAGACGTAGGTTTCATTGACATGATAGAGGACCCCTGTTCATATCTCCATATAATACAATGGTGCCTTTTCGGAGATGGCTTTGGTTTTACTTTCCAAAGACCACCTGTGTAAGCAGGTGAGAAGAGCAAGATCACAGAACTTCTCTCACTGTGAGCTGATGATATTGTACTTTGGGTGAATTCCATTTTGAATCAGCAAAGACACAGTGGATTGAGTAATCTCAGCAAATCAATGAATCTCTCCCTTGTACCTTGTCCTTCAGTCTTTTTTGCTGATTTCCTCTGAAACATTGTACGTCAGAATTATCGAGACACCTACCCACTTTAATTATGAGTCTCACTGAATACAAACATAACCATCTGTAGTTATAACTATAAAAACTGTATACATAAGCTTTGTAACTAGATATATTTCTTTATAGAATTCCTTGGAGTCACAGAAATAAATTTTGGTTCAAGTATCAGAGACAATCAGGTCTCTAGTTTCTTTGCATATGAATTTAGTGCTAAGCTTTAATTAGAAAACATATGATATTTATTTAGAAGTTTTCTTTCATGCACTTAGGTTATATTAACAACAATAAATTATTCATTTAGGATATATTTAAAAAGTACAAAGCATATATGAAAAAACATTTTGTCATAGATAGAACTGTGTTCCCTAAATTTATATGTATTAATAGAAATCCTACCCCTTTAGTATCTCAGAATGTGATCTTACTTGGAAATAGGATTGTTGCAAATTTAATTAGTTAAGATGATGTCAGCCTGGAGTAGAGTGGGTTCCTAATCAGATATGACTGGTGTCCTGATAAAAAGAGACATTTTGGACACACACCAGGAGAATGCCATGTGGAAATGAAGGCAGAGACATTGGTGCTGCTTCTACAAGTCTAGCAATGTCAAATATTGCCAGAAAACCACCAGAAGCTGGGAGAGAAGCATGAAACAGAGTCTCCTTCCCAGGTTCAGAAGGAACCAACCCTTTGAAACTTTGATGTCTGACTTCTAGTCTCCAGAAATATGAGACAATGCATGTCTGTTGTATTAGCCACTCATTCTGTAGTAGTTTGTTGGCAACTCTAGCAAATTAATAGAATGTAGTACCAGAAGTAGGATGCTCCTGCAGGGGATACTCAAAAATAAGACAGTGATTTTGGAATTTGTTGATAGAGTCTTGAGGTGCCTGATTTAAAAAGAAAAAGCCTAGATTGCCTGGGAAAGGGATTTGAAAAAGAACAGTTAATTGTATGGGTATAATTGAATCACTTGGCTGCACACCAGTAACGAACACATCATTGTTAATCAACTATGTTGTTTTTGTTCAGTCGCTAAGTTGTGTCCGACTCTTTGTGACCCCCATGGACTGCAGCATGCCAGGCATCTCCCTGTGCCTCACTATCTCCTGGCATTTGCTGAAGTTCATGTCTATTGAATTGGTAATGCCATCCAACCATCTCATCCTCTGTCATCCCCTTCTCCTACCTTCAATCTTTCCCAGCATTATGATCTTTTTCAATGAGTCGGCTGTTGGCATCAAGTGGCCAAAGTATTGGGGCTTCAGCATCAGTCCTTCCAATGAATATTCAGGGTTGATTTCCTTTAGGATTGATTGATTTGATCTTCTTGCTGTCCAAGAGCCTCTGAAGAGTCTTCTCCAGCACCACAATTCAAAAACATAAAATTCTTCTGTCCTGAGCCTTCTTTATGGTCCAGCTCTCACATCCATACATGACTATCAGGAAAACCATGGCTTTGACTATACGGATCTTCATCAGTGAAGTGGTTTCTCTGCATTTTAATATGTTGCCTAGGTTTGTCATAGCTTTTCTTCCAAGGAGCAAGTGTCTTTTAATTTCATAGCTGCAGTCACCATCCATAATAATTTTGGAGCCCCAGAAAATAAAGTCTGTCACTGTTTCCCTCCCCGACTCCTCATCTATTTGCCATGAAGTAATGAAACCAGATGCCATGATCTTCATTTTTTGAATGCTGAGTTTTTAAAAATTTATTTATTTTAATTGGAGGGTAATTACCTTACAATATTGTGGTGGTTTTTGCCATACATTCACATGAATCAGCCACGGATGTATGTGTGTTCTCCATCCTGACCCTCCCTTCCACCTCCTTCCCCATCACATCTCTCAGGGTCATCCCAATTCACCAGCCCTGAGCACCCTGCCTCATCCATTGAACCTGGACTGGCAATCTGTTTCACATATGATAGTATACATGTTTCAATGCTATTCTCTCAAATCATCCCACCCTCGCCTTCTACCACAGAATCCAACAGTCTGTTCTTTACATCTATGTCTCTTTGGCTATCTCGCATATAGGATCATCATTACCATCTTTCTAAATTCCATATATATGTGTTAATACACTGTATTGGTGTTTTTCTTTCTCACTTACTTCACTCTGTATCATAGGCTCCGGTTTCATCCACCTCATTAGAACTGATTCAAATGCATTCTTTTTAATACCTTAGTAATATTCCATTGTCTATATGTACCACAGCTTTCTTATCCTGAATGCTGAGTTTTAAGCCAGCTTTTTCAGTTTTCTCTTTCACCTTCATCAAGAGACTATTTAGTTCCTCTTCCCTTTCTGCCATAAGGGTAGTATCATCTGCATATCTGAGGTTATTGATATTTCTTTGGGCAATCTTGATTCCAGCTTGAGCTTCATCCAGCCTGGTATTTCACCTTAATACTTAATGATTTAAATTTCCCTTGTGAGTCACATGACTATCACTGCCACATCATCCTGAATCCTGCTGATCTTTTGCCCCTACAAGAAGAAGTGGCATTTCATGACTGTCTTACCTCAGGGAACTTTCTGTACCTCACTCAGCTTTACTAGAGACTCTGACCTAATATTATTTGTGTGTGGATCATTCCTCAGAGTTGAAACTGGCAGTTATCAGGAGAATATACTATTTCCAATAGAAGTTGTCCTTAGAACATAGTTCTTTATCTCAGGTAAAATCAACCCAGAATTGACAAGTGAGTGCAATAAGCTTTGCACTTGTCAATTAGCCAAAGAACAGACAGCATATGTGTACAGCTGTCCTTTAGTATCTGTAGGGGATTGATTTCAGGGCCCCCGTTATATGCTTAAGTCTGTGTTAAAATGGCAAATGTGTGTGCATGCTCAGTCTCTTCAGTCGTGTCCAACTCTTTGTGACCCTAGGGACTGCAGCCCACCAGGTTCCTCTGTCCATGAGATTCTCCAGGTAAGAATACTGGAGTGGGTTACCATGCCCTCCTCCAGGGGATCTTCTAGACCTGGTGATTGAACTCACGTCTGCCTGCATTGCAGGGAGATTCTTTACCCACTGAGCCACCTTGGAAGCCCAAAATGGCATAGTTTTTCCATATATGTACATCTTCCCATACACCTTAAATCATCTTTGAATATTTATGAATATTTATGAATACTATGAATATAGTACCTGATGTAATATAAATACTATGTAAATAGTTGCCAGCACGCGGCAAATCTAAGTTTTGCTTTTTGGAAAGTTCTGGAATTTTTTTTTCTTAGTATTTTTGATCTGAGGTTAGCTGAATCTATGGATTTGAAACTCATGAATATGGGCAGCTGATTGTATATAGATATCAGGTATGATTTTGGAATAGTATATGACTCTGAGACACTTTGGAGGAAAAGACCTTTTTGCCTATTCTGAAGACACTATCAAAAATGGTCAACAAGTAAAGAAACTTATAGTCCATGGGATCTTAAAAAGTTGGATATGACTGAGCACCCTCCACTTTCACTTTCACTTAGATACATTCCTACCTCTGGAAGAGGTGGCTATTTTAAAGGTTGAGGTCCATGAAAAGAGAGAGTATACAAGTTACAGGAAATGCTCTAGCAGATCATTATGACAAAAACAGCTTTAACCAAGGTAATGATCTTAACTAAACTCTCTGAGTATTTAAACAGGTCGTTATAAAATGTTAATGGTTAATCCTTTATTTAAGAATGGAAGAAATGAAAAACAATCAGGTTCAACTCTTTGCTCATATAATCTCTGGCACTATCAAGATGGCCACTTGGTGGTACCAGATTATTTCAAATAGATACTAGCTGAATTTCTCCATTAAATTATTTATTATGGTACAAATGGGTTACACCTCAAATCAACATCTATGGGGAAACTTTCAAAAGACTGCTGAGTTTGTTTTGAGGTCATGTGTCATCTCTCAAGAACATAATCCTGGAAAAAGCATAAAGGGACATAGCCAGATACTAAAACCTCAGGGTCCTTTGAACACCTTCAGATGAATTTGGTCAGATTATGGCCTCCATGGGATTTGATTATATTTTAGTTATTGTATATTTATTTTCAGGGTGGGTTGAAACATTCCCTTGTCACAAACTACAGACTTTACAGTAGTGAAATGACTGCTTGATTTTGTGTTTTAACCTGGGAATACCAACTTTTATATTAAGTTACTGAAGCACATAGTTTCTGCGGACAATTATAGAAAAACTCTGTGAGCCTTTATCTGTTATTCAATAACTATATTACTCTTACCATGCGTGATCACCTGGAATGATTGAAAGAACTATGGTTTCCTTATACTAAAGTGAACAAAAATTTCAGGAGTCCTTGAGCTCCTTTGGCCAAAGCTCTTCTGAAATAGACCTTCTGAAATAGACCATGAAGTCCAATCCTCCTACAACACATAAGTCATCTCTCTATTAATTGGTAGATGGAAATTCTATGCACTTAAGATTTTACTTCCAATACTAGACTCTGCCATGCTGAACACAGATATAGCAAGACATTGTAAGAAATTCGTCATGTACTATACCTGGGCTATCACCAATAGGTTAACTTATCTTTCCACAATATCTTCCTGGACAGTCTCTTCACAGTCTTTGACCATTAGATTTCATATATTGGAAGAGACAACAGAGAAAAACTGCTCTTGAGTCATGTTGTAAAGAACCATATCATGTTCTATGAACAACAAATACAGCAGTGCACCTACAGGGAGTCAAGCTTTGGGTTCACATTTCATAGCTAAAGAAGCAATTCAGAACTCCACACGACTGGAAGGCTACTCCACTGTAGATTCTTAGAGACCCTCCATAAGGAGCTGATCTTTAGGAGTAGGCAGCCAGTCTAAGATCTTTGGAACAAGTACATGACTTCAGATAGTGGAAAGCTTCACTCCATAATTTGGGTCAAGGCTTATCTTTAATTCCTGTATTGTTTTTCGTCTGTTCACTTATAATCATCTTATTTTCTTTAAACCTCTGGTTGTTGCTGATCCATATTGGCCTCTTTTCTCTTTTCTTTCCTCTTTCTTATAACTGCTTAATCTGAATCTACTCATTTAAACACCATTCTTCAGTTCAGTTCAGTTCAGTTCAGTCGCTCATTTGTGTCCAACTCTTTGCGACCCCATGAATTGCAGCATGCCAGGCCTCCCTGTCCATCACCAACTCCAGGAATTTACTCAACTCATGTCCATAGAGTCGGTGATGCCATCCAGCCATCTCATCCTCTGTCATCCCCTTCTCCTCCTGCCCCCAATCCCTCCCAGCATCAGGGTCTTTTCCAATGAGTCAACTCTTAGCATGAGGTGGCCAAAGTATTGGAGTTTCAGCTTTAGCATCAGTCCTTCCAATGAACACCCAGGACTGATCTCCTTTAGAATGGACTGGTTGGATCTCCTTGCAGTCCAAGGGACTCTCAAGAGTCTTCTCCAACACCATTCTTAGATTATCCCAAATAGTAGCCACTGCCCTCAATCTTGCTCACTGCTGGATATGCTGTCCATGATCAAATCTGGACTGTTGTATATGACCCCCATGATAAAAATATCTGGGCAATACTTGTTTCATCAAATGAGACAATCAGAGCTATTGGCATTTCCACTTTCACCAATATGGAAAATAGACCCTAAACAAGTTAACTTACGACTTTGTTAGTGTTTGTCTCTCCCAGAAAAATAACTATTTATTGCAATCAACTTATCAGATCCTGCTGCTGTGGCTGCTAAGTCGCTTCAGTTGTGTCCGACTCTGTGCGACCCCATAGATGGCAGCCCATCAGGCTCCCCTGTCCTTGGGATTCTCCAGGCAAAAACACTGGAGTGGGTTGCCATTTCCTTCTCCAATGCATGAAAGTGAAAAGTGAAAGTGAAGTTGCTCAGTTGTGTCTGACTCTTCGTGACCCCATGGACTGCAGCCTACCAGGCTCCTCCGCCCATGGGATTTTCCAGGCAAGAGTACTGGAGTGGGGTGCCATCGCCTTCTCCAATCAGACCTTAGGAAACTCTAAATTTGAATTCATCAAATTTTGTAGGGGGATAAGCCAAAGCCCACATTAAAGAGACTAATAGAGGTCTCTATTAGTCAAACATAACCCAGCTAATGTAAAGCTTTGGTTCCAATCTCATGTCATAAAAACTCCTTTTCCCCCGATCTCCATGTGCCCCTACTGGATGCTATTTCTTTTATGGCCATAATGTTTTGTCCTGTTTGCTTCTGATTAGTACCTCATGCACTTAAGAAATAGCATTATTATACTTGTATGTACACAGAGGCCCTATTTCTATAAATTCTCAGGGCTCAAAATTCTGACTCAAAGATGGGCTCCAAAATGAAGCCACCCTCCACACACTGTACCTGGAGGAACTGCAGTCTTGTTTCTATGAATCATCAGAGCAGTGTTCCCCATGGCATTCTGCAGAGGTCATTAATGATACCACCTCTGCCTAGATGGGAGAAGGCAATGGCACACCACTCCAGTACTCTTGCCTGGAAAATCCCATGGATGCAGGAGCCTGGTAGGCTGCAGTCCATGGGGTCACTAAGAGTCAGACATGACTGAGCAACTTCACTTTCACTTTTCACTTTCATGCATTGGAGAAGGAAATGGCAACCCACTCCAGTATTCTTGCCTGGAGAATCCCATGGACAGAGGAGCCTGGTGGGCTGCCGTCTATGGCATCTCACAGAGTTGGACATGACTGAAGCGACTTAGCAGCAGCAGCAGCAGCAGCTGCCTAGATGGAATACAGATTGGTCTCAACTCATTGATGTGAGTAGTAGTGGACAGTTGTATTGCTCTATACGTTTTTGTTGGCTAGTTGTGGTGGAGTCTGCCATTGCTGGTAGCTTGCCCTGTACTTGAACCAATGAAACGAACAGAGTGGAGCAGGCTCTACATTGCCTTAAGGAAAAAGCTACTTGGGTCCCTAAGGTTGATGTTCATGGCCCAGAGGGTGTTTGTTCCTGGTCTGGGTTGGACAATTTGGATTCCCAGTTCTGAAACATTTTACAAGTACTATCAACTGTTCTCACTTTTGTCTTGATGCTGATCTATTGCATTCTATCCAGAGTCATAAATGCATCTATGCAGCTATTCTCTTGTCAGAGGATCATGATAATGACACAGCAAAAAGGTCAAGAAGATCTCATAATACAGTTGACTATGGAGAAAACTGTACATTCAATAAATGGAGACGATATGGTTCTCTAGACTGTTCTGCATTTGTCAACTTCTCACAGGTGAGAAATTGACTAAAAGGGGGAACTGATAGGCTGAATATACAAATGGACAATGTTTGACCATATATAGTAAACTGACACAGCAGCAGCAACCAGTCCCAGAAGCCCAACCACAACCTGTGTAACAATTGTCAGAGCTTGGTCAATGACTGACAGCTTCTCCGTTTTTACCCCCACCCCTGACCTTTTTCCAATTCAGGACCAACTAGAGAAAGCTAAATATGCTCCTCAAATCACTTACATAAGATCCCTCACTTCTGGTTATCCCACCTCCACTTCCCTGTGGCAACAACCTCCAATCAGGGCGTATCTGGCGTCTCCCCCTTTTTTCACTGCAAAACTTTCCTACTCCCATGTCTGCCTTTGAGTCTCTGCCAAACAAGTGATAGTGACGTACTCCTCCTCTGTAGAAAGTTCTGAATAAACAGGCTGTTTGTTCTCAGTTGCATGGTCTTATTTATTGCCACACTTCTTAGCTGTAAGGAATAAAGGGCAACATCCCTAATTAAGAATAATGTGCATATGGGTTGGGGGAGGAGAAAATTCTGGGTAGGAGAGAGAAGATAAGATTAGTCTGATTTAGTACAGGACAGAAACAGAGAATATTTTCAGAGTTGCATTTTTCAACTTTCAAGTAATAACCTTTCTCTGGTCATTGTCTGACATGTGGTAGACAATTATTAAATGTTTTTTGACTGAATGAGTCTATGGAAGCTTGTTCTCCTCCATCCCCACAGCAACATCCTCAGAGCTCCTACAGTTTTCAAGATATTGAGCTGGACAGTTGGCCTTGGGGCAGAACTGTGACTAGTGGAAATTGGTTTAATGCTTGTCCTTTCAACCTTTCTTTTGGCACTAAGGCTCTGTTCTCTTTTTATAGGACCCCTTGGTTAAAAATGTTGTTATTTATTATTTATTATTAGCTTCCTTTTATTCAGGAGAAAGATCCTGTATATTTTTGAGGGCAGAACTATATTTTATTCCAAGGAAACTATGCAAGAGATATTTTCAAATTGCACAAGTCCTAGCATTGTGGTTTTGGAGGATACAGATTTATTCCTATAGCAAATAACTATAAAGATTTAAGTAGGTTTTAGTAAATTAGGCAAAGTAAAGTGTTGGTGAAAGTTATGACTTTATAATAGAATATCTTCATGGAGATGGTCCATCTGACTGGACCAACTGAGTCGTGGCTCTAGACAAGTGTGATGTGCACAAACTCATCTTGAACTTTCTGTAATTTTTTTCTCCCCCTGATTTTTCCCTCTAATCACTTCTCACTCCTTTTTTATTGTGACAGTTTATAACTGACTTAAAAATATTCATGTCTACATATGCACACACAAAGGCACACACACACACTTTTCTCTAAATGGGGAACTTCTTCAACTTTCTGGACTTCGGTCTGCTCTCTCTGTGGCTTACTTTTGGGACAATGTGCACCTACCTTTCTTTTCTATCATTTGTCTCAGTTGCAATATTATACTTATTTTACTTAATATACTTATTTTATTATAATTTGATCAGTAGACTGGAAGAACTATGTCTGTTTTTGTTCATGGCTTGGCTCAGTAAATATTAACTGAATTAAAGGAACAGAAATATTGAAATAATCTAATAAGCTGTTTTCACACCTTTCTCATCATTGGTTAGTGTTGATTTCTTAGAACCCAGGGTTAAGGCTGACTCATATTGGACCCTTAATAGAAAACTTTGTTGAAACGGATTGGTTGTCCTGTATCAGTGATCTGTCCTGTATCATTATATCATCCCTGGGCGAAGCATGAACCAAACCAAGGACAATGTGCCTGGCTGAGGAGAAGCAGATAAAAAATTACAAGGAATACATGTGGCTGTATCAGCACAACCTGCTCTATTTCTTGTAGAAGATGAGTGATTAAATCAAGGGTTAATTCACCTTTGGTGGTACTGGATTTATTGTCCTTTTGGTTTCTTAGGCCATTTGATAGTTGGATTAGTTATTTAGTAAGGAAGTGAGAAGTTCTTATTGCAATGGAGTGAAAAAAACTGATATAAGCATCAGAGACCTTGATTCTTGTATTTTTCTCTTTAGCTAAAGATGGGCAAACATGTTTTATGCTCTTGGCTGCAATTTTCTCAGCTTAAAATTAAGCTTTGGGAACAGAAATTCTCTTAAATTTCTAACACAAAAATTCTGTGTTTTATAAAATGAGAGGATGTTATATTCGAATTTTCATTTATTTTTCTTATTTCAGCCATACATTTTTGCAAGTTTTTGTCTCATATTCTGAAAAAGCTGAGCACTCCTGAAAGAATATATTTATAAGGCAGCATAATGCTGACTTAAACTATGGCCAAGAAAACTAAAATGCAATAAAATTCTCTATTTTTATATGCAACTAGTCATCCCAGGCTAACTTATAACAATGATTTTTTACTTCTCATGAAGACATTTGTCAATTAATTGCATTCTGCCTTTGTGTCTTAAGTTATTTAAGTCTGATGTATCTCATGTGTGTATTATGAATTTTTTTTTCTAACCCACTTGGAAGACATGGTGTAGTGTATGGGCTTGTGTGTCAGAGACAACTAGGTTCAAATACTGGCTGTAATACCGACTGGCTGACTTATCAGGACAATTTATTTCTTGGCTCTTATCCCCATTACTTTCTCTAATAAAGGATGATGAAGATGACATCAACGTAAAGATATCATCAACCATTATGGTGACATCATATTGTAATCTTTGCAAGGATTAAATGCAGTAATGTGGAGCAGACTGAGTTCCCCCAATTAACATATGCACTCTCCTTTCTACTGTGTTCAGGAGGCTTCTTGAATCAAACAACTTTTTCTTTTTGTAAATACTACACCCCTATAATCAGCAATTTTTAGAGTAGGAGTGTAATATTGGCTGATGTTTGGAGGGAATGACTCCTCAATACCTAGAAGGAACATGGCTTTGAAGAATGTTTTCTTAGCTATTAAAACAAACAAATTGAGAGATGATGGTGGCTTGGAACCAGGTTAGGTTTAGGGTTAGGACACTGAAGGGAGTAAGAAGTAGTTGGTTGGAGATATATGTTGGTAGGGCCAACAAAACTTTCAGATCAATTTTTTAAGGAGTACAAGAAAGAGAGAAGTCAAGGATGATTCCAAGGTTTTTGTTGCCCCTAAGTAGAAGGAACTGAAATAAATAAACTGTGATGGAGTGAAAAAGAATGCTTTCATTAGTTCAGGGGAATTAGAAGGGGGATCAAGCCAATGCAATGTAAATGTCATGGAAACACATAGAAGACCGAAGACTTCTTGTGAAGGGTAAAATACAATAGAGACTGCTCCCTAGAGAGAATGAAAAGCTATTATCCCATTAAATTGCCTCTCCTCTGGCTCATCTCTGCAAGGTGGGAAAACTCTAGTAATGCACATTATTTCCTGGTAAATCATGATGGAAATGTTGCAGATTTTTGTTTATGAGGACTGAAAGGATTCATCATGGTTTATTCCATGACAATTAACAGAAAGAGAGTAATAACAGTGCACGGTTTATTAGGTAGTATCCTCAACCTTTTCATATGGTAGACAGAATCCCCACAGTCTTGCTAAAGATATATAGGCCATAAAACTTTTACACAATAATGTTTGACTGTATCTGTGCAGTATTCTAGGGGTTGCATAAGTGGTCTGGTTCTTAAATCTCCTCTAAGACTATCAGACATGCAACCAAAGTCCTCTGGAAATATCTTTTTAAGAACAGATGACCACCAATCAGCAAACACTTGTTCAGTTCAGTTCAGTCACTGGGTTGTGTCCAACTCTTTGCAACCCTGTGAACCACAGCACGCCAGGCCTCCCTGTGCATCACCAGTTCCCGGAGTCCACCCAAACCCATGTCCATTGAGTCGGTGATATCATCCAACCATCTCATCCTCTGTCGTTGCCTTCTCCTCCTGCCCTCAATCTTTCCCAGCATCAGGGTTTTTCCAAATGAGTCAGCTCTTTGCATCAGCTGGCCAAAGTATTGGAGTTTCAGCTTCAACATCAGTCCTTCCAATGAACACCCAGGACTGGTCTCCTTTAGGATGGACTGGTTGGATCTCCTTGCAGTCCAAGGGACTCAAGAGTCTTCTCCAACACGACAGTACAAAAGCATGAATTCTTCTCCACTCAGCTTTCTTTATAGTCCAACTCTCACATCCATACACGACCACTGGAAAAACCATAGTCTTGACTAGATGGACATTTGTTGACAAAGTAATGTCTCTGCTTTTTAATATGCTGTCTAGGTTTGTCATAACTTTCTTTCCAAGGAGTAAGAATCTTTTAATTTCATGGCTGCAATCACCATCTGCAGTGATTTTGGAGCACAGAAAAATAAAATCAGCCACTGTTTCCCCATCTATTTCCCATGAAGTGATGGGACCAGATGCCATGATCTTCGTTTTCTGAATGTTGAGCTTTAAGCCAACTTTTTCACTCTCCGCTTTCACTTTCATCAAGAGGCTTTTTAGTTCTTCTTAACATTCTGCCATAAGGGTGGTGTCATCTGCACATCTGAGGTTATTATTATTTCTCCCGGCAATCTTGATTCCAGCTTGTGCTTCTTCCAGCCCAGTGTTTCTCATGATGTACTCTGCATATAAGTTAAATAAGCAGGGTGCAATATACAGCCTTGATGTACTCCTTTTCCTATATGGAACCAGTCTGTTGTTCCATGTCCAGTTCTAACTGTTGCTTCCTGACCTACATATAGGTTTCTCAAGAGGCAGGTCAGGTGGTCTGGTATTCCCATCTCTTTCAGAATTTTCCATAGTTTATTGTGATCCACACAGTCAAAGGCTTTGGCATAGTCAATAAAGAAGAAATAGATGTTTTCTGGAACTCTCTTGCTTTTTTGATGATCTAGCAGATGTTGGCAATTTGATCTCTGGTTCCTCTGCCTTTTCTAAAACCAGCTTGAACATCTGGAAGTTCATGGTTCATGTATTGCTGAAGCCTGGCTTGGAGAATTTTGAGCATTACTTTACTAGCATGTGAGATGAGTGCAATTGTGTGGTCGTCTGAGCATTCTTTGGCATTGCCTTTCTTTGGAATTGGAATGAAAACTGACCTCTTCCAGTCCTGTGGCCACTGCTGAGTTTTCCACATTTGCTGGCATATTGAGTGCAGCACTTTCACAGCATCATCTTTCAGGATTTGAAATAGCTCAACTGGAATTCCATCACCCCCACCAGCTGTGTTCGTAGTGATGTTTTCTAAGGCCCACTTGACTTCATATTCCAGGATGCCTGGCTCTAGGTGAGTGATCACACCATCATGACTATCTTGGTCGTGAAGATCTTTTTTTGTATGGTTCTTCTGTTTATTCTTGCCACCTTTTCTGCTTCTGTTAGGGCCTTACCATTTCTGTCCTTTATCGAGCTCATCTTTGCATGAAATGTTCCCTTGGTATCTCTAATTTTCTTGAAGAGATATCTATTCTTTACCATTCTATTTTTTCCCTCTATTTCTTTGCATTGATCACTGAGGAAGGCTTTCTTATTTCTCCTTGCTTTTCTTTGGAACTCTGCATTCAAATGGACATATCTTTCCTTTTCTCCTTTGCCTTTCACTTCTCTTCTTTTCTCAGCTATTTGTAAGGCCTTCTCAGACAGCCATTTTGCTTTTTTGCATTTCTTCTTCTTGGGGATGGTCTTGATTCCTGTCTCCTGTACAATGTCTCGAACCTCCGTCCATAGTTCATCAGGCCCTCTATCTATCAGATCTAGTCCTTTAAATCTATTTCTCATTTCCACTGTATAGTCATAAGGGATTTGATTTACTTGTTTATTTGAAATACTTGTTACTCATGTACATTCCATAAGACTTCATCCTGGACCTGTAAGAGTAGGTGTAGATAAAGTGCACCAGGTACTTCAAATTAACAAATGACACACAAAGTCAAGTTGGGGCTAGGTATGCAAAAGGCCAAAATTCAAACTGAACTTCCTTTTCAGGCTTTATTTCATTTTACTTTAATTGGATCTCTAATGAAACTCACTATTTGGTTAACTCCTAAAGAACATGTATTAATGCACTGAAAATGAACAGAGAGAAATGTTAAAACATTTTCAACAATGAACCTGGGATGAACAACATTTTATTACATTTAAGGGACTGTCACTCATTTTCTCTCTCTCCTTCCTTCCCCCAGTTTCATTCTTTCTCCTCCCTTCTCTTCTGTTTTCACTTTTCCCTTTTCTCAAGTTTGAGATCTACTTTTTTCCTTGTCAAATGAATAGCTATATCACAAAATACAGCAGCTGTTAGGCAGAAAGGAATTTCAGTTTCAGATCTGATTGCCCCTGAAAGACCCTTAGATAATTGCTTTTCTGGTTTTAGATCTTACTGACTCATCCTCAGCCTAAGCAGTAATGAGGGGAGGTAAATTTCTAAAGGGGAGAAAGCCTACAAAAATGACCTTTCTTTAGGTTATATGGTAAGGCCCATTTCTGGAATTATAGAGGAAGATTTGATGCCCACTATGGAATTGATGCTTTTGAACTGTGGTGTTGGAGAAGACTCTTGAAAGTCCCTTGGACTGCAAGGAGATCCAACCAGTCCATTCTAAAGGAGAACAGTCCTGGGTGTTCTTTGGAAGCAATGATGCTAAAGCTGAAACTCCAATACTTTGGCCACCTCATGCGAAGAGTTGACTCGTTGGAAAAGACTCTGATGCTGGGAGGGATGGGGGGCAGGAGGAAAAGGGGATGGCAGAGGATGAGATGGCTGGTTGGCATCATCGACTTGATGGACGTGAGTTTGAGTAAACTCCGGGATTTGGTGATGGACAGGAAGGCCTAGAGGGCTGTGATTCATGGGGTTGCAAAGAGTCAGACACGACTGAGCAACTGAACTGAACTGATCCATGCATGTATGAAGCAATAAGCACATATAATAGTCTCATCATTCCAAAGCTTTGGGTATAATACATGGAGTGATTTATCCCATTATAAACCATAATTGACCCTCTCTTTTTATTTCTTTCCAACTGCAAGACTAGTGATCATTGGGAAAAGATGAGTATTTTATCCCATTTTATCATCTCAGGCAGAGCAACTCAATGTAGACTATGATTCAAATTGAGTAGTTTCTATGTAAAAATGACACATATCTTACTATCACATCCCTGATACATTAAACTGTGTGGGTGTCAAATGAAAGATTCTGTCCTGCGTAATACAGAAGAATTTGCAGAGAACTTGGCTGAAGCTGTGAAAGACTTAAAGAACTGCAAGTTTCCTTTTGGCCTGTGGAATCTTGTTACACTCCCACGATATTAAATTTTGTAATGAAGGATGACAAATTGATCAGGGGAAGGGAGGTATTTTGCTTACAAAGAGAGGGCAAATGAGCACAGGCTTTGAAGCTGATCAGGGCAGGCTGAAAGCTTCCCTGCCACTGGAGGGCAGGCAAATCATTTACCCTTCTTAGCAACAGTTTCCATATCTGTCAAAGGAGCATGCTAATTTCTGTGGTTACACATAATGTAGGGAAGCATGGGACATAGTAGGTAATAATACATTTGTTACAGTTAAGAAAGTGGTGACTGTAGAATATCAACTAAATTGCAGGGCAAGTTAAAACTGCATAAGATACCTGTGTGATACCATTTATGTGCAATTGATTTGATCATTTAAGTAATATTTACCCAATAAATAGAGCCTTTTCTCACAATAAGTAACTTCATAAGGCAAAGCTTGGCCAGATTCCATCTGCATGTTTCGAAAACATTTTGTAATTCTGAGCTCTCTAATAATTGCTTAAGACAAGGAAGTGGAATGCTGGAGGCCAGCTTTCTGGCTTCAAGTCTTTTTCTTATTCTTTTATCTTACAGGTTATTACAAAACATTGAGTATAGTTCCCTGTGCAAAGGAGTGGGTCCTCACTGATTCTTGATTTTATTTATAATAGTGTGTATACGATAATTCCAGTCTCTTAATTTCTCCCCCATCACCTTCTGCTTTGGTTATCATGCTTATTTTCTATGTCTGTGAGTTTCTTTTTGTTTTGTATATAAGCTCATTTGTATCTTTTTCTTAGATTCCACATATAAACCATATCATAGAAGATGGGATGTGTATACACACACACACACACACACACACACACACACAATGAAATATTACTCAACTATAGAGAAGAATGAAATAATGCCATGCAGCAATTTTGATGGACCTAGAGATGATCATACTAAACAAAGTAAGCTAGACAGAAAAAGACAATTTATTCCTTTAAATGTCAAATGTATATATATATCCAATGTCTCTAGCATTAGAAAAGATATTTTGGATGATTTATCAGATCATAAATATTAAGATTTGTTTGGCAATGATTGGAGAGCTAGGAACTGATTGATTAGAAACATTAAACCTTTGCTGCCTAAAATATTAAATTGGCTTCATACAGAAGGGAACACTTCAATGAGCCTAGTGTTAGGTATAGGGTGGGCTCTTGATGCAGAGAACAGATGGAAAACAACAAAGTCAAAGACTATCAGTGTCTTGCTGGTATTCTTGACTTGTATACAGAATCAGCAGTTGCTCATGGATATAAGATTATGTCCCTTGAGAGTTCAGACAGGAAGTGTTCTCATTAAAGCCAAAGATAAAAGATCAGTACTCACTGGAGAAGATATTTTGTGGATATCCTCAACTAAATTTCAGTGGTTTATAACTATGTATTTAATTTTCTTCCACAGAACCTAGTAAACAGCTATAATACCTTGGAGTCTCACAAGTATTTTATGACAAAAGCAGCTCATGAGATAAATAAAAAAATATAAAGCTTATAGAATAGACTACAATTTTACTAACATCTTAAATTTTTAGAAAAATTGGCTCAGTTTCCACCCTTTAATGATCTAGAATTTCCAGTAAATCCTGGAGAAACTTGAGAATGTTATGAAAGCAAAAAATATTTAAGGAAAGAGACATTTCACATCACGGTGAAGATGCACATAAAGCCTTGATTGCTATGTGCATCCTTGGTACCACCTCCTGCTGCCACCCAGACATGTTTTGTATTTTCCTGAGACTGACTTTGTCTGCATTACTTTGACCCCAGTTGTAGGTGTATTCTGAATCCCTGTGTCTTCCATTAAGGCTTCTACTAACCATTCACAAGGAAAATACTGCCCACCCCCCAAAAAAAACCCCTATTTTTAGAATTCTCTTGTTTTCACAGATTAGACTCATTGTCCTTAAATTTAAGTCTGTTTTCTGCACTTACTCTCTGACCAGATGCCTTCTTGACCTACAGGTTCAATTGATGCTGAATCTACTTAGATTGCAAGAATTTTTTTCCCTTTGGTGGTGGTTATGCAAATGTATAGTTGAAGTTTAATAAATCTCAGTGATGAAAGATCTACCTTGGTATTTTTCTGTAATGGGACTTATCTTTTTTATTTATTTTAATTGGAGGATAATTACTTTACAATATTGTGATGGCTTTTGCCATACATCAATATGAATCAGCCATAGGTATACATGGAATTTATCCTGATAACTTTGAAACTGAAGACCATACCCCCAAAATATAAAATAAGTATTTGTGATTTGCAAAAAATAGCTATTCATGGGCACTGTATACTCCTTTCTATTTTATTCTCCTCCCTTTTTACTTTATTTTCACATTTCCCTTTGGAAATATCAAACAGTAATTTTTAAAAATGGTATTTTTTCTTAGAGATAATGAAATTTTAATTTACTGTTATAAATAAATAAAGGAGAAAATAGATTCATGAAATAAGGAGCTGCTAGCAAACCCATTTTCCATGTGCTTTTGTTCCCTGTTACATGATGGAGATGTTTGTATACACATGTACAAAAATGCTGTTATCTTAGAGGTTATTATTTTGTCTCCATTTTCATAGGAGAAAAACAATCCTTTTTAGAAAATCTAATATTTGGTAGATAAATCTCTATAAATGATCAAATTGGTTGAACCTTGCTCTAAGGCTTCGAATAATTATGCATGAAAATAATTCCTAATGAGTGCATAATAAATATGTAGCCTCTCTCCCTGCCCTGATCCTGGTCTCACTCACAAATAACCATGACCCCATGGAGTAGGTTCTTGTGAACATTTCTAGAAATGTTCTTTGCATGGGTGCCCACAAGCATACATACACATATTTTATCCACCTCTTTTTAAGGATAAACATATTGTTCTAGATAGATTAATTGTTCTGATCTAGATTTTCTTAACCCATAGAAAATACAGACATACTTCATGCTTCTTGAAAAATTATTACAGGATACCAGCATATATTCGTATGTACCCTATATACTAGGTAACAATTGCTAGAAAATTATGGCAACAGATCCACTGCCTGTTTTTATAAACAAAGTTTTACTGGAACACAGACACACTCATTTACTTACATGTTATTGATGGTTGCTTTCTAATGGCAATGGCAGAGTTGAGTAGTTGTAACAAAGATGGCACAGCCCACAAGTCTTAAGTATTTACCATCTGGCCCTTTAAAAAACTGTTTTCAACCTCTTCAATAAGATTTAATATGCTCAGTTGCTAATTTGTGTCCAGCTCTTTGTGACCCTATGGACCGCAGCCCGCCAGGCTCTTCTGTCCATGGAATTTCCCAGGCAAGAATACTGCAGTGGACTGCCATTTCCTTCTCTAGGATTTAATATAGCAGGTTATGATATGATATATAATAGAATGACATGACACATAGAACACAAGTGTATGGCTTGATGAACTCTAAATAATAAAATGAACAAATCTATGTCACCAGCTTCCAGGCCAAGAAACAGAGTATTGCCAGTACCCTCTCATGGCAGCTTCTGTCAACACTGACATTAGTTCTTTATAACTGTCTTGTAATATTCCATTATTTGAATCGACCTTAATTTGTTAAACATTTTCCTATTCATAGGCATATTGTTGCTCTTGTTCAGTCATTAAGTCATGTCACACTGCTTGTGACCCCATGGACTGAAGAACCCCAGGCTTCCCTGTCCGTTACCATCTTCCAGAGTTTGCTCAAACTCATGTCCATTGAGTTGGTGATGCCATCCAACCATCTCATCCACTCTGTTATCCCTTCTCCTGCCTTCAGTCTTCCCCAGCATCAGGGTTTTTCTAATGAGTTGGCTCTCTGCATTAGGTGGCCAAAGTACACAATGTTTTTTTCTTATTATTACAACTTTATACATATTTTCTTGCACCTTGGAAGCCAAAGGACTGATGTTTTTGAACAGTGGTGCTGCAGAAGACTCTTGAGACTCACTTCAATAGCAAAGAAATCAAACCAGTCAATCTTAAAAGAAATCAATCCTGAATATGCATTGGAAGGATTGATGCTGAAACTGAAGATCCAGTACTTTGGAATGGATAGCTGACTCTTTGATATCTAGATCCAGAAGATTCCCCCAAACAAACTTTCTCATCCATTAAGCAATCGCTGCTTATCCTCCCCTCACCCAGCCCCTGGCAACCACTCATCTGCTTTCTGTCTCTATTGATTTGCCTGTTCTGGACATTTATTATAAATGGAATCACACAGTGTGGCCTTTTGTGTCTGGCTCCTTTTTCTTAACATACAACCCAGTGATTCTACTACTGGTTGTATACACAGGTGTTCAAACAAACTTGTAACAAAAATTCATAACAGTATTATTATGCCCCATAGCCCAAAGGTGAAAACAACACAAATTTCTATCAACCGATGAAAGGACAAACAAAATGATATATATCCATGCAATGAAATATTATTCAGCCATAAAAGGAAATGAAGTGCAGACACATGTTGCAAAATAGATGAACCTTGAAAACCATTATAGGTTATTTATTGTTATTAAAAATTATTTGCATATTAATAGAAATTGTATATCTCTACCTGAGAGACTTTGGCTTTTGTATTCTAAAAGCTGAAAGCATTAAAGGAAATGATTTAGAAAGCCAGGCAATGTGTCTCTCACTGTCATACCCTTTCCACACTGGAAACAATTTCCTCAAGAGTTGGGAGTTGATGAGACTGAGAGGAGTGAATGAGAGTCAAGAATTTGTGCAACCAGGGAAAGAGATTCTATGCCTGCTCCCTTGTTCACATCTTGCCCTGGGCAGACAGAAGACCCAGAGAGCTCTGGAGGAAGCAAAAAGAGAAGGGATATTTCCCACAAAGAATGGAGGACAGTGGCCACCTGCTGAGAGGATGAGCTGCATGGTGCTCAGTTCATCTCAGCCAGGGCCAGCCTGGACACAGCTCCTAGGACTCAGTGTGGCCCAGAAGCAGCAACGTGATGGTCACATCCTTTGGTCTCACCTGAAAGTATCAGAGAGAACTAGAAGGGAGTGAACAAATGGCCCAGGGGCTACATTATGGCAGCTACCTGTGTATACTGATGGCTGAGCATCTTTGGAGCATGGAAGCAGCAATCTCTTTGTGAACATGTGAACTCAACTTTAGATAACTCCCTACTGCTTTCCCTGCTTTCATGACAGACAACAAGATAAAATATACCACATCTCTTTGGTATTTCACAAACCTCTAGAACTTGGACATGGTCTTGGGAGAAGTCTAAGGGAAACCAGCTTCAGTTGAGATGAATTTCTCACCACTTCATTGGATGGATTTTTGATCGTTAGAGAAAAATAAAGAAAAGGATCATTTCTTTTTGACACCTTAGTTTTTGCAATTATACTTCACTTCTTTATACATGTGTCAATAGGATTTCTTTCTTAAATTTCTATTTTCATTCTTTTTGTTGTTTTCTGTTGCTTTCAGAGAGGAAGTTGAAATGAACTGAATCACTTTGCTGTACACCTGAAACTAACACAATGTTGTAAATTAACTGTGCATGCATGTGTGCTCAGTCACATCCGACTCTGAGACTCCATGGACAGTAGCCTGCCAGGATCTTCTGTCCATGGGATTTTCCATGCAAGAATACTGGAATGGGTAGCCATTTCCTACTCCAAGGGCTCTTCCTCACCCAGGGATCAAACCCTTTGCTCCTATATCTCCTGCAATGGCAGGTGTATTATCATTGTGTCACCTGAGAAGATAAATTAACTGTATTTCATAAATATATATAAAACTATTTTTCAATAAAAAGAGAACAAAATAAAATGAATTGATACAAAAGTTTTTAGTAAAAATAAAAAAAGGAATATTACTAATGTCAAGCTCTTGGATTGTCTAAAGGGTCTTATTTGATTTTTCTAAACTGTTACAACAGACAGAATTCATTTGGGAAGAGACAATTGGCTGCATAGGTAAGGACTCATCATGTGTGGTTTGTAAATGGAAAAGAAGAAAGCCAACACCAGGAGAGATGTCCTGTCTCACTACCTTGTGTCTAGTGGTCCTAGATTGTCTTGAGTCCAAGGTTGAAGGACTATATCAGTTGAAGAGTTTGACTTCATCAGTTGACTGTATCAATTTAAAGGAGAGCTCAGCAATATGTCTTAATTAAAACTAAGCATACAAACTCTGAGGATATACACACAGGGATTAGGAAAGCTTAATTAGATAAACCAGAAGGAGAATGGATACACTGACTTCAAAGAAACAACTCCAAAGAAGCTGTGTTATATTTGAAGACAAAATACCCATCCAGGGTTCATGCTGGGCAAACCCACATGATCTGGAGAGACAGAGTTCAGTTTGGGTGTGGACAAATTGATGAGGTCCTTATCAAGACTGAACAAATCAAACAAAGATAATCATTCAGTTGGGCAAACCAGTGGTTTTCTGAGCTGAGTCTGCAATCTGATTTGGAGATTGGCTTCATCATTAGAATGTTCCACCGTGGAGTGGCCATGACCATTTTTCTCCTCTCCAGCTGTTTGTTGTTGTTGCTGCTGCTAAGTCGCTTCAGTCGTGTCCAACTCGGTGCGAGCCCATAGACAGCAGCCCACCAGGCTCCCCCATTCCTGGGATTCTCTAGGCAAGAACACTGGAGTGGGTTGCCATTTCCTCCTCCAATGCACGAAAGTGAAAAGTCAAAGTGAAGTCGCTCAGTCATGTCCGACTCTTAGCGACCCCATGGACTGCAGCCTACCAGGCTCCTCCGTCCATGGGATTTTCCAGGCAAGAGTACTGGAGTGGGGTGCCATTGCCTTAGACACCCTTTTTGTTTTAGATATAAAATTTCCTGACAAGGTAAAATGAAGTGACATTATCTTTCTAATGAATGTGTAATGGCCATGCTGGTTTCAGCCATAGTGATTGAGCACCCCATGTCTGTGATCCAGAGAAATAATTAGACATGCCTTGAATGAATCTCCCTTCTGGATGCCTTTGGGAAGAAATAGTGGTGGTATGATGTCACCAGGAGTGGGAATTAATATGTCTTTTGTTTTTCTTTCAATGGCACTTCATTTACACTGTGAAAATTTTCTAAGACAGTGTCCTCTCCTCTTGCTCAAGACATTCTGAGATGTCCTAGGGAAGGATTGGCACCCAGTAGTCAGTTGTTCAGCCCAAGAGGAGCAGCAAGTTCGGTGGCTATTTTGATTCATGTGCACAGTTGATGCTTCTGGAGGATTTCCATTGGGTCTGTAACATCCACTCAGTCTCTGATGATACAGAAGAGATACCAGAGGCTCACATGGGAGGCGACTAGTGTGCTGCATCATGTGAAATCTTGGATACAGGCAGGTCCATGTTCAAATCAAGTGTGCCAGGAATAACAATCTTTGTGGCCTGGAATGAGTTTTGGAGCTGTTCTGAGCTCTAGATTTCTCCACTGAAATATAAATAATAATTCTATCCCAAATATTTCACTGAAATCCACACATGCCAATCTACTATGTACCAGAGTCAATTTGGAGAGACAGATTTATTTTTACTCATTCAGAAATATTTGGTGAGAATCTATTATATTCTAGGCCACTAAGATGAATGCCAAAAAAAGCATTGCAGCAGTATGTGATGGATATGATGGATGGATGGAGATGATTTCAAGGTTTTGTGAGAGCATATAGAAGAGTCTAAAGGACTGGTGAGATCAGGGAAAACTCACAGAGGGGAGCTGCTGTTCCATAGCATTGAATGAGGAAGAGAAACTTCCCAAGTGGGGAACAGACTAGACTTCTTTAGGTGAAAGAGACCCAGACCCCAATCCAGGAGCTTCTGACTCCTAATCTAGTGCTGTTTTTCACTGCTATATTTTGAATCTTCATTTGAACTTTCAAGGATAGATGCTATATATGATAATAGAGGTGTTTTGGAAAGATCATATTAAACCACCAATGAATCAACTATGAAGAACCATTTAAAATACAGATTTTCATCTGTCTCTCACAGCCAGAATTGACATTCTGATGTTTTTCATAGAGGATAATGCCTAACTTAAAAAAAATTTATATCAAAGTCTAAATTATGAGGGATGGGGTGGAGAGAATGCATTACACAGTAAGAATTATTTAAGTCATTGAGATAATAAAACCTTCATTCTCATAACAAGGATGAGATAATGAGATGAATCCTTCCAAGATTTAACAGATTTATTATTCTAATGAACTCTACCTGACAGTTTTGAACTGTATATAAAAACTTATTAATCTTTTGATAGACACTGAGATTTTTCTTCCTTCCCATTGAGGTGTATGATGAAAAAATTATGGCTGAAATTGCTCACTGAAATTTTCCTCATGGCAGAGTATCATGTTGAGGATATGTCTCTCTGCCATCCTGACTTTATTGAATTAAACTGGGGAAATAAAACTCTGTAAAGAAGAAATTAGAGGTGTAATGATGGAGGAGATTAACTTGCATGTGGGTCCAGTGGTAAACAAAATTAAACACAAGTTAGATTTTTATCTGCCAGCTCAGCAGGATTCTGTCTTGTTAATTTAACAGTCTTTTTAATTTCATAAAGATGTTTTGAACATCTATTTTGTGCCAGGCACAGTGTTGGTGCCAGGGACACAAAGTTAACTAGGATATGGCTTCTGTCCTTGAGGATCTCAGCTTGTAGAGAGCATGGACTCCCAGGCAGGCAATGAAGGAATTGAGTACTGACATGGTCAAGGCATAAGAAAAGGAGCAGAATGAATGTATTGGAAGTCTTGAAGTGGTTAAAGAATTGTTGGAGCTGGGATACTAGAGAGAGAGAACAAGTGTATAGAGAGTGGTGGTTAGGGAGTGACATGCTTAAAATTGAAACATAGGATGGGGTGCAATTATTGGTAATGTCTGGATGGCATCACTGACTCAATGGATGTGAGTTTGAGTGAACTCCGGGAGTTGGTGATAGACTGGGAGGCCTGGCGTGCTGTGATTCATGGGGTTGCAAAGAGTCGGACATGATTGAGTGACTGAACTGAACTGAAAGTTGTATTTTTCACATATTTTTGATTATGATTCAACAGAAGACAGATTTTTTAAAAATTAATTTTTATTGGACAATAGTTGCTTTATAATGTTGTGCTAGTTTCAGGAATACAGCAAAGTGAATCAGCTATACATATATCCCCTCTTTTTTGGATTTCCTTCTCATTCAGGTCACTACAGAACACTGAATGGAGTTCCTTGTGTTACACAGTAGGTTCTCTTTACTTACCTATTTTTATACATAGTATCAATAGTATAGGTACTCAATCCCATCTCCCATTCATCCTACTCCCCCTTCCCCTTGGTATCCCTTTGTTTGTTAGAGAGATTTTGTACCTCTGTCTAGTACATATGTGTATCATTGAAACAAAGTTTCATGAAACAATCCTCACCCTTCCTGTTGGAAAGTCCCTCTGATATTTCCTGTTCTGCTTTGTTCTGTTTATGTAATTCAAAACTGAATTTTATGACATGAATACACTATCACTCTGGCTTGAATTTCACCAGGAATGGGTGGTTAACAATGGGTAGAAGACGAATTCATTGGCAGCAAGAAGATAAAGAAAATAAGAGGCAAGAATATTGAATGGACTGTTCAAGGGTTTTGAAATCACCAAGCATCACGGTAGGGGCAATGGTGGAGAGAGAAAGACAGTGGTCCAGGGGACAGAATCTTCAGTGAATCAGGGGAAGTGACCAGGAGACTGTGTTGTTGTTCAACTGCTCAGCCATGTCTGACTCTGTGATCCCATGAACTGCGGCAAGCTAGGCTTCCCTATCCTTCACCATCTCCCGGAATTTGCCCAAACTCATATCCATTGAGTCGGTGATGCCATCCAACCATCTTGTTCTCTGTTGAACCCTTCTCCTCCTGTATTCAATCTTTCCCAGCATCAGGGTCTTTTCTAATGAATTAGCTCTTTGCATCAGCTGGCCAAAATATTGGAGCTTCAGCATCAGTTTTTCCAATGAATATTCAGGGCTGATTTCCTTTAGGATTGATTGGTTTGATCTGCTTACAGTCTGAGGGTCTCTCAAGAGTCTTCTCCAGGACCGCAATTCAAAAACATCAATTCTTTGGTGCTCAGCCTTCTTTATGGTCCAACTCTCACATATGTACATGACTACTGGGAAAACCAGAGCTTTGACTGTATGGATCTTTGTCGGCAAAGTGATGTCTCTGCTTTTTAATATGCTACCTAGGTTGGTCATAGTTTTTCTTCCAAGGAGAAAATGTCTTTTAATTTTATGGCTGCAGTCACTGTCTGCAGTCATTTTGGAGCCTAAGTACATAAAGTCTGTCACTGTTTCCGTTGTTTCCACATCTATTTGCATGAAGTGATGGGACCAGATGCCATGATCTTCATTTTTTGGACATTGAGTTTTAAGCCAGCTTTTTTCACTCTTCTCTTTCACCTTCATCAAGAGGCTCTTAAGTTCCTCTTTGCTTTCTGCCTGAGGGTGGTGTCATCTGCGTATCTGAGGTTATTGTTATTTCTCCTGGCAATCTTGATTCCAGCTTGTGCTTCATCCAGCCTGGCATTTTGCATGATGTACTCTGCATATAAGTTAAATAAGCAGTTAAATAAGCAGGGTGACAATATACAGCCTTGACATATTCCTTTTCCAATTTTAAACCAGTCCATTGTTTCATGTTTGGTTCTACTGCAAAAGAAGGAAAGGTGGTAGCTTCTAGTCTGACAGAAAGTGCTTTAGAAGGACCAGGAGTCTTAGAGAGATGGAAAAACATAGTGTGCACACAACTTTGAGGGATGAGAAGGCATTCATCCCATAAATGTGAAAGAAAGACAGCTGCCACTTAAAAGAATTGCAGGGGAAACAGGGTCATCAGGGAGAGACAGTTTCCAATTAGAAGACAGAAGAAATATTTAGAGATAAAATGAAAGTGGAGAAGACTTTGCTCTCTGGAACTCATCGTCAGTCCTTGAGTTTGGAGGATGGAGGAAAGAAGGGAGTTTGGGTTAGTTTATAAGATATGTCAAGCTTTGAGGGGCTAAGTCATAGATACTCAATGGTGACTGAATTAGAGAACCTCTTGATGAAAGTGAAAGAGGAGAGTGAAAACTCAACATTCACAATCCTAAATCATGACATCAAGTCACATCACTTCATGGCAAATAGAAGGGGAAAGAGTGGAAGTAGTGACAGATTTTATTTTCTTGAGCTCCAAAATTGCTGTGGATGGTGACTGCAGCCATGAAATCAAAAGACACTTGCTCCTTGGAAGGAAAGCTATGAGAAACATAGACAGTATATTAAAAAGTAGGGTTAGGGTTACTCCAAAGAAGACATACAGATGGCTAACAAACACATGAAAAGATGCTCATCATCACTCATTATCAGAGAAATGCAAATCAAAACCACTATGAGGTACCATTTCACGCCAGTCAGAATGGATGTGATCCAAAAGTCTACAAGCAATAAATGCTGGAGAGGATGTGGAGAAAAGGGAACCCTCTTACACTGTTGGTGGGAATGCAAACTAGTACAGCCACTATGGAGAACAGTGTGGAGATTCCTTAAAAAACTGGAAATAGAACTGCCTTATGATCCAGCAATCCCACTGCTGGGCATACACACTCAGGAAACCAGAAGGGAAAGAGACACGTGTACCCCAATGTTCATCACAGCACTGTTTATAATAGCCAGGACATGGAAGCAACCTAGATGTCCATCAGCAGATGAATGGATAAGAAAGCTGTGGTACATATACACAATGGAGTATTACTCAGCCATTAAAAAGAATACATTTGAATCAGTTCTAATGAGGTGGATGAAACTGGAGCCTATTATACAGAGTGAAGTAAGCCAGAAAGAAAAACACCAATACAGTATACTAATGCATATATATGGAATTTAGAAAGATGGTAACGATAACCCTGTATATGAGACAGCAAAAGAGACAATGATGTATAGAACAGTCTTTTGGACTCTGTGGGAGAGGGAGAGGGTGGGATGATTTGGGAGAATGGCATTGAAATATGTATAATATCATATACGAAACGAGTCGCCAGTCCAGATTCGATGCACGATACTTGATGCTTGGGGCTGGTGCACTGGGACAACCCAGAGGGATGGTATGGGGAGGGAGGAAGGAGGAGGGTTCAGGATGGGGAACACATGTATGCCTGTGGCGGGTTCATTTCGATATATGGCAGAACCAATACAATATTGTAAAATTAAAAAAAAAAAAGTAGAGACATCACTTTGGTGACAAAGTTGCATATAGTCAAAGTTATGGTTTTTCCAGTAGTCTTGTACTGATGTGAAAGTTGGACCATGAAGAAGGCTGAGGCCTAAAGAACTGATGCTTTCAAATTGTGGTGCTGGAGAAGACTCCTGAAAGTCCCTTGGACTGCAAGTAGATCAAACCAGTCAATCCTAAAGGAAATCAACCCTGAATATTTAATGGACGGACTGATGCTGAAACTGAAACTCCTATACTTTGGCCATCTGATGTGAAGAGCCAACTCTTTGGAAAAGACCCTGATGCTGGGAAAGATTGAGGGCAGGAGGAGAAGGGGGTGATAGAGGATGAGACAGTTGGAGGGCATCACTGACTCAATGGACATGAATTTGAGGAAACTCCAGGAGACAGCAAAGGACAGGGAAACCTGGTGGTCTGCAGTCCATGGGGTCACAAAGAGTCGGACAAAACTTAGCTACTGAACAAGAACAACACTGCACTATGGGCTTTGACATGGTTTCCACTGGGCACAAGGTTGATCACCCTTCATGACATTACCTTTCAGTAGCATGTAGTATTGAGTCAGGGAGAATTTTAGAGGAGTATATCTTATGTTTTCAGATGGTGGAGGGGAATATGAGATACCACCTGTATTCTCTATGTAAAAATTTAGAAGTTTGGTCAAACAACAGTGCTGCCAAATCATAATGTAACACGCAGGTGCCAATTGCTATGGAGAGAAAATGGAATCAACTTCTCAGAGGAATTGGGGGAGGGCTTTGCAGAGCAGGTGAACCCCAAGTCCTCACCTGGTTACAAGTAGAGAACATCCATTCTACAAACAAAGGAAAATCCCCCTGGAGGAAGTAAGACCTGAGCTGGCTCTTGCCACTAGTTTAGAACAAACTGTGGGTTACAAAGCACTGGTTCATTTAAATTTAAGTAGTGGATCTGGAGAAGGCAATGGCAACCCACTCCAGTACTCTTGCCTAGAAAATCCCATGGACGGAGGGGCCTGGTAGGCTGCAGTCCATGGGGTCGCTAGGAGTCGGACATGACTGAGCAACTTCACTTTCACTTTTCACTTTCATGCATTGGAGAAGGAAATGGCAACCCACTCCAGTGTTCTTGCCTGGAGAATCCCAGGGACGGGGAGCCTGCTGGGCTGCTGTCTATGGGGTGGCACAGAGTCGGACACGACTGAAGTGACTGAGCAGCAGCAGCAGTAGCAGTAGTAGTGGATCTGCACTAGCATTTTAAAAAAGTATAGAACACACTAGAATAAAAAATAATTTAGTAAAGGAAAATATAATTTCTGAAGGTTTTTGCATGATAAACAGCTAATGTAACTGTTTTCTGTGGAGCATCATAACTCTTGGTATAAGACCAGTGGTCAATTACAATCCTCACAGAGAGTGAACTCTGACACTGCCCCTTGAGGGACTTAGGGCATCATTGTGTCTCTTTGGACCTCAGGTCCCTCATCTGCAAAGTAAAGTGCTGGGATGATATTTTTATTTTCTCCCAGTTCTAAATTCTCTGATTTCTCTTATTTTCATCTAGGAAGATGGCTACAAAACTCACACTATACAGAATGCTATTGTTTACTATTTCACAGTATATTTTATCTGAAGTTTTCTGTCTCATGAGGTCACAGAATTAAACTCATCCTTATTGCTAATATAATAAAACGCCTTTGAAGCCAGAGATTTCATTTGGTTATCACTGACCATCGAGTGATAATTATGTGGTCAAATAATGAATTATATTATCAGCTACATAAATAATGAATTACAGAATCAGTTATTTAAAAGTGATTTTAGAGTATAGCAAATTGACTTAATCTCCTAAATCAAGAAAGTATTCCATAGAGCTAAGTAAATTCTTCTTCTCTTTTTTAAATGATAACACATACAGCCTGGCCAAAAGATAACTACAGAAGTAGAAAATGTTCTGTCTTAGAGGTTTTTAAAGATTTGTATTAAGTTGCAGTCCTGTTCTACACAGTATGCTTGATTTTTTATAAATCCATCTTTATCTTTTTTTCTTGACAGCACATTTATCCATGTGCTTTTCAAGCTGAGCTTTCTAAGTGACCAGCCGTATTTACACTTTTCTAGAAAGAGGTAGAATGCAACTTCTGATTTTTGAAAGGAAATATTTTTTTGTGTAATAGAATGATTGAATGCAAGGTACTACTGATACAGTTTCTAATAACTTTCAAGAGATTAGAGAGAAAGCCATGCATAAAAAACATGATTATCTCTCAGTTTTTAATGTTTATGCTTTAAATGAAAGATTAAAAAAAAAACTAGGCTTGATATAGGCTTAGACGTTGAGGACAGAGTGAGGGAAACTGATAGCCTCACCTGTCTCTTATCTGTTGGGCTTTATCATTGATGATCAGCTAATGGGTTTCAATACTTCTCTTTTTAAAAACTTGATCTTAGCCAAAAGGCCTAGAAGAGATAATACTTTTCTTTTTTAAAATAGGTTGGGGGCACATCTATGTATCTGTGATGAGAATTAAGTTTTTAATGTGATGTTGCAAATAGACATAGTTGTTCTAAATGTTGAAAGATCATATAAAAGTAATAAAAGAAATCTAGTGCAGAAAACAAGAGCCTGCATTACATGGTTGCTATCAATATGAAAGAAAATAGGTCTAAAATTCCTGGTTCAGGGCACATGTATGGTTTAGTTGCTAAGTGGTGGTTTAGTCGCTAAATTGTGTCCAACTCTTGTAATCCCATGGGCTGTAGCCTGCCAGGCTTCTCTGTCTATGGTATTTTTTAGTCGAGAATACTGCAGTGGGTTGCTATTTCCTTCTCCAGGGGATCTACCCCACCCATGGATTGAATCTGGGTTTCCTGCATTACGGCATTCTTTACTGCCTGAGCCACTAGGGTGGCCCCTAGTACCCAACAAGTAACATAATATCACAGCAAGTGGCAGCTATTATGATTCCTAGAGAATTTATTCGGAGAAGGCAATGGCACCCCACTCCAGTACTCTTGCCTGGAAAATCCCATGGACGGAGGGGCCTGGAAGGCTGCAGTCCACGGGGTCGCTAAGAGTCGGACATGACTGAGCGACTTCCCTTTCACTTTCACTTTCATGCATTGGAGAAGGAAATGGCAACCCACTCTAGTGTTCTTGCCTGGAGAATCCCAGGGACGGGGGAGCCTGGTGGGCTGCCGTCTATGCGGTCGCACAGAGTCGGACACGACTGAAGCGACTTAGCAGTAGCAGCAGCAGAGAATTTATTAGAAAAAAGGGTCTTTGACTAAAACAAAACAAAAACCAAAAATAACACTTCACAGAATCCTTTCTTTGTTTTTCTTGTAACATAATTTCAAACCAGAAAAGTAACAAGAATAAGAATAGTGCAAGGAATGCACATATACTCCTTACCCAGATTCATCCACTATTGTTTGTACATGCTCATTCTGTTTGCTCCCCACACCCATATATCTTTCTCCCTGTATCAACAGAGAGTAAGTTGCATATATTATGACCCTTTGACCTGAAATACTCAAGTATTTCATAAGAATATGAATATTTTCATACATAAACACAATATTTTCAAACATAAACTGCTTTGCAGTTGTCAATTTTAGCAAATTTAACACTGGTGCATGCTTTTATCTAATCTACCCTCCACATCTCAATTTTGTCTGTTGACCCAATTTTTTATGGCCTTTTCCACCTGTGAGTAACAAGGCTGAGACAGGATCATGTATTACATTTGGTCATCATTTCTGGGACATTCCCAGCCTTTCTTTGTCTTTTAAAACATGGACATTTCTAAAGAACATAGCTCCCTCCTTTCCTTAAGCAAGATGTTCCTCCTTTTGGATTTGCATGTGTTTCCTTGGAGATCACTAGAATCAAGACCAAGACATGGAGACCTAGAAGTAGTCATCACAACTGGGTGATTTTTGCTTTCAGAAGGCAAATCTAGGTGTTCATGGAGAGATATCCACATACCTCATGTACATGCCAAAATACATAAACATTCATATTTGCATGCATATCTACATATACACACATGCACACACATGTACACACATATATGCATATTTATTCTAGAAATTATGAATTTATACCAAAATCTCTAAATCCAAACTGTCCCAAAGGTTCTTTCTTACTCCCCCCAACCATTTCATATTTGCATGTCCTTTCTCCCTAATAATTTCAACATATTTTGCAATTTGTTCAATTCCTTATGACATCTAAAATTATTTCAGAAATGTTTTGCCCATACTTTACAAGAAACAAATCAACTGGAAAAGAATTTCAGATTTTCTTGCAATTCTCCCATTCCATCTCATCTAAGACTGAGGGTTTATGGTCAAACATCATGTTCATAAGTTATTTTGTTAAGTTCTCTTTCTTGTTTTCCTCTTTAATGTGTTACCTCTTTAATGGCATTCGTTTTAAACACATAAAACAGAGTTCCTTTCGTTTAGTTTTAGATTTCCTCATCACATCTACTTCTGCTTCACTGACTACACAAAAGCCTTTGACTATATGGATCACAGCTAACTATGGAAAATTCTTAAATAGATGGGAATACCAGGCCACCTTATCTGTCTCCTGAGAAATCTGTATGCAGGTCAAGAGCAACAGTTAGAACTGAACATAGGACAAAGGACTGGTTCAAAATTAGGAAAGAAGAATGACAGGGCTGTATATTGTAACCCTGCTTATTTAACTTATATGCAGAGTACATCATGTGAGATGTCAGGCTGGATGAATCACAAGCTGGAATCAAGATTGCCAGGAGAAATATCAACGACCTTGGATATGCAGATGGCACCACCCTTATGGCAGAGAGCTAAGAGGAACTAAAGACGAAAGTGAAAGAGAAGCGTGAAAAAGCTGGCTTAAAACTCAACAGTCAATAAGCTAAGATCACGTCATCCGGTCCCATCATTTCACGGCAAATAGAAGAGGAGAAAGTGGAAGCAGTGAGAGATTTTATTTTCTTGGGCTCCCCAGTCACTGTGACAGTGATTGCAGCCATGAAATTAAAAGACACTTGCTCCTTGGAAGAAAAACTATGAAAAACCTAGACAGCATATTAAAAAGCAGAGACGTCACTTTTCCAACTAAGGTCTACATAATCAAAGCTGTGGTTTTCCCAGTAGTCATGTATGGATGTGAGAGTTGGATCATAAAGAAGGCTGAGCACCAAAGAACTGATGCTTTTGAATTGTGGTGCTGGAGAAGACTCTTGAGAGACCCTTGGACTGCAAGTAGATCAAACCAATCAATCTTAAAGGAAGACAACCCTGAATATTCATTGGAAGGATGGTTGCTGAAGCTGAAGCACCAATATTTTGGCCACCTGATGGGAAGAGCCAACTCACTGGAAAAGACCCTGATGCTGGGAAAGATTGAGGGCAAGAGGAAAAGGGGGCAGAAGAGGATGAGATGGTCAGTTAGCATCACCGACTCAATGTACATGAATTTGAGAAAACCCTGGGAGTTAGCGAAGGACATCGGAGCCTGGCATGCTGCAGTCCATGGGGTCACAAAGAGTCAGATGAGACTTAGTGACTAAGCAGCAGCAACAACAACAAATAGCATCCTTACTGATTTAATACTTTGCAAATGCAGACCATGAAAAAGCTCCAAAAAGCTCCTAAAAATGACACAAGAAGTTGTACACAGAGAAAATCACTCCCATACTATTGATACCTCACCACTACCAACCCCTTGTAGGTAGCCAACATTACTGTTTTCTGGTTTATCCTTTTTGTATTCCCACTGGAAAAGACAAGGAAATGTAGGCATGCTTTCTTATTTCTGTTTATTTATTTATTTTTTTACCAAGAAGTAGCATATACATATTATCCTTTTCATTTTGCTTCTTTAGGAAAAAAAGTTATAATATCTTCTGGAAATCACTCCACATTGGTTCATATAAATCTTCATCATTTTTTTTTCAGAGTTGCATAGTATTCCAACATAGGTAGGTAGCATTGATTATTCTACTAGTGTGTCTATACTTGTACTTTTGGGTAGTTTCCAAATTGATGTTTTGAAAACTCAAAGAACACTGCAGCAAGCAACATGTTGTTTGAAATGTATATTCAGGATAAGTGCAACGTTGAAGTTCAGAGTGAAGCCATGTATGTATTATTTGTTTGATATTGCCAAATTCTGTATAGATTGTACAACTTGGCATTCTTGAGCTGGAAGGATTATAGCATCTATAGTAACGTGCAACATCTGTGGGTACCTCTAAGTTTGGTGCATATTATGGCATGTTTACTGGTCTTTCTGTCTCCTACGTAGCCCCACATCTTATCTTAATAATCAAACTTATCACAACTTTTCACCTCTTGATTTGAGGGAAAGCAGTGCTGGCTGCATTGAGAATCTTTATCACCACAGTTTTGCTTCTGATTGCACAGTGGAATTTCTGTCTTTTGAGTAAGTAGGGGTTTGATCTACTTAGAACCACCATGCTACCCCACCTTATGACTGGGTCCACATCCTGAAATCAGACAATGGAACAGAGCACCAAGAGCTAAGCTTGGGGGGGAAAAGTGTCAAGAGAGGAAATGTAGACTGCATGGTCAGAAACAAAGATTTGGAAGCAGCTATGGAGAGTTCTTTTCATACTGTTCATGGGGTTCTCAAGGCAAGAATACTGAAGTGGTTTGCCATTCCCTTCTCCAGTGGACCACATTCTGTCAGATCTCTCCACCATGACCCGCCTGTCTTGGGTGACCCCACGGGCATGGCTTAGTTTCATTGAGTTAGACAAGGCTGTGGTCCTAGTGTGATTAGATTGACTAGTTTTCTGTGAGTATGGTTTCAGTGTGTCTGCCCTCTAATGCCCTCTTGCAACACCTGTCATCTTACTTGGGTTTCTCTTACTTTGGGGGTGGGGTAAGAGAAGGTTTCTCTTACCTTGGGGGGTGGGGCTCCAGCAAAGCACAGCCGCTGCTCCTTACCTTGGATGAGGGGTATCTCCTCACCGCAGCCCTTCCTGACCTTCATCGTGGGATAGCTCCTCTAGGCCCTCCTGCGCCCACGTAGCCACGGCTCCTTGGGCGTGGGGTTGGTACTCCCGGCCACCGCCCCTGGCCTCCGACGCGGGGTAGCTCCTCTCGGCCGCCTCCCACCCCCTACCCCGACCTCGGACGTGGGGTAGCTCCTCTCAGTGGTTCCTGTGCCGTCACAGCCTGGCACTCCCGGCCGCTGCCCCTGACCTCGGACGTGGGGTAACTCCTCTTGGCCGCCGCCCTTGGCTTCTGCCCCTGACCTCCGACATGGGGTATCTCCTCTCGGCCGCGCTTAGTGCGGGGTCGCAGCCGCCTGTATTCTTTGCAGCCAAAGATGGAGACGCTCTATACAGTCAGCAAAAACAAGACCAGGAGCTGACTGTGGCTCAGATCATGAACTCCTTATTGCCAAATTCAGACTTAAATTGAAGAAAGTAGGGAAAACCACTAGACCATTCAGGTATGACCTAAATCAAATCCCTTATGATTATACAGTGGAAGTGAGAAATAGATTTAAGGGACTAGATCTGATAGATAGAGTGCCTGATGAACTATGGAAGGAGGTTCGTGACATTGTACAGGAGACAGGGATCAAGACCATCCCCATGGAAAAGAAATGCAGAAAAGCAAAATGGCTCTCTGGGGAGGCCTTACAAATAGCTGTGAAAAGAAGAGAAGCGAAAAGCAAAGGAGAAAAGGAAAGATATAAGCATCTGAATGCAGAGTTCCAAAGAATAGCAAGAAGAAATAAGAAAGCCTTCTTCAGCGATCAATGCAAAGAAATAGAGGAAAACAACAGAATGGGAAAGACTAGAGATCTCTTCAAGAAAATTAGAGATACCAAGGGAACATTTCATGCAAAGATGGGCTCGATAAAGGACAGAAATGGTATGGACCTAACAGAAGCAGAAGAGATTAAGAAGAGGTGGCAAGAATACACAGAAGAACTGTACAAAAAAGATCTTCATGACCCAGATAATCACGATGGTGTGATCACTCACCTAGAGCCAGACATCCTGGAATGTGAAGTCAAGTGGGCCTTAGAAAGCATCACTATGAACAAAGCTAGTGGAGGTGATGGAATTCCAGTTGAGCTATTTCAAATTTTGAAAGATGATGCTGTGAAAGTGCTGCACTCAATATGCCAGCAAATTTGGAAAACTCAGCAGTGGCCACAGGACTGGCAAAGGTCAGTTTTCATTCCAATCCCAAAGAAAGACAATGCCGAAGAATGCTCAAACTACTGCACAATTGCACTCATCTCACATGCTAGTAAAGTAATGCTCCAAATTCTCCAAGCCAGGCTTCAGCAATATGTGAACTGTGAACTTTCATATGTTCAAGCTGGTTTTAGAAAAGGCAGAGGAACCAGAGATCAAATTGCCAACATCTGCTGGATCATGGAAAAAGCAAGAGAGTTCCAGAAAAGCATCTATTTCTGCTTTCTTGACTATGCCAAAGCCTTTGACTGTGTGGATCACAATAAACTGTGGAAAATTCTGAAAGAGATGGGAATACCAAACCACCTGATCTGCCTCTTGAGAAACCTGTATGCAGGTCAGGAAGCAACAGTTAGAACTGGACATGGAACAACAGACTTGTTCCAAATAGGAAAAGGATTACGTCAAGGCTGTATATTGTCACCCTGCTTATTTAACTTCTATGCAGAGTACATCATGAGAAACGCTGGACTGGAAGAAGCACAAGCTGGAATCAAGATTGCTGGGAGGAATATCAATAACCTCAGATATGCAGATGATACCACCCTTATGGCAGAAAGTGAAGAGGAACTAAACAGCCTCTTGATGAAAGTGAAAGAGGAGAGTGAAAAAGTTGGCTTAAAGCTCAACATTCAGAAAACGAAGATCATGGCTTCTGGTCCCATCACTTCATGGGAAATAGATGGGGAAACAGTGGAAACAGTGTCAGACTTTATTTTGGGGGGCTCCAAAATCACTGCAGATGGTGACTGCAGCCATGAAATTACAAGATTCTTACTCCTTGGAAGGAAAGTTATGACCAACCTAGATAGCATATTCTAAAGCAGAGACATTACTTTGCCAACAAAGGTCTGTCTAGTCAAGGCTATGGTTTTTCCAGTGGTCATGTATGGATGTGAGAGTTGGACTGTGAAGAGGGCTGAGTGCCGAAGAATCGATGCTTTTGAAGTGTGGTGTTGGAGAAGACTCTTGAGAGTCCCTTGGACTGCAAGGAGATCCAACCAGTCCATTCTGAAGGAGATCAGCCCTGGGATTTCTTTGGAAGGAATGATGCTAAAGCTGAAACTCCAGTACTTTGGCCACCTCATGCGAAGAGCTGACTCATTGGAATAGACCCTGATGCTGGGAGAGATTGGGGGCAGGAGGAGAAGGGGATGACAGAGGATGAGATGGCTGGATGGCATCACTGACTTGATGGACGTGAGTCTGGGTGAACTCTGGGAGTTGTTGATGGACAGGGAGGCCTGGCATGCTGTGATTCATGGGGTCACAAAGAATCCGACACGACTGAGCGACTGAACTGACTGACTGAACTGATGGAGAGTTCTGACAAAACATGATCCACTGGAGGAGGGAATGGCAAACCACTCCAGTATAATTGCTGTGAGAAAACCATGGACTGCATAAAAAGGCAGAAAGATATGATACCAAAAGATGAGTGCTCCCAGGTTGGCAGGTGTCCAATGGGCTACTGGGGAAGAGTGGAGTACAACTACAAATAGCTTCAGAAAGAATGAAGTGCCTGGGCCAAAGCAGAAATGACACTTAATTGTGGATATGTCTGGTGATTATAGTAAAATCTGATGCTGTAAAGAACAGTATTGCATAGGAACCTGGAATGTTAGGTCCATGAATGAACGTAAATTGGACGTGGTCAAGCAGGAGATGGCAAGAAAAACATCTACATAATAGGAATCAGTGAACTAAAACAGATGGGAATGGGTGAATTTAATTCAGATGACCGTTATATCAACTATTGTGCCCAAGAATCCCATAGAAGAAATGGAGTAGCCAGCATCATAAACAACAGAGTCTGAAAGGCAGTACTTAGGTGCAACCTCAAAAATGACAGAATGATCTTTGTTCATTTTCAAGGCAAACCATTCAACATCAGAATGATCTAAGTCTCTGCCCCAACCTCTGATGCCAAAGAAGCTGAAGTTGATCAAGTTCTATGAAGACCTAGAAGATCTCCTAGAATTAACACCAAGAAAAGATGTCCTATTCATCATAGGGGATTGGAATTCAAAAGTAGGAAGTCAATTCTCAGAGGATGAGTCAGTAGGATGCCATCACCAATTCAATGGACATCAACTTGGGCAAACTCCAGAAGATGGTGAGGGACAGGGAAGCCTGATTTGTTGCAGTCTATTGGGTCTCAAAGAGTCAGTCATGACTCGACAGCTGAACAACAACAATAAAATCTGGGATCACTCAAGCCAGATAATTCAGGTGGCAAAAAAGATTGGGTCAGGAGAAGTGAGGCGTGAGCTTGATAATCATCTGGAATGTAATGTGATGCATGGGACAACTGTTCACTTCACAGGAGCAGGAGGACAAGCTAGTAACCAAGTCTATCAAGCACTTAGTATGTGTTTGGTACTGTGGTCAGTGTTTCAAATCTGTTGCCATTTTAGTTCATTCATGTTTGAGATGGGAGATGCCTCCAGCAGTGAACTTAGAATGTTTTCATTTTAGATATCTATTCATTTTTTTTTTTCAGCTTCATTCAGCTTAATCAATAACCACTGAGTGCTTCTGGTAAATTAGGAGTGATGTAGATTAAAGACAGCTTCTACCCAGCCTCTGCCTTCAAGGGTCTCTTGGCCACCACATTCTAAAGTGGGTGAGACTATTCAGACACAGGCAGTGCCAGTCCAATTTGGGCAAGGTGAGAATAGAGTAATGGTGGGTATCCTAGGAGTCCTGGGGAGCCCTCAGAGATTTCCAGAGGTGGGGGTGGTGGTGCCTGCCTGGGTCAAAAGTATGTGGGTGAAAAAGTATGAGGCAACAGAAGAAGAGCAGTGGGGTTTCAGGCAGAGAGAACACCTTCAAGTCTGCAGCGATGGCCCAGAATAATGAAACAATAGGACATGAGTGGGTGAAACTGTGGGCACTAGATACCGAATGGGGGAGGAGGGCATGGAGTGATGGGCTGCACTGGGGGTCCCTTACCACCTCATGTGGACAGGGGAGGTATGCACAGTTCTTTTTGTCCTTAACTCTGATACCTCAGTCAGTAAAGAATCTGCTTGGAGTGCAGGAGACCTGGATTTGATCCTTGGGTTGGGAAGATCCCCTGGAGAAGAAAATGGCAAACCACTCCAGTATTCTTGCTTGGAAAATCCCATGGACAGAGGACCCTAGAAGGCTACAGTCCATGGGATCGCAGGAATCAGATGTTACTTAGCAACTAAACCACCATGACTGCCTGCACACCCTTTCTAGTTGTTCAGAATCAGGAATAGTAATAGTAGTAATAATAATACTAATAATAGTAAATCATCCTTTATTTGGAAGGTTATTGGGCAAATGAGACCTAGAAATTGTCATCTGGGAAAATTCAGTGGCTGCGTCATCTTTGGCCAGAGGGCCAGGGTGAGTGTTTGCCTGAGTTGAAGCTCAGTTGGATTGATTGTGTTCATGGTCTGCTTTTAGAAATTGTCCCATGGAGACTAGAGGATCAAAACAAGCATGAATTCTCCACTTCAATAAGTGTGTGACATCTTCTACAGTGGGGCACAATAAAAGTTGCCCTTGTTCCAGAAATATCAGAGTGATGGATGTGCTGACAAAAAAAATGCACCTCAGAAATTTTGTAAGTGATTGGTTGGCCTGACCAAGAGCTATTAATATACTACTTAATTATGTTCATTTTATGTTGTTATTTAATATTGTTCCTAATAATTTTTGGGACAAAATCTCTCCTCTACCCAATTACAGTGCTCTTTCCAGGTCTAAAAGCAAAAGAGTAGCTTCCAAGTAGCTGAAGGTATAGGATCTGAGTTATCAACAAGCTGATTTTCACTGGAGTACCAGCTTGTGGTGTTTCCCAGAACAAGAATCTAACCTGGGTCGCTCATTAACTGCCACAGCTTCCCTTTTTAAAAAATTAATTTATTTTTAATTGAAGGACAATTGGTTTACAATATTGTGTTGGTTTCTGCCTTACCTCAACATGAATCAGTTCTAGCAGTTTTGAAATGTTAAATTAGTCCATTTTCCTAGTAAGGAGATGAACCAGGCAAACACAAGCCCCCTTCAGCTGGGAGCTGAGAATTCTAATCAACTCTACCAATTATAACAAAAGAATAACAGGGAACTAGAAGTTAGCATGCATATGAAGGTTTGTTGGTTTTTATAATGTAATATCAAGTCTGTGTTGAACTCAATTAACTTTAATAATAGATCTGTTGATTCTGGTATATTCCCTAACTAGATGATCACATTGTAAAAGAATGACAAAAATGTGATTTCCTTTCCTATAGCATTGGCTAGAACCAAGGTTCAGTGTGAACCATATGATTGACAGTGGTTGCTTTCATTTTTACATGAAATACAAAGTTGACTGCTGGATTTTGAGAGATAAACATTTCAAGTTAAGAAAGTTTTCTTTTAAATCTGGATAGCTGTCTTTGTAAGAAAAGACACTGGAATGAAGGTTGAACTTTATCAAATATTTTTATCAGAATTTATTGAAATAATTTTTATGTCTTACTCCAGTGATCCCCAACCTTTTTGGCACCAGGGACCAGTTTCATGGAAGACGATTTTTCCATGGATGGAGTGAAGGAAATGGTTTCTGGATGATTCAGGCACACTACACTTATTACACTGCCGCTGATCTGATATGTATGTATGGGCCTTCATTCTGCATCATTTGGGCCCTACCTGAGGTTTCATGTCTTTTTAAAATTCAAAGAAGTTTCTCCTTTTATTGACTTGTGTGTATTTCTCCTCAAAGGTTTCTACTTTGGGAATTACTATTAGACAGTTATTTGAACTTGTGTAGGTGAGGGAGATTAAGATCTACAACTTTCCAGTTGCAAATAAATGAGTTATAGGTATGACATGTACAATGTGGGGCATATAGTCAATAATTATGTACTATCATTGGATGGTGACAGATGCTTACTAGACTTGTTTATCATTTTGAAATGTATAGAAATATAAAATCACTGTGCTGTATAACAGGAACTAACATATTGTTGTAAGTCAATTACACTTAAAAAAAGAATATATGTATCTTACCTCCCTCTCTTTTAGCTTTCTACTTTATTGTCTTTTTGTGGTATTCTCTTGAATTGTCAGTTCAACCTTCCAGCTCACTTTTCTGCTTTTACAAAAATTATATTTATTGTGAAAAGCTTTCAACATATAAAAGATAGACACAAAATAATAAGTAATTATGTGCATAGAATTTTGCTTAAGGAATAAAATAACACCAAAATATTTGAAGTCCCTTGTGTTCGCCTCCCTATCAGAACCTTTCTCTTTAACCAGAGGGAATCATAATTTCGAATTTGGTATTTTATCATTTCCAATCATGTCTCTATATTTACCACAGGTATGGCATTGCTTCACTTTCTAAATACTGTACAAACAATACTATACTGTGTACATCTTTTGTAGCCTTGCTTTTCAAAAAACAGTGTTATGTTTATACTTACTCATGTTAATAGACATAGTTCTAGTTTATTCCTTCAAATTATTGTTTACAATATCTGAACAGACCTCAGTTTATTTACCCGTTTTCCTCTTGATGTGCATTGAAGTTTTCTTCAAATAGACACTTGCAATGAAAAGTAGCCTTACTGTGAACATCTTTGTCCATGTCTTTTTCTTACTGAACTGTAGATTACCTTACTTATCTCAGAGGGTAATATTCTGAGGGTCCAAACATGATCATCTCATTTTCTAATAGATTGATTTTGTTCTCCTCAAATGGTTTCTTCACGTAGAGAAGAAACCTATGCATTTCTTCAGATAAAGAAATTTCCTATGCAAAGTCATGAAATATTCTTTATTTTTTTTTAATTTTTATTATTTTTTTATTTTTATTATTTTTTTAAATTAATTTTATTTTATTTTTAAACCTTACATAATTGTATTAGTTTTGCCAAATATCAAAATGAATCCACCACAGGTATACATGTGTTCCCCATTCTTTATTGATTTACTCTGGTTTCAAGTTTGTTTTTTCACATTTAAGTCTTTCCGCTGCCTACAATTCCTTATTACTTATAGACTATGTAATTATAAGTAATTTGAGAGATCTAGTTTTATTTTTATTTACATCAGTTCAGTTCAGTTCAGTCGCTCAGTTGTGTCCGACTCTTTGAGACCCCATGAATTGCAGCACATCAGGCCTCCCTGTCCATCACCAACTCCCAGACTTCACCCAAACTCACGTCCATCGAGTCAGTGATGCCATCCAGCCATCTCATCCTCTGTCGTCCCCTTCTCCTCTTGCCCCCAATCCCTCCCAGCATCAGAGTCTTTTCCAATGAGTCAACTCTTCGCATGAGGTGGCCAAAGTATTGGATTTCAGCTTCAGCATCAGTCCTTCCAAAGAAATCCCAGGACTGATCTCCTTTAGGATGGACTGGTTGGATTTCCTTGCAGTCCAAGGGACTCTCAAGAGTCTTCTCCAACGCCACAGTTCAAAAGCATCAATTCTTCGGCACTCAGCCCTCTTCACAGTCCAACTCTCACATCCATACATGACCACAGGAAAAACCATAGCCTTAACTAGATGGACCTTTGTTGGCAAAATAATGTCTCTGCTTTTGAATATGCTATCTAGTTTGGTCATAACTTTCCTTCCAAGGAGTAAAAATCTTGTAATTTCATGGCTGCAGTCACCATCTGCAGTGATTTTGGAACCCCAAAAAATAAAGTCTGACATTGTTTCCACTGTTTCGCCATCTATTTGCCATGAAGTGATGGGACCAGATGCCATGATCTTCGTTTTCTGAATGTTGAGCTTTAAGCCAACTTTTTCACTCTCCTCTTTCGCTTTCATCAAGAGGCTTTTTAATTCTTCTTAACATTCTGCCATAAGGGTGGTGTCATCTGCATATCTGAGGTTATTGATATTCCTCCCAGCAATCTTGATTCCAGCTTGTGCTTCTTCCAGCCCAGCATTTCTCATGATGTACTCTGCATATAAGTTAAATAAGCAGGGTGCAATATACAACCTTGATGTACTCCTTTTCATATGGAACCAGTCTGTTGTTCCATGTCCAGTTCTAACTGTTGCTTCCTGACATATATATAGGTTTCTCAGGAGGCAGGTCAGGTGGTCTGGTATTCCCATCTCTTTCAGAATTTTCCAGAGTTTATTGTGATCCACACAATCAAAGGCTTTGACATAGTCAATAAAGCAGAAATAGATGTTTTTTCTGGAACTCTCTTGCTTTTTCCATGATCCAGCAGATGTTGGCAATTTGATCTCTAGTTCCTCTGCCTGTTCTAAAACCAGCTTGAACATCTGGAAGTTCACGGTTCATGTATTGCTGAAGCCTGGCTTGGAGAATTTTGAGCATTACTTTACTAGCGTATGAGATGAGTACAATTGTGCTGTAGTTAGAGCATTCTTTGGCATTGCCTTAAGGGTACTCAAATATTCCAAAACATTTGAATAATTACGTAAGTAAGAGCAAGACAGGATGAAAAATAGCTAATAGCTAGTTACTCATTATGACCATGAGTAATTTAAACTTGATGGGAATCTTCCAGACTTTGGAAAATCTTGACCTTTTAGAATTTAATTTGTCATAGAGGGATAATGTGAACCTGTGAGATGCTCCTATAGTCTTGACCCAGAATACGATGACTAGAGACTCAGGGCATCACTGTTGGACAGAAGCACAGGTAATTAGTCCTTCAATCAAGTGTCCTGGAGGACAGTGGACAATGAATCTTCTTGACCGTTTGTTGTTTGACAAACTTTCATCATATGTCTCAGTAACCTGTGCCTGGGAGCAGCTTATATATTACATTATTTAAGTTGTTAAAGTCACAAGCTTCATATTCTGCAGGCTTTTTATTATGCAGGGTGTCATTAGAATGTTGTATGCCACTGCTTTGTAACAGCTCTCTGATAGAAAGTAGAGGAAGCCCACCTCTCAAAGCCTGAAACAGTAAAAGCAAGGATTTAATTGACTGTCATCACTGTCAATCATCTCAAGCAGAGGAGGTGAGGCAGTGCCTACATTGACCCTGTGGTGCTGTGTGGATTAATTTCTTTTTGTCTGCTTTGTCATCTGGAGCCTGAGAAATTATTATGGGTAAAGCATGATGTTTATCTTATGAAACACCCCAGATAGAGAAATGAAGGGATTTTGTCAATAAACCCATCTTTACCTGTTGGGTCTAGGTTTTGAAGTTCAGAACCTTTTAAAAAATAATTTATTCATTCTCTTTGGACCTGGTAAGAGAAGGAATATGCCCTGATTATTCATCAAAAATTCTCCTTAAATGACACACTATCTATATCATAGCTGTGTGAATTTTCTCCAGCTGTCTCCTCCACCTGGCAACATATCCATTTTCTTTTAGCAACTAAGGGGCTTCCCTGGTGGCTCAGATGGTAAAGAATCTGCCTGCAGTACAGGAGACCCAGGTTCCATCCCTGGTCAGGAAGATCTCCCTGAGAAGGGAATGGCAACCCTCTCCATATTCTTGCCTGGAGAATGCCATGGACTGAGGAGCCTGGTGGACTACAGTCCATGGGGTCCCAAAGAGTCAGACACAACTAAATGACTTTCACTTAGCAAATAAACTCCTCTTCACCCAACTGAGCTAAGAGTGCTTCTTGGCCAGTGTCTCCACCATGGTGCCCAGCCCTTTCTGATCCTCCATGAGCTCTTGGAGGACCTGGACTTGTCCTCCTTATATGTATATCCTCTCTTCTTTGTACTCACACACACACACACATATACACACACACACACACACACACAATGGATCTGTTATGTTTGGCATCCAAGTACATTTTATTTATTTGAAAGGGGGCCCAGTTTCCTAGGGTAGTATAGGTCAGCTTTTCATCTTTTATTTTTTAAATTGAAGTGTATTTTATTTACAATGTTGTGTTAGTTTAAGGTGTACAGCAAAGTGATTCAGTTATACATATATATATATATATATATTTACTTTCATTGACTATGTTAAAGCTTTTGATTGCGTGGTTCATAACAAACTGTGGAAAATTCTTAAAAAGGTGGAAATCCCAGACCACCTTACTTGTTTCCTGAGATACTTGTATGAAGATCAAGAAGTAACAATTAGAACTGGACATGGAACAACTGACTGGTTCCAAATTGGGAAAGGAGTGCATCATGGCTATGTATTGTCATCCTGCTTATATAGCTTTTATGTGGAGTACATTATGTGAAATGCCAGGCTGGATAAATCACAGCCAGAATCAAGATTGCTGGGAGAAATATCAATAACCTCAGATACGCAGATGTTACCATTCTAAAGGCAGAAGATGAAAAGTAACTAAGCAGCCTCTGGATGAGGATAAAAGAGGAGAGTGACAAAGCTGGCTTGAAACTCAGTGTTCAAAAAATGAAGATCAAGACATCCAGTCCCATCACTTCATGGCAAATAGATGGGGACAAAGTGAAAGCAATGACAGATTTTATTTTCTTGGGCTCCAAAATCACTGCAATGGTAACTGCAGCCACAAAATTAAAAGATGCTTGCTCCTTGGAAGCTATAACAAACCTAGACAGTGTATTAAAAAGCAAAGACATGACTTTGCCAACAAGAGTCTATATAGTCCAAGCTATGGTTTTTTCCTATAGCCGTGTACAGAGGTGAGAGTAAAAAAGGCTGAGAATTTGATGCTTTTGAATTGTGGTGCTGGAGGACTCTTGAGAGTCCCTTGGACTGCAAAGAGATCAAACCAGTCAATCTAAAGGAAATCAACCATGAGTATTCAAAGGAAGGACTGATGCTGAAGCTGAAGCTCCAATACTTTGGCTACCAGATGTGAAGATCTGATTCATTGGAAAAATCTCTAATGCTGGAAAAGACTGAAGGTAGGAGAAGAAAGGGGCAACTGAGGATGAGATGGTTGGATAGCATCACCAACTCAATGGACACGAGTTTGACCAAACTCAGGAATATAGTGAAGGGCAGGGAAGCCTGGTGCACTGCAGTCCCTGGGATTGCAAAGAGTCAGATACAACTTAGTGATGGAAAAACAAAAATATATTTGTATATTCTTTCTGTCTAGCTATTTCTCTTGAACTGAATTGAAATTAAAATATTATTTTTTTTGAAATTAAAATATTATTAACTGATATCCACAGAAGAGATAAAAATGTTTAAAAGCTTTGGGATCAGAAAGAACTGGGTTCAAATGTTATTTTGACCATTTATTGCTCAGATGCTGCTGGAAAAATTAGTATCTGAGTCTTAGCTTGTTGTTTGATAAAATTAGAATCATAAGAGTTCTGTTAGATAACACCTACCTAGTAACTGTCACCAAGGAGGACTTATTTTTTGATCTACTCTCCTTTTCTGTTTTCAAAGAAGAGTTGCTTTTAGATTATTTTCATTTTAAAAGAGGCCTATTGGTGACTGTCCCTTGCATAAGCAAAGGAACAAATCATTGGTATTTCTCTCTTCTTGCTTATTTGCTATTTCCTTTGTGGGAAACAATACATAAGTGAAGTTTTGGCATCAGACTCTGGGAACCAGAAGCATCCGAGTCACTTGGGAGCTGGTGTGAAATGCAGAATTCTAAAATGTATTGGGTGAGGAATGTGCATTTCAGGAAAAGCCTTCGAAGGTTCAAGTGCCTGTTCAATTGTGAGGAGAACTGAACCAGAGTGGATGCTGACCCCTGCTTTGAGGAGTAGTAGGAAGTTAACAGTAGCCTTTGTGCTATTGGTAGGGGGATTTCTAAGGTAAGAGTGACCAGTTGGGTGGAACTTCTTTGTGATTAAAGGAGGGCTGGGTTTTAATGGCTGTGATTGCCTGCATCTCCTGGTTGTATTTTATTTCATGGGTGTGCCAGCCTGGAGCTCTGGAACCTGCGTAACAGTTTCCTCCCCCAGAGGAACCAGCTCCTGTGTCCATCCTGACATGGAAACAGCAGCTGGTGGTTTGATTTCATTTATCTGTTGATGATTGCTCCCTGTGGTCATGTCAGGAGACTGTAGTCTTGTGCCTCCCCAGGGATTCAGCAGACTGAAACAAAACTTTTTTTTTTCTCTTTTGTTGTCTTATTTAAAAAAAAATAAAACTCTCTAAAAGAAGCAAGACTTTAATATTATATATATATATATATCTATATATATATCTATATCTCTCTCTATATATATATATCAGAGAAGGCAATGGCACCCCACTCCAGTACTCTTGCCTGGAAAATCCCATGGACGGAGGAGCCTGGTAGGCTGCAGTCCATGGGGTCGAGAAGAGTCCGACATGACTGAGCGACTTCACTTTCACCTTTCACTTTCCTGCATTGGAGAAGGAAATGGCAACCCACTCCAGTGTTCTTGCCTGGAGAATCCCAGGGATGGGAGAGCCAGGTGGGCTGCCATCTATGGAGTTGCACAGAGTTGGAAATGACTGAAGCGACTTAGCAGCAGCAGCAGCAGCATATATATATATATATATTTGAAGTGTTCCATGTCTCATAGAAAACATATTATTACCCTCTGAAAGGATGACCTTCACTGACATTTCATTTCAAGGGTATTGGCCTGGTTGACTATCTTTAAGTCTCCACACATTTATTTGAAACTTGCAGATGTTTTTGTACCAATTAAATGTCTATACACTGAAGATGACCATTCATGAGCAATTCCAGAGTTTCATTGGTGACAGGTAGATTTAGATTTTCATGACCATTTAAGTGGATACTTTTTGTCCTATCTTGTGTGACAACCAAACAAATTTCACTTCTGAGTGTGGGATGACACCTTAAGAAGTGTTTTTCAGGAGGAAAGATGGCTTTACTATTTTCTAGCTTCTTTTTATGTGTTGGTTCAACAAACATTTTAAACATATTTACAACAGAACATGTCCTTAGAGTAAAGAGACATGAGAAGTGCACAGAGTTTCTGCTTTCAATAGGTCAAGAATTTGGTAGGCAGACAAGCAGTGTTTGACTAATTGCAAATAAAATGTGATGTAATTGCTTGACTCTAAATTAAATAAGACAAAGATATGTATAGAGTACAATTTTTGTCCCAGAGAGAACAAAGGGAATGTTTAGGTGAGGACTTGAAGTCCCAGTACAGGTACCACTGGGGGGAGTGCACCTACTCAGGCCTGGAGATATGAAACAGTACTGTATATTTGGAGAACTGAAAGTATCTGAATCTGTTTATAGTAGTGGCTCTTAACAACTCATCAAATTTTTTCATTGTGACAAGTCGTGAAAAATATATTTTGTATAGTGATGCAGTACCCAACACGTGTACACACAAATTTAACAGGAACAAAAGACAAACACTTCACAAAATACTATTTGATAATATTTTATAAATAATATTTGCTGCTACTGCTAAGTCACTTCAGTCGGTCGGACTCTGTGCGACCCCATAGACAGCAGCCCACCAGGCTCCTCTGTCCCTGGGATTCTCCAGGCAAGAATACTGGAGTGGGTTGCCATTTCCTTCTCCAATGCATGCATGCATGCTAAGTCGCTTCAGTCGTGTCCGACTCTGTGCGACCCTATGGACAGCAGCCCTCCAGGCTCCTTTGTCCAAAGGATTCTTCAGGCATTTAACAATAATTTAAATAATGTTTATCCTTGCTAAATACAATATGCTTTGATATTTTCTTTCCTCATCTCTGTGGTTCTGTTTCATTTAAAAATGCTGGTCATGACTTATTAAACTGATGACAATTTATTAGTGGGTCATTACCTACAGTTTGAAAAACAATGGTATGGTCTGTAAGTACTCAGGTGGCGGAAACCAGACTGGAGAGTCATCAAGAATCAGGTCACACTAGTGGAAAACATAGGCAGAGAAATCTTTGATAAAAATTGTAGCAATGTTTTTTGGCTCTGTTTCTTACAATAATGGAAATGAAAGCAAAAATAAACAAATGGGACTTAACTAAACTTTAAAGCTTTTGCACAGCAAAAGAAACCACAAACAAAGCAAAAAGACAACCTGCAGAATGGGAGCAAATATTTGCAAACAATATGACTGACAGGGGATTAATTTCCAAAATATAAAAACAGATCATACAACTCAGTAACAACAACAACAACAACAACAACAAAAACTCCCCTAAAAACTCACTAAAATATAGGGACAAGACTAAAATAGACTTTTCTCCAAAGACGATGTAATGATGGCCAAGAGGCACATGAAAATATGCTTCACATCACTAATTATTACTAAAATGGAAATAAAAATTAAAATTACATACTATCTCACACCAGTCAGAATGGCTATCATTTAAAAGTCTACAAATAATAAATGCTGGCAAGGGTGTGGAGAAAAGGGAACCTTCTTACACTACTGGTGGAAGTGTTAATTGGTGCAGCCACTATGGAGAACAGTATGGAGATTCCTTAAAAAACTAAAATTAGAGTTACTATATGATCCAACAATTCCACTCTTGGGCATATATCCAGAAAATACAAAATCTCTAATTCAAAAAGATACATGTGCAACAATGTTCATAGTCACACTATGCACAATAGCTGAGATATGTAAGCAACCTAAATGTCCATCAACAGATTAATTAATAAATAAGTTGAATATATATATATATGCATGAATTAGTATATATATACACATGCTTAGAAACACAATGGAATATTCAGTTCAGTTCAGTTCAGTTCAGTCACTCAGTTGTGTCGAACTCTATGCGACCCATGAATCACAGCACACCAGGCCTCCCTGTCCATCACCAACTCCCGGAGTTCACCCAGACTCATGTCCATCAAGTCAGTGATGCCATTCAGCCATCTCGTCCTCTGTCGTCCCCTTCTCCTCCTGCCCCCAATCCCTCCCAGCATCAGAGTCTTTTCCAATGAGTCAACTCTTTGCATGAGGTGGCCAAAGTGCTGGAGTTTCAGCTTTAGCATCATTCCTTCCAAAGAAATCCCAGGGCTGATCTCCTTCAGAATGGACTGGCTGGATCTCCTTGCAGTCCAAGGGACTCTCAAGAGTCTTCTCCAACCCCACAGTTCAAAAGCGTCAATTCTTTGGCGCTCAGCTTTCTTCACAGTCCAACTCTCACATCCATTCATGACCACTGGAAAAACCATAGCCTTGACTAGAAAGACCTTTGTTGGCAAAGTAATGTCTCTGTTTTTCAATATGCTATCTAGGTTGGTCATAACTTTCCTTACAAGGAGTAAGCGTCTTTTAATTTCATGGCTGCAATCACCATCTGCAGTGATTTTGGAGCCCAAAAAACACAAAGTCTGACACTATTTCCACTGTTTCCCCATCTATTTCCCATGAAGTGATGGGACCGGATGCCATAATTTTCGTTTTCTGAATGTTGAGTTTTAAGCCAATTTTCACTCTCCTCTTTCACCTTCATCAAGAGGCTTTTCAGTTCCTCTTCACTTTCTGCCATAAGGGTGGTGTCATCTGCATATCTGAGGTTATTGATATTTCTCCTGGCAATCTTGATTCCAGCTTGTGTTTCTTCCAGTCCAGCGTTTCTCATGACGTAATATGCAAATAAGTTAAATAAGCAATGGAATATTACTCAGCCATAAATAAATAAATAAAATGGAATATTCAGTTCAGTTCAGTTCAGTCGCTCAGTCGTGTCCAACTCTTTGCGACCCTGTGAATCACAGCACGCCAGGCCTCCCTGTCCATTACCAACTCCCAGAGTTCACTGAGACTCACCTCCATTGAGTCAGTGATGCCATCCAGCCATCTCATCCTCTGTCGTCCCCTTCTCCTCCTGCCCCCAATCCCTCCCAACATCAGAGTCTTTTCCAATGAGTCAACTCTTCACATGAGGTGGCCAAAGTACTGGAGTTTCAGCTTTAGCATCATTCCTTCCAAAGAAATCCCAGGGCTGATCTCCTTCAGAATGGACTGGTTGGATCTCCTTGCAGTCCAAGGGACTCTCAAGAGTCTTCTCCAACACCACAGTTCAAAAGCGTCAATTCTTTGGCGCTCAGCCTTCTTCACAGTCCAACTCTCACATCCATACATGACCACAGGAAAAACCATAGCCTTGACTAGACAGACCTTTGTTGGCAAAGTAATGTCTCTGCTTTTGAATATGCTATCTATCTAGGTTGGACATAACTTTCCTTCCAAGGAGTAAGCGTCTTTTAATTTCATGGCTGCAGTCACCATCTGCAGTGATTTTGGAGCCCAGAAAAATAAAGTCTGACACTGTTTCCACTGTTTCCCCATCTATTTGCCATGAAGTGATGGGACCAGATGCCATGATCTTAGTTTTCTGAATGTTGAGCTTTAAGCCAACTTTTTCACTCTCCTCTTTCACCTTCATCAAGAGGCTTTTCAGTTCCTCTTCACTTTCTGCCATAAGGGTGGTGTCATCTGCATATCTGAGGTTATTGATATTTCTCCTGGCAATCTTGATTCCAGCTTGTGTTTCTTCCAGTCCAGCGTTTCTCATGACGTAATTTGCAAATAAGTTAACTAAGCAGGGTGACAGTATAGAGCCTTGACGTACTCCTTTTCCTATTTGGAACCAGTCTGTTGTTCCATGTCCAGTTCTAACTGTTGCTTCCTGACAGCCATAAAAAGAAAGAAAATTTTGTCATTTTCAGCAACATGGAAGGTCCTAGAGATTATCATACCAAGTGAAGTAAACTAGACAGAGAAAGACAAATATGACACACTTACATGTAGAATTTTGAAAAAAAGGATACAAATGAACTTATATGCAAAAGAGAAATAGCAACACAGACATAGTAAACAAACTTCTAGTTACAAAGGGGGAAGAGGTTCGGGGAGGGATAAATTGGGAGTTTTGGATTAACAGATACACACTGCTAAGCGCTAAGTCACTTCAGTCATGTCCGACTGTGCAACCCCATAGACGGCAGTCCACCAGGCTCCCTTTCCCTGGGATTCTCCAGGCAAGAACACTGGAGTGGGTTGCCATTTCCTTCTCCAATGCATGAAAGTGAAAAGTGAAAGTGAAGTCGCTCAGTCGTGTCCGACTCTTGGCGACCCCATGGATTGCAGTTTACCAGGCTCCTCCGTCCATGGATTTTCCAGGCACGAGTACTGGAGTGGGGTGCCATTGCCTTCTCCGAGACACACACTGCTATTTATAAAATAAATAACAACTATATAGAACAGGGTGCTGTACTCAATATTTTATAATGACATAAGGGAAACGCATCTGAAAAGTATGTATACATGTACACACACACACATATATAAAACTGAACCATGTATAGATGTTATAAAACAAATCTTTGCTGTATACCTGAAGCTAACATAACATTGCCAATCAACTACACTTCAATTAGAAAAATGATTCCTAGATTTTGACTTGAGCGACTGGGTGGATGGTAGAATCACTTGTTGAGATGTAGTGGGCTCGTGTATGTTATTGTGCAGGACAAGGGTGCTTATCAAGAATTTTGTTTTGCTTGAGGTAAACTTGAGATGACTGTTGATTTCCAAAAGAAGATGTCAAGTAGATAGTTGAATACATTAGTAAAGAGTTCAGTGAAGATGTCTGGAACTAGATCCATAAATGTGAGTGTCTTTGACATGTCGGTGGTATTTAAAATTGTGGGATAGTTAGGAATCAGACAGGGAGAGGAGGCAAATAGAGAAAAATAGCAAATTAGTTGTCAGTGAAATGGGCTCCAAAATTAAGAGATATAGCTAAGGAAGGGAAGACAAAAATTACTGGAAGCTGGTGGTTAATGTGGTGGAAGGAAGCCTGGGTGTTTGTCCTTAAAATACCAGCAGGAATAATAATTTTCTAGAGAAGGAAGCTTTTGATTATGTCAAATGCTGACAAAATGTCAAGTGGCAGGGAAGAAGTCATTGCATTTGGAAGGAGAATTGGAGTGGTGTTGGAAAGAGGAATTTTTGTCGAGTGGTGGCTTTGGAAGCAGTAATAGAAGGGCTGGAATGATGATCATGAGGATGTGGAGGTTGGGACAAGAGGTGTGCCAGAGCCCAGGAGGCAGTGAGAATGCCTTTTTGTCTACTCCAAGTGCAATGGATGCTATTGAAAGGTTTTCAAAGAGTTTTGAAATATCTTGTGGATATTGTATGGAGAGGCGACATAAGGTGGGTGTGTGTGGCTAGAGAGAGTGAGAAATTGTAAGGCTTTGCAGTGGTCCATGTGAAAAAGGATGGCAGCTTATTTTAAGCATTTGGCTTTGTGAAGGAATTATGTCACAAAAACCCTTCACAGAACAAAGAAGCGAGTTCAACAAGAGCAGTAAAAGTGTTTTATCTTTGGAAATGAGCATGTTGTTGCATTTGACAATATTTCATGTTAATTTATTCTGTTGACTAATTGTTCTTTGGAGAAATTGAACTCATTTGCCATTAGATTTGACATGTTAAATTAATCAGATCTCTTAAAAGGCTTCCAAATTCTGAGAGCATAAGACAGTTCAAAATTGCATCCACATTTATCAACACTGTTTTTGACATGATATGCAAAGAAAAATAGCCTCATTCATTCTTGTCTGTACACTGGCATGGGGGCATTTCCTGGGTTACAAATTTTTTCCCCTTCTTCAAGATGAACTGACTGCCTTAAACTCGACTCTATTATTAATCCATATTGATTAATATAAATCTTAAAAATATAGTTTTTTAAAATCATAACATATCATAGATCACGTGAAATTCCTTTCATTTCTCATCACTTCATTTCTGGTTTTGATATTGCTTTTAAAAAGTTTATTTTTCTCCTTTATAATGAGACAGTGTCTATAACACATTTCCTATTACATTGCCATTTTCGTTTAATGGAACTCAACTTGAAGCATCCATTTTTCACTTGGAGCAAAATGAAATTCTTTCTCTGAGCTGTTGCATTAACAGTCAATATGGTGTTGGTTCTAGCTCTTCAAAACCATGAGTGATGTATACTTAATGGATCTTCTTTTCACATCTCACACATTTTTCTACATTTCTCACTGATCCTAAGTATTCTTTCCAAAAATCTAACCTTTATCACTCTCTACTAAACTCTTCGCTTACATTTTAATGCCTCACTTAGATGTAGTTTATCATTGTCTGTACTTAAACATGTGGTTTTTTGTTTAAACATGTGGTTTTACTTTTAGGTAGATGTGATTACCTAAAAGTAACTTTTGTGAAATTTACAAAATTTCAGATAGACTCAACTTTTAAGGGGAGCTTTTCAGTCTTGAACAAAGATCGAACTTCAGTTCAGTTCAGTTGCTCAGTCGTGTCCGACTCTTTGTGACCCCATGGACTGCGGCATGCCAGGCCTCCCTGTCCATTGCCAAGTCTTGGAGTTTGTTCAAACTCATGTCCATTGAGTCGGTGACGCCATCCAACCATCTCATCCTCTGTCATCCCCTTCTCCTCCAGCCTTCAATCTTTCCCAGCATCAGGGCCTTTTCCAATGCATCAGGTGGCCAAAGTATTGGAGCTTCAGCTTCAGCATCAGTCCTTCCAATGAATATTTAGGACTGATTTCCTTTAGGATGGATTGGTTGGATCTCTTTGTAGTCCAAGGGACTCTCAAAAGTCTTCCCCAACACCACAGTTCAAAAGCATCAATTTTTCGGTGCTCAGCTTTTACACAGTCCAACTCTCACATCCATACATGACTGGAAAAACCATAGCTTTGACTAGGCATACCTTTGTTGGCAAAGTAATGTCTCTGCTTTTTAATATTCTGTCTAGATTGCTCACAACTTTCCTTCCAAAGAGTAAGCGTCTTTTAATTTTATGGCTGCAGTTACCATCTGCAGTGATTTTGAAGTCCCCCAAAATCAAGTCTGTCACTATTTCCATTGTTTCCCCATCTATTTGCCATGAAGTGATGGGACCAGATGCCATGATCTTAGTTTTCTGAATGTTGATGAATGCAATTTGTAAAGTTTCAACTTGAATGAATGCTCTGTTTGGTCTCAAGAATGTTTTAAAAATTATTTTTAATTTGTATTTAAACATTTTTATTTTAAAACTAATTTTTTTTAGAAAGGTGTAATAGCAGAAGAATAAAAGTGAGGACAAAAGACTTTGGAGTTTTCTCCATAGCATGTATGCAGAGCTGATTATGTCATGAGTAAGATTTTATTACAATTAATTTTTCTAGATGAAAAACCTCAATAAATGCATCAAGTTTTCCTTGAATTTCTCTAATTTTCTTGAGGTCTTCAGCCATTCAAACTTGTTTAACAATAAACAATTTTGCTTTCTTCTCGCTGTCTTCATCAAGATTTTCTAATACATCTTTAACATTTTTCTCTAATTATCTGACTTCAGTGTTTGTAGGTTGTTGCATTAGAGTATTTGCTGTGACAGCAAGAAGGCATAGTATTTGCCAACATCTTTACATCCCTACTCAGAATCTACAAAATCCTATTGCTAGTAATAAAAGTCTCTTCAATTTTGCAAAACTTTAAGATAGATTAAACTTTTAAGTGCAACTTTTCAGTCTTGAACAAAGATGTAACTACATTTCTGTGAAATATATAAAGTCTCAACATAAATGAATGCTCAGTTGGTCTCCAGAATGTTGAGAAGATGTTTCACCTTGAGGGGAATCGCATTTGTGCTCTAGTTCTCTCTCTGCCTATCTCTCTCTGGACATTTCTAAAGACACTTGATCTGCCTTTCTCTGTCCTGTCTCACTTGCATCTTGTCACTGTTCCCCTCAGTTCAGTTCGGTTCAGTTGCTTAGTCACGTCCGACTCTGCAACGCCATGGACTGCAACAGGCCAGGCTTCCCTGTCAGTCACTAACTCCCAGAGCTTGCTCAAATTCATGTCCATGGATTCGGTAATGCCATCCAACCATCTCATCCTTTGTCATCCCCTTCTCCTCCTGCCTTCAATCTTTCCCAGTATCAGGGTCTTTATAATGAGTCAGTTCTTCACATCAGGTGGCCAAAGTACTGGAGTTTCAGCTTCAGCATCAGTCCTTCCAATGAATATTCAGGACTATTTCCTTTAGGATGGACTGGTTGGATATCCTTGCAGTCCAAGGGACTCTCAGGAGTCTTCTCCAACACCACAGTTCAAAAGCATCTGTTCTTCAGTGCTCAGCCTTTTTTATGGTCCACTCTCACATCCATACATGACTACTAGAAAAGCCATAAAACCATAGCTTTGGCTATATGGACCTTTATCAGCAAAGTAATGTCTCTGCTTTTTGTATGCTGTCTAGATTTGTCATAGCTTTTCTTAAAGGAGCAAGCGTCTTTTAATTTCATGGCTACAGTCACCATCTGCAGTGATTTTGGAGCCCAAGAAAATAAAGTCTGTCAGTGTTTCCATTGTTTCCTCATCTATTTGCCATGAAATGATGGGACCAGATGCCATGATCTTTGTTTTTTTGAATGTTGAGTTTTATGCCAGCTTTTAACTTTTTAGTGTTCTCCTGGTTTCTGATAAAAGGCAGTTGTACCTTTATTCTCTACCATCCATTTTAATCCAGAGACTAGGTTCATTCTTCTCACCAACTCACTTGTTTTTCATTAGAGTTCTAATAGCCTTATAGTCTACTGTTTTGTACTGTCAGGCATCACTCACCTATTCATTCATTCACTTCGCAGTTCAGTTAGTGAACAAACACTTATAGTGTCCACACTACATATGTTATTTACTAGGAATGCAGAAATGAATAAGACAGCATCTATATCCTCAAGGAACATCCATGAGAGGAGGACACACCTAAGTCTTGATTCAAAAGGAATACTCTCAGAAGACTTGCTGAGATGGAATCTCCCCACTAAATAAGACCAGAGTCAACAAAATTCTAAGGATTTTCTTTGAATTTTCTATGGCATCTCTAAGGGAATTTTGATTCTTAAGTACCTACTAGGATCTGGCATTATGTGGGCCTGTTATAATCATTAATTTCCAAAGTAATCATGGGAGGGAAAACATTACCATCCCCAATTTATTGATGAGAAAATTAGAAATAAGAAAAGTTAAATACCCTGTATGTGAGACAGCAAAAGAGACACACATGTATAGAACAGTCTTTTAGACTCTGTGGGAGAGGGCAAGGGTGGGATGATTTGGGAGAATGGCATTGAAACATGTATAATATCATATATGAAACGAGTCTCCAGTCCAGGTTCGATGCATGATACTGGATGCTTGGGGCTGGTTCACTGAGACGACCCAGAGGGATGGTACAGGGAGGGAGGAGGGAGGGGAGTTCAGGATAGGGAACACACGTACACTCGTGGCGGATTCATGTTGATGTGTGGCAAAACCAATACAATATTGTAAAGTAATTAACCTCCAATTAAAATAAATAAATTTATATTTTTAAAAAATCAGAGGAAAAAAAGAAAAGTTAGAGCTCGTCCAGTATTCTATGGTTAATAATTAATTTGCAAAGGTGTTTTTCTTTAAGCTTTGTTAAAGTAAAATACAAAGTGGAGACCAAACTTGAAAATACTCTGAACACATAAAATGGAGCCATGAAAAGAGAACTAAATCTAATTCATGAGCAGAAGTGAAATGATTTATTTCTTATAAATGCCTCTGATAATCATAAAAGAAGCATAAGTTACCTTCAAAAAATTGTATGAAATAATCACTTAAAAAATTCTCCTGCTGTCTGAGAATCCACATTGTAACAACTAATCATTTTCAAGCTTAAATAACTTCCTCATTTTCTAAGATTTTTTTTTATTAGTGAGGTAACATTAGTTAATTCCTAAACATTGGCTTATATCATGTTTCCTGTGTAGAGCACTATATTTGTATTTATGTATACCCTACAGTATGCTCACCACCAAAAACTGAGTTTCCTTCTGTAACCATATGGCTGGTCTTTACCCATTTCACCCTGCCCCTGCCCCTCTGGTAACCACCGCTCTTTTCTCCGTGTCTACGTGTTTGTTTTTGTTTGGTTTGTTCATTTATTTATTTGTTTGTTTGCTTTTTATATTCCTCATATGAATGAAACCATATAATACTTGCCTTATATGACTAAGCATAAAACCTTCAAAGCCCACCCAAAGTTGCAAATGTCAAAATTTCACTTTTTTATGGCTGAGTAGTATTCCATGGTATATATATGTATCACATTTTCTTTATACCATCATCTATTGATGGGTACTTAGTTTGTTTCCATATCTTGCCTGTAGTAAATAATGCCATGATAAATGTCGGGGTGTATGTGTACATGTGTGTTCAGTCACTTGGTCATGTCTGACTCTTTGTGATCCATGGACTATAGCCCACAAGACTCCTCTGTCCATGGGCTTTTCCAGGCAAGAATACTGGAGTTGGTTGCCATTCCCTTCTCCATGGTATCTTTCCAACCTGGGTATTGAACCTGCACCTCCTGTGTCTCTTGCATTGGAAGGCAGATTCTTTACTTGTGAGACACCTGAGAAGCCCATGTATCTTATCAAATTAGTGTTTTTTTATTCTTGGAAAAATACCCAGAGTAAAATTAGTATTTTCTTATTCTTGGATAAATACCCAGAGATGGGATAGCTGGATCAGATGGTAGTTCTATTCTCAAATTTTTGAGGAATTTCCATACTGTCTTCCATAGTGACTGCCCTAATCTACTTTCCCACTAACAGTGCATGAGAGTTCCCTTTCACCACACCTTTACCAACACTTCTTTCTTGCCTTTTTGATAATAGCCAATTAATAGGTATGAGGTTATATCTCATTGTGATTTTGGCTGCATTCCCCTAATAATTTGTGGCATTAAATATCTTTTCATGTATCTGTTGGCCACCTGTATGTCTTTGGAAAAGTATCTATTTAGCTCCTCTGCCATTTTTAAATTGGATTGGTATTTTGTTGTTGTTGTTGAGTCGTATAAGTCCTTTATACATTTTGGATATTAACTCCTTGTGGGATGTATCATTTACAGATACCTTCTCGCATTCAGTAGGTTATCTTTCCTTTTGTGTGTGTGTGTGGTTTCTTTTGTTGTGCAGAAGTTTTTTAGTTTGATGCAGTAACATTTGTTTATTTTTGCTTTTGTTTCCTTGTCTGAAGAGACATATCTAGAAATACATGGCTAAGATTAGTGTTGAAGAGTGTACTGCCTATGTTTTCTTTCAGGAGTTTTATGGTTTTAGGTCTTACAGTCAAGCCTTCAATCCATTTTGAGCTAATTTTTGTGTATGTTTTTGTGTATGTTATGAGATAGTGATCGGGTTTCTTTCTTTTTTTTTTTTTTTTGCATGTTGCATTTTCCCAACACTATTTACTGAAGAAACTGTCCTTTCTCCATCATATATTTTTTGCTCCTTTGTCATCAATTAATTGCTTCTATTTGTGTGGGTTTCTTTCTGGGCTCTGTCTTTTGTGCCATTGATCTATGTATCTGTTTTTCTGCCAATACCACACTATGGTTTTGTGATATGGTTTTGTTACTATGGTTTTGTGATATAGTTTGAAATCAGGGAGTATGATACTTTTAGCTTTGTTCTTTCTTCTTAAGATTGCTTTGGCTATTTGAGGTCTTTGTGATTCTATGTAAGTTTTAGAATTTTTTGTTCTATTTCTCTGAAAAATATCCTTGGGATTTTGATAGGGACAGCATTGAAACTTTAGGTTGCTTTAGGTAATATGGACATTTTAACAATGTTAATTCTTCCAATCCATGAGCATGGAATATCTTTCCATTTATCTGTGTCCTCTTAAATTTCTTTCAACAATGTCTTATTGTTTTCAATGTACAGATATTTTACCTTCTTGGTTAAATTTATTCCTAGATATTTTATTCTTGTTTTGTGATTGTAAATGAAATTGTTTTCTTAATTTTTCTCATTATCACTTTATAAGCCGTCCTGTAACATCACGCCCCTGAGCTTCATACCAATTTAGATTTTAAAGCTTCCAGTTTGTGAACTGTTCTTATATGCACATATGTGTGTGCTCAGTCACTTTAATCATGTCTGACTCTTTGCAACCTTATGGACTGTAGCCCTCCGGTCTCCTCAGTCCATGGAATTGTCCAGGCAAGAATACTGAAGTGGGTTGCTATGCCCTCCTCCAGGGGATCTTCCTGATCCAGGGATCAAACCCACATCTCCTGCAACTCCTGCATTACAGGTGGATTTTTTTTTACTACTGAACCACTGGGGAAGCTCTCTTATATGCACAGTAAATGCATATTCCATTTTATTTATCTGGTGGTTTTAATTTTGCTCTTTCTCAATTTTTGACATCTTTACTATGAACATTTTCAAATATGCACCAGTTACCAAGAGCACTTAGCATCAATTTTTAATACCAAATACCAGTATCACCAATGATTAGTATCAAATATCAGTATCATCAGTTATCAATATCTTGCCATTCTTCTTTCATCTGTCACCTTTGTCTTTCTTTTTACTTTGTGTCTGTAATAAATATGAACTTAGAAATACACAAACAATATTATTATTACAACAAATAATATTCCTTTATAATTGCTTAATATCATCTGACACTCAACTTATGTTTGCTTTCTTTTGATTGTCACAAAATGTCTTTCTGGAGTTACATTTTTAAAACAATTAATGTCTCAAATAGATTCATACATTGCATTTGATGAATATGCCTAATAAGGCTCTTTTCACTTTTAAAATTTTTTTCTCCTCATTTTTTCATGTCAATTACTTACCGAAGACATTTTTTTTTTCCCTTGTGGAATTTATCACATTCTGGATTGGGCTGATTGTGTTCACTTGATTTTGTTTCAGATCAGATCAGTTGCTCAGTCGTGTCCGACTCTTTGCGACCCCATGAACTGCAGCACGCCAGGCCTCCCTGTCCATCACCAACTCCCAGAGTTCACTGAGACTCACGTCCATCGAGTCAGTGATGCCATCCAGCCATCTCATCCTCTGGCGTCCCCTTTTCCTCTTGCCCCCAATCCCTCCCAGCATCAGAGTCTTTTCCAATGAGTCAACTCTTCGCATGAGGTGGCCAAAGTACTGGAGTTTCAGCTTTAGCATCATTCCTTCCAAAGAAATCCCAGGGCTGATCTCCTTCAGAATGGACTGGTTGGATCTCCTTGCAGTCCAAGGGACTCTCAACATGTTCCTTTACGCCCCATATTTTCCGTAAATGGGTAGAACAATCTAGCGGTATCCTTAGATTCAGATTAATGTGCTTTCTTTTGGCAAAATGTTTTCTTCATAACTGGCATTGTGTCCATTCTATTGTATCACTTCAGGAAACACATGATATCTGGTGTCTCCTTTCTGTCAATATTATAGTTGATAACTGGGTTCAGGAGTTATGGATCTGAGTCACACTTTGCAAAAAACTGCTTGTGAATATTTTGCTTGTGTTTTCAAAGTCACCAATGTTCATTGTCCAGGTTGATTATTTCATTAGAAGCCATAAAATGATGATTTCTATAATTCTATCATTCCAGACACATTCATTAGTTAGCAGTCTTCTAGAATAAGAATTTTTCCTTCATCAGTTATTTAGTTCCCCAGAAATATGGTTCACATTCAGGCTTCCCCAATGGCTTAGTGGGTAAAGAGTTCTCTTGCAATGCAGGAGACACAGGAAGCATTAGTTTGGTCCCTGGGTTGACAAGATCCCTTGGATGAGAAAATGACAACCCACTCCAGTATTCTTGCCTAGATAATCCCATGGATAGGGTGGCAAAGAGTCGGACATGACTGAGTGACTAAACAGACAGACAGACTGATGGTTCATATCCAAAATACAGGCTGCGTGCTTGATTCTAACCCTGTTTTCACCAAGTTTCACAATGAAGAGTTGGTGCATTACAATACAATACTGGAACCCAGGATTATGTAACTGAGCCTTTATAATTTCTACCTAATTAAAGAGTTTAAAATGCTGTAAGAATATAAACAAAGTCTGAAAGTCCCAGTGCTTTTTGGCAGGCAAGAGGTTAAAGAGCCAGGATTCCTGAGACACCTTCATTCTATTGTTTCTGGAGAAATGTCAGAGGTCACTAAGTGTCACCCAGTCTCATTTCATAGCATTTATTACCACTCTCCTCAGGTTGATTAACCGTTGTAACCACTGTGGACTCTCAGCACTCTGATGACCAACAGCTGTTTTAACTAATACCCTCAGCCCCTCTCCTGTTCTTCTGGGTCTGGGCTGGAAAAACAGCAGAGAAGGTGTTGGCTGGGGTATTTTTCCATCTTACTTCCTGAGGCAGCCTGACAACTTTGAAAAAAGAGGGAAATTATGTGAGTAAATACAGATTTCCTTCCTAGCCCCAAGGAGATTGCCTTTGTCAGCATCAGCAAAAAATCAGAGATTAGAAGTGACTCCCTGTCGCTCCTGAGCTTGCTCAGCACAGCAGCTGGAACCAAACACGCCTCTGTGTGCCCATGTGAGTACCTGAAAATAATGTTTCTTTCCGTACTTTTAAAATGAAAATTACTTTTCTAAAACACTTCAGGAGGAAGTGGGAGCCAAGGAAATTGTGGGAGGCTCAGTTAAATGTTCTTTTTCTGCCTACTGCTCTCCTGGGTTGGGGGCCTGAGAGGGATCATCTCCAGGCACCACTGTCATAGTAGAAGGTTGCATCTTTCTCCAGACATCCCTCTCTGCACACCATATTTGGAATGTTCTTACTAATCCTACATGGGAGATAGAGCCTGACGTTAGTCATCTCAAAGGGGTGGTGTTGGATAACAGAAACAGTTAGAATTATGTATACAAGTCCCTTCACTCCTCTCCATCCCTACTGGGAACCTTAAGTGAGTGAATGAAAGTAGCTCAGGCGTGTCTGACTCTTTGTGACTCCATGAACTATACAGTCTATGGAATTCTCCAAGCCAGAATACTGGAGTGGGTAGCCTTCCTTTCCTTTCTCCAGGGGATCTTCCCAATCCGGTAATCAAACCAGGATCTCCTGCATTGCAGGTGGATTCTTTACTAACTGAGCTATGAGGGAAGCCTGGGAACCTCAAAGGGTAGAGTATATTAGTATTTTGGGGAGTGGAAGAATGGGAGGGTCAGGGTAGGTGTAATGCAAGGATACAGAGAAGAGGGCAGAGGGCTGGGAATACAAGAAGGGCAAGGGGCCTAGAGAGAGCAGGGAGGCGCAGTGGGGCCGGGAGTCAGGTGGATTCCAAGGGGAGAGTCTTGGGCTCCTTTCTTGGTGTTCCCAAGTTCCTTACACTTCCTCTTCTTTTTCTCCCAGTGTCCTGATTGGAGCAGCTCTTGGCAGATGGTCCAGTATCGAGTCTTCGGGAGAGTCTGAGGCTGAGGAGTGACTGTGGTGAACAAGTACAGGGCTTGTTCGCATGTTCATTGTGTGAGCCTGGGGCATAGTCATCAAGGGCAGAAAGATCTCCTTTTGAACAATGGTGTCACGATAGTGAAACAGAGCAGTTCCTTCTCCTTACCATGTCTTCCTCTTGCCTTTTGTCTGTAGAAAAACTTTAGTCAAAGAGTATATTTAATCAGCAAAGTGAAAAATATAAATAAATAAATAACAGGACAAGATAATAATAGTTGAGTTATTAAGCATTGTTAAGGACTTTTAGTTCCATCTCAAGGGCTATAGATAATATTCTGAGCCATCTCCTGTGAGCTGTCTTGTAGATATTGAAACCCCCACCAAGTGGAAAAAATTAATTACATGATGACCAGATTGTAGCTACGACATAAGCTGCCACAATCCTGAGAACTGCCCTTAAGGAAATGGGAACAAACTGCCCCTGGAACTGAAGACTAACAACACTTGAAACAATCAAGATGATGTTGGTCAGACACCACGTGGCCAACTTCAAGATGACTATTGGAGCTGACCGTGCTCTTTCTGTATGTAGGCCCTTCCCTCCACCTATACAACTCCTGAAACTCCCCTTTTAAAGCTCTTTCTAACTGATTGGCTGTTAAACAGATGGCTGTTTTCTGATTTTGCTATATATTTTGGGAATTGTCCTAGCACTTTTACTGAGATCATTCCTCCCCCCTCTTCCCATCTCCTGCTAAGCCTCGAGAGTCATGGACTCCTGGACTTACCCAGGTGACACAGAGAAAACAAGGACAAACATCTGGAACATGACTGACATCATGGGCCCAAGAAATTTGTTGTTTTAGTCCAGCCAAGGAACTAACACTCAAAGAGTTTTAAAGCCTTAATTTCCCTCTCAATATCAACTGTCAGACACATTCAGCCACTTGTAGTAATAGGCTGCATTCAACTATAAAAAGGGCCATTGTCAAAACGACCTGAGAAATATTTCTAATGATTCCTTTAGGGCTTCTACCTGGTGCACACACATTCCCTCTTGAAGCCTCTTGGCAAGTTAAGGTATGTGGCCCAGGCTGGAGAACCTGCTCACACTTCCCAGTTGGTCCACTGTACTTTGGATATCATCAGATCAGATCAGATCAGATTGGTCGCTCAGTCATGTCCAACTCTTTGCGACCCCATGAATTGCAGCACGCCAGGCCTCCCTGTCCATCACCAACTCCCGGAGTTCACCCAGACTCACGTCCATCGAGTTAGTGATGCCATCAGCCATCTCATCCTCTGTCGTCCCTTCTCCTCCTGCCCCCAATCCCTCCCAGCATCAGAGTCTTTTCCAATGAGTCAACTCTTCGCATGAGGTGGCCAAAGTACTGGAGTTTCAGCTTTAGCATCATTCCCTCCAAAGAAATCCCAGGGCTGATCTCCTTCAGAATGGACTGGTTGGATCTCCTTGCAGTCCAAGGGACTCTCAAGAGTCTTCTCCAACACCACAGTTCAAAAGCATCAATTCTTCAGCGCTCAACCTTCTTCACAGTCCAACTCTCACATCCATACATGACCACAGGAAAAACCATAGCCTTGACTAGATGAACCTTTGTTGGCAGAGTAATGTCTCTGCTTTTGAATATGCTATCTAGGTATCATAGTGCTTCTTAAATCTACATGTGTCTGTCCCAACACCCAACATCCTTACATCAAAGTAAGGTGCATGCTGAAGTTTCATAAACAGCATTGAGAAACTGTAGAAAAGGTGGCAGATCTCATCCCTATAGTGCATAGAGTTACATGAACCCCACAATACAGGCAAGGAGTTTAGATACCACCATGGCCTTGGGCAGAGAAAGGCAGGAAGAAAGAAAAAGCACAGAGCTATCAGTCATATGTGAGGGAGAAGGAAATCACAAAGTCAGAGTGTAGACTCCGCCTGGCATCTGGTGCTTTGTAGATCCTGCTCCAATTGCATATGAATGTTTTCCCCAACACATCCCTTTTGATGTGGAAAATTTCAGGACTTGAAGGAGAAGCAAGGGTGACTTGCTACAAACTCAAAAGGTGCATGCCACATCCATGGCATTCATCACAACATCAATGACTAAGTTTAAAGAGAAGTGAATGTGTAATCTAAAGAGATGATACACATGAACTTATTTACAAAACAGAAACAAACTCACAGACTTACACAGTGAACTTATGGTTATGGGTTGGGGGGGGGGGGCAAAGAGGGGAAGGGATAGTTAGCAAGTTTGGGATGGATGTGTATACACTGCTATATTTAAAATGAATAACAAATAAGGACCTACTATATAGTACAGGGAACTCTACTCAATGTTATATGGCAGCCTGGATGGGAGACGAGTTTGGGGAGAGAATAGGAACATGTATATGTATAACTGAATCACATATGTATAACTGAAAACTAGCACAATATTGTTAATTGGCTGTACTCCAATATAAAATAAGGAGTTAAAAATAAGAGAAGTGAACATTATGTTCAAGGAATAAAATGCCTGCTGACTGCATTTTCTTCCCCAGTTATACCAAATGAACATTTTCCCATCTCACTCAGCTATGCTGAATTCCAAGCCCAGTGTCCTTTTTTAAGATCCCCAATTAATCACCTGACAGGAGGAAGGCAGGGGGTGTGGGTGGGCAATGAGTTGGTAGGAGAAGGGTAGTAAGGAAATTGGCAAGGAAATACACAATTGCAACTGTGTGAGAGGCTTTTCAGAAAACACAGGCAGTGTTTGCTGTCTACTCCATTTGTTGAAAGGAAACAACAGGAAACCCAGCAATGGACCCAGGTGACCACATGCATCTAAAGTACTCTTAGCATCCCCTCTGCTGAGTCTGTGCTGGCCATACAATTTGGGAGGCTGAAGCTGGAGAAAACACAGTTAGAAGTTTTAGTTTTCAAATTATGAAACATTTACCTGGTTCTTGAAAGAGAAAGATGTGAGCCTGGCAGAAGCTGAGCCCACCTGGGTACTGCCCAGAGTCATTCCTCTCTTGTATCATTTAGTATCTCAACATCACGCGTCTGCAGGGACCATGAGCACCTGGAAACATCCCACAAGTCCCCAAGCATGAAACTTCATTGGTTTCTCTCTCTTAAGACTTTCTTCCTTTGTCTTTCCCTGAAGAGAGAGCAAAGAAGAGGCATGCATTCCAATTGCCTATATAGGGAGGCAAAAAGGCTGCTTTTGAATTTCAAGTTCAACATCTACTAACACAACCGTGTATCTTAGGAAGATTGTTTCCTTAAATGTAGTCATTTTTTTCTTTCTCCTTTGGCAAATAGCATTAAGTGGGGACATATCATACTTTCTTAAGTTCCTTCTGTCTGATTTCAGTTGAACAAAATATTAGTTAGTCATCTACTTCATCATTTAATAATGTCTTATTAGATATTGATTATATGCAAATCATTTTGCTAGCCCCAGGAAATAAAGATGATGAAGGCATGGTTGCTGTCCTCAAGGAACTCCAAATATTGAAGGATCCCTGACAGTCACAAGAGAATGGAAACCATAGCCTATGATGCCTCCCCAATACACAATAAACCAAAACAGAAAAATTGGGACTTCCCTGGTGGGCCAATGGCTAAGGACTCTGTGCTTCAAATGCAGTGAGTGAGGGCTTAATACCTGGTTGTGGAACTGAGATCCCACATTCTGTACAGCCAAAAAATAGATAAACAAAAAATAAAGCTGAGAAACTAATCTCTTTCAGGTCATTTGTCATGCTTAGCCATTCATTAATTAAGCTATTCATTAATACAACAAATATTTATTAAGCATGTACTAAGTGTCAGAAACTCTCATGAAACTTGCATTTATGTCATATAGTGGTAGGATGTAGGATGGTCACAATAAAGGGCAGAAATGCTATGGACCTAACAGAAGCAGGAGATATTAAGAAGAGGTGGCAAGAATATACAGAACTATGCAAAAAATATCTTAATAACCTAGATAACCACTATGGTGTGATCACTCACCTGGAGCCGGACATGGTGGAGTGTGAAGTCAAGTGGACCTTAGGAAGCATTACTATGAGCAAAGCTAGTGGAGGTGATAGAATTCCAGCTGAGCTATTTCAAATCCTAGAAGATGATGCTGTGAAAGTGCTGCACTCAATATGCCAGCAAATTTGGAAAACTCAGCAAAGGTCAGTTTTCACTCCAATCCCAAAGAAAGACAATGCCAAAAATTGAATTTGACATTGAATTCATCACACACTAGCAAAGCAATGCTCAAAATTCTCCAAGTCAGGCTTCAATAGTACATGAACCGAGAACTTCCAGATATTCAAGCTGGATTTAGAAAAGGTAGAGGAACCAGAGATCAAATTGCCAACATTTACTGGATCATATAAAAAGAAAGAGAATTTCAGAAAAACATCAACTTCTGCTTTATTGACTATGTTAAAGCTTCTAACTGTGTGGATCACAACAAACTGTGGAAAATTCTTCAAGAGATGGGTATACCAGACCACCATACCTGCCTCCTGAGAAATCTGTGTGCAGGTCAAGAAGAAACAGTTAGAAATGGGCATGGAACAATGGACTGGTTTCAAATTGGGAAAGGAGTATGTCAAGGCTGTATATTGTCACCCTGCTTATTTAACTTATATGCAGAGTACCTCATGAAATGCCTGGCTGGATGAAGCACAAGCTGGAATCAGATTGCCAAAAGAAACATCAATAACCTCAGATATGCAGATGACACCATCCTTATGGCAGAAAGTGATAAGAAACTAGAAAGCCTCTTGATGAAAATGAAAGAGGAGAGTGAAAAACTGGCTTAAAACTCAACATTCAAAAAACTAAGATCATGGCACCCAGTCCCATCACTTCATGACAAATAGATGGGGAAACAATGGAAACAGTGACAGGCTTTATTTTCTTGGGCTCCAAAATCACTGCAAATGCTAACTTGAAGTTAAAAGATGCTTGGTCCTTGGAAGAAAAGCTATGAACGACCTAGACAGCATATTAAAAAGCAGAGACATTACTTTGCCAACAAAGGTCCATCTGGTCAAAGCTATGGTTTTCCCAGTAGTCATGTATGGATATGAGAGTTGGACAATAAAGAAAGCTGAATGCTGAAGAATTGATGCTTTTGAACTGTGGTGTTGGAGAAGACTCTCGAGAGTCCCTTGGACTGCAAGGAGATCAAACCAATCCATCCTAAAGGACTTTTGCTGAAGTTGAAACTGATACTTTGGCCACCTGATGTGAAGAGCTGATTCATTAGAAAAGACTCTGATGCTGGGAAAGATTGAAAGCAGGAGAAGGGGACAACAGAGGATGAGATGGTTGGATGGCATCACTTGATGAACATGAGTCTGAGCATTCTCTGGGAGTTGGTGATGGACAGGGAAGCATGGCGTGCTACAGTTGCAGGGTCACAAAGAGTTGAATACAACTGAGCACTGAACTGAATGACACAGGCAATATGTAATAAGGTCAGTTAAGGGGATAGAGAGAGATATTGCAGTTGGATACAGTGACAGTTGTACACAGAGTGAGTGAGCCTTATAAATATCAGGTGTCTGCATGGCAGAGGGCCTGAGGAATGAATGAAATTGACGTGCTCAATGGGCAGCTAGGAAGCCAGCAAGGCTGAAGAAGAGGAAGAGGAAGTAATGAGGAAGAGAGGAAGTGAAGGTTTCTTATATATGGAGACATGGTTGTGTAGGTCCTGGTAAATAATCGGGGTTTTACAGAGTTGCTAAAAACAAACAAACAAACAAACCTGGAAACAGATGAACATATAGTAAGTGTCATTTAACATAATGTGACAGTACAATCAAATAATTCTATCTCTGTTTCCAAATTTTATGGCTACCCTGAATAAGGAAAAATGTGGGCAACTCCTGGTGAGTTTTGAGCAGAAGAGAGGCACGGGAAGAAGGCATTTATAGGGCTTCATAGTATGCTGTCTCTTAAATGTACCATACTGGCCTAATGATTATTTTGAGATCAAGATAATTGAGAAAAAGCACACACAAGTCAGCCCCCTGTCTACCAGGAAGAGCAAGACTGTTATTGTCCTTAATCACCCTGGAGATAAGTCTAGATGCTTATTAGCCCAGAGATGGTCCCAGAAGAATCTATGTAGCAAATATTGCTAGAAGTGCCCTTACTCTGCATCTGTTACTGTTGTCACTAGGTCATAGACAATTCTTTGTGACTTCAAGGACTGTAGCATGTCAGGCTTCCCCATCCTTTACTATCTCCCAGAGTTTGCTCAAACTCATGTCCATTGAATCAATGATGCTATCCAACCATCTTATCCTCTGTCACCCCTTTCTCCTCCTGTCTTCAATCTTTCCCAGATTCAGGGTCTTTTTCAATGAGTTGGATCTTCGCATCTGGTGGCCAAAGTATTGGAGCTTCAGCTTCAGCATCAATCTTTCCAATGAATAATCAGGGTTGATTTCCTTTAGGATTAACTGGTTTGATCTCCTTGCTGTTCAAGGGAATCTCCAAGGGTCTCCTCCAGCACCACAATTTGGAAGCATCAATTCTTTGGCACTCAGCCTTCTTTTTGGTCCAACTCTCACATTAGTTTCCTCCATATATTTACCTTCTCACAATTTGCTGCTCAAACTCAAAATCCCTTTCCTTTCTATCTTGTCCTTTCTCTATGAAGTTAATATTCTTTTGTTAAGATGCTATTTAAGTTCAACTTCTAATTGCCTCTTGGAGTCACCATCACTGACGTCTCCCATGTGTATATGAATGCACACATGAATCAACTTCTATTTGTTTCCCTCATGTTTATCTTTTTGTCAGCCTGATTTGTAGAGCCCTATCTGGAGAACGTATGAGGGTAGAGAGGGGAAAGAGTTAGGTTTTTCCTCTCCTACACTTTCCTTTGACCAAATCATTCCATCTACTCTGTTGGAAATAACCTGGAGGGTTGCAAGGATGAAACAGCAAAAGCACGTGCTGGGCTGTGTAAATGGTTTTGATGGACTACGCTGGGAGGTTGGGCTTGAACGGTGATGGTAAGAAGGGCAGATTCTAGATATGTGTCAAACGTAGAGCTAAAAAGACTTGATGGTGGATTGTGATGCAGGATGAGAAATAAAATATAAGAAGGACAACTCCAGGCTTTTGTCTGAAGTGACTGGCAGCCAGGAGTAATTGTCAAGATGAGAAAGACTAAGGAAAGAGCATGTTTGGGGTGGGGCATCCCAAATGGAGATAAATGAAGAGTAGGTTTGGGTTTGTTGTATTTTAGAATAGAAAACAAGTGAAACCGATGAGTGGGCAGCTGGATGTAGGAGTCTGAGGTTTAAGGTGGAACTACTGGACTGACAGGGAAGTCCCCAGGAAATAAAGAGATGAGTGTGTGTTGAGCTGAACTGCCTGGCTGTGAGTAAGGTTGTCTTCCTAGTTCTGTTGTTCTCTTAACACTTGCATTTCCCAGTTAGACCTCAACAAAAAGTCAATTTTCCATACATCGTTGACCTTTGGGTCTGATCACATGCAATTGAAATCGCAAAAGTTAAACTCATAAATGCCAAGAGCCAACAACAGAGTTGCAGGGGTTGTGATAGAAGAATGTGTAGAATTTGGGCACAAAAAATAGAAATAGTAAATTTTGCTTTCTATGTGGCTTATTTATTTTAGAAATAGTAAATTTTGCTTTCTATGTGGCTTATTTATTTATTTATTACCTGCTTTGTTCCCAACTATAATCCTCCAGTTGGTAAAATCTGTCTAAAACCCTCATTGTTTGCAGAAACTTAGACTAAGTGCCTAGGGATATAACAAAGAATTAAAGAGAAAATAGAGTCAGGAGTCTTCTAGTGGCTCACTTTGGTCAATGCATAGCTGCTGCAGACTTCTTAGATTTTTAGTTTTTCACCCACATTATCATTTAGCCCACAGGCTAAATCCAGGCAACAGACAAGTTTTGTTTGGTGAACATAATGTTGGCTTACATTTATGGAATCGAGAAAAATGGTACAGATTAACCTATTTCCAGGGCAGGAACAGAGATGCAGACATAGAGAAGGGTCTTGTGGACACTGAGATTGGGAGTGGAGGCTGGAATGAATTAGGAGATGAGGACTGACATATATACACTATCAAGTATAAAACAGATAACTAGTGGGAAGCTGCTGTATAGCACAGGGAGCTCAGCTCAGTGTTTTGTGATGAACTGGAGGGAGAGAAGTGAGAGGGAGGCTCAAGACAGAGGGGATATATGTATCAGTTCAGTTCAGTCACTCAGTCATGTCCGACTCTTTGCGACCCCATGAATTGTAGCACGCCAGGCCTCCCTGTCCATCACCAACTCCCGGAGTTCACTCAAACTTACTTCCATCAAGTTGATGATGCCATCCAGCTATCTCATCCTCTGTCCTCCCCTTCTCCTCCTGCCCCCAATCCCTCCCAGCATCAGAGTCTTTTCCAATGAGTCAACTCTTCGCATGAGGTGGCCAAAGTACTGGAGTTTCAGCTTTAGCATCATTCCTTCCAAAGAACACCCAGGGCTGATCTCCTTTAGAATGGACTGGTTGGATCTCCTTGCAGTCCAAGGGACTCTCAAGAGTCTTCTCCAACACCACAGTTCAAAAGCATCAATTCTTTGGGGCTCAGCTTTCTTCCCAGTCCAACTCTCACATCCATACATGACCACTGGAAAAACCATAACCTTGACTAGATGGACTTTTGTTGGCAAAGTAATGTCTCTGCTTTCGAATATGCTCTCTAGGTTGGTCATAACTTTTCTTCCAAGGAGTAAGCATCTTTTAGTTTCATGGCTGAAGTCACCATCTGCGGTGATTTTGGAGATATATATATATATATACATATAGCTAATTTACGATGTTTTACAGCAGAAAATAACACTCTAAAGCAATTATACTCTAATTAAAAATGAAAACAAATAAGTAATTAAAAATGGGAGATTTCCCGCTCTACATTTCTGGTTCCTTTTGAAAAACTGGCCTGTTAATATTCTGAGCTTGATCACAACTATCCCAGGTAGATCACAACTATCCCTTCAGTCTTTAGCTTGCTAAAATTCACACATGGCCTACTTTATTGATTTAAATTACCTGAGTGAGCCTTAGGGACAATGAAGTTTGCAATCATTGACCCATGAAGTTTAATTATCAGATAAATTATTATAACTTAAATCTTCTTTCAACACAACCCCATGTGGCTCACCCATAAACATTTTTCAAGAGGAGAAATTGACTTCTTCTATGTGTTATATTGTTCCAAATGCTCATTTGCATGGTATAAAATTTCACTTAAACTTATTTTTGATATGTCAAAACAAGATGCATATGGTTCTAATCAAGTTAGTAAATACATATTGCCATAGCTTCCAAGGACAGAGTATTGTAAAAATCTGATTACTTGACTCACTTGGCAGTACATATCCACCTATTGGATTAGACATCTGAACCTACCATGCTGCAATCTCTGAAATGGCTTTCATTAGTTGGTTCATTTATTCATTTACCTACTCTATTTTGACGCCTTTTATGTGTCATAACTGCTGGGAGATTGAGATTAGAAAGGAGTAAATTTGTTTCTCTGCCATTATGTTTCAGTAAGAAGTTAAATACAAAAGTAGAAAGTCAAAATCCAGTGGGATAAATTCTAGGAGAGTGTCAGCACAGTGTGCGATGGGACTGCAGAACAGAGGGTCGGAAACCAACGAGATCTTGTGGGACCCAGCCAGGTATAAAACTGCCTCTGCATCCCCTACTTCCTGTCTGTACAAAAAGACTTCAGCCCCCTCAAGTTCCAAAGAGCAGGCCCAAGAAGTTACTAATTAGGAAAGGGAGGGGATGCAGAAACAAAGAAGGCACAGTCAAGAAACAGTTTTTTGTGTTTTTTTTTGTTTTGTTTTGTTTTTAAGAAGGATGCAATTTCATATTAAATTAGTGTGTGGGCTTAGTTGCCCCATGGCATGTGAGATCTTACTTCCTGGACCAGGGATCAAACCTGCATCCTCTGCATTGGAAGGCAGATTTGTAACCACTAGACCACCAGGGAAGTTCCAAGAAACAATAATTTTGTGGTAAAACAGAGCCCTAGTTTCTCCTCAATGGATAGCAATCTGATACATGTCTTTGAGTTGCTCTCTAGGAGCGAAGGCCCTCACCCAGGCAGAGGAGGATAACTTCAGGCTGAGCAGAAGATTCCTGTTACCTCATCACCAACCAGTCAGAAGAAAGTCATGCACCCTGCAGCCTTCACCCCAAATGCTGTCTTTAAAAAGTCTTCCCAGAAAACCATTCAGAGAGTTTGGGGCTTTTGGACAGAGAATGCTCCTTTCTTGGCCCTATAATAAACCTCTGCTCCAAACTCTGATGTTTCTGTTTGTTTCAGTGTGCATTGGGCACACGAACTTAAACTTGGGTTCAACAACAGGACCAATTATCTCATTAAATAAGGAGCTCCAGTGTGGGTAACTTCTGAGGTTCTTTGTTCTTACCAGTTGAATGAATATCGAGGATCTTTTGGAACAGTGCTACTGTTTTGTGTTGGTGTGTGATGGGTCTGTGTCAGATTTCATTTAAAGGTGTTCTCTCTGGTTCTCTCTTTCTCTTCTCATTTTACTGCTAGACAGATGGAAGGAGGAGAAAGGAAGAAAGAGATGGAGGAAAAGAGAGGGAGGGAGAGGTTAAAAGGATTTATTTTAAGGTGGTTTCTAGAGATAGGTTTATATAACACTTTGCTACATAGCTTCCCTGGTGGCTCAGGGGTTAAAGCATCTGACTGCAATGTGGGAGACCCAGATTCGATTCCTGGGTCAGGAAGTTCCCCTGGAGAAGGAAATGGCAACCCACTCTAGTATTCTCGCCTGGAGAATCCCATGGATGGAGGAGCCTGGTAGGCTACAGTCCATGGGGTTGCAAAGAGTCGGACACGACTGAGCGACTTCACTTTCTTTTTTCTTTCTTTCTTTTTTTTTTTTTTTGCTACACAACAGGGAACTTTTCTGTCTCACAAGAAGTTCTGAGCTAGTCTTATTGTTCTCCATTTAATGGATGGGGAAACTCAGAGGAATTAGGTCACTCACCCAACCTCCAGGGCTTGTAAGTGGCAGAAGCAAGTTGCAGACCAATGTCTCTATAACTTTGGTAACCTTGCACTATGCAGGTCTCCATTGTGGCATATAGGAATTAGGCTCTGCTTCTCAGAGAGGGGAAATAGGAAGAACCAAGCAAAGACTCCAGATGTGTCAAAGTATTACAAAGATGGCAAGCACAGTGAGAAGTAGGCTTAAGATTGGAGGATCCAAGTGGATCTTAAGTGGGGTTCAGGGGATATACTTCACACATCCTCAGAAGACACCTGAAGCTTAAGAAAAGACCCTCAATTCCCACACCAGCAGCTCATGCACCAAGTCTAAGGCCCACTGTTGCAGATCCAAACCTCTGTTTTTAGGATAGCTGGGGAGGGGCTGGTACTTTTGCTGCTTGTGGATCTACATGTTGGTTAGTCCCATTCCTATTTTTGGTGATAAGCATTTCCTTTGAAATATTATAGCCTCATCTGTACTCTGCGTGCCTCCTCTAAGACTTATTTTAACCTCTCTATGCAATTCTCCCCTTGTCTTATTTCAAGTACTGTCTTCAGGCCAATGGAATGATTCCTATAGAAAGTCTACATCATCCCTGGGCAGCCCTTCCTGGTGACCTAAGGCTACAAGGTCATGGGTGCCTGGCTCCCTCCCATGGGTGGGATGGTCTTGAACATAACTTACATTCCTGATTGCCCCTGTAAGACGGGCTAAGGCTGCTTTCATAGGGTGTCTGAGCTCACACCTTTACTTGGCTCCTCCTTTTCTCTCTGTCTGTCTCTCTTCCACTAGATTCTTTTTAATGAATAATTTGCTCCTTATCCTGGCTTCAAGAATTTGCTCCTGAGGAAACTCACATAAGACATGCAGCATTCATGTTTGTGTGTTACAGATTTATATATTCATATGTTTGAAACTCATGGAGAGGGGTGTTTATGGAAAAATGGCATTGTGTTTGGAGCCAGATGAATCTTGTAAACTGAACCATTGCTACTGAGGTTGTCAGGCAAGATACCCACCCTCTCCCCCATTCCTGCTTGTTTCACAATGTGTGAAACATCAGCAATACTGCTGAAATTGACAGAGTCTGAATTTAATAGGATAAAGTATCTAAATACCTGATACTCAATGTCCTACTTACTATAACCCCAAACAAAACTAAGTTTGAGACATCGACTCTAAGAACAGTCATGTAGAAACTTCATTTAAAATATAAATAATTTTCCTTGTATTATGTTTTTGCATAGATCTCTCTCATATAAAGAAAGAAATGAATTCGTACAGCCCTTGCCTTCACAGAGGTAGCTGATGCCCACTTGGAGTTCTATAGTATTGCTGCCAATTTGTACTCACCCTCAGGAGGCACTGTGGTCTGTGGACAGAGAAATAAATATTTCTGTTTGTTTCTTCATTTAGTATATGTCAGTCCTGCATTGATCTCAGCTATTCCCCTCAAAGGGATGCATGTAGAAGCAGTTTTCACAGCACAGATAAATATTAAAGGCATATTTAGTTCCCTGCAGTGCACAAGACAGAGGAGACAAACTGTCCCACAACTGAAGGCAGATTAAGGGCTGGCCATCAGAGTGACCTGCATGGAGGCCCTACAAAGTATGCTTTCCTAAAAGGCAAGCATCTGACCTCCTCTTTCGGGATTTGAAAGTGTAGGTTGGATTGAAATCTGTATCACTTCTGTCTCTCAAGACCCAAAATGCTTCTTCCCTGACTCAAGGTTAAGTATTCTAGTCACAGAAGCATGTGGGCTTGATTTTTCTTGGATTTTTAGAGAATTCAAACTTCTTTCTTAGAAGTGGAATGTGCTGTGGGTTGATACCCATCTGCCCCAAGAAGAAGCTGAGAAAGCCTTGAGCATATATTCCATAGGACCTCATTTTTGGATTGGGATAAAGGACCACTAATACTTTCAGGTTATTCCAGACACACCAGGGTGCCTTTTATTTCCCTGTCTTGCTCCCCACTACGTGCTTTGCCTGGAGTTTCCATCTCTTCCTTTACCCCTCACCTGTATCCTTTTACCTGGGGTTCAGTTACTTGTGCTCCAAGATTTAGTTTAGCAGCTCCCGCTCTAACCAGTCTCTTCTCTCCCATCTAATTAGTCTTGTCATCTTCTGCTGCTCCTCTGCTCTGTTTAGACATCCACGGAAGCAGTACAACCTGCTCGAAGCAGGAACTATGATTCCCCAAGAGTAAGAATCACAACAGTCATTTCGGGTTCTGCAGTGTCAGGCCCTCAATGGATGTTATTTAGAAAATGAACAGTCATGAAGTCAGAACTGTTTTAGACACCAGACAAAATGTTAAGGAATAAAAATATAATCTTATGTTTAAAAATTAGAAGCCCCCATAACTTTCCAGGGGGCTTCCCCAGTTTCATGAGGAGGGGGTTTTTATTTTATTGACAGATAATTGATTTGCAGGTTGTGTTGGTTTCAGGTATACAACTAAGTGATTTAGTTATTCAGCTATCTATCCTTCCTTTTAAAATTGTTTTCCTTTATAGGTTATATAAAGTATTGAATACAGTTCCCAGTGTCGTATAATAGGTCCTTGTTGGTTATCTATTACATACATAGTAGTATGTGTATGTTAATTCCAAACATCTAATTTATTCCTTCCCCCTCTTCCTCCTCCTTTGGTAACCATAAATTTGTTTCTATGTCTGTGAGTCTATTTTTGTTTTGTAAATATGTTCATTTGTAATTATTTTTTTAGATTCCACATATAAGTGATATCATATGGTGTTTGTCTTTGTCTGATTACTTCACTTAGTATGATAATCTCTAGGTCCATCCATATTGCTGGACATGAACCTAGAGAAGGAAAAAAAGGATAATGGCATTGTTTATTTCTTTTTATGGCTGAGTAATATTCCATCATATATATGTACCACATCTTCTTTATCCATTCATGTATTGATGGCTATTGTAAGTAGTGCTGCAGTGAATATTGGGTGTGTGTATCTTTTCAAATTAGGATTTTCTCTGGATATATGCCCAGGAGTGGGTTTGCTGTATTATCAAGTAGTTCAACTTTTAGTTTTTTTAGGAACCACCCTACTGTTGTCCATAGTTGCTGCACCAATTCACATTCCTACCAACAGTCTAGGAAGATCCCTTTTTCAAGAAGGGAGATTTTAGTATGTATATTCACTGTATTTTCACTCCCCTAGAACAATGCCTGACTCATAGCAGGCCCTTAATGCATACCTTATGAATGAAAGAATGCATTCCCCTTTGTAATAGTTACAGTTCTCTCAATGAGGCGCCTGTTTAGCGTTATAACATGGGAAGTGTACTGCTTCAACTTGCCAAATCAGGGATCCCTGTTATAATGCAAGTATCTCTGGGGAAGATGTGATAGAGATATTTTAAATCTTTGTATAACCAAACGTAAACAAATTAAACCCTTGTTTAAATTTGTTTTTCAGGGGTTCTGGTTTGTTATAATCTTACATGGTACCTGGAGGCTAAGAGAAGCTGGTTGCTTTTAAGTCCCAACAGTTGCTGAAGGAAGTGAGATTACGTGCAGGGTCTCATCCATCCAGCCATCAGCAGCCACAGAAAATACATGTTCAGCTGTATATTGTTTTATCCAATTTAAGGAGTTAAGTACAAAATGTCTTTCTGATTGGAAGTCGTTTCTGCTCTTCCTGGGTTGTTAGGTACTTCATCACAAGGGTAGATTTTTGTCTCCTCTTTCTCTCTATATTCTAGAGGGTTTACAACAGGGCAGTAAAACCTTTAGTAAATGGCTTAAACAACAGGCTGTGTTCTTGTAATTATTTCCAAAAGATGCATGGCAGGCATCACTGTAGGGATTCCTGATGGCAAAGTATAGAATCCTATTCTGATGTCCTAGGACAGTTTTAAGTCTAAGACTGTTAAGGAATTGCAAGAGGTAATTCTATTCCAAGGCTACAGAATCTAATGAGATTAAAGGTAGCTGTGATTGAGAGCAGTTAAATAAAGGAAAAAGCATAACAAAATTTGTCAACATTGACCCTATATATTTTATCTTTGAATGTGCTATTTATTAGTGTTACTCTGTTTAGGGTTTAGAGGTATCTGTTTAGGCTTCTAGTTGGGGAAATATCAGCATAGCATTCCAGTTCTTAGAAAAGAATACGCTTCTCAGTTCAGACTAGATAAGGTATCTGTGTTCCACAGTGGCGATTTTCTGGAAGGAAAGGGGAAGTGACTCAGGAGAAGCCACTTGGCATATGAGGCTGGAGAGGGGGTGGGGAAGGCACCAGGATGGGAGGGAGCAGAGAGCAGAACTTGGAAGCTCCTGAAGAACAGAAGAAGGCAGGCTTTAGCTGAGCACCTTCTGGCAAGTGGCTGCTATGTAACTTGCGGAAACTTGGCCACTTCTCTTCTTGGCTTTTCTCTCTGTCAGAATGCCAGAGAGATAAGTGTTTATGGAGGTTGGAGAGGACATGATGAGAACTGAAATGATGATATAGGGAGTCTGGTGGAGTGGCTCAGAATGTCTAAATGACTGATGAAAGTAGGAAGCCCTTTACATGCATTCTCAAGTGCCCTTTCTCCCTGACTCTTCCCTACCCCCCTACAGCTGGCTCTGCCAGCCAGGAGGTGTGGACTGTCATCCACTAGGATTTCTACCCAGGAGGGCTAAGCATTAGTGTGTGATCCTGGAGTCAACGGCTTGCAGTTGAGCTGTCCCTGGGGGCTTTGCAGATTTACCGATTCACCCTTCTAGAAAGTGTGACTTGATTAATATTGATGCCCCTGAGAGAAGGGTTATTGTAAAGATGGAATCCTGGAACAGTCACTTTTACTGCCTCAACCCATTTGCATCGATGCTTTAGAGGGTTGCATAGGTATTTTTATTTTTTAGTGTTGCTTCTTTGTGTGCAAAGGAAAGCGAGTTATGTTCCTTGAAATGAGTTCTTGATTTTTCAAAGCGGAATCAATAGGCTGTCTCATTTTGGGGAAGAGAGAAGATGCTGTAATGGGTCTGAAATCTGTTAGTTAACAGTACAGTGGACTCACCTGTATCTTTCATTTTGTCTTGCTGCAGAAAGGCAGTTGTGAAAAGGAAGTCTGACATCCTCTCCCTTGGCCTAAATCCTCATCCTCCACATCCTTGTTCAAACCACAAAGTGCTTGACTTCCCAGCCCCTCAGCGGGGCTTTCATCTGTTGTCTAAGATGACCTCTACGAGGTGGTCCTTTTCTCCTCATTTAACTTGATGACATGGGAACTCTTGACTTTCAGAGCTGGTAAATAGAGAAGCTAGGACTTGAATGTGGGTTTTTCCTCATCAAGAGCATGTACATTTAGGAAGGAGGCTTTCTTGCCTGTTGTTAATAATTAATAATTGAACAATTCAGCCAACATTTCTGCTTCTCTATTATACATTGAATCAGTTAGGACATTGGATTAATCAGGGTTCTCCAGAAAAATAGAAGAGGAGATACAGGTGGCAACTTATTGTAAGAATAATAGGCAACATAGTTTATATGTTAATAGAATATTGATATTAATAACCCACAATTAATTATTGTATAATATATTATGTATAAAATAGCATAAGTGTAGAAATATATATACAAAACAAATATATAATATTGCTTATATAATTAATTATATTATTGATTAATATTACTATTATTTAACATAAAATATGTTGTATATTGTTTCTATGATAAATTTCCATATCTACCTACCAATCTATCTATCTCATGTGATATTGGAGTCTGAGAAGTCTCTCCACCTGCTGTGTGCAAGCTAGAGAACCAGGAAAGCTGATGGTATAATTCAGGGCAATTCTGATGGCCTAAGAATTAGGATTTGTAGGTCCTGGTCTAAGTCTAAAGGCCCAAGAAACTAGAACTCCAATGTCAGGAGACAGAAGAAGACAACATGTCTCAGCTCAAGCAAAGAGAGCATGACCTTGACCTTCTTAAGCCTTTTTGTTCTATTCAGGCCCTCATTGGGTTGGAGGATGCCCACTCACCGATGTGAGTGGCTAGCTGTATATTATAGATGTGCAGTGTGTATTGGTAACTTCCTTTTTCCCATTTCCTTCATCTATACTATTGATAAACCATTGACTATCACCTTTCTTCATAGGTGTTTAATTATTGTCAACAAGCTCTACCTGATGTTCCATCTTTCTATTCCTTCCTTGAGGAATACATCAGATATCAGGCTTTTGTGGGGATGTTTAAATAATGAGCTCCCACTTTATAGCTCTTTTAGAGCTTCCAGAAGAAAATGGATGATAGAGAGCCAGCTCTGGCATTGAGCTTAGGGTGCTAGAATTTGCAATAATTGAAATGTCATTGTCTCCATTTCTGAAATTCTGAGTGGACCAGGGCATGTTTTCTGCCAGTAATAGATTCCTGAGGTATTAGAGTGGAATCTCTGGGAAGAGACCTTGATCAATGATAGAGAAGGGGTGTTCATTTATCTCACCCCATCCCTTGAACATCTTAGCAATTGGGAGTAACTGGTGTCATGCTTGAGAAGAAGGAAATAATGGACATGCAGAGGGTCATTTTTAGAAATTGCCTTTGAGGCTTACCCGGGAGAGTAACTCAGGTGCTGTGCTGTGCTTAGTTACTCAGTCGTGTCTGACTCTTTGTGACCCCCTGTACTGTAACCTGCCAGGCTCCTCTGTCCATGGGGATTCTCCAGCAAGAATACTGGAATGGGTTGCCATTTCCTTCTCCAGGGAATCTTCCCATCCCAGTCTCCCGCAGTGTGGGTAGATTCTTTATCAGCTGAGCTACAACGGAAGCCCAACTCAGGAAGCTACAGGTAAATTTATTGCTTGGAGATACATAATTTATCTGAATTTTTATGATGACCATTTTGGCTTCCTGTAAACATTTCCTAGGGGGCTTCCCAGGTGGTGCTAGTGGTAAAGAACCCACCTGCCAATGCATAAAAGACATGGGTTCAGTCCCTGGGTTGGGAAGATCCCCCGAAGGAGGGCATGGCAACCCATTCTAGTATTGTTGCCTAGAGAATTCCATGGTCAGAGGAGCCTGGCAGGCTGCAGTCCAAAGGGTTGCAGAGTTGGACGTGACTGAGCAACTGAGCACTCACATGCACAAACATTTCCTACAGCAGGAGGGTTCTGAGCACCACGAATTTTATGTTGAAAAAGGAAAAGAAAAATGATCTTGCATACTATGTATTATCCAAAATTTTCTCAGTAGATGTTCTAGTAATTAGATGTGAGTTCAGGGAAAGCTTCATTGGAATCAAATATGCCATTAATAATTGCTGAACACAAATGATGCCTTGCATTTGTGTGATGTGTAGTACAGTATGAATCCTTATCTCCACGTCTGACTGACCATTTTTCCATTTTCTCAAAGTTCTTAAACTGTCTTTCCTATTTAGAAACTGCCATGTTCCTCTCTTAGATGACTTATAGTTTTAGAATGAGAAATATAAGCAGGAAGAAATTCTCCCTAAAAGTAATCCAGTGTTTTATTTCCAGGACTACAGAGTGTTATTGCATATGAACACAATGTGCCTGTAACCTCTTGGCACCCACATTATATTAAAAAATGTGCATTTGATAAAGCCTCAGATATGAACCATGAGTCAGGGCAATTTTTCAAAACCATTGTGCAGAGTTCTTATGACAGCAATAAATACCTAAGTATCAGTTTAATAATTGGATTCTGACAAGTTTGCAATCACGGCCACACATCACCAAAACTGTTTATTCAGCACCTCAGAAAAAAATCAGAGGATGCATTTGTGCAAGATGTTTTCAAGCTAAAAAAGAAAGCAGGAAACAAACGGTGAGGAAGTGCTGAAAAGCACAATGCTGAGACTTTTGTCTAAGTTTTTGGCATTACTCTTATCTGAGGAGTAGGAGTTGAAGACATCTTGTATTGTACAGGCAGTCCAAAATCTGTTGAGATTTTGGTTCCTTCTCTAAATTCCTCTGTGACCTTAGATACTTTATTTAACCTCTGGTTTTAAAACTTTTGCATATGTGGATATTGCAAAGATTAAATGAGATAGCCCATACAAATGTCCCTGTACTGATTACCAGAACACTTGGTGCTTATGAAATTGAAATTTCAATCTTCTCATTATTTCCTTTTTAAGAATCTGTGGAGTTGGGAGAAGTTAAAAGAAGCTGGACATGTGGCAAATTTTCAGTCACAACCAACTCAGGTGAAAAGACTGAGTCAAGACTCTCCCTCATCAGTAAGGATGTCACAGCCAGGTTTTCAGGCACATTATGATCAGACAGAACTTTGGTGGACATCCCCCAAAACTGAAAAAATGGCACCATTATGGAGAAAATCTGCTTACATGCTTGTTAGCTACTCTTGTCTCTTTTATTTTAATTTAAAATTTTAATTGAAGCATAGTTGATTTATAATATTCCTATCTCTTAATTCAAATTCAAAAATGAGGAAGGAAAATTACACATGCCATTTCACTATCTTTCTTTGTATTGCTCTTCAAATTGAAAGAAAAGTCCACTGTTTTCAAGTCCTCTGTCAGTTACTAGCTATGTGATTTGGGGCAATCTTTCTAAGCCTTGATTCTCCCATCAGTTCAGTTCAGTTCAGTTCAGTTGCTCAGTCATGTCCGACTCTTTGTGACACCATGAATTGCAGCACGCCAGGCCTCCCTGTCCATCACCAATTCCCGGAGTTCACTCAAAATCACGTCCATCGAGTCGGTGATGCCATCCAGCCATCTCATCCTCTGTTGTCCCCTTCTCCTCCTGCCCCCAATCCCTCCCAGCATCAGAGTTTTTTTTTTCCAATGAGTCAACTCTTCGCATGAGGTGGCCAAAGTACTCTCAGATCAGATCAAATCAGTCGCTCAGTTGTGTCCGACTCTTTGCGACCCCATGAATTGCAGCACGCCAGGCCTCCCTGTTCATCACCAACTCCCGGAGTTCACCCAGACTCACATCCATTGAGTCAGTGATGCCATCCAGCCATCTCATCCTCTGTCATCCCCTTCTCCTCCTGCCCCCAATCCCTCCTAGCATCAGAGTCTTTTCCAATGAGTCAACTCTTTGCATGAGGTGGCCAAAGTACTGGAGTTTCAGCTTTAGCATCATTCCTTCCAAAGAAATCCCAGGGCTGATGTCCTTCAGAATGGACTGGTTGGATCGCCTTGCAGTCCAAGGGACTCTCAAGAGTCTTCTCCAACACCACAGTTCAAAAGCATCAATTCTTCAGCGCTCAGCCTTCTTCACAGTCCAACTCTCACATCCATACATGACCACTGGAAAAACCATAGCCTTGACTAGACGAACCTTTGTTTTAAAGTGGTACTAATCAGAGTACTTGTTTCAAATGCAGTCATGAAGATTAAAAGAGATAATGCATATAAATTACTTAATAATTGTTAGCTTTTACTGTCATTATTCGTCTCCCAGAAGCTATTTTCCGTTCACCCTGGCCCCTCCGGTCAAGTTTCCCCAGGGAGGTATGGAGACTTTAGATGGCTGGTGGGTTTGTGAGCCTCTAGTAGCTGCTGCTATAACATCTTAGGTTCAGAAATGCTGCCAGTTGTAGTGATGACCTCGGAGATGGGTAAAAAATGAAAGTTTGGTATGGATAGGAGCTGAAGCATCTGTAATTAAGCATTTTGAACTCTTGATTGCATCTGTCTGTATATGTATCTATGCTTATATATTTATTTAGAAAATAAGATTAAGTTAAATGTTTCTGGTGGTATTTTTAAACCTTATATGATGCAATTGTTTCTGGATCCAAACTTGGTTGTGATACTTTCCTAAGGAATTTTTAAAATATAGGTACATGTATTTTAACTATTGCTTTACATTAAAAAAAAGTCTCACAATGGAAATATTCACTATGATTTACCACAAAATGAAAACTTCAGGAATTATAGTTGCTTTCATCCTGGGATAACATTTGCTGTTTGCTGGGGATGAATATCAGCCATAAAAAATAGATGGGAGCTGCTTATTTAGTGTTTTCATTTGTTGTAGCAAATCTATCTGTCAGGCGAATCTGACAACAAGATGAGCGCCCCCAGTTTGATTCATACAGGAGGAGCGGGAGGCAATCTGCAGGGGTTGGACTTAAGCCTGGAGAATGAGGGAAATGCAGGTGAATAAGAAAATCCAGACAAACCACACAGCCAGTAAACTCACATGAGAAAGCCTTCAGCCACCTTACAGTGACACACATTTTAGAAGATGTCTGGTTTTAAACTGATAACATCAAGGGACTCATCTTCTAACTTGGAGTTTTAGATTACAAATCACTTTTATATCACTCTGAATGCTTAGTTTCTTGATAGAGTTTCTTACAGGCAAAGAGTAGTATGGAGCATACTATTTAATCTGTTTAATGTGTGTGCATGTATGCTCAGTTGCTAAGTCATGTCTGACCCTTTGCAACCCCATGGACTGCCAGGGTCCTCTGTCCATGGGATTTCCCAGGCAAGAATGCTGGTGTAGGTGGCCATTTCCTTTTCCAGGGGATCTTCCCAATCCAGGGATCAAACCCAAGTCTCCTGAATTGGCAGGTAGATTCTTGAGCCACCAGGGAAGCCCAGCGTATTTAACAGGACATCTTAAATACACCACGTTCTAAGTAAATGCTGGTGACTGGGAATTGAATGAGATACTGTGTTTGCTCTGGGGGCTGGTAGTGGGGGCTGGAAGTAGAGTAAATTCATCTACAAACAAACAAATGCAACAAAATTTAGGAGCATTCCAGAAGTCATAGTTTCTGAGCAAAGAGCAGAGAGTTTTCATTTCCATGTGTGGGTGAGGATGGTCTATATCAGAAAAGATTTCAGAGAAAAGATGACTGGGAACATTAGCAGATGTTTGTCAGAAAAGATGGGGAAGACATTTCAGAAAAAGGTACCATTTGAGCAAGACATGGGGGTGGGAAGCCCATAAGCCAAATTTTGGCATCTAGATTTTTTTCTGTGAAATTCATCCAATTATTTTATTTTATTTTTTTTAAATTTTATTTTTAAACTTTACAATATTGTATTGGTTTTGCCAAATATTGAAATGAATCCACCAGAGGTATACATGTGTTCCCCGTCCTGAACCCTCCTCCCTCCTCCCTTCCCATACCATCCCTCTGGGTCGTCCCAGTGCACCAGCCCCAAGCATCCAGTATCGTGCATTGAACCTGGACTGGCGAATCGTTTCTTATATGATATTATACGTTTCAATGCCATTCTCCCAAACCTTCCCACCCTCTCCCTCTCCCACAGAGTCCATAAGACTGTTCTATACATCAGTGTCTCTTTTGCTGTCTCATATACAGGGTTATTGTTACCATCTTTCTAAATTCCATATATATGTGTTAGTATACTCTATTGGTGTTTTTCTTTCTGGCTTACTTCACTCTGTATAACAGGTTCCAGTTTCATCCACCTCATTAGAACTGATTCAAAGGTATTCTTTTTAATGGCTGAGTAATACTCCATTGTGTATATGTACCATAGCTTTCTTATCCATTTATCTGCTGATGGACATCTAGGTTGCTTCCATGTCCTGGCTACTATAAACAGTGCTGCGATGAACATCAGGGCACACGTGTTTCTTTACCTTCTGGTTTCCTCAGTGTGTATGCCCAGCAGTGGGATTGCTGGATCATAAGGCAGTTCTATTTCCAGTTTTTTAAGGAATCTCCACACTGTTCTCCATAGTGGCTGTATTAGTTTGCATTCCCACCAACAGTGTAAGAGGGTTCCCTTTTCTCCACACCCTCTCCAGCATTTATTGCTTGTAGACTTTTGGATCGCAGCCATTCTGACTGGTGTGAAATGGTACCTCATAGTGGTTTTGATTTGCATTTCTCTGATAATGAGTGATGTTGAGCATCTTTTCATGTGTTTGTTAGCCATCTGTATGTCTTCTTCGGAGAAATGTCTGTTTAGTTCTTTGGCCCAGTTTTTGATTGGGTTGTTCAATTTTCGGAATTGAGCTGTAGGAGTTGCCTGTATATTTTTGAGATTAGTTGTTTGTCAGTTGCTTCATTTGCTATTATTTTCTCCCATTCTGAAGGCTGTCTTTTCACCTTGCTAATAGTTTTCTTTGTTGTGCAGAAGCTTTTAAGTTTAATTAGGTCCCATTTGTTTATTTTTGCTTTTATTTCCAATATTCTGGGAGGTGGGTCATAGAGGATCCTGCTGTGATGTATGTCAGAGAGTGTTTTGCCTATGTTCTCCTCTAGGAGTTTTATAGTTTCTGGTCTTACATTTAGATCTTTAATCCATTTTGAGTTTATTTTTGTGTATGGTGTTAGAAAGTGCTCTAGTTTCATTCTTTTACAAGTGGTTGACCAGTTTTCCCAGCACCACTTGTTAAAGAGATTGTCTTTAGTCCATTGTATATTCTTGCCTCCTTTGTCAAAGATAAGGTGTCCATAGGTGCGTGGGTTTATCTCTGGGCTTTCTATTTTGTTCCATTGATTTATATTTCTGTCTTTGTGCCAGTACCACACTGTCTTGATGACTGTGGCTTTGTAGTAGAGCCTGAAGTCAGGTAGGTTGATTCCTCCAGTTCCATTCTTCTTTCTCAAGAGCGCTTTGGCTATTCGAGGTTTTTTGTATCTCCATACAAATTGTGAAATTATTTGTTCTAGCTCTGTGAAGAATACCGTTGGTAGCTTGGTAGGGGATTGCATTGAATCTATGAATTGCTTTGGGTAGTATACTCTTTCACTATATTGATTCTTCCAATCCATGAACATGGTATATTTCTCCATCTATTAGTGTCCTCTTTGATTTCTTTTTATAGTTTTATAAAAAGTTTTATAGTGTTTTATAGTTTTCTATATATAGGTCTATATAAAGAAACTATATATATATATAGTTTTTATATATATATAGGTTTTCTATATATAGTTTCTTTAGGTAGATATATTCCTAAGTATTTTATTCTTTCCGTTGCAATGGTGAATGGAATTGTTTCCTTAATTTCTCTTTCTGTTTTCTCATTATTAGTGTATAGGAATGCAAGGGATTTCTGTATGTTGATTTTATATCCTGCAACTTTACTATAATCATTGATCAGTTCTAGTAATTTTCTAGTGGAGTCTTTAGGGTTTTCTATGTAGAGGATCATGTCATCTGCAAACAGTGAGAGTTTTACTTCTTCTTTTCCAATTTGGATTCCTTTTATTTCTTTTTCTGCTCTGATTGCTGTGGCCAAAACTTCTAAAACTATGTTGAATAGTAATGGTGAAAGTGGGCACCCTTATCTTGTTCCTGACTTTAGAGGAAATGCTTTCAATTTTTCACCATTGAGGATAATGTTTGCTGTGGGTTTGTCATATATAGCTTTTATTATGTTGAGGTATGTTCCTTCTATTCCTGCTTTCTGGAGAGTTCTTATCATAAATAGATGTTGAATTTTGTCAAAGGCTTTCTCTGCATCTATTGAGATAATCATATGGTTTTTATTTTTCAATTTGTTAATGTGGTGTATTACATTGATTAATTTGCGGATATTGAAGAATCCTTGCATCCCTGGGATAAAGCCCACTTGGTCATGGTGTATGATCTTTTTAATGTGTTGTTGGATTCTGATTGCTAGAATTTTGTTAAGGATTTTTGCATCTATGTTCATCAGTTATATTGGCCTGTAGTTTTCGTTTTTTTGTGGGATCTTTGTCAGGTTTTGGTATTAGGGTGATGGTGGCCTCATAGAATGAGTTTGGAAGTTTACCTTCCTCTGCAATTTTCTGGAAGAGTTTGAGTAGGATAGGTGTTAGCTTTTCTCTAAATTTTTGGTAGAATTCAGCTGTGAAGCCGTCTGGACCTGGGCTTTTGTTTGCTGGAAGATTTTTTATTACAGTTTCAATTTCCATGCTTGTGATGGGTCTGTTAAGATTTTCTATTTCTTCCTGGTTGAGTTTTGGAAAGTTGTACTTTTCTAAGAATTTGTCGATTTCTTCCACGTTGTCCATTTTATTGGCATATAATTGTTGATAGTAGTCTCTTATGATCCTTTGTATTTCTGTGTTGTCTGTTGTGATCTCTCCATTTTCATTTCTAATTTTATTGATTTGATTTTTCTCCCTTTGTTTCTTGATGAGTCTGGCTAATGGTTTGTCAATTTTATTTATCCTTTCAAAGAACCAGCTTTTGGCTTTGTTGATTTTTGCTATGGTCTCTTTTGTTTCTTTTGCATTTATTTCTGCCCTAATTTTTAAGATTTCTTTCCTTCTACTAACCCTGGGGTTCTTCATTTCTTCCTTTTCTAGTTGCTTTAGGTGTAGAGTTAGGTTATTTATTTGACTTTTTTCTTGATTCTTGAGGTATGCCTGCATTGCTATGAACTTTCCCCTTAGGACTGGTTTTACCGTGTCCCACAGGTTTTGGGTTGTTGTGTTTTCATTTTCATTCATTTCTCTGCAAATTTTGATTTCTTTTTTGATTTCTTCTGTGATTTGTTGGTTATTCAGCAGCGTGTTGTTCAGCCTCCATATGTTGGAATTTTTAATAGTTTTTCTTCTGTAATTGAGATCTAATCTTACTGCATTGTGGTCAGAAAAGATGCTTGGAATGATTTCTATTTTCTTGAATTTACCAAGGCTAGATTTATGGCCCAGGATGTGATCTATCCTGGAGAAGGTTCCATGTGTGCTTGAGAAAAAGGTGAAATTCATTGTTTTGGGATGAAATGTCCTATAGATATCAATTAGGTCTAACTGGTCTATTGTATTGTTTAAAGTTTGTGTTTCCTTGTTAATTTTCTGTTTAGTTGATCTATCCATAGGTGTGAGAGGGGTATTAAAGTCTCCCACTATTATTGTGTTATTGTTAATTTCTCCTTTCATGCTTGTTAGCATTTGTCTTACATATTGTGGTGCTCCCGTGTTGGGTGCATATATATTTATAATTGTTATATCTTCTTCTTGGATTGATCCTTTGATCATTATGTAGTGACCGTCTTTGTCTCTTTTCACAGCCTTTGTTTTAAAGTCTATTTTATCTGATATGAGTATTGCTACTCCTGCTTTCTTTTGGTCCCTATTTGCATGGAAAATCTTTTTCCAGCCCTTCACTTTCAGTCTGTATGTGTCCCCTGTTTTGAGGTAAACAGCATATGTAGGGGTCTTGTTTTTGTATCCATTCAGCCAGTCTTTGTCTTTTGGTTGGGGCATTCAACCCATTTACGTTTAAGGTAATTACTGATAAGTATGATCCCGTTGCCATTTATTTTATTGTTTTGGGTTCGAATTTATACATCGTTTTTGTGTTTCCTGTCTAGAGAATATCCTTTAGTATTTGTTGGAGAGCTGGTTTGGTGGTGCTGAATTCTCTCAGCTTTTGCTTGTCTGTAAAGCTTTTGATTTCTCCTTCGTATTTGAATGAGATCCTTGCTGGGTACAATAATCTGGGCTGTAGGTTATTTTCTTTCATCACTTTAAGTATGTCTTGCCATTCCCTCCTGGCTTGAAGAGTTTCTATTGAAAGATCAGCTGTTATCCTTATGGGCGTTCCCTTGTGTGTTATTTGTTGTTTTTCCCTTGCTGCTTTTAATATTTGTTCTTTGTGTTTCATCTTTGTTAGTTTGATTAATACGTGTCTTGGGGTGTTTTGCCTTGGGTTTATCCTGTTTGGGACTCTCTGGGTTTTTTGGACTTGAGTGATTATTTCCTTCCCCATTTTAGGGAACTTTTCAACTATTATCTCCTCAAGTATTTTCTCATGGTCTTTCTTTTTGTCTTCTTCTTCTGGGACCCCTATGATTCGAATGTTGTAGCATTTAATATTGTCCAGGAGGTCTCTGAGATTGTCCTCATTTCTTTTAATTCATTTTTCTTTTTTCCTCTCTGATTCATTTATTTCTACCATTCTATCTTCTAATTCACTAATCCTATCTTCTGCCTCTGTTATTCTACTATTTGTTGCCTCCAGAGTGTTTTTAATTTCATTTATTGCATTATTCATTATATATTGACTCTTTTTTATTTCTTCTAGGTCCTTGTTAAACCTTTCTTGCATCTTCTCAATCCTTGTCTCCAGGCTATTTATCTGTGATTCCATTTTAATTTCAAGATTTTGGATCAATTTCACTATCATTATTCGGAATTCTTTATCAGGTAGATTCCCTATCTCTTCTTCTTTTGTTTGGTTTGGTGGGCATTTATCCTGTTCCTTTATCTGCTCGGTATTCCTCTGTCTCTTCATCTTGTTTAAATTGCTGAGTTTGGGGTGTCCTTTCTGTATTCTGGCAGTTTGTGGAGTTCTCTTTATTGTGGCATTTCCTCGCTCTGTGTGGGTTTGTACAGGTGGCTTGTCAAGGTTTCTTGGTTAGGGAAGCTTGTGTCAGTGTTCTGGTGGATGGAGCTGTATTTCTTCTCTCTGGAGTGCAATGAAGTGTCCAGTAATGAGTTATGAGATGTCTGTGGTTTTGGGGTGACTTTGGGCAGCCTGTATCTTGGATCTCAGGGCTGTGTTCCTTTGTTGCTGGAGAATTTGCTTGGTATGTCTTGCCCTGGAACTTGTTGGCCCTTGTGTGGTGCTTGGTTTCAATGTAGGTATGGAGGTGTTTGATGAGCTCCTGTCAATTAATGTTCCTTAGAGTCAGGAGTTCCCTGGAGTCAGGGTGTGGGCTTAAGCCTCCTGCTTCCAGTTATTGGTCTTATTTTTACAGTAGTTTCAAAACTTCTCCTTCTATACAGCACCATTGATAAAACATCTACATTAAAGTTGAAAAGTTTCTCCACCGTGAGGGTCACCCAGAGAGGTTCACAGCATTACATGGAGAAGAGAAGAGGGAGGAGGGAGTTAGAGGTGACCTGAATGAGATGAGGTGGAATCAATAGAGGAGAGAGTGGGCTAGCAGGTAATCACTTCCTTATGTGCACTCCACAACTGGACCGCTCAGAGATGTTCACGGGGTTATAAAGAGAAGAGAAGAAGGAGGAAGGTGACAGAGGTGGCCAGGAGGATAAAAGGGGGGAATGAAAAGGAGGGAGACAGATCCAGCCAGTAATCAGTTCCCTAAGTGTTCTCCACCGTCTGGAACACACAGAAATTCACAGAGTTGTGTAGAGTAGAGAGGGGTTAGGGAGGAGACACAGGCGACCTGGTGGAGAAAAAGGAGATTCCAAAGGGAGAGAGAGCAGTCAAGCCAGTAATCTCGCTCCCTAGTGAAAAATGGGTACTGAAGATTGAGTTCTTAAAGGTACAAAATTGGTAACTAATACATAAAAGCAAAAATTAAAAATCTAGAGTAGAGTTTGGAATTTCAAAAATACGATGTTAAAGAAAAGAAGAAGGAAAAGAAAGAGAGAAAAAAAAACAAAAACAAAGTCGCAAAAATTATAAAGAAAATATAGGTATAAAATTGATAACAAATACCAAAAAGCAAAAGTTAAAAATCTAGAGCAGAGTTTGGAATTTCAAAAATACAATGTTGAAAAAAAGAAGAAGAAAAAGAAAGAGAGAAAAAACCAAACAAAAACAAAAACAAAGTCACAAAAATTATAAAGAAAATATAGGTACAAAATTGATAACAAATACCAAAAAGCATAAATTAAAAATCTAGAGTAGAGTTTGGAATTTCAGGTATACAATGTTATATAAAAGAAGAGAAAGAAAGAGAGAAAAAAAAGTCACAAAAATTATAAAAAAAAAAAAAAAGGTACAAAATTGATAACAAATACCAAAAAGCTAAAATTAAAAATCTAGAGTAGTGTTTGGAATTTCAAAAATACAATGTTAAAGAAAAGAAGAAAAAAAAAAAAAAACAAGGTCAAAAAAATTATAAAAAAAATATATATGAAGTTTGCTTTAAAAAAATAGGTTCTTTTTTTTTTTTTGCTAAGTAATAGTAGGTTATAAAAGTGAAAATTAAAGGAATAATAGAGGACTTAAAATTTTTTTAGAAATTAAAAAAAAAAGAAAGAAAGAATGATCGTAAAAATAGTAAAAATATATCTAGGACTTTCTCTGGTTTTGTTGTGGGTATTGTGGGTTCAGTTCATTTTCGGCTAGTTCCTTGGTCCGACTTATATTTCTCAAGATCTATAGGCTCCTTCCTATGTAGACGGTACTAACCACAGGGTTTTAATCTATTGCCTGTAGCTTCCAAGGTGGTTCCCTCTGTTATAGCTTCTTCTGTTTGCTGGTCTCTTCAGTGTCTGGTTTCCGTCCTGACACAAAGGGGACGGTGGAGGACACTTTTTTTTTTTAGGCTCACTTGTTCAGTCACGCTGTGGGGAGGGAGGGACGCTGCAAACAAATAACACTGGCGTGTGCTTGCAAGTGCCGCAGCCACACTGGGTCTGCCCCCGCTCATGGCAAGTGTAGCCTCCCTGCCCACACTGCTCAGGCTCTAGGTTGCTCCCCCAGGAACCATCCGTGGCTGGCCCTGGGCTGCCTGCACCTCCCGGGTCCAAGCCGCTCAGGTTCAGGCACTTGGGTAGTCCTCAGAGGCGCAGACTTGGTTGGGCCTGCGTTTTGTGCCCTTCCCAGGTCCAAGCAGCTCAGGTGATGAGGTATTTGGCGAGCGTGATTGCTGCGACTTATCGCCTCCCCACCGCTCAGTTATCTAGGTATACAACCAGTGCACCTTCTCAGGCGGATGTTGACTGTCCAGACCCCCAAGAAGTTTTAGTTAGCAAAGAAGCCTGCTTACAGTTTTACAGATAATATCTCTCTGGGGCTGCGATTGCCCCCTTCTGGCTCTGGCTGCCTGTCACCAGAGGGGGATGGTCTGCAGCCGGCTATCTCTGTTCAGTCCTTTATTCCGTGCGCGGGCCTGGGGTGTCTTAGGTTAGGGCTGGCTTTTCGCGTGGTAGATATCCCACAGTCTGGTTTGCTAGCCCAAATTATTTCGCTCAGATAGCACTCGGGGTATTCAGGCCAGATCCTAAGCGATGCAGCCCGTGCCGCACCTCCCTGCCCAGCCCCCGCTTGCTAGTGGCTGTGCAGGCGTCTGCGCTGCTTCTCCGCTGGGGGAGTTACCGTAGGGCTCGTAATCTGTGGGTTTTAATTGTTTATTTATTTTTCCTCCCTGTTATGTTGCCCTCTGTGCTTCCAAGGTTCGGCAAAGATTTGGCATTGAGAAGGTTTCCTGGTGTTTGGAAACTTCTCTCTTTTTAAGAGTCCCTTCCCGGGACAGAACTCCATCCCTCCCTCTTTTGTCTCTTTTTTTGTCTTTTATATGTTTTCCTACCTCCTTTCGAAGACTTGGGTTGCTTTTCTGGGTGCCTGATGTCCTCTGCCGACATTCAAAAGTTGTTTTGTGGAATTTACTCGGTGTTTAAGTGTTCTTTTGATGAATTTGTGGGGGAGAAAGTGTTCTCCTCGTCCTACTCCTCCACCATCTTAGCTCCTCCCCAATTATTTTATTTTAAAAGATGATTCAATTAGATGAGAAATTTGTTAAAGAGTACTCAGTTGGACTAAAATAATACTTTAACAATATCTGTTCTGCTTGGGTGCCTGTGGTTGATTAGTATCACTGGTGATGCTGTGGGTTGGCTCATTAAACACCATTCCAACTTTCTTCTTCATGTTCATGCCTGACTGGAGAGCCCAAAGAGCTTAACACTGACTCTTCCTGTGGCACTCACATCTGATTTGATTTGGGCAGTCTGGTCAACTCTGCTCTCAGCTCCTTCTATATCACTCAAGCACATGAGGTTTGAGGCCTTGAAGTATAGAAACTAAACATTATAGACTGAATGTCCTTATCCCTAAAATTCAAATGTTGAAGTGCCAGGCCCCAGTGTGATGGTGTTTGGAGGTACAACTTTTTGGAGTGTTATGAATTTGTCAAATTAACAGTCGATTAAATGGAGCACAGGGTGCTGGTTGGTAAGCTGGGTTTCAACAACAGATCACAAGGAAAATTGAAATAGAGAAGTTTATTAATCACAGATCCTGGAGGGAGTATCTGGAATGCCTCAAGAGTCCACCAAGTGAAGTCAAGGCAGAGTACAGACAGAGAGAGACAGGCCCTAGTAACATGCCTTGTGAGGGTCTCTGGGTGGAGCCCTTTGGAGTTGATTCTTAAACCAAGGCTGATTTGGTCAATCGAAAGCAAAATTGCCAGGTACTAGTAAGCTCCAAGTGGATTTTATGTAAGGAGTTTGTAAGGGGAAGTTCCTAGGAGGCAGAGGAGACTGGGGATCACAAGGGCTCCTGGGGAAGTCATATCAGGAACTTAGATTTGCCTGTAACTCAGAGGGCTGCTCTCTAGAGACACGAGAGAGCATCTTTATTATGGGAGGCCACAGCAAGAAGGAAGGCATCAAATCACCTGGCAACTTGATCAGCAAATAAAACTGTTTGCTGTTTAAGCCACCCAACCTATGATGCTTATTATAGCATCCAAGGCAGACTAAGAGTGACAGGTTTGAGATCTCACGTATATTGGGAATACCCTCCTCCTTGCAAATCCCCTAAGAGCTTGTGGATACAAGAGCAGATTGGTGGTTGCCAGGGGTGGGGGGTGAGGGGTGGGTGAAATGGTGAAGTGAGTCAAAAGGTATAAACTTCCAATTATGAAACAAATTAGTAATAGGGATGTAATATATAGTATAGTGGCTATAGTTAATTGTACTGTATTGCATGTTTGGAAGTTGCTAAGAGAGTGGACCTTGAGTTCGCATCACAAGAAAAAAAAGTCTGTAACTGTGTGTGGTGATGGATATTAATTAGACTTATTGTGATGATCATTTTGCAGTATAGAGAAATAGCGAATCATTATGTTATACACATAATCATTATGTTATGTGTCATTATACCTCAAAAAAAAAAAAAAAAAAAAAAACAAAGGAATTAAAAATACAAAAAAAAAAAAAAGACAGGGTTGATACAATCTCAGAAAGAACTTTGGGTGTAGTTAGAGCTACATGGGTCAAAAGGAACTGAATAATTCAGAATCTAAATGCATTTTTGAAGACAGTTTATTGTCAACTAAATTACAATCTTGGAAAAATTAAAAAAGAAAAGAAAAAAGTATCCACCTCTCAATTTAAAAACCCTATGCCTGGAACTTCCCTGGTGGTCCAGGGGCTAAGAATCCATTTGCCAATGCAGAGGACCTGGGTTCAATTCCTGGTAGGTTTTTGTGTTGTCTTCTGGTGGAGGGGATGAATGGTCTTCATGGCAACCAGAAGAGTGGATCATGATGGGTATAGTGCTTGATGCTCACCAAGCCAGTGTCTTTTTCCTCCTGTTCATCCAGGAAAACCTGTCCCAGCCTCTTTTAATAAATACATACTTTCTGAAGTTTGATGGGAGTTTGGGATTGAATTCGGGCAACTGGAATGTGAGTGGAAGAGGCTGGCTATTTGAAACTAGTCCTTCCAACTTCTCTCACAGGAACCTCTACAATTTCTCCCATTCTCATCTTCCTACTGGATTTTGATACCCAGGCCCACATTGGGGACTGTATATTGAAAACAGTGAAGTTTCTGTAATGAAACAAAGAGCCTCCCTCCCCAGCTCAGGGCTGCACCATGAGTGAGTAATGAGCAGTGTTTGCTGAAGGCTTCTGAAATGTGGAGTGTTTTTGTTATAGCAACTAGCCAGCTCTGACAACTCTTGTGTAACTCCTAACGGTAGCCTCAGCATTTAGCAAGATTCCTGGAATATAGTAGGTGCTCGGTATATATACTTGCTGAACTAATGAATAAAGTTATCTACTGAATTTAAGATAAATTTTTTTATAGTTATTGTGAAATATTGGCTATAGTCCCTGTGCTGTAAAATATATCCTTATAGCTTATTTATTTTATTTAAAAATTTATTTATTTTTATTTAAAAATTCTGTTGCAGTATAGTTGATTTACAATGTGTTAATTTCTGCTGTACAGCAAGGTAATTCAGCTACACATATACATTTTTCTTCATATTCTTTTCTATTATGGTTTATCACAGGATATTGAATACACTTCTCTGTGCTGTAAGGTAGGACCTTGTTGTTTATAAGAAAAAATTAAAAGAGTATCTACTATGTGACAAGAATTGAGTGAAGAACTTCAGGAAAATGAGTAAGAGATTGTTTTAGCCCTCAAATGGCCAAAAATCTTTTTTAAAAAGTTACATTTTGCTTTATTCAAACACCTTGCTCCTTAATGGTTTTGAAGCATCTTACATTAAAAGCAAATGTAGTAGAATGAAGTGCAATATGAATAAAAATCAAGAATTAGGATCAGGAAAATAGAAGTTGTAATGGACAGTCAAGATCAAATAAGATCTTGATACTGGTAAGACTTACAGTACAAGCTGAAACCCCTGACCTGGTTCCTGAGGTCTAGTACCTTAGCCTTGTGGAAGCTAAAGTGAAAAATATGCCTGACTTGAAACCTAATTTTTATTGTAGGAGAGGAAAACCCAAAAGACACAAAGTTATACACACTGCAAAGGATAAGTAGCCTTTTTCCCCAATATTGAAAATTTCCTTTGAACTTGAAACCTTAACCACTGGAGTCACTTATTAGAACTGGGAAAGCTATTAGCATTCAAAAATGTTTTTCAAGGTGAAGTTTTATTTAAAATGTAACAGAAATAGTTCTTTAACATGCTAGTGAAATACTATACATTTACATTCACTTGAATTTAATGCAAAATGTTAAGCTACTTACTCCATGCTACATGCCTTAAGGGAAGGAAAGTGACTTTTGGTAAATACTCTCTAAGTTCCTAGCACCTAGTAAGCACTGGATAAGTAAGTGCTGACGTGCTGCACGGACACTGTAGCCATCATTATGTTAAATTTCAATTGAGTTACAGTTGGTTATATTTTATAGATTGAACTTTATTAAAGTTTCTTTCAATAGGCGTTACATAATAGACCACATTGATTTTAATAAAATGTGCATTGATTATGGCAAAATGTCAGTTTTCTGCCCTGAACACAATCTCCCACAGTCATTAAACAACATTACAATTTTATTAAGTCAATTCTATTCATTCATTTTAATTAAGGACAGCTTTTAATTTGACCTTCTTTTTACTTTGGAGGACATTTGATCAAAATTCAGCAAAGAGTTAATCACTTCACTCAGATGTATTTTTTCAGATTCTTAAACAAACAAAAAAATAAACTGTAATTATGTTGTCTTGATGGTCTTATCCAAAGACATAGATAAAATACATCAATCACCAAATTTCAATTTCAATTTAGGGATCAGAAGGCTGAGTGTTTTAAAAGTTACTTTTGGGAAATTCCCTGGAGGTCCAGTGATTAAGACTTCAGTTCTCAGTGCAGGGGCCATGGGTTTGATCCCTAATAGGGGTGTTAAGGGAGAAGGCAATGGCACCCCACTCCAGTACTGTTGCCCAGAAAATCCCATGGATGGAGGAGCCTGGTAGGCTGAAGTCCATGGGGTTGCTAAGAGTCAGACACGACTGAGCGACTTCATTTTCACTTTCCACTTTCTTGCACTGGAGAAGGAAATGGCAACCCACTCCAGTGTTCTTGCCTGGAGAATCCCATGGACGGAGAAGCCTGGTAGGCTGCAGTCCATGGGGTTGCACAGAGTCGGACATGACTGAAGCGACTTAGCAGCAGGGGGGTTAAGACCCACTCCAGTACTCTTACCTGGAAAATCCCATGGACAGAGGAGCCTGGTAGGCTGCAGTCCATGGGGTCGTGAAGAGTCAGACACAACTGAGCGACTTCACTTTGCACTTTCATGCACTGGAGAAGGAAATGGCAACCCACTCCGGTGTTCTTCCCTGGAGAATCCCAGGGACAGAGGAGCCTGGTGGGCTGCCGTCTATGGGGTCCCATCGAGTCGGACACGACTGAAGCGACTTAGCAGCAGCAGCAGTAGCAGCAGGGGAGTTAAGGTTGGTCCTTGGTACTTGTCCACTTCCCCCAGTTTTCTTCTCTTTATATACACTTCCTTTCTCTTTTTGACATGACTCTATTTATTTATATTTATTTATTTGGTTGTGTTGGGTGTGTTAGTTGCAGCACTTGGGCTCAGTAGTTGCGGTGTTCCTCTTAGTTGCCCTCAGGTATGTGAGATCTTAGTTCTCCAACCAGGGATGGATGGAACCTGAGACTCCTGCATTGCAAGGTGGATTCTTAAACATTGGACTGCCAGGGAAGTCCCCACTCAATTTAATTTTCACATTGGAAAAATATATGTTAAAAAGTGTCTCCCAAAATGCTAAGTAGTACAAACCAAGGAAATAATGACAAAAAACTCAGTCCTCACAACAATAGGTAAATGAGGAGTCCTATTTTAGCTTGGAATTTTTTGATTTTTAGTGACCTTGATCACTATTTTCTCTGTACAGTTTCTGGGCCTCTGTATTTCCAGTTGTGTGAATGTGCCTTTAAATTTTGGTTATGGGTTTTTCTTCTTAAAGTAACCAAATAAATTGGTCTTTTTTAATGTGATTTCCCCCCTGCCCCTGTCTTTTCCCATTAAGCATTCCTAATCTGGAGATTTAATAAATATTCATTTTTATTTGCAAAAAAAAAAAAAAAGTCTCCCAAGATGCTCATCATCCAGGGATTTTGGTACCTTAACAGAAGAAAATGCCTTGGTTCTTCAATCACAACCTCATTTCTACCTCTAGACTAGATATGACAGGCTGACCCAAAGGCAAGGCACACCTGAGGGTCTGGTTTTAAAAGAAAAGCCTAATGAGATGTGCCTACAGTGAGTACAATAGTAGGGACTGACCCCTGCTTCCTGTCCCTGCTGTGTGACTGATAACACCAAGTCTCATGCCTGCAGGCTTGGCTCAAAGAGTAATTATAATCAAAGTGTATTGTAACTAATTATCTAATTTTGATGAGCTGTTTATAGTTAATTTTGTGAATATTCCATTATGAAAGGAATGACCTTATAAAGTGTTCCAGACAGAAAAGAAATGGATAAGTATAAAATTTCCAGGTGCAATTAACTTCTGTTTGAATTCTATCCAATTCTCTTATTCTCTGTATGAAAGTGAAAGTCACTCAGTGGTGTCTGACTCTTTGCGACCCCAAGAACTATACAGTCCATGGAATTCTCCAGGCCAGAATACTGGAGTGGGTAGCCTTTCCCTTCTCCAGGAGGTCTTCCCAAGCCAGGGATCGAACCCAGGTCTCCCACATTGCAAGTCGATTCTTTACCAACTGAGCTATCAGGGAAGCCATTCTCTGTATGGACTAACCTTTATTTTAAAAGAAAAAGATTAGCAATGTTGTCTTGTACACTCATAGGTTTCAGGACTTGTGGCCACTACAGGTGGTAGAAAACAAAACAAATTTCTATAATTGTATTTTAACCCCAAACAATAAAAATTGAATGACTATCAGTCATTTTCCCCTTCCTCCCTGCCTTACCTTCAATTTGGTTCCCCTGTGTTTCTGTTTTGTTTTCTGATTCCTTTTCCTCCAAGTAGCCTATGAGCATTTTGAGAATAAGGCCAGTCTTGTATCTTTATCTCACTTGTGCTCATCACAGTGTCTAATTCATGGTAAGTACTCCATTCACAATTATTGAATGAATGAATAAATGAATGAATAAAAATCACTCTTCTTTATGAAAATTTAAACAACCTTTTACCCTTGTGTGCTGCAAAAACCAAAAATCTCTAGAGGAAGTTAGTATAATATAATAAAAATTGATTTAGGATTAATCGTTTTAAAAAAAAAACTAACATGACTTCAGCATAGTTTTTTGAAGGTTAAAAATTGTCATAATGAGTGAAATAAGTCAGAGAAGCAGAAACATTGTATGACATCCCTTATATGTGTAAGCTAAAAAGACACGATACAAATGAACTCATTTACAAAACAGAAACAGACTCACAGATTTAGAGAAATGGATTTATGGTTGCTGGGGGGAAGGATGGAGGGTAGGGATAGGGAGTTTGGGATGGAAAGTATACACTGTGTATTTAAAATGGATGACCAACAAGTACCTACTGCATAGCTCAGGGAACTCTGCTCAGTGTTATGTGGCAGCCTGGATGGGAGGTAAGTTTGGGGGAGAATAGATATATGTATATGTATGGCTGAGTCCCCTTGCTGTCAACCTGAAACTATCACATTGTTAATTGGCTATACTTCAAGTACAAAAAAAGTTTAATAAAAAAAAAAAGAATGAATTGGTTAAAGATATTAATGAACATCATATGAACATCATATTTCATTTTCCTAAAATACAATCTTTTTTAGGCATTATGATCATTTTTGCTAAGCAGAATAAAAGTGCTTTTCTCAAACAATTCTGTCTCAAAGAGAATCCAAGCCAAGTGAGCTCTCTATTTGCAAATATTCTCTCCATTACTGCAAATGGATGTTAGCCTTTAAAATTAATATAGGTGCATTTATTATTCTGTGGGGCTAACTAATAAAAATTTTGCTAATAAGATTTTCCTAATAAAGGTTTTTCAATCTTCCCTACCTCCCCCCACCAAAAAAATGAGACCACTTACTTCTTTCAATAGTTGTTTTCCAGCTATTCATGGAATTTTTGTTAGACATTATTGAGTTAAGTGATGTGGACGATGGATAAAAATAAAACAGTCCACAAGTTGTTTGTAATCTGACTGGGAAAACAAAGCAATAGGTAACAACTGGTGAAAGCACCAAAGATTCTTAAGACTGAAAGAGCATGATAAAGATGCAAAGTGAAGGTAGGCTGGATGAAGATTCAGGGGAAGTTTCCTAAAGGGTGAGGCATCAAACTGTGTTTAAGCCTGGATGGTTCACTGACTCAATAGATAGAAGGAAGACAAGCATTGCAGGTGGGAAAGGCAGTGTATATGAAATCAATTGTGGAAAAGGACATCTCATTATGATTAAAGTCAACGGTCTATATAGAACTGGGGTAGGTGGAATCAGGTTGGAAAACTACATGGAAAGGTGTGTGGTCCAGATCATGGGCTTTGGAAGGCAATCATCTTGAGTAGGGCAATGCCTAGTTTGTGCAGGGCTCTGGGAAATTTTTTGTTGTTGTTCACTTCAATCAATATATAAATAATTTGATATAACAAGGTACAGTATTCCAGTCTATCATTAGAAGCCATCAGGCAAACCACAATGGAGGAACGTTCTGCAAAGTACCTTACCAGTCCTCCTCAAAGTGCCAAGGTCATAAAAAACTAGGAAAGACTGAGAAACTGTCACAGATAGAAAACAACTGAGGAGATATGAGAACAAAATGTATTGTGGGACCCTGGGTAGGACTATGAACAGGCAGAAAGAACTATAATGGGAAAACTGGGGAAATTCAAATAAAGTAAGTAGATTAGTTAGCAGTATTATATCAATGCTAATTTCTAAGTTTTGATGAATATGCCATGGCCATGTAAGACGTTAACATTAGGGGAAATGGGATGAAGAATATTTTTCTTAACTTGTCTATAAACATTAAATTATTCCCAGTAGAAATTTATTAAAAAAACCACATTGTTCAATGCAGTGAAACTACTCTGTATGATACTGTAACGATGGATATATGTCCTTTTATATGTATTTTCCAAAACTTATAGAATACACAACACAAAGAGTGTACCCTGCTTGCCTGGGTTGATAATGATGTATCAGAGTTGGTTCACTGATTGCAATAAACATATCACACTGGTATAGAATGTTGATGGAAGTGAGACTGTGTGTGCAGGGAGAGGGCTTTGGGGAACTCTATATTTTGTTCACTTTTGCTCTGAACCCAAAACTTCTTTAAAAAAATAAAGTATAGTCTTTGGAGAATGTATATATGTATATGTATAACTGAATCACTTAGCTGTTCACCTGAAAATAACACATTATAAATCAACTATATTCCAATGTAAAATACAAATAAACTACATTTGTTTAAAACATATTGTAATATCACATGTATAATAATCCCACATTTGTATGAAAACTCTGTTAATATACAGTGTTCTTCTCACCCTAGAAATTTTCATCGCCCCTCAACTTTTGCATAACCTCTTTAGCTTTCAAAATAAAAAGTTTCAATAAAAATGTGGCTATCAACATGCATTACAAAATCCATGGGTCTGTGAACGGTATCATGATTTTTTTAAATTAAGAATCAAGGTTTTGAATAATAGATGGGAAAGAAGTATGTCTTATGTTTGTTTATTGCCAAGTTGGTGCATATGAAGATTCTGCAGCATATCTCGGCCCCACTTCACCTTCTTGGGGTCCAAACACACTATTTCTGCATAATTCTGTGTCTCCCACCATTACTTACAATACTATGGTTTTGGGGAAATGCTTTTATAATGAATGAATGTTGATCTCAGGCTTCCCAGGTGACTTGTTGGTAAAGAATCTGCGTGCCAAGAAGGGGACAAGGATTTGATCCCTGGGGAAGATCCCCTGGAGAAAGAAATGGCAACCCACTCCAGTATTCTTGTCTGGGAAATCCCACAGGCAGAACACCCTGGTGGGCTGCAGTCCATGGGGTTGCGAAAGAGTCAGACATGACTTAGTGACTAAACAGCAAGAAATGTAGCTCTCACCGTTGTTGTATCTCAGGCCATTTACTGAATGCCAGTGACATCATTGCTCCTGATGCTGGTCACTGGACCACCTGGGAATATCAGTTCCTAGTAACTCTGTCTGCAGTTGTTAACTGTGCTTTGTTGAAAATGAGCTCTTCTTTGAAGTCTTTGGACTGTAATAACTATGTCACTAAGATGAAATGTCTTTCTTGGTGCCTTCCACAAACCTGCCTGTTACAGGGAGCAGAGATGAGGGGCCTGTGGGCAGAGTAAGAAGAGAAGTCCCGTTTGTGCAAGGAACCTCTGTCCCCCATCCTGCACAACTTATGACTCAGGTAGGAGGGCATGGCTTTACCACATTGGGTGTTTGTGATTGACTTGAACAAGGTTTTGGAGATCTCTGCAACATCTGGTTGACCCCATGTGTGTGGGGGGTCCTGTATGTCAGGCACGTCTCTCCCAAAGAGAGATAGGATCAGAGCCCATGCAGGTCCAAATCCAGGCTAGAGTTATCCCCAGATGGCACTTCCCACCCCAGCCAGTCCCAGGAACCAGAAGGAACTTAGAAACTCTTGAGGAAGGTAGCACTATAAAGTGTGGGGTCCCTGTGGAGCGAGGTCTGGGGATGAGCCCTTCTTTCTTGTTTATGACTAAGGGCAATGTTGTACCTGGCTTTGGTCCCATCTGCCTCCTATTAGATCTGAAATCCACGCTAGTCTCAACCTCTGGGCCTTGTTTTTGTCTTCTCTGAGATGAAGGTAATAACCTCAAATAATTGTTCTGAGAAGTGAATGAGATATTTATTGAGTTCTTGTGAAATGGACTGGAGAAACAGCAGTGAACAAGACATATAGAAACTGTCCCCTTAAATGTTTATACTCCTGTACTATATGAAGTGAAAACTGTGTTCAGCAAATAATATACTCTTAATAAATGTTGGGTAGCATTGTTGGTTCAAACTCTAGAACTTCTCCCCAGGGTGTTCCAGGCCTGCCTGGATGCTTCAGTGAGGCCTGAACATCTCTTAGGCTTTAAAGGGTGAGGGAGAAAGGACTGGACCAGGTGAGAAGGGGTTTTGCTTGTTGGTTTTAAACCAAGGGTTACTTTAAGAATATCTAGAAGAGAGAAACAAAAAGATCACAAGACCCTCAGGCAACACCTCCTAAATGTGTCTTTCTTCCAAATGAGATTTTTCAAGGGGTCAGGTAGCAATGAGTTCAAGACTACTTTGCTGTGAGTTCGCTGCACTCTGGTTGGATACATAAAGATGTCTCTGATTAAACTGTATCATGACGAGAGTGTTTGTTATAACAATACGTGCACTAACTTTACATTCTGTGAAGATTCCTCCTGATGCCTTAAAAATAAAGTCTATTAATATAAAAATCTCCTTGTTGATTTTTCTACAATACCACAATTTCTAAAAGCAGTGAAAAATGCCATTATTCCTTCAATTCTGTTTTCTGACTTTCCAACATTTTTGGACCTGAAAAATATATTTTAAAAATCCCTTCCCAGATGTGCTTCTAAAAGGCTGTGTGAATCCCAGAGATACTTTGCTTCTTTGAACAAGTGCCTACTGTACCTCCACATGTGATGTATCAACAATTAAAGGATATCCCATTTGTAATTGGGAGTTAGCTTTACTTTCTGCTCAGTAGGAATTCTGTCCGAAATTCACTTTCTTTTACGTTCAAATGATATCTCACATGCATTTTAGTTGAATAACAGGGAGAAAAGCCAATTATATTTGCTATAACTGTCTTTTCCCATTGTCCTACAATAAAGCACTATCTCCAGGTAAAGGAGAGTAAAACTGACATGTGTATAATAAGTTTAAACCAAGCTTAGTTTTGATCAACATTCCAGAAAGAGTATACAGTTTTATCTGAACAGGTTTTCTTTACCTGAGCTCTTTGGAGCCAGAGCATAGGTTGGTATCGTTATGGGCTGTGTTCTGCCCAGTCCCCACTGCAACCTTTCTGTGTTGAAGTTCTAACCCCCAGGACCTCATCATGTGACTGTATTCAGAGAGTCTTTAATAAAGAGGTAATAAAGTTAAAAGGAAATCATTATGGTGGGCCTTAAGCAAGTAAGGCTGGTGCCCTTCTAGGAAGAGACTTACACCCAGATACATACAGAGGGAAGACCTCGTGAAGCCACACCGCAAGCCGAGAAGGGAGGCCACTGGAGGAACCGACTCTGCTGGCGCTTTGGTCTTGGACTTCGAGTCTCCAGAACTGTGAGAAATAAATTTCTGTTGTTCAAGCAATCCAGCCTGTGGTACTTTGCTATGGTAGCTCTAGCAAACTGAGACTGTGAAGCAACACTTTCTAGTCACACACCACAGAAAAAACCACTCTGAGACATCAGTGAACCTGGAGTTTTACTTCACTGATATTTTAGTGGAATCATAAGAATGGTTCCTTTCTGAGTATATTTCTGCAACATTAATCATCATTTTCATCACCACCATCACCATGGATATCACCATCATCATCACCACCATCACCATCACTATCATCTTCCTCCTCCTCAACATCACCAGCACCATCAGCACCATCACTGTTACCATCATCACCATCCTCCTCCTCCTCATCACCACCATCACCGCTATGACCTCACTACTGTCACCACAGCACCATCGTCTTCATCCTCATCCTCATCGTCAACAACAACCCCACCATCTACCAGCTAGTACACATTATCAGACAATGTGCTCTGGACATTCCATGCGCACTATAGGAATATCATCCATACTACAGCAACATCACAAAGCCTCTCAAAACATCAGTAACTCAACTCAATGTCTGTTTGTTTCTTGCTCATGCGGTGTCTAGGAGGCTTTCCTTAGGGGTTCCATTTCAGTAAGTGAATCAGGGACCCCACAAGCTCCTTCTTCTTTCTGCCTTGCCCTTTTAGAATTCACTCCACTGAGTCAGTAGGTGAAGAGAGAGACAGAAACAGAGAGAGACAGAGAGGAGGGACACTGTGTTGTTCATAGGGGGATTTTTATGGGCAAAGCCTGAAAGTGGAGTTTGTCACTGGCCCCCAATCCCACTACCCAGAACTAGGGATGTGGCTTCACACAGTGCAAGAAAGCCTAGGATGTATAGGCCCAGGAGGAAACGTGAGCCAAATAGGGAATGGCAAGCCTTCCTCTGCCACAGTCTCTGAAAGTTTCTTTTCTCTCCAGATTTTGCACTGTAATAAGGTAGATCTTATTTCCCTTTTGCATGAAAATCAGTGTTAGAGAGGTTAAGTAATGTGTCCAAGGTCAAACAGATGGACCTGGGAATGAACTCAAGGCCCCAGTACCTCCAATATCTGTAATTTTTCATTATATTAGTGTTTAACGAAGTGAATTTCCTAAAGATGTTCTTTAAAAAAGTTCTGTGGTCAAATACATTGAAAACACCACATAGCATAACACCCTCTGGTTGAAATTCAAAATGGACTTGGATATATTAAAGGATGAGAGAACTCTAGAACCCAGCCCAGAGCCACCCTAGCTCCTCCTCTGGCCTCTCTAGTCATCCTCATGAGATAGTAACTAAAGGTTGCTGACAGAACAGTTGGGGGCTGTCAGGTCCTTGCTCTAGCACTATGACTAGGGTCTATTCTGATTGTTCATTGACAATGTCACTTAGCTTCCAGATTCCCCCACTTCCTGGGCATCACTGTCGACTAGTTAGATCATTATGTGTTGCTCAAATTCTGCCCATGTTCCTGTTGGATTAATGGAGACACAGGTGGGCACCACCAGGACATAGTCCTTGCATCAGCTCAGCCGCTGTTTGCCAGGCAATCCAATGGTGCCCCCAATTAAAGTGTATTCTTCCCTGGTGAGAGAAAAGGCACCCTTGGTGGCATCACTGGCACCCCAGTGCTGAGTGTACTCTGTCCATCTGGCCACCTGCATTTATGGATACTCTCTACTGCCTACTGTTTCCAAATGTTCCTTCAACGTGGCCTTTTTTGGTACAGCGATTTTAGTACCAAGACAAAGACTTTGGCTCTGAGAGAACCAAGGATGGACAAAGAAACAACTGAGTAGGCAGTCATAGAGGCCAGTGGAGACACGAGCTACATATCCTGTAATCTACCAGTGTGGGGAAGGGGATGCTTCTGGGCCAGGACAGAAAGTGTGGCTGTGCCTGGGTTATGGTTTGGGACGAGGACATGCTAAAGCTTTGGGTTCTTCTTTTAAGCCATCCTGTTGAAGCTCATCTCCATTTAAGAGGAGAAATTCATTAAAACTCATAAATTCTGACTTACCATAAATATTAAAAATATGAAGTTTATTAATAAAATGAGAGTTAACACTTATATACCCTTACTCTATGCTGGACATATACTTTCTAAATGAATAATTAGCTCAGCAGAGTATTAAAATTATCATCATTATCCCCTTTACAGGGGAAGGAACTGAAGAAGAAAAAAGTTATTTTATCATAGAGCCAGAATTTGAGACCATAGATGATGATCTGAATTACCAAACAGCTCCACCACTCTCTGGTCAGGAATATAAGATGTGATCTAGTTATCAATATCTACGGCATTCCAATAAATGATTTTTATGACTTAGTCAATAATAAAGATATTGAAAATATTAAACAAATCTAAGACAACATTTTATTTTAAATTTTAGCCCATTTCCTATATTGGGCTATTGCTTTGACCAATTACTATTGGTTCAGCAGAAACTGAGAGGATTCAGCAGCAGCAGAATGAATATTGTTGATTTTAGAAGGAAATTGACTTCTTGTGACTATCAGTGATCTAATAACTACTGATTCAATAAGTCATTGAGATAGTTTGATGTGGTTTCCTGGGTCAAAATATGGCTTTAACAACTAGCATTCATCATGTCAGAATGATCATGCCAACAATCATTTTGTACATTTTTAGAATGAATTGACAAATGATTTATGCTACAACTTATAAAAATTGATAATTAGTTGCTGAGATTAAAAGAATTAGGTGCTAATTTGCAATCTTGGGAACTACCTGTGTGTCATCTGAAACCAGCCTTTCACATGAAGGGCAGGGGGAGACAAAGGAAGGAGGCAGATCACTGACAATTGGCAGGCAGCAGGTTTGATAAACAGGGAACTTACTTACGTAAGAGACTTGTCTTTGGATGCTGTAAGATGAGTGGGTCTCACATCCACCCGACAGAATCTTCAAGTTTATATAGAGGCATTGGCTAGGTTCAGTCACATATGCAGTCTAGGTGGTCTCAGTGACATTCTATTCCTAAGGCTGCATCCTTGAAACAGCTCCTAGGGTGGAAAAGATGGGCATATTCCAAGGACAGAGGAGGAGTGAGGAGCATCTGATTGGCCAGGTCCAGCTCATGGGTCAACTCTGTATTATCGTTTCCAATATTAGGAAATAAAAATAGATAGAATATTTACTAATGAAAGTGTTAGCTACTCATTCGTGTCCAACTCTTTGTGGCCCCGTGGACTGGAGCCTGTCAGGCTCCTCTGTCCATGGAATTCTCCAGGCAAGAATACTGGAAAGGGTTGCCATTCCCTTCTCCAAGGGATCTTCCCAGCCCAGGAGTCAAACCTGAGTCTCCTGCATTGCAAGCAGATTGTTTACCATCTGAAGCTCCACAGAAGTCCAATATACATATTTCCGTTCGTTAAATATTTTGAATATATGTCTGTGGGTACCAAATCTTACAAAAGTACTTCAGAGTGGTCCACACATTGTTATAGTTCCCTTCAAGATTCAGTGCAGGTATTACCTTTCCAAGCGAGTTTTCCCTGAATACCATCAAATATCTTAGTAAGCAAAGGACGTTTTGGTCTCTAATCTCACAGCTCCCAGATAGATTTCTACCCATCATCCATTATGCCGTCTTCTAAAATATTCTTTATTATATATATTACAAATATTTCTTCCCAACTGATTCCGTATATACATGTAAATATATATGATGTATATATACATGCATATAGTTGTTGTTGTTTTATTTTTTGGCCATGTGGCATATGTGATCTTAGTTCCTTGACCAGGATTGAATCTGTTTCCCCTGCATTGGTAGCACAGAGTCTTAACCACTGGACCTCCAGGAAGTCCCCATTATGCTGTTTCTTGTTGATTTATCTGTAACCCATTTGAATGTGGAGGTGTGTTCTTTGTGCCTAATGTCATAGATTTTTACTTTAAATTCCTTTAGATTTTGCCTTTGTTTTCTTAGGATCTGTGTACTTATAAGATGCTTTTAATAAATGCAATAATAGATCATGACCCTGGGGTCTTTGACCTGCAGCATCTTCAAAGTTGAAAATATATCAGAGATGGTTACAACATCCTTGTGAATTTTCCAGTATGTTTATACTTACCATTTTTATCAACTTTCTTTCTTAATTTTTCTCCGTTGGAGTTTAGTTCTTCTTTCTTTATTTTAAATTGCAAGATCATTGCTAAAATTGCACTAAATTTTTAAACAAGTAACACATTTTTCTTTATACCATTCTGGTTAAACCTCATACTTTCATGTTTATAAATTCTGGTTGCTGCAGAACCATACTTAATCTACACAAACTTTACTTACAATGTGACTATAATCTTTTTTTGTGAATGTCTGTGGGTTTTTCCTACCTTTTATCTGGTAAGTCACTCTAACTCTGAGACGAAATGATGAGGTAGAGGTAGACAGGAAAAGATAGAGAAAACAGCAAATACAAAACATTTAAGATGAAAAAGAAATTCACATGTTTGGGGAAAAAAATTATGGTGAGTGGCGAGTAGAAGGAGATAGAATTGAGAAAGTTGATGCTTAAATCATGAAAAGACTTTTAAGCCCTGATGAGGATGTTAGATTTTATTCTAAGTGCAAAGCAACTAGACACTGTGTTGTCTGATTTATGACAGAAATTATTTCTATGGGGAAGTTGGACTGGGAAGGGGCCAGTGCAGAAGCAGTGAGACCAGGTAGGAGAACATTGCAGAATGGAAGTGGCAGTGGAGATGATGGTGGCTCAGATTGAACAGTGGCAATAGAGATGGTGAAGAAAGCATAGATTTATCAGGGTGTTTTAAAGTTTGACCTTACGGATGAATTGGCCAAAGTGTGAGAGGGAAAGAGAGGGACCAATGTAATTATAGCATGAATATATCATTGGATGTTGGTAACATTTTCTGAGATGGGAAAGAACAGAAGTTAGAAGTGGCTTTGGTAGTGAGTGAGTCATAAGTTCTATTCTGAGCCTGCTGTGTGTGGGATGTTTATAAAATGAAGAATGCAAAACTTAATGAAAGAGGGAGGATTCTGTGGGGAGACTGGAACTGGATAGAAATCTGAATGTTATCACCACATAGATGTTATTTGAAGTCACAAAACTGGTTATTCGACCTAAAGACAGTGTGTATATAAAAGTAAATAGTTTAGTCAAGAGCCTAGAGACCTTCTAGTATCTAAAGTGTGTTGATATGGACAAGTCAGAGTCAATACATCAAGAATATAATAACCATAATAGACGTGTAGGCACTTAACAAAGCCCTCAATATGTGTAAAGCAAAAACTGACAGAATTGAAGAGAAAAATAGAAAATTTGGCTAAAATATTGGGAGACTTCAATACCCTGCTTTTAATGAATAGATGGTTAAAAAGAGCATCAATAAGAAAGTAGGATTGAACAATTCTGTAAAACAACTGGATGTAACACATAGCTATAGAACTCTTCAACAACAGCAAAATGTCCATTCTTCTTAGTGCACATAGAGTATTTTGTAGGACAGACCGTATGTTAGGCCATAAAACAAATCTCAATAAATTTAGAAGGACTGACATTATACAAAATATGCTTTTCAAAATACTATGAAATATATTAGAAAACAATAACATAAGGAAATTTGAGAAATTCACATATATGTGGAGATTAATCACACCCATAAATAACAAGTAAAATGATGCAGAAAAATCTACAAACCCAAAGCTAATTCTTGGAAAAGATAAGCAACATTTATAAACCTTTAACTAAATTAACCAAGATAAATAAATTTGTATATACACGAATGAAAAAGTTCCAAAGAATAGCAAGGAGAGATAAGAAAGCCTTCCTCAGCAATCAATACAAAGAAATAGAGGAAAACAAGAGAATGGGAAAGACTAGAGATTTCTTCAAGAAAATTAGAGATACCAAGGGAAAATTTCATGCAAAGATGGGCTCATTAAAGGACAGAAATGGTATGGACATAACAGAAGCAGAAGATATTAAGAAGAGGTGGCAAGAATACACAGAAGAACTGTACAAAAAAGATCTTCACGACCCAGATAATCATGATGGTGTGATCACTTACCTAGAGCCAGATATCCTGGAATGTGAAGTCAAGTGGGCCTTAGAAAGCATCGCTATGAACAAAGCTAGTGGAGGTGATGGAATTCCAGTTGAGCTATTTCAAATCCTGAAAGATGATGCTCTGAAAGTGCTACACTCAATATGCTAGCAAATTTGGAAAACTCAGCAGTGGCCACAGGACTGGAAAAGGTCAGTTTTCATTCCAATCCCAAAGAAAGGCAATGCCAAAGAATGCTCAAACTACCACACAATTGCACTCCTCTCACATGCTAGTAAAGTAATGCTCAAAATTCTCCAAGCCAGGCTTCAGCAATATGTGAACCGTGAACTTCCAGATGTTCAAGCTGGTTTTAGAAAAGGCAGAGGAACCAGAGATCAAATTGCCAACATCTGCTGTATCATGGAAAAAGCAAGAGAGTTCCATAAAAACATCTATTTCTGCTTTATTGACTATGTCAAAGCCTTTGACTGTGTGGATCACAATAAACTGTGGAAAATTCTGAAAGAGATGGGAATACCAGACAACCTGACCTGCCTCTTGAGAAATCTGTATGCAGGTCAGGAGGCAACAGTTAGAACTGGACATGGAACAACAGACTTGTTCCAAATAGGAAAAGGAGTACATCAAGACTGTATATTGTCACCCTGCTTATATAACTTATATGCAGAGTACATCATGAGAAATGCTGGGCTGGAAGAAGCACAAGCTGGAATCAAGATTGCTGGGAGAAAAATCAATAACCTCAGATACGCAGATGACACCACCCTTATGGCAGAAAGTGAAGAGGAACTGAAAAGCCTCTTGATGAAAGTGAAAGAGGAGAGTGAAAAAGTTGGCTTCAAGCTCAACGTTCAGAAAACGAATATCATGGCATCCGGTCCCAGCACTTCATGGGAAATAGATGGGGAAACAGTGGAAACAGTGTCAGACTTTATTTTGGGGGGCTCCAAAATCCCTTCAGATGGTGATTGCAGCCATGACATTAAAAGACACTTACTCATTTTGATATATGGCAAAACTAATACAATACTGTAAAGTTTAAAAAAAAAAAAAAGACACTTACTCCTTGGAAAGAAAGTTATGACCAACCTAGACAGCATATTGAAAAGCAGAGACATTACTTTGCCAACAAAGGTCCATCTAATCAAGGTTTTTCCAGTGGTCATGTATGGATGTGAGAGTTGGACTGTGAAGAAAGCTGAGCCCTGAAGAATTGATCCTTTTGAGCTGTCGTGTTGGAGAAGACTCTTGAGAGTCCCTGGGCTGCAAGGAGATCCAACCAGTCCATTCTAAAGGAGATCGGTCCTAGGTGTTCTTTGGAAGGACTGATGCTGAAGCTGAAACTCCAATACTTTGGCCACTTCATGTGAAGAGTTGACTCACTGGAAAAGACTCTGATGCTGGGAGGGATTGGGGACAGGAAGAGAAGGGGATGACATAGAATGAGATGGCTGGATGGCATCACCGACTCGATGGACATTGATTTGGGTGAACTCCGGGATGGTGATGGACAGGGAGGCCTGGCATGCTGCAATTCATGGGGTTGCAAAAAGTCAGACACGACTGAGTGACTGCACTGAACTGAACTAAATGAAAAAAGTAAAAAAAAAACTCAAAATTACTAAAATTGAAACAAGGGTATATATTGTTACAAACTTTAAAGAAACAAACAAACAAACAATAAGGATAAGGAAATACTGTGAAAAATTGTATATCAACATATTAGAAAAGCTAGTTAAAATGGATAGATTTCTAGAAAAACACAAGCTATCAGAACTGACTCAGTGGGAGGGAGGCTCATGAGGGAAGGAATATATGTATACAGATAGCTGATTCACTTTGCTGTACAGAAGAAGCTAACACAATATTGTAAAGCAATTATACTCCAGGTTAAAAAAAAAAACCTGACTCAAAAAGATATAGAAAAAATAGATATATAACAAGTAAATAGATATATAACAAGTAAAGTGGTAGAATTAGTATCAGTAAAATTTCCACAAAGAGAAGTCCAAGACCAGATGACTCCTACGTTGAATTCTAAAAACTATTTAAAGAAAAACGAACACCTATGCTTTATAAACTGTTCCAAAAAATAAAAGTGGAGAACACACTTTCCAACTCATTTTATAAGGCCATTATTACCTTGATATCAAAACAAACAAATCACAAGAAAAGAATACAGACCAATATCCCTTACAAACATAGATAAAGATCCCTTAACAAAAACTATAGTTAACTTTATCCAGCAACATATACAGAGAATTAGAAACCATAAGTTTCTGGAAATTTTTCCCAGAATGTATATTTGTATTAATATTTAAAAATCAATCAATGAAATACACCATATTAAGAAAACCAAGGACAAACACCACAGACAATCTTTATTAATTCTGAAAACCATTTGACAAAATTCAATACCCTTTCATGATTGAAAACCCTAAACTAGGAATAGATGGAAACTTTGTCAACATGATAAAGATCATCTGTGTAACACCCACAGCCAACACCTACTTATTCATGATAGATGGAAAGCTTTCTCAGTAAGATAAGGTACAAATCAAGGATGTCCATTTTTGCTACTTCAATTCAATATTATTATAGAGATTTGAGCTCAGGAATTTAGTCAAGGAAAAGAAAGAAAATTCCTTCAGATTGAAGTACAAAAACAGAACTACCTACTTGCAAATGATTTGATCTTGCACATAGAAAATCCTAAGGAAAAAACAGCAACATAAAAAACAAAAATATCCCACTAGATCTAATGTTAATGATTGAGTTCAGCAAGGTTGCATGATGCAGAATCAATATATGAAAATCAATTGTAGTTTCACATATTAGGAATGAATAATATGGAAATGAACAAATTGCACTTGTAGTTACATTACAAAGAATGAAATACATAAGAATAAATTTATCAACATGTTTATAAAGCTTGCATACTGGTGAAAGAAAATATTGTTGGAAGAAATTAAAGAGTTCCAAAATAAATGGAAAAACATCCCATGTTCATGGATTGAAATACTTCATATAGTTAAGATATTTTCCAAATTGATCTACAGATTCAATACAATCCTTGTTAAGATCTTAGCAAACTCCCCCCCCCGCCCTTTTTTTTGTGCAGAAACTGAGGAGCTAATTCTAGAATCGATGTGGAAATGCAAGGAATCCAGAACAATGAAAACAATTTTGTAAAAGAACGTATCAGTGAAATCACATCTCCTGATTTGAAAACACGCTGCAAAGCTCTAGTAATCAGGAACTGTCTTGTACTGGAATAATGAGTCATATAGATCAATGAGAATCCAAAATGGAGTTTAAAAATAAATGCAGTTAGTTATAGTCAATTGGTTTTGACAAGGGTACTAACAATTCAACAGAGAATTTAGCAAATGATGCTGGACATTGAAATAACATAGGATTGCTGCCTAATTTACAAAAATTAACTCAAATGGATCAAAGACTTAAACATGCCCTATCATTTTTATAGTACTACTTCTTACGAAACTGTTAGAAAGCTCAAAACCTAAAGGAAAAAAACACTGGACTTCATCAAAATTAAAAACTTCTGGGCATCAAGGGATTCTACAGTCAAAATACCACCAAGATAATGGAGTAAATATTTGCAGATTGTACATCTGATATCAATAACTCCAGATATGCAGATGATACCACTCTAATGGCAGAAAGTGAAGAGGAACTAAAGAGCCTCTTGATGAGGGTGAAAGAGAAGAGTGAAAAATTCACTCTTCACTGGCTTAAAATTCAACATTTAAAAAACCAAGATCATGGTATTGGGTCCCACTACTTCATGGCAAATAGAAGGGGGAAAAAATGGAAGCAGTGACATATTTTATATTTTTTGGCTCCAAAATCACTGTGGATGGTGACTACAGCCATGAAATTAAAAGATGCTTCCTCATTGGAAGGAAAACTATGACAAACCTAGACAGTATATTAAAAAGCAGAGACATCACTTTACTAAAAAAGGTTTGTATAGTCAAAGCTATTTTTTTTTCCCCCCAGAAGTCATGTACGAATGTGAGAGTTGAACCATAAAGAAGGCTGGGTGCTGAAGAGTTGATGCTTTCAAACTGTGGTGGTGGAGAAGACTCATGACAGTCCCTTGGACTTGAAGGAGATCAAAGCAATCAATCCTAAAGGAAATCAGTCCTGAACATTCATTGGAAGGAATGATGCTGAAACTGAAACTCCAGTACTTTGACCACCTGATGCGAAGAGCTGATTCACTGGAAAAGACCTTGATGCAAGGAAAAACAGCTGCAGAGAATGAGATGGATATGAATTTGAGCAAACTCCAGGCTACAGTAAAGGACAGGGAAACCTGCTATGCTACAGTCCATGGGGTCGCAGAGTCAGACACAATTTAGTGACTGAACAACAAAAACATCTGTTACATTCTAGTATCCAAAATAATGAAACAACTCCTACAATTTGCAGTAGGTAGACTAATGTCTACATTAGAATAATGTCACTTAATAATGTCCACATTCTAGCCCCTGGAACTTGTGGGTATTTTACCTTATGTGGCAAATGATACTTTGCAATGTAATTAATCCAAGAATTTTAAATTATGAAGATTACCCTGGATTATCTAAGTGGGTCTGATATAATCACAAGGGTTTTCATGAGAGGGAAAAAGGAAGGTCAGAGTCATAGATGCTGTGACAGTGGAAGTGGAGATAAGAGTTATGCAAACATGAGCTAGGACTATGGGCAGCCTCAGTTCAGTTCAGTCGCTTGGTCGTGTCCGATTCTTTGCAGCTCCATGGTCTGCAGCACTCCAGGCTTCCCTGTCCTTCACCAACTTCCAGAGCTTGCTCAAACTCATGTCCATCAAGTTGGTGTTGCCATCCAATCATCTCATCCTTTGCCATCCCCTTCTCCTCCTGCCTTCAATCTTCCCCAGCATCAGGGTCTTTTCCAATGAGCCAGTTCTTTGCATCAGGTGGCCAAAGTATTGGAGTTTCAGCTTCAGCATCAGTCCTTCCAATGAATATTCAGGACTGATTTCCTTTAGGATTGACAGGTTGGATCTCCTTGCCAGTCCAAGGGACTCTCAAGAGTCTTTTCCAACACCACAGTTCAAAAGCATCAATTCTTCAGTGCTGAGCTTTCTTTATAGTCCAATTCTCACATCCATACATGACTACTAGAAAAACCATAGCTTTGACTAGATGGACCTTTGTCGGCAAAGTCTCTGCTTTATAACATGCTGCCTGGGTATATGGGCTGCCTCAAGAAGCAGGGAAAACATTAGGAATAGATTCTTTCTTTAAGCCTCTAGAAAGAATACTGCTCTGTCAACATCTTGAGTTTAGCCTGGTAAGATCCATTTCAAACCTCTGATCTCCAGAACTGTAAGATAATAAGTAGGTGTTTTTTTAGGCCACTGTATTTTTTAGTAATTTGTTACAGCACAATAGGAGACTAATATGGATTTTAGTACCTAGAAATGGAGTGACTCTGATTACAAATACTTACAAATTTGGAAGTGGTTTTGGAAGTTGGCACTGGGCAGAGGCTGGAAAAAGTTGAGAAACATAATAGAAAAAGCCCAGACTACCTTATTACCTTGGAAGGGTTGTTAGTAAAAATTTAGATATTAAAGGTTCTGCAGATGAGAGCTCAGAAGGAGGTGAGGAGCATGGTAGACAAAACCTATATAATCCTACAGAATACTGAAGGCATTATAGATAGACTGTTGGTAGAAATAGGAATACTGAGTGCTATTGGTGAGGTGTGAGAAGGAAGTGAGAAACATTATTGAAAATGGATGAAAGGGGATTCTTGTTACATAGTGGTAGAAAACTTAGTAGAATTTTATCTTATAGTTATGTGAAAGGCAGAATTTATAAGTGATGAACTGAATTGAACTAAAGAGACTTCCAAGCAAAGTGCTAAAAGGGTGGCCTGGTTTCATCTTGTTGTTTGTAATAAATAAAAAGCACAAAATTAAACTGAGGAAAAATATTAAGGAAATATTTAGGAAAAATATTAAAATTAAAAATATTAATTTTTAATAATAAAAATATTATTAAGCAGAAAAGAAACAACAATTTGGTGATTTGGGACATTCTCAGCTTATGTAGATTGCAAGAGACAGTAAAATTTAGAGATGTAGTCAAGGGTATGACAGAACAATCTTTTTCTAGTACCTGGGGAGGAAAAAAAAGGTCAGAATATTCAAATCAGACAGAAAAGCCTTTAAAGAGATTAAACATGTGACTCAGCCATTTCCCCAGAAGCGAGGGATAGATAGAGATGAGACGGGATTATTTTGTGGAGGAGTCTCCAGTTTATGAGAATGAATCCCCAAACATACACAGAAGACCTACAGGGTTTGTAAGGATGTTACACCAGCAGAAATATTGTCTACTTGGGTACGAAAAAGAGGATAAAAGAAATCTGTCCAACTCCTAAAATTCTATAGGCAGACAACAAGCTAATAAACAACTAAGCTACAAATATTTGCTACCCTCTGTGAAAAATGAAAGATTTCTCAGAGGATGGAGCCTTGAACCTGGAGATAAAATGGTTTTCAAGCATTGGTGGTGGAGAGTATATGGTTTTATTTCAAGAGTTACAATGTAATATGTATGAAAACAAGGCTAGCAACAACAGTGTCATCAAGAGGTGTCATTCATTAAGTGTTCTCCCTGTTCTAGACAATTATTCTATAGATGTTTCATGTGATTATTCTAACAATACAGTGAAATAGGTAATCTCATACCCATTTTCAGTTCAGGTCAGTTCAGTCACTCAGTTGTTTCCGACTCTTTGCAACCCCATGAATTGCAGCACGGCAGGCCTCCCTGTCCAACACCAACTCCCAGAGTTCACACAAACTCATGTCCATCGAGTCGGTGATGCCATCCAGCCATCTCATCCTCTGTTGTCCCCTTCTCCTCCTGCCCTCAATCCCTCCCAGCATCAGAGTCTTTTCCAATGAGTCAACTCTTTACATGAGGTGGCCAAAGTATTGGAGTTTCAGCTTTAGCATCAGTCCTTCCAATGAACACCCAGGACTGATACCCATTTTAAAACATGTTAATTATGGTTTGGAGGTAACTTGCTTATGGTCACAGATCTGGGGTGGAATGGGCTGCTTTCAGAGCCTGGAATGCGTACCACCTTGCTACATTTCCTTCTCATCCTGTAATGGCTTAAGGAGACATAGTAAAAGTCACCTTAAAAGTACTAACTCAAAAGGACCAAAGTGATAGTTTTCAGGGACCTAAAATAGCTTATGGCCCTAATACATGAGAAGAAAAATAGATTATTGACTGGGAAGCACATATCAGCATTTCCTCCTATAAACATTCTAGTATGTATGGAAGAAATTTTTACTATGAATGCAAAATACTTAAACTGTTTGGCCTTGCTAACCTTGTAACCTTGGAGTGTGAAGTCAAGTGGGCCTTAGAAAGCATCACTATGAACAAAGCTAGTGGAGGTGATGGAATTCCAGTTGAGCTATTTCAAATCCGGAAAGATGATGCTGTGAAAGTGCTTAACTCAATATGCCAGCAAATTTGGAAAACTCAGCAGTGGCCACAGGACTGGAAAAGGTCAGTTTTCATTCCAATCCCAAAGAAAGGCAATGCCAAAGAATGCTCAAACTACCACACAATTGCACTCATCTCACATGCTAGTAAAGTAATGCTCAAAATTCTCCAAGCCAGGCTTCAGCATTACATGAACCGTGAACTTCCAGATGTTCAAGCTGGTTTTAGAAAAGGCAGAGGAACCAGAGATCAAATTGCCAACATCTGCTGTATCATGGAAAAAGCAAGAGAGTTCCAGAAAAACATCTATTTCTGCTTTATTGACTATGTCAAAGCCTTTGACTGTGTGGATCACAATAAACTATAGAAAATTCTGAAAGAGATGGGAATACCAAACCACCTGACCTGCCTCTTGAGAAACCTCTATGCAGGCCAGGAAGCAACAGTTAGAACTGGACATGGAACAACAGACTAGTTCCAAATAGGAAAAGGAGTACGTCAAGGCTATATAATGTCACCCTGCTTATTTAACTTATATGCAGAGTACATCATGAGAAACGCTGGGCTGGAAGAAGCACAAGCTGGAATCAGGATTGCCGGGAGAAATATCAATAACCTCAGATATGCAGATGACACCACCCTTATGGCAGAAAGTGAAGAGGAACTGAAAAGCCTCTTGATGAAAGTGAAAGAGGAGAGTGAAAAAGTTGGCTTAAAGCTCAACATTCAGAAAACGAAGATCATGGCATCTGGTCCCATCAGTACATTGGAAATAGATGGGGAAACAGTGGAAACAGTGTCTGCCTTTATTTTTTTGGGCTCCAAAATCACTGCAGATGGTGACTGCAGCCATGAAATTAAAAGACGCTTACTCCTTGGAAGGAAAGTTGTGACCACCAACCTAGATAGCATATTGAAAAGCAGAGACATTACTTTGCCAACAAAGGTCCGTCTAGTCAAGGCTATGGTTTTTTCTGTGGTCATGTATGGATGTGAGAGTTAGACTGTGAAGAAGGCTGAGCACCAAAGAATTGATGCCTTTGAAGTGTGGTGTTGGAGAAGACTCTTGAGAGTCCCTTGGACTGCAAGGAGATGCAACCAGTCCATTCTGAAGGAGATCAGCCCTGGGATTTCTTTGGAAGGAATGATGCTGGAGCTGAAACTCCAGTACTTTGGCCACCTCATGCGAAGAGTTGACTCACTGGAAAAGACTCTGATGCTGGGAGGGATTGGGGGCAGGAGGAAAAGGGGACGACAGAGGATGAGTTGGCTGAGTGGCATCACTAACTCGATGGATGTGAATCTGAGTGAACTCCAGGAGATGGTGATGGACAGGGAGGTCTGGCTTGCTGCAATTCATGGGATCCCAGAGTTGGTGATGACTGAGTGACTGAACTGAACTGAATCTTGTAATAGGTGTACTTGCAGTTAGCTTAGTTCCTGGATACTCTGTAATTCAGAGTATCTAAATATTAGATACAAAATATCAAATCCTATGCTCATCACACAATCTAAGGATTTTAAGGAGTTTCCTGGTGGTCTAGTGGTTAGGATTCCATGCTTCTGGGCTTTCATTGCTGTGACCTGGGTTTAATCCCTCCTTAGGGAACTGAGATCTCATAAACCATGCAGTATGGCCAAAGGAAAAATGAAGAATCTGTGAAGTTAACATCTTCATGTAGTGTTAGTGTTAAGTGTTAGTTGCTCAGTTATGTTCAACTCTTTGTGACCCCATGGACTATAGCCCACCAGGCTCCTCTGTCCCTGGAATTCTTCTGGCAAGAATACTAGAATGGGTAGCCATTTTCCCTCTCCAGGGGATCTTCCTGACCAGGGATTAAACCTGGGTCTCATATATTGCAGGGAGATTCTTACCATCTGAGCCACTAGGGAAACCCCATGAAGATTAGCTCCAAGTAGAAAATGTGGAGAGGACGTTGCTTAAGGAACTGGTCTACAGAATAATTATTCTTCTCACTGAAGTCATTAAAATGATAATGTTGAAAATATATAGTTAGGTAATGGAATGTAGTGGTTAAAGCATAGATTTCACAGGAGGATTGAACTAACTGGGTTACCATGAACAAACTGCCTCATAGTGAAGACAAATACAGTATTTCATGTGACCTGGTTAGCACAGTAGCTTATACATATTAAGCACTCCGTATAGTTTACCTGTTGTTATGATGATTATATCTTAGTCCATGGAACTGATTAATATGACTCTTTTAGATGACAAATCAGGTCCCTGAGCCTATATGATAGAAGGGAATACCTGGGACTCCAGTAAGACTGTTCCAGATACAAGGCATTCTGTTTGAATCCCATGGGATTTCATGAAACAGAATAATTTCAGAAAATAATGGGAGATAGAGGAGACCAAAGAATTATTGGTAACTTGCATTATCAAGTAAAATTGCTGAAATTAAACCATGGAAACAAAGCAAGCTACAAACAGAACAGACCCAACTGTCAACCATAAAAAGTTTCTTCTTGAACATACCTAACACTTTTCCAGGTTATATTATTACGTTCTGGATGCTATTTTAGGGTTTTATTAATATTATTTTGTCAAAGCTCCACAGTATTATGTCTAGAGAATAGCAAGTAAAATTATTTGCAGACAAGTTTTGCATGGTACACAGAGGTTTAATGTCACAAGCTAGTAAGTAGTGGAGCTAAGATCCTATCCCAATTTGTGTCACTCCATAATCAGCTCAACTAGCATCCCTTCATCTGTAGAGCTTGTCATTTGTGAGGAAAATGGACACATAAGTGGAGTATTTCAACAAAATAACATATGGTTAAGAAGCATAAATTACTCAGGAATACAAAGATTTAACCATTGGCCTATTCTGAGGTTCAAAAAGAACTTCTTTAAAGACATCATGCTTGAATATAATCTTAAATGATGAAGAAGATAAGAAGGGCATTCCTGAGAGAGAAAACAGTTACCAGTGAGGGCATGGAAAGATGAAAGCCATCTAGAGACTATGCAGCTTACAGAGAATTCCATGTAGTTCAAGACTAACAGGTACAAAGGACTTGAAGGAGGTTTTTTAAAAATAACATTGATATGCATATGGAAGTCTACTTTTAACAGTGGAATCTGAAGGGGTAGAAAACTTTGTTCCCTCCACTATTTCCTGAAGGGGAATATCCATAAGCAGGAGTGAAGTGAAAGTCGCTCGTTCAGTTGTGCCCAATTCTTCGTGACCATATGGACTATACAGTCCATGGAATTCTCCAGGCCAGAATAGTGGAGTGGGTAGCTGTTCCCTGCTTCAGAAGATCTTCCTAACCCAGGGATCAAACCCAGGTCTCCTGTGCTGTAAGCAGATTCTTTACCACCTGAGCCACCAGGGAATAAATAGGAGAATGGCTTTAAATGACCAGACATCTATACCATAACTGTATTTTTTCTCCTGGATTAATTAAATTAAGTCTTTAACAAACCTAGCTTTAAACCTAAATGTGCCTAGATATGTGAAAGGTAAAAAAATAGATAGACTTCCTTGTATATGGGGTATTTGTAGTTAGGATTTTTAAGGTTGGTCATGGAATTTCTTGGAGTACAGTTGTTTCCTGTCTGGAGTATTAAAGGATGAGACTATGTCACTGGGAAAGATGGGTTTAGGAATATCTCAGTGCACAGGCTTGCAGTCTCTCCTGATGCAGCAACACCTCCTCCTATGGCACACTAATAAGTGTGTTTACACTGCTGGATTGTGAAGCATCTTGAAATTATTCAGATGGTTCTTGTGAAGATATGTTAACATTGAAGCTATAGTCAGACTTGGTTGGGACTATTACTCTACTCTTATGTGGGAGGCCATGTGGTCAATAACATCTCTTACAATCCTGATAAAGAGTAGGCATCAACTTAATTTAATGATCTTAATACCTAGGGGCCAGAGGTATAAGAGGATAAGGGTCTGTTTGTTGTACCTGTGAAGAAATGATCCAGTGGATTAGAAGAGAGCTCACTTGTACATGGCCTTGTGTGATAAGTTAAGGAGCACACAAATGTTAGGAATCACTGGTGGATTTTAGGGAATAGAGTCTAAAATGGTCAGACATGAAACAGTATTTTCACATGACAGTGTGAAGGGTAAATTAAGGGACTAAAGACTAGAGGATAGCAGCTAGAGGACGATTGTAATCATTGGATGATGGAAGACTATAGGCTATGGAGTCAGATAAACTAAGGTTCACATTTTGGACTTACTACCTCCTGGATTTGGATGGCATCACCGACTCAATGGGCATGAGTTTGAGCAAGCTTCAGGAGTTGGTGGTGGACAGGGAAGTCTGGCGTGCTGCAGTCCATGGGGTCGCAAAGAGTCGGACACTACTAAGTGACTGAACTGAACTGAAGTTACTTCCATCTTTTTTAAGTGTCAGATTCCTCCACTAGGAGGAATGTAGGAAAGAGGGAGGATGGTTGTAAGATTTAAGAGATCATTTGTGCAGCATGCCCCATTTAGCACTTCCAGTAAATAAAGAACGTTATCACATCTTCTGACTTTCAGATACCCATCACTTTTTTTCTTTCATATGCTAATACTGGACATGTCTTGAAAAGCAATTTTCATCTTTCTTTGGGCAATTAAGTATAAAACTTAGAATGAAAATCTCTCATGAAGAGACTTCATTGATTACAATTAAATCTGATCAAGACATAGATAGTTGACATGATGTCTTACTCTGAAACCAAGGAAAGTAAGTCACCAATGAGAGAAAAATGGGGCAATGAGCAACCTGCAGAAACAAGAGGCTGGTTGGTAGTAGATATATTGAGAGAAAAAAAGACAAACACTACCAAAAACACTGGTCCTGCTAATTAGATACATCTGTAGCTTGGCTCAAGTTAAGCATGCTTGTCTTCTCTCTTAATCAACTACTCTGTTCCCAGATTTTATTCCGCTATCAAATAGCACTTTGTATCAAAATGAATTTCCTGAACACAGTTTAGATTTGGGGTTGTGTTATCACTGAATGATTCTCTGGCTTCATTTTTTCCCCATATGGATAGTTTCAAAGTAGGCTCTTTCAGTCTTGCGGGTGGTTTGAAGAGGCTGTGTGGAGCCAGTAATAACTTGGCAGTTGACTGTATTTATTCGGTGGTGAAGCAATAGGGTCATCATCCTCCTCCAGAATGAGGGGTTTATTTGGAGGCCTAAGGTGTCTAATACTTGAACAGAAACACTGCTACTGCTGCATTCAGCCGTGGATTTAATAGGGTACATTTTGGTTAAAACTCTGGAAGAATGGTTTTGAGAGAGTGAAGCAGTTGCTTAAGTTGGACTGAACTTATGAGGTATGAGTTCATTGACGTCTTTTGTGATCAAAATCAAAATTAGTTTTCCTCTATAGTTTTGGACTGGGAAGCCTTCCTAAGCTACCAATTTCTTTTTTCATTTTTCCAAGATAAGTTGAGCACAGAAAGATTTGCAGTGACAGTTACCCTCTGATAATAGATATAATTGGGATAAATCTATTTAATATATTCTTTTTTACAAATTGCAATTGGTTTCTTCTCATATTACATTTTTATGAAAAATTTCTGCTATGATTTATAATGATTTGAAAACAAAAAGATTAGTTCGAACAAAGAGTCAAATAAAAAAGAGATCCAGTTATTCAAATATGACCTATTTCTCTACATCAGCACAATGGTTCCAAGATATGACAGGGTGGATTAAACAATATTTCATTACAAAAAATTTATAAATGAGCATCACTAGGGTAATACTTGATTATTTCTATTAAAGAATACCTTGTGCATAGATAAAATTGACAGCAGTTTAATTCACAGTAACATTGGAATGACTCCGAAAGGTCCTTTTGTCCTCAGATTCCAGGTCACAGGATCTATCTGTTCACAGTTTCACTGGCCCCTCTTTTGGGAGAAAGCTTGATAATGTGGATCAATGCCTCTCCTGCAACATTTATTTCAAGAATACTGTCTTGTCATGGAGGTTCCTTTAAAAATTAAAAATAGAGCTACCAAACACCCACGCATGCTTAGTTGCTCAGTCATATCTGACTCTGCGATTCTTTGGACTGTGGCCCGTCAGGTTCCTCAGTCCATGGGTTTCTCCAGGCAAGAGTACTGGAGGGGGTTACCATGCCCTCCTCCAGGAGATCTTCCTGACCCAGGAATCAGATCCTCTTTTCCTGTGTCTCCTGCATTGCAGGCAGATTTTTAACCTACTGCACCATTAAGGAAGCCCCAAAGCTACCATATGATCCTGCAATCCCACTCCTGAGCATATATACAGAGAAAAAACATGGCCTGAAAGGATACAGGCACCTCGGTGTTCACAACAGCACTATGTATAAGAGCCAAGATATGGAAGAAAGCTAGATGGCCATTGAGAGAGGAATGGATAAATATGCGGTACACAAATGAATATTCAGTTCAGTTCATTTCAGTTGCTCAGTCGTGTCCAACTATTGCGACCCCTTTGGACGCCATGGACCTCAGCACGCCAGGCCTCCCTGTCCATCACCAACTCCCAGAGTTTACCTAAACTCATGTCCCTTGAGTCAGTGATGCAATATAACCATCTCATCCTCTGTTGTCCCCTTCTCCGCCTGCCTTCAATCTTTCCCAGCATCAGGGTCTTTTCAAATGAGTCAACTCTTCGCATCAGGTGGCCAAAGTATTAGAGTTTCAGCTTCAGCATCAGTCCCTACAATGAACGCCCAGGACTGATCTCCTTTAGGATGGACTGGTTGGATCTCCTTGCAGTCCAAGGAACTCTCAAGAGCCTTTTCCAACACCACAGTTCAAAAGCATAAATTCTTCTGTGCTCAGCTTTCTTTATAGTCCAACTCTCACATCCATACATGACCACTGGAAAAACCAGAGCCTTGACTAGATGGACCTTTGTTGGCAAAGTAATGTCTCTGCTTTTGAATATGCTGTCTAGGTTGGTCATAAATTTCCTTCCAAGGAGTAAACATCTTTTAATGTCATGGCTGTAGTCACTATCTGCAGTGATTTTGGAGCCCCCCAAAATAAAGTCAGCCACTGTTTCCACTGTTTCCCCATTTATTTGCCATGAAGTGAAGGGACCGGATGCCATGATCTTAGTTTTCTGAATGTTGAGCTTTAAGCCAACTTTTTCAGTCTCTTCTTTCACTTTCATCATGAGGTTCTTCAGTTCTTCTTTGCTTTATGCCATAAGGGTGGTATCATCTTCATATCTGAGGTTATTAATATTTCCCCCAGAAATCTTGATTCCAGCTTGTGCTTCATCCAGCCCAGCATTTCTTATGATGTACACTGCATATAAGTTAAATAAGCAGAGTGACAATATATAGCCTTGACGTACCCCTTTTCCTATTTGGAACCAGTCTGTTGTTCCATGTCCAGTTCTAACTGTTGCTTCCTGACCTGAATACAGATTTCTCAAGAGGCAGATCAGGTGGTCTGGTATTCCCATCTCTTTCAGAATTTTCCACAGTTTATTGTGATTCACACAGTCAAAGGCTTTGGCATAGTCAATAAAGCAGAAATAGATGGTTTTCTGGAACTCTTTTGCTTTTTTGATGATCCAGCAGATGTTGGCAATATTATCTCATTCAGTTCAGTTCAGTTCAGTCGCTCAGTCATGTCCAACTCTTTGTGACCCCATGAATCGCAGCATGCCAGGTCTCCCTGTCCATCACTAACTCCCAGATTTTACTCAAACTCATGTCCATCGAGTAGGTGATGCCATCCAGCCATCTCATCCTCTGTCGCCCACTTCTCTTCCTGCTCCCAGACCCTCCTAACATCAGGGTCTTTTCCATTGAGTCAACTATTCGCATCAGGTGGCCAAAGTATTGTAGTTGCAGCTTTAGCATCAGTCTTTCCAAAGAACACCCAGGACTGATCTCTTTTAGGATGGACTGGTTGGACGTCCTTGCAGTCAAGGGACTCTCAAGAGTCTTCTCCAACACCACAGTTCAAAAGCATCAATTCTTCGGTGCTCAGTTTTCTTCACAGTTCAACTCTCACATCCATACATGACTACTGGAAAAACCATAGCCCTGACTAGACGACCCTTTGTTGGCAAAATAATGTCTCTGCTTTTGAATATGCTATCTAGGTTGGTCATAACTTTCCTTCCAAGGAGTAAGCGTCTTTTAATTTCATGGCTGCAATCACAATCTGCAGTGATTTTGGAGCCCCCCAAAATAAAGTCTGACACTGTTTCCACTGTTTCTCCATCTATTTCCCATGAAGTGGTGGGACCGGATGCCATGATCTTCGTTTTCTGAATGTTGAGCTTTAAGCCAACTTTTTCATTCTCCTCTTTCACTTTCATCAAGAGGCTTTTTAGTTCCTCTTCACTTTCTGCCATAAGGGTGGTGTCATCTGCATATCTGAGGTTATTGATATTTCTCCTGGCAATCTTGATTCACTACTCAGCCATAAAAAGAATGAAATAATGCCATTTGAAGCAATATGGATGGACCTATAGGTTATTGTAGTACCTGAAGTAAGTCAGAATGAGAAAGACAAAATCATAAAACACTTACATGTGGAATCTAAAAATGTGATGCTAATTAACTTATTGACAAAACAGAAACAGAGTCACAGACATAGAAAACAATCTTATGGTTACTGGAGGAATGGTGGTGGGAGGAGATAGTGAGGGAGTTTGAGGTCAACATGTACACACTATTGTAATAAAAACAGATTAACAACAAGGACCTTCTGTATAGCACAGGATACTCTTTTAATGTTATGTGGCAGCCTGGATGGGAGTGGAGTTTGGGTAAGAATGAATACATGCATATGCATGACTTAATCACAATATTGTAAATTGCTTATATCCAATATAAAATAAAAAGTTCATGAAAAAAGAATATCTTTTTGGCATATAGGCAGACTTTGATGCATATGTCTCTATTTATAATCCTACTAGTTACAGCTGAACCAAAAATGTGCCTAAGCAGGATACCAGAAATAAATGACCCATGAATTCTGGTTCAAATAGGTAAACTGTTTCCTGTGGCTTTGAGTCAAGAAATACTGAGACAGTGACCATTAGCAGGATGCCAGGAAGCTCTGCTGAGACCCTGGCTCAAGCTCCACATGCTATTTGAGGAAACAGATGAAGTATTGAATAGAGGATGGATGAGGACATCCGTAAAGATGAAGGAGAAGGAGCAGATATGCAGAGAAGCCAGAGAGAGAGGCTGGGAAGGGAGAGAGTGGATGGGAGAGGGACAGTGCCTCCCTCCCTGCCCCCAGCTCCAGTTTTCGTTCAGCCCAGGTATCTTCATGATAATCACACACTCTCTCTGGTAATTCAGGTTACCAGAGAGGTAAATCAGGTCTTTCTTTTTTCTCAACATAATAAGCAAAACACAAGAAAACATCAAAAGTTTTTTTTATTTGCAAATAAGTTCAGAAATACTGACCTAATATTTTCTGAGTACCTGTTGCTTAATGAGGTTAAATAAATAACAAAATTAAAGTGCTGGATAGTGAATAGGCCTGAGGGAATGGGCAGGAATGGAAAAGGTCCTTTGGACAGTGGAATGCTTAGGGGACACTCTGTACTCATTATTTTCCTGGATGAACTTTGGGCGGGGAGTCTAGGGAGATGGAAAATAAGGATTGCAGAGAACACTACTTTCTCCTCAGTGAAATGAATTTTGCTTAGTTGTACCGTTGTATTATCCCCTATACTTTCACTGAAGAAACAAGAAAAAGTGCTTTCTGAGGTTCACACTTACATTTCATATTGAGATATGGTAATTTTCACCACCCCCAACTTTGCTTGAATTCCTTCGAAGAAGTTTCATGTAAGAAATTTCTTTCAGAGCTAAGTGGTGGATAAAATTTTGCCTCTTCTTATGAACTGTCATGATTTATTTCTATGGACATTGAGAAACCACTCAAATTATTCTGTTACCATTTTTATTTTGGTTGTCAGGATGGGCAGAAGTAAAGTCCTGAGAACTTTCTTACTCACGTAGCTGTGTTGTCTCTCTCCCTCTTACCTCTTTCTCTCTCTATCTTTTTTCCTCCAGACTTTAGTTTCCTGGGTTTAATTCTATGTTTACTAATCTTAACATTTGTGTTGAAATTAATATTTTACTATTTTATCATATAATTAAATGAGTAGTGCTGGAAAGATTCTCATTCTAAAAGCATAGTAAATGAAGGATCACAGAAAAAAAGGTGATATTTGAGAGGACAAGAATGAGGTAAGAGAGAGAGAAACGTGGTGTGGAAATAGCTGGTAGGAAGGACCCAGGAGAAAAGAAAGCAAGCGCAAAGGTTCTTAGAAGAGTGGAGCACACAGGCTTGAAGAACAGAGAGCCAGCTGGTGTGTACCAATGGAGGGTTTGAGATGGGAGTTATATGAAATCCAAGGCCAAATTTGCCTGTTATTCCAAGTATCTCTTGAGTTCCTACTTTTGCATTCCAGTCCCCTATAATGAAAAGGACATCTTTTTTGATTCTAGTTCTAGAAGGTCTTCATAGAACTTTTCAGCTTCAGTGTCTTAAGCATTACTGATTGGGACATAGACTTGGATTACTGTTATATTGAATGGTTTGGAAATTAACAGAGATGATTCTGTCGTTTTTGAGATTGCATCCAAGTACTGCATTTCAGACTCTTTTGTTGACTATGAAGGTTACTCCATTTCTTCTAAGGGATTCTTGCCCATAGTAGTAGATATAATGGTCATCTGAGTTAAATTCACCCTTTCCAGTCCACTTTAGTTTGGTGATTCCTAAAATGTCAATGTTCACTCTTGCCATCTCCTGTTTGACCACTCCAAATTTGCCTTGATTCATGGACCTAATATTCCAGGTTCCTATGTAATATTGCTCTTTACAGCATTGGACCTTGCTTCTATCACCAGTCACATCCACAACTGAGTGTTGTTTTTGCTTTGGCTCCATCTCTTCATTCTTTCTGGAGCTATTTCTCCACTGATCTCCAGTAGCATATTGGACACCTACCAACCTGGGGAGTTCATCATTCACTGTCCTGTTTTTTTGCCTTTTCATACTGTTCATGCGGTTCTCAAGGCAAGAATACTGAAGTGGTTTTCCATTCCCTTCTCCAGAGTTTGGCTAACAGAGTTTTGCCAAGAGAATGCACTGGCCATAGCAAACATCCTCTTCCAACAGCATTAGAGAAGACTCTACACATGGACATCACCAGATAGTCAATAGCACAATCAGATTGATTATACTTTTTGAAGCCAAAGATGAAGAAGTTCTGTACAGTCAGCAAAAATAGGACCAGGAGCTGACTGTGGCTCAGATCATGAAATCCTTACTGCCAAATTCAGACTTAAATTAAAAAAAAGTTGGGAAAACCACTAAACCATTCAGGTATGACCTAAATCAAATCCCTTATGACTACACAGTGGAAGTGACAAATAGACTCAAGGGATTAGATCTGATTGAGTGGCTGAAGAACTATGGACAAAGGTTTGTGACATTGTACAGGAGGCAGTGATCAAGACCATTTCCAAAGAAAAAGAAATATAAAAAGGCAAAATGGTTGTCCGAGGAGGCCTTACAAATAGCTGAGAAAAGAAAAGATGTAAAAGGCAAAGAAGAAAAGGAAAGCAGAGTTCCAAAGAATAACAAGGAGAAATTAGAAAGACTTCTTCAGGGATCAATGCAAATAAATAGAAGGATATAATAGAATGGGAAAGACTAGAGATCTCCTCAAGAAAATTAGAGATACCAAGGGAACATTTCATGCAAAGATGGGCACAGTAAAGGACAGAAATGGTATAGACCTAACAGAAGCAGAAGCTATTAAGAAAAGGTGGCAAGAATACACAGAATAACTATACAAAAAAAGATCTTCATGACCTAGATAACCACAATGGTGTGATCACTCACCTAGAACCAGATGTCCTGGAATGTGAAGTCAAGTAAGCCTTAGGAAGCATCACTACGAACAAAGCTAGTGGAAGTGATGGAATTCCAGTTGAGCTATTTCAAATCCTAAAAGATGATGCTGTGAAAGTGCTGTACTCAATATGCCAGCAAATTTGGAAAACTCAGCAGTGGCCACAGGACTAGAAAAGGTCAGTTTTCATTCCAATCCCAAATAAAGGCAATGCCAAAGAATATTCAAACTACCACACAATTGCACTCATCTCACGTGCCAGAAAAGTAATGCATACTAGAAAGCATACTAAAAAGCAGAGGCATTACTTTGCCAACAAAGGTCCAACTAGTCAAAGCTATGGTTTTTCCAGTAATCATGTATGAATGTGAGAGTTGGACTATAAAGAAAGCTGAGTACTGAAAAATTGATGCTTTTGAACTCTTGAGAATCCCTTGGACTTCAAGGAGATCCAATCAATCCATCCTAAAGGAAGTCAGTCCTGAATATTCATTGGAAGGACCGGTTCTGAGGCTGAAACTCCAATATTTTGGCTAGCTGATGTGAAGAACTGACTCATTTGAAAGGACCTTGATGTTGGGAAGGCAGGAGGAGAAGGGGATGACAGAGGATGAGATGGTTGGATGGCATCACTGACTTGATAAACATGAGTTTGAGTAAACTCCGGAAACTGGTGATGGACAGGGAGGCTCGTTGTGCTGCAATTCAACACGACTGAGTGACTGAACTGAACTGAACTCTATGAAATGAGTGGGGCATGTCTAAATATTGTGTCTGAAACTGTAGGCCATTGTAAGTGATTTTGGTTTTCACATAGAAAGTTACAGAAAGTGTATAAGAAAGAAAGCAATGTGATATAACTTACACTTTAATGAGACTAGCTCGATTTCAGTGTCAAGAATAAACTGAAAGATAGGCATGGAAGAGTTGACAAAGACAGAAGCAAGAAGACAACTTGGAAGCCATTTTAGTGTATTGATTAGACACTCGATATGGATGTTTAAGCAGACATCTGGAGACAGAAGTTCAGTTGAAGGATCCATGGATGAGACTTATCATTTGGGGAGACATCAGTGTATTGATGGATTTTAATGTCATAAGATTGATGAGATCATGAAGGAAGTGAATCTATTTAGAAGAGAGAAGATGTCCAAGACCGAGTTAAGGAAATGTGGTGGATCCATAAAACAAGATCCAGAAGCAATGGGCAGTGTGATAGAAAGAAAAGGACAATATCGTAGTCAAACAAGCAAAGACTATTAAAGAGGAGGGAGTGGGTCGTTTATTTTTCTGGAGTTGAGCTGTAGGAGTTGCTTGTACATTTTTGAGATTAGTTGTTTGTCGGTTGCTTCGTTTGCTATTATTTTCTCCCATTCTGAAGGCTGTCTTTTCACCTTGCTAATAGTTTCCTTTGATGTGCAGAAGCTTTTAAGGTTAATTAGGTCCCATTTGTTTATTTTTGCTTTTATTTCCAATATTCTGGGAGGTGGGTCATAGAGGATCCTGCTGTGATGTATGTCGGAGAGTGTTGAATGGATAAGAAAGCTGTGGTACATATACACAATGGAGTATTACTCAGCCATTAAAAAGAATACATTTGAATCAGTTCTAATGAGGTGGATGAAACTGGAGCCTATTATACAGAGTGAAGTAAGCCAGAAGGAAAAACATAAATACAGTATACTAACGCATATATATGGTATTTAGAAAGATGGTAACAATAACCCGGTGTACGAGACAGCAAAAGAGACACTGATGTATAGAACAGTCTTATGGACTCTGTGGGAGAGGGAGAGGGTGGGAAGATTTGGGAGAATGGCAATGAAACATGTAAAATATCATGTAGGAAACGAGTTGCCAGTCCAGGTTCGATGCACGATGCTGGATGCTTGGGGCTGGTGCACTGGGACGGCCCAGAGGGATGGTATGGGGAGGGAGGAGGGAGGAGGGTTCGGGATGGGGAACACATGTATACCTGTGGCGGATTCATTTTGATATTTGGCAAAACTAATACAATTATGTAAAGTTTAAAAATAAAATAAAATTAGAAAAAAAAATAAATAAAGAGGGGGGAGTGATCCGCTGAGTCAAATGTGTATGGAAGATGGAGAATCAGCAATTACATTTATTATAGCAACACCGGGCTCAATGGTACCCTTTATGGGAATATGTTTTACAAGAAGAAATGGAAGAAGTTAAAAGCCAAAGAAGTGGGATAGAGGTGCTTAGAAAAAAAGAGGATGCTGAAGTGTCAGAAGAGAAGGCGTCAAACCTGGAGGGTCTAGGTCAATACTGAAGCCACTGCCTCCAGATTTTAGAGTAGGTGGAAACAGAATCTTAGTTCACACAGGCTTACAAACAAGTAAAAATTTTCTGAGAAATTACTTCGGGTGCAAACTGGTCTTTTTTGGCTCATATTTACAAGACAAGAATGGTAGTATTTGATTGTTTGGGGATGACTCATGGGATTAGGGAACAAATAAACATAGATTCTTTCCATTCAGGGTGTACAAGTAAATGTAAAGAAAAACATACTAAAATATAATTGTGAGTATCTAATCCAAATTTTCTCAAGACGACATTTTTAAAAAGAAAAAGTGCTCAGATTAATTATGCTATGGCATTTTAAAACTGTCTTGGGTTGCTGTCATTTTATCTTTTTAAAACTATCCCTTTAGAGTGAACCAATTCTCTATATTTACAGAAAGTCAATTTTATTCTTGGACTGCACATTAATATCATTTCCCAGCATAATGAAATTCCACTGAACAATTTCATTATTCCTGAAAAGTGATTTGGTCATTCTGGGTCAGAAAATTAGCATTAGGCTGAAAAACAAATCTCCCATTACTTTGTCTTACAAAAAAAAAAAAGAGATTTATGGTTTTACTGCATCTAGTGATCATTTGGGTTAAAAAAAAAACGTTATATTCCAAATTCTGTGCCAAATTTCATCACATTTCTTTCACTGCACAGCTTGTTAAATGCAAACAAGTGACTGTGATTTCAAGGCAGTGCTAAGATTGTCACGTAAATTGCCTTGGAACTTGGTGGCCCCTAATTATCCAGCCATGGATAGACATTTTGTGTGATATTGTTTACACAGAAAAAACACACCTGTGCAGGAAGGTCTGGAAGCATAGAGAAACAGGAAAAGGGCTTTTAAATGTGGCCTTTAAAATGTCCCAACAGGATGCCTAGAATACAGTTGTTACACTTGTTATTAAGGTTATTTTAAAGCACTTAAAAAGGAGGAATGCTTAAGGAGAGTGGAACACCAGGCTGACTTTGGACTTTCTTCTCAGAGAGAGTTGTTGCAAGAATTTGAGCATACAAACAGCATTATCGGTTCACCCTGGTGGTCCTTTGGAGGAAGATGAGGTTGCTGATAAGGAACTAAGAGGTTATTGAAATTGTCCAGATGAAAACAAAGCAATGGACCTAGGATAGAAGAAACAATGAAAATGGTGATGAAGAATTTCACTTGTGTTACTTTACATTTTGCTGTGTTGTTGAGTCTAGAAAATATAAGTACAGCCCAATTCTCCTCTAGGGTTTCCTATTCTGATGTCTCTCTCCTCACTTTGTTTTTGTTTGATGCTGCAATATCAAATGTATTTTCTACTTCTTTGAGTTGACGAAACTGGAGCTACTTCTTCCCCTTTCTAAAGAAGAGGAGCTTAGGAACTCTAACAACTAACCATTCTTCTATGCAATTTGGTGATCCTAAAATCATGGACAATCTTCACTCACTTTAGTAGGCATCCCAGGAGACTCAGTGGGTAAAGAATGTATAAAGTGAGAAAAGTGTCTAAATCCATTTTTGTTTTACTAAATTTCAGAAATAAGAAGAGACACCAAATTCCTTCTTGGTAGTTTAGTCACTAAGTCGTGTCTGACTCTTGGAATCCCATGGACTGTAGCCCACCAGGTTCCTCTGTCCATGGGGTTTTCCAGGCAAGAATACTGAAGTGGGTTGCCATTTCCTTCTCCAGGGGATCTTCCTGACCCAAGTATCAAACCCAGGTCTCCTGTATTACAGGCAGATTCGTTACTGACTGAGCCACCAGAGAAACTCTAATAAGTGGCAAGTATGTGTCTTGGCTCTTTTTATGATAAAATTGGATCATTTTATGATAAAATTTAGATGTTACCATTTTTATTTTGGGAACTGTTCTGGCATAGCTGACTAGGGCAGCATGTGGTAGACAGCCATTCCTGATCTACTATTGACTGTGTATCGAAAGTAGATAAGGAAAATAGTTCTGCTCAGAATGTCTAAGCCAGAGGGTGTTATCTGCTTGTGTAACTTTACCAGTAATTGTTTTAAGTAGAAATGAAAATTCTTTTGAATTAAGTTTTTGAAACTATATTAATCTTAAAAAGCGCAGAACTAGATTCCAGTTTATGGAAGCCTTGTTTCCTGTGCTGTGCTTTGCTTAATGTGCAAACAGACAGCAGACGCTCACCCTTCCTCTGTAAGTTCTCTCTGTTTGCCTCTTCTGGCCCTTCTCCACGCCTCAGCCCTAGGGTGTGAGCTCAGTTGTTTGTCGTGTCTGACTTTTTGTGACTTTATGGACTATAGACAGACAGGCTCCTCTGTCCTGGGATCCTCCAGGCAAGAATATTAGAGTTGGTTGTTGTGCCCTTGTCCAGGGGATCTTCCTGACCTGGAGATCAAACCTGCGTCTCCTGCATTGCGGGCAGTTTCTTTACCCACAGCCTCCTGGGAAGCCTTAGAAGGCAACTAATAAATAAATGCTGAAACTGTATAAACTTCATAGAAGTCTAATTTGGCATATTAATACGTCATTTAAAAAACTCTTACTGATAATTAGCATACTAAGCAAACCATTTATTTAGGAATAAAAAGTCACATGTACCTATTTACCGTTTTCTGAGTTTCCACTGTGTGTGGCCAACATAATGACCATGGGGTCTTCTGAAATGAGGACAGCACCGCTTTCATCCTCCAGCAACTCACAGTTTGGTGGAGGGGACAACCAGATGAATGATCACAAATCAGTTTGAAGTGTTACAGGAGATATATGCAAAGACTTACTATGGCGTGCCAAGAAGGGCCCTTTCAACCACGTTTCAACCTAGAAACATAAATCATAGAATTATTTTTCTCTAGTTGAAGGCCATTTCCAAAGTCATGATGCAAACATTTAGTCTCTCTTCCTAGACAAGTTAAATAAAACCATTTTTAAAATGAGTCATAGGTAAATTGTTTGAACAAAGACATTGTCATTTACAAACTTAAATATCAGTGCTCAATAAACAATTATTGAACACTTATTATGGTCCATGGACTTCCCAGGTGACTCAGTGGTAAAGAATCTGCCTGCCAATGAAGAGATGTGGGTTTGATTCCTGGGTCGGGAAGATCCCCGGGAGGAGGAAATGGCAAGCCTCTCCAGTATTCTTGCCTGGGGAGTCCCATGGAGAGCACCTGGTGGTCTACAGTTCATGGGGTCACGAAAGATTTGGATATGACTGAGTGGGTATGCACGCACACATCTCTAGATACAGGATTCAAATGTTTCCTGAATTCAATATATTGACTACCTATTTGTATATTCTAGTGTCTCTCATGTTCTAACTCTCTTATGCTGATCAATTTTAGTTTTCAACTCTTATTTACCTCTTCCTTTCCAAAATATTTCAATAAATAAATTTCAACTACAGATTGGAACAAAACTGACCAGAATATTTTTTCTTTTCCTTTTTTAAATTGAAGTTAATTTACAATGATGTGTCAGTTTCAAGTGCATATGCATATATGTATATTCTTTTTCAGATCCTTTTCTATTATAGGTTATTACAAGATATTGAATATAGTTTCCTGTGCTACACAGTAAGTCCTATATTTTATATATAGTAGTGTGTATCTGTTAATTCCAAACTCCTAATTTATCCCTTCCCTTCCTTTTCCTTTTGGTAATTATAAGTTTGTTTTCTATGTCTGTGAATCTGTTTATGTTTTATGGATAAGTTCTTTGTATCTTTTTTTTTTTTTTTGATTCCACCTATGAGTGACATCATATGGCATTTGTCTCTGACTTATTTTACTTAATACAATGATCTCTAGGTCCATCCATGTTGCTACAAATGGAATGGCATTATTTAATTCCTTTTTGTGGTTGAGCAATATTCCATGGTATGTGTGTATCACATCTTCTTTATCCATTCATCTATTTATGGACATGTATGTTGTTTCCATGTCTTGGTTATTGTAAATAGTGCTGCTGTGAATGTCAGGTCGCACGTATCTTTTTAGAGTTTTCTTTTATGTATGCCCAGGAGTGTGATTGCAGGGTCATACGGTAGCTCTATTTTTAGTTTTTTAAGGAAGCTCCATACTGTTCTCTATAGTGGCTGCACCAATTTACATTCCCACCAACCCTATTCAGCATTTACTATTTGTAGACTTTTTGATGGCCATTCTGACTGCCGTGATGTGGTACCTCAATGAAGTTTTGATTTACATTTCTCTAAAAATTAGTGATGCTGAGCATTTTTTTCACGTGCTTGTTGGCAATCCGTGTGTAGTCTTTGGAGAAATGGGAACTGATTAGAATTTAAAAAGAGATGACCTTGGGAGCAGGTACACTGGTGAATCGTTCATGTTCTCAGAGATTTTCCGTAAGAGTGATGACTGAGTGACCGAACTGAAAGTCCAAACCAGAGCTAATAATTTAAAAAAAAATAGATGTATAGAACAGTCTTATGGACTCTGTGGGAGAGGGAGAGGGTGGGAAGATTTGGGAGAATGACATTGAAACATGTAAAATATCATGTAAGAAACGAGTTGCCAGTCCAGGTTCGATGCACAATACTGGATGCTTGGGGCTAGTGCACTGGGACGACCCAGAGGGATGGTATGGGGAGGGAGGAGGGAGGAGGGTTCAGGATGGGGAACACATGTATACCTGTGGCGGATTCATTTTGATATTTGGCAAAACTAATACAATTATGTAAAGTTTAAAAATAAAATAAAATAAAATAAAAAAAAGAAAACGGTGACTGAACATTAATGAAGACCATGGAAACTATATATTTATGAATAGTCTTTGGGTTCAATAAAAGAAAGGCCGTGGACTATAGGCTCATCTCGGTAAGAGAAGAAGAGCCCATTTGGGGAAGTAAAACGGAAGAGAATGTTGAAGTAACAGTTGGCTCTGAAGAGAACAGCATGGACAGAAACAAGGAGAAAGATTCTTTTTTACATGAAGAATAAGCTCTGTTTATTTTCTTCCATTTTAGGAGAGTTAGAGTGGATTAGACTCAGCTATTATTATTAGAGCCACATTCAAGTATTTTGCTTGAAGACTGTAGTAGGAAAGAAAGCCTCACATACCCTTGAGTGAAGAAAAGTTCTTCCATGTACAGGAATGTGATTCTTCAGTGGAACACAAGCAATGAGGGGATGGAGGAAGAAAAAACTCAGGAGTCAAAACAGAAATCTGATTTCTAGTCATGATAGAAAAGCTTAATAAGACTAACCCTATACGTATAGATAATAATTACAAAATGTAGACAAATAATGTGAAAAATAGAGCTATTTATAAGCTCTAGGGAGCAAACATGGAGAAACAAGAGTGAGATGTGTTAAGTTGGCAGCATCAGGCTGGAAGGTACCCTCTACTGCTCTGTATTCAGGTTGCATGAACCTCCTGCACACAGAGCTGCTCCTTATTGGCATGAGGTGTCAAAGGACAAAGTTCAAGCTGGCAGAACCATGATAACTGTTAGGGGAGTTCTTGGAAGGGAGGGAGAGAGCATGAATGCCCCATCTGCACATAAAAACCACCAAAATCTTTGAGGGGTAGGAGTTTGTTCTTCTCTTAATTAAAAAAAAAAAAAGGTACTATTTAAAAAAATAATTATAGCACTGTAGTATGGTGGTTGTAATGTTTATTAGTATTATGTGTATAATAATCATACTACCAAGATTTTGGTGGTGATGAATTGAGCTATATTAGAAGGTTTCTACCATTTTTACATGATGTAGTAAAATATTAGAGGCTTCCCAGATGGCACTAGTAAAAAGAACCTGCCTACCACACAGAGTTGGACACGACTGAAGTGACTTAGCAGCAGCAGCAACCAATACAGGAGACATAAGAGACACATGTTAGTTTCCTAGGTCAGGAAGACCCCCTGGAGGAGGGCATGGCAGCCCACTCTAGTGTTCTTGCCTGGAGAATCCCATGGACAAAGGAGTCCGGCAGGGTATAGTCCATAGGGTCACAAAGAATCAGACATGACTGAAGCGAATTAGCATGCATGTATGCAGTAAAATAGTAAGTCCACGTAGATGGCTAAGACATACATTGTAATTTCTAGTGAAACCAGTGAAAATTAATGTAAAGAGATTATAGCTAAAATATTAATGTGTGTGTGCTCAGTCACTCAGTCAGTTCCGTTCAGTCGCTCAGTTGTGTCCGACTCTTTGAGACCCCATGGACTGCAGCATGCCAGGCTTCCCTGTTCATCACCAACTCCTGGAGTTTACTCAAACTCAAGTCCATTGAGTTGGTGATGCCATCCAGCCATCTCATCCTTTCTCGTCTCCTTCTCCTCCAGCCTTCAATTTTCCCCAGCATCAGGGTCTTTTCAAGTGAGTTGGTTTTTCTCATCAGGTGGCTAAAGTAATACTGAGATTTCAGCTTCAGCATCAGTCCTTCCAATGAACACTCAGGACTGATTTCCTTTAGGATAGACTGTTTGGATCTCCTTGCAGTCCAAGGGACTCTCAAGAGTCTTCTCCAACACCACAGTTCAAAAGCATCAATTCTTCAGCACTCAAATTTCTTTATAGTCCAAGTCTCACATCCATACATGACTACTGGAAAAACCATAGCTTTGACAAGACGGACCTTTGTTGGCAAAGTAATGTCTCTGCTTTTTAGTATACTGTCTAGGTTGGTCATAGCTTTTCTTCCAAGGAGTAAGAATCTTTCAATTTCATGGCTTCAGCTACCATCAGCAGTGAATATGGAGCCCAAAGGAATAAAGTCTCTCACTGTTTCCATTTTTCCCCCCATCTATTTGCCATGAAGTGATGGGACCAGATGCCATGATCTTAGTTTTCTGAATGTTGAGTTTTAAGCCAGCTTTTTCATTCTCTTCTTTCATTTTCATCAAGAAGCTCTTTAGTTCCTCTTCTTTTTCTGCCATAAGGGTGGTGTCATCTGTATATCTGAGGTTATTGATATTTCTCCTGGCAGTTTTCATTCTAGCTTGTGGTTCATCCAGCCTGGCATTTTGCATGATGTACTCTGCATAGAAGTTAAATAAGCAGGGTGATAATATACAGCCTTGAAGTATTCCTTTCCCAATTTGAAACCAGTCTTTTGTTCCATGTCCAGTTCTAACTGTTGCTTCTTGACTTGCATGCAGATTTCTCAGTAGGCAAGTCAGGTGGTCTGGTATTCCCAACTCTTTCAGAATTTTCCACAGTTTATTGTGATCCACACAGTCAAAGGCTTTGGTATAGTCAATAAAGCAGAAGTGGATGTTTTTCTGTAACTCTTGTTTTTTCAATGATCCAATGGATGTTGGCAATTTGCTCTCTGGTTCCTCTGCCTTTTCTAAATCCAGCTTGAACATCTGAAAGTTCACAGTTCATGTACTGTTGAAGCCTGGCTTGGAGAATTTTGAGCATTACTTTGCTAGCATGTGAGATGAGTGCAATTGTGTGGTAGTTTGAGCATTCTTTGGCATTGCCTTTCTTAGTGATTGGAATGAAAAGTGACCTTTCCCAGTCCTGTAGCCACTGCTGAGTTTTGCAAATTAGCTGGCATTTTGAGTGTAGCACTTTCACAGCATCATCTTTTAGGATTTGAAATAGCTCCACTAGAATTCCATCACCTCCACTAGCTTTGTCTGTAGTGATGCTTCCTGAGGCCCATTTGACTTCACATTCCAGGATGTTTGGCTCTAGGTGAGTGATCATACCACTGTGGTTATCTGGGTCATGAAGATCTTTTTTGTATAGTTCTTCTGTGTATTCTTTCCACCTCTTCTTAATATATTTTTCTTCGGTTAGATCCATACCATTTCTGTCCTTTACTGTGCCCATCTTTGCATGAAATGTTCCCTTGGTATCTCTAATTTTCTTGAAGAGATTTCTTCGCATTGATCGCTGAGGAAGGCTTTCTTATCTCTCCTTTCTATTCTTTAAAACTCTGCATTTAAATGAGTATATCTTTCCTCTTCTCCTTTTTCAGTCACTCAGTCCTGTCCAACTCTTTGGGCCCCCCCCTGGACTGTAGTCCATCAAGCTCCTCTGTTTATGTAAATTTCCAGGCATGAATACTGGAGTGGGTTGCCATTTCCTACTCCAGGGAAAACATCAATAGAGGAATCAAAGTGGAATTTTAAAAATATTCAACTAACCTGAAGGGATATAAAATATGTATATTTCAAAAACAATATCTGTAAATCAATAAGAAATACATTTAATCCCCAGCAAATAAAAAGAGCAAAAAGTATAAACAAATAAACTACCAAAATAAAAAATAAAGTTGTCAGTAGAAATAGGAGAGAGGCAATTTATGAAGGAAAATTTCAGCAGAAATTTTTAAATCACTAAAAGCCAAACTGTACTGTTATTTGAAAAGAAAACCAGTAAAAAGTCTGTGTTAGCTGTTTTTGAAGAAACTTTATCATAACTACCTCTCTCAATGTAACATTTCCCACTACTTATCTTCAATATTAGCTACCATTTAAGTTAATGTGAACCAGTGATCTACTCCATGCCTATCTCTGTGGTATGCCCTTCAGGTGATTTATCTTTAAATCTTTATCTTTAAATTCAGGTGGTTTATCTTTAAATCTTCAATTATGTGGATAAAAAATATGGAGGCCTTGAAAGCTTAAGTGACTTACCCCAAATCACAGAGCCAGTAATTGGATGGGTGAATTGATTCTTGGCTGTCTGACATTAATGCCAACACATGTAATCACGGGTTATGCTGGAGGAAGAGCAGTAACACCAGGATGGCACAAAGTAGGCTGAAAAGGGACAATAGCTGCCTAAGGACACAAGAGTTATGAATGGGAGGAAGTGTTAGGTGTGAATGGAAAAGAAGATCACTGCACACAGGAGAAAACTGATATATCTAGGCAATTGCTTTCTGGTTTACAAGAAGAGTATGATTTATATGAGAGAATGATACAATTTTTAAAAAGTGGGCTACAAAAATTGAGGCAGGATCCAAATGTAATTGATGTATTTTTATTTGTTCTTACTCATACAAAAATCATGTAGGAATTCAAGTTTAGAAAGTTAGAAATCCTTAATATTTAGTTACCCTCTGTGTTTGTACGATAGAATCACATTGATCTTGATTGTTCTTTAGACTGCTTAATTTTACATTATATACCATGAACACTTACTATTTTTATAAGCAGAAAACATACTTCTAAAGGGGGAAAAAAATGAAATCACCACGATTTCAACCACTTCAGGAAGAAATGTAAAAGAATAAACATAATTTCATCAGGCTTTAAAGAGTCTCTCTCATGGCAACTGCTTCTGAGAATCTGGTATCTTCTCTGAGGGAAACTGCTCATTAAACAATTTTCAGTAATGTGGTGAAGAAATACAGCAAAGTTATTAAAGAGATGATGCCCCTCACAGGTATACCTACCAGAGGGGCCAGAACCGCTCTTTAAATATATTTTCATTTGACTATTGATCTGACAGACTAAAGCCATATTACTGTACTTAATTTTTAAAACTCTTTTTTAATAGGGGTCATTCTTCTTGCCTTGAAATGGGCTCGTTTTATTACTTTGGAACTTCTGTGGAGCCTGATGATTTTACAGTCTTTTGATATTTGCATAGGGTTGTTTTTTGCTAAATCAAAGGATGTAGTAAGACTGTGATGACTTCAGGGACTTTCTGATGCCTCACCTGTTCAGTGGTTCCTGAAATTATCTAAAAGTGTATACTTGTTAATTATACAAACAGAAAAGCTTTAGGATGCAAAGAACCTAGAAGAAGTCAGGTGTGGCAGTAAATCATATTGAAGTAGAAATATCTAATAATCCATGTATCTATCTGTCTATCTACCCATCATCTATCAATCTATAATTTTAAGGAATCAGAACTGGTCAGGATTTCAGGAAGCCCCGGGTTCCTGAAATAAAGATATATTGTGGTGAGGGAAATAATCAAAGAATAGAGTTTTAGTATTCTCATTTCATTGAGTACTTACATGTCTATTAAACAGTTCTGCCTCAGTTTAACACTAATGGATGGAGTTTGCATGATTTGAAAGGCTGTGAAAAAATGAAACAGACATACCTGGCTTAAAATATGCTCTCTGTCTCCTCTAGCTACATGACTGAAAGCAAGGGATCCAGTCTCTCTCACGCTTGAGTTTCTTTACCTATAAAATGAAGGTGATATGAGTTATTGGTCTCTACTCCTGTGAACACTGTGATATGTATGTGTGTGACAAGTGTTTTATCTTTCAACCTGGATTCACTCCCATTTCATGGATGAGATAATAGGGAAGCTTATTGATTTGTTATGAGGGTAAATTAGTGAAGGTTTCTAAAGTAAAGATATAAGGTTTCGTATCTCATAGGCATTCTGCAAATATTTGTCCAACCCTGCAAAGTGCTTTGATGAGTCCAGTGTATCTCAAGAGAGCTAACTCTGACCACACATTAATGACTTTGACTTCTAAGAATCTATTTATTTTCTCCCTGTAAAGATGTGCTTATTCTTCTCTCTCTGGTGAATTTCTATCCCATATTTCAGTTTTTTATTTTGTCTGCTACATCAATCTTATATTTCACTCTATGAACACTAATTTTTCCTTTCATCCGATTTCTATATCTAAGAATTTATGTCTCTTGGTCTGGCTCCAAACATCATTCAACTGGAATTTTTATATATTCTGTAAACTTCTGAGTCCATGGCTTGTAGTCTAATTTAATAATCTACTGTGTGAAGATCCAAGGCAAGATATTGAATCTCTCTGTGTCCTCCTTTCCCTATCTGAGAAAGAGAGAGTGCCTTTACTAAATGTACCTTGAGAACTACTGGAAGGATAAAATTAAATAACATTGGGTGGAAGAATCCTTGGACGTACACAGTGGATCATCCATACCTGCTAGATCCTGTCCCTAACCATCCCGAAGAACTCTAATATTTTTGAAACAAAGATGATTTCTTATTTTTTATTTCTATGTCTCACATGTCCATTGTCATGAATTGCTTGGTCATATTGAACCATTTGCAGTTTCTGACATGTGTCATTCTTTCTACCAGATGCATTCTGAAATTGTTGACCTGTAAAAGTGTTGAAAGTGTTGAAATTGTTCAACACTTAGCTCAGGCTCACTTCCTCTTGGAAGACTCCTGGGATCCTTGAAGCTGAGAGTTTTCCTCTCTCTTTGTGCCTATTACACTTCGTTACCTATGTACATATTTCCTCTTGTGGAGCAAGAGCCTCTTGAGAAGAGATTTATTTGTCCTTTTATCCATGGAACATAGTTCAGGCCATGAGGTATAGGTGCTCAATGAGTATTTGTTGAATGAAAGAGGTGAAGGAATGAGTACAAGCAAGACTCTCAGGAACCAAATGCAGCCACTGGATAGAGCCTCAAGCTGAACCCTGGGGATGTCTAATTGCCAATGCGTTCATTCAGCATCAAATTACTCAGCATGCTGTTGGCATTTTTGGTGATCCTTTTCTCCTTCAAACTCCCAGATATGGCAAAAGACACATGAAGAGTTGGCATCCTGGTCAGCCTTCAAGATGACCTTTGGATATGTAGCCACAAGGGATAACTTGCCTTTTTTTTGACAGTTGTTTTTGTAACTTACAGATACTTGTAATGGTTCAGATCTCATTTATTTGTATGCATGCCATGGCTGATCTATAAAACATATGGCATTTTGAAATATTGATCTTTTCAGTGCCAGCAAGTAAGAGATATTAGTGCAGCCTGGGATTCCATTTGTAACCATGGGATTAGAGTCAGAGGAGTGGAAAATTGGAATAGACCAAAATTCATGTGCAATGGAAAGTACAGCTGGCAATGGTGCTAAAGAAGGAGAATAACAAATATGGGAAGCATTATTTTAAAAGCTGACTCGACCATCAAGTGGGAAAGGAGCAGTCAGCTTCCTGTGCCTCCAGGTTGGTTTTTCAGACTTAAATTAAGCACAACAGCTGGGAAAGGCAGAGTTGAATGATTTGGAAGCTGAGAAAGGTGGCATCCCTCTGGGTTCCTGTCACTTCTGCCAAGCAAGTAAATGGGAAGATGAATTGAAAAACAAGAAGTAACTGTGGTGAAAAACTATTATTGAAAAAATAATAGAACGTTTTCCTAATGCTTGTAATTATATCTAAACTGGACCTTTCAAGTTTCTTCCAACGTCACTTGCATTACAAAGCCCTTCTATACCTTTCCTGGCTCTGGAAGATTCTGCAATTATGCCCCAGAGACTTAACTCCATGTGTTTCTCTGTGGCTTCTGTTTGTGCAGAACCCAGGTTTGATTTGATTTTGTGCGTTCAGAGACAGAGAACCTAGCACACTCTGTGACACATAGAAGGTACTTCAAGGTGGACAAACTTAGAGACTATTACATAGAATGAAGTAAGTCAGAAAGAGAAAAATAAATATTTGTATACAATATTTTTACACATATATATGGAATCTGATATTCATAATATTAGAGTCCAAGCTAATGAAAGGTGTCTGAAATTTATTGTATACCCCTTGAGTCCAAATGGACTTGAGTCCAGGTTTACGGAATTCAAAAGGTTTCTGTCATTTTTTTTTAATTTATTTTTTTATTGAAGGATAATTGCTTTACAAAATTTTGTTGTTTTCTGTTGAATCTCAACATGAATCAGCCATAGGTATACATATGTCCCCTCTCTTTTGCACCTCCCTCCCATCTCCCTCCCCATCCCTCCTCTCTTGGTTGATTCAGAGCCCCTGTTTGAGTTTCCTGAGCCTACAGCAGATTCCCGTTGGCTATCTATTTTATTGGAGAAGGAAATGGCAACCAACTCCAGTAGTCTTGCCCGGAGAATCCCATGGACGGAGGAGCCTGGTAGGCTACAGTCCATGGGGTCACAAAGAGTCGGACACGACTGAGTGACTTCACTCATATGGAATCTAGAAAGATGGTACTGATGAATCTATTTGCAGAAAAATAGTGGAGATGCAGACATAGAGAACAGACTTGTGCACACAGTCAGGGGAAGGAGAGGGAGGAACAAGTTGAAAGAGTAACATTGAAACAAATACATTACCTTATGTAAACAGATAGCCTGAAGGAATTTGCTGTATGATGCAGGGAGCTCAAATCAGGTGCTCTGTGACAAACTAAAGGAGTGGGATGGGGTGGGAGGGGGGAGGGAGGTTCAAGAGGGAGGGGCCATATGTAGGCTTATGGCTGATTCATGTTGATATATGGCAGAAACTAACACAATATTGTAAAACAATTATCCTCCAATTAAAAAATTTTTAAAAGAAGTACTCCATACTACTTTATGACTGAAAGTATGGATGAATACATTTAGAAGAAATTTAAGAATATTTAGTAGATATTCTATCCACTAGACCATTAAAGAATCTTCATCCAAGGATGGGATTGACTCCTCCTTGATTTTAAGGAGAAAATTAAACTCCAAGGTCTTTGTCTTTAAAAAGGAGGAGATGTGCTAAATAAGGGCTTCCCAGGTGGCACTAGTGATAAAGAACCACCTGCCAATACAGGAGACATAAGAGACATGGGTTCAGTCCTTGGGTCAGGAAGATTCCCTGGAAGAGGGCATGGCAACCCACTTCTATATTCTTGCCTAGAGAATCCCATAGACAGAAGAGCCTGGTGGGTGACTGTCCATAGTGTTGCAAACAGTCAGACAGGACTGAGGTGCCTTAGCATGCAGCACATAGGAACTAGAAAAACAGGAAATAAGTGATGGAAAAGAAGTACCTTAGGTAATATATGCAAGATGGAGGCATAGTTCCTTGTCAATAATTCTTATCTCCTTGGTTCTTCTTTCTCTAGGTGTCTTTTACAGATTAGGTTCTATCTACCATTTTCCTGAAATCAAGTCATACAGTATCATTTGAAGACTAAGGGAAGACTTTTACATTAAGTGGCAGAGAATGTGTGTGTGTGTGTGCTTAGTTGCTCAGTTATGTCTGACTCTGTATGACCTCATGGACTCTAGCCTGCCAAGCTCCTCTGCCCATGGAATTCTCTAAGCAACTGTACAGGAGTGGGTTGCCATTTCCTTCTCCAGGGGTGGCAGAGAATAATATTCAGCAAATACTCCATTTTATCTTCTACATTTCTCAGTTATGTTGGAGAGGGCCACGTGGATACTTGGGTCAATTGGAGGTTATTGAGAGGTGATATAGCACCATTACAGGCTGAGGCAGTTGGCTGGCCTTTTCCTCTTCCTGTTCTAGTAACTGTTATTGTTTAGTTGCTAAGTCGTATCTGACTCTTTTGTGACCCCATGGACTGTAGCCCACAAGACTTCTCTGTCCATGGGATTTCCCAAGCAAGAAAATGGAGTGGGTTGCCATATCCTTCTCCAGGGGATCTTCCCAACCCAGGACTTGAACCCGTGTCCCTGCATTGGCAGATGAATTCTTTACCACTGAGCCACTTGGGAAGCCCAGCAGGTGCTGTAGGTGTAGCCCAATCAGCAGCCTCAGCAAGAGGGATTCTGCAAATTACTCTCGATTCTAGCTGCAAGGATTTCATGGGTCCATGCCAAACACTCTACTGTCTGCATGTTATAAATGATATTCTTTCTGAAAAGGAATGGACCTCCCTGAGCCTGGATCCTTGAGTGATTTGTGTAATCGACCCTCCACCAATCCCCTGGTGATGTGTAACATAAGAGAGACTGAGGCTTGTGTGTTAAGTAAACACATTTATGGAGTTGTTTGCTGTGGCATCATAAGCAAGGCTCTCATGACTAGGACCCACCACTTATATTTTCAGCAATTTCTTTTTGCATATCCTTTCAGCTATACTTCATCTGTCAATCTGACCTTGTCTTTTCAATATCTTATATGCTATAATGTGGATTTATTATTTTTGAAATATGACTTGTCATTTTTAAGAATTTAGAGCAGGCAAGGTATCAGATATATATATATATATATATATATATATATATATATATATGTACATATACATATATATACTCTCTTTTTATATATATTTGTTCAACCAGCAAATTTTAATGCAATCTAAAGATATACATGGATACATTTATGGATATTAGCTTCCTAAGAGAAATGAAGCTGCTTGAAACACATTCCAATCATTTGAAGGAGATTTCATGATAAAAAGTGACTGTTCTTCATATAATGTCATTTTGATTGATCAAAATGATCACATATCTATTAAACACCTAATCCTGGGCTTGCTAGGTGCTATGGTAGGGAAGGGGGAGGGTGAGAGAATTTTAACTCATGCTTGCTATTTTCCTTCCTCCCACATAACCTTTATAATTTTGAAAGGATGAAAAATACCATGCAGGTGGGATATTAATGTAACAAAGCAGAAGAATATTGAGTGATGTGGAGTCATCTTCTATTGAGGCTCAAACAAATAGACAAAAGTGAATCTGCTTTGAAGTTAGTTGACTTTGACCATTTTATCTCTTCTAACCTCCATGGTGATCTCTTGGACAATTGTTTTTGGAGACTCCCTCTTTTTCTGTGTTTTCTCTACAGTATTAATAATATGAGTCATAGCAGGTAAGATGGATTCTGGGAGGGAGTTTAATTTGAATTTGGCCTTGAGGGATGTGGTACAAAGAAGTGGGGGCACATTCCAGGCTTTGAAAAAAAAAAAAAGATGATCAGAATAAAGGTATGGGAATGGCCACCTAGGTAGACCAGGGCTATATGTTGGAAAACAATAGAAGTGATCCAGGTATTGGTGGATCTTCTTATTCTCCTATCAGAAACATGGCTCTTCCTTATTTAACCTTTTTAGTTCCTTCATTTTGTGCATTCTCTACTGCTAATTTTGTAGTGATAGCTCAGTTGGTAAAGAATCTACCTGCAATGCAGGAGACCCTGGTTCAATTCCTGGGTTAGGAAGATCCCCTGGAGAAGGGAAAGGCTACTCACTCCAGTATTCTGGCCTGGAGAATTCCATGGGCTGTAGAGACCATGGGATCACAAAGAGTCGGACACGACTGAGTGACTTTCACTTCACTTCACTTCACTTCACTTCACTTCACTTTATATGGTAAATACAATGTAGGAACATTTCAATTTTTACCAAGATATCTGGTTTTCAGTCATTTCTCTATCCATACAAAGCTAAAAACTTATTTCCTAATCTGTCTTTATCATCATCTATCCTTTATTCTTTTTGCTACGCCTCTTACTCTGACTCTCGACACCAGGTAGACACACAGGCTGACGAGTAGTGACAAAATTTCTATGAGGATCAGTCACCATCTGGATAGTACTGTGCCTGGATGTTTATCCTCGTGTGTCATTTCTCCCATTTATCCCAACAAGTGTTAACTGAATGTCAGAGATTGCGCTAGATATTAGGGATATAAAGAAGAACAGTTGTGGTCTCTGGCTTTACAATCTTAGAAGGGAAATAGCTCTATAACATCCTATAACACAATGAGATAATTAGAGTTACAGTTAAGAAACAGTAGATGACTTATCTTTTGAGAGGTGAAATTTGAAACTGGTCAGAATTTCTTGTGTCAATTCATTTGTTTTGACTTACTTGACTTGGCTGCTACTGAAATATTGTCTTTTGGGTTAGCCTGATGCTGCTGCTTAAAAATGGACTCAACCTCTGTCGCTGGGGGTGTTTAAATCAGCCATGTACCTCATAAAATAGTAATTGTGGTGTAAAGGCTCCTCAAAAGAGTTCTGGTGGTGTTACTGTCAAAACAAGAGGAAAGGCCCAAATTAGCAAATAACTACAACTTGTGGTGAACCTATCTGAAAAGAATTCTACAGAGCCGTGAAACACGCTAATCCAGAGGGGAGAACCCTGCATATGAACTAGACACTTCCTGAGGGAAAAAGCAGGTATGTGGAGGTGTGATAGATGCTTCCTTTCTTTCCTCCAGATCCAATCTGCACCCTTCTCTCCACCTTGTTCTATGTTCTAAGAAAATGACTATTACTGGGTGTCCCAGCCAACCTCAGTTGTCCCATAACTTCCACAATCAGAAGATAGGAAGGCAGGAATAGACAGAGGTTGCAGTGTTTATTTCCTTTGCTCCTTTCCTCTGGGGCTCGAGTGGGCAATGGCTGTGCTCACCAGGTCAGAGTTTCTGTCTCATTTTCTTGTTATACAGCTACTGCAACTGTTACAAAATGACTATTACCTTCACCACGGTCTAGAATTTTTCCCTCTTTATTTGCCCTTCAGCCAAGGGGTAGAGTGTCTTCTGCAGTTGCTGGTTCTGAGGTGCTAGACCACTCCTTGTTGGCTTCCTGGCTTTGTTCTCATCATTTAGATAGGTGAAATATTACTATGCTTGAGTGGCATCTGTCCCATGTTGGGTCATCGAATGCAGGGTGGGACCTAAATGCTGGTGTTAGATTAAGAAACAGCTAAGAATATGAAACCCAACATTTGGAGACCATGGAGCCAAATGGTCGATAACCACTTGGTTCAGTGAAGTCCCAGCAGGCTTGAAAATCATACTGAAAGAAACTGATAACACACAACCAAGCAAGTCATGGAACAGTTGATGGCAAACAGGAGCAGGACTTACTGCATTGAAAAATTCCAATGATAACTTTTCACATTGTATTCTAAGAAAATAATTTATTTTCACCAGCATTCAGGAACCAGTTCTAGTCTTAGAGAGGAGCCAGACAAGATAAAATGAATTACACTTCCAAGAAGTACTGAGGTGCTAAAGAACTTGTCCTTCTAAGACTGTGGGTTAGACAGTGCCTTTGAAGTTACAAACACCACAGTTGATGGGAATAACACTGTCTTTTAAAATTTTATAGAAAATATATTAACAGCTCTTCCAATTTCTTTATTTCCTTTGGTAGGTATTTAAGTTCTCTAAGCCCTGGTTTCCTTTTCCATAGACTGGAAATAATGATATCCACTGTTACATGCCAGCTAATCTTGTAGCAGTTTATAGAAAGCAAAGTCTTGGCTCAAATGTGATAATGATTTCTGAGCACAGCAAAGGGGATCCTTGGTCTGTTCTGTTCATTTAGTTAGAGGTTTTGAGGTGCATTCTCTTGTCTTCCATGTGGAAGATGAATGACTTAAAAAAAATGTTTGTTCTACTAACAACCAATGAGTCATGAAGAAATCAAAAGGGAAATCTTGAATCAAATGAAATCTTGAATCAAATGAAATTTTGAATCTCGAAACAAATGAAAATGGAACTACAACACATTAAAACATATAGGATTCTGTAAAAGCAGGTCTAAGAGGGAATTTTGCAGTGATAAATGCCTCTATTAAGGAAAAAGAAAGATTACAAATAAACAGCTTACATTTATACCCCAAGAAAATAATAATAATAAAAAATAGAACAAACTAAGCTCAAAGTTAGCAGAAAGAAGGAAATAGCAAACATCAGAATAGATATGCATTTAATACACTTAACCTATAGAATATCATGCTTAGCCTAGCCTACTTTAAACATGCTCAGAACACTTCTATTAGCATACAGTTGCACAAAATAACCTACTAGAAAACCTACTTATAATAAAATGTTGAATATCTAATGCAATTTATTGAATATTATGCATGCATGCGTGCTCAGGTAATTTAGTTGTATCCGACTCTTTGTGACCCAATGGACTGGAGCCCACCAGGGTCCTCTGTCCCAGGCAAGAATACTGGAGTCAGCTGCCATTCCCTCTTCCAGGGAATCTTCTTGACCCAGGGACCAAGCCCAAGTCTTCTATATCTCCTACATTGCAAGTGGATTCTTTACTGTTGAGCCACCAGGGAAGCCCATTGAATACTATACTGAAAGTGAAAAGCAGGATGACTGGGTATAGAATGGCCATAAATGTATTGGCTGTTTACCCTTGTGAACGTGTGGCTGACTGGTACATGCAGTTTGCTGATGCTGCCCAGCATCACAAGAGAGTATATACTGCATGATGCTAGTATTGGAAAAAAAATTAAAAGTATAGTTTCTACTGAATGCATATTGCTTTTGTACCATTGTAAGAAATTGCTTTTGTACCATTGTAAGAAATTATAAATAGGACCATTAGTACATCTTTAATGTTCTCACCACAAAAAAAGAAAGCATAACTATTGGATGGGATGGAGGTGTTAGCTAATACTATGGTGGTAATCATTTTGCAATATATAAGCAATAAAGTTAACACATTGTACACCTTAAATATACACAATACGTCAGTTATATATCAATAAAGCTGGAGGGAAAATGGAATATAATCTCAGAGCATGGAGGAGCCTGGTAGGCTGCAGTCCATGGGGTCGCTAAGAGTCCGGCATGACTAGCAACTTCACTTTCACTTTTCACTTTCATGCATTGGAGAAGGAAATGGCAACCCACTTCAGTATTCATTCTTGCCTGGAGAATCCCAGGTACAGAGGAGCCTAGTGGGCTGCCGTCTGTGGGGTCGCACAGAGTGGGACACGACTGAAGCGACTTAGCAGAAGCAGCAGAATTATATTATAGGGCCAAAACAAAAGAGCAGACAAACAAACAAACTGATAAACAGCCTCATCTCTACAATTATTAGCAATGCTGAAGAGCAGCAACAGTTTAGTAAGGCAGGCAGGTTTTTTAGCATTGCTCTAATCTCAGTCAAGCCATCAGAATCATTAAACTACACACGCGTCCATCAAAGTTCCTATGTTGTTTTCAATATTCCAAGTTAGCTTGTTGTTGGATAAGAAATTTGGATGACAATCCATGTAATGAACTTAATAATTCATTCAGAAATTTGACTTGTGACTTTTTGTATTTCTTTCAAGATTCCCCAGCTCCTCCAGAAAAATCAATGTTAATGAGATTGCATTAAGAGTTACTTTTTGTGAATGGTTTTATTGGAAAGGTCATCCCAATAAGTATGCTATCTAAGGGGTCTGAATAGGATTGAGAAAGTAAATTTGTGTACCGACAATATCAGTAATAGTTTTATATAATATAAATAATAGTAATATAATGAGAATAAAAAATTACACCGTGCATATGGTTTTAGAAGCAGCTCAGCATTAACATTTAACTGATGACAATCCAATTAGGATTCAAGTAGTTCCTCCTTCATTTAAAATTAGTTGTTTGAAGCATTCTGGCTCCATCCAGATTTTTGTATTGGCTCTGACCAGAATTGGTGTCATGGCTTATGGCTTACCATCATTTGCAATTTTATGGAAAATTACAATGCAGTATAACTTGCTTTCAAGGCATAATGACTATGTATTTGGAGAGTAGAGTGAATTATTAAGTCACAGGCTTTGATTATATGCCTAAAATTGATACGTTGGTAAGTCAGTTTGTCAAGCTTGGATAAAAAGTTGTGATGGAAGTGTTGAGGTAAGATGAAAGGGGCAATAGACTGGCTATATCCTCATAGTCTCTGCTGAATATTTAATCAAGTAGGCAAATAGGGCCTGAAAATGCAGACCAGGACATTTAATCACTGCTTGGTCTTTCATTCTGGAGGAAGGTATGCCATATGTGCGTGCGTGCTTGCTAAGTTGGTTCATTCGTGTCCGACTCTTTGTGACTCTATGGACTGTAGCCGCTGCCTCCACCCACCCCCCGTCCCCACCCACCCCACCACCATCCTGCAGGCTCCTCTGTCCATGGGATTTCTCAGGCAAGAATACTGGAGTGGGTTGCCATGCCCTCCTCCAGGGGAATCTTCCTGACCCAGGAATTGAACCTGCCTCTTATGTCTCCTGCATTGGCAGGCAATTTCTCCACCACTATCACCACCTCAGAAGCCCCCAGGAAGGTATAAGACCAGCATTAGCCAAGACAAAGACACTAACAGAGGGAATAGAGACAGGGCATGGTGAAAGCACATTTAGAAGGTGAAATCCAAGACAGCTAATTTAATTGATATAATAATTTTCTTCTTTGTAAATATGCCAAGTCATCCATCCCAATAGTCAGGAGCTCCAAATTAACTGATTTTGAGGCCATTTCTTTTCGTTCTGTCAGTGCTTTAAATTTACCATGGCAAATAGATGGGGAAACAGTGGATGACTTTATTTTTCTGGGCACCAAAATCACTGCAGATGGTGATTGCAGCCATGAAATTAAAAGACGCTTACTCCTCGGAAGGAAAGTTATGACCAACCTAGATAGTATATTCAAAAGCAGAGACATTACTTTGTCAACAAAGGTGCATCTAGTCAAGCCTATGGTTTTTCCAGTAGTCATATATGGATGTGAGAGTTGGACTATAAAGAAAGCTGAGCACCAAAGAATTGATGCTTTTAAACTGTGGTATTGGAGAAGACTCTTGAGAGTCCCTTGGACTGCAAGGAGATCCTACCAGTCCATCCTAAAATAGATCAGTGCTGGGTGTTCATTGGAAGGACTGATGTTAAAGCTGCAATTCCAATACTTTGGCCACCTCATGCGAAGAGTTGATTCATTTGAAAAGACTCTGATGCTCGGAAAGATCGAGGGCAGGAGGAGAAGGGGACAACAGAGGTTGGATGGCATCACTGACACAATGGACATGGGTTTGGGTACACTCTGGGAGTTGGTGATAGACAGGGAGGCCTGGCGTGCTGCGATTCATGGGGTCTCAAAGAGTCAGATAGGACTGGACTGAATGTGCAAATGCTGTTGAAAGCAGGAGAAACTTTTGACTTTTAAAGACAAAAAGAAAAACAAAGTGAAACCTTTTAAACTGTTACATGTCAGGTCAAGGGTCTCATGTGCATCCTTCAGTTCCTGCAGTGTCCCTGTTTATTGCTATCTTTGAGTTTACCAGGATGAACTGGAATCATCTGCTTGCTGCTCTGCATCGTTTTTCATATTGATGTTTTCTGAAGGCAGAGCTCATTTTCTAGTTTAGTTCAGTTCAACTGGAGAGTTTGCTATACACTGTCTGTAGGTGTTACCTGAAAGTTTGGCAATAAATATATACACAAGATGTAGTTATGGCCAGAGAGTTTGGTGGGGAAACGTGCCATATTATCAATGCAGTGTGGGCTGGGAGGATGGTACTTACATTGCCAATGAAAGCACAGATGAGATACACTGTATCATGTTCGCCTGGGAGAGGAAGGGATTTGGGCAGTTTTCCACAGTGGATGATAATAGAGTTAAGTGTTTTAAACTGTTTCCTTGTTATTCATGTTAGGTGAGGCCAACAGATAAGAAGGTAGTTACCACTGAAAAGATACTTTGTTACTCAGAATTCCCAAGAGAAGGTCCCCCCTTCATCCCCCACAGGAAATCACCAGGGTCCCTCAGTAGGCAGAGGGAGCCAGGAGAAGGCATGGCAGAGTCTTTATTGTGGTTTCCACAGGAAGGAACTAGTGGAGCAAGGTAAGTAGGTTAAAGATTGGCTAGTTTGAATAATTTCAACAGGCTCTGGGGCACAAGGGCTATCCCTTATTGTTATCTCATCCCAAGCCTTTCCCTTCTCCAGATGATCTTCCTGACCCATGGAACAAACCTGGGTCTCCCCCATTAGAGGCAGATTCTTTACCACTAGGCCACCAGGGAACCCCCAAGGGATGTTTAGTGCTGTGAAATAGTGGTTTGAAGTTTGAGAGCTTGATAAAGGGGTAGCCTGGCTGTGAGCTGTGCATTGGTTGGTTTGCCTACGAAAGACACTCTCCCAGGTGAGTTGTTTACTGTCTCTGGGAATTGGCCAGCCTTCAGGGAGCAGTGTCTCCAGGATCAGCAAGGACCTGAATATCGAAGCTTTGAACATATGGAAAATTAAAAGCATAAGTAATAAAGTGGGCTCTAGGGTAATGGGAAAGAATTATCCAAGCAAAGAAATGGTCAAGGGCACACCAAGGAGACAAAAAGCTTGAGTAGACAGGGTGTGGAAAGCACATCACAATGTGTGACTGTGAATATATATTTAAAGTTCACTAGAATTCAGATGATAAAGAATTCACCTGCAATGTGGGAGACCTGGGTTCGATCCCTGGGTTGGGAACAACTTCTGGAGGAGGGCATGGCAACCCACTCCAGTATTCTTGCCTGGAGAATCTCCATGGATAGAGGAGCCTGGTGGGCTACAGTCCATGGGGTCACAAAGAGGTGACTGAGTAACTAAGCACAGTACAGCAATAGCATTGTAGTAGAACAGGGATGGTGAAAGCTGAGACCAAAGAGAAAAACCAGAGGCAAAATCAGGAGGAGCTTGGATGTTTTCCTGGAGGGCAAGGATTCTGGAGAAAGGATGGTCAATTAATTAGCCATGGGAAAAAAAATTGCAAAAAACTAAAATGGACAGAAGGCTGTCATCATCTATCCAAATGAGAAAAGATGAAGGCATGAATTGAAGGTTGAAGGCAAGAAGTTATATCAGATTTATTTGCCTCCTGAACTCATGTTCTTAACACTCTGTTATTTGGTTTATTATTATTATAATCATTCCATTATTATTATCACAAAAGTGTTACTAATTGTAGATAATTTGAGCAACAATATTGCAGGCAGGGATGAAAAACAAGGGTGTATTGTGGATGTAAAATAGACAGGATTTGTTAGGGATTCACTATCAAGGTGGCATTAATTTTGTATTGTATCTTCAAATCTTGGCAGGTAACAGTAGGAGCTCAGTACCAGTTTGTTAAATATACTAATTTCTGGTTAAAAAGTACTTTTGTGTAAATTTCTATACAAGCTACTTTATTCATCAGAGATTATATTCCTGAAGTTTATAATAGAGCCTGCGTATTTCCTGAAATGGCTAAATCTCTTATAATCATTGTTACTAGGCTCTCTCAAGAGAATAAAAACAATTTAGTCTAATTATTCCAGGTTTCCTGAGCGGAACCATTATTACACATGCATAGCATCAAAGAAAGCTCCCCATACTCCCCTTACAAAGTCAGGGAGATGGTTTCCTAAGTTAGATCACATCACTTCTGACAGTAAGAGAATTTTAGACTTTTCAGTTCATTAGTTTTATGGTGGCCATATACAATGAACATATCCTTTGCTAGTCTTTAGGCATTTAATTTTGCCAGGTGTTTGAGAAACTAGACAGGCCATTGAAGAATCTAATGACTACCCTGTATCCAGGTAGGAAAAAGTTGAAACCTTGACTCAAAACACACCTGCCTACCACTGGCTTTATGGTCGCAAGCTTTATGATACCTTGGCTGATGTACTCCTGCAGTGAGCATTTCTGTTTTGGTATCCAACTTTCTATGCAGAGACACAGACATAAGATTTTTGAGTCAGAACATTGTCTTAGCTTACTTTTCATTGAGGCTTCTTCAATTTGGATAAAAATTTTACTTTATAAAAGAGTAGCATGATCATGTGAAGTAATTTACAGAGGTTATTTTATCTAATGTCAACTTTGGGAGGAAGGTATTCTGTAAGGAATTTGACAAAAAGTAACAATTGTGCCTTATAAAGGTGATGAGACTTGTCCATGGTCTCGTGGCAATAATTTAAATCACATTTATTTGACTCCTGAGCTCATGTTCTTTTCATGACGTTACTGGTCTTATTATTATCATCATTTTATTATTATTGTTATTACAAAAGTGTTTATTACTAATTGTAGGCAATTTTAAAAAATAAGAAGAAAAAATACCTTACCCATAACCTATCTTAAACATTTCAGTTTTCTTTAGGTTTTTTTCCCCCCCAAACCAGTTTCTTCTACATTTATATGGCTGTGAATACACTGCATATATTATTTTGTATTACTTGGAAAGATTTTAAATTTTCTTTTGAGAGAGAGAAAAAAGAATTTAAATGATACAAAAGAAGCTGAAAATAGAAGGAAATATAAGCTTGAAGAAGTGGAAACAAATATTAAGAATTAAGATGTGCTGCAAACCCAAGAACATGTCAATCATTATAATTTATTTTAAAACTTTTTTTTTTGCAGTCTTAAAGAAATGGCATCCTGTCACTGCCAATATACAGAAGACACACCTACCACTGTTCAGCAAAACCTCCAGAGTCCCAACAAGTTTATATTAATTTTCCTACTTTCCATGTCAAAGATTATATTAGCTAAGATATCATAACTTTTGGGCCCTTTTCTCTGGATAAGAAAGCAATAATTCAAGAATGAAGTTGTATGGCCTATATTTGTGAGAATTTAGTTAATAATGAGATCTCGTTAAATTCATCCTGTAATAGAACTATGATAATACTAGGAAAAAAATTGATTCTATTCTACAAGATTTAGAAACTCCTTCTAAACTTTTGAGGTGGCAATCAGGAAGCAATGACTCCTTGGTAAATCTGAACTAAAATTAAATAATTATGTTCAAAGAGTTAATTGTTAAAATGAATTCATCAGTTTCATTACTTCAAAAAGTGGAACACCTTATTTCAGCTATGCACTCTGGAATCCAACCCAGGAAGGTATTAGAACTTGAGGAGCCATGAGAAGCTCCAGTGCACTTTCTGCCATCCAGCTGCCTTTAGAAATGGTGTTTTGTTTTGTTTTTTTAAACTGGTGCACCATCTTTTAGCTTATACAGAGTCTTGTGATGATTCAGCAACAGAATAAGGCAACCCCCCCAAAATTGATCTATATTGTATCTATCAAGAATTATCAGAAGTGATTTGAACTATGTAGGACTAATAACAGGAGTAAGTGCTTTGTCCAAAGCCATGCATGTCAGCAGTGGTATCAGTAATGCATGCTCAGCTGAGAAGGCATAAATCACAGTTGATGGGCGAAACCAAAGTAGGGAACCTAATTGTTGGCCAGATGTTGGAGGAAAAATCCAAATTCATACATTTGAGAGTGAAGTGGGCTCAAGAACAAAATATGGGCCAGAGATCACAAACAAGAATTGGCAAGAGATGGTCACCATATTGACAGATGTCTTATTATCTTAGATATCTTTTTTTTAGCTCCAATAGAGTGAACTGTCACCCTTCTGTGGCCATATGGAACTGTCTCCAACCAGTGAGATAAACTTAGGTAATTGGATAAAGCCCAGATACCAAGGTTGATAAATGATTAATATATAAAGATACGTGAATGACAAATATTTTAAAGAATATATGTGATAGAAACATGACAAAAATCAAGCCACAATCACTGGGGTCCAGGAAGTGATAATAAAATATCTTGAAGCAGCCTTTGGGCAGGTTAGTAATTTCCCACTCACATGGACTAACCACTTTCCTTCCACCCCTCTTCCACCCAAACAGAAGCAACGTATTTTTTTAAACTGATTTCATTATATCTTCTAGATATCACAGCAAAAAGTCTTTGAAACACTATAGGTTCCTCTACAGTTATATTTCATTCATCTTTCTATATGATACAATTTTGTGATATATATTCTATCATTGTATACATAGCTCTTATTTCAGACTCTTCTGTTTATATCTTATTTCCCTAACTGATTATAGTCTTCCTGTGAATAGAGGTGGTGAATATGCTGAATATAGTCTTCCTGAGATGGTGGTCAATTGGAGGAGAATCAATAATTATCCTTAAATGACTTTTTTTGATATATTGTCCTCATTACACTCCCGTTTTCAGTATAAATTACTTTGACAGTTTTTTTTTTGTTGTTGTTGTTGTTCTTTTTTGAAGGAAGGGAACAAGATCTATATGCTTAGACAGAAATTAATGGACCTGTGGTTAATCCTGTGACCTATGAAACCATCTACTTCTTTAGTTGATGATAAAGTAATTTGTGTGGAGACATTTTGTAAGCCATTAAGGCCCCTTAGAAACAATCATTTTTATTTGATTAAAATTCTGTGAGCTGATGATTGCTTTATAGAATTATTTTCAATCCTATTATTATTTGTAAAATATTGTTTTTAAATTCAAATGAATTTATTTTGATCTTTATACATAAGGACAGTCTAGGTTCCTAACAAAACAGTGTTAGAATTGGAAGTTACGACAATAGTTGGCTAGAACTGCCATAACAAAGCACCATAGCTTTGGGGACTTGGACAGCAGAAATAATTTTCTCACAGTCCCGGAGGCTGGGAGTCCAATAGCAAGGTGCAGGCAAGGCTGAGTCTCTCTGCATTGACTGACAGATGACTACCATCTTGCTGTGTTCTCATATGGGTTTTTCTCTTCAAGCCCTAATCCCTTCTGGGGATTCTTTGGTGCCTCTTCCTTTTGTCACAAGGGCACCAGTTCTACTGTATCAGGGCCCCACCCTTATGACCTCATTTATTCTTAGTTATTTCTTTCAAAGTCCTACATCCAAATATAGTCCCACTGGAAGTTAAGGCTTCAAATATGAATTTTGAGGGGACACAATTCAGTCCATAACAGTGAATTTATGGCTTAATCCAGTCCCCACATTTTGTAAATGAACAAACTGAGGTCTGAAAATGGACAGGGCCCAGCAAATCAAAGACAGAACCGGGGCAGAGCTGGTAGACCCAGGTCCAATCTAGCCATCTTTTGCCTTTCTTGGTTGTGTTTTTCTTTCTCCAGTTTCCATCCAGTCAGTACACAATCAAAACAGGACACTTCAATGCATTTATTTCCATCCTCAGACCCTCAAGAATATGTTTGTGGGGAAATGACTTAAGCATCATTGAGATTATACTAGTAAATATAGAAGATAAGACTGCTGATAAGAGTAATTGTTAATGATATTCTTTGTACTCTTTTTTGTGACTTCTAAGGTGTAATGTGAGTGTGTGTGTGTGTGTTTATATGATAATAATATCAGATTTGGACATGACTATGTGTTTTGTTAGCCTTTTTTCAAATATGAAAAAGGACAGATGAACAAAAGAAAGACAGAAAAAATAATCGAGTATGTTCATACAGTTAAACACAGTTCACCTAAAAAGTAGACATGTACCTTCAAACACATATCCCTAGTTGACAAGACTGTTTAACATTTGGCTCAACATAGGCATGGACGCTTGGTTTGGGATGTGATGAACACATGTGGGAATTGCTGGTCACCCCTGCCCGTCCTTGTCCTCCTTCACTGGAGTGTCCTCTTTTCACAGCCAAGCTGTCCTGCCCACCACCCTCAGCACTGCTGTAGGAATGGTGACCCAGTGACCCACCCGCCCTTGCAGCTTGGTGTGGAAATGTGACTATGTTCTAGCAAAAAGTTAAAATTTTCTTTTCCTTATCCTTTCCAATGTCTGGAATGCAGAACAAATGACTGGAACTCAAGCAGTCGTATTGCAGTATGAGAGAAAAGGCAGATTCTGAGGATGACAGTCACCAAATGGAAGGAGCATGTACCTGTCATACTTACATGAATCTGTTCCATCTAGCTCTCTACCTCTGAGGAGAGGGAGGGAATCAACCTCTCACTTCCTGTCACTTTAGGCTTTCTGACACATACAGACCAACCCAACCTAACACAATCAGCAGGCCTTTAACACGTACAGTAGTTACAAGCTCAGCAACAGACACTTTCTGTACTTTTCTGTATGAGTGCAGAGTATTTTAATTGCTTTAGTGGGTTAGCCTGGGAGCAAAGCCACCACTTAATACATCATTCATTTACTAAAATTTCAAGTGACAGACTATTGCCCCCCACCCATGGAACTTAATTTTCTTGTACAAAATTGTTTTGATACTTAGAAACCTGAAAATCATTTCAAATATTTTCCAAAGAACAGGAGAACAGTGTCATGTATTTGTCTATTTGAGTGGACAAAATATACACTAGCTTAAAAAGGGCACAACGTAAGAGAGATTGTGGTCAGTGGTTGTTGGGGGAAGGAGGCTTCTGATCACACATTTAGTCCTGCTGGCAAATTGGGGTCATCTTTAATTTTGGCCAGGGCTCCTTTTTAAAGATCACATCCCCATTTGTCTTTGGTTAGCTTACTATAGTACTGAGCCTTTACTCAATGTTAAATAATTTAATGTTTATTATACCTAGTGTTTTTAGATATTTAACTTTTCAGATTATTAGAAATAATCTTCAATGTGCCTTAGTGGCTCAGATGGTAAAGAATCTGTCTGCAATGCAGGAGATACGGGTCTGATTCCTGGGTCAGGAAGATCCCCACTCCAGTATTCTTGCTTGGATAATTTAATGAACAGAGCCTGGTGGGCTACAGTTCATGGGGTCGCAAAGAGTTGGACAAAGTTGAGTGATTAACATATTCACTTTCACTTTTTTTGATGTGCTAAGAACTTCCTTAAAATAGTTTGAATGCTTAGGCTCCAGTTATTCCATCTACATTCCCATCAGCAGACAAAGGAAGAGGCAAAGAATGCCAAACTTCCCTTTAAAAAATTACTGGAAATTGTGCACAATACTTTTACAGAAGAAAAGCACATGATAATTTTTGATATTCAAGTCATCCCTCATCAGTGTTGAACATCATTATATAGCATATGCAGTATTTCTTTGGCAAATAACAGACATTTTCTTTAAAATTTGTTTTGGTATCTTCTTACCTAAAAGCATCATTTTTTCAAACTATGACACTGTACTATACAAAAAATATTGTTTTTTCTCTTTTTGTAGTTGAATAAATTGTCAACATTGTTGGAATTTTGAGAACTAGTTAATGTGCAGTTAGACTTTTATATTTGAGTTTACAGTAAAACCAGAAGAGATGCTTAAAATAATTAGCTTCTTTTTTTTTTTTTTCTGCATCCAGGTGTTGAACTTTGTTCAACTTTGTTGAACTTTGTTCTCTGAGTTTCTTTCTCCATAGGAGGGGTGGTCTGCTATAAGTAGTGGCAACAAGATGGCATCTCCCATGGAGAGACACTTGTACCACTTACAAGTTGGGAAGGTGCTCTAACAAAGGTGGGCACTTCTGCTGTGAGCTGGTTTGTGCAGGTCTAAATATATCCCACATCTGCACAGACAGGAGAGATGCTTTGGCAGCATGTCTTAGCTTCAGTCTTTGTAGGAATTTGTGTTGAGCATTTTATAAGACACACTTGACATGAAGTTCAAAATCCATTATGCTTTACAAAAATAAAGCCTATGTTTAAATGAGGTTATCATCTCATAAAATTAATACCTTTTTTCTCCCTAAGACAAAAGCAAGAAGTGAAGGATAGTTTGGTAGATTCTGAGAGTCAATTAGGAAACATTAACTTGGTTTGTTGGTCTCTGGGGTGTAATCATAGATTGTCAATACATAATAATTCAACAGAAGATGTAGGTGAGAAAGACTGGACTTGCAGTGGAGTTTAGGATAGGTTGTAGGTTGGATCAGGGACAATAAGTTCAGACAGAGCTAAAGAGAAGCCCCCTGTGAGCCTAGACTTGCACATCTCATTTTTATGACACATTTTGGGAAGAAGTTTCAGTGGAGTTGTGGATAAGGAGAATAGAAGATGAAAAAGCCCTTGAGGAATAGGTGTGATTTTGAATGTGTAAAGTGCTATAAGATACTCTTGAAGGTGTCCTGGACAAGTTTGAGATTCAGGAGAGGTAGAGTGGAGAGAACCTGACTGAGGAATACCTAATAAAGTGGGAAGTGGTAGGAATCCTAGGTTAAGAGGAAAGAGGACACCATTCTCAGTAGAAGTTAGACTTCTCAGATAGAGGAATCAATAATGAAAGAGAACCAAGGAAAATGGAATTAATGGGAAATCAGGGCTCAAGAAGCTTATTTGTGACTCATGGTAAGAAATCTACCAGGACTTTAAAAAGCGGAACAATAATGGGGCAGTTGGCAGAGACAACAGTGATGCTAGGGAGCAGAAGGATTAGCCAGAGGGCAGAACAGAGGTGCCTTCTTGAATAAAACATTGGTGGGGTAGGGAGGACTAGAAAATGCAGGCACCACATAAGGTCCAGAGGAGGGACACTGACAGAACAGTGGGCTGGTCAAGCAGTGCAAGATGGGGTGAGGGTGCAAAGACAGCAACTTTATCAAAGCAGTTTGCACTTTCCAAAAGATCAAGGGTCAAGATTCCAAGGGAGATTAAGGTAGAGAGGAGAGAGCTCATATGGTGTCCTCAGCAATGGAAAAGTAGAAGATTCCATCGTTTCCTGAGATTTAAGAAGATGGTGAAGTGTGGATGCCCAGGACAATTGTGGGGGCAGGGCAGGTTTGAGGTATCACTGTGATACAGGTGACAGCAATCAAAACAAAACCCCAAACACCAGAAAGTGCAACTAAAACGAAACTCAGGCAAACACAATTTGTGATCCTTCTCTGTCACACTGGAAACATGATGTAAAATGGGCAGGGGGGATTACTCAGTTGGTGTAGAATTTGTTAGCCAGACTCATTCATTCATTTATTCAATGAATATTATTGAATATTTACTGTGTACAAGGCATTTCCCCAAGTTCTGGATGTTTAACAGAACTCAGAAAACAGAACCCAGTCTTGAATTTCAGGACTTCATATCCTAGACCTGGAGGAAGATTAAAAACAACAAATGACAAGCAGGTGTGATAAGGAGTCATGCATGGGAACCCAAAGCATCTGATCCCATCTGGAAGGGTAGGGTCAATGAAAAGAGTACAAGGCATAAGGTGAAGCCTGAGAATAATAAACAGATCATACACAACAGAACCACAGAGTTCAGTTAAAGGGTCTGGAAGGGAACTGGAGAATACTGACTGAGAGGGTGGTTGAAGGGGGATAGAGAATGAAAAAATGGGGTACAGAGGGTGATTTGTCCCTATAAGAGGGAATGGCTGGGATAAGCTATAAGGGCAATAAGAAAAGGAAATTGCTGTGGAGACAGATATTGGATAAAGGAGAGAAGTAAAGAAATATAATTGGTCTTCTGGTTGCTTTCAGCAAATGCGGACTAGAGCAAAGGAGGGGCAAGTCCTGTATCTCCTCCCTGGCTCCCCAGGAGGTTGGCTTGTGTTGAAACAGAAAGAATCTATATCTTGGAATCATATGCAGGCTTGAACCACAACTCTGCATCAAATTTCCTGGATCTCAAAGTACTCATCTTAAAGATTATTGTCATAAACTTTGCAAGTTTTTGTAAGGACAAAATAGGATAATTTAAGAAAAAAAGTACTTTGTAAATTAAGTTGCAAAACAATTCTTTTTTGACATAAAGATGCTTCTTAGAGCATTTATGAGAGGAATACCTGTGTTCAGCCATCAACAAAACTCTTCATCACAACTTTTCTTTTTCCAAAGAGAGGGAAGAAGCATTAGCTTTATAATTTCACATCTCAAACACAAATCAAGACATGGTTGACAAGCATTTGTTAGGCCAGCAGGAGGACACTGTGCATTTACAATCTGGAGTGTACCATACTGTGGCAAGCCCAACCCGATATAAATTAGAATTTAATGATTTTTACAAGAGCATTCAGGAGTTTCATACAGTCATGGCATGTTCACTGTATAGTATTGCTTTTCTCTGGAATTTGCTTTTCTGTCTTCATTTCCCTAAACTCTTTTCTTCCCACCATCCATATACTTTACACCCCAAACTCACTCTCAATAGCACATCCAAAATTCTTCACAATAGGTAAAGTAGGTACTTCATTGTCTTAAGCAAAATAAGTGAGACTCAAAGCAAGATATTTTAAAATCCTTGGTCATTAGCTACGCCATATAAGAAATATGTTTTATTTATATACAAATCAGGAATCTGACCATACATAGTTCTGACTTACTTTAGTTTTTGCTTAGATCTATGATATACTCTTTGCTTTTTTTTCCTCCTTAAGTTTCTCATTTTAGAAATTAGGTCAAATTGGGCCTAATATCAGTTTGAACTGATTCATCATGGATGGACCTAGAGACTGCCATACAGAATGAAGTAAGTCAGAAACAGAAAAATATCATATAATACCACTCATGTGGAATCTAGAAAAATGATACAGATGACCCTGTTTGCAAAGCAAAAATAAAGACACAGATGTAGAGAACAAACTTATGGAAACCAAGGCAGGGAGGGGGTGGAATGAATTGGGAGGTTGGATTGACTACTCTGTAGAAAATGAATAACTAATGAGAACATACTGTATAGCCCAGGGGACTCGGCTCAGTGCTCTTCGGTGACCTAAATGGGAAGGAAATTCAAAATAGGTTATATATGTATATGTATAGCTGATTCACTTTGCTGGACAGTAGAAACCAACACAACATTGTAAAACAACTATACTCCAATAAAAAGTAGCAACTAAAATAAATAAAATCCTTTGTTTAGTAATGTATAGGTTGGTTGATACATTCATTCACTCACTCAGCAAATGTATATTCATGGAACAAACATCTGTGCTAGATGCACATGGAGAGACATTCTAAGACTCACCTGGAACTCGAAGAGCTTGCAGCCCAGTGAAATGGGGGACTTGAAAGAGGAAAAGCAGAGCCTAGGAGAAGAACAGCAGAAGTGACGAACAGTTCTGGCACGAGGTGAAAAGGTGTGGAGGTGCTTGGGCTGAGATGAGGACAACTGAGGTCAGAGTTGCTGATTCAGAAGAGGCAGGGTGGGACATGTGACAGGCAGAGTCCACACTTCTGTGAAGTATTTAAGGTGAGAGTTTGGTTAGTGTGTAGAGGTTAGACCGCAGAGCCTTTTATTTAGAGGGGCACAGGGAACTATAGTCAATGTCCTGTGATAAACTATAATGGAAAACAATATAAAAAAGAATGTACATACATATATGCTCCAGGCATGTCCAACTCTTTGCAACCCTACGGACTGTAACCCATCAGGCTCCTTGTGGGTTACAGTCCTTGTAAAATTCCTTGTCCATGTAATTTTTTAAGCGAGAATAATGGAGTGGGTTGCTATTACCTACTTCAGGGGATCTTCCTAATCCAGAGATCAAACCCATGTCTCTTTTGCATCTCCTGTATTGGCATGTGGATTCTTTACCACTGCATCACCTAGGAATCCCATACACACATACACATACACATGCACACACACAAACACACAAAAAACAGTCACATTGCTACATAGCAGAAATGAACACAACACTGTCAATCAGTTATACTTCAAAAAAAAAAAAAGAAGAATATACTCCCTGGAGAATCCAACCCGAAACAGGTTGATAATTCAGTACTTTGAGTAAATCAATATTGAAACTAAATTGTTTTTCTGTTGCAAAAAAAAAAGAATGGAACTGGGGGAACTGCAGTGGGAGCACCATTGGGGAAAAACTTCTGCTCTATGTTGAAGGGCTTGAATTTTTATCACATAGGCCAAAATGAGTTGATATATTTTAAATAGTGGGGTTATACCAGGAGATCTGTATTTTAGGATGTTCACTTCAGCAGAAATGGGAAGAAAACACAGGAATGGGGAGGGGAGATACATTATATTACTTAAGGAAATCATTTCATGGTTCATGAAATTAATATGGTAAGTTCTAGCACTAGGGTTCAATGGAATGCTGAGAGTTCCCTTCCCTGAATTTCTTACAAAATTAAAATAAAAACAAAATGTTGTAGAGTTTTTTTTTTTTTTTAAACCAATATCTGCGATGACTTTCAGGTCTTTCTGTCATTCTGATATTAGTGTAAATGTGTCCCATCCTTCTGCTATTCTCCCAAGCTTAGAAGAAACTGTGGCATAGTGAGAGGTTGAGTTTCAGCAGTGTGATAACATGAGTAGGGTCATTTTAGAACTCGAGTCATTGACAGAAGAGCATGCTGAAGTCTGAACAGCAGAGGACATGATTTCTCTGCAGACTTGACCATGCTTGTTGAAATGATGTGTTAGGGTGAATTTTACTATTACTAGAAATTTCATTACCATCCTCAGGAAGGCACACTACTGAAACCTGAAGATAGGGAACTACAGGCTGGGCAGGTGTGCAGACAGGATTCTCTTCTGAGTCCTAAACACCTACAGCAGCTAGGTAATAAAACCTTACTTGCTCTCTCCCTGAATTAAAGCCTTCACTCAAGTAAAGTGAGCAAATGGACATTCACTTCTTTCAGGGTAGATGTTTCCCTATTGGACACTATAATTATAAAGGCCAGGTTTACCTGTAAGTTCAAAGAAATTTAACAGTGCAGAAGAGTATGCACTGGATAATGTGCAAGCATTGGTCTTGCATGCATGATGTGAGCAGGCTCACAAAGCACATGACCCAACACAGTCAACCAGTGTTTTTATACTCATCAACTCCAAGAATTAATGTGGACTATCTGAAGTGAAGTTGATGTGCATTGTGAATTAACCAATTCACCAAATGACTTATAATGTGCATTATTAGCAATCAGTTCATGCAATTGATTAATTCATTTGCACACTCATTCTGTAGATATTTATTAAGCCTTTTCTTTAAGTGCTGGGAATGAAGATATACTGATACATCTTCTGATTCTAAAAATGATTTTACATTCATTAATGTCTTCATTCCTTTGTTCAGCAATAATTTATCATCACCTGCCTGATGAAGAATGAGAACATTCTTGAATCTTTCCATCAATAATGGTGAGTCAGACGAGGCATGACCAGGATGGCACTAAGATGAAGGAGAAAACAGGATCAGGTGCAGTGCTGCAGGGCTGCCAGTGATGAAAGCATTGATTCAGAGTGAGGGAATCAGGTTAGGATCTGCAGAAGGGTAACAGTTGTATTGAACTTTGAGGAATGTGGTGATTTTGACATTTAGCAAAAAGGAAGAAGATTCTTAGACGATCAGTATGGACAAAAGCATGGAAATCGGAAAGCAGAGGTTGGATAAGGGAAACTAAGTTGTTTCTTTTTTAATGTTCTGGGCATAGCATGCAGGAAGAGAGATAGGAAATAAGTTTGGAGAAGTCTACTGCAGAAAAAACATGGAGACCTTGAATTTAGGCTGAAGTATTTAGATTTTACATGTTTTTCTCAATGAAAATTGTTAATATTTGGCTAAAGCTATGCTTCATGAAGGACTTTCCAGGTGGCACTAGTGGTAATGAATCTGCCTGCCAATGCAAGAGACACAAGAGATGAAGGTTTGATCCCTGGGTCAGGAAGAGCCCCTGGAGGAGGGCATGGCAACCCACTCCAGTATTCTTGCCTGGAGAATCCCATGGACAGAAGAGCCTGGCAGGCTCAGACACGTTTGCACATGCACACAAGTATAAACTTGCATGTGAGAGCACACTCATGCACACACATGCACATAGATACAATCTAGATTAAAATGGAACCCACTGGATATTAGGAAGCTGGGTGGGAATGAGTGCGGCAGTTAGACCTTCGGTAAGTGAGCTGTGTGTAGAGAGCAGGTGCAGGAGGCAGAGGTGCAAGGCTAGCTGGGGCTGTTTTGGAGCTTTCACTATTTTCTTAAGCAGTCCCAACCCTGATGGAGGCAAGTGGGGAGGAGGCAGTGCTGTGTTACTGGTGATGGGGAAGAAGTAGCCCAACTTGGAACTCTGGGCGATGACCAGGGTGACCAAATCTGTTTCCTTGCCATTTGCCCTTTGACTTGCTGGTCTTTTTGGCTGAGAGGATGACAGAAATAATCAAGAGTTTGGGGAGAGTTTCAAGATGGACTAAAGGCCAACATGTAAGACTGGATACTGTAAAACTCCTAGAAGAAAACATAGGTAAGACATTCTTTGACATAAATTGTAGCAATATATTTTTTGAGCTGTCTCCTAAACAAGGGAAACAAAAATGAAAATAAACAAATGCAGCCTAAATAAACTTAAAAGCTTTTGCACAGCAAAAGAAATCATCGGCAAAATGAAAAAACAGCCTATTGAATGGGAGAAAATGTTTGCAAATGATATGACTTACAAGGAGTTAATATCCAAAATATATAAACAGTTCATACAACTTAACACAGACCAAAAAAAAAAGGCTCAATTAAAAAAATGGGCAGAGGAACTGAATAGACATTTTTCCAAAGAAGACATACATATGGCTAACAGGCACATGAAAAGAAGATCAACATGGTTAATCATCAGAGAAATGCAAATTAAAACCACCTCACACCTGTCAGAATAGCCATCATCAAAAAAGAACACAAAAAGCAAAGGCCTCCCTGTCTATCCCAACTCCCGGAGACTCATGTCCATCGAGTCGGTGATGCCATCCAGCCATCTCATCCTCTGTTGTCCCCTTCTCCTCCTGCCCCCAATCCCTCCCAGCATCAGAGTCTTTTCCAATGAGTCAACTCTTTGCATGAGGTGGCCAAAGTATTGGAGTTTCAACTTCAGCATCATTCCTTCCAAAGAACACCCAGGGCTGATCTCCTTCAGAATGGACTGGTTGCATCTCCTTGCAGTCCAAGGGACTCTCAAGAGTCTTCTCCAACACCACAGTTCAAAAGCATCAATTCTTTGGTGCTCAGCTTTCTTCACAGTCCAACTCTCACATCCATACATGACTACTAGAAAAACCATAGCCATTATGTTAAGTAACTGAAACTTACATAATGCTACAGCTCAATTTAAAAAAAGAATTTGGGGAGAGTTTAATCTTACTACCTTCTTTGACTTTGATCTTTGACTCCAGCAAACAACCGAAGTTCAAGATCTCCGAGCCTGTTTCCTTATCTGTTAAGTGGGGACAATGCAGTTGTTTTTATTACATAAGTTAGGGTATTATAAAGAGCCTAATAGCATTTGTCAGTGTAAGAACTTGATAAATGGTAAGTGTTATTATCATTATTGTTATTATTACTACAAGTTTAAATGCCATAGACACATTACAGGACTTCCCAGGTAGCACTAGTGATAAAGAATCCACCTGCTAATGTAGGAGACAGAAGAGACATTGGTTCGATCCCTGGGTCGGGACATCGATTCCTGGAGTAGGAAATGGAACCCTGCTCCAGTATTCTTACCTGGAAAATTCCATGGGCAGAGGAGCCTGCCCATGGAGCTACAAAGAGTTGGACGTGACTGAGAAACTGAGCACAGACACATTATCTCAAAAATATTTTATATAACAGGTGGCCTGGAATCATCAGGATGATTGACCAAGAACATTATAAATTTATGCACTTATGCATCTATAATTTTCCTACATTTATCTTTATTGGATATTTCTTGTCTGCATTTTTCAATTTACTTGAATTCTTTCTGTGTAAAGTTTCTAATTCCTAAGAAGACCTTTATTTCATATTAAGTTAAAAATATAGTGTTATCCCAAGTTTCTAGGTTATTAGCAAAACCTCACATCATACTGACTAAGTGTCTCTCTGTGATTTTCCCCTGAGTGACATTGTCCCAAGCTAGTAGTCTTTTAAACATGTTTAAATTAATCCGTGAGCCTACCAAATTGATTTTAATAAAATCTTTTGTGAACATTTCTATGTCTAAATAACACATTTCAAATACATGTGCATATCAGGTTATGTGCAGTTGTGTACAACATACACGTGTGCACACAGTCATAAACAAATGTGCACATCACTTGTCCCTGCCCCATCTACTAGTCCTGCCATCTTATCACAGAGCAATTAGATTTGTTTGGCATCAGTTGACCAACACAATCCACTATTTTTGTTTTCCTTTGTACTGTTCAAGTGGAAAAAAAAATTGTCATTTTCTTGCACTTTTCCCCTCAACAAGCACATATAGACTTTTTGCATGTTAATTGCTATATTTGATTTGCCAGTGTTGATTTATAAGGTGATGAGCTTTTAAAGACATTTCCCAAAGGACATTTGTTTTCTCTGACATTGTTTTGCTGCTAGACTCTGAGTGTTTTTGTTACCCAAGGCCATGATCATTGCTGATTTTATTAATTGGTTGATGCATAAGAGTTTATTTTGAATAAATACTGCCAAGCTTATAGCATGTGTCTTTCTTTTAGGTCATTTTTAGATTATCATCTTATCTGGTTTCTCCTAAGCAATTAAGATAAGAAAGTCTATTAAAATTAAACTTTCAACAAAGATTTCAGAGTCATGAATATATAATAGGATATGCTTTCCAAAACTGTCAATGGATTGGTTTCAGATCTTTCTGCACAAGCATGTTTGTTATGACTTTGGAATTATCTTTAAAAACACTCTTATTTGCCATCCTTATACAGTTCTACTTCCCTGGTGGCTCAGACAGTAAAACGTCTGTCTACAATGCAGGAAAGCCGGGTTCCATCCCTGGGTCAGGAAGATCCCCTGGAGAAGGAAATGGCAACCCACTCCAGTATTCTTGCCTGGAAAATCCATGGATGGAGGAGCCTGGTAGGCTACAGTCCATGGGGTTGCAAAGAGTCGGACACAACTGAGTGACTTTACTTCACATCATACATTTCTAAGTACTTTGGTAGAAGACAGGTAGCATTATTATTTTTATGAAAAAGGTTTGAAGTCAACATATGTGTATTTAATCCTGGCTTGATCACCTAAGAACTGGATGGACATACTAAGTTACTCAGCATCTGTGAGACTTGTATCCCTCCCCTGTAAAATGGAGATAGCAATGCCTCTTCATCCTGTGCGGAGAGTTCCAAATGTATGTGCACAAAAACAGCAAGTGTGTCAGTTACTCAGGCTTCCATTTATAATCCCAACTGTCCAGTTGCTTCTAGTTCAGAGCAGGAGTCTCCTGTTAGAAGAATTTGGCCTTTCCAAAGTGACTCCTCAAAACTCCCCTCTGCTGTCCCACTTCTATTCTCAATTTGGGACCTTGCTTCACACTTCAATGGGGAAAGAAATATTCCAATCGGGAAGACCTAGCCTCTCCTCTGGTCAGTCTCTGACCATGCTTGCATACCTCCTCACACCTCCCTCTCTGTGGTGTCTCCTGCTGTGATCTGAACCAGAAGCACCAACACCTCCATCACCTTCACCTGTAGCCTGGCTCAGTTCTTCCTCCACACTCGAGGTCTTTACTCCCTCAGACTCACTCTCTCTTCTGCATCCTTTGTTTCTTCTCTATGGGTCATTGTCATTGGTGTAAAAACATGTACCAGTATAGTCCAATTGTAAATAAACCCTTCAGTGATCCAATGTCCTCCTTTACCTACTAGATTTTTCTGTTGTCCTTTTCAGCAAATCTTTCCCAAGGAGTTGATACACTCACTGCACTCTTTCTTCATTTAGCTTCTCACTTCTTTATTTCACATGCTTTATAATCTCATGAGTCTAATTCCTGGGTCAAATATCCTTAACTTCTCTCTGGCCAATTCCACTTTACATTTTATGCCCTTATCTTCCATTACCTATCAGTAGCATTTAATGTAATTAACCATCCCCTTTGGAAACACTCTGCTTTCTTTTTTTTGAAAATTATTTATTTATTACCATTTTAAAGTTGACATATAGTTCATTTACAATGTTGTGTTAGTTTCAGGTGTATAGCAGTGATTCAGTTATTTATATATACATATATACTTATTTTTCTTTTTCAGATTATGTTCCACTATAGGATATCACATGATATTGACTGTAGATCTCTGTGCTCTGCAGTAAGTCCTTGTTTATCTTATAGAGATGTGTATATGTTAATACCATAAAACTTAATTTACACCTCCCCTTCACTCCCCACTCTTCCCTTTAGTAGGCATAAGTTTGTTTTCTATGTCTGGGCATCTATTTCTGTTTTGTAAATATGTTCATTTGTATCATTTTAAAGATTCCACATGTAAGTAATGTCATATGATAGTTGTCTTTCTCTGACTTATTTCACTTCATATGATGATCTCTAGGTCCATTCATGGTGATGCAAATGAAATTATTTCATTCTGTTTTATGGCTAAGTAATATTCCATCATGTGTGTGTGAACTCTTTTTATCCATCTATCAGTGGACATTTAGGTTGCTTCCATGTCTTGTCTATTGTAAACAGTGTTGCTGTGAACACTGGGATGCATATATCTTTTAAAATTATGATTTTCTCTATTTACCCCAGAATGGGATAGCTAGATCATATGGTAACTCTATTTTCAGTTTTTCAGAGAACCTCTACACTGTTCTCCATAGCATTGTCACCCTCCTTATTTAACTTATATGCAGAGTACATCATGCAAAATGCCGGGGTGGATGAAGCAGAAGCTGGAATCAAGATTCCTGGGAGAAATATCAATAACCTCAGATATGCAGATGATACCACCTTTATGGCAGAAAGTGAGGAACAACTAAAGAACCTTTTGATGAATGTGAAACAGGAAGTGAAAAATCTGGCTTAAAATTCAACATTCAAAAAACTAAGATCATGGCATTTAGTCCCATCACTTCATGGCCAATACATGGGGAAAAAATGGAAACAGTGACAATCTTTATTTTCTTGGGCTCCAAAATCACTGCAGATAGTGAACGCAGCTATGAAATTGAAAGATGCTTGCTCCTTGGAAGAAAAGCTATGACAGACCTAGACAGTGTATTAAAAAGCAGAGACATTACTTGGCTGACAAAAGTCTGTATAGTCAAATCTATGATTTTTCCAGTAGTCATGTATGGATGTGAGAGTTGGACCATAAAGAAGGCTAAGTGCTGAAGAACTGATACTTTCAAACTGTGATGTTGGATAAGACTCTTGAGAGTCTCTTGGACTGCATGGAGATCAAACCAGTCAATCCTAAAAGAAATCAGCCCTGAATATTCATTGGAAGGACTAAAGCTGAAGCTCCAATACTTTGCCACCTGATATGAGGAGTCTACTAATTAGAAAAGACCCTGATGCTAAGAAAGATTGAAGGCAAAAAGAGAAGGCAGTGGCAGAGGACGAGATGATTATATAGCATCACCAATTCAATGGACATGAATTTGAGCAAACTCTGGGAGATAGTGAAGGAGGAGATAGTAAAGTGAGGAGCCTGGTGTGCTGCAGTCCATGGGGTCATAAAGAGTTGGACATGAATTAGCAACTGAACAACATCAAATGGTTCTTTTCTTTCTACAATGGAAGAGTACTTGTGAAAGGTACTACATGGACTGCAAAGTAGAAAATATTTGCTATCTAGTTATTTATCAAAAATTGTTTTAGCTGATGGACAAGTGTTATATCAGTAGTTGTTTTTTAAAAATCACAATTTTCCTATTAATTAAAATGTAACATCTACCATATATCAATTTCCAATTACATGTTTTGTTTTTACCAGTACTATTTGTTTTGTTCATTGTTCTGTGTATTCTTGGGTCAATACCACTACTTTACTACCATTGTGTTGATTAAAAATGGTGAAAAACAAATTATCTGTCATTATTATCTTTCCAGTTTTCCTAGGGAATTCTCACACAAATAGTTTTCCATATAAAACTCAAAAAAATTTTCCAGTTTATAAACCTGAAATCTTGATTGCCATTAGAGTAAGATGACTTATCGGTTTGGGTGGAATTGTCTTTTTTATGATATTGAATGTCTTTCAGCCCAGGAACACACTATGCCTTAATCTTACTTATATTTTACTTTGTGTCCTTTTATAAAATTTTGTAGCTCTTTTCATATAAGCCCCATAATTTGAAGTTAAATTTAATCTATATTTGTGGTTTTTACAACTTTTGATAACAGGATTTTCCTCTTTTCATATCTGTTATTAACATGGAATTGTTAGCATTAAAATCTATCTATTGAACTTGTATTCAAACACCTTATGAAATTGTTTTATCATTTTGAATATGTTTTTGATAGTCTTTTGTACTTTCTAGCAAACCATCAAATAAGGATATTAGTGATATATTTTGTTAGTGACTACAGAAATAGCTGCTGTTAATCATGACAACTTTCTTACTTCATTTTATTGCTATATTTCTTGTTGGATATTGTTAATTATACTTTGTGGTGTTTGGGGGAATTTCTATTCCTATTTTGCTAATAGTTTTTACTGTGGATGGCATCTAAATTATGTTAGATGTTATTTTACCACATGGTAACATAATCATGTATTCTGCTTTTTTCCTCTTTAATGTGTTGATAAAATTCTATGCTGACAAAATTGCTTAACACTAAATCAGTAGTCATGGAACAAACTTTTCTTAGTTAAAATGTGACATTTAAAAGTATGGTGCTATATTTAGTGTGAGTACAATTTTAATGTGATTATGATTTACCAGGATTTTCTACAATTTATAACAAAAATTTGCTCTAGTTTTCTGTTATCTTTGTTAAGTTTTGACATCACAATCTATGACCTGGGATCAGGTCAGTATGGTCACTCAGTCGTGTCTGACTCTTTGCGACCCCATGGACTGCAGCATGCTAGGCTTCCCTGTCTATCACCAACTCCCAGAGCCTACTCAAACTCATGTCCATCACATCAGTGATGCCATCCAACCATCTCATCCTCTGTTGTACCCTTCTCCTCCAGCCTTCAATCTTTCCCAGCATCAGGGTCTTTACAAATGAGTCAGTTCTTTGCATCAGGTGGCTGAAGTAGGAGTTTCAGCTTCAGCATCAGTTCTTCCAATGAATATTTCCTTTAGGATTGACAGGTTGGATATCCTTGCAGTCCAAGCTACTCTTCAAGAGTCTTCTTCAATACCACAGTTCAAAAGCATCAATTCTTTGGCACTCAGCTTTCTTTATAGTCCAACTCTCACATCCATACATGACCACTGGAAAAACCAGAGCCTTGACTAGACAGACCTTTGTTGGCAAAGTAATGTCTGCTTTTGAATATGCTGTCTAGGTTGGTCATAGCTTTTCTTCCAAGGAGCAAGGGTCTTTTAATTTCATGGCTTCAGTCACCATTTGCAGTGATTTTGGAGCCCCCAAAAAATAAAAGTCTGTCACTGTTTCTATTGTTTCCCCATCTATTTTCCATGAAGTGACGGGACCAGATCCCATGGTCTTCGTTTTCTGAATGTTGAGTTTTAAGCCAACTTTTTCACTCTCCTCTTTCAATTTCATCAAGAGGCTCCTTAGTTATTCTTCACTTTCTGTTGTAAGGATGGTGTCATCTGTGTATCTGAAGTTATTGATATTTCTCCCGGCAATCTTGATTCCAGCTTGTGCTTCATCCAGCTAGACATTACTCATGATGTACTGTGCATATAAGTTAAATAAGCAGAGTGACAATATACAGCCTTGATGTACTCATTTCCCAATTTGGAACCAGTCTCTTGTCCATATCCAGTTCTGTTACTTCTTGACCTGCATACAGTTAAGATAATTAAAAGAAAATGCTGGTGATGGCAATGATAATGATATTTAGAAAGTTATACAGAATTCAGCTCCAAAGCATTCTGTATTTTATACCTTTTTAAGTAATAGATTTTTATAATTTATGTTTTCTTAAAATGGGTTAATCTTGTTGTTTTCGTTTTTAGTTGCTAAGAAATCATGTCTGACTCTTGTGACCCCATGGACTGTAGCCCACCAGGCTCCCCTGTGCATGGGATTTCTCAGGCAAGAATACTGGAGTAGATTGTGGTTTCCATCTCTAGGTGATCTTCTTGACCCAGAGATTAAACCCACGTCTCTCACATTTCCTGCATTGGCAGACATTCTTTACCACTTATCCACATGAGAAGCCCATGTGGATAAAATCTTATAAATTTATATTTTCATGAGAAGAGCAGTTTTCTTTTTATAGAGTTGAGTTCATATTCTCTTATTACTATGAGCTTCATACACTTACAGGACTTTCTCATTTTTGGTATCTGTGTTGATCAGAATTGCCAGGAGGTTATAGATTGTTTTCTTTTTTAAAAAGGGCTAAGTGCAATGGAGAAGGAACTGGCAACCCACTCCAGTGTTCTTGCCTGGAGAATCCCAGGGACGGGGGAGCCTGGTGGGCTGCCGTCTATGGGGTTGCACAGGGTCGGACATGACTGAAGCAACTTAGCAGCATCAGTAGCAGGTTTAATAAAATATTTCTTTTAAATATTACGTTTTATTAATTTCAAGTTTATTTATATTATCTATATTTTATTTTATTTCTATATATATTGCTATTATTTTATATTTATTATTAGTTTAGTAGTTATCTATTATGTAAACTTATTAGTTATCTAGTGGAATTTATCTCTATTATTATCTTTTTCCTAGATTATCTTATATAGCTATTTAATTATTTTTTCCAGTTTTTCATTCTTCTTCTCTTTATTTATAGCTTGCCTATAAGTATAATAAATATTTTTAGGACTACAAATTGCCCACTGAGTACTATTTATCCCATAAGATGGGATAAACGAATTTCTTCTTTATAAATTTTCATTCCTGATTTGTCTCAATTCTGGTATTTCTGGTATACGTTTGGAGGATATGAATAAATGAATGAAAAAAACCCTGTAATTTCACCTTAAATTTCTTCTTTGAGTAGAAAGAATATTTTTTAGAAGAATATATTTTTTTAGAAGAATACTTCTTAATCCAAGTCGTAGATTTATTTTGATCATTTTTTGTTGTTTTTGAGGATTTCTTGTTATATTCTGTGTAAAGATTTCAGCCTTTATCATTTCTTTCTTTTAAAATGCTTGATAAACTTAATTTTTTTGCATTATTATTGATTCTTTCCATTATTACTGACTCTTTTCAGATAAGAAGCCAATCAGAGCATGGCAGGGTGGGAGGACTCTTTTCTAGAATTCTCAGAGAGGGTCACATTCACAACTCGCATTACTTCCCATGAGTCTGACAGAGAGAGGCCTCTTTGGTCATGTGCTATGAGCCCAGTGATGTAATCCTGTCAGTACTGTTGGTGTCACCTGCAGATATCTTTACTCTGAGTGTTCCCCATGAGCCTGTGGGTGTCATCTGACCTTCTGGGCAGTTGAGATGTTCACCTGAGAGGCGAATGTCTCCTCATTGAGATGCTGTGGATCCGTAGGCTCTTACCTAGACTCCAGCAGGCAGTCGTAGGGTGGAGACAGGCCAGTAGGGCGGCAGATGAAGGGATACCTGAGCATTTCCTGCTATCTTTTTTCTAAAGCAATGTAAATGGAGGATTTTCTCCTTGGTGTACATTCCTCCCCCTTCCCCCTCCTCTTCCTCTTCCCCCACCTCCTCCACCACCTCCTCCTCCTCTCTCTCTCCTGCTGCCCCTTCAGTTCTTCCCCTCCTCTTTACTCTTCTCCTCCACCCCTTCCTCTTCTCCCTCCTCCACTTCCCTCTTTCTTCTTTTTCTCCTCCTTTCTTTTTCCTCTCCTCCTCCCCACTTTCTTCTTCTTCTGATATGCTATCCTGCCTGAATTGATTGGTCTATCTTGCTCTTGCTCTGGTTGATCAGCCTGCTTGGGATACACTGATAATCCATGTTGCATTGAGCCTCATATGTGAACTCTTCTAGGTGTCAGTGTCCCTTTCTCCACTTTTCCAGTCATGAGACTTAGTGGTAATATTTACTACATGCCTGGCAAGGTTCATAATGGGCAGTTTCTATTGTCACTATTTCTATTAATTACTTAGTCACTGCTTTGGCAGTTTACTTTCAGTTGAGCTGTCTCTGTATTTGAGTTAACCCTAATAATAAAGGGATCTCTACCTCCCCTTGACCTTGGAGCTGCTGTTCAATATTCCAGACTAAATGTGTTGATGTGTGGATGGGGGACCATCTGACCTCATCTTGGCTGCTGGCTCCAGTTCTTTGACAAAACAAAACACCCCCAAAAATCTGTCAGGAAAACTCTCTATAGAGGTCATTTGGAAATACAGTGCTACAAACAATATCACAAAATGGATATTATTTAAATTCTGGCTTGGCCAGTGTTAGAGCTTCAGTGTTATTTTAGCAATTTCAGCAGACCTGGGAGTGCAAATAGTTGTAATTAAAGGCTTCCAGTAACAGCCCTGTCAAGTCCTTGTGTGTATCACATTTGGCACATGTTTCAAAGCCGAGAGTGATATTAAATAGGCCATCTGTTGGTTTTCATTAGGTTTTCTCTCATCAACGGCACTATTAAATATAACTGAACCCATTTAAAAAAATTCCCTGACATCTGTGCTTTCAATTGGAACATTGATCAATATTAATAACAATGCTTCTTCACCTGAATTTATTATTAATGAAAAGTTAAATACAGCATAAATATCAATGTTTGCCCTACAATACCTTTAATAGTACTTAGCCAAACAAAGTCAGAGAAAGTGTGCTGCTGTCTTATGAGTAGAGTTAATGAAAATGCCTGGATACAAGTATTCCACTGAATCCCACTGGTGGCCAGCATATTTGCAGCATCTGGGCTAGCACATTTCTCACTGAAAAGACTTACCCTGAAAACTTTTACCTGGCAAATTTTACTGTCCTTCAAGTACTGTCTTAGGCATGAGCTCCTCTTGGAAGTCTTCTTTGTCTTTATCAGTGTTGACTTACCGTTGCCTTTCCCTTCCTCCAGTTCTTGAACAAAAGACTTTGATCAAACTTCGCTTTCTTTCATGTTTGTCTCCCCAGGAAGAGCAGAATCATGCTTTATGTATTAAACCCTGTGTATAGTAGGTGCTCAGTTGTAACGAACCAAACAAACAAATGAACAACTGAAATGCAATTTTACCAGAAAGAAGAGAGCAAACTTTACTGAACTCAATAGTTGATGATGACTATATTTTCCCCAATGCACCAACAAGAGGCATGGCAAAAGTAGAAAGATTTATACAATGAGTTCAGTTCAGTCTCTCAGTCGTGTCCGACTCTTTGTGACCTCATGAATTGCAGCACGCCAGGCCACCCTGTCCATCACCAACTCTCAGAGTTTACCCAAACTCATGTCCATCGAGTAGGTGATGCCATCCAGCCATCTCACCTCTGTCGTTCCCTTCTCCTTTTGCCCCCAATCCCTCCCAGCATCAGGGTCTATTCCAATAAGTCAGCTCTTCACCTGAGGTGGCCGAAGTATTGGAGTTTCAGCTTCAGCATCAGTCCTTCCAATGAACACCCAGGTCTGATATCCTTTAGATTGGACTGGTTGGATCTCCTTGAAGTCCAAGGGACTCTCAAGAGTCTTCTCCAACACCACAGTTCAAAAGCATCAATTCTTCGGTCCTCAGATTTCTTCACAGTCCAACTCTCACATCTGTACATGACCACTGGAAAAACCATAGCCTTGACTAGACGGACCTTTGTTGTCAAAGTAATGTCTCTGCTTTTCAATATGCTATCTAGGTTGGTTATAATTTTCCTTCCAAGGAGTAAGCGTCTTTTAATTTCATGGCTGCAGTCACCATCTGCAGTGGTTTTGGAGCCCAGAAAAATGAAGTCTGACACTGTTTCCACTATTTCCCCATCTATTTGCCATGAAGTGGTGGGACCAGATGCCATGATCTTCGTTTTCGGAATGTTGAGCTTTAAGCCAACTTTTTCACTCTCCTCTTTCACTTTCATCAAGAAGCTTTTGAGTTCCTCTTCACTTTCTGCCATAAGGGTGGTGTTATCTGCATATCTGAGGTTATTGATATTTCTCCTGGCAATCTTGATTCCAACTTGTGCTTCTTCCAGCCCAGCATTTCTCATGATGTACTCTGCATATAAGTTAAATAATCAGGGTGACAATATACAGCCTTGACATACTTCTTTTCCTATTTGGAACCAGTCTGTTGTTCCATGTCCAGTTCTAACTGTGGCTTCCTGAGCTGCATATAGGTTTCTCAAGAGGCAGGTCAGGTGGTCTGGTAGTCCCATCTCTTGAAGAATTTTCCACAGTTTATTGTGATCCACACAGTCAAAGGCTTTGGCATAGTCAATAAAGCAGAAATAGATGTTTTTCTGGAAATCTCTTGCTATTTCGATGATCCATCAGATGTTGGCAATTTGATCTCTGGTTCCTCTGCCTTTTCTAAAACCAGCTTGAACATCTGGAAGTTCACGGTTCATGTACTGCTGAAGCCTGGCTTTGAGAATTTTGAGCATTACTTTACTAGCATGTGAGATGAGTGCAATTGTGCAGTAGTTTGAGCATTCTTTGGTATTGACTTTCTTTGGAATTGGAATGAAAACTGACCTTTTCCTGACCTGTGGCCACAGATGAGTTTTCCAAATTTGCTGGCATATTGAGTGCAGCATTTTAACAGTATTCTTGCCTTGAGAACCCCATGAACAGTATGAAAAGGCAAAATGATAGGATACTGAAAGAGGAACTCCCCAGGTTGGTAGGGGCCCAATATGCTACTGGAGGTCAGTGGAGAAATAACTCCAGAAAGAATGAAGGGATGGAGCCAAAGCAATAACAATACCCAGTTGTGGATGTGACTGGTGATAGACACAATGTCCAATGCTGTAAAGAGCAATATTGCATAGGAACCTGAAATGTTAGGTCTGTGAATCAAGGCAAATTGGAAGTGGTCAAACAGGAGATGGCAAGAATGAACGTCAACATTCTAGGAATCAGCGAACTAAAATGGACTGGAATGGGTGAATTTTACTCAGATGACCGTTATATCTACTACTGTGGGCAGGAATCCCTTAGAAGAAATGGAGTAGCCATCATGGTCAACAAAAGACTTCGAAATGCAGTACTTGGATGCAATCTCAAAAACGACAGAATGATCTCTGTTCATTTCCAAGGCAAACCATTCAATATCACGGTAATCCAAGCCTATGCCCCAACTAGTAACGCTAAAGAAGCTGAAGTTGAACATTTCTATGAAGACCTACAAGAACTTTTAGAACTAACACCCCCAAAAGATGTCGTTTTCATTATAGGGGACTGGAATGCAAAAGTAGGAAGTCAAGAAACACCTGGAGTAACAGGCGAATTTGGCCTTGGAGTATGGAATGAAGCCGGGCAAAGGCTAATAGAGTTTTGCCAAGAGAACCCTTGGTCATAGCAAACACCCTCTTCCAACAACACAAGAGAAGACTCTACACATGGACATCACCAGATGGTCAACACCAAAATCAGTTTCATTATATTCTTTGCAGCCAAAGATGGAGAAGCTCTATACAGTCAGCAAAAACAAGACTGGGAGCTGACTATGGCTCAGATCATGAACTCCTTATTACCAAATTCAGACTTAACTTGAATAAAGTGGGGAAAACCACTAGACCATTCAGGTATGACTTAAATCAATTCCCTTATGACTATACAGTGGAAGTGAGAAATAGATTTAAGGGACTAGATCTGATAGACAGAGTGCCCGATCAACTATGGACGGAGGTCCGTGACGTCGTACAGGTGACAAGGATCAAGACCATCCCCATGGAAAAGAAATGCAAAAAAGCAAAATGGCTGTCTGAGGAGGCCTTACAAATATCTGTGAAAAGAAGAGAAGCAAAAAGCAAAGGAGAAAAGCAAAGATATAAGCATGAATGCAGAGTTCCAAAGAATAGCAAGGAGAGATGAGAAAGCCTTCTTCAGCGATCAATGCAAAGAAATAGAGGAGAACAACAGAATGGGAAAGACTAGAGCTCTCTTCCAGAAAATTAGAGCTGCCAAGGGAACATTTCATGCAAAGATGGGCTTGATAAAGGACAGAAATGGTATGGACCTAACAGAAGCAGAAGATATTAAGAAGAGGTGGCAAGAATACATAGAAGAATGGTACAAAAAAGATCTTCATGACCCAGATAATCACTAAGGTGTGATCACTCACCTAGAGCCAGACATCTTGGAATGTGAAGTGAAGTCGGCCTTAGAAAGCATAACTATGAGCAAAGCTAGTGGAGGTGATGGAATTCCAGTTGAGCTATTTCAAATCCTGAAAGATGATGCTGTGAAAGTGCTACACTCAATATACAATGAGACCAGATATTAACTCTGAACTGAAGAGTCTACCTTCTTTCTTGTTTCTGTTCTTCCATCTTGCCCTGCAGCCCTAGACCAGTGTTCACTCCTGGCTGTCACATTATTTCTCTTTTAGGGGCTCAAAGACATTTTGTTTCAGTGGAGAAAGTTTAGAGTCTGGGTGAATGCCCTGTATCAGTATCTTTATGCTCTTGTGTGAACTCCTCCTCCTGGGTTATCAGGCACTTGAGGGTGGGGTTGGGTGTAATTCATCGCTGGACTCCTTGTGTCATGCACAGTGTCTGGTTCAAGAAAATGTTGCAAAACCGAATTGAACCCAGCAGAGACAGATACCTGAGTTCAGGTATGTTTGACAGGCCCAGTAAGTCTTCCTTATCTGCTAATTCATGATTTTATTATGTAGATTTTATAGCAATGTAAGCATTTATTATTATTATTCAGGTCTTATAGGGCCAACAGATGAAGAGATTATAGTCATTGAAAAGATAGTTTCCTACTCGAAGTTCCCAGAAGGAGGAGGCATGCTATACCAGCAGTGCCACACAGGGAAACACCAGGGTTGGCTTGGAGGCAGAGGGAGGGAGGAGGAAATGTGAGAAGAAGCTGTCATTGTGGTTCCTGCAGGAAAGAATGAGTAAGGAATTGTAAGTAGTTTTAGGATTGACTAGTTATAAAAGTTCCAACAGCCTCTGGGAGGTGTTGTGGCTGTCTCTAGTTGTCTGGTACCTTGGTACCTGGCTTTGGGTGATAAGGTGATCAAGTAGATAGCAACCTAGAGTAAGAGCTCAATAAATGAGGTCTTTGGGGTGGATGTGGAGCCTGGATCTGCTGCTTTGCACATGTAAGTCACAGATTAGTTGTTTGCTGTCTCTAGGAAAAGATTGGAGATAGGAGAGACAGTGTCCTCAGGGTCAATAAGACTCCAGATGCCAAAACATCAAAATCAAAAGACAGCTGAATACATTCATCTATTTGTTCAATAAGCATTTCCTGAATGACTGCTACCACCAGGCCATTGTGTTGGAGAGTCAGTGTTGAATAGTCCCAAGCCCTCCCCTTGCGGTGTTCACAGTCATGTGAGAACTGGGGAGATAGTCACTGCACAGAATGACGGAGCTGTGACAGAGAACATAATAGGGTTGCCCAATGTGGACTAGGGGTTAAGAGTAGGGAATATTCCTGGGGGAACTGAAATGATTATTATAAGTAAGATTTTACCAAGTAGGGTGGGGTGGAAGGCAGTAGCAGTAGCGTTAGAGGTCATCTAAAAGCCAGCACGCCTTAATATTTTAAAGTTCCCTTAAGGACCGGGTGAATGTCTTCACTGGAACAGTTGCTGGGAGAAGAGACAGTTAGAGAAGGCCCTTTATATGAGAGGCAGCCTTTTCTCCTTACCCAGGTCTGATTGATTTGGAAGGTGTCATGAGAAGGTGCATGTCAGGGGATTTCAGCAACAGCTTGTATTCATCTAGTGCTTTCTTCATGCTGCATGCTTATTTTCTCTTCTTACACACAACTTTTGACTAAAGAGGGGCACATATATTTATATTTCTGTACTGTATTTCATTGTAATTATATGTTTAATAAAACACATATACAACTAAGTTGGGCTCCTTGATGGAGCTAATGAAACTTTGTTGTTTTCTTCATCTATTTAATTTCAGACTTGCCAGAGTCAATTTTAGACTCTGGCCATAAATATACACATCTATGAAGACGAAGAGAAAGAAGGAAGATGGGCCATTAGAGGAGGGAGGGTCAGGAAGAGGAAGTAGGGATTCTTTGATTCCAGAAACTTTCCATGACTTAGCATCTCATCAAGCTGAGAGTGTCTGCTATGCACAAGTGTCTGTTATTGATATGGATGCTCCTTGCCAAGAGAATAGGAGGGGGTAATATTTAAAGAGCATTTTGTGGTTATTAAATGACATATGCAACATACTTAGGAAAGTATCTGGCACTTCATAAAAGAGAACGATAAAATGGTAATTGTCATTATTGTCAATATTGTCCTTACTATCTTTTCATATGTGAACACCTACAATGTACACAGAAATCAATTTGTTCAATTTTGGAGGGGATGAAGAGACACTGTAAAGATGCAATACATTTAAGTCTTTAAACCATTTTTGTGTGTGGTGTTAGGAACTGTTCTAGTTTCATTTGTTTACATGTAGCTGTCATTTTCCTAGCACCACTTATTGAAGAGGCAGTCTTTTCTCCATTGTATGTTCTTACCTCCTTTGTCAAAGGTGCCTATATGTGCTTGGGTTTATCTCTGGGCTTTCTATCTTGTTCCATTGGCCTATGTTTCTGTTTTTGTTCTAGAACCATGTTGTCTAGATGAATGAATAAAGAAGATGTGATACATATATACAATGGAATATTGCTCAGCCTTAAAATGAATGAATTTGTGTTCATTCTAGTGAGACAGATAGACCTAGAACCTGTTATAAAAAGTGAAGCAAGTCTGAAAAAGAAAAATAAATATCATATATTAACATATATATATATATATATATTTGGAATCTAGAAAAATGGTATTAATGAACCTATTAATGGGGAAGAAATGGAGATACAGATATAGAGAATGGACTTGTGGACACAGTGGGGGAAGGAAAGAGTGGGATGAACAGAGAAAGTAGCATCAACATATATATACTACCATGTAAAATAGATAGCTAACACAGGGAGTCCAATTTTACACTCTGTGGTGACCTAGAGGGGTGGGACTGGGGAGGGGAGGGAGAATCAAGAGGGAGGGATTTAAGCCTTAGATTTTTGAAAGGCTGTTTAATGATGTTACATAGCATTCAATACCAGGTAAACCTAGACAGTGTATTAAAAAACAGAGATATGATTTTGCTGACAAAGGTTCATGTGGTCAAAACTATGGTTTTTCCAGTAGTCATGTATGGATGTGTGAGTTAGATTATAAAGAAGGCTGAGTGCTGAAGAATTGATGCTTTTGAACTTTGGTGCTGGAGAAGACTTATGAAAGCCCCTTGGACAGCAAAGAGATCAAATTAGTCAATCCTAAAGGAAATCAACCCTGAATATTCATTGGAAGGACTGATGCTGAAGTGCCAATACTTTGACCACCTGATGTGAAGAGCCGACCCACTGGAAAAGACCCTGATACTGGGAAAGATTGAAGGCGTGAGAAGGGAATGATAGAGAGTGAGATGGTTGGGTGGTGTCACTGACTCAATGGACATGAGTTTGAGCCAACTCCAGGAGATAGTGAAGGACAGGGAATCGTGGCATGCTGCAGTCCACTGGGTTGCAGAGTCAGACATAACTGAGCGACTGAACAACAACAAAAGCCAAGGAACGTGTGCTGAGTGATAGTTTCAGTGCAGAGGAGGACAGCTTACAGATGAGTGGTTAGGGAAGACCTCGTGGGTTTAGTGTATGCCCTGGCTTGCTTCACATACTTTGTAGGAAAAGATGCAAAGGAACCAATAGAAAACACAATGTTCTAAAGAGATACATCTGATTTGGTGATGGGTGTTAATTGGAAATTTTTAAACAAAATAATTTTTCTTTAAGATATCATATATTAATTTTTAATGTTATTAATTCTTAACACAGCGTCTCTTGTTTAGGGTGCAAGTTTTGATTTTCTACTTATTTGGCATCTCAAATAATATCCTCACATTTGATGTTTTTCAGTGCATGCATGCATGCTAAGTCACCTCAGTCATGTTCAACTCTTTGCAACCTTATGGACTGTAGGCTGCCAGGCTCCTCTGTCCCTGAGCATTCTTTAGGCAAAAATACTGGAGTGGGTTTCCATGCCCTTCTCCAGGGGATCTTCTTGACCCAGGGATTGAACCAACATCTTTTTTGTCTCCTGCATTGGCAGGCAGGCTCTTTACCACTAGCATGATCTGGGAAGCCAGTGATTTTCAGCAATATTTTAAAAACATGTTAAGAAAACAGAGACATCTTTAGAGTCAATGTAAAATTCTCTGATGAAATCCAGCATTGATAAGAGGCAATGCCTAAATGTTTTTGTGAACTTCCTACAATTGGGCACACAACTGAAGATACACTTACCACTTTATAAAAGAGTGTAAGTTGTGTGCTATCTAATAAACTTCTTCTCTAATGGAAAATTGAGTTAAAGAAAAAGCTATTGAAACATAAAGTTATTTTAGTGGCATCTATCATATCTTTTGGGGTTATGTTGGTTTCATTGTGTTATTATAACACCAGGATTGGATTAACTTTGATAACATATATTTTCAATTCAGGACAAAAAATTATAGAACAGTTTGCCTTGTGTTAGTTATTCAGATAATTGGGATAAGAAGATTTTTGGACTTTATTTTCCTTGAGTAATTGTCAACCCCTCATTTTCCTCTGTTTGTAAATGGACAAAAAGATTTCCTGAGATCCTAAACTGGGTTCTTTTGTGAGTGTAGCATTGTATAGAATGGTGTTTGGGGTCTGCTGGAGGTGTGTTTACACAGGGTTTCAAGAGTTGCAAAGAAAAACAAGCAACTTGATGCTTAGAGTTTGGACAGAGAGAAGAGTCTTGGGGTGGAAATCCCCAAGCTATAATCAATGATTTTTCAAGCAGATATAATATCAGCCTCAAAGGGAGATCATTTTAAAGTATAGATTTCAGGATTCCAGATCCTAAAACATTCTGATTCTGTAGGTCTGGAGGTTGGGAAAATGATAGTCTTCTAAAAGGACCACCACAAACAAGTCTTCTAAGAAGTTCTGGTTGCTAATGATTCTAACAGCACCTCTCAGGCAAGAACTAAATGTGAAAGGTACTTTCCCTGAGGGAAGGGACAGTAAGGGCTCCTGAACTTGTGAGGGATGTATGGACAAGTCCTCACTCATACCTCCAGCTCGTGCATCCTCTGAAAAATGTCGGGGTCCTAGAAATGTCTTTCAAAGGCTAGTGGAGCATATTGCTTTCTACAGTTCCCCAGATGTGGAAACAGAGATTTGAAAAGTCCAGAACCTCAAGAGGGGGCCTTTGTTTGACTCTTAGAGCCAACTGAATACGCATGGGAGGGTTGGAGTTCTAAGGATGTGTGCGTGAGCTGTGGCCATGACATATAGCTACTACAAACGTGCTTCAGCTGGAAGCAAGGGTAATTACAATAGTCAAAGACATCATAACAATGTGAATCAAAATGCAAACTTTCATATTAACTGCTTTAACTAAATGAATTTAAAAATCATGACAGTAAGATAATCACTTATGTACACTCACAGCATTATGTACCAGATACTGAATATTCATATTTTGTATCCAGTCATTCCAACTCCAGGAATCTATCCTGGGGAATCATCGGAAATACAACATCTATGTACTAAGATATTTTCCAAAATGTTATTCATAACATTTCCTGTTATTCACAACAGGAAACAGATGTCCTAGATGGTTTGGTAAATGAAGGCATGCTCTATGAGAAGATATCAAACGACCACTAAAATATTTATTAAAATATAGGATATGAGATATCTCTCTTGACAGGATCATAGAGGAAGAAAAAAGCAGAGCATGAGAAAGTGTCCTACGTTGTTAACATGGACACATACACACACACACACAAATAAATTATTGGAAAAAACTATGTCAACAGATGCCAAGGGAGGACTTTCTTCAAATTTGACATGGTGACTCTTTCTCAGCCATAGATCTCACCTTGATATTGCTTAAAGAAGCCAACTGTTACTTCTCTGTCTATAGTGAGTTCTTGTCATTACCATGATTTTGTTACTGAATTAAGTTGTATGGACTCTCCTCGAGTTCTTTTGCCTTTCAAGTTTATGTAGCTAAATCATGAATCCAAAGTTAAGATCCATGCTACACAAGCTTTGTTCGATGACCAAAGAATGGAGAAGTGGGAACTAAATTCACAGATCAACTTCTGGACCATAAGGCAAGAGAAGTTTGATTTTAAAGAATAAAGTTGAAAGGAGGAGGAATGAGGCTATTTATCCATTTTTGTCCTTAATGTCTGGTTCTACTGCTAATATGCTAATGTAGTAAAACCAGCATCTAATGAGACTTGGGGTCTGTTGGAGGTCAGATTCCTCACCCTCTTGATCCCAGGTGGTTCCATCTGTATTTTGTTTGTTTGTCTCTCCCTATAACTTCATTTCTTATCTCTGGACCATTAAAGACTTAAAGATTTATATTGACTTCTGCTAAAAGTTAGGGTTGGGAATTTTGAGCAAGGATCTGGTGCAGCAGCTCTAGCAACTATTCTTCAAAACACTGTTCTTATCATTTGTAGAAAGAAAATTACATTTATCTAATAATATTGATATAGGTTTTGCTCTTGAAAAACTGTGCTGCTTAGGATGAAAAGTATTTCTGCTTTACTCACTACCGTTTATTTGGGGGTTGACCCAGGTTGGTCCTGAAGCAGTGGGCACTCAATGAATTAGCATTTTCTATATCACATTAGCTGACAGCATCTGTACTCTCCCTATGTATTATATATTATATGTATATGGGGCTTACTAGGTGGCACTAGTGGTAAAGAACCCACCTGCCAGTGGGTTGGATCCCAGGGTCGGGAATATCCTCTGGAGGAGGAAGTGGCTACCCACTCCAGTATTCTTGCCTGGAGAGTCCCATGGACAGTGGAACCTGGTGGGCTACAATCCATAGGATTGCAAAGAGCTGTACAGAACTGAAGCGACTTAGCATGCATATACACACATATATATATATGTAATTTTCCACTCAATTCCACAGTCTCTGGTATTCCATATTTGATATTTGAGATTTGCTTTCATTGCTTTACTTTTCTTTACAGCTTTTAAAAAATATACATTCTTCTGATAAATAGCAGATGGAGTAAGGTAGTACATGACGTATCAATAGTTACGTATACCTTAGCAAGAAATAATTTCTCAGTACTTTTTTTCCCTGTAAATGGTATCAGTCTATAAAAGAAAGGACAGCTCTGATGAATCAGGGAAGGAGCCTTATTTTTTGGACTTCAAGTTTGCCCTGATGGCCTCAGTCATGACTGGGCCCTGCCAAGGACAGCCAAACAGCCCCAAGAGGTGTGACCAGAAAGGAAGATGGAAGGGGTCAAAGTAGATATTTATTTTCTCAGCTTTGGTTGAGAGCTAACCTTTTCTATGGATGTTTGTAAAAAGGAAGGAGAAGGGTGCATGGTGATTAGGAGTGGGGAAAATGTTAGAAAGTGGTGGGGATATAAACAGATAGAGATTATAATGGAAGCTCAACATTTCATCCTAAAAATTGTTCTGAAATAAGTGCATCCATGGTTGTTATTTCCACTTACCAAAAATATCTAATCTGACTAACATGCTAATTTATTTTTCTCAAGTTTATTTAAAATTTCTTTTCCATAATTTGGAATCTGACTCTAGAAAAGATGTCAATTCAACTCGACAACATGTGAGCATTCTGATTTCTTTACAGAAGCCAAAGACTCAGAGTTCACTTTGGTTTGGTTCCTAGATCACTTTTTCTTAGGGAAACACAAGGATAAACAAACTGAGGTACTTGGATGTGTCCATCTCCCTCCATCCCCTCCTCCTTCCTCACCTTCCTTTCTCCCTCTTTCCTTCTCTCTCTTCCTTATTCTCTTTTTTCTCCTTTCTACTCTCAGGTTGTAGTTAAGATTTAAGTTGAAGCAGATGAACAAAACAGATTGGAGACATTAACCTTAGGCTATCTTTGCCTCTGAAATTAGCATCGGCTCTGGGTGTGAATGACTGTTGATTCCTATGTTAAAGAAACCTGCAATTTCTCAAAAATTGGAAGGATATTATGAGCACCTTAAACCTGCAGAGAGTTTCATTAATTACAGCTCCTGGACAAATATTTCTAAGTAAAATCGACACATGAAGAAATGCTGATTTTAAGTCTTCACTGGCATGCCAGTGTTGATGATTAACGTCTATTCTACTTCTTTAATGAGAGACCTCACATGTGAATTAGGCCGGATCACAGAGATGATTCATCTCTTCCCTGCTAGAAGGCAAGGTGTGTTTTCTGCTAAAGAGGAAAGAGAAATTTGCTTTTACCTACTCCGTACTCCCAGCAAAGCCTTCTGGCATTCAGTTGTAACACATCCATCTCTTCCAACATGTTGCATCTCATCTAGTTTCTGCAATAATCTCCTAATGGTCTTCCCTCTCTCCAGTTCTCTGGTTTGCTATGGACTGATTTATGCCTGTTACCCAAACATTATTATTAAGATTGTCCCCATTTATGCTCAGATGTGCCTTGGTTTGGATGATAATTGTACAGTCACCCTATGATTTGAACTGTATCCACCTTTCCAACCTCATCTTTCACTTCACGTCTTTGTGCTTGCTGTACTTTCTCTTGTTCCCTTGGATAATTTTATGCTTTCTGAGGCCTTTCAGTGTATGTTCTTTAGCCTGGCACAATGTCTTCTTCACCTCCCTATCTCAGCTCTGAAATTACTTCCAAAGCTTTCCTGACTTCACTAATCTAATTCAGGGCTCATCATTCAAAGGGTTTCTTAGCATTTACCAGAGTTATAAGTCCACAATTATTGTGACTACTTCATTAATGCTAATTCTCCCATTAGATTCTATCAGTCCCCAAATTTTATTTCCTCCTTTAGAGGAGGGAAAAATGTTTTAGAGAGATTAAAAAATTGATGTGCGATAATTGAGTGAGTATCTGAACCTCAGTTCTGCCTAACTCTGTCATTTCTATTTCCTGATACAGGTCTTTAGCCGGAAGAGCTAAAGATGAAGTGTCTGGTTGACAATGACCCTGTATTGCAATATCTTCTGTATCTCTTTGGCATTAAAAGCAATTTCCAATAAATATTTTCAAGTTCTGAAAAGCCTTAAGATTGCTCAGCTGAAAAATTCACACTTTTCAGTGACATCACAATGCATCCCTTATTAGCGGGGAATCTCTTTATCCTTTTTATCATTCCTCTATTGGTGGCTCACCAATAGCAATTGGCAATGCTGGCAATTGGTGAACTGGCAATGAGGTGGCTCATCTCATCCCTCACTAATGGGTCCTTGAAGAGAAGAATTTCTGGTGCTGGAAATAAGAAGAAAGATTTGCCCCTATAGACAAAACCTAGAGAGGAAGGAATATGTGGGGGGAATCATATGGGGCTTTAATCACATGGTCTCTCTGCGAAATCTCATGGACAGCAAATTCTACTTCCTGTCGCTCCTGGGAACCTGGTTAAGGTACATTTCCCAGCCTCCATTCCAGTGAGGAGAAGCACTGTGATTGACTTCTGACCAAGTAGAAATAGGGAGATGGGATGTGAGTCATTTCTATGATATAAAATCCTGCTTGCCATTTTCCATATTTCATGCACTGGAAAAGTAATGAAATTGAGTGCATACCTTGACCAAATCCAGAACTCAAAATCCCAATTTCCTCTTGATTTGCCTGCATAAATAGAAGCGCTGGTCAACTCCTTTTACACCTGATTTTAATCATCCTTACTCCCAGCCCTGATTCTGCTGTTAGTAGAAGTGTAAATTAATGTAACATTGTGGGAGATAATTCCCTATGGGCTTCTTGTGTTTCTGTAAGTTTTGTAAGCAGAGACATTGATAGCTTCTGTTTCAGACAGTTTCTTCAAGGATGCTTGTAAAGCAAACTGCCTTGTAAATATATAATGTTTTCCCCCTGGAGAAGATGCCAGATTAGTTTACTGTCTGGGATAATAAACTATTGTATACTTCTGGCTCAAAGATTGAGCAGGTTTGTTGTGACCTTTTAGAACACTGAGGGTTTCCTAAGATCAAGGTTTCACTGCATGTGTAGAATTTACCTGGGCCACTGCATTGCCCCTGTGGGCTTTGTGTGTGTGTGTGTGTGTGTGTGTGTGTGTGTGTGTGTTGGTGGGGGGCACGTGATCAGCAGGTCCAACTTGAACATGAAACCCATGCTGCCTGTTATGATGTGATTGATAATGATGAGTCTTTTATCCAGGAGTCTCATGTTTTCTGGCATCTATGAAACTGTGGCAGGATAATCTATTATGAAGGTAAAATCTCAGTCTCTTCACAGTTCTTGACAGCATTTGTTGAGAACAATTTGAACGTATCAGTGAATTTAAAATCCATTGATACTACAGTTTCATCCTCAGAAAATTTCTTGCAGAAAAATTTGTGTATTCAAATAAAAATACAAAGTTATTTCAGGGCAGAGTCTGATACTAAGAAATTAAAAAGAGCCTGATCATTTTAGTACAAACATACCTAATTTAATGATAGGCATTCCTAATTTGACTACAATTCAGCAACTAGAATAAGGGAACTCTTTACGAGCTGACACAGGACTTTCCCCATGATTCATTTTTTTCACGGGAAAAAGCAAATTATACCACAATACTATGAATTTTGGACTCATTGTCTATTCACTTTTTCACCTATCAAGCATTTATTGGGCATTTTCTATGTACCAGGATACATGCTGATATCTCACAGGCAATACTAACAACACCCCTGAGAGGAAACCAGAGAGTAAACAATGATAAGAGCAAAAAATAAGGCAATCATCGGGCTATGGAAATATATTCAAATGATAGAAAGCCCAGGAGGCTGCTTTAGGTGGGGTGGAAATAGAAATATATAGTTTCAAAGGGATTCTAAAGTATCATTTGAGATGGTACCACAAGTTTGGAAATAAGTTAGCCAAGCAGGTATAGGGGAAGAACATTAGAGTCAGAGCCTCAGAGAAGAAAAAAGGTTTCTTGTGTTTGAGGATGAAAAAGGATCCAATGATGATCAGATGAGTTTGGTCATGAGGAAAGATGGTAACACTGAGGGCCATCATAATATGTTTTGTTGTTCAGTTGCTAAGTCATGTATGACTCTTTGCGACCCCATTGACTGCAGCACTCCATGTTTCCCTGTCCCTCACCATCTCCCAGAGTTCACCCAAGTTCATGTGCATTGAATCAGTGATGCTATCCAGCCATCTCACCCTTTGCTGCCCTATTCTCCTTTTGCCTTCAAACTTGCCTAACATCAGGGTCTTTTCCAGTAAGTCAGCTCTTCTCATCAGGTGGCCAAATTATTGCAGCTTCAGCTTTAGCATCAGTCCCTCCAATAGGTATTCAGGGTTGATTTCCCTTAGGATTGACTAGTTTGATCTCTTTGCTGTCCAAGGAAGTCTCAAGAGTCTTTTCCAACAACACAATTTAAAAGTATCAAATTCTTTGGCACTCAGTCTCCATAGCTTTGACTATATGGACCTTTGTCAGCATAGTGATGTCTTTGTTTTTTATTTTTTATTTTTTTAATTTTATTTTATTTTTAAACTTTACATAATTGTATTAGTTTTGCCAAATGTCAAAATGAATCCGCCACAGGTATACATGTGCTCCCCATCCGGAACCCTCCTCCCTCCTCCCTCCCCGTACCATCCCTCTGGGTCGTCCCAGTCACTAGCCCCAAGCATCCAGTATTGTGCATCGAACCTGAACTGGCATCTCGTTTCATACATGATATTTTACATGTTTCAATGCCATTCTCCCAAATCTTCCCACCCTCTCCCTCTCCCATAGAGTCCATAAGACTGTTCTATACATCAGTGTCTCTTTTGCTGTCTCGTACACAGGGTTATTGTTACCATCTTTCTAAATTCCATATATATGCATTAGTATACTGTATTGGTGTTTTTCTTTCTGGCTTACTTCACTCTGTATAATAGGCTCCAGTTTCATCCACCTCATTAGAACTGATTCAAATGTTTTCTTTTTAATGGCTGAGTAATACTCCATTGTGTATATATACCACAGCTTTCTTATCCATTCATCTGCTGATGGGCATCTAGGTTGCTTCCATGTCCTGGCTATTATAAACAGTGCTGCGATGAACATTGGGATACACGTGTCTCTTTCCCTTCTGGTTTCCTCAGTGTGTATGCCCAGCAGTGGGATTGCTGGATCATAAGGCAGTTCTATTTCTAGTTTTTTAAGGAATCTCCACACTGTTCTCCATAGTGGCTGTACTAGTTTGCATTCCCACCAACAGTGTAAGAGGGTTCCCTTTTCTCCACACCCTCTCCAGCATTTATTATTTGTAGACTTTTGGATCACAGCCATTCTGACTGGTGTGAAATGGTACCTCATTGTGGTTTTGATTTGCATTTCTCTGATAATGAGTGATGTTGAGCATCTTTTCATGTGTTTGTTAGCCATCTGTATGTCTTCTTTGGAGAAATGTCTGTTTAGTTCTTTGGCCCATTTTTTGATTGGGTCATTTATTTTTCTGGAGTTGAGCTGTAGGAGTTGCTTGTATATTTTTGAGATTAGTTGTTTGTCAGTTGCTTCATTTGCTATTATTTTCTCCCATTCTGAAGGCTGTCTTTTCACCTTGCTAATAGTTTCCTTTGATGTGCAGAAGCTTTTAAGGTTAATTAGGTCCCATTTGTTTATTTTTGCTTTTATTTCCAATATTCTGGGAGGTGGGTCATAGAGGATCCTGCTGTGATGTATGTCAGAGAGTGTTTTGCCTATGTTCTCCTCTAGGAGTTTTATAGTTTCTGGTCTTACATTTAGATCTTTAATCCATTTTGAGTTTATTTTTGTGTATGGTGTTAGAAAGTGTTCTAGTTTCATTCTTTTACAAGTGGTTGACCAGTTTTCCCAGCACCACTTGTTAAAGAGATTGTCTTTAATCCATTGTATATTCTTGCCTCCTTTGTCAAAGATAAGGTGTCCATATGTGCGTGGATTTATCTCTGGGCTTTCTATTTTGTTCCATTGATCTATATTTCTGTCTTTGTGCCAGTACCATACTGTCTTGATAACTGTGGCTTTGTAGTAGAGCCTGAAGTCAGGTAGGTTGATTCCTCCAGTTCCATTCTTCTTTCTCAAGATCGCTTTGACTATTCGAGGTTTTTTGTATTTCCATACAAATTGTGAAATTATTTGTTCTAGCTCTGTGAAGAATACTGTTGGTAGCTTGATAGGGATTGCATTGAATCTATAAATTGCTTTGGGTAGTATACTCATTTTCACTATATTGATTCTTTCAATCCATGAACATGGTATATTTCTCCATCTATTAGTGTCCTCTTTGATTTCTTTCACCAGTGTTTTATAGTTTTCTATATATAGGTCTTTAGTTTCTTTAGGTAGTTATATTCCTAAGTATTTTATTCTTTCCGTTGCAATGGTGAATGGAATTGTTTCCTTAATTTCTCTTTCTGTTTTCTCATTATTAGTGTATAGGAATGCAAGGGATTTGTGTGTTGATTTTATATCCTACAACTTTACTATAGTCATTGATTAGTTCTAGTAATTTTCTAGTGGAGTCTTTAGGATTTTCTATGTAGAGGATCATGTCATCTGCAAATAATGAGAGTTTTACTTCTTCTTTTCCAATTTGGATTCCTTTTATTTCTTTTTCTGCTCTTATTGCTGTGGCCAAAACTTCCAAAACTATGTTGAATAGTAATGGTGAAAGTGGGCACCCTTGTCTTGTTCCTGACTTTAGAGGAAATGCTTTCAATTTTTCACCATTGAGGATAATGTTTGCTGTAGGTTTGTCATATATAGCTCTTATTATGTTGAGGTATGTTCCTTCTATTCCTGCTTTCTGGAGAGTTTTTATCATAAATGGGTGTTGAATTTTGTCAAAGGCTTTCTCTGCATCTATTGAGATAATCATATGGTTTTTATTTTTCAATTTGTTAATGTGGTGTATTACATTGATTGATTTGCGGATATTGAAGAATCCTTGCATCCCTAGGATAAAGCCCACTTGGTCATGGTGTATGATCTTTTTAATGTGTTGTTGGATTCTGATTGCTAGAATTTTGTTAAGGATTTTTGCATCTATGTTCATCAGTGATATTGGCCTATAGTTTTCTTTTTTTGTGGGATCTTTGTCAGGTTTTGGTATTAGGGTGATGGTGGCCTCATAGAATGAGTTTGGAAGTTTACCTTCCTCTGCAATTTTCTGGAAGAGTTTGAGCAGGATAGGTGTTAGCTTTTCTCTAAATTTTTGGTAGAATTCAGCTGTGAAGCCATCTGGACCGGGGCTTTTGTTTGCTGGAAGATTTTTGATTACAGTTTCAATTTCCATGCTTGTGATGGGTCTGTTGAGATTTTCTATTTCTTCCTGGTTGAGTTTTGGAAAGTTGTACTTTGGGTTTGTCATAACCTTCCATCTAAGAAGAAAGTGTCTTCTAATTTCATGGCTGCAGTCACCATCTGCAGTGATTTTGGAGCCCAAGAAGAGAAAATCTGTCACTGCTTCCACTTTCCCCCCATCTATTTGCTATTAAGTGATGGGACTGGATGCCATGATCTGAGTTTTTTGAATGTTGGTTTTTAAGCCACCTTTCTCACTCTCCTGTTTCACCTTCATCAAGAGGTTCTTTAGTTCCTCTTTACTTTCTGCCATAAGGGTAGTGGCATCTGCATATCTGAGGTTATTGATATTTCTCCCGGCAATCTTGATTCCAGCTTGTAACTCATCCAGCCCAGCACTCCCCATGATGTTCTCCGCATATCAGTTAAATAAACAGGGTGACAATATACAGCCTTGAAGTACTCCTTTCCCAATTTTGAACCAGTCAGTTGTTCCATGTAAGGTTCTAAGTGTTGCTTCTTGACTTGCCTACAGGTTTCTCAGGAGGGAGGTAAGGTGCTCTGGCATTCTGAGCTCTTGAAGAATTTTCCACAGTTTGTTGTGATCCACATAGTCAAAGATTTTAGCGTAGTCAATGAAACAGAAGTAGATGTTTTAATGGAATTTCCTTGCTTTCTCTATGATCCAATAAATGTTGACAATTTGATCTCTGGTTCTTCTGCCTTTTCTAAAACCAGGTTGTATATCTGGAAGTTCTGTTGAAGACTTGCTTGAAGGATTTTGAGTATAACCTTATTAGCATGGGAAGTGAGCACAACTGTGTGGTACTTTGAACATTCTATGGCATTGCCCTTCTTTGGTGTTGAGATGAAACTGACCTTCTCCAGTCCTGTGGCCACTGCTGGGTTTTCCAATTTTGCTGACATATTGAGTGCAGCACTTTTAGTATTTTAAATAGCTCAGCTGGAATTCCATCACCTCCACTAGCTTTACTAGTGGAGTAATAGGTAGTAATGCTTCCTAAGGCCCACTTGACTTCATACTCCAGGATGTCTGGCTCTATGTGAGTGACCACACCATCATGGTAATCAGGGTCATCAAGTGGGGTTGATGAAAGGAGTTTTTAGATATCATTTGAGATAAGATATTTGGAAGCAACCAAAAAAAAAAAAAAAGCATGTTAGGGCAGTGATAGGATCTGGTTTTCTTATATAAATGATCATTCTGACTGCTATATGAAAAACAGACTTTATGATAGTCTCTTTCTATAAATGTATATGTATATATGCATATATATGCATATAGCCCTCCCTGGTGCTCAGACAGTAGATAGTAAAAAATCTGCCTGCAATGCGGGAGACCCAAGTTCGATCACTGGGTTACAAAGATCCCCTGGGGAAGCATTTGGCTACCCACTCCAGTATTCTTGTTTAGAGAATTCCATGGACAGAGGAGCCTGCTAGGCTACAATGTATGGGGTCACAGAGTCAGACATGACTGAGTGACTTTCCTTTTCTTTTTCCATATATGTATACACACATGCATATACACATATTTATATACAAACATACATGTCCTTATTTTATGTAGAGGGAACAGCTTATGGTTTTGGGGGATTAATTGGGAGAACCTTAATACTTATTGCATCATAAAAAAATAAGGAAACACATTCTGAATATTAATAGGAAAAGATGGGGAAGGTCGAATTTCTGGAGCCAGGTTATGTACAAAACCAAGATAAATTTTCCTCCAATAGGTATTAAAATCTCTTAAATTTTTTGATCTTACTTGTTTCTTTCTCACCAGAGGTGACAATATTAGCATTGCTTAGAAAATAATCTGTCTACACGCATGTACATGTTTACAAAAGCCATTGGTTTCTAGCATATGAATATTAATTGCCATCTTTGAAAAGAGATCAAGGGAGGAAAAAAGAGCCACAGAGAATATAGTCATGCAATCTTGTTTTGGATGAGTTATTAAACTGGAAGCTGAAATAAAAACCTAGGTTGAAAATGACCTGGTCAAGGAAATACTTATGAGATCTTCTGATAAACTCTGACAAAGATGGTATTAAGAGAAAGATCCTTTACAATGAAAAGACTTTAAAAGTTGCAAAATATAAATTCAATGTTTTTCCTACTGTCAGTAAAGAAATCAATATATATGTCTTCTCTCATAAATACATAATTCTAGCAGTTCAATGTTATGGCCATTTCTCACAAAACCATGTTTTGATTTGATAATATAATTACAGTAGAATGAAAGCTCCTTGTTGATGCTGAGATGTCATTTATACATCTACAAGCTCCCTGTTTAGAATGAACCTTGTTCTTGACCTAAATACTGCAAGGTTATTGATAGCTATCCTGGAAGTCTCACTAATCTATTTACTGAAATTTCATTATCCCAAACTGTCATAGACACAACCACTTCCACTCTCATTCTTACTCCAAGTTAGAGACTCATATCAGGGAACAAATGTCATGTTCTTTTTAGGCAATGGAATAAAAAGAAAACTAACTAATACGGAAGTAAATTGGCTAATTGCGAATGTTTGAACATGTTCAGCTGATATTGGGAGCTTTCAGCCAGTGCAGTGATGAGGGCAGATCGCTCTAATAGCTGTCACTGGTTTTGTGTTTTCCTCTGATGTTGAAGGTGGGGGGCCTGTTATATCTAGGATGAAGTGAAGTCGCTCAGTTGTGTCCGACTCTGCGACCCCATGGACTGTAGCCTACCAGGCTCTTCTGTCCATGGTATTTTCCAGGCAAGAATACTGGAGTGGGTTGCTGTTTCCTTCTCCAGGAGATCTTCCTGACCCAGGGATTGAACCTGGGTCTCCTGCATTGTAGGTAGACACTTTACCGTCTGAGCCATCAGGGAAGTCCTATATCTAGAATGCTGCTGCTGCTGCTAAGTCACTTCAGTCGTGTCCGACTCTGTGTGACCCCATAGATGGAAGCCCACCAGGCTCCCCCATCCCTGGGATTCTCTAGGCAAGAACACTGGACTGGCCACCATTTCCTTCTCCAGTGCGTGAAAGGGAAAAGTGAAAGTGAAGTAACTCAGTAGTGTCCGACTCGTAGCGACCCCATGGACTGTAGCCTACCAGGCTCCGCCGTCCATGGGATTTTCCAGGCAAGAGTACTGGAGTGAGGTGCCATTGCCTTCTCCAATATCTAGAATAGGCAGCAGTAATTGTCAGAGTCTTGGGATTTATTTATGGATTAATTAGAGAAACTACTGAATATCTTCTATGTTCCAGGCACTATACAGAATGAGTGAAATATGTTTTTGACTCTGTTCTGGTGTCTAATCATCTTTCATTTGGTTTTTCACCAAGTTGGATATACCACATTTACTTTTTCAAAATTTATATGTTCTCAAAAAGTACCATGAAATTATATCTCCCTCCAAGGCTTCTATTTGACTTTTGCTTGGTCATTTGGAATTCATAGAAATTGCTGTTGTATTTGAATAGCATATTTCCTATTGTTTTAGGCAGAGTGTTTATAGCAGTGTGTAGGAAGATTTGATTTTTGACATGCTTAACACTGATGAATTAGGTGAAATGTTTTTCAATCACAGGCTTCTGGCCAAGCTTCTTCTTAAGTGAAGCCCAGGTTCTCTCTGAGGAGGGAGACTGGAGAGGAAAGAACAGGTGAATTAAATAGTGCCATCCATCCTCAGACTAGAAAAACTTCTACCTACCTCTTGGCTGTGTCATCTCTGTGCTGTTTTGCTTAAATGCACAACTGGTCCACATTTTTATCAGTTCATGAGTGACTCTCCCTGGATTGTTGGAGTAGCTTAATAACTTCACTTATATTTTCCAAGGAAAGAAGACAACTATGAATCTTTCCCTTAAGGATTTTACTGGTTCTCTTCCCTCTCTACCTCAGTATGGCTCAGAATAGTCCATGGTAATTTTGTCAACCTTCTAGGAGGGGACACACCCCCAGATTCTCTTGACCAAAGTCACGGATGTTCCTTGAATTCATGTATCAGAAATCAAATATTGAAGAGCTGCCGGTGGATCCTTCTGCAGGAGGTCTAAAAAGCCCTGTGATATCATAAAAACTCCCTCTTTTCTTGTTTTCCACTACTGATCCTAGGAGGTTAGCCTTTGTTTTTTAATTTTATTGGAGTATAATTGATTTATAATAGTTTCAGATGTACAGCAGAATGAATCAGTTATATATGTATATATCCATTCATTTCCAGATCCTTTTCTAATATAGCTTATTCAGTTTAGTTTAGTTCAGTCGCTAGGTCGTGTCTGACTCTCTGCGACCCCATGAATCGCAGCATACCAGGCCTCCCTGTCCATCACCAACTCCCGGAGTTCACTGAGACTCACGTCCATCGAGTCAGTGATGCCATCCAGCCATCTCATCCTCTGTCGTCCCCTTCTCCTCCTGCCCCCAATCCCTCCCAGCATCAGAGTCTTTTCCAATGAGTCAACTCTTTGCATGAGGTGGCCAAAGTACTGGAGTTTCAGCTTTAGCATCATTCCTTCCAAAGAACACCCAGGACTGATCTCCTTTAGAATGGATTGGTTGGATCTCCTTTATTACAGAATATTAAATAGAGTTCAATATATATATGTATTTTATTTATCATAATATGTATATGTTAATCCCTATCTCCTAATTTATCACCCCCCTATTTTTCCCCATTGGCAACTGTAGTTTTGATTTTGAGATCTGTGAGTCTATTTCCATTTTGTAAAAGTTTATTTGTATAATTTTTATTAGATTCCACATATAGGCAATATCATATGATATTTGTCTTTCTCTGTCTGACTTCACTTAGTATGATAATATCTAGGTCCATCTATGTTGCTGCAAATGGCATTAAGTTCATCCTTTTTAATGGCTGAGTAATATTTAATTTTATGTATATACCACATCTTTTTATCCCTTCATCTTTTAATGGACATTTAGTTTACTTCCATGTCTTTGTGCTACTATGAACATTGGAGTGCATGTATCTTTTTGAATTACAGTTTTGTCCAGATATATGCCCAGGAGTGGGATTGCTGGATTATATGGTAGTTCTATCCTTCCTGACACACAACTCTCTTCTTCATGACCTCTTCAACTCAGAGTTCCAGAAGCCCCATATTTACATAGATTCCTGTAGCAAGTTAAGGGATAATTTCTATAAAGAAAACTTTTGAGTGCTTTGGGATCACCTGGGGTGTCTTTTAAGAACTGAAGATTCTTATCATCTCTGGTGGATCATTCATTATCTCTGCTGGATCACTGCCACCAGAGATAATGATTCCATAAATCTGGGATAGGTTCCATAAACTAATGTAGTAATAATGCTCATTATGGTGCATGTGGCCTTGAGTTCACCCTTGAGGAAGGTTGCATTGTGATAACAAACACTAGCTTGTGAATTGACAAACCCGATTGGATTTCTAGCCCCACAACTTACTAAGAGCATGACTTTGAATATGTTAATTTACTAACCAAAATTTGTAATCCAGCTTTCTTACTTCTCATTGATGTTTAATGTTATTTAATTTCACCAAGTCCATGATGACACACGGTATAGATACAAGAATCAGGTCATTCTAGGGAAGCTTACAAGTGAAGAGTCCACAAGAAGAGGTACACAGTTGCCCGGATTGCCTAACTTTCTGTAGATATGTAGTGGGGCTGGAGCTTGCTGGACCCACTGTGGCTGGATTCCAGGGAAGGAACCCCATGGTCTATTGCTCTCCCTTTAATGGGATGAGGGCCAGAAAGGCCTTGACAGTGAGTGGCATGATGCTTTGTGAGCTTGCCTGGTATTGTATGTGAGTTACAAAGTAATAACTGCTTAGATGCCACTGTTAGGCGAGTGATGGGAAATGCCACCTGCTTAGGACCTCAAGACCTAGGGTACACCTCTAGGAAAAAGCAACTTCTCCTTTTTGGGTGAGGGGTGTTTCCAGTTCCTTCTAACACATTTCTGGGCAATTCAGAGACAATTCTCAGGAAACTTTGCAGGTAGACACCACATTATCTCATAGGGCTTCTGTGAGCACTGGATGGGACAACATATGATGAAACAACTTAATTTAGTTATGATCCACAGTAAAAACTGTTTATGCTTTATCCCTTTCCTGTATCCTACAGGGCCTGGGACACTTAAAAACTGCATGTTTTATACTCTTGTATTCCAAATTGGCTAATTGGTTATATTATGATTGTTGTTATTGATGTTTTTGTTATTATTAATCCCATTAATCTGAGTTGAAACCTTATTGGAGATTCTGTTTTTCTTCTCCTGAGGGAAGTTTAGTCTAAGCAAGAACAATTTTTTCTTCCTCTGAAGCTTAGGTTGAAGTCCATTATAATCTTAATAATTTGCCGTAGAGTTTTCCACATTCAAATTGTTAGAAGCATTATATGAGTAGCTGAGTTGCTAAACTGACTTCCTAAGGAAAGAAAAAACTGAAATTCACAAATTTTGATTATTTAAAAATATTGCTATTTGAAGTATTTGCTCTGAAATTATTTTAATATAACCATGTATTCCATTCGTATGTGTAAAACTTTATACATGAGGCTTTGTGAGCTCACATGGAATTATATAAAATGAATACTATTAAATGCATAGTATTCATAATATTGTGAGTTCAAGTTTAAATAATATTGTAAACTATTATATACACACATATGATTGCATTGTATAAATGTATCTGCTGAGATATGGAATGTGTCACTTTGCCAGAGTATAACTTTGTACAGGTTATTAAATAAAGCTGTATATCTCTTATTATTGAAAAAAACCTCAGCAAACATATACTATCTCTCCATATATATATATATATATATATATATATATATATACACACACACACACATACATACCACAATGCCTCCCATAAACAGAAACTCAAAGTTTCTTAAATATGCAGATGATAACCATTGTTTGTGATTTGGACATTTTCATTACCTAGAAAGAATCTATGAGCAGGGAATGTTGAAGAAAACAAAGGTCCATCTAGTCAAGGCTATGGTTTTTCCTGTGGTCATGTATGGATGTGAGAGTTGGACTGTGAAGAAGACTGAGCACCGAAGAATTGATGCTTTTGAACTGTGGTGTTGGAGAAGACTCTTGAGAGTCCCTTGGACTGCAAGGCGATCCAACCAGTCCATTCTGAAGGAGATCAGCCCTGGGATTTCTTTGGAAGGAATGATGCTAAAGCTGAAACTCCAGTACTTTGGCCACCTCATGCAAAGAGTTGATTCATTGGAAAAGACTCTGATGCTGGGAGGGATTGGGGGCAGGAGGGGAAGGGGATGACAGAGGATGAGATGGCTGGATGGCATCACTGACTCCATGGACATGAGTCTGAGTGAACTCCAGGAGTTGGTGATGGATAGGGAGGCCTGGAGTGCTGCGATTCATGGGGTTGCAAAGAGTCAGACAGGACTGAGCAACTGAACTGAACTGAACTGAATAGTGCTAGATGATTATAGCACAGGTCCTATATTAGAAGATGTTTTAACTTTGGCTCTTGAATATCTCCCTATTGTTTACAAGGCCATAGTCAAAATTTCTCAAATCATTCTGAAAGCTCACCTATTTTGTCACAGAGACAGGCTCATTCAACATTTTAGGGGAATTACCAAGGGCTGCATTCACTTGAACCCATTGACTCATCTCAGAAAACGCTAGATCCTGATAAAGGAAAAACAGGAACAGGAATGAAGGGAGAATTTCTGTACTGGGGAAGAGCATGATAGATCAACCCCTTCGTCTTCCACCATCATGGAGAATCAGAGTTCTGTTTATATCCTTTGCAAACAGAGAACCGGAGAATCTCAAGGCATCAGACTCATTCCGATGGAATCATCCCAAAATGTAGTCCCAATGCTTCTACTACCTTACCTCTCCAATTTATTCCTTAATTGGTCATTAGTTTCCTAAAACACAAGTCTGACCATGTTGCTTTTTTTTTTTTATCAAAAACCTTCTCTGCATTCTATTTTTTCCAGAACATAAATTTACACTCAGCAGCATAGAATTCATTCCCTTCAATCCCAATTTCTGCCACGATGCTTCACATTCCTTCCACTCTGGTGCAAGGGAACCGCTTACTTGTCCAAACATCTCACACACTTTCACACTTAGTGTCTTGTGTAGTGTTCTTTCAGCTCACAACTGAATCCTCAGTTCCTAAGAGCACTAGTGTGACTGGTGCCATGTGTGGTTCAGTTGCTAAGTTGTGTCTGACCCTTTGTGACCCCATGAACTGTAGCATGCCAGGCTTCGCTGTCCTTCACTATCTCCTGGAGTTTGGTCAAATTCATTTCCATTGAGTTGGTGATGCTATCTAACTATCTCATCCTCTGCCACACCCTTTTCCTTTTGCCTTCAATCTTTGCCAGCATCAGAGTTTTTTCCAATGAGTCAGCCCTTCACATCAGGTGGTCAAAGTATTGAAGCTTCAGTTTTAGCATGAGTCCTTCCAATGAATATTCAGGGTTGATTTCCTTTAGGATTGACTGGTTTGATCTCCTTGCAGTCTAGGGGCTACATAAAGAAGAAAAAATGAGAACAAAGGAAAATGAGACACTTAATAAAACAGGCAAGTCTATTATATAGATTTCATTCCTTAAAGAACTCAATAGTGACACATTGCTCAGACTTTGAAGAGAAAAGAAGGCAAAATTTGAGAGAATATGCGCTACTGTCTTATTTGCTCACTTGTTTATATAGGCTGCTTTCTGGTTCATTTTGAAAATGTGATGATTAAGCATTATTTTATTGATGTTCAGCAGGTATCACTATGTAGTGGAAAGAGCTTGAGCTCTAGAGTCAACAGTCAACAGTCAGTAAACTGTTGGTTTTGGATTAAACCGTTGGTTTCTCTGTTAAATTGCTGTGTGACTTCAGAATCAATTAGAGTCTCAATTCCCTCATCTAACATAGTGATAGCTACCCCAAGATTAGAATAATGCATAGCAAGTATACATGAACCCCCCCATTCTTTATTAGTAATAGTAATTACAGCAATATGAAGTTAACACACAATTTATTGAATACCCATAAATGTACTTAACTTTTGCAGTGTGTTTTTCTTAAAGTCTCTAACGAGCGCTGCTCTTTTTCCCTCCCTCCTCTATTTCTCTCTCTCTCTCTCTCTCTCTCCAAGCACACACATGTAAATACCTGCCATATACAAAAACTCAATATTAAATTTGTTAAATATCCAGAGTATCATTTGTGATTTGGGCATTTTCAATATCCAGAAAGAATCAGTGAGCAGGGAATGTTGAACAATTTAATCTCCACCTGCCACCTTTACCTCCCAGTAACCCTGTCTCCACACTGACCCTGAGTAGAGCCTTGAACATCTATATATCTCAAATGCAATACAACACAACACAATGCAAGGCAATGAGTACAGTCATTATACCCAAGATCTAATCTATCTACCAGAGATTTTTCACTTCACTTAAGGTGCTGATTGACATTTATGAGGATATTAATATAAGCTTGAATAAACTGATAATAAAATGCTGCTATGACAAAAATTGTTTGGTGAGGAAATCTAGCTCACAGAAACATTTAAAACTTGGCAGCAACTGTACTAACTGAAACCTGTTAGGGAAACGCCCCTTTTCTCATCTGACATTTTGAAACCCATTGCCTTTATCTCCTTTGCAGCAGTATCCTGGTTTTATGTATTTTTTCATTCCATTTCCAGCTGGTTTTTCATTCCCCTAATTCCAGAGGACAGAAGACCCCTGCCCTGGTTTCCCTGTTTCTCCTTGTTATCCGTCTTATCAGAGCAGCACAAACATTGGTTTAGAGGCTGAGGGCAGGGTGTGAGCAGTTGCTGGTGTGTAGCCTTTGTAATATTTGCATATTTCCCTAAGAAGGAAAAAACAGATGGAATTTTTGAGTGAGGAAAATGAGGGCAAGTTAAAGCCTACATGAGAGAAGAAAGGTAGGAAGGACTGGGAGGGGTAGCTGAGACAGAGAATTGCCACCAAATGGTTCCAAGAAGGGCCCCGTGGTGATGGAAAGGGACTTTTAAAACAAGTTTTCTATACCCTGAGCAGGCCCCTGGTGGCTCAGCAAGGAAGAATCCACCTGCAACGCATGAGACCATGGGTTCCATCCCTAGGATGGGAAGATCCCCTAGAGGAGGGCATGGCAACCCACTCCAGTATTCTTGCCTGGAGAATCCCATGGACAGAGGAGCCTGGTGGGCTATAGTCCACAGTCACAAACACATACAGTGAAGAGTCCAGCCCTTTGTATTTAACAGCAAAAATGTAATCCCTGCCTGCAGGAATACACTCTCAATTTATGACCACAAAACTTGCCTACAAAATCAGTAGCTACACACACGGTTCTGGAGCCTCAGTCCATGCAGTAGTAGTTTCTGGTTGTCAACGCGCCCTGCCCTCCCCAACCCCAACTTTCTTCCCAAGTCTTTAGAACACTTTGAAACTATGAAAAAAAAATGTAATTTCAATAAAAAGAAGCTACTCTGGCAGAAAGCAGGCAGCACCCTGATCACTGTCCCCTTTCCGGTCTTGGACGCCCTAGTTTCTGGGGCTCAGAGTGAAGGCTGCTACCCTACAGGATGCTCCTGGTTCCTGTCATTCCTCCCCTGCGCTCACCATCACCCTCCTGGGTAAGAACCATCCTAACAGTGGCTATAGCCTAGACACTCACTGATTTATAAGCCTCCTCATCCTGCAATAGTTCCAATCTTTCCTTCCTCATCTACCTGGTCAATGACAGTCCTCTCGTCTTACCAAATCTTCCAGGATTCCACTGGGCAGCCCCCTCTGCCCTGTGAGAGCTGGTCTATCTGTCATGCTCTGCCTTGCTTGCTGTGCTTGGCAGTGACAGGCTGGAAGGCCTCCTTTCCTCCCTGGCACTCTATTTCTGTAGATGAGGGGGCTTTCTCCTATCTCTCTCCTAACCAGGGAGGAGTAGGGATTTGCTTTTCTGACTAAAGAAGGTGGTGAGAGGCTGAAGATGGTCCATATTTCACCAGAAACTGTCTCAAAAGAGGAAACATGTCCACTGTCCTCTCTTTTGCTAAAGGCGTCTGGGTTTGGTGAGCAAATCCAGATGACAGGGCAGAAAAGCTGGCAGGGCCTCAGGCCAGCCTCCATCTCCTAGAGCAGACCATGAGGCCCACCTTCCTCCCCTTCGCTCTCCATTCTGCTTGTCCCTGATGTGTGCAGAGTGACTGAAACCCCTGCTCAAACCAGTGTGCATTCACTAGTTGGATTTGTGGATAGAACTTTTCAGAAAATAGTGCCCAAATCTGGACTTGGAAGCCAAAATAACAGAAAACCTCACTTTGCCTTCAGATCCAAATCCCATTTTCCAACTCAGCTTGACAAGAGAACCCTATAAAGTGGGGCCCCAGCCAATTCTTTAAGATAGCTTTTGCTGAACATAAATCCTCATTGGCCCTTTTGTCTATTTTCAGGTGGATAGTGCAGGGAAATGGTTAACACCTTCAAATTCCAACATCCATAGCCTACTTCAGTAGTAGCTATAACCTTTGCACACTTATACCTTTACCCCATAGCCCAAAAGTGATATGATACACTTATCAATTCAAATTGAAAGGCAATAAGCATGATTCCTGGAGAGACCTAGCAACTCAGCAAATATTTTTTGACTAACCATTGACTGTCTGAAACAAGAAGAAATCACTAATCTTATTAACGATTTTTTGAGGTCTTAATGCATGTATGTGGATAACTGAGCAAGACCCTACAGGGCCTTCCTGAAACAGGCCAGGCCCCCTACCCCACTCACCATGTTCCCTGATGGCTTTCTGTCTATAGCAAAACTTTAGTTAAAGAATACATTTAAATAAAGGAGTGAGAAAACGCAGAAAGGAAAACAGTCAAGCAAGACATAATAATAGCTTAGCTATTAAACTAAGTCAAGGACTTTTAGTTCCTCCTCAAAGACTATAGATAATTTTTCTGAGCCACACTCTTTAACTGTTTTGCAGATACTGAATCCCCCACCAGATGATAGAAGTTAACTGTATGCTTCCCATAAGCAATAGACCCCAGATAGTTTGGAACCAGGTTGATGACATTGACTCCCGATTACCTAGCCACCAACTAATCAGAAGAATGTCCATGAGCTGACCACACACCCCACCTCTCCCTTAGCCTGCCTTTAAAAATAATTCCCTGAAAAACATCATGGAATGAAGTTCAAGCCTTTTAAATACTAGGTCCTAGATTCCTTGCTTGGTACTTGCAATAAACACTGCACTTTCCTTCACCACAACCAATGTCGGTAGATTGGCTTTACCGTGAACGGTTGAGAAGACCAAGGTTTGGTAATGCATGTGTAGTGTGTGTGTGTGCTTCTATAGTCTGAGAGAAACAATGACTGCATTACAGACATTTTAAACTGTCTATGTTAGTGTACATGCCTAGGTGAGCACTTCTTGTCTCCCCTAGCTGGGGAAATGTAGTAGAAAATGTAGGGCTCTTGGTGTTGGGTTCAGTCTGGATTTGGGCTCCACAGGGCAATACATGCCAGGCTTAGAGCACAGGCTCTGCATTTTCTGGGCTTGAATCCAGCTCTACTACTTACTAGCCATGTACTATTGGGCAAGTGACTCACCTCATTCAGGTTAAACTAGGTAAGACTGACAAAGTACTTAGAATAATGCCTAGCACTCAAGAAATACCAGCTAATATTACCAAGAATGCCCTTGTCATTTTTAAAAAATTTCAATTTATAATGAGCTATATAGTTTTTTGATTTTTCATCATATATAATATTTGGATTGTCTCATTGTCACTGTTAGTATAAAATTGTACTACAAATGTAAGAAACAATAATAAAAAACATTTCTGTAAGTTAGCTGATTCTATGAATCTCAAATGCTCTTTCATCAATATACTTTCTCTTAAAAGTCTGGTCAAAAAAATATTGTCAATATCCTGCTGTTATTTATGCAGAGCCATGGAAATGAGCTTCATCATGGGGCTGAGTGTTACTACTGTGGTAGATGTCAGAGAGAGGGCATTCTACTGAAGCTAATGGTCTTCACTAAGAGTAAAAGATGCATGTCCCTGTTCCTGAAGGAAGACCTTCTACAGTAGAACAGGAGCCATTCATCAGCTAAACCTTTCAGGTATCATTTGAGAAGTGGGAGAAATTAAATAATTCCAGGAAGGGCAATGAGCATTCCATTGAAGGTAGTGGGATAAAATGATTTAATTCAGCGCTGTTTGCAAATTGAGCTACACCAAGCTCCTAAAACCTAGGCAAAGAGCACAGGGCTCTCTATGACTTTAGTAATTCTAAGGCATTAATTCACCTTACTATGATGGGAAGGTGCTAATAGCAAGAAGATAATACTTAAAAGAAATGTTCTAGAGATTACATAGTGAAGAGGTTTTATGACCAAATACCAGCTTCCCTGGTGACTCAGATGGTAAAGAATCTGCCTGTAATGCGAGTGACCCAAGTTCAATCCCTGGGTCAGGAAGATCCACTGGAGAAGGGAATAGCTACCCACTCCAGTATTCTTGCCTGGAGATTTCCATGGACAGAAGAGCCAGGTGGGCTACAGTCCAAGTGGTTGCAAATAGACACAACTGAGTGATTAACACTTTTCACACTGTAGGATAAAGAACACCAAGTGGGAATCTGAAGATGTATGGACTGGTTGTGTTTCTGGATGAGGAACTTACTATTTCTGGACCTTAAATCCTCATGTAAAAATGAGGAATTTCTGCTTGGATGATAACCATTAAGGTACATGCTTCAACCAGTCTATTCTGAAGGAGATCAACCATGGGATTTCCTTGGAAGGAATGATGCTAAAGCTGAAACTCCAGTACTTTGGCCACCTCATGCAAAGAGTTGACTCATTGGAAAAGACTCTGATGCTGGGAGAGATTGGGGGCAGGAGGAGAAGGGGACGACAGAGGATGAGATGGCTGGATGGCATCACTGACTCGATGGATGTGAATCTGAGTGAACTCTGGGAGTTGGTGATGGACAGGGAGGCCTGGCATGCTGTGATTCATGGGGTCGCAAAGAGTCGGACACGACTGAGTGACTGAACTGAACTGAACTCAAGGTACATGCTTTATAAATTAGCCATGAAAAGAGAAAGTATATTGTTGCTGTTACATCCTTTATTGTTAGCATTGATAAAGATAAGTAAATCCTTAATTTTTCTCACCTACAGATTAATAATATTTGTGATTATGAAGACTAAATGAGGCTGCACATGTAAAGCATTTAACACAATACTTAATAGAATGATTGTTTGTTACTATTATTATGAGACTAAAAGAGAATGAGAATGCTATTCTATTCTAGAATGCTCAGAAAGAAGGAATTCTTGGAGGAGTGGAGCCATCTAGCCCTATGGATTGGCAGGAGAGCTGTGGGGAAAAATACTACTCGGTGTCTATGGAGCATTTCCTCTCAGCTAATCTGAGCAATGAAAGTTGTTAGAGGTTGCTCAAACTTTACTCACAAAATACAAGCAATCTGAATTCAATAATATATGAAAAGGATCATACCCCATGATCAAGTGGGATTTATTCCAGGGATGCAGGAATGATTCAATACTTGCAAGTCAATCAATGTGATATACCACATTATCAAAAGAAAGGATAGAAATAACATAACCATTTCAGTATATGCAGAAAAAACATTTGACAAAATTCAACATTCGTTCATGATGATAACTCTCATCAAAATTGATATAGAAAAAACATATCTCAATGTAATAAAGATCATTTATGACATACCCAGAGTAAATGGTAACATGGTAAAGCAGATTTTTAGGCTTGCGTGAAAAAGAAAATCAGATAAAACTGTGAGGAATAGATGTTGTATTGCTCTTCTTTCATCTTCTAATTACCTTCTTTTCATTTCCAGAATAGATATTTTTAGAACACACTTTAATTTTAGTTGGAAAAACATCAGTTGTACATTTTTATTTGTGAAAAGACGAATGTTATAAAACTGAAAACTAAAATTTTAAAATGTATCATGCCACCACTGGGTCTAATTGGCTTAAGGATGAAAAGCTGAAAGCTTTTCTTCTAAAATCAGGGACAAATCAAAGATGGACACTCTTTTCACTTTACAAGTCCTAGTCACAGCAATCAGACAAATATATAAAGGACACTCAAACTGGAATTGAAGAAGTAAACTCTCACCATTTGTAGTTGACATGATACTTTATATAGAAAACCCTAAAGTCTCCTTTAAAAAATATTAGAACTAATAAATGAATCAGCAAAGTTGTATGATGCAAGATTAATATACAGAAATCTGTTGCTTTTCTATGCACTAATAATGAACTATTGAAAGAAAAATTAAGAAAGCAATACAATCTACAATCACATTAAAATGGAATCAAATACCTTAAACTTAACAAAGGTGAAAGACCTATACACTGAAAAGTATAAAACAGTGATGAAGGAATTTTAAAATGATATAAGGAAATGAAAAATTATTTCACGCTCATAGATTAGAAGAATTAATGTTAGATGTCCATCCTACCCTAATCAATCTAGAGATTTAATGAAATCCTTATCAAAACATTCATGACATTTTTCACAGAACTAGAATTTATATGGAACCAAACAAATACCTTGAATTGACAATCCAATCTTGAGAAAAGAGAACAAAGCTACAGTTTTCACACTCCCTGACTTCAGACCATATTAAAAAGCCACAGTAATCTATAGTGCTGGCATAAAAATAGACACATAAATCAATGGAACAGAATAGTAAGCCCAGTACACACTTATGGTTAATTAATCTACATAAAGGAGGCAAGAATATACCATAGTGAAAAGACAGTCTCTTCAAAAATTAGTGCTGGGAAATCTGGAGAGCTATAAGTAAAAGAATGTATATAGTATTTTGTACTATATACAAAAAATAAACTCAAAATGGACTGTAGATCTAAATGTAAGACCTGAAGCCATAAAACTACTACTAGAGAACATAGGTTGTTCTACATAGGTTGTTCTACATAGGTTGTTCTCTGACAAATTATAGCAATATTATTTGGATCTATTTTCTAAGATAAAAGGAAATAAAAGCAAAAATCAACAAATGGGACCTAATTAAATTTAAAAGCTTTGCAAAGCAAAGAAAACCATTGACAAAATGAAAAGACCCCAACTGAATGGGAGAAAACATTTGTAAATAATAGTTGGTGCAGTGGGAAAGAATACCCTTGCCAGTGCAGGAGACGCCAGAGCTGTTGGTTCAGTCCCTGGGTTGGGAAGATCCCTTGGAGCAGGAAATGGCAACCCACTCCATGAAAATTGCATGGACAAAGGAGACTGGTGGGCTGCAGTCCATGGGGTTGCAAAGAGTTGAACGCGACTGAGCATGTGTACGTGCACGTGCGTACACACACACACACACAATCAAAAAGAGGTAATATCCAAAATATATAAATAGCTTATACAATTTAATAGAAAAAAATACAATTTTTTTTATAAATAGGCAGCAGCGGGCTTCCCTAGTAGCCCAGTGGATAAGACTCCACTCCCAAGTCAGAAGGCCAGTGTTCCATCCCTGGTTGGGGAACTAAGATCCCACATATCACAATTTAGCCTGTGTGCCACAACAAACACCCAGCACAGCTGAAAAAAAAAAAAAAAAAAAAAGGGCAGACTACGTATTTTTCCAAAGAAGATATGTGGATGATGAAAAGGCACATGAAAAGATACTCAGCATTGCTAATAATTATAGAAATGCAAATCAAAATCACAATGAGATATCACTTCATACCTGTCAGAACTGGTATCATCAAAAAGTACACAAATAAAAATGTTGGTGAGGATGTAAAAAAAAGAACCTTAGTACACTGTTGATGGGATTATAATTTGGTGCAACCACTTTTGAAAACAGTTACGGAGGTTCCTTAAAAAACTGAAAATAGAACTACCTTGTGTGTGCTTAGTCACTCAGTCATGTCCATGTCCATGTCCATGGTTGCTTTGTGACTCCATTGACTGTAGCCCACCAGGCTCCTCTGTCCAGGCAAGAATACTGGAGTGGGTTGCCATGCCCTCCTCCAGGGGATATTCCCAACCCAGGGATCGAACCCAGGTCTCCCACATTGCAGGCAGATTCTTTACTGTCTGAGCTATCAGGGAAGCCCAGAACTATTATTATCTAGCAATTCCACTGCTTATATATTCAAAGAAAATGAAAATGCTAATACCTGCTTTCCAATGTTTGCAGCAGCTTTATTTACAATAGACCAAATATGGAAGCAACCCAAGTGTCCATCAACAGAGGAACTGATAAAGAATATGTAGTACAAATGTACAATGTAATGTTACTAAGCCATGCTAAGAATGAAATTCTGCCATTTGCAATAACATGGATGCACCTAGTGAGAATTATGCTGAGCGAATAAGTCAGGCAGAGAAATATAAATACTCTATGCTATCACTTATATGTGAAATCTAAAGGATAAAATGAATGATTATGATAAAACAGACTCACAGACATAGACAGCAAACTATTGTTTACCAGCGAGGAGAAGAAAGGGGAGGGGCTATATAGAGGTATGGAATTAAGTGACACAAATTACTATGTACAGAATAAATAGATCCAGGGATATATTAAACAGCTCAGGGAAATATAGCCATCATTTTGTAAAAACTTTAAATGGAGTATAGTCTATTAAAAAATAAAATGAAACTAAAACACATGCACACAGAAAACCTGCTATGATGTGACCTCCCACTTATCCCTTTAATTGACCCATAATTATTCAAATATTTATTGAGCATCCTACTCAGTGTTAGTTTTTTAGAAGTCACTGAGAATGCAGACATGAGCAGTAAGAGAACATATTATGTCTAATACAGAAGCCTATATAATTTACATCTAACTGTACTGCAGGGAGGCCTGGCGTGCTGCGATTCATGGGGTCACAAAGAGTTGGACATGACTGAGTGACTGAACTGAACTGTACTGCACGGATTGTAGTGAGCTCTATCTTCTCTTCCTCAGAATATCTTTCATTAATTACGTTTGCTGTAATTCACATTCTCTGATCTGGACCAGGTCTATATCAAATCTCTATCACAATAGACTCATCCTTTGTCTCATCTCTCTGCTCACTTCACGCTTCTTAGAGCTCTTGTATTAATCATTCTTCGAGATGATTTGCTGACTGTATAATTTAAAAAAGGGCATGCATAGAAATGATTAGCATTTTAAAAACTCTTTTTCTCAATCTTGAAGAAATATAGTGCTATTTTTGGAATCCTTGTTACCAGAAGGTATAGAGAACCAAGCACAAAGGACTCAATTCTACTAACTTTGTCTCAGAGAAGATAATTTGTCACTTTTGAGACCCAGTTCCTTCTATATCACCAGGAAAACTTCTAAAAACCCTTTTAAACAAAATATGAGTAGAAAGAATGTAAGTAATTTGGTGAGAAACAAAGTAATTTATTGTCAATGAAAGAACATTTTCAGTTCACATTGAACTGAAATACATATTCTTCAAATATGTATTTGAAGAATTTTAAAATATCTAATTTACTCAATGAATGTTTTCAGAAACAATTAAAATTAATTTATTGCTGTCTCAATTAAAAGAATTGGTAGTAGGCTGAAATGGTTTTTGGAGATTTTAACACACTCAATATAAAAAAACAAAACTTGTAAAAGCCTGCAGGATAAAATGTCAATCTTTAACCCGGGAGAAATAATGAAAGCAAAAATAATTAAGTTGTTAAGATTAAAAAAAAAATCCTGCTGTTCAGAACATGGTGTGTAGCTTCCCTTCATTTCAATATTACTGATAATGATTGCCTTTTATAAACTGATGTGTTTGAAAACCTAATCTGTAAGAGGCAAATGTGGTATTAGGCAAGGGCTCATGAATTTCACATCTCAGCTTTTCAAAAGCAAGTTCTGATTCGTCTTTGTCTTTCCCCTTGGGTATCAGTCACATACTCTATGGGATTGTGTGTTGAAAAATGTCTTCTGATGTGGAGACTTGGCTCCTCTTGAAAAAACACCAAGGAGCTTGTTCTGAAAGCACTATGTTTCCCCACATCGAACCAACTAAGTCCTTCTAAGGAAGGAGAAGAGAAGTTGTCCCCAACTGGTAAGGGGCCAGTCCATTGGAAGAACTGTAAACTGGGGACTGAAGGATTAACTTCACGAACAGGCCTGGCTTTCATCCTGTGGTATAAAATCTCCACTGCTAATTGTGATGTTGGAATCCCTTTGAAACTCAACCTGCCTAACTTTCTTTATCTTCTGCTTCTCCCCTTGCTTTCCTGCCATGCAGGATACTCTATGCTTTAATTGCCATTTTGGTTTTAATCATACTCTTACCTTTATTTTGAACGCCATGACACAGACATCAAAGGCTAACAGATTAACAATATTTGCAGATCCTTCAGTAAATCATCAGGTTCCACCCCTGGATCAGGATGATTCCCTGGAGAAGGAAATGGCTACCTATTCCAGTATTCTTGCCTGGAAAATTTTATGGACAGAAGAGCCTGATGGGCTACAGTCCATGAGGTCACAAAGAGTTGGACACGACTGAATGACTAACACTTCACTTCACTTCACTTCACCAAATCATAGGTCTGGGAATTTGAAAGCTGGAATTCAGGACCTTCTAAAGTGAAGAGGCTCAGGCAAAATCTCCAGTTTTTAGGTCAGTATCCCTGAAGAGATATAACCAAGAGTAAAAGTAAAACAACAACAACAAAATAAACTGACTTCCACAATTTTAATCCTAAATCATGTCAATCCTTAATTGGATTAAAGAGGTCTTTCCCTAACTAACATTCTCCCAGAGGTCTAAACATATTCTCTGTGAGGAATTATAACTTCATCTGGCTTAAAGACATAGACTGTTAGGGTGAATTTTAAAATTTTTACTCTATTCTACTAGGAAGAGAGCCAACTTAAATGTACGAATATTAAAATGTTGAATGTAAAAAAATAAAGAGATAAATCCAGCAAACACTAATCAAAAGAAAACATAACTATATCAATGTCAGGAAAAAAGAGACTTTTTGAAACAAAGCATCGCTTGAAATTAAAGGCTTCCCCGGTGGCACAGTAGTAAAGAATCGGCCTGCAATGCAGGAGACAAGATACAGTTTTGATGCCTGGGTCAGGATGATCCCATGGGGAAGAAAATGGCACCCCACTGCAGTTTTTTGCCTGTAAAATTCCATGGACAGAGAAGCCTGGCAGGCTACAGTCCATGGGGTTGCAAAGAGTTGGACGTGACTGAACAACTGCACACACACACAGAAACTAAAAAGGGTATTTAAATATTCACCAGAATACACAAAAAGTTCTAAATTTGAATGTGCCTGGTTAACAAAATCTCAGAGTATATAAAACAGAGATAGAAATAAAAATAGAAATGGACACATCTACAATCATAGCAAAACATTTTAACACAAACCCTCTCATTAGCTGACAGAAAAAATAGACAATTTGAATGTATAGACAATTTGAACAACTGTGGAATATACATTGTCTTTATATGTCCAGTGAACAGTATTCAAAATTAAAGACATGTTAGATCACAAAGTAATTTAAACAAATCTGACAACAGTGGAACTAAAACAGAAACTAAAGAAAAATCTAAAATATTCTCAGTTATGCAAATTAAGCCAGAAAAAAATCTTTTAAAGAAGTCATGGATTCAAAAAAGAAATCAAATGGAAATTAAAACAATTTATAAAATATGTAGAATATAGCAAAAGTTCTGCTTAAAGAGAAATTTATAGCTTTAAATAACAACAGATAAAAGTTTGAGAATTTATGGTCTAAATATGCATATACATTTTTAAAAATAACAAAAGATTAAAACCAAAGAAAGCAGAAGGAAGGAAATAATATTAAAGATAAGAAATTATTTTTTAAAAAGAAACAAACATGCAATAGAGAGAATGCACAGAAACTGACAATGGTATCTCAAAAAGATTAATATAATTTGCACAAAACTGGTAAAGACTATTAGAGAAGAATGCTGAAAAGGCACAAATTATAATATCCTGCACATATAATTAATATTAAAAATACATTAATAAATGACAATGATTAAATATATAGTTGAAATAGACAAATTCCTTGAAATCATAATGAAAAAACAAAATAAGAACAAATAGAAAATCTGAAAGTTTTAAAATCTTTAAATAATTTAATCCATAATTTTCAGTCTAGATAATTTCACCATTGAATTTTTTTTAATTCCTAAATAAAATAGGAGCAATAAAAGACAAACTTCACTGTAAAACTGAAAACTGTAGAACTGAAAAGCTTTCCAAATTCTTGTATCTGTTTTATATTACCAATAAACAGAGATGGAAATTTTTTTTTTAAAAGAAAAACATTCACCATTTCTTCAAATAATGTCCATTCATTGGACTAAATCTAACCAAAGATGTATAAAATCTATATATGAGCAAGTTGCAAGATATTATTTAGAGAAATTAAAAACATCTAAATAAATGGAGTCAGATATGACTTAGCAACTAAACAAGAACAACAATTATGTTTATGAATTGCAAGATTAAAAAAATATATACATTTTCCTTCTATTAATCTATAAAACAATCCGAATTAAAATCCCAACAATTATTTATGGTGAAATTGTCAAGCTATTTCTAAACTTTATAAGAGAGTTCAGTTCAGTTCAGTCGCTCAGTTGTGTCCGACTCTGCGACCCCATGAATCGCTGCACACCAGGCCTCCTTGTCCATCACCAACTTCCGGAGTTCACTCAGACTAACATCCAAGGAGTCAGTGATGCCATCCAGCCATCTCATGCTCTGTCATCCCCTTCTCCTCTTGCCCCCAATCCCTACCAGCATCAGAGTCTTTTCCAATGAGTCAACTCTTCGCATGAGGTGGCCAAAGTACTGGAGTTTCAGCTTTAGCATCATTCCTTCCAAAGAAATCCCAAGGCTGATCTCCTTCAGAATGGACTGGTTGGATCTCCTTGCAGTCCAAGGGACTCTCAATAGTCTTCTCTAACACCACAGTTCAAAAGCATCAATTCTTCTGCGCTCAGCTTTCTTCACAGTCCAACTCTCACATCCATACATGACCACTGGAAAAACCATAGCCTTGACTAGACGGACCTTTGTTGTCAAAGTAATGTCTCTGCTTTTCAATATGCTGTTTAGGTTGGTCATAACTTTCCTTCCAAGGAGTAAGGGTCTTTTAATTTCATGGCTGCAGTCACCATCTGCATTTTGGAGCCCAGAAAAATAAAGTCGGCCACTGTTTCCACTGTTTCCCCATCTATTTCCCATGAAGTGATGGGACCAGATGCCATGATCTTCGTTTTCTGAATGTTGAGCTTTAAGCCAACTTTTTCACTCTCCTCTTTTACCTTCATCAAGAGGCTTTTGAGTTCCTCTTCACTTTCTGCCATAAGGGTGGTGTCATCTGCATATCTGAGGTTATTGATATTTCTCCCGGCAATCTTGATTCCAGCCTGTGCTTCTTCCAGTCCAGCATTTCTCATGATGTACTCTGCATAGAAGTTAAATAAGCAGGGTGACAATATACAGCTTTGACGTACTCCTTTTCCTATATGGAACCAGTCTGTTGTTTCATGTCCAGTTCTAACTGTTGCTTCCTGACCTGCATACCAATTTCTCAAGAGGCAGTTCAGGTGGTCTGGTATTCCTATTTCTTTCAGAATTTTCCACATTTTATTGTGATCCACACAGTCAAAGGCTTTGGCATAGTCAATAAAGAAGAAATAGATGCTTTTCTGGAACTCTCTTGCTTTTTCAATGATCCAGCGGATGTTGGCAATTTGGTCTCTGGTTTCTCTGCCTTTTCTAAAGCCAGCTTCCACCTAATCAAATATATCCAAAGCAGTTGAAGAAGAACAAAGTTAATGTTAAAAATCTTGCTATAAATCTACAATAATTAAAAGTGTCTGGTATTATACAAGGGGTAAGAGGCTGATCAGTTGAATAGAGCATGCAGAAAGAAACCCAGATATACATAAAATACTGTTTTTTATGATAAAATGGCATGCAGAAAACTGGAGAAGTGAAATATTCAATAAGTTGGATTACTTACTGCAGTACCTGGGTGCAATCTCAAAAATGACAGAATGATCTCTGTTCATTTCCAAGGCAAAACAGTCAGTATCACAGTAATCCAAGTCTATGCCCCAACTAGTAATGCTGAGTAAGCTGAAGTTGAATGGTTCTATGAGACCTGTGAGATCTTCTAAAACTAATACCCTAAAAAGCTGTCCTCTTCATTTTATTTTTATTTTTTTAATTTTATTATTATTATTATTTTTTTTTTACTTTACAATATTGTACTGGTATTGCCATACATCAACATGCATCTGCCACAGGTGTTCACGTGTTCCCCATCCTGAACCCCCATCCCACCTCCCTCCCCATACTATCCCTCTGGGTCATCCCAGTGCACCAGCCCCAAGCTTCCTGTATCTTGCATCAAACCTGGTCTGGCGATTCGTTTCTTATATGATGTTATACATGTTTTAATGTCATTCTCCCAAATCATCCCCCCCACCCCTCCCACAGAGTCCAAAAGACTGTTCTATAGGGGACTGGAATGCAAAAGTAGGAAGTCAAGAGATACCTGGAGTAACAGGCAAATTTGGCCTTGGCATACAAAATGAAGCAGGGCAAAGACTAACAGAGTTTTGTCAAGAGAATGCACTGGTCATAGCAAACACCCTATTCCAACAACACAAGAGAAGACTCTACACATGGACATCACCAGATAGTTAATACTGAAATCAGATTGATTATATTCTGAGCAGCCAAAGATGGAAAAGCTCTATACAGTCAGAAAAAGCAAGACCGGAACTAACTGTGGCTCAGATCATGAACTCATTGCAAAATTCAGACTTAAATTGAAGAAAGTAGGGAAAACCACTGGACCATTCAGGTATGACCTAAATCAAACACCTTACAATTATACAGTGGAAATGACAAATAGATTCCAGGGACTAGATCTGATAAACAGAGTGCCTGAAAAACTATGGATGGAGGTTCATGTCATTGTACAGGAGGCAGTGATCAAGACCATCCCCAAGAAAAAGAAATGCAAAAAGGCAAAATGGTTATTTGAGGAGGCCTTACAAATACCAAGAAAAGAAGAGAAGCAAAAGGCAAAGGAGAAAAGGAAAGATATACCCATTTGAATGCAGATTTCCAAAGAATAGCAGGGAGAGATAAGAAAGCCTTCCTCAGTGATCAGTGCAAACAAATGGAAACAATAGAATGGAAAAGACTAGAGATCTCTTCAAGAAACTTGAGACACCAAGGGAACATTTTATGCAAAGATGGGCACAATAAAGGACAGAAATGGTATGGATCTAACAGAAGCAGAAGATATTAAGAAAAGGTGGCAAGAATACACAGAAGAACTATACAAAAAAGATCTTCATGACCCAGATAATCAAGATGGTGTGATCACTCACCTAGAGCCAGACATCCTGGAAAGCAAAGTCAAGTAAGCCTTAGGAAACATCACTACAAAAAAAGCTAGTGGAGGTGATGGAATTCCAGTTGAGCTATTTCAAATCCTAAAAGATGATGCTGTGAAAGTGCTACACTCAATATGTCAGCAAATTTGGAAAACTCAGCAGTGACCACAGGACTGAAAAGGTCAGTTTTCATTCCTATCCCAAAGAAAGGCAATGCCAAGAATGCTCAAACTTCCACACAACTGTACTCATCTCACACACTAGCAAAGTAATGCTCAAAATTCTCCAAGCCAGGCTTCAACAGTATGTGAACCATGAACTTCCAGATGTTCAAGCTGGATTTAGAAAAGGCAGAGGAACCAGAGATCGAATTGTCAACATCTGCTGAATCATCAAAAAGCAAGAGCGTTCCAGAGACACATCTACTTCTGCTTTATTGACTACCAAAGCATTTGACTGTGTGGACCATAGCAAACTGTGAAAAATTTTTCAGGAGATGGGTATAACAGATCACCTTTCCTGCTTCCTGAGACATCTATATGCAGGTCAAGAAGCAACAGTTAGAACTGGACATGGAACAACTGACTTGTTCCAAATTGGAAAGCGAGTAAGTCAAGGATGTATATTGTTACCGTGCTTATTTAACTTCTATGCAGAGTACATCATGTGAAATGCCAGGCTGGATGAGGCACAAGCTGGAATCAGGGTTGCCGGGAGAAATATAGATAACCTCAGGTATGCAGATCACAGCATCCTTAAGGCGGAAAGAAAATAAGAACTAAAAAGTCTCTTGATGAAAGTGAAAGAGGAGAGTGGAAAAATTGGCTTAAAACTCAAAATTCAGAATATGGAAGATCATAGCATCTAGTCCCATCACTTCATGGCAAATAGATAGGGAAACAATGGAAACAGTGAGAGATTTTATTTTGGGGGGCTCCAAAATGACTGCAGATGGTGACTGAAGCCATGAAATTAAAGGATGCTTACTCCTTGGAAGAAAAGCTATGTCCAATCTAAACAGCATGTTAAAGAACAAAGACATAACTTTGCCAACAAAGGTCCATCTAGTCAAAGCTATAGTTTTGTATGGATGTGAGAGTTGGACTATAAAGAAAGCTGAGTGTAGAAGAATTGATGCTTTTGAACTGTGGTGTTGGGGAAGACTCTTGAGAGTCCCTTGGACTACAAGGAGATCAAACCAGCCAATACTAAAGGAAATCAGTCCTGAATATTCATTGGAAGGGCTGATGCTGAAGCTGAAACTCCAATACTTTGGCCACCTGAGGTGAAGAACTGACTCATTGGTAATGACTCTGATGCTAGGAAAGATTGAAGGCAGGAGGAGAAGGGGGCGACAAAGAATGAAATGGTTGGATGGCATTACCGTCTTGATGGACATGAGTTTGAGCAAGCTCCAGGAGTTGGTGATGGACAGGGAAGGCTGGTGTGCTGCAGTCCATGGGGTTGCAGAGTCGGACATGACTGAGTGACTGAACTATACTGAAGTTGAAATTAATTGGATACCCATATGTTAGAGAATGAACATTGACTACTACCCTACTTCCTGCACAAAAACAATAGATTGATTGTAGATCTACCTTTAATAAGAAGAACGAAGCTAAAAGATATTATCTTCATAATATAGACAAAGTTTTCTTAAATAGGATACTAACAATAGAGAAGTGTATTTAGAAATTCACTGTATTAAAGTTACCAACTCCTTTGGATCAAGGATATCTTTAAAAGAGTGAAAACAGCAAACATCACAATGGGAAAACATTAGCAATACATATAACCAACACATAATTTCATTCAGAGCGTATACAAATCTTACAAATCAACAAGAAAATTAAATGAAAAACTGTACAAATTTTGAAAGGACTCTAAAAACATATGATACTTCAGATAGGCAAAACATGTATGTAGATATACTCAATCTCACTGGGAATCAGGAAAATGCAAAATAACAATGGAACAGAGCTATATACCCACCAGAATGACTAAGAGAAAAAGACCTATAATACTTTGTGTTAGAACAACTGGAATGTTCAAATGGTGTTGGAGGGAGAGTGAAAGTAAAATGAATCATTTGAAAAACTGACTGAACATATACATTCCCTAGAACCAAACAATTCCCCTCCTGAATATATATCCAAAAAGAAGCAAGCACATGTGTTTATCCAAAGATTTGTCCAGGAATGAGTATAGTAACCTAATACATAATAGGATGAAACAAGGAAAAAACAAACAAACAAAAAACCAAGTGTTCATCACTGCTACTGCTACTGCTAAGTCGCTTCAGTCGTGTCCAACTCTGTGGGAACCCATAGACGGTAGCCCACCAAGCTCCCCTGTCCCTGGGATTCTCCAGGCAAGAACACTGGAGTGGATAGCCATTTCCTTCTCCAATGCATGAAAGTGAAAAGTGAAAGTGAAGTCTCTCAGTCATGTCTGACTCCTAGCAATCCCATGGACTGAAGCCTACCAGGCTCCTTCCTCCATGGGATTTTCCAGGCAAGAGTACTGGAGTGGGGTGCCATTGCCTTCTTACTAGTAAAGTGGAAAAAATAAATTGTGCCTTCTTTAAACAAAAGAATACTGTACAGCCATTCACCAACAAACCACAGCTCCATGCAAAATCATGGATAAATCTCCCAAACATTTATTTTTGTACAAAATAATCCAGACAGAAAAGAGGAAGTACTATATGAGTCCAGTTCAGTTCAGTTCAGTCGCTCAGTCATGTCCGACTCTCTTTGCAACCCCATGAATCGCAGCACACCAGGCCTCCTTGTCCATCACCTACTCCCGGAGTTCACTCAAACTCAACGTCCATAGAGTCGGTGATGCCACCCAGCCATCTCATCCTCTGTCGTCCCCTTCTCCTCCTGCCCCCAATCCCTCCCAACATCAGAGTCTTTTCCAATGAGTGAACTCTTCACATGAGGTGGCCAAAGTACTGGAGTTTCACCTTTAGCATCATTCCTTCCAAAGAACACCCAGGACTGATCTCCTTCAGAATGGACTGGTTGGATCTCCTTGCAGTCCAAGGGACTCTCAAGAGTCTTCTCCAACACCACAGTTCAAAAGCATCAATTCTTCAGTGCTCAGCTTTCTTCACAGTCCAACTCTCACATCCATACATGACCACTGGAAAAACCATAGCCTTGACTAGACGGACCTTTGTTGACAAAATAATGTCTCTGCTTTTGAATATGCTATCTAGGTTGGTCATAACTTTCCTTCCAAGGAGTAAGTGTCTTTTAATTTCATGGCTGCAGTCACCATCTGCAGTCATTTTGGAGCCCCCCAAAATAAAGTCTGACACTGTTTCCACTGTTTCCCCATCTATTTTCCATGAAGTGATGGGACCAGATGCCATGATCTTCGTTTTCTGAATGTTGAGTTTTAAGCCAACTTTTTCACTCTCCTCTTTCACTTTCATCAAGAGGCTTTTGAGTTCCTCTTCACTTTCTGCCATAAGGGTGGTGTCATCTGCATATCTGAGGTTATTGATATTTCTCCTGGCAATCTTGATTCCAGCTTGTGCTTCTTCCAGCCCAGCATTTCTCATGATGTACTCTGCATAGAAGTTAAATAAACAGGGTGACAATATACAGCCTTGACGTACTCCTTTTCCTATTTGGAACCAGTCTGTTTTTCCATGTCCAGTTCTAACTGTTGCTTCCTGACCTGCATAGAGGTTTCTCAAGAGGCAGGTCAGGTGGTCTGGTAGTCCCATCTCTTTCAGAATTTTCCACAGTTTATTGTGATCCACACAGTCAAAGGCTCTGGCATAGTCAATAAAGCAGAAATAGATGTTTTTCTGGAACTCTCTTGCTTTTTTTGAAGATCCAGCAGATGTCCACTTATATTAAAAGTCCCCAAACAGACAAAACTAAAATGTTGTGTTGCTGCTGCTGCTAAGTTGCTTCAGTTGTGTCTGACTCTGTGTAACCCCAGAGATGGCAGGCCACCAGGCTCCCCTGTCCCTGGGATTCTCCAGGCAAGAACACTGGAGTGGGTTGCCATTTCCTTCTCCAATGCATGAAAGTGGAAAGTGAAAGTGAAGTCGTTCAGTCATGTCTGAATCTTAGCGACCCCATGGACTGCAGCCCACCAGGCTCCTCGGTCCATGGGATTTTCCAGGCAAGAGTACTGGAGTGGGGTGCCATTGCCTTCTCCAAGTGTACTGTTAAAAGTCAGCAAAGTCTCCTGTGCTTGGAGAGTGATGGTGGTAATTGAGACACCAAGTACTCTTTTGAGATGCTTATTATTGTTACTTTCTTGATCCGGTGGCTAGTTACACAAAATGCATTAACTTTGCATAAATTGTTCAGACTGTTTCTGACTGTGCACTTCTCTATATGCACATTGTACTTCAAAATTATTTATTACAAATAATTCTATGGCTGATTCTTTTTGATGTATGACAGAAAACCACACAATTCTGTAAAGCAAATATCCTTCAATTAAAAAAAAATAAAGTGGCAAAAACAATAACTCTAGTATTCCAAGCATGTGGCTCAAGTCAGGGATTACTCTGCTGAAGGCTGTGATTGTATGCTGTGCTTCCATCTGGATCAACAGCCCCTTCCAAATGCTCTGAGTGAAGAATGAATCAAAAGCCATAGAACCACTACAATTTCTTCAAGTTGAGGGATCTCAGTGGTAGTCTAGTTGACTAAGGTACTGGACTCCCAATGTAGGGGTGATTGGGTTCCATCCCTGGTCAAGGAACTAGATCTCTCATGCTATAATGAAAGATCCTGCACGCCATAACTAAGACTCAGCACAGCCAAATAAGTCAATAAATAAATATTACAAGGCTTTTTTTTCAAGATGAGGAAGCCTATCAACCAATAAAAAAAAAAAAAAAAAATCAGAGTCCGAATTGAAACTGTTTCTTTACTTCATTGGGAAACTGTCAAACATGTGGCTTATGTCACAGCACCTAAGAAATGAAGATCTAGGTGTGGTCTTGTTTGGAGAATATCACATGCTTACATCAGCCTTTGGTTTTATAATGTGAAATAATGATGTATTAGATAATAAATCTCACCTCAGATCTCACCTGAAGGGCTCAGTACTAATAGGGGAAAGGGAAAATAACAATTATGATAATAACAGCAATTATATAGATGTATAATGTAGGGTATATATACCCCACATGTATAGTGGGGTAATGTCAGTGAAAATGGCAGAGCAAGGAACTTTGAAAATCTGTGCTTCCATAAAAGTGATGAAAAAACTAGCAAAAATGCTTAGAATTTTTTTTTTTTTCTTAATTTCTGAAAATTAACCCAAGGCTTACAACAATCTGAACTGTCTGGTGGCTCCCTAGAAAACTACCTTGAAAGGCTTGTCTGAGTCAGAACTGGCCCAGTGCTAAAGCGACCACCTAGGGAGTATTTGCTGAAAACATTGACAGGCAAATGTTTCAGCTGCTGCTGCCTGAGGCAATAGAAAATAGTTGGGCCAAACAGATAATCAAAAAGTATGTGGGGAAAAGCTGGGGAATGAGATAGCCTGGGCTTCTTTGGTAGCTTAGCTGGTAAAGAATCTGCTTGAGGTGCAAGAGACCTGGGTTTGATCCCTGGGTTGGGAAGATCCCCTGGAGAAGAGATGGAGATACAGACTTGAAAAGCTCTGACAGATTCCTGGAAACCTGGAAGACCAGATGTATGTGTAGGGATGTGTACATGCTAAGGAAAGTACTGAGATTCTCACCTCTTGTTTGAGTCTTTATGCAAACAGAAAGCGAAGGCTAAGCCATTGTTGTAACTCCCTGGCTAAGTGTCAAAGGATTGCCCAAATGCACACAGAACCCTCCAGAGAAAGACTGAGAGGTTTGGGGTTGCAAACAAATTTTCTATTCAGTCATTAACTGACCACAAGGCGATGGACAAAGAATTCAATGGATCACTTGAAAAGAAATACAGATTTTATAGAATTAATTTAGAAAAGACACTGAACAAACAACTACAAGTATAGTAAACATAACAGCAGCAAAACTGGGCAGGTGTGGTCTGATTTCCAGAGTACTGACGATACCCATAGCTTTTAGAAATATTACAGAAATGCAAAAAAAAAAAAAAAAAAGAAGAAGAAGAAGAAGAGAGTATGAACCCTATGAAAGTGAGAGTGACTCAGTTGTGTCTGACTCTTTGTGACCCCATGGACTATACAGTCTATGGAATTCTCCAGGCCAGAATACTGGAGTGGGTAGCAGGTCCCTTTTCCAGGGTATCTTTCCAAATCAGGGATCAAACCCAGGTCTCCCGCATTGCAAGTGGATTCTATACCAGCTGAGCCAACAGGGAAGCCCCAATATACACACATACACAAACCCCAAAACAAAGCAGTGAATATAAACTGTCCCTGCAGAAAGCCTAGATATGGGACTTTTAAGACAAAGACTTTAAATCAGCTATTTTAAATATATTCAAATAATAAAAGTGAACTTTCTTTAAAGAACTAAAGAAATAGTCAAGAACAATATCCATCAAATAGAGTATCTCAACAAAAATATAGAATTTTTTTAAAATAGAAATTACAGAGTTGAAAAGTACCACTGAAACAAAAAAGAAAAATTTATTTTAGTAAATTTAATGGTTAAACAGCACTCTTAAGCAAATGAAGGAGTTGGTGAACTTGAAGATACATCAGCTGAGATTATCAAGACTAAGAATAAAAAGTCAAATATGAAGAAAAATGAACAGAGTCTCAGAAACCTATGGAATATCATCATATGTACCAACTATGTGTAATGAAAGTCCCAAAGAAGAAGAGGAGGAAAAAGAAGAAAGCATATTTGAATAAATAATGGCTCAAACTTCCCAAATGTTAATCTGTGCATACAAATTCAAAGAGCTGAAAGAACAGGTATATTTATCAACAAAGATTTCTGTATCTGGCAAAGCCATCCTTCTGAAATGAAAGATAAGTTCAGACATCCCAGAGAACCAAGCACTGAGAGAATGTTAAAGTAGGAGAAAGTTCGTAGAAAAAAGTCCTTCAAGGTAAAATGAAAGGACACTCGACAGTAATTCACATCCACATAGATACATAGAGAACAGCAGAGCAGGCACAGCCATATGAGTAAATACAGAAGATGGCGTGAACTTATTCTTTTTATTGTAATCCTTTCTCCCTATATGATCAGGTGCATGAATCAATAATTATAAACCCATGTTGATGGACATACACTGCAAAATGATTTAATTAAAAATATTAACACCACCACAAAAAACGTGAGGGAAATGGAGCTACAACAAAAAAAAAATTGTGTCCTATTGAAGTTAAACTGGTATTAATTTGAAATAGGTTATGATATCAATAGTTGTAATCCCCAGGTCAATAACCAAGAAAACAACTAAAAAGTATACAGTAAGTGCAGTGGCAAGAGAATTAAAGTGGTATACTAGTAAGTTTAAATTTAACACAAAATAAGGCAGTATATTTTAGGAACAAAAGATTCATGGCATATGGAAAACAAATAGCAAAACAGAACAAATCCTTCTTTAGATCAATGTAAATAAAGTAAACTTTCCCATTAAAAAGTAAAGATGAAAGAATGGATTAAAAACATGATCCAACAATAAACTATCGTGAAGAGACACATATAAGTTGAGAGCGAAGAATGGAAAAAAAAACCTACATAAATAGAAATCAAAATAGAACTGGAGTGGTTATAAAGATAGTAAACAGACTAAAACAAAAATTGTTACTAGAGACAAAGAAGTATACTGTATATTTTACATCAGTACATCAATATATAACAATTATAACACAAATACATCTAGGAGTAAAGCCCCATGATATGTGAAGAAAAGCTGACAGAATTGAAAGGAGAAATAGAAAATTCAATAATAACAGTTGAAGACTTCAATCAGTTCAGTCAGTTCAGTCGCTCAGTCGTGTCCGACTCTTTGCAACCCCATGAATCACAGCATGCCAGGCCTCCCTGTCCATCACCAACTCCCGGAGTTCACTCAGACTCGTGTCCATCGAGTCGGTGATGCCATCCAGCCATCTCATCCTCTGTCGTCCCCTTCTCCTCCTACCCCCAATCCCTGCCAGTATCAGAGTCTTTTCCAATGAGTGAACTGTTCGCATGAGGTGGCCAAAGCACTGGAGTTTCAGCTTTAGCATCATTCCTTCCAAAGAAATCCCAGGACTGATCTCCTTTAGAATGGACTGGTTGGATCTCCTTGCAGTCCAAGGGACTGTCAAGAGTCTTCTCCAACACCACAGTTCAAAAGCATCAATTCTTCGGCGCTCAGCCTTCTTCACAGTCCAACTTTCACATGCATACATGACCACAGGAAAACCATAGACTTGACTAGACGAACCGACTTCAATACCCTACTTCTAATAATGGATGGTACAACTAGAAAGAAGACCAGCAAGGAAAAAGATTTGAACCACACCAAAAGCCAAGCAGACCTAACGGAAATCTAGGCAACACTCTACCCAAGAGCAGCTGAATGCACATTCTTCCCAGGTGAGTATGTAACATTCCACAGGGTAGACCATATTTCAGGCTTATGTCTTAATAAATGTTAAATAATTGAAATCATACAAAGTATGTTTTCTGAGTACAGTGAAATGAATGAATGAGTTTGAATCAATGAATGAGTTTGAATAATTCAACTAAATATGGAAATTAAACAGTACATTCCTATTAATAAATAAGCAATGATTAAAGAAGAAATTACAGGGGAAATTAGAAAGTGTTTTTGATTAATATAGCCAAACACAATAACCAATGTAATAGAATTGAGTCTAAAAATAAAACCATATATCTACGCTCAATCTTGCCAACAATGGTGGCAAGATTATAGAATATTATTGTCATGAAAAAAGAGTGATATACTGATTCATACTACATCATGGATGGTCCTTAAAAACTTTAAGTAAAAGAAAAAATCTTTAAGTAAAAGAATATAGGCAAATCACCACATATTGAATAATTCCATTTATATGAAATGTCCACACAGGTAAATCTATAGAGGCAGAAAATAGATTATTGGTTGCCAGGTGATGAGAGTGTGGAGAGTGACAGGTAACACTACAAGGTTTATTTTCAGGGTAATGGAAATATTTTGGAAATAGGTCATGGTGATGGCTGTACAACATTGTGAATATACTAAAATTCTCTGCATTATACAGTTTAAAATGGTGAATTTTGTGTGAGTGACATCTCAATTAAAAATGCAAATATGTGCATATGTATTTATATAGATCTCCAGTGCAAGTCTTTTATATGCATTAACTCTTCTTATCATAATAACAAACCAATAAGATTACTCTATTTTCCCCCCACCCCTATTTTACTTATGGGGAAATTGAAGAAAAAGCACAGAGAAGTGAAGAAACTTGCCAAGGTTACATAATTAAGAGTGGTACATAGATTACACAGTGGTCCAGTTCCATGGTCCATTCTATTGATAGCTGTGGAAGCCCACTCTAGACAGCCACAGTGTTGAGTGCTTTATGGTATCCTGTTCATTCCCAGCAAGAACTCAGGAGATAATTATACTTACTTGCTGCTGCTGCTGCTGCTAAATCACTTCAGTCGTGTCCGACTCTGTGCGACCCTATAGACTGCAGCCCACCAGGCTCCCCCATCCCTGGGATTCTCCAGGCAAGAACACTGGAGTGGGTTGCCATTTCCTTCTCCAATGCATGAAAGTGAAAAGTTTTGCAGCCTGCTGATAAGGAGGCTGACCACAAGAAGTGGTTTAATTTGTTTTAATTTAATTTTAATTTAATTTGTATTAAACCACTTAGTTTTATCTAAGTCAGGAAGGAGGGTGGTAGCAGCATCTCTAGGTGAGGAACCAATCAATCACTCAAATGTAATTTGTCAAAAGAAATTTCCTTTTAAGACAGTTCCCAACCTAACTGAGTCTGTCAATTAAACAGTGTGGTATATGAGCTTAGATCTGTTCAAGAAGAGAAAGGCAATGCTGCTGCTACTGCTAAGTTGCTTAAGTCGTGTCCGACTCTGTGAAACCCATAGATGGCAGCCCACCAGGCTCCCTGTCCCTGGGATTCTCCAGGCAAGAACACGGGAGTGGGGTGCCATTTCCTTCTCCAATGCGTGAAAGTGAAAAGTGAAAGGGAAGTCGCTCAGTTGTGTCCGACTCTTAGGGACCCCATGGACTGCAGCCCACCAGGCTCCTCTGTCCATGGGATTTTCCAGGCAAGAGTACTGGAGTGGGGTGCCACTGCCTTCTCTGAGAAAGGCAATGACAAGGTGTTTAATCAGAAATAACTGAGAGGCAAAGATAAGTTTTTGATTTTTTTAAGATTCTAAGAATCTAAGTAAACACAGAGGGAAAGAATGGATAAGAAGTCGTTTTAAGAAACAAAGAAAATCAGAAGAGAGCAAAACTTAGATGGGCCCAGTCAGCTTCTTGCTAGGAAAGACTGAAGGCAAAAAGAGAAGGTGGCTGCAGAGGATGAGATGGTGAGATAGCATCACCAACTCAGTGGACATGAATCTGAGCAAATTTTGGGAGATAGTGAAGGACAGGGGTGCCTGGTATGCTACAGTCCACAGGGTTGCAAAGGGTTGGACACAACTTAGTGACTGAACAACAACAAGTCAGCCTCTTGTTCAGTCATATCTCTAGACTTCAGTGAAGTGAAAGACGAAACACAGATGTCAAAAACAGATAGACCTCTGCCTATCTCTAAGAACTTGAGCAAGTTACCTAAAATCTTTGATTCTTGGTTTCAGTTTCTGTAATATGGCAATAATAACGCTTGCTTCTCAGGGTTTTTTATGGGGATTAATTGACATAATGGAAAACTTCTAGTGCAGTATATGGCCATTGCCCCAGGTGCTTGCTAAGTGCAATTTTTTCTCCTTCTCACATATGTTCATGATATTCTAAAGTATGCACTCGCTATTTTGCATATGTCAAAACTTTCCCAATGATGAGCCACCTAAGTCTCCCCATATTCAGAATAGTACTGTTGTTGTTCAGTTGCTAAGTAGTGTCCGACTCTTTACTACCCCATGGACTACAGCACCCTAGGCTCCCCTGTCCTTCACCATCTGGAATTTTTACAAATTTATGTCCATTGAGACAGTGATACTTTTCAACCATCTCATCCTCTGTTGTCCCCTTCTCCTCCTGCCCTCAATCTTTCCTAGCATAAGGGTCTTCTCCAATGAATGGGTTTTTTGCATCAGGTGGCCAAAGTATTGGAACTTCAGATTCAGCATCAATCCTTCCAATGAATATTCAGGGTTGATATCCTTTGGGGTTGACTGGTTTGATCACCTTGCTGTCCAAGGGACTCTCAATCATCATCTCCAGGTGAATACTTGAGATATACTTTCTTTTATTTTGACCTTCCTGCTAAGACAGAATATGTTAGTGATCATTTTATTACTATTCAGCTGTGGATAGGCCAACTATCTTTACCCTTGAAAAGAGGAGGGGTACATCAGAAGGAGAGGTACACCATATTACTCCATGCAGGGAAAAACAGGGTGGGTCAGGGGGCAGAAGGAGTGAGAAAAAAACGTGGGCAAGAGCCTTTGTTATGGTTTCCAAATGAAGGACCTGACAAGGCAGGATAAGCAGGCTTAGACTGGCTAGTTCGGGTAATTTCAGTGGGCTGGGGGCTGGAAGCTACCCCTAGTTGGCTGGTACCTGGTCCTGAGGTGATAAAGAGTAGGTGGACAGTTGTTTGAAGTGTGAGAAGTCAATAAAGTGGGGTGAAGGCTCTGAAAGCAGTGGAGGGATTTGATCAGAGGAGGGGTGTGGCCTGAGTTACCAGTAACTACATCACTTTTGTTGCTATGTCATTAGCAGATATGTTAAGAATAACAAATTTAAAGTGAAATCGCTCAGCCTTATCTGACTCTTTGCAACCCCATGGACTGTAGTCTGCCAGGTTCCTCTGTCTGTGGGATTTCCCAGAAAAGAATACTGGAGTGGGTTGCCATTTCCTTCTCCAGGGGATCTTCCAGATCCAGGGATTGAACCCTGGTATCCCTTTAGAGTGCCTGATGAACTATGGAATGAGGTTCGTGACATTGGACAAGAGACAGGGATCAAGACCATTCCCATAGAAAAGAAATGCAAAAAAGCAGAATGGCTGTCTGGGGAGGCCTTACAAATAGCTGTGAAAAGAGAAGAGAAAAGCAAAGGAGAAAAGGAAAGATATAAACATCTGAATGCAGAGTTCCAAAGAATAGCAAGAAGAGATAAGAAAGCCTTCTTCAGCGATCAATGCAAAGAAATAGAGGAAAACAACAGAATGGGAAAGACTAGGGATCTCTTCAAGAAAATCAGAGTTACCAAAGGAACATTTCATACAAAGATGAGCTCGATAAAGGACAGAAATGGTATGGACCTAACAGAAGCAGAAGATATTAAAAAGAGATGGCAAGAATACACAGAAGAACTGTACAAAAAAGATCTTCATGACCCAGATAATCACGATGGTGTCATCACTGACCTAGAGCCAGACATCCTGGAATGTAAAGTCAAGTGGGCCTTAGAAAGCATCACTATGAACAAAGCTAGTGGAGGTGATGGAATTCCAGTTGAACTATTCCAAATCCTGAAAGATGATGCTGTGAAAGTGCTGCGCTCAATATGCCAGCAAATTTGGAAAACTCAGCAGTGGCCACAGGACTGGAAAAGGTCAGTTTTCATTCCAATCCCAAAGAAAGGTAATGCCAAAGAATGCTCAAACTACCGCACAATTGCACTCCTCTTTGCACTCATCTCACACGCTAGTAAAGTAATGCTCAAAATTCTCCAAGCCAGGCTTCAGCAATATGTGAACCGTGAATTTCCTGATGTTCAAGCTGGTTTTAGAAAAGGCAGAGGAACCAGAGATCAAATTGCCAACATCTGCTGGATCATCGAAAAAGCAAGAGAGTTCCAGAAAAACATCTATTTCTGCTTTATTGACTATGTCAAAGCCTTTGACTGTGTGGATCACAATCAACTGTGGAAAACTGAAAGAGATGGGAATACCAGACCACCTGATCTGCCTTTGAGAAATTTGTATGCAGGTCAGGAAGCAACAGTTAGAACTGGACATGGAACAACAGACTGGTTCCAAATAGGAAAAGGAGTACGTCAAGGCTGTATATTGTCACTCTGTTTATTTAACTTATATGCAGAGTACATCATGAGAAACGCTGTGCTGGAAGAAGCACAAGCTGGAATCAAGATTGCCGTGAGAAATATCAATAACCTCAGGTATGCAGATGACACCACCTTTATGGCAGAAAGTGAAGAGGAACTAAAAAGCCTCTTGATGAAAGTGAAAGTGGAGAGTGAAAAAGTTGGCTTAAAGCTCAACATTCAGAAAACGAAGATCATGGCATCTGGTCCCACCACTTTATGGGAAATAGATGGGGAAACAGTGGAAACAGTGTCAGACTTTATTTTTCTGGGCTCCCAAATCACTGCAGATGGTGACTGCAGCCATGAAATTAAAAGACACTTACTCCTTGGAAGGAAAGTTATGACCAACCTAGATAGCATATTGAAAAGCAGAGACATTACTTTGTCAACAAAGGTTCATCTAGTCAAGGCTATGGTTTTTCCAGTGGTCATGTATGGATGTGAGAGTTGGACTGTGAAGAAGGCTGAGTGCCGAAAAATTGATGCTTTTGAACTGTGGTATTGGAGAAGACTCTTGAGAGTCCCTTGGACTGCAAGGAGATCCAACCAGTCCATTCTGAAGGAGATCAGCCTTGGGATTTCTTTGGAAGGAATGATGCTAAAGCTGAAACTCCAGTACTTTGGCCACCTCATGTGAAGAGTTGACTCACTGGAAAGGACTCTGATGCTGGGAGGGATTGGGGGCAGGAGGAGAAGGGGATGACAGAGGATGAAATAGCTGGATGGCATCACTGACTCAATGGACGTGAGTCTAGGCGAACTCTGGGAGTTGATGATGGACAGGGAGGCCTGGCATGCTGCAATTTATGGGGTCGCAAAGAGTTGGACACGACTGAGTGACTGATCTGATCTGATCTGATCCCTCATTGCAGGCAGACTGTTTAACATTTGAGCCACCAGGGAAGCCCGATGTTAAGAACAAAAGTAAACTCTTCTCAGGAGAAGTGGTGATAATCCAAGCAAGAATTATTAGTGACTTGAATCACAGGATAGTGATGAGCTGGATTCTGGATGAACTTTTCAAGGTACAGATGATAGGATTTGTCAGAACAGATGAGGGGGTATTAGAGCCAGGAAGGGGAGCTTCCCAGGTGGGGCTAGTAGTAAAAAACCCACCTGCCAATGCAGGAGACATCAGAGATGTGGGTTGATCCCTGTGCCATCCCCTGGAGGAGGGCATGGCAACCCACTCCAGTGTTCTTTCCTGGTGAATCCCATGGACAGAGAAGCTTGGTGGGCTACAGTGCATAGGGTTGCAAAGAGTCAGACACGACTGAAGTGACTTAGCACATACACATGCAGAGGCAGGGAGGAGTTAATGAAGATCCCAATCGTTTTGGCCTGAGCAAGTGGAAGGGGACAGGTGAGATAGCAGCCACTGTATGAGGACAAGCTTGTGTGTGGGAAAAGCATTGGGTCAGGGGAAGAGCAGACAGGCTTTTGGAAAATTGAATTGGAAGTGCCTATTAGGTATCTGAATGGAGATGCCCAGAGGCAGATGGATGTATATTTCAGGAATCCATGAAGGAGCTCTAGACTGGAGTATAAATTTTGGAGTCATTTGCATATAAATTATATTTGAAGCCCTGAGACTTGATGGAATAATATAAGAGGTGAACATAGAAAATATAAAATAATAGGTTGTGAGAACCCTCTGGGCAGAGTCTTCAGTCCTGACCTGTAAATCAACTAACTGGCCATCAGTTCAGCAGAATTATCCCATTCATGCTGCTGCATCTTTTTTCATAGAACCTATCTTCTACTTCATTACATATTGGTCTGTGTATTTGTTGTTTATGATCTCTCCCTTTCTCTTTTCTGCCCTCTCCTCCATTGGACCCAAGCCTCTTAAGGGGAGGGTGTCTTTGTGTGTCTGTTTAATAATCTATTCCAAGCACCTAAAATAACACCTGATACTAGGTACTCAATAAACTTAAACTTTTTCTTAATAAAAGAAATATTTATTAATGAAAGAAGTGGTGATTTTATTAATTTCTTGTTGAAGATCTTTTATTCCTTAAAATTTTAACTTTTAAAAGTTATAGTATCAGGAAAAGGTAAAACTTAATCAGATATCATATTGAAAAGAAAGTCACTCAGTCATGTCTGACTCTTTGCGACCCCATGGACTGTAGCCTGCCAGGCTCCTCTGTCCATGGAATTCTCCAGGCAAGAATACTGGAGTGGGTAGTCATTCCTTTCTCCAGGGGATCTTCCCAACCCAGGGATGGAACCCAGGTCTCCTGCATTGCAGGTGGACTCTTTACCATCTGAGTCAGCATCTTTGATAACAGGTTTGAGCAAGATCTTGAAAGAAATGGAACTAGAGACATGCCCTGGTCAAGACTGAGTAGAGAGAGGGGGAAAAAAATATTAAGGGAGGAATGAAGATAGTAGAGAAAACCTGGCTCTAGGACTCTGCTCTGATCCGTTAGGGAATAATGTGCATGCTAGGCAGCCTCAGTCCTGTCTGACTCTTTGCGAACGTATGAACCATAGTCTGCCAGGCTCCACTGTCCTTGGGATTTCCCAGGTAAGAATACTGAAGTGGGTTACCCTGCCCTTCTATGGAATCAGTTCAGTTCAGTTCAACTACTCAGTCATGTCCAACTCTTTGCAATCCCATGGACTGCAGCATGCCAGGCTTCCCTGTCCATCACCAACTTCCAGAACTTGCTCAAACTCATGTCCATTGAGTTGGTGATTCTATCCAACCATCTCATCCTCTGTCATCCCCTTCTTCTCCCACCTTCAATCTTCCCAGCATCAGGGTCTTTACCAATGAGTCAGTTCTTTGAATCAGGTGGCCAAAGTATTGGAGTTTCAGCTTTAGCATCAGTCCTTCCAATGAATATTCAGAACTGATGTCCTTTAGGATGGACTGGTTGAATCTCCTTGCAGACCAAGGGACTCTCAAGAGTCTTCTCCAACACCACAGTTCAAAAGCATCAACTCTTCAGTGCTCAGCTTTCTTCACAGTCCAACTCTCACATCGATACGTCACTACTGGAAAAACCACAGCTGACTAGATGGACCTTTGTTGGCAAAGTAATGTCTCTTTTAATATGCTGTCTAGGTTAGTCATAGCTTTTCTTGCAAGGAACAAGCATCTTTTAATTTCATGGCTGCAGTCACCATCTGCAGTGATTTGGGAGCCCCCCAAAATAATCTGTCACTGTTTTCATTGCTTCCCCATCTATTTGCCATGAAGCAACGGGACCAGTTGCCATGATATTAGTTTTCTGAATGTTGAGTTTTAAGCCAACATTTTGACTCTCCTCTTTCAATTTCATCAAGAGGCTCTTTAGTTCTTCTTCACTTTCTGCCATAAGGGTGGTGTCATCTGCATATCTGAGGTTATTGATATTTCTCCCAGCAATCTTGATTGCAGCTTGTGCTTCATCCAGTCCAACATTTTGTCATGATGTACTCCTCATATAAGTTAAATAAGCAGGGTGACAATATACCACCTTGACATACTCCTTTCCCAATTTGGAACCAGTCTGTTATTCTATGTCCAGTTCTAACTGTTGCTTCCTGACCTGCATACAGATTACTCAGGAGGCAGGCAGGTGGTCGTGTATTCCTATCTCTTTAAGAATTTTCCACAGTTTGTTGTGATCCACACAGTCAAAGGCTTTGGCATATGGAATAATATAACATATTATTTCTAAGACGTGGCTCATCCTAGGCCTCAACTTTGACAGGAATAGTTTTGCTAACATTTTCAACATGATTTAATTCAAAGAAAACGTGGATATGTCATAAGTGCTTGTTGATGAAAAAATATTTGTTTTGCCTTAGCTGTGTTCTAAGCAATGGGCTAGCTGTTGAGGGTAAAATATGAATAATGATAGTCAGTATTTAGTTGGGGTATGATCTATTAAACAATAAGAAACAGACACATACAGGGAGACCATAGGATAAGAATTATAAGCTTGCTTGGTAGTGTTAGAAAGATTTGTAAAGCAGGTATGGCTTGAAGTAAGGCTTGAAAGGTGAGTAACATGAGTTTGTCAATCGTCACCCCTTTCTGGACATCTTTTTTTTGTTGTTATGTGGATTCTGACAGTTCATAATCCCATCTTTCCATAATGACCCAGAAAAGCTCCATAGAACAATTCAGAAGATTCAAAAGTAACTCATATTTCCAGTCATTCTTTCACAAACATTTACAGAGTGCTTCAGTTCAGTTCAGTCGCTCAGTCCTGTCCGACACTTTGCGACCCCATGAATCGTAGCACACCAGGCTTCCCTGTCCATCGCCAGCTCCCAGAGTTTACTCAAACTCATGTCCATTGAGTTGGTGATGCCATCCAACCATCTCATCCTCCATCGTCCCCATCTCCTTCCACCTTTAATCTCTCCCAGCATCAGGGTCTTTTCCAATTAGTAAGTTCCTCGCATGAGGTGGCCAAAGTATTGGAGTTTCAGCTTCAGCATCAGTCCTTCCAATAAACACCCAGGACTGATTTCTTTAAAAGGGACTGGTTAGATCTCCTTGCAGTTGGAGTGCTTACTTTAGGTCAAACACTGGACACTAGAAATATCAACTTAAATAATTCATGAACACTGCCCTCAGAAGACTTATGCTCTATAGCTATAATTTTCAAACGTTGGGGCACCTCAGCATCACCTGGAGTGCTTGGTAAAACACAAGTTCACTGGCCCCAGTCCAAGAGTTGTTGATTCACTAGGTCCGGGGTAGGGCTCAATAAGTTGCATTTAAAGCAAATTCCTTGGTAATGAGGTATTACTAGACTGAAGACCACTTTGAAAACCATAGACTCTTGGAGAATGGGTCAGTTAAACAGATCAATGTGATGGGTACACGAAGGAGCAGGTAAGATTTGGGACAGCCCCATCTGGGATGTGGAACTAAAAGTCACACTGCAGCAAACCATCTTTGTTCTACTTCCTTTGGAATTGATTCTCTGCTGATGAACTACAGGCTTCTTAGTGATATATCTTACATAGCAGTATCAAAACCACAACCCCACAAATTCCCTTATCCAAGGAACATTTATGTTTGCTGACAATACTCAGAGTCATTACTATAAACTAAGTACATCTGGATTTTGAATTATTTTATTGAAAGAAAAAAAAAGAAACATTTAATTCACAATGATTGAAGACAATTAAAATACAGCATAAAACACTTTGTAAAATCTACAGATTACCAAGAATTTAAGTGGATAGTAGAGTTGGGAAGAACAATTCATTTATACCCCTACAGTGAATGAAAAGAATTCAAATAAGATCTTGCAAACAGTTAACCTTTAATGAATCAATATTGTTCAGTGAGTTTCAAAACAGTCAAAAATGTTTCTTCAGCTACCTCTCTGTGTGTAGTGTGGTATGATACAATGAAAAGAAAAACAGTTTGAGAGGTAGCCGATAGCCTCAAATAGATTGCAATATATAGTTAGACAAAAGGGTCAGGTTGTATCCATTCATGTATTTATTTTGCCTCTATTGTATACTTGAAGCTGTGTTATATTCTGGGAAAATGAAATTAAACTGTAGAATTTAAAAGGTTTTATATTTCATATTTTAGTGAAGGAGACAGTAATTTGTGAAAAAATAAAGATATGTTGAGTGAGGTGTAGTGATTGCTCAAGGATGAAATGGTAACAGTGACATAGATCAGCAAACATCTGAGGATTGAATAAGGCATTCATTGGATCCTAATGGAAGCTGGACAGGTGGATGAGTTTGTTGGACAAGGAGACACTCAGGGGCAAGGGACCTGTTTGCTCCTATAGAGAGGTATGACATGGCATGTGATGGTCAGGAGATATGAGTAGTTCAGTATAGAGAAGCAGACAAGGGGCAGATGATCAAGGAGTCTGAATGCTGTTTTTAATACTTTAATTTTTGAAAATTGAGTTATGTTTGCCATACAACACTGTGCAAGTTCAAGTTTTTCATAATAAATGACAAATATTTATATCTCACAGTTTCTGTGGGTTGAGAATCTGGGCATGGACTATCTCTTTGCTCCTGAACCTAAATCCTTCACAAGGTTGCATGCATCAAGGTGCCAGCAGGCACTGTGGTCTCTTTGGAGGTTGGACCTGTGAAGGATCTACTTCCAAGCTTACTCACATAGTGTTGGAAGGATTCAGTTCCTCCTGTGCTTCTGGACTGAGGGCCTCATTTCTCTGATGACCGTTGGCCAGAGACCCCTGTCCATTCCTTGCCATGTGAGCCTCTCCAAGGGCAGCTCACACATGGCAGCTGGCTTCTATCAGAGCCAGAAAGAGAAACAGAGGGTGTCCCTAGCCTAAGTCATAGTGTTTTTGTAACCTGGACCTAGATTGACATCCTATAACTTATGCTGTATTTTATTAATTAACAGCAAGTAAGCAAGCTTAGTGCACAATCAAAGGAAGGGGAGAAGATTAGGATGTAAATTCCGGGATGTGAGGACCACTGGGGCCACCTGAAGGTTACTCACAACAATACGGATTCTTACCTTATTCACAAGATTTGCTACAATCTACTAGCCAAAAACTAAGGACCTGTTTTGACAAATGTTCTGGATCTCTGTGAAAGCTCATGGGAAGAGAGTTGAGGAGATGGGGTCCCAGATACTCTTAGCCAGGCCCTCCACCCACTTGGCTGTCTACTGAAATAAACATGTCAGCAGGGAAGGAAATGAGCATCGTGTATCTGAAGCACAGTGCCTGCTGAAGGATTCTAAAAGTCAGCTCCATCAGAGAGTCACTGAGGTTCTATTAATCTTGCAGGAAAGCCACAGGGTCTGGCTTTTAATAGAGGAAAAGGTGAGCCACAGCTGTCTTGCAAAGCAGAAGGATGTCTCCTCCCACTCTGGCTCCCTCTTTGACATTCTACATAAACTTGAGTCACAGTGCATTAGTTTGTCTTAATTTTGCATTTATGATTTTCAGCTCCTACTAATTCCTGAAAGGATAAAGGAGACACAGAATTAATATGAGATCCTCTATTGAGAATTAAGTGGGTTTGCTGGGGCTTCTTAAGAAGACTTTGTCAGCCATAGTAACTGATTCTTTGGGGTTTCTGGACTCTAAGAGTCTGTCTAAGCTTTCAGTCTTAACCTATTATATAGGTAGAAGGAACATAGTTCAACATGCAAAATTGAGGTGACATTCAAGAGCACCTCCTAAACTCTTGGCAATCAGTATTCAAAGAGCACTTGGGGCATTATTTCAGTTAACTCCTGCAAACACTATGCGTGTATGTGTGCATGCTCAGTTGCTTCACTCGTGTCCAATTCTTTGCACCCCTAGGACTGTAGCCCACCAGGCTTCTCTGTCCATAGGATTCTCCAGGCAAGAATACTGGAAAGGGTTGCCTTACCATCCTCCAGGGGTTCTTCCCAACCCAAAGATCGAACCCTTGTCTCTTATGTCTCCTGCCTTGGCAAGTGGGTTCTTTACCACTAGTGCCACTGAGAAGCCCCAAACACTAGGCATAGCCAGAATTATTATCATCAGTTGGCAAATGACAAAAGTGAAATTTGGGGAGGTTAGGTCACTGGCTCAAGGCTATTCTGGCCACAGGCATGAGCCAAGGTCTGGTGAAGGCTTGCCTGACTGCAGAGTCCCCACTCCATGGCACATCTATGTTCTTCCTAGAGGAACATAATCACAAAAGCAACAAGGAAGCAACAAAAACAAAACCCTTCATACCCTCAAATGGCTTGTACTTGGAAATCAGGCTCACACTTCTTCACTTTTCTTTATATTGGTATAAGTGCTGTCACTGGTATAAATATTGGGACTGACACTGTTATTGATGTCCATTCAGTATGTCCAGGGAATTAAACCCAGGGCCTTAGAATATGGCATGTGTGTGTGCATTAGTGTATGCTAGTAACTCAGTTGTGTCTGACTCTGCGACCCCATGGACAGTAGCCTGTCAGGCTCCTCTGTCCATGGAATTCTCCAGGCAAGAACACTGGAGTGGGTAGTCATTCCCTTCTTCAAGGGGATCTTCCCAACCCAGGGACAGAATCTGGGTCTCCTACATTGTGGGTGAATTCTTTACTAGTTGAGCCACAGGGAAGCCTGGAGCATGGCATCAGTTCAGTTCAGTAGCTCAGTCGTGTCTGACACTTAGCGACCCCATGGAATGCAGCTCGCCAGGCTTCCCTGTCCATTGCCAGCTTCTGGAGTTTACTCAAATTCATGCCCACTGAGTTGGTGATGCCATCCAACCATTTCATCCTCCATCGTCCCCATCTCCTCCCACCTTCAATCCTTCCCAGCATCAGGGTCTTTTACAATTAGTCAGTTCCTTGCATGAGGTGGCTAAAGTATTGGAGCTTTAGCTTCAGCATCAGTCCTTCCAATGAATATTCAGGACTGATTTCCTTTAGGATTGATTGGTTTGATGTCCTTGAGTCCAAGAGATTCTCAAGAGTCATATCCAGCACCACAGTTCAAAAGCATCAATTCTTTGGCACTCAGCTTTCTTTATGGTCCAACTCTCACAACCATCCATCACTACTGGAAAAACCATAGCTTTGACTAGATGGACCTTTGTTGGCAAAATTATGTCTCTGCTTTTAAATATGCTTTCTAGGTTGGTCATAGCTTTTCTTCCAAGGAGCAAGCATCTTTTAATTTCATGGCTTCAGTCACCATCTGCAATGATTTTGCAGCCCAAATAGATCAAGTCTCTCACTGTTTTCATTGTTTCCCCATCTATTTGCCATAAAGTTATGGGACCAGATGCCATCTGTTGACCAGATGACTTGATACTTCTGAATGTCGAGTTTTAAGACAGCTTTTTCACTGTCTTCTTTCATATTCATCAAGATGCTCTAGTTCCACTTTGCTTTCTGCCATAAGAGTGGCGTCATCTGTTTATCTGAGGTTATTGGTATTTCTCCTGGCAATCTTGATTCCAGCTTGTGCTTCATCCAGCCCAGTGTTTCTCATGATGTACTCTGCATATAAGTTAAATAAGCAGAGTGACAATATACAGCCTTGACATACTCCTTTCCTAATTTAGAACCAGTCTGTTGTCCCATGTCCAATTCTAACTGTTGCTTCTTGATCTGCATACAAATTTCTCAAGAGGCAGGTAAGGTGGTCTGGTATTCCCATCTCTTGAAGAATTTTTCAGTTTGTTGTGTCCATACAAAGGCTTTGGCGTAGTCAATAAAGCATATGTAGATGTTTTTCTGGAATTCTCTTGCTTTTTTGATGATCCAGTGGATGTTGTCAATTTGATCCCTGGTTCCTCTGACTTTTCTAAATCCAGCTTGAATATCTGAAAGTTCTTGGTTCACATACCATTGAAGCCTGGCTTGGAGAATTTTTTTTTTTCTTTTTTTCTAATTTTATTTTATTTTTAAACTTTACATAATTGTATTAGTTTTGCCAAATATCAAGGCTTGGAGAATTTTGAGCATTACTTTGCTAGCATGTGAGATGAGTGCAATTGTGTAGTAGTTCGAACATTCTTTGGCATTGCCTTTCTTTGGTATTGCAATGAAAAGTGACCTTTTCCAGTCCTGTGGCCACTGCTGAGTTTTCCAAATTTGCTGGCATATTGAGTGCATGGCATGCCTGAATTCAAATCCTGGCTCCTTTTTCTACTGTCTGTGTGACCTTGGTGAAGTTACTAAAACTCTGTGAACCTCAGTTTATTCGTCTGTAAAATGGAGCTAAAAGTGCCATTAATGTGTGGTTCCTAGGAAGAGCTGGTGTTTGCCATGTGGAAGTTGCTTCCTTTCTTTGGAATAAGGAACAGTTAAGCATTTAGTGCTCCTCTGAGGATTTGCCTGGATTCCTTCATCAAATGGAAGTTTCCAAGCTATGTTCGTAAGTAGTCTTATATCTTTAATGGAAATAGTTACATTCAAGTTTAGCTGTTAAGGTTGGTCTTTTGTGAAGCATCACTAAAATTAGTTTTCACTGAAATGTGTTCCCTAGACTATTTTCCCCAAAGATGGCTGGGCATTGATGAGGGATGCCCTCGTGGCCAAGGTGCCAGTGGCCCATAGTGAAAGGGAAGGGCCACTGAATCAGAAGCAGGTAATCTTGTTAGAGCCCACTTGAGATGGTCTGATTCCCCATTGTTACTAAATGCTACTGAATTAAACAAGCAATCACTGTCCCATTTTAAATACATGTTTCCTGCAGTTCAAAATCTAAGGAGCATTTGAAAAAAAAAAAAAGTAGACATATGCAGATTAAAAAAAAGAACACAAAATCCAGCTACATGGTACATCTTAAAGTAAGTGTTTCAGGGACAGAAAAACTCAAATAACATCTAATACACAGATCCAACTAGGAGGAAACAGAGTGTCCCTTAGGTCTGGGAGCTCGTTGAATGGACATTGATGGATTTGTTTTCCTTTCAGATTAAACTGAACTTCTGACGTGAAAGTAGTTTACTGGCTTCTGATCTTGAAAGCAACAATCTTTTTTTTCTCCCTCTAACTAAATTTCTCTTGTTTAGGTGTTTTAGCTTTTTAACAGCTTGAAAAGTGGCACATCGGAGTGCCACATTGGAAGATTCAGAAGAAATTATTTGCTTAAAAAATGTTGAGAGAAACAGAGAATTTGGCTAACTTTACTTTCCCTCTGGTAAAGTGGTGTCTGGCAAATGGACCATTCTAGGGGCTTGAATATTTTCTCTTAGGCTCAAATGCCCAAAGATATGCAAAATAACATTTCAGCAATTTTTCATAGCTTGACAAGATAAATATTATCGGAACTGAATATGAACATTTGTGTAAATGAGGGCTGGCCTTTAACGATGGAGATAACGCATAGGAGTGTTAAGTAGATGTCAGTGTTGGCTGTTGATTAAATAATGTCTGTGCTGAGAACTCATTTTACCTTAGCATCTGTGGATGTAATCTCATCTTCAGGGTTAGCTGGTTTAGGAAAAGATATCTTATGCTAATTTATAGCTCAATAAATTTTAATTTCAGACATTGGCAGATAAAACATCTAGATATGGCAGAGACACCCACATGAATGTAGAATAAATGCTATTGTTTATGTGTGACGGCTAGCTTTCCCTGTCATCTTTGATTACATGCTACACTTGTCAAAAACTAAGTAACCAACATTGGTTCCTCACTGCTCACTAAATTCTAGACTTTATTTGGATTTCATCAGTTTTTCCATCAATGTCCTCTTGCTATTCCAGGATGAAGATCAGGTACCATGATGTGTTTAAGTGTATATCTCCTGAGTTTCTTCTGTTTGTGTCAGTTTCTGAGTTTTTACTTGCTTTTCGTGACCTTGGCAATATTACTGTGTGCTAGCCAAGTATCCTGTGGAATTTCTCCCAGCTTGGGTATGGTTGATGTTTTTTCTCATGAATCGACTGAGGTGAAGGTCTTTCTGATCACAGTATATGATGGGGTCACAACAGCCACATGATATATCTGATGATGCTACTATTCCCCCCCACCCTTTTTTTTTTTTACAAAAAGATACACTAAAACATGAAATACTAAAGAGTATATCAAATGACTTATTTTTTGCATTCTAGGTAGGAGTGATTTAAAGCGAAAGGAGGGAGTTTCATTAAAAAATACTCTGGATATACCTTAGCCCTTCTGCATATTTGAACTTAGATGGAGTAAGTCAATTGAGGGAACATCTGGGTTATGCCTTTTTTTTTAAAGTAGTTTTCTTTTTTGTTGTTACTGTTGTTTTGTTTTTATTTCATAATCATAAATTTAACTTTGCAATTCAGCTAAACTTGGAGGGAGATAGGAAAATATGGAACCCAAAGAACTGTAGCAAGAGCACAAAGATTATAGGATATTTCAAGTAGATAGATGTAAGGGGTTCTCTCCTGGGCTACAGAAGGAATGGTCTGGTGGTTAAGTAAAACACAAGTCAAATTTATTAGATTTTTCCACAGTCAGAAATGGTGATCCTCTTGCTGGTCTTGCCATTCCTGGATCCAAAGCACTCCATGGCTTCTACAATATCCATGTCCTCTTTCACCTTGCCAAAGACCACATACATGCCATCCAGCCACTCAGTCTTGGCAGTGCAGATGAAAAACTGGGAACTGTTTGTGTTGGGGCCAGCATTTACCATGGACAAGGTGCCAGGACCTGTATGCTTCAGGATGAAGTTCTCATCATAAAATTTCTTGCCATAGATGGACTTGCCACCAGTACCATTGTGGCACATAAGTCCCAGAACTATTCTGTGAAAGCAGGAAACTTTATAACCAAATCCTTTCTCCCCAGTGCTCTGAGCATGAAAGTTTTCTTCTGTCTTTGGAACTTCATCTGCAAACAGCTCGAAAGAGACGTGGCCCAAGGGCTTGCTGTCGACAGCGATGTCAAAGAAGAAGATGGGGTTGACTGTGGCTGGACAGCTCAAGAGACTCCAGGGTGGCAGCATCTGCAAGGCCTAAAGTAGTTTTCTTTAGGAACTGTCAACGTATTGTTGAACTGTGGACTTGTAACTCTGCATGGACTATGGCTAGTCAATAATATGTACTTAAAAGCTGCATTATTGCAAAATGAGTGTTTTATCCAGGTACTCATTCTTTTATTGTTATTTGCTTTTTAAACTTTGTTTTAGTCACTTAAAGAAAATCTTCTTAAGACATAATTTTCCTCAAATCCATTCCAAGTTGTTTAGGAATGGATAAAGAAGATGTACTATATGTATATGTATACAATGGACTATTACTTAGTCATTAAAAAGAATGAAATAAGGCAATTTGCAGCAACATGGATGGACCTAGAGAGTGTCATACTGAGTGAAGTAAATCAGACAGAGAAGGAGAAATATTGTATAACATCCCTTATATGTGGAATCTAAAAAGAAACGATACAAATGAATTTACTTACAAAACAGAAAGAGACTCACAGACTTAGAAAATGAACTCCTGGCTGCCAGGGGGAAGGGATAGTTAAGGACTTTGGTAAGGTCATATACACACTGCTATGTTTAAAGTGGATAACCAGCAAAAAACTATTACATAGCACTTGGAACTCTGCTCAATGTCATGCGCCAGCCTGGATGGGAGAGGGGTTTAGGAGAGAATGGATACATGCAACTGTATAGCTGAGTCCCTTCACTGTTCACCTGAAACTGTCACAACATTGTTAATTGGTTATTCCCCAATACAAAATGTTTTTGGTATTAAAAAATAAAAAATAAAGTTAAAAAATTACAATTAAGAAATAACAAAAATTAAAAAATAGTCATAATTTTGGGCATGTACTTATGTGGATATGAACTAGATAGATGATAGTAGTTTTTAAAAAAAGAAAGATGAAATGAGGAAAATTCGTTAGAACCCAGTGATTATCTTGAAGGAGAGGATCAAGAATTATTTTAAAGTATTAAGCATGTACCATGTGAATGACAATACCAATGCTAATTAGGTCTAGATAGGAAGGTAAACTTGGATAATGACTCCATTTTACTTGGATTTCAGTTTCAAAAGATATTATTGTTCTTACTTATGGGGCCATCAAAGAAACAGTTGAAAATGTGGGATTGAATGCCATAAAGAAGGTCAGCGTTGAAGAGAGAGCCTGTTTGAAATGAAGTATCATTAAATGGAAAAGTTATTTTAGAGATCTCCAAACATGATCACTCCTTAATCTCTGCAATTTATTCAGTGGAACCAACTTTCCAAGCCAGACACTTCTTTGGCTGTCCCCATTGCAGCCTCTCATTACGACTCTGGGATAAAAGCAAACCAAGGTCAAATATCAGATCCCTGCAGGGAGATAACCTGAGCCCTTTGTCTGATGAAATCTCTGCACCTGACAGCTCACTGCTCTTCAGGGAAATCCAAAGCAGCTTCTTTCCTTAATGTTCAAAATTCAGCACTCTGAACTGAGTCAGGTGCCTTGCTGCTGCTCGTCTCGCCTCATCTCCAGTGATCCAGCAAACTGAGCATTTGCTGGCAGCCCCGATCGACTCCTGGGATTTTAAGACCCTTGGCAGCTGGAACTGTGTTTGATATTGCTCTTTATTTTTCAAAGTACTTGACATGGAACAGGAAGTGTACCACTCACATCACAGGAGGAAAACATGAGCTAGTCAGGTATCCTGGAGTTCAGAATCTTGCTCTGCCATTTACACTTGAGCACCTAGGGATGTTGCTTAATCCTGTGGAGCAGAAGATTCCCCCTCTGAAGTTTTAGGAGAATAGTGCACACTTCATAGAGAAGTTGTAAGCATTATGTGTGGCAACATATTAAAGCTCTTAGCACAGAGTCTGGACATAATATTCACTTGATAAAAGATAAGAGTAACAGACATCTATGTAGCATTTACCAAGGTTTGGGTATTACACTAAGTAAATCTAACTTAACTCATCTGTTTAATCCCCTATAACAATTTAATGAGCTCAGCAGATATTGTTACCCATTTCACAGGTGAGCAAACTGAAGATTGGTAAGCCATCTTGCCTAAGGTCAAACAGTTAGAGGTAGTAAAAAGTAGACAGCTGGACTCTTAATCTTTGCTCTTAAACAATATGATATATCATTATTATGCATATAGCACACAATGATAATAATGATACCTATTATTACTATTCATAAAGATTCTTTGTGCTACTATTTGGGTAGGGACAAGACAAGAACAGTTGCTATAAACACTCTTACTTAATACTGCTTTAGTTATTCTAGTCATTAGGACAAGAAAAATGAAACATACACACAATAGAAAATTTTTTTTTTTCAGTTGTTGGCTCTCTGGCATGAAAACTCCAAATAATACATCTAAATAGAAGAAAAGTGAAAGTGAAGTTGCTCAGTCATGTCCGACTCTTTGCGACCTCATGGACGGTCGCCTACCAGGCTCCCAAGATCCATGGGGTTTTCCAGGCAAGAATACTGGAGTGGGCTGCCATTTCCTTCTCCAGGGGATCTTCCCAACCCAGGGATCGAACCTGGGTCTTCTGCATTGCAGACAGACGCTTTACTGTCTGAGCCACTAGAGTGATCCTATTAATAGAAGAAAAGCTGATTACTAAAAAAGTTCAAAAGCTGTCCTATGTATCAACTACATCAGACAGCATTCATGAGCACTCCACAATGCCCTTCACACGTATTTTAAGAGTTGATGCTGGCTGCTGGGAGCTCAGCAGATACTGTCAACCAGAATCCAGGAGCCTCTTCAACTTTGTTCAGTTCAGTTCAGTCGCTCAGTCATGTCCGACTTTTTGCAACCCCATGGACTGCAGCATGCCAGGCTTCCTTGTCCATCACCAACTCCCTAAGCTTGCTCAAACTCATGTCCATAAGTCGGTGATGCCATCCAGCAATCTCATCCTCTGTCCTCCCCTTCTCCTCCTGCCTTCAATCTTTTCCAGCACCAGGGTCTTTTCCAATATGTCAGTTCTTCACATCAGATGGCCAAAGTATTGGAGTTTCAGCTTCAACTGGGTAACGCTGGGTTAAGATACCATCAGCTTTCAATACCACATTCCCATGAGCCTGCACCAACAATATCTTGAGTCGTGTGTTTCCACCCAAAGTCTCCTCAAGACCAGTCCAGCTCTTAACACCAAATCCTAAAACCAGACTACATGGTTTAGGCTTAAGTTATAACACCAACCCATTTCTGTACCAGTCTGTCCTACTATTTCTGGGTAACAAATTATCACAAATCTTAGTTGTATGTGAACACCATTTTAATTATTTTTAATTTCAATTTTACTGACAAAAACTGACAAATAAAATTGTAGGATATTTAAATTATACTTTATGGTGGTTTGCTCAACGAACACATTGTGAAAGGATTCCCTAATCTAATTAATACATCCAACACCTCATATATTATTCTCTCTTAGAAGAACATTTCAGTTCTTCTCTCTTAGGAAATTTCATTTATACAATGTTATGTTATCAACTATGCTCATCATATTTTACATTAGACCTTTTACCTTATTCATCTTATAGCTGAAAGTTTGTACCCTTTAGTCATAATTTCCTATTTTTCCTCACACCTCTGCCCCTGGAAACCACTCTTCTATTCTCTCTTTCCACAATTTTGACTTTTTAAGAGATAGCATGAAGTATTTGACTTTTTCTGTCTGACATTTCTCTTAGCAAATTGCCTTCAAGTTCCATCTTTGTTGTCACAAATGGCAGGTTTTCCTTCATTCTCATGGCTGAATAATAGTCCATTGACTGTGTGCATATATAAATAGACCACATCTTCTTTATCTGTTCAACAATTAATGAACATTTAAGTTATGTCCATGTCTTGGCTACTGTGAATTGTGGATAATGCTTCAAAGAACATGGAGTGCAAATAACTTTTTGAAATTCTGTTTTCATTTTCTTTGGGTATATCGATGCAGAAGTAGGATTGCTGGATAAAAATAAAATGGTAATTTCTTTTTTATTTTTTTTAAGGAAACTCCATACTGTTTCCTATAGTGAGTGCACCATTTTACATTCCCATCAGTAGTGCACCAGGGTTCCTTTTTTCCCACATGCCTGCTAACATTTGTTATCTCTTGTCTTTTTCATGATATACATTTTAAAATGTGTAAAGTGATAGCTTACTATGGTTTGACTTCCCTAATGATTAGTGATGCTGAATACCTTTTTATGTACTTGTAGGCAATTTGTCACCCTGCCTATTTAACTTGTATGAAGAGTACATCATGAGAAATGCTGGGCTGGAAGAATCATAGGCTGGGAGAAATATCGATAACCTCAGATATGCAGATGACACCACCCTTATGACAGAAAGTGAAGAGGAACTAAAAAGCCTCTTGATGAAAGTGGAAGAGGAGAGTGAAACAGTTGGCTTAAAGCTCAACATTCAGAAAATGAAGATCATGGCATCTGGTCCCATCACTTCATGGGAAATAGATGGGGAAACAGTGGAAACAGCATCAGACTTTATTTTTTGGGGCTCCAAAATCACTGCAGATGGTGATTGCAGCCATGAAATTAAAACATGCTTACTCTTCAGAGAAGGCAATGGCACCCCACTCCAGTACTCTTGCCTGGAAAATCCCATGGATGGAGGAGCCTGGAAGGCTGCAGTCCATGGGGTCGCTGAGGATTAGACACGACTGAGCGACTTTCCTTTCACTTTTCACTTTCATGCTTTGGAGAAGGAAATAGCAACCCACTCCAGTCTTCTTGCCTGGAGAATCCCAGGAACGGGGGAGCCTGGTGGGCTGCCGTCTATGGGGTCCACAGAGTCAGACACGACTGAAGCGACTTAGCAGCAGTTAGCAGTACTTTTGGGAAGTAAAGTTATGACCAACCTAGACAGCATATTATAAAGCAGAGACATTACTTTGCCAACAAAGGTCCATCTAGTCAAGGTTTTTCCAGTGGTCATGTATGCATGTGAGAGTTGGACTGTGAAGAAAGCTGAGCACTGAAGAATTGATGCTTTTGAACTGTGGTGTTGGAGAATACTCTTGAGAGTCCCTTGGACTACAAGGAGATCCAACGAGTCCATCCTAAAGGAGATCAGTCCTGGGTGTTCATTGGAAGGACTGATGCTGAAGCTGAAACTCCAATACTTTGGCCACTTCATGCAAAGAGTTGACTCATTGGAAAAGACCCTGATGCTGAGAGGGATTTGCGGCAGGAGGAGAAGGGGACAACAGAGGATGAGATGGCTGGATGGCATCACCAACTCGATGCACATAAGTTTGGGTGAACTCCGGGAGTTGGTGATGGACAGGGAGGCCTGGCGTGCTGCGATTCATGGAGTCGCAAAGAGTTGGACACGACTGAGTGACTGAACTGAACTGAACTGGATTGAGGCAATTTGAATATCTTCTTTGGAAAAAAAAAAAGTATATATATATATATATTCATTTCCTCTGTCTGTTTTTAATTGGATTGTTTGATATTGAGTTGTATGAGTTTTTTTAAAAAATAGTTTGGATATTAACCCCTTATCAGATATATTATTTGCAAATATTTTTTTCCAGTTCAGTGGGTTGCCTTTTTATTTTGTTGATGGCTTCCTCTGCTGTGCAGAAGATTTTAAATTTGATGTAGTCCTACTAATTTATTTTTATTTTTGTTGCTTTTGCTTTTGTTGTCAATTCCAAAATAATTATTGCTAACATTGATGTGAAAGAGCTTACCCTCTATGTTTTCTTTCTGGAGTTGTATGACTTCAGGTCTTACATTCAAGTCTTTAATCCATTTTGACTTGACACTTATGATGGTGTAAAATAATCATCTGATTTCAGTCTTTTGTATGTGCTGTCCAATTTTCCAACACCATTTATTGACTGTCCTTTCTTCACTGTATCATCTTGACTGCTTTGTCCCATGTTAATTAACCATATATGCATAGGCTTAATTCTTGGCTCACTATTGTGTGGCATGGACTTCTGTGTCTGTTTTTATGCCAATTCCATCCTATTTTGAGTACCATAGCTTGCAAAGTAATTTGAAATTAAAAAGTACTATGACTCCAGATTTATTCTTCTTTCTCAAGATTGCTTCGACTATTTAGGGTCTTTTGTGGTTTCATACAATTTCAGAATAGGTCATTCCAGTTCTTTGAAAAATGCTGTTGGAATTTTGATACTGTTGGATACTATTGGAAATGGAACCAAATCTGTAGATTGCTTTGGGTCTTAAGGACATTATAAAAATGTTAATTCTGCCAATCCATGGACATGGAATATCTTTCCATTCATATGTATCATCTTCAATTTCTTTCATCAGTGTCTCAGTTTTCAGTGTATAGATCTTCACCTCCTTGGTCAAATTTATATCTAGGTACTAAATTTGATGCAGTTGTAAGTGGGATTGTTTTCTTAACTTCTCTCTCTGCTAGTTAATTTTTAGTGTACAGAAACTAAACTGATTTTGGTATATTGATTTTGTATCTTGCAACTCTACCAAATTCATGTGTTAGTTCTAATGGTTTTTGGTGAAATCTTTCAGGTTGTCTATATGTAATATTATGTCACCTAGAAACAGAGCCAGTTTTTCTTCTTTTAAATTTTGGATATTTTTGGATTTCTTTCTCTTGCCTAAATTTCTTTGGCTAGGACTTCCAGCACTATGTTGAATAGTGAGTGAGTACTCTTGCCTTATTCCTGATCTTAGAGGAAATTATTTCAGCTTTTTACTATTAAAATTGATGTCAGCTGTGGACTTGTCATATATGCGTTATTATATTGAAGTAGTTTCCCTCTATATGCAGTTTGTTGAAAGTTTTTACCACAAGTGGATGCTGAATCTGTCAAAAGCTTTTCTTTCTTGCATCTATTGAGATGATCATATGATCTTTGTCCTTCATTTTGTTAATTTGGTGTATCACATAGATTGATTTACATGTCAAACCCATCTTGACATACCTGGAATAAATATCACTTGATTATGGCATACAGTCCTTTGGCTGTATAATTGAATTTAGTTTGCTAATATTTTGTTGAGTATTTTTTTCATTTATGTTCATCATAATACTGACTTGTAATTTCCTTTTCTTGTAGTGTCCTTGTCTGGCTTTGTTACTGTTGGCTTTGTAAAGAGAGTTTAGAATTGTTTCTTCCTCTTTAATTTTTTGAGAAATTTGAGAAGGATTGGTATCAATTCTTTAAATGGTTAGTAGAATTCAATTGTGAAGCTGTCTGATCCTTGACTTTTCTTTGGTAGGGGATTTTTGATTACTGATTCAATCGTCTTCCTAATAATTGGTCTATTCATATTTTCTCTTTCTACTTGATTCAGTCTTGGTGGGCTGTATATTTCAATGAATTTATCCATTTTTTGTAGGTTGCCTATTTTTGGGGGCATTTAATTGCCCATAGTAGTCTTATGATCCTCTGTATTCCTTTATTATCAGTTGTAATATCTCCTATTTAATTTCTAATTTTATTTAAGTTCTCTCTCTTTGGTAATTCTAGATAACATTTATTTCTATTCTGGGCTCAGATGGTAAAGAATCTGCTTGCAATGTAGGAGACTCCAGTTTGATACCTGGATAGGGAAGGTGCCCTGGAGAAGGGAATAACTATGCACTCTACTGTTCTTGCCTGGAGGATTCCATGGTCAGAGAAGCCTCATGGGCTACAGTCCATGGGGTTGCAAAGAGTTGAACATGACTGAGTGACTATTACTTTCATTTTATATTTGTTTAATCTTTATTTTTAAAATTTCCTTTCTGATTATTGTTATTTCCTTTCTTCTAATAATTTTGGGCTCAGTTTGTTTTCTTTTTCTAATTCCTTGAGGTGTAAAGTTAGGTTTTTTTTTAGTCTTTGTGACTATTGTTATGTACAACCCTCCTAGAACTACTTTTGATTCATCCCATAAGTTTCAGTATGTTGTATTTTCATTTTCACTTGTCAATAGTTTTTGATTTCCCTTTCGATTTCTTCTTGATTCATTCATGATCCAGGATCATGCTGTTTAATCTTCAAATATTTGTGAATTTTTTAGTTTTGTCCTTGTAACTGATTTCTATTTTTCATGTGCCTATTAGCCATCTGCACATCCTCTTTGGAAAAATTTATATTCAATTCTTCTGCCCATTTTCTAATCAGGTCATTTTTTTTTTGAGTTCTATGAGCTACTTTTAAATATTAGATATTAATCCCTTATTGGCCATATAATTTGCAAATATTTTTTCCCATTGTTAGTTGTCTTTTCCTTTTGTCTATGATTTCCTTTGTTGGGCAAAAGGTTTTAAGTTTAGTTCCCATTTGTTTATTGTTGCTTTTTTCCCTTTTGTTTTAAGAGACAGACCCAAAAAGATATTGCTGTGATTTATGTCAGTGTTCTGCCTATGATTTCCTCTAAGAGTTTTATGGTATCTGATCTTACATTTAACTATTAAATGTATTTTGTTTATTTTTTATGTTGTTAGAAAATGTTCTAATTTCATTCTTCTTAGCTGTTCAGTTTTGCCAGCACCACTTTTTGAAAAGAATGTCTTTTCAGTCTTGTATAGTGCTGCCTCTTTTGTCACTGATTAATTGACCATATGTGTGTGGGCATATTTATGGACTCTCCACTCTGTTTCATTGATCTATTAATAACTATTTGTGTGTGTGTGTGTGTGTGTGTGTGCACTAATACCATAGTGTTTTGATTACTGTAGCTTTGTGGTATACTCTGAAGTCAGGGAGTGTGACACCTCCAGCTCTGTTCTTCTTTCTCAAGATTATTTTGGCCATTCAGGTTCTTTTTGCTTCCGAACAGATTTTAAAATTATTTATTCTAGTTCTGTGAAAAATGTTATTTGTATTTTGATTGAGGTTCCATTGAATCTGTAGATTGCCTTTGGTAATATGATCATTTAAAAATTTTCAGTTCTTTCAGTCCAAGTACATGGTGTATCTTTTCATCTGTCTGTGTTGTCTTCAATTTCTTTCAGCAATGTCTTATAGTTTTCTGACAATAGGTCTTTTACTTCCTCAAGTAGGTTTATTCCTAGGTATTTTATTCTTTTTAAGGTTATAATAAATGGAATTGTTTCCTTAGTTTCTGACAGTTTGTTGTTAGTATATAGAAATACAATGTACTTTTGTATACTAATTTTGTATCCTGCAATTTTACTGAATTCATTAATGAGCTCTAGTAGACTTCTGGTGGAGAAGCTTAAGTTTTTAAGGCTTATTTTGTGGTCTAAAACATGATCTATTGAGGAATTTCCCATGTGCATTTGAGAAGGCTATGTATTATTTTGCTTGTTGGATGGAATATTCAGTAAACACTGTTAAATCCATCTTGTCTGATGTTCCATTTAACTCTGATGTTTCCTTATTGATTTTTTTGTCTACATGACCTACCATGTTTTAAGTGGGGTAGTAAAGTCCCATAATATTTTTATATTGCTTTATATCTCTCCCTTCAGATCTGTTAATTTTTGCATTACATATTTAGGTGCTCATGGCACCCCACTCCAGTACTCTTGCCTGGAAAATCCCATGGATGGAGGAGCCTGGTGGGCCACAGTCCATGGGGTCGCGAAGAGTTGGACATGACTGAGCGACTTGACTTTCACTTTTCACTTTCATGCATTGGAGAAGAAAATGGCAATCCACTCCAGTGTTCTTGCCTGGAGAATCCCAGGGACGGGGGAGCCTGGTTGGCTGCCGTCTATGGGGTCGCACAAAGTGGGACAGGACTGAAGTGACTTAGCAGCAGCAGCAGCAGCATGTTGGATGCAGGGCTTCCCTGGTGGCTCAGACAGTAAAGAATTTTCCTGCCATGCAGAACACTTGGGTTCAATCCCTGGGTTGGGAAGACACCCTGGAGGAGGGCATGGCAACTCACTCCAGTATTCCTAGAGAATCCCCATGGACAGAGATGCATGGCAGGCTATAGACAAATGTCCATGGGTTGTAAAGAGTCGGACCTGACTGAGTGACTAAGCACAGCAGAGCACATATTGGGTACATGACTTCCCGGGCGGCTCTAGTGGTGAAGAACCCACCTGCCAATGTAAGAGACATAAGAAATATGGATCTGATCCCTGGGTTGGGAAGATCCTCTGGAGGAGGGCATGGCACCTTACTCCAGTATTCTTGCTTGGAGAATCCCATGGACAGAGGAGCCTGGTGGGCTACAGTCCATAGGGTTGTAGAGTCAGATAAAATTGAAGCAACTTAGCATGCATATACATGCATATTGGGTGCATAAATATTTATAAATGTTATATTCTCTTGTTTAATTGACTCATTATTATATTATTATTTATTATATAATGCCTTCCATTTTTCTATTTACAGTTGTTGGCTTAAAATCTATTTTGTCTGGGATAAGTATAGCTATCCCTGTTTCTTTTTATTTTCTATTTGCATGAAAACTCTTTTTCCATCTCATTACTTTTTGTGTATGTATTGTTAAACCTGAAGTACATTTCTTGTAGTCAACATATAGTTGAGTCTCATTTAAAATAAAATTTTCAGCCACTTTATGTCTTTTGATTAGAGAACTTAGTCCATTTATATTTAAAGTATTTCTTTTAGGTAGGCACTTACTATTGATATATATATATATATATATATATATATATATATATAGTAATTCTTTGTTTCTTTCTGTTCTTGCTCTCTTCCTTAGTGAACTAATGGTTTTTTAAAATTTGAAGTGGTGTATTTAGATTCCTTTTTCTTTATATGTTTTGTTTATTTATTATAGGATTTTGCTTTGTAGTTCCCAGGAGACTTGCTTAAAATATTTTAGGTTTATAACTTCCTATTTTAAGCTGATAATAACTTAACTTCAAACACATACTAAAGCTCTACATTTATAAAGTGCCCCCTTCCATTTTATGTTTCTGATGTCGTAATTTATATCTTTTCATCTTATGTATCCATTAACAAATAATTGTAGTTTTAAAGTTATTTTTACAACCATATGGTGTTATAGTTGGAGAGGGAAATGGCAACCCACTCCAGTACTTTTGCGTAGAAAATCCCATGGACGGAGGAGCCTGGTAGGCTGCAGTCCATGGGATCGAAAAGAGTCGGACACGACTGAGCAACTTCGTTTTCACTTTTCACTTTCATGCATTGGTGAAGGAAATGGCAACCCACTCCAGTGTTCTTGCCTGGAGAATCCCAGGGACGGGGAAGCCTGGTGGGCTACCGTCTATGGGGTCACACAGAGTCGGACATGACTGAAGTGACTTAGCAGCAGCAGCAGCAGCAGCAGCAGCAGCAGCAGTGTTATAGTTATAAAACTATATATCTAATCTATAGATACATTATATAGATATCTATATATGTCTATCTATAGATATATATAGATATCTATATATACAGTTTTATAGTTATATTATCATAATTATAAATAATAGTAGTTTCATAGTTATATTATTATAGTCCACAGGCTGGTATCAACATTGCTAGAGAAAAAATATCAATAACCTCAGATATGCAGATGACACCACCTTATGGCAGAAAGCAAAGAACTAAAGAGCCTCTTGATGAAAGTGAAAGGGAAGAGTGAAAAAGTAGGCTTAAAACCCAACATTCAGAAAATGAAGATCATGGCATCTGGTCCCATCAGTTCAGCTCAGTTCAGTTGATCAGTTATGTCTGACTCTTTGTGACTCCATGGACTGCAGCACCCCAGGCCTCCCTGTCCATCACCAACTCCTGGAGATACTCAAACTCATGTCCATTGAGTCAGTGATGCCATCCCACCATCTCATCCTCTGTTGTTCCCCTCTTCTCCAAACACCCTCAATCTTTCCAGCACTAGGGTCTTTTCCAATGAGTCAGTTCTTTGCATAAGGTGTCCAAATACTGGAGTTTCAGCTTCAGCATCAGTCCTTCCAATGAATATTCAGGACTGATTTCCTTTAGGATGGACTGGTTGGATCTCCTTGCAGGGCAAGGGATTCTCAAGAGTCTTCTCCAACACCACAGTTCAAAAGCATCAATTCTTCAGCGCTCAGCTTTCTTTATAGTCCAACTCTCACATCCATACATGACTACTGGAAAATCTATAGCTTTGACCAGATGGATCTGTGTTGGCAAAGAAATGTCTCTGCTTTTTAATATGCTGTCTAGGTTGGTCATAACTTTCTTCTAAGGAACAAGCATCTTTTAATTTCATGGCTGCAGTCAAAATCTGCAGTGATTTTGGAGACCCCCAAAATAAAGTCTGTCACTTTTTCCATTGTTTCCCCATCTAATTGCCATAAAGAGTTGGTACCAGATGCCATGATCTTGGTTTCTGAATGGAGTTTTGAACTCTATTGAGTTTTAAGCCAACTATTTCATTCTCCTCTGTCAATTTCATCAAAGTCTCTTTAGTTCTTCTTCACATTCTCCCATAAGGGTGGTTTCATCTGCATATCTGAGGTTATTGATATTTTTCCCAGCAGTCTTGATACCTGCTTGTTCTTCATCCAGCCCAGCGTTTCTCATGACATAATCTGCATAAAAGTTAAATAAGCAGGGTGACAATATACAGCCTTGACGTACTCCTTTCCCAGTTTGGAACCAGTCAGTTCAGTTCTAACTGTTGCTTCCTGGCCTGCATACAGATTTCTCAGGAAGCAAGTCAGGTGGTCTAGTATTCCCATCTGAAGAATTTTTCACAGTTTGTTGTGATCCACACAGTCAAAGGCTTTGGCATAGTCAATAAAGCAGAAATGGATTTTTTTTCTGAAGCTCTCTTGCTTTTTGCATGATCCAGCAGATGTTGGCAATTTGATCTTTGGTTCCTCTGCCTTTTCTAAAACCAGCTTGAACATCTGGAAGTTCTTGGTTCACATATTGCTGAAGCCTGGCTTGGAGAATTTTAAGCATTACTTTACTAGCATGTGAGATGAGTGCAAAGAGGAGTGCAATTGTGCGGTAGTTTGGCATTCTTTGGCATTGCTTTTCTCTGGGATTGGAATGAAAACTGACCTTTTCCAGTCCTGTGGCCACTGCTGAGTTTTCCAACTTTGCTGGCATATTGAGTTAAGCACTTTCACAGCATCATCTTTCAGGATTTGAAATAGCTCCACTAGAATTCCATCACCTCCACTAGCTTTGTTCATAGTGATGCTTTCTAAGGTCCACTTGACTTCACATTCCAGGATGTCTGGCTCTAAGTGAGTGATCACACCATCGTGATTATCTTGGTCATGAAGCTCTTTTTTGTACAGTTCTTCTGTGTATTCTTGCCACCTCTGCTTAATATCTTCTGCTTCTGTTAGGTCCATACCATTTCTGTCCTTTATTGAGCCCATCTTTACATGAAATATTCCCTTGGTATCTCTAATTTTCTTGAAGAGATCTCTCGTTTTTCCCATTCTGTTGTTTTCCTCTATTTCTTTGCGTAAGTGATTCAGTTCAGTTCAGTTGCTCAGTTGTGTCCTACTCTTTGCGACCCTATGAATTGCAGCATGCAAGGCCTCCCTGTCCATCACCAACGTTCACTCAAACTCATGTCCATCGAGTCGGTGATGCCATCCAGCCATCTCATCCCCCATTGTCCCCTTCTCCTCCTGCCCCCAATCCCTCCCAGCATCAGGGCCTTTTCCAATGAGTCAACTCTTTGCATGAGGTGGCCAAAGTATTGGAGTTTCAGCTTCAGCATCAGTCCTTCCAAAGAACACCCAGGACTGATCTCCTTTAGAATGGACTGGTTGGATCTCCTTGCAGTTCATGGGACTCTCAAGAGTCTTCTCCAACACCACAGTTCAAAAGCATCAATTCTTCGGCGCTCAGCCTTCTTCACAGTCCAACTCTCATATCCATGCATGACCACTGGAAAAACCATAGCCTTGACTAGATGGACCTTTGTTGGCAAATAATGTCTCTGCTTTTGAATATGCCATCTAGGTTGATCTTAACTTTCCTTCCAAGGAGTAAGCGTCTTTTAATTTCATAGCTGCAATCACCATCTTCAGTGATTTTGGAACCCCCCAAAATAAAGTCTGACACTGTTTCCCCTTACAAAATTACAGTATTCTAAGTACTTTGGCCACTTCATGTGAAGGGTTAACTCATTGGAAAAGACTCTGATGCTGGGAGGGATTGGGGCAGGAGGAGAAGACGATGACAGAGGATGAGGTGGCTGGATGGCATCACTGACTCGATGGACGTGAGTCTGAGTGAACTCCGGGAGTAGGTGATGGACAGGGAGGCCTGGCGTGCTGCGATTCATGGGGTCGCAAAGAGTTGGACATGACTGAGCGACTGAACTGAACTGAAAGCTTAATTATGTATTTATCTTTGCTAGTGAGATTTATGCTTTCATTTTTTCCCTTATAATTAGTATCTTTTCATTTTAGTTTGAAGAAGTCCATTTAACATTCTTGTACAGATTAGTGGTGACGAACTCCTTCAACTTTTGCTTGTCTGTCAATGTCTTTATCTTTCCTTTAATTATGAAGGATAACTTTGCTAGGTAAAGTATTCTTGATTGGTAGGGTTTGTTTGTTTGTCTTTCAGTACTTTGAATATGTCATGCCACTCCTTTCTGATCTGCAAAGTTTCTGCTAAAAAATCTTCTTTTTTTTTTTAAAACATACACATTTAACTTTATTTCATCATTGCCATTTAAAGCTTGATTTTATAAAACATAAAAGACATTCTTAAGAGTTCTGTATCACAACAATTTGAAAAGTGGGAATATCCACAGCTTTATAGTCTTATGGCGGTTACCTTGTATGTAACAAGTTGTTTTTCTCTAACTGCTTTTAAGATTCTATCCTTGTCTTAACTTTTGACAGTTTAATTACAATGTGTCTTGGTGTGGCTCTTTTTGAATTCACCTTAACTGAAATTCTCGGGTCTTTTGGATTTGGATGTCTAACAGAGCCTACATTTTGATTGGTTCCTGCCACATAGTCACTTGTCCCATAGTTAGGGGCTTCATCTCTAATAGAGTCCAACAGCACATAAACAGCAGTTCTTGAGAACTATAATTGCCTAAAGATAAAATCTATTATGAGTCTGTTTTGTTGGCTCACACAATGAACTCCACATGGCATCTTTTCCCACCATAGATAAGTTCTTGATTGTAACTGTAAGTGACCATAAGCAGAGGTTGCATATTAGTGTATCCTGATTCCTCCACATTGGGCCACTCTTGGTACCCTGTATCATATATTGGATTTCCTGGTAAGCAGACTCTGAGATGGAGATTTGAAAACAGGCCGTTTGTTGGGAGGGGTGCTTTCAGAATCAACATTTCTGGTATAATAAAGGAAGCAGGATTGGGCAGAGTGATTATGGGACAGAGTGATATAGTAACAATAAAGTTAGTCAATCCCATCTGTAGTTATGGAGTGAGTTGTCCCTTCAGAGTTGTCTGATGTTAGAAAAGCAGGTAGGGAATTTATATCTCTGCATTGGCCAGCTACTGGATGTAGGTAAACCCAGGGAAGGGGGCAAAACTTGTGCAAGGCAGCTTTCTTTAGCTGAAGTTTCAGTCTTGGACAAGGCTTCTGGGAGGTACCCCGATGCCATCCAGTAAGTCTAGCATTAAGGTTTATTGCTATCAGAAACAACCTACCAATTGAAGTCAACATTCACAGATCTTATCTTTTTATATAGTCCAGTGTAAGTTATTAATAAGACTTCATAGGAATGTAATAGCATTTCAATTGACCAGGGTTTTAACATAGTTGTATTGGCAAAGAAATGCAATCTTGGCAAATAGGGATATATATTTTATTAATCTCAAAGAGAACCACAAGATCCCTACAATTGTATCTATAGAAAGTGGGCTTCTAAAATGATAGAACTTCTAGAATGTAAATTATTTCTGTGTCTCTGTCAAGCATGAAAGTGGATGTAAAGGTGCCAGAGAATAGAATTGGGGCAGCCAGACTGAGTAAGCAAGGATTTCATCCCACCAATAGTGCAGAGAGATACTTCTTTTATTGTCTAGTATATGATGTGTGCTATGGATTAAGAATCTGTCTATATTACTCCCTTTCTCTGATTTCTGAATGAGAACATTTTGGATTTTTATCTTATTTTCCTTTGACTTTTAAATTGGTATGCTTTGGATGATTAAATTAATCATGCATTCTATTTGTAGACCACAGAATATTGAAATGGGATTTCAAGAGGCATTAGAGGCAGAATGAACATACCTTGGATCTGGAAGTGCCTTAGGGCTATAACTCTTTGGGAAGTGTTGAGCAGGATTTAATTGTATATAGATACCTTGTAATTTGTTTGGTGGAAACAGAAATGAATGCTTGAGAAGGGTGTGTGTATGTGCTTGTTGGTGAGGTTAAGGAAAACTCAAGATATTGTTTTTATGTTTTAGCATTTTTCTTCCATTTACATTTCCCCTTCCTTTTAAGATACTCATCTTTTTCTATGTTCCAGTAAGTCAGTGAATCACAAAATCCCTCTCTATCACATTCACTATAGGATTGAAAGGTGACCTAAATATGGCCAATCATACTAATCAACTTCTTGAATCTAAGGTTCATATATGACCTAATCAGGGCAGATTAACATTTTGACCTATGATTAACATCTGAACATTGGAAGAAAGACTTCTTTTTAAACTGACGTTGCTAAACTAAGAGGAAATGAATATGGGATTAGAGGTTATCTGTTTCCTTATAGGGGAAGACACTACATACAGGAGAGAAAGAATGGGACAAACCCAGAGAGGTAAGAACCAGAGCTTGAGAGAAAGCATGGGTTGTCATTTGGGCACCTGAGGCCAGGTGTACTTGAAATCACCTCCAAATTCAGTCCTCTTGGTTACGTGGGGGCATAATCTTCCTTCAGTGCAAGATAGTTTCAGGTAGTTTTCTGCCCCTGTGACCAAATAGATCATCAATGATCGACTTTCAATAACCAGTTATGTTTCATCAGCTCTCATTCTCCTTAAGCTCTTCTTGATATTTCCCAAGAAATATTAGTTACTGGTTTCCTGAAGCTCTCTGTCTTAGTCCATTTGGTCTGTTAGAACAAAATGCAACAGACTGGGTAGCTAGTAAACAATAGAAAGGTACTGCTTACAGTTCTGGAGGATCAAGGAGCTAATATGGTCAGGTGAGTATTCTCTTCCAGGTCACAGACTTTCCATTTATCTTACGTGGGTGGAAGGGCTAGTGAGCTCTGTGGGATCTCTTTTTATAGAGCACTAACCTCATTCAGGAGACCTCCACCTTCAGGACCTAATCATCTCCCAAAGACCTTACTTTTGGAGGGCTAGGATTTCAAAAATTGAAGTTTAGAAGAACACAAACATTTAGACCATCACACCCTCTCTTCACTTGACCTCTGTTATTCCCCTGCCCACCTCCCAACACACACTTTTCTATAACGATACAAGAAGCATGCACCTGTCTTTTTTTTTTTTTTTAAATTATAATTTTAAAAAATGTTTAATTGTAGGATAATTGCTTTACAGAATTTTTTAGTTTTCTGCCATACATCAAGAAGAATCAGCCATAGGTACACCTATGTCCCCTCCCTTCCAAACCTCCCTCCCATCTCCCTCCCCATTTCACCCTTCAAAATTGTCACAGAGCCCCTTTTTTGAGTTACGGTACACTCATAAGTAAGTTTCTTTCCCTAGGTCTTTATCTTTTCATCTCCAAAATGAGGATGTTACACTAAAATTACTCCTAAAATACAGCATTCAGTTCTAAATTTCTGTGCTTTTATAACAGGAGGAAGTGGGGAAAAATAACTGTGAAGTTAGAAGTTGCAAAAACTTTAGCATGTGCTTGATTCAGATTCACTTAGGTGGAATAATTTTTTAATTTCCCTTTTAACTGTTGGGTAAGGTCATGATGCTCTATAATAAGTGCATGTTTTTCCAGAAGAAGGAAGAAGACCTTTTGAAAAAAGCTATAAAGGATTTGACAATGCCCAGTGTTATTGTTGCTTGAATCCAATTACTGGGGAAGCATTCTGCACATCTTTACACATCACATTTCAACATGTCATCTCCTCTAAGTGGAACCGATTGCATTAAAGTCGTTATGAAACTACAGTCATCCTCCTCCCTTCAGTAAAAATGTAATCATAAAAATTTTAAATGCACATATTCATTTTCCTCCCCTTCAGCCAAGCAAGTATACTTTGTCAGTATTCTCTGAAAAAGTGATTATCAGGTCTCTGTTTATGAAAATCTTAATGGAAAAATTAGATACACAACAAATTCCTGCTAAACTAAACATCTGATTCCATTACTTGGAAAACTAGCTGGTATTTATTTTTACATCTGCCACAAAAAATCTTTTAAGTTTGCTATTTTTCCTCCTCTCTTTTTTTCCCCTTTATCGTGTATGTGTGAATTAAGAGAAAAGAGAAATTAAACATTTTCCAGATACTCAAGATAATATTGTACCAAGTGTTTAAATTGCAGATTTTCAAGATTATATGTTCTCACTGAAAAGGTTTTAATTTACTTATATCCAAGAGTCTTTCATTTACTTTATTTCTTCCAAATCAAATTAAATCTCACTCCAATTTCTTATTTGTCAAAATAGTTAAAAAAAAAATGTAATGTCTTTTTGTTTTGAAGAGCTCCTATCTTCTTGGGAATTATTTCAGAAAACTTAGGTCCTGCCATGTTTCACAATATTTGGTTCAGATTTTCTGGTCTATCCATAATGGTCAGCAGGAATGTATTATATCCGGACCAAGGTGATTCCTTGAAGTTGACAACATTGCACACTTTTGCTAGTGTACAAACTTGCACAAGAAGACTCTTCATGAGGCTAGGAGCTTTTTCTCCTCATGCCCAGTCCTTCTGCCATGAAATCTTGTTCTCAGAAGTTCTACCATCTTTTCAAGGTGCTGAATTATAGGCAGAGTAATTGACCCTTTCACCTAAAGGATTTCCCCCCATTTCCGCACTGCCTTCTGAGCTAGTGCAGAAGTTTAAAAAACGTCCAACTATTATCTATCTACCTACCCACCTACAATCTACTATCTATCTACAACCTATCTACTACCTATTTATCTATATATAGTCTATTTACTAAGTATATACAGCCTATCTACAGTCTATCTACCTACCTATCTATATCTATCTACCTACCGCTTATCTTTCTATAATCCATCCATCTATCTAGATAGCTATCTTCTGTCTGCAATCTATGTATGTGTATATGTATGTATCTAACTATAGTATATTACCTATGTACATCTTTCTTTTTTCTTCATTCCTTCCTCCTTATCAATCTACAATATATTTTCTTCCTATCTACCTATCTACAAACTAGCTGTATGCCTATCTATCTACTATCTATCTATCTATTTATGTCTATCTATGTTCTTCACACATAAGCAAGGTTCTGGGCGCCCTACAGGGGAAAGTTGGTGTCCCCACCTTTGCCTGGGGAGTTTGGTATGTCCTAGTACAGCACATGCACTCTTGTATCCTCAAGTCTAGGGGACCAGATATATATATATAGCTTTCGAGGTTTTGAAAAAAAAGCCCAGAGAGGATTATCAGAAGTTTGGGCACTTCTGCTTTGAGACAAGACAAATGAATGTAATTAATTATCCACACAAACAAAGGCCTAGCCACATTTTGGAGAAAGGAGGAGTGAATATTACCAGCACATTTTAATATACTATAGTGAGCAAAAAGAAGCACTACTTTATCTGGGTTCAAATCCCCACTCCATATAGTTGTGAGACCCTGGGTTAATTACTTAAACTCTCTGCACACTCATTATCTTATTTGTAAATTGAAAATATATTATTAGTACCTAATTTATGGAGTTAATATGAATGTTAGATATGTTATTATTAGAAAGGTGTCAGATTACCCATGAGCACCATGTAAATGTTTCTTATTATTAGTCACACTCTAAGCCTGCCTTTTTTGAACTCAATAACCCTCAACATCTAATGCTGAATATAGAAACACATTCTTCAGATTCAAAGGTTCATATCTTGATCTTATCAACTGTACCTTGGGTCATGTAACCTCTAAGATTTAGTTTCATCATCTGGAAAATGTAGTTATTAGTACCTACTTAGAAGGTGGTTGTATATATTAAATGATGTCTGTGAATCTCTTAGCAGAAAGTTTAAAGAATTCTTAACTCTTGACCCCTGAAGGAAATTTATTTCCTGGTCCAATTCCATGCTGCCCAACTCTAATATCATGTTTTGTCAAAGGGTGGCTTATTTCTTCTTCCTTTTTCCTGACCACAGGGCTAGAAACAAGGTAGGCACACAACTACATATAAATTCTTGGGCTTAGTTAACCCAACTACTGCAGAAATAGGTCTAAGTTATCTTTCCATTGGCTGTCACCTATCATCAGCAGTGCACCATCTGTTGTCCAGATCTGACTGCAGGACTCAACCCCCTAGCTACATTCGTTTATCATGAAGTGGAGTCACACTGAGAGAGTGTTCATTCTTGCCATGGATGCCCTGCCTTGTGCCAAGCAGCCAGGCTGCCTGAATGGAAGCCGATGCAGATTGCCTGGCCTGGAGGAGCCATCAGAAGGACCCCCAGGTTGTCTGGGAGGATGCATCTGGTACCCATGTTGGGCCAAGTCTAACACATGGACTGTTAGCAATATTAATGACTGTCCTCGAGTGGGCCCAGCCAAATGTCATTTCTGTTCAGTAGTTTTCCAACTCACTCTGTGTGGCAAGGCTGAGTGGGAGGATTAAGCTGTGTGCTCTTGATGGCAGTAGCATCTATTCTTTGAGGGACAAAGAGGGGCTTAGCTCATATCCATTTAGTTTGTTGTTGCTTTTGTTTGTTTGTTTTTCATCAATCAGTGAACTGTCATAAACTTATAGTTCTTCTGTTGTATGCCCATCTTTAGCCTAGGCACTTTGTGAAACTCCTTAATAACTGTTTTAAGCCTCTGAGAAACTTACTATCTAATTGTGAAGAAACAAGCTATATTTATTAACTAGGTGGGGAATTAAAATATTAAGCTCTGACATATTAATTTAACAAACATCCATTCATGGGTCACATAATTACTAAAGAGTGACCATCAGTGGTATGGCAGTGCACTCAGCTACAGGTGAAGAAAGTAAAACAAACAATGTATTCAGAAACAGTCACAGGACATTTCACAGGGGAGAGAGAGGGAGATTGCGCATTGATTAAAGGAAGGGACAGACTGGTAGTCTGATGTCTTTCCTGCTTTGGCCCCTTTAGGTAAATCCAGCCCACTGGTAATACCATCAGAGGAATAATGCAAAGAGTTCTCTGGGTCTCAATACTTTTCATGCTGCTTGCCAGTCCTGTTGGAACTGAGACCTGAGTGTATGAATGTCTATTTCCCAAATCTAAGTTAATGTCCTGAGGTTGTGGTAAGCATTAAATCTAGTTAGTGATAAATGCTGTATTCTTGTTTCCTTCTTGCTGGGCATATGGTAGAGTTGGGTTTTCTTCTCTTTTTGATGCTGTGTGTGCCCATGTGACTAATTCTGGCAAGTGAAGTTTGAATGGGAATGGACTCTGTTACTTCCACATGGAGGCTGAGAATCAATGTGTGACTCTCCATGACTCTTCTCTCCTACAACCGTAGAAGCATGTGCCAAAATGGAACTGCCTCAGTCTCTCTCCCTAGTGGCCTAAGCTACTGGCCAATCTGTACTGGTCATTTATGTGAGGCAGAAATACATTTTTTTTAGCGGGGAGCGGGGGGGCTGCACCACACAGCTTGTGGGATCCTAGCTGCTTGACCAGGAATTGAACCTGTGCCCTCTGCAGTGGAATGGCAGATTCCTAACCACTGGACCATCAGGGAATTCCTGAGAAATGCATTTTTGATGCGTTAAGATTTTGTGTGAGATTTTGGGGCTGTTTGTTACCTGGATCATTCTACCAGAATTGGAATCATAGGACAAATGCCAATTATAATAGATATGAGGCTAATGAAGGGCAGAGATGATGTCTATTTAACCACAGGATGAGGGGAATCTCAGAATCTCCTCAATAAAAAAATGATTTCCCCTACCATGTGGGAAATCTCTACTTCTTGTATCTCCTTTAAGTTATGGCAAAAATCTTCCTGTTAGAATGCAAATGCAATTCCCTACAGCTGCTAATTAGACAGCCACACAGATCAAGTTTGCCAGCTGTGTTTCTTTCTAGCCCAGTGGTTTTCATTTTCTGCTTTTGTGTAAGCCTAGTGGTCCAAAGCTACAGTGAGAGACAGACACTTTTTTCCCTCTCAACTTTCAATGTGAAAAACTTAATGAAGATAATTTTTATTAATTAAAAAATTATTTTATGAATTGCATTAAAATCTCTTTTACATGCAATTGCTTATTGCTAGTAAAAATGTAGTCCCAAAATCCACATATAATTATTTCAGATACAAACATTTGCATTTGACATTCCTCATGCTGTCATGGAAAGAACAGAGAGGTATTTAGGTTTTCTGTGACCTAAATCAGCTTGAGAAACATTGAATTATTACTCATTTATTTTCCTAGGTTTAGGGATTCACAACTCTGTCTATGTCTTTCCCAAAAAAGTATGTTAAAATGATGGGTTTTAGGAGGAAACAAAAGCTCCCCAGGGGATTATGCTACTGAAGAAGACAGAGGGTTGTCAAGGGAACCGGTACTTGACTTGGTATCAGTGGGGAAGGGAGACAGCCTGTGTCCATAGAGCCTCACCATCCGGAAGAAGACTGCAGACTCCTGTGTCCACATAATTTAGTTCTCCCAGGAAATTCTCACTTGGAACAATAAGTGTATAAACTAATAAATAAAGTTGCTGTTGCTTCAGGAAATTTCTGCAAACCAATTTGTCTGGCTGAATGGTTTGCTCACTGGTTCATAGATCCCACATAGTTTATTTCTCAGGCTCACTTCAAGACCCCACCTCATTGTACTACCCATCCTAAATTATTGTCTCATGAACCAAATCCAGTAAAAATTGACTCCCTGCCTGGAAAGATCTGCTTTATATCACTAGAGTGAAAACCCCCAAATTCTTTCAATATCTTCCCAGTCTCCTCCTTATGAGACAGTATTAAGGTTCTGTCAAGGTAGCAATTCCCCTTTCACACTAAGATTTGATGAAATAGGATCATATGTTCATCCAAGTCATATATCACCTTCTCCTTGTCTGTGTGTGTGTGTGTTAGTCACTCAGTTGTGTTTGACTCTTTGTAACTCCTGGACTATAGCCTGCCAGGCTCCTCTGTCCATGGAATTCTCCAGGCAAGAATACTGGAGTGGGTAGCCATTTCCTTCTCCATATCCTTGTTTAGAAATGGAGGATTTTCTACTGTAGAGCACAGGGAACTCTGCTTAATGTTATGTGGCCCCTGGGTGGGAGGGGAGTTTGGAGGAGAATGAATATATGTATATGTATGGCTGAATCACTTTCTTGTTCATCTGAAACTATCACAACATTGTTCATTGGCTATACTCCAACATAAAATAAAAAAGTTTAAAAAATGCAATAAAAAATAAACAAAATATTTGAATATTTGCCCTCAAATGCAAAACACATTCTAAACAGCAAATTTATTTTTAATCACATAGTTGTTTATGCTTGTAAGTGACTAGTCCAGTACTAACTGCCTAGGGATTCTAGCTGTGTTGATGATACATTTAGACAAATTAAAAAGAAACAAATGTGCATGTTTGGGCCAAGGAGCCCAAATTTCAAAGTGAGTCTACATTGCATCTATCCCCAAAAGGAAATTCAAACAACTTTGCAAAGAGAAGTATAGCAGTAGAAATTGAAACTTCTATAACCCTATAGACTGGTGCTCTCTGTGTAAACGATCATGTCCAGTTTCACCAGTGCCAAAAAGTAGATACTTTTACTGTCAATAATGATCCTAGCCTCACACAATATGAAGATGGGTTTGGAGTATTTGGACTTTCCTTTGTCAAAGCTATAGCTATAACTATTTTGTTTGCAAACAAAGAGTGCATTTTGGTTTTCAACCATTCTACAATTAATTAGCCCTTTCATACTTATAACTGGCATATCCCACACTCAAGCAGACAGCAAGGCCACATTTCTGCTAATCCCCATCTTGCCATGAATTTTGCAAATCAGATCTGTCTCCAAGAGACTGGGCATCAGCTTTATCATTTTCTGCCTAAACCCAAAGAGGAGAACTGTCCCTCCCAACTACCTAGCACTCACTAAGCATCAACCCTGTGTGGAGACTGCTATGAATTTACTTGTCTTTAGTCATGAATCCTCAAGATAGCCTGATGAATTAGCACTGTTATCAGCCTCATTTTAAGATGAGAACATGTAAGCAGAGAGAATTCAAGTCAACCAGTGATAGCAGCTAGGATACGGGGAACTGGGATGTGATCTCTACTGGCTATTTCCACAATCTGTGCACTTACCAAACTCCACCCTATGACCCGGAATTAACACACACTGTAATTTGTCTTACTAAACAAGTCTAAAATATCTGCATCAAGATTGCTTCACCATTTTTTCTTAAGAGATGGGAAAAGGAACGGCCCTTCATTTTACATTGTGTAGGCAAAAGGTGGCTTCTTCCAAATAAAGGGGTCGTCTGCTGCTGCTGCTGCTAAGTCACTTCAGTTATGTCTGACTCTGTGCGACCCCATAGACGGCAGCCCACGAGGCTCCCCCATCCCTGGGAGTTTCCAGGCAAGAATACTGGAGTGGGTTGCCATTTCCTTCTCCAATGCATGAAAGTGAAAAGTGAAAGTGAAGTCGCTCAGTCGTGTTGGACTCTTAGCGACCCCATGGACTACAGCCCACCAGGCCCTCTGTCCATGGGATTTTCCAAGCAAGAGTACTGGAGTGGGGTGCCATTCTACAGGTAAATGTAAGCTTCTACTTCCAGTGACTGAAATATATTCTAGGCTCCATGAATGCTTATAACAAATTTGAGCTCCACCTGCTGAGATGGCTGCCCTCATTGTCTTGGGTTCCCAAATCACTTGGACCAGAAAATCCTTCAATCTTGCTCTTACCTTTGTAAGATAAGAATCAGGGCTGGATATCAGCTGACCCTGACTAGCCTTTCTCCTGATCCCTTTCGTGTTCCCAACTGCCTGTCCTTTGCTGCATCCTGAAAACGTTTCTCCCTATATACCTCATTTCCCTATAAGGAGATGTCCTATCTCATTCACTATTTCCCAAATAGTATGCCTAGCAATTTTATACACACAATTCAGTTTTTTCCTTCATGTAGTATAAGATTAATCTATTATTTTTACTTTTATTATATTGTTTGTCCACTGAAACAGTGAAAGTGAAAGAAAGATGAGATTGAATTAACCTTACAAGTGAGACTGTAGTGAAGTCTGAAAATCTTTAAGAAGAAAACTGAAAGATTTCATGTTTTTTATATAACTGGAAATGTTTTCCAAGTGGCTTAGATGCTCTATAAAAGAGGGGGAAGTTGTTCTCCTTTGAGCTTACACCTGTTGAGGCTAATAAATCACTATACTGCACACTTTGATTCTTATCCTCCCCACACACCCCAACCTCATTTGCAAAATGCAAAGATGCATGCTTCATTTGTGGGTGAATGAGTCTGTTTAATTGGCAAGTTGTCACGATTTCTCGTAATTATGGTTTTTTAACTATGTGAAAAAAGACAAATGGTAAATTATAGTAACATCATTTGTCATCTCATGTAACGATGATCTCTGAATTATAAGTGCTGTGTGCACTAATGCATCTGTTATTTCTCTGTGACAAATAGGATGATCAAAATCTTTAATAGATTGTACTCTTTTCTTCTGACAGGTTTATTTATTCTTTTTTCTGTGTTTACAAAATCCCTTCCCACTCATCATCTTTTACTTGCACCCAACACAGGGACATAGAACCAGGAGTGAGAGCAAACCAAGCTTTTCTCTGGAAAGCAGAACAAAATAGAACTACCATCCTGACTGGGATATGGGGTGTTCTTGCAGGCAGCTTAAAGAGGGAACTTGGAAAATTGAAGCCACTGCTTAGGTAACACCAGTTCTTTGCTAGGTATGCATCACTATTCTGATTATCTCCAGGAATCATTCAGGAGCATTTTCTCACTCCTCCTTCAGAAGGGCCCTTCCTCTGCTGGCTCTAGCCTCATTCTCTCAGTTGCTTGGTGAGGCATCTTTACTCCTGCTTAGAAGAGTTTCACACACCACTGTAAATTCCATCTGCTGTGCACACTACATACGGTGACCTGAATATCACCAATCTGCTCTCTGATGGCACTTGGAGGGCTGAGCAGGTGGTTTCTCTGGTGATTGTCATCTTATCTCTAATGTCACCTTTTTATTATTTCTTCCTGTCTTCTTTAGAGATTCATAATCAACAGTCTTTAAACTGGGCACATGTCCTTATGGACATAGAAATATTTTCTACGGAGTATGTATGTGTGCCATGCTTAGTTGGTCAGTTGTGTCCAGCTCTGTGACCCTTTGGACTGTAGCCTGCCAGGCTCTTCTGTCCATGGGATTCTCCACGCAAGAATTCTGGACTGGGTTGCCATTTCCTCTTGCAGGGGATCTTCCTGACACAGGGATTGAATGCCACGTCTCCCAGGGCTCCTGCCTTGTAGGTAGATTCTTTACATAGATGTAAGAAAATAAATTTATGGATTCTCGACTTTCATTTGTACCCTTCTCTAAGATTATTCTGCATGAAACCCGTCTATCAGTTCTTTTCTTAATTCCTGTTTATGAATTTCTTTTTCTAATTTCCAAGGGAAAAAAAGGAAGTATCTCTCTCAGCTATCTGGAATCTATTAAAGTGCTGTGATCCAGGCTGTAAGAACCTCCTGGGCACTCAACAAAAGGACAACTCGAGACTGTTTCCTTCTCAAAGAAGGGAGCTTTATTCCAGCCAGGAAACACTCATGCAAGAGAACATCCACAGCTAGCTAGTTAGCATCTTAGCATTAAAACTCAGCAGTGAGAATTTCATGAAGGGGATGTGCATTAACAAGTTTATTTAAATTAAAACAATGAACTTAGGCTTTTTCTCTTAGAATTTAAGCCTCTTTGGCTGATTGGTGTGACAGTGAGGACTAGGATGAATGGACTAAATCTGCAGATTTTAATCAAAATGTATTTAAAGCATTATAAAACATGTAATACCTTGGAAAACATTCTCTGATAATTATTAGAATTGCAATAAAGTTTTTCAGGTATCATATTAAAAATATGTCAAGGGTCCAGCCATGCCACATGGGAACAAAATAGCACTGACTATTCAGTCTCCTATCCCAATTCAGTCACCTCTATTTCTCTTCCCATATTTCCTCCATCCATCTCAAAGTATGGAGAGCAGCAGTTCCTTAAAGCTTGCACAGGAGATAGAAATAAAATTATTTTTTTAAAAGATCTGAGTTCTTAGAATACAGGAGTGGACTTGTTCATTTTAAATGTGACACACGTTCTTTACACAGATGGATTAAAGTTGATTTCATCGCTCTTTTTCACATTCTGGCATGATTTACTTTTATAGACATTATAGTTAAGGTAGTCAGTGTATGTTTTGAAGGAATTAAAGCCTTAGGGAATTAAGTGGTTGCATAAACTAGTGAATTATTAAGGAGCCTGCAGCTCAGTGGAAAGATAAAGAGAGAGACCCAGTTTAGGGCAAAAGCCCAAAAGACAGAGGCATCCATTCAGCCCTTAAGTCTTAAACAAAAGGTTTCCCTAAAATGCTTCTGGATGAAAGCAAATCCAGAATCAAGTCAGTTTTCAGAAATATCAGAGCCTAAAGGAAAGTTCTTTTTAACATATGCCTTGTAATATTTATACCCAAGTATCAAAGGAAGAGTTTGGGTATTAATTCAGTCATAAACTTGAGATGAAACAGCCCCCAGGAATGTACTTGTCTGTTGAGATCTATCAAAGCTTGGTAGCAGGGGGCACACCTTCCCTTCTGGCTGGCGACATGACAGATGATCTCCTGAGATCAGAAAGCTTGCCGGGATGGGACATGAGGCATGGTATAATTACATATTTCCCCCTTCTTTGGACTTTGGAACTAGATGTGCACAAAGGAAAGTTACCTTACTATGTGAAAAAAAAGGAGCTTATGAGCAAGATGAAGACATTGAAACAGCATGTGAGCAGACAACACTCTTGTCCAGATGGAAGTCATTTTGGTAGGAGGTGAAATGGAGCCCTTGAGGATCATGGAATGTGCTCAGAGAAGCAAAGGCATAAGAAAGACCTGAGAAGGGAGGGACAGAGAATAAGGGAAAGATAGATGGAAGGGAGAGAGAAAGAAGAGTTGATTTAGAATGCCAAAAATATGAGTACAGATATGTTCAGGGCATGAATACAAATGTGACTGCATAAATGTATAGGGTATTAGAATCTACAAAGTTTAAAGGGGTTTGCTAAAGGAGAAAGCAAACATTTTGAAGTCACCACAATAACAGCATAGTCCAGTACAGGGGTCAGTAAAAAATGGCTATGGGTCATTCTGCCCCATTGCCTGTTTTTGGTATGGTTCAGGAGCTGTGAATGGTCTTGATATTTTTAGATGACAGAAAATACAAGAAAATATATTTCACATTGGTACTAATTTGTGATTTTCAAATTCCAGTGTCCAGCTGAAACTAATTAGAACATAGCCATACTCTTTATGACTCCATAGCCTGAGTCCACCAGGCTCCTCTGTCTATGAAATTCTCCAGAAAAGAATACTAGAGTGGGTGGCCATTCCCTTCTCCCAGGGATTGAACCTGGATCCCCTGAACTGCAGGTAGATTCTTTACCATCTGAGCCACCAGGGAATACTTCATATTTATTTGTATATGCTTAAATAAAAGAATTGAATAGTTGTGACAAGGCCACATGACCTGCAAAGCCTAAAATATTTACTCTCTGACCCTTTACAGAAAAATATTTCCAACTCCTTGCCTAGAGAATGTATATTGCGCTTTTAGCCAGAAACACATTTTTGTTTTCCTCAGTGTGTCACCTGGGTTGGTTAGTTAGACTTTATTGGATTTGGTTTCACCATCAGTAAAACTGATCATATATTTTGGTGGGTTTATGGTTTAACTGGGAATAGTCTCAAAATGTGTTCATTAACCTGGCAGAAATTGTTTAAAGTCACTATTTAACATAAATGAGTAATTCTCCTAAGTCAGATTGACGATTTCCTCTTGAATCAGTTTCAGTAGTTGGTCTATTTGAAATTGGTCGATTTAATCTTATTTATCCAGTTAATAGGCATAAAATTGAATATAACATTCCTGTAGAATCTCTTTCATTTCTGTAAGGTTGTTATTAATTGTCCCTATTTCATTTTTTATTCTAGTTATCTGACTCACTGAATTTTTTCCTTGGTCAATTCAGCTAGAGATTTGTCAATTTTGTTTGTCTTTTGGTTTTATTACTTCTGTCATTTTTCTATCCTCTATTTTATTACTTTCTGCTAATTTTTATTCTTCTCTTTCTTTTTCGTTTGCTTTGGACTTAATTTTCTCTTTCTTTTCTCCATCTTAAGATAGAAGGTTAGATTATTGATTGAGGTCATTCTCTTTTTTCTTTTCTTCTTTTTAAGGTCTTACTTATTTTTTCATACAGGCATTTAGAACTTTCCATTTCCCTGTCAGTACTGTTTTGACTATATCACATCAGTTTTGGGATATTCTGTTTTTATTATCATTTCATCTCAAAATATTTTCTCATTTTCCACTTAATTTCTTCTTTGACTAGTTGAATGTTTGAGGTGTTTTGTTCAGTTTCTGCATATTTGTTAGTTTCTCAAATTTCCTTTTGTTATTGATAATTTTGTTCCATTGCAATAGGACAAAAAATTTCATCAAATTTTATCTTTTTAAATTGATTGAAATATGTTTTATGGACTAGCATATGGTCTGTCCTGGAGAATACTCAATTCTGCTTAAAGAATGTATAATCTTCCACTCCTTGTTGGATGATTCTATAAGGTATCTGTTAAGGTTAATTTGTGTATAGGTTATTTAATACCCACATTTCATTTTTGTTCTTCTACCTAATTGTTCAGTTCATTAATTGAAGGTGTGGTGTTGAAGTCTATAACTATTATTGTTGAATTGTCTATTTCTTGTTTCTAAATTTTTGCTATTGTTAGGTGCATTTTGTTGTTTTTCAGTTGCTCAGTCATGTCCAACTCTTTGCAATCCCATGGACTACAACATGCCAGGCTTCCCTGTCCTTCACTATCTCCTGGAATTTGCTCAGACTCATGTTCATTGAGTCAATGATGCCATCCAACCGTCTTTAAGTCTTATTTATGGTCCAACTTTCACATATGTACATGGCTACTGGAAAAACTGTAGCTTTGACTATATGGACCTATTTCTGCAACCTAATGTCTCTGCTTTTTAATACGCTGTCTAGGTTTGTCATCCAGAGAAGGCAATGGCACCCCACTCCAGTACTCTTGCTTGGAAAATCCCATGGACAGAGGAGCCTGTTAGGCTGCAATCCATGGAGTCGCTAAGAGTCGGACACGACTGAGCAACTTCACTTTGACTTTTCACTTTCATGCATTGGAGAAGGAAATGGCAACCCACTCCAGTGTTCTTGCCTGGAGAATCCCAGGGACGGGGCAGCCTGGTGGGCTGCCGTCTATGGGGTCGCACAGAGTTGGACACGACTGAAGTGACTTAGCATAGCATAGGTTTGTCATCGGAGAAGGCAATGGCACCCCACTCCAGTACTTTTGCCTGGAAAATCCAATGGATGGAGGAGCCTGGTTGGCTGCAGTCCATGGGGTCATGAAGAGTCGGACATGATTGAGCAACTTCACTTTGACTTTTCGCTTTCATGCATTGGAGAAGGAAATGGCAAGCCACTCCAGTGTTCTTGTCTGGAGAATCCCAGGGACTAGGGAACCTGGTGGGCTGCCGTCCATGGGGTCACACAGAGTCGGACACGACTGAAGTGGCTTAGCAGCAGCAGCAGGTTTGTCATAGCTTTTTTTCCAAGGATCAAGTGTCTTTTGATTTCATGGTGGCAGTCGCTGTCTGGTGATTTTGGAAAATAAAGTCTGTCACTGTTTCAATTGTTTCCCCATCTATTTGCCAGGAAGTGATGGGACCAGATTCCATGATCTTAATATTTTGAATGTTGAGTTTTAAGCCAGCTTTTTCACTCCTCTTTCACCTTCATCAAGAGGCTGTTTAGTTTCTCTTCTCTTTCTGCCATAAGGGTGGTGTCATCTGCAAATCTGAGGTTGTTGATATTTCTCCTAGCTATCCTGATTCCAGCTTGAGCTTCATCCAGCCTGGCATTTCACATGATATGCTATGACCAACCTAGATAGTGTATTTAAAAGCAGAGTCATTACTTTTCCAACAAAGTCCTGTCTAGTCAAAGCTATGGTTTTTCCCGTAGTCATGGATGGTTGTGAGAGTTGGACCATAAAGAAAGCTGAGTGCTAAAGAATTGATGCTTTTGAACTGTGGTGTTGGAGAAGACTTTTGAGAGTCCCTTGGATTGCAAGAAGATCAAACCAGTCAATCCTAAAGGAAATCAGTCCTTAATATTCATTGGAAGGACTGATGCTGAAGCTGAAACTCCAATACTTTGGTCACCTGATGCAAAGAACTGACTCACTGGAAAAGACCCTGATGCTGGGAAAGATTGAAGGCAAAAGGAGAAGGGAACGACAGAGGATGAGGTGGTTGGATGACATCACCAACTGGATGGGCATGAGTTTGAGCAAGCTCTAGGGGTTGGTGATGGACAGGGAAGCCTGGCATGCTCCATGGAATTGCAAAGAGTTGGACATGACTGAGTTATTGAACTGAATTGACTCTGCATATGAGTTAAATAAGCAGAGTGAAAATATACAGCCTTGATGTACTCCTTTCCCAATTTTAAACCAATCCTTTGTTCCATGTCCAGTTCTAACTGTTGCTTTTTGACCTGCATATAGGTTTCTCAGGAGGCAGGTAAACTGGTCTGATATTCCCATCTCTTGAAGAATTTTCCACACAATTTTGTTTTGATCTACAGAGTCAAAGGCTTTGTGTAGTCAGTGAAGTAGAAGTAGTGGTTTTTTGGACTTCCCTTGCTTTTTCTATGATCCAACACATGTTGGCAATTTGATCTCTGGTTCCTCTGCTTATTCCAAATCCAGCTTATACTTCTGGAAGCTCTTGGTCATGTACTGTTGAAGCCTACCTTGAAGGATTTTGAGAATTACCTTACTAGCAAGTGAAATGAGTGCAATTGTGTGGTAGTTTGAACATTCTTTGGCATTGCCCTTCTTTGGGACTGGAATGAAGATTGACCTTTTTCCAGTCCTGTGACCACTGCTGAGTTTTTCAAATTTGCTGGCAGATTGAGTACAACACTTTAACAGCATCATCTTTTAGGATTTGAAATAGATCAGCTTGGTTTGTAGTAGTGGTTCCTAAGGCCCACTTGACTTCACACTTCAGGATGTCTGGCTCTAGGTGAGTGATCACATCATATTGGTTATCTGGGTCATTAAGACCTTTTTTGTACTGTTCTTCTGTGTATTCTTGCCACCTCTTCTTAATATCTTCTGCTTCTGTTCGGTCCATACCATTTCTGTCCTTTATTGTGCCCATCTTTGCATGAATGTTCCCTTCATGTCTCTAATTTTCTTGAAGAGATTTTTAGTCTTTCCCGTTCTATTGTTTTCCTCTTTTTCTTTGCATTGTTCAGCTTACAAGGTTTACTTTTATAATTATTATATTTTCTTGGGGAATTGACCGTTCTGTTAGTATAAAATGTCCCTATTTACCTCTGGTAACATTTTGTTTTGTTTTAAAGTGTATTTCTTCTGAAAGTATGTAAGTAATCCAGCTTTTTTCTGTTTGTGTTTTCATGATATATTTTTCCATATTTTTAATCTTGTACCTCAGAATCTATATCTGTCTCCTGTAGACAGTGTATAGTTGAACCACCCATTGGGGAGCTGGCACTAGCTCCAGCACCCTGCTTACCAGTAGGCCAACACCAGCTATCACGCATCAGTGAGCCAACACCGGTTCTGGGACCATTGGGCCTTGGTGCCAGAAACTACAGAAAACATTATGGAGATTCCTCAAAAAATTAAAAACAGAACTACCACATGACCCAGCAATTTCACTCTTTGGTGCTTATCTGAATAAAAGGAAAACACTAATTTGAAAAGCTACATGCACCCCTATGTTCATTGCAACATTATTTACAATGGTCAAGATATTGAAGCAACCTAAGTGCCTACCAGTAGACGAATGGACACAGAAGATGTACTATGCGGTGTGTGTGTGTGTGTGTGTGTGTGTGTGTGTGTGTATAAATACATATAATTTTTAAATGTATAGAAATATAAAATCAATATGCTATGTAACATGAACTACACAGAGTTGTAGGTCATTTATAATTCAAAAGTCAACTAACCAACCAACTCATACAAAAAGAGATTGGTCTAGTGGTTACCAGAGGAGGCGTTGGAAAGGGGAAGAATTGGATGAAGGTGGTCAAAAGTATAATTTTTCAGTTATAAGATAAATAAGTACTAGGATGTTATGGAAAACATAATAAATATGATCAGCACTGCTGTATCTTATGTATGGAAGTTGTTAAAGGAGTAAATCCTAAGAATTCTCATCACAAGGAAAATTTCTGTTTTCTAGATCTTTAATTTTGTATCTATATGAAACAGTGGATGTTCACTAACTTTATTATGATAATCATTTCATAATGTATGCAAATCAAATCATTGTGCTGTGTACCTTAAACTTATACAGTGTTGTATATCAATTGTAGCTCAATAAAACTGGAAGGAAAAAGCAGTTTCACATGTACACATCTGTATGTTTTAAGTTGGTTATTTTGTCTTCTTTTTTCATTTTTGTGTCAAAATTGTATTGTTTAAATTATCATGGCCTAAAACTGTGTCAGACTGCTTGATGGCATCAGTGCAATTAACCTTCTTTTTTATTTTCAATTATTCCATATATATTTGAAATTTAAGTTTCTAACCACAATGTACCCCATTGGAAGAACATTAAGTTTATAGATTTAAGTTGAAATAGAGTTGACATCTTTATAAAATTAATCCTTCTGATATACAAACATGGTATAATCTTTCTAATTATTCAGGTTTTTGTTTATGTTAATAGATTTAAACTTCTTTATAGAGTTTCTATCCACTCTTTTTTTTTTTTTTTAAAGTTGTTAGGTTAATTCCTCAACCAATTATTTTGCTGTTGGTATTGTACATCATATTCTGTTATAGTTTTCCTTTAAAAAAATTATTGATGTTGAAAAATACTTCTAAATTTTATATGTTGTTCTGCACTTTGTGCTCAGTTGCTTCAGTCATGTCTGACTCTTTGTGGCCCTATGAACTATAGCCCACCAGGATCCTCTGTCCATGGGATTTCTCAGGCAAGAATACTGGAGTGGGTTACCATTTCCTACTGCAGAGGATTTTCTTAACCCAGGGCTGAACCTGTGTCTCCTGCATTGCAGGCAGTTTCTTTACCACTGAACCTCCAGGGAAGCTCCTATACATTGTTTTATTACATAGCAGTTTAGCTGAACTTAGTTAAGTAGTTTTAATATGTTCTCAGTTTTGCTTTCTTGTAAATTATCATATCATTTGCACATATAAAACTTTATTTCTTTTTTGATCTTAATAATTATTTTCTCTTATTGTAGGTATTCTTGTCTTATTATTAACTTAAAAACACCTCTTTAGTTTCTATATTAAGCTTAATTTTTATGTGGAGTTTTTGTAAATACCATTTGTTAGATTAGGGAAATTTTTTATATTCCTGTTTACCTATAGGTATCTTAAATTTGCTAGTATATATTAACTTGTTAAATGCCTACTGCCTGCTATGCTGTGATTTTGTTTTTCTCCTTAAACTGTTAATTTGGTGAAACAAAATGAAAGACCTGTAATTATATCTTTGGTTTTACATCCCTGTGATAAATCTATATGAATTGGAAATTATGTTTTGCTTAATATACTCTTGGGTTGAATTAACTATAATATATTATTTAAGACTTTTTAGATCTATGCTCAAAAGGAAAATGAGTCCACATTTTTTTGATCTCTTTGAATTTCATTATCTGACATGTCAATTACATATTAATTTCATCTAAAATCTGAGAAGTTTTCCCCTTTCCCTAATTTTAGGAATGACTTATTTGTGAGTGTGATTTTGTCTTTTGACATGTGGGGAAATCCACCAGTAAGTCATTTAGGTTTAGAAATATGGAGAATTGGGAGACAATTTATTTAATAGTTATTTGAATATTAATTTTTCCATCCATGTGCTAATTTTGACAGTTACTGTGCATTTGATCTTATATATTTATCCATGTTAAATAGATTTTTGGTTGATGGCTTATTCTTTTCCAAAATGTTCTTCAAAGATTTTTAATCTCTTCTATATTTGGGGTTATTTCCCTCCCTCCTTTCTTGTTTTGATAACTGCACCCTTTCTCTGTTGTAAACGCTTGCTTGTTGTGTTTTATTGATCTGTCTTTCAGAAGTTTACCATATTATACATTCATAATCATTCTTTTGTTGTTCTTTTTCTGTCTTGTGGATTTGTGATATCTTTTTGATTCCTTATTTCAAGTTTGTGTTTATAATTTATTTAATTTCCTGAGGCTGATACTTAAGCTCATTCATTTTTTTATATTTTTCTGACAAATTTAAAATTATTATTCTGTTTAATTAAACATTTTGATATTTTAAAATTTAACTGCTAATTAGCACTAAGTAGTTCAGATATTTTTCCTCATTTCATCTTTGAACCATTGGTCAATGGGAGTAAACTATTTTTAGTTATGGGTACTATGTATGTGAAGTTGTTTCAGTTGTGTCCGATTCTGACACAGCTGAATCCGACAGACCTTATGTATGGACCATATGTACAGACCATACATATGGATTCTCCGTCCATGGAATTCTTCAGGCAAGAATATTGGAGGGGCTTGCTATTTCCTTCTGCAGGGGAATCTCCCCAACCCAGGGAGCGAACCTGTGTCTCTTGCGTCTCCTGCATTGGCAGGTGGATTCTTTATCACTACTGCTATCCGGGAAGTCATTTTTAAATTTATCGGATTGTGGTCAGAAAAAATATTTGGATGCTGAAATGTACTGAGACTTCATCTATGCCTTATTTCATTATTCCACATGCTTTTTGAGAGGATCTAGAGTCCTAATGAATGGTACAGAAAATGGAAACACTTCAATTAAAGTGTACTTGTTATGCATGTGAGTCGAGTTCTCTATAACCTAGGATAATTTTGAGAATACTATGTTTTGAGTGATGTGTGTGTGTATGAATTCTAATTACATTTTTCCTACTACTTTTTCATATGATATATTACACAGTTCAAGGCTACATATTTATGTGATATATGATTCTAATTATTGTACCCACTTGGTATAGGTTTTTCCTTTAATCAATATGCTGTGTTCCTTTTTGTCACACTTTCATTTTTATTTGAATGCTTTTTTGTTATATTGAAATGACCAGTCTGAATGATTTTAATATTTGTTAGCTATTCCTTTGTTTCTGATCTGTTTCTATCAAGCTTCTTGTGATATTTTTCCTAATCTTTTAAATACACATATTAGTTTTGTTTTATTAAAATTTATTCTTTTAATAAATAAATCCATTTATGTATATCATAATGACATATAAAAGTGAGCTTACTTTGCCATTTCCCTTCATATTTTGTAATTATCATGATTTTTTTGATCTTGATCTCTTTTTCTAATTATTGTTACATAGATTATTTTTTTTTCTTTTTCCATTGTTTATGTGTAATCTATACATTTTATTTTTTGGAAGCAACACCTACTTTTAAATATATATTCATCATTTCCTTAATTATTGAAAATTATCAATACCTGTACACTCTTTTATGGAAAACAACAATTGTTTTTATTACGCTTTTATCACTCACCTATCTTTAACTTTCCCAACCATCATGCTGACTTTATCCAAAGTTTTAATCTTAGATTGTTGCAGGTACTCTTGGTGAGTTTGCTATCTTGTCAAAAATCAATCTTACAATTGTATTTCATCAGTCCTAAGAGAAATTGTATGCAAGTCAGGAAGCAACAGTCAGAACTGGACATGGAACAACAGACTGGTTCCAAATAGGAAAAGGAGTACGTTAAGGCTGTATATGTCACCCTGCTTATTTAACTTCTATGCAGAGTACATCATGAGAAACGCTGGGCTGGAAGAAGCACAAGCTGGAATCAAGATTGCCGTGAGAAATATCAATAACCTCAGATATGCAGATGACACCACCCTTATGGCAGAAAGTGAAGAGGAACTCAAAAGCCTCTTGATGAAAGTGAAAGAGGAGAGTGAAAAAGTTGGCTTAAAGCTCAACATTCAGAAAACGAAGATCATGGCATCCGGTCCCACCACTTCATGGGAAATAGATGGGGAAACAGTGGAAACAGTGTCAGACTTTATTTTTCTGGGCTCCAAAATCACTGCAGATGGTGACTGCAGCCATGAAATTAAAAGATGCTTACTCCTTGGAAGGAAAGTTATGACCAACCTAGATAGCATATTCAAAAGCAGAGGCATTACTTTGCCAACAAAGGTTCGTCTAGTCAAGGCTATGGTTTTTCCTGTGGTCATGTATGGATGTGAGAGTTGGACTGTGAAGAAAGCTGAGCACCGAAGAATTGATGCTTTTGAACTGTGGTGTTGGAGAAGAGTCTTGAGAGTCCCTTGGACTGCAAGGAGATGCAACCAGTCCATTCTGAAGGAGATCAGCCCTGGGATTTCTTTGGAAGGAATGATGCTAAAGCTGAAACTCCAGTACTTTGGCCACCTCATGTGAAGCGCTGACTCATTGGAAAAGACTCTGATTCTGGGAGTGATTGGGGGCAAGAGGAGAAGGGGACGACAGAGGATGAGATGGCTGGATGGCATCACTGACTCAATGGACGTGAGTCTGGGTGAACTCCAGGAGCTGGTGATGGACAGGGAGGCCTGGCGTGCTGTGATTCATGGAGTCGCAAAGAGTCGAACACAACTGAGCGACTGAACTGAACTGAAGAGAAATTGTGAAAAGCAGCACTTAATTCAAGTAATATTCATCTGAATATCAGTATTATAGAAAAACACATTTTCCCCATAAATTAATCTTTTTCTTTCTTTGTGGTGCATAAAGTAATGGTGAATCACTTTATCTTTGGTTCAATTAAATATGGAGATTTATTTGTCAACTTGGATTCCTATTCTTCTTGTTTCTTATGTGGTCATTGAATACATTGTGAAATACTTCCCCTCAAAGTTATCAGATATGGTTTTTCTCTCATAATCTTTCTTGGTCCTTGTACGACTTCAAAGGGGAAAAGCTTGGTGCTCTATAAACCCTTTCAATAGAGAGGGATGGTATGGGGAGGGAGGAGGGAGGAGGGTTCAGGATGGGGAACACATGTATACCTGTGGCAGATTCATTTTGATATATGGCAAAACCAATACAATATTGTAAAGTTAAAAAATAAAATAAAATTAAAAAAAAGAAATCTAGTATCATTTAAAAATAGACATATTGACTTAAAGAATATTTTGTTTTTCCTTTGTCCCTATTTCCCTTCTTCTTTAGGCAGGCTGGCTTTTTTGTTTTTACATTTCTTAGCTTATCACTTATAATTTTCATTCTCTATCTCTTGATTTTGCTTTTAGAAAGACCTCCTTCATCCTATTTTTCAGTTTACTAATTTGCTCTCTGAATCTAATTTATTCTATAACTTAACTCATTATTATGAGTTATTATATATAACTCATTATTGTAATAATAATTTATTATTATGCAGATAATAATGAGCACTATATTTGCAAGTAGAAGAAAATCCAATTTCATCTTAAAGATGAAAAGGAATTTAATGGCATATGTAACAAAAATTTAACAGTCTATAGCTATAGTAGGAAGAGAGATCCAAGCTCTGATCTTTATGTATAGAACCGATGCTCAGACTCACCTGCATTAAGACAGAAAAATGATTTTATGAGTCACACTACATCAAGCAGAGCAATCTAGAAGCATCTGTGTCTCACAACTTTCCAGTGAAATCCTGACAGTCACTTGAATTTGACCACCTTAGGTTACATGACAGCACACATATCAGTCAGTATGTCCAGGAGGCAATATGTACTGTTTAGTTTTTCAGGGCACATGCTCTTTGAGAACCACACAGGTCCTGGTGGAAATCATGGGCCACTAGAAACGAGGATGGTGATGCTGGCAGAACAACCAGTTGGTGCCATGAATATTTTCGAAAATGTTATTTTTAAGGCAATATCTCCAATCACTTCTCATGCACATATCTTGTTCTTATTTTATGTTTACAAATGCCTTTTAAAATTTTCGGAAATACTAACAATACTTGCTTTAAATCTCTCCTCAAATTGCCACATTGTACTAGTCTCTTTTGTTACAGATAGGTTTTCTTGCTGCCTTTCTTTCTTAATGTTTGAGAAAGCTATGGCTTCAGTGTTGAGGAAGCTATGGCTTCCCTCATAACTTAGTTGGTACAGAATCTACCTGCAATGCAGAAGACTCAGGTTTGATTCCTGGGTTGGGAATATCCACTGGAGAAGGGATAGGCTACCCATTCCAGTATTCTTGGGCTTCCCCTGTGGCTCAGTTGGTAGAGAATCTGCCTGCAATGCTGGAGACATGGGTTCAACCCCTGGGTTGGGAAGATCTCCTGGAGAAGAGAAAGGCTACTCACTCCAGTATTCTGGCCTGGAGAATTCCATGGACTGTAGAGTCCATGGAGTCACAAAGAGTTAGACATGACTGAGTGACTTTCACTTTCACTCAATGTTTTACCTTCATCAATACCTTGACTGTTTAGCTCCAAGCTCAGGTCTAGGATTGTCCTCTTTTTGATAAAATGTGTGGCTAGAAAGCTGTAGTGTGGATTCAAACATCTCATTTTTTTCATGACCATTTTTTGCACCCAGCTCAACTTTCTCCCATATCTAAAGGTGCCTCTCTTGCCTGATGAACACAACTTTAGTTTTAATTGCCTCCTCCAAAGGGAGATGATACAGCTATACACTTGCTGGTACATGCTCTTGGTATGATTTGGCATTGGCTCCTTGCCTTCAGGGGGTGCTACTGCTCTCATAAGAAACCAGGACAAGGTGGACCTTCATGTGGCTGTTTGTAGGACTCCCTATTCTGAGTATTGCCCTGGCCAGCAATACCAACCAATGTTCTTCCATGCCATCAAAGGGGCTCTAATCAGCTCTTGCCCAGAGTGCTCTGTCAGAGGCAAAAGACATTGCTCCAAATTTTTATAGGTGCCCTACTTCAGCTGAGCTCAGGTCCCTGTCTCTGTCCCTCTTCCAGCCACCATTCTTCCTTACAATGAGACCCAACCATCTATGTCTTCCAAATATTTCTCAAGGTTTGTCCCAACAGGCATCCATTCTGATACCCTGTGTTTTCTCTAGTGTCTCCAGGCTTGGTGTCTGTGTATTCTGATGGCTCAGTCATGTCCGACTCTGCAACCCCATGGACTGTAGTCCATGGAATTCTCCAGGCCAGAATACTGGAGTGATAGCTTTTCCCTTCTCCAGGGGATCTTCCCAACCCAGGGATGAAACCCAGATCTACCACATTGCAAGCAGATTCTTTACCAACTGAGCTATCAGGGAAGACCAGGCTTGGTATGAGGGGCTGTGTGAGAAAGTGGAGCAAAATTTATCATCTAGACCCAAATTGGAATATTTTCTTTATTCTTCTATGATAGACTTGAATCTCTGCTATCATTTATACCCATTCCACCAATTGAAAAGATGGATGACAGGAGTCTGAGTCCTTATCACTCATGGGAGGTGCAACTTTTAAAGAGATATCATAACTCAGAGAGAGGGAAAAAATGATGGAAAATATCAGGCACAAAAAGACAGTGAGATATATTTTTTTATTGTGGGATAAATGTGGTTCCTAAGGCTCACAATGGAGGAGAATACCTAACTCGCTTATTTGTAAGACTGTCCTTCTACAGCATGTAATAGCATTTGTTGTCATTTATTCACTAAGTTGTGTCTGACTCTGCAACCTCATAGACCTTAGCTCTCCAGGCTTCTCTGTCCATGGGATTTCCTAGGCAAGAATACTGAAATGAGTTGTCATTTCCTTCTCCAGGGGATCTTCCTTACTCAGGGGCTGAACCCACATCTCCTGTATATCCTGCATTGGCAAGCAGATTCTTTACCACTGAGACACCAGGGAAGCCCAGGTAAGAATTGCCCTTGAGACTTCCTGGTGGTCCAGTGGTTAGGACTCCATGCTTCTAGTGCAATGGGAGCAGGTTTGATCCCTGGTCAGGGAAATGGGATTCTATATTCTAGAGGACACGGCCAAAACCTTTTTTAAAATAAAAAAAAAAAAAGAGAGAGAGAATTACCCTTGTTCCATACATTGAACATTTATAAATAAATAAAATTAAGAAGATATTCTTAGAAACCTTGAAGAACATTTGACAAAGGCAGAGATCATCAAACCACTTTTGTCATAAGGATGAACTGAAATATAGTCAGAAAAAGTTAATATGCTACTCATACATTATCAGAAAAAGTTACACCAATCATGAAATGTGTTGCTATTTTCTATTCTCATTGTTGGTTTGCTTTGAAAAATTTATTCTCCTCACTGCTGACATTTAAAATCAGTTCTTTAAGTAAACTATTAAAATAAATGTGATATAGAAATGAATTCAATGACTTTAGTTTTAGCAAATCAAGTTCTGTTTGATTTTCAAGTTTTACATTAGGTTGAAGATGTAAGTAGCATTAATGAAATTAATAGGACAAAATTTTCAGGGCTTTTAAAATGCAAACATTTTATCAAAGTTTTTGTGCTTTTTTTCCTTCTCTTTTTCTCGTTCAAAAATGTGTACACATAGTTAGGATATTATATCTAGCAGAAGTAAGTCCAACCTTAACAGTAAGACTTTAAATGTAAACTTTCCAATCAAAGACAGAAACTGTCAGAATGAATAAAAAATATACTTGAACCAACTTTATAGTGTCTATAAGGGACTCAAATTAGAACATATAAATAGGTTGAAACTGAAATGATAGAAAATATGTTCCATGCAAATAGTAACCAAAAGACAGCAGAGGTAGCTATGCTGATATCAGACAAAATAAACTTTAAATAAAAAATTCATAAGTGACAAAATAGAGCAATATATCTTAATAAAAGATTTACTATAGCAAGAAGATACAGAAATTACAAACATTTACTCACCTTGTAACAGATCATCAAAATATATGAAGCAAAACCTGACAGAACTGAAGGGAAAAATAGATGCTTCTTCAATAATAGTTGGGGATTTCAACATTCCACTTTCAATAATGGACAGAGCAACCAGCAAAGAAAAGTGAGGAAATAAGGACTTAAAGAACACAAGAAACCAACCAAATATAAAAGATATATACAGAGCATAGTAACATTAATTGTACACTTAAAAATGATTGAGATATCAAATTTTATGTTATGTATATTTTATCACAACACAAAATTAAAAAAATAATATAAACATGAGGAACTATGACTTAATGGATACAGTGTTTCAGTTTTGCAAGATGAAAATAGTTCTGGTGATGGATAGTGGGAATGTATGTAAAACTAGTGAATTGTACGCTTTAAAATGGTTAGGAGTGATGTATAGAACAGTCTTATGGACTCTGTGGGAGAGGGAGAGGGTGGGAAGATTTGGGAGAATGGCATTGAAACATGTAAAATATCATGTATGAAACGAGATGCCAGTCCAGGTTCGATGCACGATACTGGATGCTTGGGGCTAGTGCACTGGGACGACCCAGAGGGATGGTATGGGGAGGGAGGAGGGAGGAGGGTTCAGGATGGGGAACACATGTATACCTGTGGCGGATTCATGTTGATATTTGGCAAAACTAATACAATTTTGTAAAGTTTAAAAATAAAAAATAAAATAAAATAAAAAATAAAATGGTTAGGATAATAAATTTGTGTGTATTTTGCCACAATAAAAAAAAGTTTAAAAAAAATCATCATAAAAAACCTTCATGTGAAAGACCAGGTTTCAAAACATGTATCTGGCATAACTCCTACAGTGATGTTAAGATAGACATTTTCTTTACACCAAATTCAAGACTAGTAGCAACCACAATAAGGAAACAGTGTGGACTGCTCTGCAGTATGAACTTCACTTCAGTTTCCCAGTATAAAATATGTGGGGTGAGATGATTTGGATGTTGCCACACATTTTAGCCTTACCAGAAACAGCGTTCATCACTCTGTCTTGCACAAAATACATGGGAAGTGTGTTCCCTTTTGCAGAGTATAACATGAGAAAACTTGTGAATCCTGAAGCTGAGAATTTTGCATAAGACTTTGGAGGCTGTTAATTACCTTATTGAGAATATGAGACTCCTAAAAACAAATCCCTGGAACCAAATAAACCTAAAGAAAATCACAGTGGAGATACACAAAATAAAAATATTTCAAATTCAGTAGGACTCCAGAATTTTTCAAGTTTATTTAAAAATTCATTAAAGAAATTAGGAAAAATCATCCAAACATGTAGACATATTTTCATGGCTCTACACTTCTTTTTAGGAATATTTCTCTAAGAAGTCTTAAATATACTATAAAATGTGAAACTATTTATGGCTTTTTTACTTACTAAAATAACTGTTTCTCACACGTATTTACATCTGTGACTGTGTCATGTATGTGATTAAATTTGTTAAGAAATTATCAAGCACCTATGTTTGATTCCACTTATACAAGGGACCTAGAATGATCAAATTCATGTAATCATGAATTAAACTGGTCCAGAGGCTGGGGAGTGGGAGGATGGAGAATAGTGATCAGAACTTAGTGTTTAATAGGGACAGTTCAGTTTAAGAATGTGAAAAATTGGGGAGATGGAATATGGCTAGAGTTGTACAACAATGTGAATGAACTTAGCTCTACTGAATTGTTTAGGCAATGCCAAAGAATGCTCAAACTACCGCACAATTGCGCTTATCTCATAGTCTAGTAAAGAAATGCTCAAAATTCTCCAAGTCAGGCTTCAACAATACATGAATCATGAACTTCCAGATGTTCAAGCTGGTTTTAGAAAAGGCAGAGGAACCAGAGATCAAATTGCCAACATCTGCTGGATCATCGAAAAAGCAAGAGAGTTCCAGAAAAACATCTATCTGCTTTATTGACTATGCCAAAGCCTTCGACTGTGTGGATCACCACAAACTGGAAAATTCTGAAAGAAATGGGAATACCAGACAACCAGACCTGCCTCTTGAGAAATCCGTATGCAGGTCAGAAAGCAAGAGTTAGAACTGGACAAATAGGGAAAGGAGTACGTCAAGGCTGTATATTGTCATCCTGCTTATTTAACTTATATGCAGAGTACAACAGGGGGAACAATGGGCTGGAGGAAGCACAAGCTGGAATCAAGATTGCTGGGAGAAATATCAATAACTTCAGATATGTAGATGACACCACCCTTATGGCAGAAAGTGAAGAGGAACTAAAGAGCCTCTTGATGAAATTGAAAGAGGAGAGTGAAAAAGTTGGCTTAAAGCTCAGCATTCAGAAAACTAAGATCATGGCATCTCGTCCCATCACTTCATGGTAAATAGATGGGGAAACAGCATCAGACTTTATTTTGGGGGGCTCCAAAATCACTGCAGATGATGATTGCAGCCATGAAATTAAAAGACACTTACTCCTTGGAAGAAAAGTTATGACCAACCTTGACAGCATATTAAAAAGCAGAGAGATTACTTTGTCAACAAAGGTCCATCTTGTCAAGGCTATGGTTTTTCTAGTAGTCAGGTATGGATGTGAGAGTTGGACTCTAAAGAAAGCTGAGCACAGAAGAATTGATGCTTTTGAACTGTGGTGTTGGAGAAGACTCTTGAGAGTCCTTTGCACTGCAAGGGGATTCAACTAGTCCTTCCCGAAGGAAATCAGTCCTGAATATTCATTGGAAAGACTGATGCTGAAGCTGAAACTCCAGTACTTTCACCACCTCTTGTGAAGAGCTGACTCATTGGAAAAGACTCTGATGCTGGGAAAGATTGAAGGTGGGAGGAGAAGGGGACAACAGAGAATGAGATGGTTGGATAGCATCACTGACTCAATGGACTTGAGTTTAAGTAAACTCAGGGAGTTTGTGATGGACAGGGAGGCCTGGCATGTTGCAATCCATGGGTCACAAAGAGTGGGACATGACTGAGTTACTGAACTGAACTTAACTGAAGTCACTTCAGTCATGTCTGACTATTTGTGACCCCATGGACTATAGTCTGCAGACTCCTCTGTCCATGGAAATCTCCAGGCATGAATACTGGTGTGGGTTGGCATTTCCTTCTGCAGGAATTGTATAGTCAAATATTGTGAAAATTGTGTGTTTTATAATTTGTGAATTTTACCACCATAAAGGACATTAAAGCATAAATTAAAAAGAAATTATTAAGCACCTGGAGTGTTCCAAGTCAATCTACATGCTGAGAAATATACAAGAAAATGGAAGTCAAGAAATTTAGAGTCCTGAATACACAATGCAGATGAGCAGCTGAGGGTACAAATTCCAGAATAGTTTCCTGAAGGCAACACCCTTCCCACTCAGGGTTAATCAGTCCCTCCCAGTGGACTTTCTAATTCATATCTTCATTCTCTCACTTTCAAGTCTAATGTCTCCCAGAGCTCTTGACTGATTTGGTGGCTAAACCCAAGGCAAACTGAGCTCATGTGGGAGCCAATATGATCTGAACAGTTGTGAGTCTACTTTTAGTCTTTAGCATATTTTGTATAAATATTCATAAATTCTTTGAAGAATTGTCAGTGTGTTTGCTTATTGAGCATTGCTTTAGACAAAGGGCGTGATACATTTTACGTAATATGGTACTAGTGGTTAAGAACCCACTTCTCAAAGCAGAGAGACAGATGTGGGTTTGATCCCTGTGTTGGGAATATCCTCTGGAGAAGGGAATGTCTACCTACTCCAGTACTCTTTCCTGAAAAAAATCTCAGGGACAGAGGAGACTGGTGGGCTGCAGTCCATAGGTTCACAGAATGGGACACGACTGAAGTGACTTAACACATAGAACAAATACTATATTTCTACTTTTCCTTAAAATGGAAAAGTTCTAGATTCCAAAACAAGTCCGATTTGAAGGTTTCAGATATATTATGGGCCTGCACTTATTTCTATCAAGGAATTGCAAAACTTATACATGATCCTTGTACACTCTGAGCTTCTTTTGGGAAAGTATATTTATTTACCCTTTGAATTCCCAATACCTTGTCCAAAATAGGTGGTGTTCAGTTAATGATCTTTTGTGGCCTGCTGTACCTGACAAAGGAATTAGAGCATGCTCTGGGGCCTGAATAGCAGGTGTAAGAAGAGGAAATACAGCGCCCCATTTTTGAGACTAGATGCCCAAGGACAATGCTAAGATGAGTTTCAGGGCACGTCCATCATTACCTTATACAGATTTGACTCCTTTAGTGGTCGAACCCCAGCTAAGCTTTAGATTTTTAATGTTACATAGCAACAATGCTGAAGGATATGAAATCCTCAAACACCTTCATAATTTACCAGGTCTGACAAACATGGTATGTTGGAATTTGCTTTTACTGTGTCTTGAATCCATAACATTAAGTTAGGGACTCGTGTTTGGATAATCTTCTATCTTTTTGCTCAGGGTCACACAGTGGCAGACTTTATTTTGGGGGGCTCCAAAATCACTGCAGATGGTGATTGCAGCCAGGAAATTAAAAGACACTTACTCCTTGGAAGAAAAGTTATGACCAACCTAGACAGCATATTAAAAAGCAGAGACATTACTTTGCCAACATAGAAAAGGAGTATTCTTTTTAAATATAACCCTGAACTGGCTCCCCACCACAACAAAAACATGCCTCCTTTGATTAAAGTCACAAATTACCTTTAATTTATCTCCAAGTTTCCCCCAAATTTCCAGCTGCTTTATTTACTTCCTTCTGTATATTGGCAAACCAATTTCCCCAGTTTTAGCTCCTTCAGTCTCCTCATTCCATTGTTCAGCAACATGTTATACATGCAGATGCCCAGAATTTTTGGAAAAAAGTTTTAAAATTATTGCCAGTGTTCCTTTACATGTATTTAAGCAATGGGAATAAGTCAGGACAGGTAAAATACTCATGATCAGCAGGGCTCAGATTCCACTTATCTCCACTTTGTTCATGGACCACATGGATAGGAAGTGAGTTAAGTGATGAGCAGAATCAAGTGCAAAGCTGAGAGCTGGTGCCATCTGTTTTCTTCTCATTTTGGTCTTGCCTCAGGTTAAGCCAAAAATTGTAATAAGCCCTAGATGAGTCCCTTGTACAGAACAGTTCAGTTCAGTTCAGGTGCTTAGTCGTGTCCGACTCTGTGTCCTCATGCACTGCAGCACGCCAGGCCTCCCTGTCTATCACCAACTCCCGGAGTTTACTCAAATTCATGTCCATTGAGTCAGGTGATGCCATCCAACCATCTCATCCCCTAGCATCCCCTTCTGCTCCTGCCTTCAATCTTTCCCAGCATCAGGGTCTTTTCAAATGATTCAGCTCATCGCATCAGGTGGCCAAAGTATTAGAGTTTCAGCTTCAACATCAGTTCTTCCAATGAACACCCAGGACTGATCTCCTTTAGGATGGACTGGTTGGATCTCCTTGCAGTCCAAGGGACTCTAAAGAGTCTTCTCCAGCACCACAGTTCAAAAGCATCAATTCTTCGGTGCTCAACTTTCTTTATAGTCCAACTCTTACATCGATACATGACTACGGGAAAAAACATAGCCTTGACTAGATGGACTTTTGTTGGCAAAGTAATGTCTCTGCTTTTCAATATTCTGTCTAGGTTGGTCATAACTTTTCTTCCAAGGAGTAAGCATCTTTTAATTTCATGGCTGCAATCATCATCTGCAGTGATTTTGGAGCCCCCCAAAATAAAGTCTGCCACTGTTTCCACTGTTTCCCCATCTATTTCCCATGAAGTGATTGGACTGGATGCCATGATCATTGTTTTCTGAATGTTGAGCTTTAAGCCAACTTTTTCACTTTCCTCTTTCACTTTCATCAAGAGGCTTTTTAGTTCTTCTTTACTTTCTGCCATAAGGGTGGTATCATCTGTATATCTGAGGTTATTGATATTTTTCTGGCAATCTTGATTCCAGCTTGTGCTTCATCTAGCCCAGCATTTCACATGATGTACTCTGCATATAAGTTAAATAAGCAGGGTGACAATATACAGTCTTGACGTACTCCTTTTCCTATTTGGAACCAGTCTGTTGTTCCATGTCCAGTTCTAACTGTTGCTTCCTGACCTGCATAGATATTTCTCAAGAGGCAGGTCAGGTGGTCTGGTATTCCCATCTCTTTCATAATTTTCCACAGTTTATTGTGATCCACACAGTCAAAGGCTTTGACATAGTCAATAAAGCATAAATAGATGTTTTCTCTGTGGCTTTTTTGATGATCCAGCAGGTGCTCACAATTTGATCTCTGGTTCCTCTGCCTTTTCTAAAACCAGCTTGAACATCTGGAAGTTCACAGTTCATGTATTGTATTGTATTGGCTTGGGGAATTTTGAGCATTACTTTGCTAGCATGTGAGATGGGTGCAATTGTGCATTAGTTTGAGCATTCTTTGGCATTGCCTTTCTTAGGGATTGGAATGAAAACTGACTTTTTCCAGTCCTATGGTCACTGCTGAGTTTTCCAAATTTGCTGGCATATTGAGTGTAACACTTTCACAGCATCATCTTTTAGGATTTGAAATAGCTCAAGTGGAATTCCATCACCTCCACTGGCTTTGTTGGTAGTGATGCTTTCTAAGGCCCACTTGACTTCACATTCCAGGATGTCTGTCTCTAGGTGAGTGATCACAGCATCATGATTATCTGGGTCATGAAGATCTTTTTTGTATAGTTCTTCTGTGTATTCTTGCCACCTCTTCTTAATATCTTCTGCTTCTGTTAGGACAGAACAGGCATTCATATTACATCTGTTGACTGAATGGAATATTGGGATAATAGAACAGATCACTAATATTATGAAAAGAAATGCCCAGGTTGACAAGAAGGATGTGCTAAAATAAAAATCTTGAAATTGAAAGGGTGTTTCTGAACCAGGAAAAGACTCTGGGATTCTTGGCCTCCAGAGGAGAGGAAGTCAAGCCGGGACCAGAGACGAGGCTTGATCGCTCAGAGCTTTTGTGTAATAAAGTTTTATTAAAGTATAAAGGAGATAGAGAAAGCTTCTGACATAGGTATCAGAAGTGGGCAGAAAGAGTATCCCCCTGCTAGTCTTCAGCTGGATGTTATATAGTCACTAGCAGTTTGTTAATGAAAGAAAGGAATATCTTAAAACTCAGAATGGAACCAGCCCCCTCATCCATAAGATGTATTTTGGGATAATCTTGGCACCAGAGGGAGTCATCCTTGGCCATGAAATGATTGACTTGAATCTTGTAGGAGGGCAGATTACCATACAAATAATTTTGTTTACATAGATTAGGGGAACAATGTCTGAGTATAACAATATGGTTTTTCAAGTAGGTTCTGAGCCATTAGGAGGAACCCACTTAAAGACAGAGTTTGGGGAAAATGCATAGTACATTAACGTAGCTTAAGACACACATTTCCATAAGAAAAATGCATTGGTTAACTCAAAGTTTGAGAATAGTTAACTTCAGGTGGAACCAGGTGTCATTATGGCAACAGAGTATTTTAAGAGAAACCTTTTAAAATTTGTTTAGAGAAAGGAAAACAACAACAACATAAAATCATCACTGTATCCCTCGAAATAATGAACCATGCTTTGACAACCAATTTGGATTTCATTTTGACTTCTAAAAGCGATGCTAATTTTTACTCTTCACCTTTTAGAATCTGAGTGGGGTGAAAGAAAGGGCCACATTTGTTAATGAATGAACTGGAAGTTAAAGCAAGACATCAGGGATCTCAGGAGAAAAGAGTGAGGAGTCAATCTTATACCTGTTTTTTATACATACCATATAATTTCATTTGGATGATTTTAAGTTTTTTCTATTTATTACTGATTTTCAACGATTGCTTATGATATGTCTTTGTGTAGTTTTCATCATGTTTCTTTTACTTTGAGTTCATTGAGTTTCTTGAATCTATGGGCTTATAGTTTTCATTGAATTTGGTACATTTTTAGCCATCGTTGCTCTCAGTATTTTTCTTCTGTCCCTTTTTCTCCTCTTCTTTGGGGACTTCAATTATATTAGGCTGTTTGACATTGTCCCACAGTTCATCAATTCTATATCCCTTTTTATCTGTCTTTCCTTCCCTTTTTCCCTCTCTCCCTTCCTTCCTCCCTTCCTACTCTGAGTTTTATTCTGGATAGCTTATATTTCCATCTTCAGGATTACTATTGTTTCTTTTGCAATGTCTAATCTGCTGTTGATCCTCTCCTAGTGTATTTTTAACTTCAGACTTTGTGGTTTTCACCCTTATAAGTTCAGTTTTGAACTTGAAAATATCTACTTGTCTTTTCTTTATCTATTTTATCTTTCCTCTAGCTTCTTGATCATAAGCAACATAGCTATAATAATGTTACTGTTCTTGTCTACTAATTCTATCATCTATGTCATTCTGCTTTAATTTCAACTGGTTGATTTTTCTCATAATTTTGGGTCATTTTTCCTAATTCTGTACATGACTGTTGGTTTTTTTTGGTGCCAAATGCACCTTGTTTGATGATGAATATTCTATATTTCTATGAATATACTTCAGCTCTCTTCTGGGATGCAATTATTTTACTTTGAAACAATATTATACTTTAATATCATAAAGTTTTATTTGGCGAGGCCAGAACAGTGTTTAGCTGAAGAATAATTTCCCCACTACTAAGGTAAAAACTTTTGAGTACTTTACCCTCTGCCCCTTGAATTATAAGGTTTTCTACTCTGTTTGCTGGGAACACAGATTATTCCCAGTTCTGGGTGAACTCCAGGCATTCTGTACTCTAATTCTCTGGGGAGTGGTTATTGCCTTGACCTTGTAACTTCTCCACATAAATGCCCTGATCAGTATACAGCTGAAGACCTGAGTGGGACCCTCTGTACATTTCTGAAACACTCTGTGAGTGCAGCTCTCTTCTTTCTGTTACTCTGCCTGTGAGCTCTAGCTGCCCTGACCTGTCTGACTTCCCAGCTACATCTCCTCAATTCAGGGATTCTTCCAGGCTGCACCTGGGTCCTCTGTCCTATCTGTGATCTTGACATTCTCTCCAGGCAGTAAATTGGTATAACTGTTGGCCCACCTCATTTGTTTCCCAGCTCTCAGAAAATCATTGTCTTGCATTGCCTGATGTTAAAAACCATTATTTCACACACTGTGTTTAGTATTTTAGGTTTTTTTTGGCAGGAAAGTAAATATGTTCTCTATTATTCCATCTTTTCCAGAAGTGGATATCTAAAAGGAATATTTAGAAGAAATCAAAAGATTGATTTGTTTGAGTCATAGAAAATGTGAAGAAAAGCAGTTGAATTGAGATATGCTGTGAGAAAGATATGATGGAACAAGTTTTAAAACAGCCCCAAAGTTGTCAGTAAAAAGGCAATGTTTTATTTGGAAAGTCAGAGAAAGCGCCTCTCATGTAAGTGAACATAACCGCTGGTATGTTCTGGTAGAAGACTAAACTTCCAGTAAGCAGTGATCCAGGGAGACCGAGCTGCAGAGCCACACAAGGGATACACAAGCCACACAAGCCCCTAAGACATGGGACATAATCCAGATAGTGGTTATAAAGACCCTAAGTGGAAGTGAGAGAGGAATGTGGGAGAGGAATCAAGAGAGGGAGCTAAGATCAGAGTTAGGGATGGCAGCACAGGAAGACCCACCTCTTCCCACGGACATAATAAATCTACAGCTGCCTATAGAATGCCTTTTCTCTGATAAAGGACCTGAGAACTAGAACAGCTCCTTCACAACAAAAGACTAAATAAATGCATTGAGAAGGATTCAAGAGATGGAGACATGGCCTTGCCCAGGACCTCACCCCAGCCGTGGTGACCCCAAAGCTGGGAGGGATCCCCCAAATCTGGAACTCTCCCTTGAGGAGTGAAGGGATTGTATCACACACCAGGCATCCTGACCCTGAGGGACAGCACTGGAAATATGAGCCCCTTCCAAGTGTCTGGTTTTGACAAAAGGGACCAGATGAGGAGAATCACAGAAATGTAGGAAACAAAGATTCCACTTCTAAAGGGCTGGCTTGCAAAGTTATTCTCTCTGAGACCTAGTGCTGAAGCAGTAGATTGAAAACCTACTACAGCATAATTGAGGGACATTCACTAATTTTAAAACAGCTGCTACAGGGACTTTATTCAGAGTTGGGAGCACTGCTGGTACCATTTGTTCAATTTCATCCTAACTTGCTGGAGGTGGAGTCATCAGACATCGTTTTAGGTGCCCTCCCTCCAGCTTGCTAGTACTGGAGGGTGTGTTTTGCAGACCTTGGGTTGCAGTCAGGCTGAGAAAATGCTCACACCCCATCCACCTTTTGCAGAACTGAAACCACAGCTGTGTTGGGCAAGTATGCCAGGTGCTGCTCTTTCTGTGCAGCAACCAGGCCACACCTGCACCATGCTCTTCCCAGGCAGCAATTGAACCACAGTTGGCCCTGAGTGAGTGCCCTGAGCCCTGCCTGATGTGCACAGAGACTGAGTTTCAGTTGGGATGGTTAAATGACTCAAATCTCACCCTAATCATGCAGGAGTTGTGGCCCTACCACAAATGGTAGGCACATAAAGCCTATATGAGGGATGCCCATAGATTGCCTGTCCCTTGTGGCCTAGGAAGATTATACTCCAGGCCACACAGAACAATTTCTACACAAGACCATTCCTTCAATACTGAGGGAGGTAGCCATTTCACCTAAATACATATAGACAAACACATATAAACAGGATAAATGAGGAGATAGAGGAATAGGTTCCAAACTAAAGAACAAGGCAAATTCCCAGAAAAAGATCCTTATTAAATGAAATTAAGTGATAAGCAAATAACTTGATTAATAATTCAATTAAATGATCATAAAGATACTACCAATCTCAGAGAAGAAGGGATGAATGCAGTGAGAATTTCAAACAGAAAATATAAGAAAGTACCAAACAGAAGTTATAACTGAACTGAAAAGTACACTAGAGGGGTTCAACAGCACAGTGGATAAAATAGAAAAACAAATCAGTGAGCTAAGAGAAAAGGCAATGGAAAACAAACAAACAAAACAACAAAATGAAAAAGAGAGTTAAAAGAAGTAAGAATACCTTCAGGGGCCTCTACAGTGACAGTGACAGTGAACGTCACTCAGTCATGTCTGACTCTTGGCGGCCCCATGAACTGTAGTCCTTGGAATTCTCCAGGCCAGAATACTGGAGTGGTTAGCCTTTCCTTTCTCCAGGGGATCTTCCCAACCCAGGGATTGAACCCAGGTCTTCTGTACTGCAGGCAGATTCTTTACAAGCTGAGCCACAAGGGAAGCCTTCAGGGACCTCTAGGACAACATCAGATGAAATAACTTTCACATTATAGGGGGAGAAGAGAAAAAGAAAGGGCCAAAAAATTATTTGAAGAAATAATGGATGAAACTTTCCTAATCTGGGGATAGAAGCAGACATCCAGGTCCAGGAAGCCCAAAGAGTTTCAGATAAGATGAATCCAAAGAGACATGCACTGAGACATACTATAATTAAAATGACAAAAGTTAAGGATAAAGAGAAAATTTTAAAAGCAGCAAGAGAAAAATTACATATTGTATACAAGGGAAACTCCAAAATCTATAAACAAATTTTCAGTAGAAATTTTACTTCCCAGAAGGAAGGCTGTGACATATTCAAAGTGCAGAAAGGAAAAAAAAAAAAAAAAATACAAACAAGAATTCTACCTTGCAAAGTTTTCTTTTAGAGGGAAAAATTGAGTTTTCTAGACAAGCAAAAGCTAACATAATTCATCATCACTAAACTAGCTTTATAAGAAATGTGAAAGAAACTTTCTAAGCTAAAAAGAAAAAAGTGATAATTAATAATAAGAAGCATATAAAAGTGAAAATCTTACCAGAAAGGCCAGCAAATAACAAAAAGTAGTGTTCAACAACCATTCATGATTAAAATAAAAGCTCAACAATGTAGGTATAGAAGAAACATACTTCAACAAAATAAAGACCATGGCTAAGATCATACTCAACAGTGAAAACTAAGAACATTTTCTTTAAGATCAAGAAAAAAACAAGGATGCTCACTCTTACCACAATTATTCAAAATAGTGTTGGAAGTCCTACCTATAGCAATGAGATAAGAAAAAGAAAGAGAATCTGAAGTGCAAAAGAAGTAAAACTATCACTGTTTGCAGCTGACATGACACTATACACAGAAAATCCTAAAGATGTCACCAAAAAACAACTAAAACTCACTAAATAATACAGTAAAATGTGGAATACAAAATTACTATACAAAAACCTGTTGTATTTCCATACACTAGTAAACAGAGAAATTAAGAAAAAAATCTGATTTACAATCCCATTAAACAGAGCAAAATACCTAGGAAAGAATTTGGCTAAAGGTAAAAAACCTGTACTCAGAAAACTACAGGACACTTCTGAAAGAAATTGAAGGTGATACAAACAAATGGAAAGGTATACTATGCTCATGGGTTAGAAGAATTAATATTGTTAAGATCACCACAAAACCAAAGGCAGTCTCAGATTCAATGGAATTCTTATCACAGTACTAATAGCATTTTCCCACAGAACTTAATTAAGCAAATAACCCTAAAATGTGTACAGAAATACAAAAGACAATGACTGGCAAAAACAATCTTAAGGAAGAAGACTATAGCCAGAGGTATCACAGTCCCTGATTTCAAACTATACTACCAAGTTATGGTCATCAAAACAGTATGGTACTGGCAAAATAAGAGATGCATAGATCAATAGAACCAAATAGAGAGTCCAGGAAAAAACCCACACTTACCTGGTCAATTAATCTATGACAAATGAGGCAATGGGGAAAAGATAATCTCTTTAATAATTAAACTGTGTTGGGAAAAGTGTACATATACATGCCAAAGAATCAAATTGGATTACATTTTTACACTGTATTCAAAAAGTAAAGTTAAAATCAATCAGAGAATTAAATGTAAGAGCTGAAACCATAAACTCCTAGAATAAATCAGAGGTAGCATGCTTTGACGTAATTTTTTGTGTTTACCTCCTCAGGCAAGGGAAAAAAAGCAAAAATAAACAAATGGGATTACATCAAAGTAAAAAGGTTTTGCACAGTGCAAAAAGCCATCAATGAAATGAAAAGGCATCCTATTGAAGTGGAGAAGATATTTGCAAACAATGTATCTGATAAAGTTTTAATATCCAAAATATACAAAGAACTCATAAAACTCAGGATAAATAACAAGATTAAAAAAGGGGAAAGGACCTGAACAGACATTTTTTCCAAGGAAGACACACAGGTGACAAATAGGCACATGAAAAGATACTCACCATCACTAATCATCAGGGAAATGCAAATAAAAACCACTGAGAGATATCACCCCACACTTGCCAGAATGGCTATCATCAAACAGACAACAAATGATAAGTACTGGCAAAGATGTGGAGAAAAGGGGACACTTCTATACTGTTGGTGGGACTTTAAATCAGCCACTGTAGGAAATAATATGGCAGTTTCTTTAAAAATAGAACTACTATACCATCCAGCAGTTCCACATCTGAGTTTTTATCTGAAGAAAATGAGAACACTAATTTGAAAACATATTTGTACCCCTATGTTCATTGTAGTGTTATTTACAATAGCCAAGATATGGAAGCAACCTGTTTCCTTTTATAGATAAACAGATAAACAAATTTTTGTATATATACCATGGAATGTTATTTGGCCATAAAAAATAAAAAAGAATGAAATCTTGCAGTTTTAACAGCATGGTGAGACCTAGATGATATTATGCTAAGTGAAATGTCAGACAGAGAAAGACAAGCACCAGAAGATTTCACTTACATGCAGAATCTAAAAAATTAAAGAAAGGGAACAAAATACAAACCTGAAACAGACTCAGATGCAGAGAACAGACTGGTGGTTGCCAGAAGGAAGGGGTGGGGAATGGGTGACATAAGTGAAGGAGATAGAAGGTACAAACTTCCAGTTATAAAATACATAAGTCAAGAGATGTTTTGTCAGCATAGGTGATAGAATTGATGATGTAATAATTTTGTTTGGTGACAGATCGTAACCATATCACTGTGGTGATCATTTCCTAATTGTAAAAGAAGAAACCACTCTGTTGTACACCTGAAAATAACATAATATTGTATTTCAATTATACTTAAATAAAAAGGATTTCCAAATTAAAAAGAGGAAGAGAGAGAGGGCTAGACCATCCAAAGCTTGGCTGGAATGAGGTAGAGACCAGAGGCAGAGTGACTGACACCTGAACTGAACATGACTGACTGGGAGGATAATATGCAGTTAATGAAAATTAGTTATGTAGTACGAAGACTAGGTTGTGAGAAGAAATGTGATATTCATATAGGACTTAACTTTAATTATTTAAGGATGTGAGACCACACAGAATCAAATGACTTATTCAAAGACACACTTTCCTCTGGTGAAGCAAGACATAACCTCCTTTCTATGTCACAGTATTTTCCACTTAACAACTTTCTCTTTAGTGTTTATTCTGATTAAAAGTGTTTAAACTTCCTTCTTATAACTTGAAATTTTTTAAGAAAACCAATGTTTTTATTTTATCTTGTTCTTCCCTTAACATACAGATGGAACCTTTATTTACTGTATTATTTTCCTTGGGTTCAATTCAGTTCAGTTCAGTTCAGTCACTCAGTCATGTCTGACTCCTTGCGACCCTATTAATCGCAGCACGCCAGGCCTCCCTGTCCATCACCAAGTCCCGGAGTTTACCCAAACTCATGTCCCTTGAGTCCGTGATGCCATCCAGCCATCTCATCCTCTGTCGTCCCCTTTTCCTCCTGCCCCCAATCCCTCCCAGCATCAGAGTCTTTTCCAATGAGTCAACTCCACACATGAGGTGGCCAAAGTACTGGAGTTTCAGCTTCAGCATCATTCCTTCCAAAGAACACTCAGGACAGTGCTCCTTCAGAATGGACTGGTTAGATCTCCTTGTAGTCCAAGGGACTCCTTGTAGTCCAAGGGACTCTCAAGAGTCTTCTCCAACACCACAGTTCAAAAACATCAATTCTTTGGTGCTCAGCCTTCTTCACAGTCCAAGTCTCACATCCATACATGACCACTGGAAAAACCATAGCCTTGACTAGATGGACTTTTGTTGACAAAGTAATGTCTCTGCTTTTGAACATGCCATCTAGGTTGGTCATAACTTTCCTTCCAAGGAGTAAGTGTCTTTTAATTTCATGGCTGCAGTCACCATCTGCAGTGATTTTGGAGCCCAAAAAAAATAAAGTCTGACACTGTTTCCACTGTTTCCCCATCTATTTTCCATGAAGTGATGGGACCAGATGCCATGATCTTCATTTTCTGAATGTTGAGCTTTAAGCCAACTTTTTCACTCTCCTCTTTCACTTTCATCAAGAGGCTTTTGAGTTCCTCTTCACTTTCTGCCATAAGGGTGGCATCATCTGCATATCTGAGATTACTGATATTTCTCCTGGCAATCTTAATTCCTTGAGTTAAACAGTCTTATTTATTTTTATCTTTTCCTGTGCATAGTATCTAGTTGAAACTAGCTTGAATTAACTACGCCTTTACCATTAGTGAGGGCCATTATTTCATTTGAAGTTTCATTTCAAAATGAAATGCCTACAAATTGATTTTCTCTAGTTTCAATGAGTTATTACTGATGAATCTGGGAACATAATGCCAATTACTGTTACCTTATGTGATTGGCATTAAAGTAGTAGCCAAGTGCAGCTGGAGGTAGACATTCGAACTCTGTCTTCTCAATTTGGCTGCTTCATCCCTCCCATATCCTATCTCAAAAGCATGTCTATTATATCTAGGCTCAAATTTATTTTAGGCTTCAGGACTAATGGATGAGGTTTCCACATGAAATGTGAACTATAGAATGCACATTATTTTTCAATCACTTTCACAAAGTTACATTCAGAAACTACAATAAGAAAAAAGACAATATTGCTCTCATGTTGATAATAGTTAGGAAATGAGTCTAAGAACATACCAACAACTCCTGAGAAGTGACACCATAAGTAGTGAAAGAAAAAAGAATTTAATCCATGTAATTAGACTCTTGGTTTCTGTTTAGATGCTAAGTCATGTCCAACTCTTTTGTGATCCCCTGGACTGTAGCCTGCCAGGTTCCTCTGTCTGTGGGATTTCCCAAATAAGAATACTGGAGTGGGTTGCCATCTCCTTCTCTAGGGGATCTTCCTGACCCAGATATTAAACCTGAGTCCCCTGCATCTCCTGATTGACAGGCAGATTCTTTACCACTGAGTGACCAGGGGAGCCTCTAGACTCTAGTCCAGGGCTTTCCCCACCCTGCATACGTCACTAAATCCTAACTCCAGAGTCATTTCACTTTAGGTTAATCAATCATCTGCATCTCCTTTTAAATCTCCCCAAAGTCTCCACAGTTGTCCATATCAAATATAGAATGTAGTGACAAAACCAGGGACTCCTATGTCTATTTTGCATCCACTTTTCAATGCAAGCATTTTGTTGGAGGCATATGCAAGTGTGTGAAGGTGTGTGTCGGGGGGAGGGTGCTAAAAGTGAGTGTGTAAGTATATAAATCACTTAATGGCAAATAAAAGGGGAAAAAGTGGAAAAAGTGACAGACTTTATTTTATTGGGCTCTAAAGTTACCATTCAAGCTGGTTTTAGAAAAGGCAGAGGAACCAGAGATCAAATTGCCAACATCAGCTGGATCATTGAAAAAGCAAGAGAGGTCCAGAAAAACATCTATTTCTTGTCGGGGTCCAGCCCTGGCTGATCCAGGGTATTCGAAGCAGGGACGGCGTCAGCGAGGATGAGGATACAATAGCTTCAATTAGATATTAATTAGAGATATAAAGAGTAATAGAATGAGGATAGCTCAGCAGAAAAATTCAGTGGAGAAAAGAGGCTGAGTAGCTTGGTTTACGCGGGAGACCAATAAAACTTCAAGACAAGAATTTTGCACCACTTACGTAGGCTGCAGGCGTCCTTCCGTTCTCCCAAAGGAGAGGAGACACTGAGGCCCCCCAGTCGGATCTTAGAAGCCCGGGCATAATTGGTAAGCATGGTGGGTTCCACGCTCCAGATGGAGACTCAGCCAGAGTTTGAGAGAGAGAGAGACATGGGGAGACCAGTCTTTCGAGGAACTGATCCCAATTCTTTATTTTCCATGGTCTACTTTTATACACTGAGATGTTATGCAAAAGTCACGCGGGATCAGCAGTCCTGACTTTTATCAAAGTCAGGTGCTTCATACAAATGTATACAGAGGTCTTAGGGGTGTTACATCATCTTCTGGCCAGGGGGCCTGCTGACAATTTATGACCCTCTCCTTGTGACAGCGGTCAGTCAACCAGGACATTTATTTCTCCAGGGGTGATTATTCTTAAAACAGACACCACCCAAATAAAGTTACATTCCTATAGGGTGAGGGTGTAGTGGGTTTTAGTTAAGGAAAGAATTTACTTAGCCTAAGGTCTAACGTGATTTATATCAAAGGTTAATACTTATTTCTTCTATATATTCATTAATGTGTATAAGGGCAGGGGATGTGGAGACTTAGCAGTAAGTATTGGCTCAACAAATGAAAAACCCTTCACCAATACAATTTCTAATCAGCTATTATAACTATACTTATAATTTTCTAACTTCTCTAAAGAACCTGTTTTTAGAAGGTTTAAAGCATCTCGTTCCTCTCACGGTTGGGAGGCTGTGAGCAATCACATGTGGCCGGACAAGCCTGTCAGGCAGGCTAGAGAACCTTCAGAGGAGTTTGTAGGTTAAAACACTCTTGTTACGCCCAGGAGTTTTTATTAACTGGAGCTCTAAGTTAACTTCTTCTCTGAAAGAGGTGGTGGGGGACAGCCCCCAGTAAAGTCAGAGGTGTAGGTGAGAGCATAAAGTAGCAAAGTAGGCAGGCTCTGGTTATGGGGGTAGATGCTCAAGAATTTCCAGGGGGACTCCTGAGGCTCGATCCTGCCTTTGCGTATGTCGAGCCTCTTTCCTCATGACCTTTGCCACAGGCAGAGTGCCTCATGCTGGCCCCCAACAATTTCTGCTTTATTGACTATGCCAAAGCCTTTGACTGTGTGGATCACAATAAACTGTGGAAAATTCTGAAAGAGATGGGAATACCAGACTACCTGACCTGCCTCTTGAGAAACCTGTATGCAGGTCAGGAACCAACAGTTAGAACTGGACATGGAACAACAGACTGGTTCCAAATAGGAAAAGGAGTACGTCAAGGCTGTATATGTCACCCTGCTTATTTAACTTATATGCAGAGTACTCATGAGAAACGCTGGGCTGGAAGAAGCACAAGCTGGAATCAAGATTGCTGGGAGAAATATCAATAACCTCAGATATGCAGACGACATCACTCTTATGGCAGAAAGTGAAGAAGAACTCAAAAGCCTCTTGATGAAAGTGAAAGAGGAGAGTGAAAAAGTTGGCTTAAAGCTCAACATTCAGAAAATGAAGATCATGGCATCTGGTCCCATCACTTCATGGAAAATAGATGGGGAAACAGTGGAAACAGTGTCAGACTTTATTTTTTTTGGGCTCCAAAATCACTGCAGATGGTGACTGCAGCCATGAAATTAAAAGACGCTTACTCCTTGGAAGGAAAGTTATGACCAACCTAGATGACATATTCAAAAGCAGAGACATTACTTTGTCAACAAAGGTCCATCTAGTCAAGGCTATGGTTTTTCCAGTGGTCATGTAAGGATGCGAGAGTTGGACTGTGAAGAAAGCTGAGCACCGAAGAATTGATGCTTTTGAACTGTGGTGTTGGAGAAGACTCTTGAGAGTCCCTTGGACTGCAAGGAGATCCAACCAGTCCATTCTGAAGGAGCACTGTCCTGAGTGTTCTTTGGAAGGAATGATGCTGAAGCTGAAACTCCAGTACTTTGGCCACCTCATGTGAGGAGTTGACTCATTGGAAAAGACTCTGATGCTGGGAGGGATTGGGGGCAGGAGGAGAAGGGGACGACAGAGGATGAGATGGTTGGATAGCATTACCAACTCAATGGACATGAGTTTGAGCAGTCTCAGGGAGATAGTGAAGGACAGGGAAGTCCAGTGCACTGCCGCCCATGGGATCGCAAAGAGTCAGACACGACCTAGTGACTGAACAAGTATATGAATGTTTATGTGTGTATGAGCATATGGAGTGTGGATGTGAACAAGTGTGTGGAGGCATATGGAAGTGTGTATAACTGAATGACTTTGCTGTGCACTGGAAACCAACACAACATTGTAAATCAATTATGACTTAATTAAAAAGAAGCCTAATCCCTGGGTCACTGTTTGGCAGATAACCCACCTGCATCAGTTCAGTTCAGTTCAGTAGCTCAGGCGTGTCTAACTCTTTGTGACCCCACGAACCCCAGCACACCAGGCCTCCCTGTCTGTCACCAACTCCTGGAGTCCACCCAAACCCATGTCCATTGAGTCGGTGATGCCATCCAACCATCTTATCCTCTGTCGTCCCCTTCTCCTCCTGCCCTCAATCTTTCCAGCATCAGGGTCTTTTTCAATGAGCCAACTCTTCGCATCAGGTGGCCAAAGTACTAGAGTTTCAGCTTTAGCATTAGTCCTTTCAATGAACACACAGGACTGATCTCCTTTAGAATGAACTGGTTGGATCTTTTTGCAGTCCAAGGGACTCGCAAACGTCTTCTCCAACACCACAGTTCAAAAGCATCAATTACTCAGCACTCAGCCTTCTTTATAGTCCAACTCTCACCTCAATACACGACCATTGGAAAAACCATAGCCTTGACTAGACAGACCTTTGTTGGCAAAGTAATGTCTCTGCTTTTGAATATGCTATCTAGGTTGGTCATAATTTTCCTTCCAAGGAGTAAGCATCTTTTAATTTCATGGCTACAATCACCGTCTGCAGTGATTTTGGAGCCCAGAAAAATAAAGTCAGCCGCTCTTTCCACTGTTTCCCCATCTATTTGCCATGAAGTGATGGGACTGGATGCCATGATCTTCGTTTTCTGAATGTTGAGTTTTAAGCCAACTTTTTCACTCTCCTCTTTCATTTTCATCAAGAGGCTTTTTAGTTCTTATTCACTTTCTTCCATAAGTGTGGTGTCATCTGCATATCTGAGGTTGTTGATATTTCTCTGGCAATCTTGACTTCAGCTTGTGCTTTTTCCAGCCCAGTGTTTCTCATGAGCACTCTGCATGTAAGTTAAATAAGCACGGTGACATATACAGCCTTGATGTACTCCTTTTCCTATTTGGAACCAGTCTGTTGTTCCATTTCCAGTTCTAACTGTTGCTTCCTGACCTGCAGAGAGGTTTCTCAAGAGGCAGGTCAGGTGGTCTGGTGTTCCCATCTCTTTCAGAATTTTCCACAGTTTATTGTGATCCACACAGTCAAAGGTTTTGGCATAGTCAATAAAGCAGAAGTAGATGTTTTTCTGAACCTCTCTTGCTTTTTCAGTGATCCATCAGATGTTGATAATTTGATCTCTGGTTCCTCTGCCTTTTCTAAAACCAGCTTGAACATCCGGTAGTTCACAGTTCATGTATTGCTGAAGCCTGGCTTGGAGAATTTTAAGCATCACTTTACTAGCATGTGAAATGAGTGCAATTGTGCAGTAATTTGAGCATTCTTTGGCATTTCCTTTCCTTGGGATTGGAATGAAAACTGACCTTTTCCAGTCCTGTGGCCATTGCTGAGTTTTCCAAATTTGCTGGCATATTGAGTGTAGCACTTTCACAGCATCATCTTTCAGGATTTGAAATAGCTCAACTGCAATTGAGCTATTTCCTTCACCTCCACTAGTTTTGTTGGTAGTGATGCTTCCCAAGGCCCACTTGACTTCACATTCCAGGATGTCTGGCTCTAGGTGAGTGATCACACCATTGTGATTAGCTGGGTCATGAAGATCTTTTTTGTGCACTTCTTCTGTGTATTCTTGCCACCTCTTCTTAACATCTTCTGCTTCTGTTAGGTCCCTACTATTTCTGTACTTTATTGAGCCCAACTTTGCATGAAATGTTCCTTTGGTATCTCTAATTTTCTTGAAGTGACATCTAGTCTTTCCCGTTCTATTGTTTTCCTCTATTTCTTTGCATTGATCACTGAGGAAGTCTTTCTTATCTCTCCTTGCTATTCTTTGAAACTCTGCATTCAAATGTGTGTATCTTTCCTTTTCTCCTTTGCTTCCCTTCTTTTCACAGCTCTTTTAAGGCCTCCTCAGACAGCCATTTTGCTTTTATTTTTCTTGAGGATGTTCTTGATTCCTGTCTCCTGTACAATGTCAGGAGCTTCCATCCATAGTTCATCAGGCACTCTGTCTATCAGATCTATTCCCTTAAATCTATTTCAAACTTCTACTGTATAATCATAAGGGATTTGATTTAGGTCATACCTGAATGGTCTAGTGGTTTTCCCCACTTTCTTCAATTTAAGTCTGAATTTGGCAGAAGGAGTACATGATCTGAACCACAGTTGGCCCCTGGTCTTGTTTTTGCTGAGTGTATAGAGCTTCTCCATCTTTGGCTGCAAAGAATATAATCAATCTGATTTCGGTGTTGACCATCTGGTGATGTCCAGGTGTAGAGACTTCTCTTGTGTTGTTGGAAGAGGGTGTTTGCTACGACCAGTGCATTCTTTTGGAAGAACTCTATTAGCCTTTGCCCTGCTTCATTCTGTATTCCAAGGCCAAATTTGCCTGTTAATCCAGGTGTTTCTTGGTTTTCTACTTTTGCATTCCAGTCCACTGTAATGAAAAGGACATCTTTTTTGGGTGTTAGTTCTAGGACATAAACAATAGTTAAACTTTCATTTGATTCAGCCACTGTGATTTATGGAGAGTTGTTCTTGTAGTATCTAGAGCTGATTACTCCCAACCAATATAATTCTCTATTTTTTCTAGTTAAATTATTTTCTGCTTTACTTACCTAGAGTCAGTTTCTTTTTCTTGTACCCAAAGAACCCAGATTGGTAACACACTATCCATTACACACCAAAATTAAAGCACACATATGACTCTTTGCTTATGTCTCTGCTCCCTTTGCAGGGGCTTCTCTGGTGGCTCAGATGGTAAAGAATCTGCCTGCAATGCAGGAGACCAGGTTTGATCTGTGGGTCGGGAAGATCCCCTTGAGGAGGCAGTAGCAACCAATTCCGATATTCTTGACTGGAGAATTTCATGGACAGAGGAGCCTAGCAGGCCACAGTCCATGGGGTCAGAAAGAGTTGAATGTGATCGAGCAACTAAAAAAAACGTTTTTTTTTTTTTTTTTTGCTTCCTTTGCTAGGCTTTGAGCAATTTCAACCCAGGGACTGTGTTTGTTCTTTTTGTACTGCTAGTGACTGGAATATTGCTTGATACAGAAAGGGTCTTCATTCAGGCTTGCTAAAAGAATAAATTCTTTTGTCCTTAGTGTATTTAATTTGATTTTCATTTGTCTTGATAAAAATAGTGTTTTGATCCTTTGGAACAAAACCCAGGTGAGTTTGCTTTCCAACTCAGATACTGGTAGACTTTCATCAAGTTAATTAAATTTTCTGATCTTCCAATTCCTTATCTATAAAATGAAGGCAAAAATATGAACAACATTGGAGCGTTATTGGTAAAATAAAATAAAACGTGTGAAAAATGCTTAGTGCAGTACCTGATACACAGTGAAAACTGAGTAAACAACAGCTATTATTTATTATCACTGTGGTATAAGGAGCATGAGCCTTTATTTTAATCCACTTTTGTTTTCCCAAACCATCAATACCAACACAACCTAGTGGACCAAAGAATCCCACAGACCTTCTCCTCAACCTTCTTGTCTGTACCTAATCATTACCTTTTCCTAAGACAAAATCATTTCCCTCATCCCATCCCCTTTCCTTCTGTTTTGTTGGTACATTCTTCTGAGATGCCTTCTTTGTTGATAGAAAAGCAATTAGCAATTCCTCAGGACCTTTATTCATCCCAATTAAGAATTCTTCTTATTCTTTGAATGAAATCTTTGCTACAAGTATCATAGAGATGCAGGTTTTGTAAATGAGAAAAAATATCTATTCAATATTAGAAGATGGAGTGGAGTCTATTTTTCCACAGTTTCCCAGCACCTCACCTGTTGGCAACTCTCACTGTTGAATGGGTCAGATTCAGTGATGTGACCAGAAGTAATGACTCCAATCCGATGGAGCCCAGAAATGATCAGAAGTTATGATTACTTGGCAGCTGCTTGATTCTCAATATAGAGCTGCTTCAGCAAACCTCTCCTCTCTTGAGCAAACCTCTCCTCTCCTGGTTCTTACATCAGATGCCATAGAGCATGAAAAAAATAAAACATAATAAATAAATAAATATTCCCCACCTCATACCTGTCACCCTGTTACCCGCCCTAAGTGGAAGCCACAAAGGAAGGGATTTACTGAGCTATGAGACCTGACTGAACTCTCTTCAGTCAGAGGTGCTGTGCATTTATACACTTAAGGGAGCCTGTTCTTTTAAAGTACCTGTGCCATAAATTACCCTGGAAGAAATCACTTCATTATTCATGACTTAAACATCCCTGTTTCAAAATGGTGATCTATGTCATGTATTGTTGCATTACCAATTCAATTATTCTTTTGTCATGCCAACTCCCTGAGCTGTGACAAGGGGTGGGGCGGGCTCCTTGCAGCGTGCTAGCTGTAAGGCTGTTCAGAGAAGCTTTCTTCAGGTGGAAGAGAAGGGGAGAATTTATGACAGAAGAATCTCTCACAGAAGATGTCTGCCAATGATGGGAAATTGATGATCACTCTCTAAACATTTAGCAGCCCTTCATCAGTTATAATGTGGCCATCTTTAACCTGTCTTTCTTAACTGATAGTATTTCACACTTCGGGGGATGAATCTGGAAGGATGAGAAAGAAAGTCTGTCCCACAGAATCTATCACAATAACATTCATTTTCTTGCTGCTTTCTGTTTTCTTAAGGTTATGAAATCAATTTTGCAGGAAAAGATGTTCCAATGTTTTTGAGAAGGTCTTTTTTTATGCTGATAATAGGAAGGATGGAGTTGAGGTTGATATGATGGCAAAACAAATATATGAGGGGAGAGAATGTCAGCCATTCATGTGATTGCTTTGGCCTCATGGTGGCAAGCCTGGATTTTGTGTAAAGAAAAGTAAAAGTGAAAGTGTTAGTCGCTCTCCTGTGTGACACTATGAGCTGAAACCTGCCAGGCTCCTCTGTCCATGGGATTCTCTAGGCAAGAATACTGGAGTGGGTTGCCATTTCTTTCTCCAGGGGATCCTCCAGACCCAGGAATCGAACCTGGGTCTCCTGCATTGCAGGCAGATTCTTTTACCATCTGAGCCACCAGAGAAGCTGGATTTTGTGTAATAATGATATAGCAAATGTCTTCCCTGGTGGCACTAGTGGTAAACTTCCTGCCAATGCAGGAAGGCGTAAGTGACATGGGTTTGATCCCTGGGTCAGGTAAATCCCCTGGAGGAGGGCATGACAACCCACTCCAGTATTCTTGTCTGGAGAATTCCATGGACAGGAGTCTGGTGGGCTACAGTCCAAAGAATGGCAAAGAGTAGGACATGACTGAAGCGACTTACAATTCACACATAGCAAATGTCTGCTTTTGCTATTGAATTGATTAAAATGGTGTTGGTGTCACAGGATGCAGCCTATGGAACATTTGTAATTTCAGCATTACAATGATTTTTCATACCTGTATGTCAGAGAATTATAACAATTTCCTGATGCCTTCATATTAGCAGAGAAAGAGAGCTGGTTTTGAGCTTTGTGGACAGAAATTAAGGAAGAAAATGTGATTCATGTTCCTTTGGTTTCCTTTTTTTTTTTTTCTTTTCCTCCCTCCCTCCCTTCCTTCCTCCCTGCCTCTCTCCTTCCTTCCCTGCCTTCTCTCTCTGTCTTTCTCTCTTCCTTTCTTTTTTCTCTCACTCAGTTCTCTTTTCTATGCTGTGGTCTTTAACAGAAGGAGGCTGAGGAACAGTGAATCAGCTCAGTCCTATATGGGATCTATTTCCAGCCTGAGGTTGGGAGAGAAATGTTGACAATTAGTCATCACCATGTTTGTGGGAGGTTACATTTCACCCTCAAAATGACCCCTTGAGTTACTATTTCTATTTTTTGGTTAGGGGAATAGATTTTCAGAGACGTTAATGACTTGGTCAAGATCAACAAGGTCGAACTATTTCCCCCGCAAATCTCCTCTTTACTATATATCCAAACAACTCCCTATTTGTTGGGACTTTCAAATACACAGAAGGCAAGATCTTTACAACTTAATACAGCCAGTTAATCTATACTTAGTACAAAGACGGATCTAGTTTTTGCAATACCTGAAGCTTGCTCAAATCTTAGGCCTCCTTTTAATGAAAATAATACAAAAATCATAAAATCATGATTAGGTTTAAAACCTTAAATGAAGCCCATCAGGTGAGGGACCCTGAAGATTAAGCTTGTTAGTTACCTGGCAAAACTACCTCTGAATAAATGTCATGAAAAGAAATAATATTATTGCCATGTGTGTTCCAAGTAATCTAGGACTCCTTGAGATAAAGCAGTAAAATTATAGGTGATTCCAACTGTGTGTTTTCAGTCAAGCAGTCACTCTAATCAGCATGTCTTTTTCATGGGCAAATGCTTGCTATGTGATCTGTGTCATTAAAGCAGAAGAACGTTGTCTGCTTTCAGAATGAGCCAATGTTCCTTGCTGAAGGGACCAGTATTTCCAATGGAAAAATATGAACCCTTTTGGAAGTGCTAATCATCTAGTTACACTTTTATCCAATGTTTTATGACAGATTTTCAAAGGAGCTCCAATGCCTAAAATTCCACATCCAATTTCACCACTACAAACAAGTAACTTCAAATTATTCAAAACCTTCTGCTCTTTATTAATTAAGCCTTTCTGAAGAAGAGTGGCTTTCAAACTTATTGATAAACACATCCAAGGAGTGAATACATTTTAGATCATGCTTAAATATATATATGTATATGCATATATATATATATACACACACACATATATATATATATATAGCTGAATCACATTTATGTACCTGAAGCTAACATGACCACTCTAAACCAGCTATGAAAAGTGAAAGTGAAAGTGTTCAGTCCTATCTGACTCTTTGCGACCCCATGGACTGTAACCTACCAGGCTTCTCTGTCCATGGAATTCTCAAGCAAGAATAATGGAGCAGGTAGCCATTTCCTTCTCCAAGAGATCTTCCTGACTCAGGGATCAAACCTTATATGAATATATATGTATATATATATGTATGTATATATATATATATATATATATATATATATATATATAGGTGTGTGGGTGAGCATGTGTGTAATCCATAAAATACATGCTTACTGCACACACTGAACTCTAATAACTTCCAATCTGTTTTATTTTATTCTACTGTCATTTGACTGAAACATAATCTGACTCTTAGAAATGTTAAATGTCATCTTCATGGTCCTTCTCCAAGTAAGACATGACAGTTAAATGCAGGTTTACTCTATAACCAGAGCTAAAATTGTTGACTCTATACAGTAAAGGATATACAATCTTTTGTCCTCCAACTATGGTTAGGAAACAAAAGTCTATCTCATGCATGAACTAATATAATGTTTTCATTCAAGCTAAGTGAATAACTGTAAATTTAAAAGTTTATTAAATTGGACCCCCAAATATCTTTTGAAACTTATTTCTTCCTTCAGTTATGCACTTTGAATTTGAGGCATTGGCAAAAGTTTACTCCTTGGAAGGAAAGTTATGACCAATCTAGACAGCATATTGAAAAGCAGAGACATTACTTTGCCAACAAAAGTCTGTCTAGTCAAGGCTATGGTTTTTCCAGTGGTCATGTACGGATGTGAGAGTTGGACTATAAAGAAGGCTGAGCACCTAAGAATTGATGCTTTTGAACTGTGGTGTTGGAGAAGACTCTTGAGAGTCCCTTGGACTGCAAGATCCAACCAGTCCATCCTATAGGAGATAAGTCCTGGGTGTTCATTGGTAGGACTGATGTTGAAGCTGAAACTCCAATACTTTGGCCACCTGATGCAAAGAGCTGACTCATTTGAAAAGACCCTGATGCTAGAAAGGACTGAAGGAAGGAGGAGAAGGGGATGACAGAGGATGAGATGGTTGGATGGCATCACTGACTCAATGGACATGGGTTTGGGTGGACTCCGGGAGTTGGTGATGGACAGGGAGGCCTGGCGTGCTATGGTTCATGGGTTCACAAAGAGTTGGACACGACTGAGTGAATGAACTGACTAACCACAAGCTTACATCTCTTATAAACATTATTCACTTTTATTTTTCACTCCTCTTTTAGCTAACTTATAAGTCATTCTATAGTAGACCTCAGTGGCTTTATGCTTGTTCTTAGATTTGTTATAGGGTGCCATTATGGTTTTTTAAAATGAGTCAAGTTTAGGTTATTTAAGGATCCCTAGTCCAAATCCTGAAATATATAGAAAGATGTTTTCTAAATAAATAAGGACATTAGCAGTTTGAAATTGCATTTGCAAGAGTGAAGCTTCACTCCTCCATTCCTGTATCTCCATGCCATCCACCTTAATGATACAAAGGAATTCAGCAGAGGTAGTTTACCACCTTGGAGAAGGCAATGGCACTCCACTCCAGTACTCTTGCCTGGGAAATCCCATGGACAGAGGAGCCTGGTAGGCTACAGTCCATGGGGCTGCTAAGAGTTGGACATGACTGAGCGACTTCACTTTCACTTTTCATTTTCATGCATTGGAGAAGGAAATGACAACCCATTCCAATGTTCTTGCCTGGAGAATCCCAGGGAAAGAGGAGCCTGGTGGGCTTCTGTCTGTGGGGTCACACAGAGTCGGACACGACTGAAACGACTTAGCAGCAGCAACAGCAGCAGTTTACCACCTGCAAACGGGTTGGTTGATACAGCCCAAGCAGCTGTGTACAACTGTTACTCATTTTGTCAAGTGAGTCACTTCCATATGGACCTCTACAAGCATGAAATACTATCCAGGATTATAACTAAAAATGCTTTAGAAATGGCCAAAATATGGACAAAAATGAGATTGGTTCAGGATATATTTAAAACTTGTGATAGAGTTGAAATAAAATTTCAGTTCTTTTTCATTTGGAAAAGAAGCACATCTCTTCGTATGCCGAGCCATTTAAATGTGCAGGTTAATTGGATTTTGCAAAATGCCATTTTCTTCTATCAAAAATAATTCACTTAATTTTAAGCATCTAGAACTTTTGTAATAATAATATGAATGTTTGGCCTAGAAGATTAAAGAGGGATAAAACAAAGAGGCAGCCCCAAATCAGGAAGGAAAGTAAATAAAGAAAGAAACTTGAAGATTAAAAAAATTTAGGTGTATTTGAATCAGTAAAAGGATAAAGTCATTGAAGAAAAACAAATAATGGATAAAGTATTACATTTAACCTTCCAAGTTAGAAAGGTCAAAGAAGAGAATAAGTATACATGTAGCAGGGAAAAATAGGTGAAAAGTTCTATTTTATATATTCATTAAACAATAATTTAACAAATGCTCCTAAGCTTCCAAGTGCTCTGCTAGTCATTGACAATACTTAAATGGAATTGTTGGTCTAGGATCTCAAGAATTTTGTAATTTATTGATAATAAGGAGACATATGTATAAAGAAACTACTAAAATGCAATATGTTAAATTCTTTTAAAAGATATATGTAAAATTTAATACAACATGATTCCAGTTATCAGTTTCATCAGCTGTACAATCGAGACCTTATAACGAAGTATGTGGAGACAATTCTCATCAGATTTCTCATGTTCTGGCATGGTTCAGCTCTTTTGAGCAAAAGGCATGTCTGAATAGTAAACAGCCTTGGAAGCTAGAGATAATGTAACCTTCCTGTGAATTGCAGAGACTCTTAGAGCATGGAAAAGCCCTAGGGTTGTGAAGGTAAAGTCCTCTTCTTCCTCTCTCCTGAGACACCAGCTTATATTCCAGGATAAGAAGCCTAGAGATGTTTTCCCTTCTCACTTAGAGGAGGATTGCTTATATTTTAGGATAATTAGCAGATCTTTCTCCAGAGGGTAGGATGGGCAAATGCAAAAGGAGAACCATCATAGTTGAGAGTCTCATAATGTTATGATTGTTTTCCTGAGTTGTATGCACATGCAGCCAAAATTCTACCTTTATTATGTCACCGTGAGGGGATAAGGACATGGGGGCAGCACAATGATGCTCCGGCTACTGTCTTCCATGTGAATAATAAACCATGTGTTTCAGGGTATCTCTGATCTAGGAGACTTGTGTTCTTACACACATACACACATGTGTGTGTATGTATATGTATATATATGTGTGCATGCATATCATCCACTAATCACATACTTCATTTTTACTCATTGTTAAAAGAAGTTTATCATGGATTGAATTGTGCCCTCAGAAATATTCATATATTGAAGTCCTAATCCCAAGTACCTCAGAATGTGACTTTATTTGGCAAGAGTTAGTGCAGATACAATTAGTTAAATGTATCTAGCATGGATGCTAATCCAATACATCTGATGTCCTTCCATAAAAAGGGACAGTTTGGACAGAGAAAGACACACATGGAGAACACCATGTGAAGATAGAGACAGAAATCAGAATGATGCTTCTATGTGCCGACAAACATCAAAGGCTATCAGCAAACTACTAGAAGCTAGGGGAGAGACATGGACAAGATTCTTCCTCTTCAAGTCTTTAGAAGAAAACAACCCCACTCGTCATCTAGAACTGTGAGCTAAGATACTTCTGTTGTTTAAGCTATCTGGTTTTTGGTACTTTGTCAGGACAGCCCTTGTTGTTTAGTTGCTAAGTTGTGTTCGACCCTTTCTGACCCCATGGGCTATAACCCACCAGGCTCCTCTGTCCGTGTGATTTCTCAAGCAAGAATGTTGGAGTGGATTGCATTTCCTCCTATAGGGGGGTCTTTCTTTCCAACCCAGGGATCCAACCTATGTCTTCCACATTGACAGGCAGATTCTTTATCTCTGAGCCTAGGACAGTCCAAACACACTGATACATTTATCAACACCTAGTTTACACAGTTGTTTTGAGCATATGTAAACCATGTTTCCAAAGGGAATAATGTAGTTCACTAAAGAATAATAACTCCTCCTCCTACCACAAATGGTGAACACAACTCATTCCATCTTCCCCTGTCCTCAATTCTCAGTATCTCAAAATCCTACCCTCTCAGGCTTCTGGCTCTTTCCCTCTGTGGCAGATTTGTGGTTGAAGGGCATCTGAGGCCCCCTGTTCTTCCCGTAATGCAGGTCCCAGAGTGTCCAAAAACTATGTGTTTAATGTATAGCCACTTCGTCTGCCTGTCTGTTTGTCTCTTTTTCCCTCCTAGGGAACTCAGAAGTAATTCACTATTGCAGACAAAGGAGTGAATTGTAGTAGAATTCTGGAGAAGGAAATAGCAACCCACTCCGTATTCTTGCCTGGAGAATCCCAGGAATGGGAGCCTGGTGGGCTGCCATCTATGGGGTACCACAGAGTCGGACATGACTGACGTGACTTAGCAGCAGTAGAAAAAGATCCAGACCAAGAGTTATGAGCTTGAATTCCAGTTTATCTACTCCATTACTATGGGGTTAAAATCACTTAGCATATCTAAGTATCCTTGTCTGTGTAAAACTGATTCAACAGTAATTATTCTAGCCATTTCTAACAGCTGTCAGGATGCTCAAAAGAGAAAAAAATCTCATGAAAAAATATGCTACACAAACGCTGATAATTTTTTTATAAAGCTGATTCTGATTTTCAATATTTTTAAAATTAAAAAGAAATGATTCTTAACCTTTTAAATTTCTTATAGCATTTGCTATTGTCAACCTTTACTGTTTCATGAAACATTCTCTTCTCTGGATTTCTGTGACACAACATACTCCTGGTTTCCTCCTCCTCCTTCTTTTTTTTTTTTTTTTTTTTGATTACTGCTGTTAGCCACTGCCACAGGTTCATCCTTTCCTATGTGGACATTGATATTAAAAGCTGAAGTTTTCCCTAGGCTAGGCCCCGCATACACACAAATCATCACCTTTGCCCAGATAATTTATAAATGGATACCTCAATTCAAGATCTTTGAAGACACCTAAAACTCAAAATATCCAAAGATAAACTTATGATAGTCCTAATTAAACCTTACATCTTCAGTGTTAACATATCTACTGAGATTGCTATATCCCACACTGCCACCCAGAAATCTAAATGTTCTTCACTCCTCCATCTATTCCATTATATTCATATAGATTTTAAATTTTGTATCACTTCAGATGCTTTAGCTACACCTAACAAAAAAAATGTCAATATAAATTAATTTAAAATTAAAGTTTTAAAAATGTCAGATAATAATAAGCCTTGGCGTAAGAGTGTTCCAGGGTTGGTTAAGTCAGAGGTAATTCATCGAGAACCAGTATTTTTCTTCACTTTTCTCTCTGCTATCATTAGCATGTCTGCCTTGTCCTCAGACAATTTCTATTATAGTTGCAAGAGTGCTAAAGCACATCTCAGTTTCACATATAAATTCAACAATGCCCAGTGGGAAAAAAGGCCATCTCATCTTAAGTACCTCTTTTTAAATATGCAGAAACATTTTCCCAGAAGCCTCTACTGGCTTCTCCCATACATATCATTTGCTTGAATTATATTATATGCCTATGCCTAAATCAATTACTGGCAAGGGATCTGGAACCAGCTTACCCTGAAGCATGCAAGAGGGAAGTTACCTGAACAAAATCCAATCTTTGCTGGCAAAGAAGATGATGCAAAATAGATTCTGGGAGAGAACATCTGTATTTGCATCACTTCCTAAATATCTCTCATAATTGCGCCTTCTTTTCATCTTAATTCCAAAAACTTGAGGTAGATGTTATAGCTGCTTACCAAAGGCTTGGGTACTAGTGCAATGTGCCCTCTCCAAAAGCAAGCAGTGGCCCTGGGTCTGGACTGATAACCATACTTGTGAGATAAAGTAGGCTTCCCCCTGCATAAAATATACACTGCATTTAGAAGGGATATAAGGCTGGAAAAATACAGTGTGTATGACAAGAGTGTAGTGATCCAGCGGTCATGTACAGATGTGAGAGTTGGACCATAAAGAAGGCTGAGCACCAAAGAATTGATGCTTTTGAACTGTTGTGCTGGAAAAGAGTTCTGTGAGTCCCTTGGACAGCAAGGATATCAAAGAAGTCAATCCTAAAAAAATCAAGCCTGAATGTTCATTGAAAGGACTGATGCTGAAGCTGAAGCTCCAATATTTTGGTCACCTGTTACAAAAAGCTGACTCAAAAAAGACCCAGAGGCTGGAAAAGATTAAGAGCAGGAGGAGAAGGAAGCAACAGAGGATGAGATGGTTGGATGGCATCATAGACTCAAGGGACATGAGTTTGAGCAAACTCCAGGAGATAGTGAAGGACAGGGAATCCTGGCATGTTGCAGTCCATGGGGTCGCAGAGTCAGACACGACTTAGCAACTGAATAACAACAAGAGATCATAACTACCAGAAAGTTTCCTATTTCTCCATGATGCTTCAGACTTGGCATGAGTGTTTCATGAGAGATTGTACTGTGAAGGTGTGGGCACCCTCATCTCAGGGAAGCCATCAACATGGCATTTTTAACATTTTATCCCTTGCAAAGTATCTAGCTCTGTCCAGAATAAGTGACTAGCGCCCATCACCCAGTGTAGCTGCATCTCCTTAATACAGGTTCCTCCCTGAACAACCTGAGATACAGATGCTTGCTTTAGTACTTAGCAAGTTCTTCAGGGTATCATGTACTATATATTCCTTGAGTTAGAATTGAAAGGAGAATACAACCACGCATTACGTTTTTACTTATCCATGATGCTAGAGTAGGGTTTCTCAGTCTTAACACTACTGGATATTGGGCCAAATTAGTCTCTGTTGTGGGCTTCCCAGGCGGTGGAGTTGTTAAAGGATCTGCCTGCCAATGCAGGAAACCCAAGAGATGTGGATTCAATCCCTGGGTTGGGAAGATCCCCTGGAGGAGGAAATGACAACCAACTCCAATATTTTTGCATGGAAAATTCCATGGATAGAGGAGCCTGATGGGCTACAGTCCATGGGGTTGGGAAGAGTGAGACAAGACCGAGTGCGCACGCACACACATACACACACACACATTCTCTGTTGTAGGGAGCTGTTCTTTGTATTGTAGGATGTTTAGCAACATCTTTGTTCTCCACCCACTAGATGTCAGTAGCAACTATTCAGTTGTAAAACTCAAACTATTTCTAGACATTGTAAAATGTCCCCTTGAGGGCAAAATCACACCTGTTGAGCACCACTGGGTTGAAGGAAAGGCTATAGATGGGCTGCTAACTTGTTCTTGCTGCATGTAGCATTCCTTACCTACTTGACGTGAGGCCTAGTGCAAGGGACTTATATGTTTTTCTACTGAAATGTGAGCAGGAGTTATGTGGTCACTTCCTTGAGGAAGTATTTAAAAGTCAATGTACAGTCTTCCAGGCTCTCTCTTCTGTCCAGGATTTGTGGAAGCACTGGTAGTTGCCATGAGGTCAAAGCAGCCTGAAGTATTGTGCCTGGAGGAGTAGCCCTGGGCAATCTTCTGGTCCATGTGTGTGCTCAGTCACTCAGTCGTGTCTGACTCTGACTCTTTGTATACCCATGGACTGTAGCCGGCCAGGCTTTGCTGTTCATGGAATTTTCCAGTCAAGAATACTGGAGTGGTTTGCTAGTTCCTACTCCCGGGGATCTTCCTGACTGAGGGATCGAACCCACGTATCCTGTGTCTCCTGCATTGGCTGGCAGATTCTCTACCACTGTGCCACCTGGGAGCCCTATCTGTTCCATGGAAGACACTAAATAAATGACACATAGACCTTTGTACAGCCCCCTACTCCAAGTAAATACCATCGTCTTAGGTGCAGACAGCCGCAAAAGTGAAGGAGCATTCCTGGTGGCTCAGATGGTAAATAATTCACCTGCAAAGCAGGAGACCTGGGTTCAATCCCTGAGTAAGGAAGATCCTCTAGAAAAGGGAATGGCTACCCACTCCAGTATTCTTACCTGGAGAAGTCCATAAACAGAGGAGTCTGGTGGGTTAGAGTCCATGGAGTCACCATCATCTTAGGTCCAGACAGTCACAGCAGTCTCCAAATTGGTTTTTCACACACACACTGGTTCTCCTCTAATCTAGGAGTCATCTCATCAGATATATACTTTTAAAAATGCAAATCTGATTATACCATCCCTCAGAGTATAACCGTTTATTGACTTTTCAATTATGTGTAGAATAAAGACCAAGTTCCTAGTATAGACACAACGTTCTGCATAATCTGGTCTCCTGCTTCATTTTACACATTAGTCTTTCTTACTTAATTTCCTTATTCCAGACATACTAACTTTTGCTTCCTGGGAATTTTTAGACCCACCTCCCTTACCTGTTACCTGAGCTTAGTATATATTCTTCGTATCCCACCCCACTTCTATGTCTAGTTCACCCGAACCCTTTCTTCAGAGCTTGAATTTTCAGTGTCACTTCTTCAGAGATGGAATCCTTGGCCCTCCCAACTGAGCCAAATATTGCAATTAAGTGGTCTTAATTAAGTAATTAAGTAATGCTGCATACCTCTCACTGTAGCAAAAGTTCTACTGTAATTTTTACTCTTATTGGTAAAAATACAAGATTCACGTTTGTACTGTCTACCAGATCATAAGCCCCATGAGGTTAGGAGCACTTTTTGTTCGTTATTATTTGCCCTAGCAACTATTCCAAAGTGTGACATGGTAGAATCCCATCTACATTTGATGATTACGTGCTTTTAAATAACTGACAGTCCCACTGGAGGAAAGAAATGCTCAATCCTTAATGTTTTATTTAACCTTTCATATACTTTCTAATTATTCAAATGCAGCTACTTTTAAAGTGATAAATCTGTCACATTTCTTAAGGTCCAAATGTATTTGTGGTCCTACAGACATTTAATGGAGTACTCAACTGAAATAATAACTGGAATCATGAATTCCATTTATTTACAAGAACAAGTAATTGATGACATTTTTATTCTACACTCTATTATACTGAAGTAAAGAATATAACAATTCTGAGATTGTTGAATTATTAATAACCATTACACAGAGTTGGAGAACAGAGGTTAAAAGTATATGACCCTCTCCTTTGTCTCTGCCCATTTATTTTGCTTGAGAACAGCACCTCAAATTAACATAATTTCTTTAAATTGTAGAATCACTTTCATTTCAGCTGATCCTCATTATAACTCTGGCTGAGTCAGGGCAGGGGATATGTCTCCACTGTGTAAAAGAAAAACTATGGCACAGAGATTAGGTGATTCCAATAGTTCAAAAGTCTAAATGAATATTAGAGTCAATATATAGCCCATTTTTCCATGCTCCCCTCCCTCAGATTCTTTGATGAACCTGTGGCTATTTGTTGCAGGAGAAATTTATGGTTGACAAAATAGGGATAAAAGGGAGAAACTGGAAATGAAGTAATGAAAGCCCTGGACTTTACATTATTTTCCATTTACTAAAACAAATCTATAACAATAATGTGTTAAAGTGAAATGACATCATAGTTCAATGGATATGCATTTATCCATGAAATATCTCCATCTAATAAGCATTCAAATATTTTCTTAGTTACTAATATTATTATTGTTTATCAAAACTTAATTCCAAGATACACTTCAAAATTATCTCTGCTGCTGTTCCAATCATTGTCTCATATAATTTCTGCACTGACTATTTGAAAGAAGAATGCAAAATAATCATAAAAAGCCTCTGGCAGTTAGCTGTATCCAAGTAAACTGGCCAACTCCTGTTGCTTTGTAGATGAGAAAGGCCATGAGTTTACTTTCTCTTAGGGGACAACCAGTCAACTGAGAAAGTTGCCTTCTAAATGAAATTTTAGGGTGGTTTGTGACATGCACAAATAATGTTGAGTTCCAGTGTGGGGAAAAGTTAACTGAAAGTAAACCAGTGTGGCAGAATTCTAGTAAAGGACTCTCGGTGCTGAGACTGGGTGATTAGACTGTATTAATTTTCCCATGGAGAACACAGCCTAATAGAATAGAGCAGAAGTTTTGAGCCATAGTGACCTGAATTTGACATCTGCTGCTGCCATTAATGCTATATTCAGACAAATCCTCTGAGCTCTCTAAACTTTAGAGATCTCATCTGTAAATGGAACAACACTGGGGTCAAGTATGATGGAAATGATGCAATGCCTGGCACATATTAACTATAACTCTTATTACCAACCCATGTGGTTGCATTATCCTTGGCAGCTACTCTGAGTGAAACAGGTTGGCAGCTAAAGCATCTTCTATCTTCTGTAACATCGGTCACCCTTGTGCTTCATCAATGCCTATGCTGAAACAGTGGTCAAAGACCTACTTCGTTCTCTGTGTAGGAGACACCTGATGGCCTTGACTGGACATCATATGAAGCCCAGGTCTGAACACAGGCCCTGTGAGTGAGTTAAAGGGCAGATAGGACTCTGCAGGCTTGGTGTCTAGACTTCCCTTTTGTGGTTGTTTCCTGTGGTGTATAAAGCTTTATTTTTCCCCTTTGTTCAACCATTTATGTTTTATAACCTACTCATTTCTGCCCAAACAACTCTCTCTCTCTTAGAGGGGTCTCAATGGACTTCCAACTATGTGAGCTACATGAAAACTGGCAAATATACTTACAAGTTTTGAATATATGTAGGATAAGTGTAGAAGATATTTCTAGCAAACAATAACTAACATTTTCAGGACATATTTTGTACAGGAAGAGTTCAAATCTCTGAGGAGACATCATCTGTGAATAGGAGGAACACCATTCCAATATAGGCCAGATGGATGAACTGAATTATAGAAATAACTTACCTGTTAACTGAGGCCATAAAAAATCCACATCCCAAGAAAGCAATCAAGGAAGGGAAAGGAAGCTAATTTTAACTGTGCTCTTTCCTTGCACCTGACCCTTTGTCAGAATCTTTGTATATTTTGTGCTTAGTCGTTCAGTCGTGTCAGACTCTGTGCAATCCCATGGATGATTTATCCCACTCAATAAGCATCTCAACAGTGTCACATAGGCTTCAGCTTATTTCTTCTTTTACAGTAAACTGAGGGTCCAATTAAGAAGGTGGTTTAATGCAAATTCAGCTTAGTGAGTATTTTTATTTTAATTTAGTTGTTATTATATGTTACTTGGGCTTCCCTGGTAGCTCAGTGATGAAGAATCCACATGCAATGCAGGAGACCTTGGTTCAATTTCTGGGTTGGAAAGACACCCTGTAGAAGGGAATGGCTACCCACTGCGGTATTCTGGCCTGGAGAATTCCATGGACTGTATAGTCCATTGGGTTTTAAAGAGTGGGACATGGCTGAGTGACTTTCACTTTTACGTTATTCAAGTCAATCATTTAATAAAAGATGAAGTTTGGTCCTAATTCCAACCTGTGTGCTGTGCTGTGCTTAGTTGCTCAGTACTGTTCGACACTTTGTGACCCCACGGATGGTAATCTGCCAGGCCCTTCTGTTCATAGGGATTCTCTAGGCAGGAATACTGGCGTGGGTTGCCATACCATCCTCCAGGGGATATTTCCAACCCAGGGATCAAGTCCAGGTCTCCCTCACTGGAGGTAGATTCTTTACCATCTGAGCCACCAGGGAACACTGGAGTGTGTAGAGTATCCCCTGTCCTGGGGAATTTCCTGACCCAGGAATCAAACCAGGGCATCCTACATTGCAGGATGATCCTTTAACTCAAAATGGACCATAAATCTAAATGGAAAACTATAAAACTTCAGAAGAAAACATCAAAGAGAAGTTTTGCAACCTGGTATTAGGCAGAGTTCTTAGATATGACACCAAAACATGATCCATGAAAGAAAATTCTATAAACTGAATTTCATCAAAATTTAAATTCTTTTTTCTGAAAGACTGTTGATATTTAGTTTATCACAATGTGTGTGTTTAACACTGAATATTTTGAATAATTGAATAAAACATACATATTAAGGTTTGGTTGTAGTTCAGCAAATTGGAGCATTTAAATTTCTATTTCATATTTTTATTTGATTTCAAGACACCTTGAAAAATAAAAGAATATGTGTGCATTAAAATAGACCATACCTTTCATCTAGTGAAGACTTCCACCCACAGAAATTCCCTCCACGGTATTCCTGACAAGCAGTTCTCGGGCCCTGCCTGATCCCTTCTGGTGACTGGGAGTGTCTCATTGTAAAGATGGCCCAGAGCATTTGCCCATTAATCTACTGGTTGGTCTGATTTCTGTCTTCTGAACAGATGCAGAGACTTTCTCTTTCAACACACAATATAGCCGAGAGTGAGAATTCCTTCCTTTATCTCAGTGAATGTGTTAGCTGAAAAGTTGGCAGTATTATAACATACCTCACAACATCACCTGTTTCATCTGAGAGCGATATTCAAGGGAGAGGTCTTGGGTGGGAATAGAGGAGAGTTTAAAGATAAAGGCTTAGAAAATCAATAGAGAGGTGTACCATGATCCAAGTATTTAGGCTGAATCTTTCTTTTTGTTATTGTTTTTATTGATTTCAGAATGATCCTCTTATTTCCTTCTGTTTTGTTTAATTTCCCTGAACTCTTCTTTTCATAATTTTACTGAATTTGAATTTTCAGTGGAAAATAGTCATTTGTGCACAGTGGAGTTAGATGCCTGGGGCAGGAAGTGGGGGTAAACCTAGAATGCAATCAGCAAGGCTACTTCATTAGGGAGAATGAGATGTAGAAATTCCCCGAATTCCTGTTATTCTTAAGAAAGAAAATAATCAGAAAAATAAAGGTCAAATCTCTAAACTGGCTCCAGAAACTGATCCTTAGAGAAATTCTGACCAATATAGCAAGAATTAAAACTCATACTGAGAAAACTAGCAAAAGCAGCAGTAATCCTCAGAGAGAAGGCAGAGCAGGGCTGCAAATCAAAGAGTAATATTAGAAAAAGCTACAATAATAAGAAAGAAACATAGCAAGACAGTGGAAAAGAGATTGGGAACTGTAGGTTTTTCCTTTTGTTGGACACACAAGCCAAGAGTTCCTGCTTTGTAAGCTCCCCAAGAGATGGAACAATAAATTATAGCCTGAGGAGGGAGTAGCTGGGATGCAGGGAGGGCTGAGATGAGCAACAGGGTCTCTTTGAGACCTGGGTCTCAGCTGGAACCTCATCCTGTTCTGAATTGAAGAGCATTACCCTTCTCCTGAAGTGTCAGGGCAACTAATGCACTTGCCTGCATCTCTTGAGAGGGTACCCTCCTTTGCCCTAAGATATACTACTTCTGTGCCTTTTGGAGGGTGATGCTGGCAACAACAACAAAAACAAAAAAAAAAAAAAAAAATGAAAGGAGGAGCCCTATCAAACCACAAGCCCAGCACTGCAGGCAATGAACACTCTTCAAAGGAAAGAGACATTTTAACCATGGCCTTATGTCTTTCTGCATTCCAGTTTCTCTTGACATTCTTCCCCACTTATTGGAGTGGCATGGACAATTATAGAAATCAACTAAGAGGAAAGTTGAGTCAGAAACACATTTAGTTTGGTATAACTATTCAGCTATCACTTTAATAAACAGCATAGAAACAGCTTCTGGGAGTAGCCCAGTCATTTGCCATACTAGATCAGTCGGCAAAGTAAAAAAAAAAGGCACAGGACCCAAGGAATGTCACAAAATAGGAGTATGCATGCAGTTAAGTGTGAACAAGCTTTGATACAAAAGGAACTGAAAGCCAGTCTAGGGAAGTTCTCCCAAATCTTGTTCAGATTACAAACAAACTTGGTGTATTTTCCCCTAAACTTGAAAGCAACACTAAAAATTTATGTGGTATTACCAATAACAACTTGGTAGATGAAAGAAAGATAAAAGAAATGTTCAAACTATCAAAGAAATGATCAAAAAATGAGAAAAAATAACGTGGATAAAGTTGCTAGAAGAAATATTGAATTGTCTTTCTGTTCTCTTAATAATTTTACAAAATTGATGTCAAATAAAAAGACAATCAAAATATTTATAACTACAAATATAAATAAAAAGTATATATTATAGAGATATGTCAGTTAATTAATGCTATACTAGTTTCTAGATTTTATGGTTTTTGTGACATTTGTTCATCTTTAAAGTAGTTTGTATTTGAAATTTTTTGTCGTTGACATTCAAAGTTAATTTTGTATTTGAAGTTTTGTATTCTTCTTGGAGAGTAAATTCCAAATTGTTAAGTTTCTGACCCCATAAAACCTCCATCTGGTTTCACTTCTTTCATTGTATTTACTACACTGTATGATCTTTTACTTGATTATGTTTCTCTGTTGCCTCCTGGGTGGGAAGGAGTAAATCTAATTATTCTTAATATTCCCAGCACCTAATGTAATAAGATCTGGCAGTCGTTCAATACATTTTTGTTGATTGAAAATCTAATTGATGGCTATAGGAAAGAAGGTGGAGTTCCCACATAGTTATACTTCAGATAGGAAAAATAAACCAACAGCAAATCTGGAAGTGGTGTCAAAAGCTGAAGGGGAAACTACGGGTATTGCAGGATGCTGAATAAAAGGTGAGAGGATGAAGAAGTCCCCGCAGAAAAAAATAACTAGATTATAGTAAGACATGGAATATTTTCTGCTGTATCAGTAAACAAACGATGTCACAGTCATCAGAGATTGCAGCCACAGCAGATGGCGAGCGCTACCCTGGAAAGAAAGAATACCTGCCATCTAGCAGCCATCAGTGGAGAAGGCAATGGCACCCCACTCCAGTACTCTTGCCTGGAAAATCCCATGGATGGAGGAGCCTGGTGGGCTGCAGTCCATGGAGTCGCTAAGAGTCGGAAATGACTGAGCGACTTCACTTTGACTTTTCACTTTCATGCGTTGGAAAAGGAAATGGCAACCCACTCCAGTATTCTTGCCTAGAGAATCCCAGGGATGGGGGAGCCTGGTGGGCTGCCGTCTATGGGGTCACACAGAGTTGGACATGACTGAAGTGACTTAGCAGCAGCAGCAGCCATCAGACTGCAGCCATTCCCTATGGTGAGCCCTGAGGAAACTCAAGAGTGTGAAAACACAGGACACTGGCCTCGGATAGCTGAGGTGCACATAAAAGGAGTGATGAGAGTGAGCCCAGACTGTTGCATCTTCCCACTACTTAGGAAAATGCTAAATTCCTAACTTGGATATCTGGCTTTCCTTAATTGACAATAATCGTTTGAGTTCAGACTGAAACAGGAGGAAAGGGAGCAGGGCACAGCCTATAAAAGAATGACATAGTCATAGGACATGACAAAAACTGGTTAGAACCAATGAGATCCAAGATAGAGGAGGATTCAACTTCCCATGGACCTTGAGCCTCATCATATGTTCATTGTAACACATTAGCTAAATGGCACATTCACCAGGACCATGACAGTCCTGAGGCCAAAAAGTGAGCAACAGACCAATTCCTGGAAATCCTTACCCCTTCCCTGAAATAATTGGAATAATCCTCCCACATATTAGTCTACGAAATTACCCAGCCCATAGAAACTAATCACGCTATATTTCGAGGCTCCCTTGCCTTCTGAAATGGCCCATATTCTGTCTGTGGAGTATGTCTCTCTCTAAATAAATCAACTTCTTACCTATCACTTTGTCTTCAAATTCTTTCCCAGTGAAGCAAGAACCTCAAATTCACCAGGAACAAGACTACCTGTCCTTTGTTGCAAAACTCCTATGCATCCTAGGTAGCCTCCTCACCTCCTTAGAGTAGTTCTCTCAGGGTTTACTTGAGACACTGCCTCCCAGGCTTGAAGTCCTAAATATTCCAACTGAATAAAACGTAACTCTCAACTTTTAGCCTGTAAGTGTTTTTTAAGTCGACAGTAGAAAAGACTACTAGAGGGTGCATTTGGGAATAAATGGTAGAAATATATGAGGCTTAAAATGAATAGCTTTCTTTCTCTAGATAAGGAGGTACATAAATTTCTTCCTGGAATTAAATGTGATTGTGTATACTTCATTTACCATAATATCAGTCACATAGTAGGTGATCAACAGACACAATTGTCCCTCTCCTCACTAACTTTCAAGAACACAAGTTAGGTCTCAGAATCTAGACAAAGATAGAAATCAAGAACACATTAGTACAAGGGTCTGGAGTTTAAAATCTGTTTCAGGTACACTCACATGTAGCTTTCCCCCACATAAGGAGGTTGAGCTAAGAGCTGGAACTGAATGTACTGGACTGAAGTAGGTGAAATGGTAAAAGGGGTCCTAAAGGAAATGAGACAGAAGCCAGCCCAGAACCTCACTCTCCTCTCTCTGCAACCCCCTCTAGAAGTAGTCCTTCCTACCCATCCAGAGACCAGATGGGGGCTTGGCTTGGTCCCCTAAGAGGCTCATTTTCCAAGGTGGGGGTGGAGGTGGGGGGCTCTTAACAGAATAAACCTTAATTGCAATGTGCCTTAATGGGTTTGCATTTAGTCAGGCATATCCTCTCACTTGTAATTCCTTCACCTCAACAGTGGCAGCTCCCCCACTTACTAACATTATGGCAATTTTCCCTTCACTAGAAATCTCCCCTAAGTGTCTGCTTAGGAAGCTCTTTGTTTGATGTCCTTGACATGTTAATAGGAACAGCTCTGGGTTTTCTGCAGTTGTGAATACTGAAGAAAATTTGAGAGGAGCTGGCAGGGGCATACCACATTCCAAGTTCCATTGTTGAATGCTAAGTGGAAAACAAAAAGATTCAGAGTAATAATTAAGAAGTTTTGAACACAAAGTTTGATACAAGTTAGAATTTGGAGGCCAGATCAACCATTTGTTCTAAGTAAGTGGATAGAGCTGCAGAGGAACAGCTGGCCCATGTTTAAGTCTTCCTGGGCTTTTGTACAAAATCTATAATTAGGAGTTTGTTCATTTTCACATTTACACTGAGGTTGAAGTCCATTAATTAATTTTGATTAATGATGAATCACTATTCTTGAACAAGAGATTTTGGGGTTTAAGTGAAGTATAGTCCTTAACGCAGGGGAGTTTACAGTTAAATACAGAGAAAAAATTTGGACACAAATAAATAGATGATGAATGTAACAAAGGTCACAGCTGGAACAATGAAGGACTAGTAGTGTTCTTATGAAAGCTGGGCTAATTTGGGCCAGGATGGTCCAGAGGAAGTGTCATGGCCAGTGACAATCCCAGGCCCCCTAATGATTGTGGAGAGATGTTTACCTATGTTTTCTAATAATAGATTGGCCCATTTTCCAGTTATATCCCTCTGGATTAGCAATGAAAATGGATGATTGCTTGCCACATCCTGATTCAAGGAGGGGGATGTTGTTTCTGTGGAATTTCCCCCCAAGGATGTGGTTGAATTGAGCAGGGGTGGACCCTCAGAGTTGCCAGCTACGTTCAAGCATGGGAAATCCAGCACAACGTTTGTGTTGAGGTCACATTTCTTATGTGCCAATGTGGGATTGAATTAAAGGTGTTTCAAAATGTCTTCCATAAAGAAAAAGATTAAATGAGGAACCTCTTTAGAAGACCAAATATCTCCCATCCTCCAAGCCATGTAAAGCCCTTTGCTGATAGGATAGTTTTCTACAGTGCTTTTTTTTTTTTTTCCTTTTAGGGAATCTATTTAACTTCAAAAGGCAGAGACATACAAAGGAAATGGATGGCAATAAACTTCTTGAAAACTTCCATGGTTGCTTCCATGTGGCGATAAACAGGGTCAAAAAATGGTAACAGCACTTGGTGTCAATCTTCATTCATGCTGTAGCATCTCAAGCTCCTATATAGCTGCAGACCCCCCAAGGGTATCTATCACATGTGTGTTTGTGTGGTTCTCTCAACCATGCAATTCTCATATTTGTCCTCTTTTATTCTGGCAGCTACTCTGATGTCTTACACTATAACCTTCCCTGTCTTGCGCTCAAATGCCAGGTATCTTCAGCCATTGATACATGAACTAGGTTTCTAAGCCTATTCTGTATGTCAACATACTTGTAAACTCCGATTTGTGGAAAAAGCTTGTTGTCTCCCCTTAGGGTACAATCTTATTTTATATGTAACACAAATATGTGTTTTTTTCTTTATTGAAACATTGTTATTTTACAATGCTGTGTTAGTTTCAAGTGTACAACAAAGTGATTCAGTTATATACACATATACATATAAGCCTTCAAGCTGGGAACTTTCAAAGATGTGAACATGCATTTGCATGTCCAGTCATGTAAGTTAGTTCATGTATTTGGCATAACTTGTCATGTGCATATATCCTCTGAAAGCAGCTATACTTTTCTGTACTTTACTGTACAGTACTATCTAGAGTACAGTCATACAGTACCCTTATTTCAAGCCCAGGATGTCCAAAAGCAAGCATAAAAGCAGTGGTGATGCAGCTGGTACTGCTAAGAAGCTCCAAGCAGTAACAGTGGAAACAAAAGCGAAAATAATTGAGGGAGTAGAATGAGGCAAAAGGATGGTAGAGGTTGCTTGTTCTTATAACAGTGAACTCCTTGCTGTGCAATAGGAGGGGCTTACTAATGAAGACTTGACGGGATTGGAGGCCCAGAGAAAGGACAAAGAGAGACAAGAGGAAGAAGTAAGCGAAGAACTGAAGATTACAATGCAGGAGATGGCAAGGGGATTTTCTTTACTTGAGGAGGCACTGTTCGTTTTTGTGGCAGAGGACCTGAATGGTATATAGAAGTTGTGATAACCATTCAGAATGCAATCCAGTGCTACCATGTCATCTATGATGAGAAAGAAAGAACTACCACCCAGACATCACTGTATATTTTTTAAGAGGGTAGATAGAATTGAATCCAGCAAGGAACCAGAACCTCTGCCATCAATGCCAGGCATGCATGAGACTGCAGTTTGCCCTCTGTCTTCTATTGCTGATGATCCTTCAGCGCTACTGTCTCCCACCATCTTCCCTCTTCTTAGTAACTCTTCTTACCTATTCAGTTTATGCCAGCTGTTGTACTGAATGACTGTACTTTTCAAGGTACTGTATTACTGTACTTTTCAAGGTACTGGACTGTAAGATTAAAAATATTTTTTTATTTTGTGTGTTTGCTTTTTCTTTATTATTTATATGAAAATTATTATAAACCTGTTACAGTACTATATAGACAATTGTGTTAATTTGGTACCTAAGCTAAGTTTGTTGAACTTTTGAACAAATTGGACTTATAAACATGCCCTCAGAATGGAATTTGGTCATATGTAGGGGACTTACTATATATTTGTTTTCTTAATTTTTTTCAGTTTCTTTTCCCTTATAGGTTATATGTTCTCAGAGCTTTATAAAGTTTTGCAACAAAAGGCCTTTACACTTACTGCTTCACTGTGTTCCTCTCTCTATAGGGATCTGAACTCTGGTAGTGATCTGTAGAAGCTGGGACCAAGTCAATCTATCTAACAGGTATCATATTGTGCATTAAGTTTCCCCACTAATCCAGACCCATAGTCAGGTCTGTATTCCCATGGGCTGAGTTATTTTCCAGGTGAGTTTTGTTTTCTCCTGAAAATAGGTTTCAGATGGCTTGCCCCACTGCCTTTTAGGCATGCTAGAAATTCCAAAATTTGTAGCAAATATACAGCTTAGATCAGACATTTGGACACAATATATTAGAATGACTTGCTATTTGTAACTTGTTTCCAAATAAGTGATAAGCAAAGAGAAAGATATTGTTGATCTATCTAATCCATAGGTTAGAAATAGGAAAAAATAAATGATTCTGAAACATGGAAAAAGCAATGAGAAACACCAAGCTCTTGTTGGCCCATTTGCTAGGAGCTCTAAAGTATGTTAGAGAAAGTAAGTTTCTGCCATGAAATTTAGGCACAAAGAGAGGGAAAACTAACATTTAGAGTTGTAAAATGCATTAAATAATTTCATAATTATTACTTTTTAAATATAATTGCTGAGAATAACCTTATTGTCACTTTTATTTATTTTTTTATTTTAAATGCATTTATTTTTTAACTGAAGGATAATTGATTTAGAGAATTGTGTTGGTTTATTTTTAGGCTGCATTGCACAATCTGTGAGATATTAGTTCCCTGACCAGGGACTGAACCCACACTCCTGCTTTGGAAGTGCAGAGTCTTAAGCACTGGATGACCAGGGAATTAATTTTTAGGGAACACATTTAATGTAGTATTCTTTTTTGTACATGAGGAAACTCAAGTTCATAGGAAATGACAAGGTCACAAACCTAGGCCTGTCTCATTATTAGTATTGTCCCATTATTGTTTTCTATAATGAGACAGTGGTTATAATTTCTATAATAACCTATAATACAAGTTTAGTCTTTTAAAATCCCTGAACAGAGACCCAAAGATATTAAGGTCATCAAAATATGTTTTGGTTATTAAGTCACAAAAATTAAATACAAGAGAAAATGGGGAGATGTGTTTTAAAAGCCAGTATTTTAAAACTGGTGTCTAATCCAAGACCTCCTTTAAGGCTCTGTCTTATGGATGCAAACCAGGCCATCTGGCTCTAGAAGCTATGCCATTAAATGTAAAGCCATTAATGAAACTTGGCAAAGAGTATTTCTATTAACTTATTAGAACCTCTCCCCTTTTAAAGGAGGACAAAGGATGGAAAATCCAGAAGAATTACAGAGGGAATTCTAGGTGTAAATATGGAAACACTCTTGGTGGCTCTGCAACATGCTTCATATGATTTTTGCACGTGCTTAGTCCTCCTTCATGTTGGGCTGATGGTTACACATCACATCATCAGGACAGATGTGAGCTGCCTGAGAGCAATCACCCCTGACAGGAGTGCGAACCTGAGATCAGTCTGAGTAGAATCAGAAGACCAGGAGAGAAAAGCAAATCAAGTTAACTTTGTTGATTAGAAAGAACATGGACTGGGGTGTTAGACAGACTTAATTTCAGGTCTTAGATCTGTAAATTTGCTATGTATGAGCAAGTTGTTAACCTTTTGGCATGGTAGTTTCATCAAAGGTAATGGAGTATTAACATCTTATTCATAATGTTGCTCCAGAATTATATAATGACGCTGTCACAGGGAGCCATGGATAAAATTTGGTTCTGTGTATCATGAAACCTCAGTGGACTGAGGATGGAAAAGTCACCAACTATAACTACAAGCAGTCTCATTTTCATGGAGGCAGAGTCTTCAACATTCATCTTGGTATTTTGCTGTAGGAGACCCACAGAAAGTACCCTTTAGGTAGAAAAAGAAGTAAAATACTACTGTACTCAAAACTCAAAAGAAACTATTCCAAATGTAGATACTCTGACAATAATTGGAGGATGCAGTTTAATCAAGAGTGTACACACTCAGACTTTTGTTTTTTGACATATTTTGAGGAAAGATTTTCTTTTCTCTTTTGCTTATGTTGTGTACTGTTTGTACATGTTTGTTTCTTGTTGTTGGCTGATGCATGGTGTATTGTGGGTAATGAGAAAAGCAGAACAGCAAACATAATTCAATAATACAAGGCCAGAGCAGACAGTATTATTCCTTATACTGTATTTCAGATCTTATTCTATTTAATTATTTTTATAAAGGTTATTTCTAGCTTAAAGCCCTACTTGGAAAGTTTTTTTAATTCACTGTATGATGCTTTCATCTAGACTGAGTTTGTCATTTATTTTTGTATCCTATGTTCCTTTCAGCTTCCCTGGTGGCTCAGACTGCAAAGAATCTGCCTACAATGTCGAAGAATGATACTTTCAAACTGTGGTGCTAGAGAAGACTCTTTAGAGTCTTTTGGACAGCAAAGAGATCAATCAGTCAATCTTAAAGGAAATCAACCCTGAATATTCATTGGAAGGACTGATGCTGAAGCTGAAGCTCCAATACTTTGGCCACCTCATGTGAAGAGCCCACTCATTGGAAAAGACCCTGATGCTGGGAAAGGTTGAGGGCAGGGGGAGAAGTGGGTGACAGAGGATGAGATGGTTGGATGGCACCATCAACTCAATGGACATGAGTTTGAACAAACTCTGGGAGATAGTGAAAGACAGGAAAACCTGGTGTGCTGAAGTCCATGGGGCTGCAAACATTTGGATACAACTGAGAAACTGAACAACACATGTTCCTTTCATTCTCCTTTTTGAATTTCACGCATTTGTTTTCATTCTGAGCTATAATTCATTTTCATCCCATGTATTTTTATTATAAATACACTAGGTGGTTGCAGTACAGGCAGGAGAGGGCTAACACAGCTGTGACTTAATCCTCATTCATTGGAGAACTGGGTTTTTGTTCATCTATGTTTCACTAAATGTCTACACCATGATACTATATACCTGGGAGTGTGCATGCATATGTATGAGTGGGTGTGTGTGAATCTATGAGTGTGTGCAGTAAGATTATCACCTGGGCTTTGCTAGTTTCCCTCAGTCCAGTAAGGGGCTCTGGAAAAAAAAAGAAATCTCATTTTCCCTACTTTTGATGAGATGCTAAGCCAATTAGAAAGGTTTCATAGTATTAAGAAAAACAATTTTCTCTGATTTTTTTTAACCTCTTCAGTTTATTCCTATCTAAATTGGTAGTCATAGTTCTCAGGATTTGTCAGAAGTTTCCTCTTTCCATGGTGATCTTCCAGAAGTGGAAGTGGTACCAAGATCTTACTAAGCTCTACTCTCACCTTTGTCTCTTCTTTGTTTATAAAATTTCAAAGTTCAAAGTAAATGTTTTCAGGTGACCTTTTAGTAAAATTTATTTTCTAATGGGAAGAGTTTCTGCGATAGTTTCATATGAATTGCAATTTTATATATGTAAGTGAGTAAGTAAATTAATAGATAGATAAAGCAACTTAAATATTCCATGAAAAGGAAATTAATTGTAATATAGCTATATTATTAAATGTCATACAATTATCAAAAACATATTTATGGAGATTTTAAAAAATAGCAATAGGAAATGCTTAAGTTAAAATGTGAAGTGGTAAAAAATACATACAGAAAATAACATTAACTTTGTAAAAAATATAGCTTATGGTTCAAGAAGCCTGACTAAACATATGTGTTTACATTTCCCTCATCCAAAAATCCCCTTGAAATGATGAAAGGAATATAATAATAGCAATAAATCACAAGCATTGTGGCAGTGATGTATAGCTGGGAAGAGATTCCAGCATAACAAACTAGTATAAAAGTTTAAAAAATTTTAAAAACATGTGAAGTTAGATGACTCCAAAATCCAACAGTTGCTGAATGACTATCTATCACCACCAGAATAATTGTGCAAATGCAGTTTTTCATCCTATAACTTCCCTTTAAAGAATTTATACTAGTTCCCTATATATTTTTCCATCCAATATTAGCTCCTCTGTCTGATGTTCAGACTCTTCTAGGATATGGTCCAACCTTCATTCAATTCTGTCATCTTTGTCTTCTAGATTTGAAAATCCTTTATCTCCTGAATTAGCTCATGTTATTTTCTCAGTCTGAAATGCAAAACCTATTCTTATAATTCACCATTACACAAATTACCACTACACAAATTCACCATTACACAAATCTTCTCTATGTTTAAGTTTAAAGAATTATTTTCCTCTGACTTCTGGGATCCCTAGTAATTAATACCCATCTGTAAATTCATATTGTTTGGGTCACATTTGTTGATTAAAAGTCTAACCTATTTTTTTAAAGAATTCAGTTCAGTTTAGTTCAATCGTGTCTGACTCTTTGCAACCCCATGGACTGCAGCATACCAGGATTCCCTGTCCATCACTAACCCTCAGAGCTTGCTCAAACTCGTGTCCATTGAGTCGGTGATGCCATCTAACCATCTCATCCTCTGTCATCCCCTTCTCCTCCCGCCTTCAATCTTTCCCAGCATCAGGGTCTTTTCAAATCAGTCAGCTCTTCACATTAGATATCCAAAATATTAAAGTTTCAGCTTCAACATCAGTCCTTCCAATGAACACCCAGGACTGATCTCCTTTAGGAGGGACTTGTTGGATCTTCTTGCAGTCCAAGGGACTCTCAAGAGTCTTCTCCAACACCACAGTTTAAAAGCATCAATTCTTTATGCTCAGCTTTCTTTATAGTCCTATTCTCACATCCATACATGACTACTGGAAAAACCATAGCCTTGACTAGACAGGCCTTTGTTGGCAAAATAATGTCTCTGCTTTATAATATGCTATCAAGGTTGGTCACAACTTTCCTTCCAAGGAGTAAGCATCTTTTAATCTTCAGTGTTCAGCTTTCTTTATAGTCCAACTCTACATCTATACATGACTACTGGAAAAACCATAGTTTTGACTATATAGACCTTTTTTGGAAAAGGAACGTCTCTAATTTTTAATAAGCTGTCTAGGTTGGTCATTGCTTTTCTGCCAAGAGCAAGTGTCTTTTAATTTCAGGCCCGCAGTCACCATCTGAAGTGATTTCGGAGCCCCCTCAAAATAAAGTCTCTCACTGTTTCCCTTGTTTCCCCATCTATTTGCCATTAAGTGACGGGACCAGATGCCATGATTTTAGTCTTCTGAATGTTGAGTTTTAAGCCAACTTTTTCACTCTCCTCTTTCACTCTCATCAAGAGGCTATTTAATTCATCTTTGCTTTCTGCCATAAGGGTGGTGTGATCTGCGTATTTGAGGTTATAGATATTTCTCCTGGCAATCTTGATTTCAGCTTGTGCTTCATCCAGCCTGGCATTTCCCATGACATAATTTAAGGAATTACTTGACATTTAAATTTGAAGCCACTTGAAGCCTTTATTTTCTTGTACATTTCATAATATGTAACTCTCTTGCCTGGAATTCTCCTCTTGCCTTCACTTTCTTAATCAAATGCCATCTTTCTTTATGGAGGCAACTTCTTGGCTTTCAGTGAATCTCTGTGCTACCTCTGTACTATAATTATTTTTCTCAAATAGAGCCAAGATCACATTCTAATTATTTGTATCTCTGTCTCTCTTCCCCTAGAATGTGTATGTTGGACAGAATTCTCATATGGCTACCGAGATTCCTGTCTCCTGGTATATAACCTTCTCCTTTTGAACATGGATGAGATCTGAGACTATGATGGCTGTTGCTCTCAGTGATCAGGTTACAGTAAGATGACTTTGGGTTAATTAAGAAGGAGATTTCGTGGATGGGTTTGACTTCATCAGGGAAGTCCTTAAAAGGACTAAACCCTTTCTGAAGTCAGAGATTCTAAGTGAGAGCATGAGAGGACTGATGGAGAAGGCCATGGGACAAGAGGCTTTTATAAGCTGATGGACAACTAGCAAAACAAAGGAGCCTTGCAACCACAGGGAAAAGAACTCTGGTGGCAACCTGAGAAAGTTTGTAAATGGATATCCTCCCTAGAAAAGCCTCCAGATGAGGATATGAGGTCAACACTTTGATATCAGCCTTAGAAAACCCTGAGTGGAGGACCAAGCTGACATATGCTAGACTTTTATTGTGCAGAAGAGTATTGATTTGCCTTGTTTTGAGCTGTTTATATTTGTGGTGATTTGCTACACAGGTAGGCTCAGACGGTAAAGTGTCTGCCTGTAATGCGGAAGACCCGGGTTCAATTCCTGGGTTGGGAAGATCCCCTGGAGAAGGAAATGGCAATCCACTCCAGCACTCTTGCCTGGAAAATCCCATGGAAGGAGGAACCTGATAGGCTACAGTCCATGGGGTCACAAAGAGTTGGACACGACTGAGCGACTTCACTTTCACTTTCAATAGAAAGATGAATATAGTATAAATCTGCCAGTTTGGGTTTCTTGGGAGCTTGAGACTAGGCAGATTCTCAAATAAAGATTAGGATGCAGAAAGCTTATGGGGAAGCTTTTAGCGTGCACACCATGGGAAGAGTACAGGGAGCAAGACTGAGTAGAGGGAGGAATTGGGCTTTGCTGGGCCACAATGAGGATCTCAGTCCCTTTCATCAGGATCTTGGGCACTGGGATGATCCTTCATAGTTGACCTGAGCTGGACAAGGAGACCTGGGCTTTATATTCCCTCCTTGACCAGTCATGGAATGCAGGCTTTCCTTAGGAAGTATACATGGCCTTGGACAAGGCTACTTCCTTCAAGGAAATGTTATTCCTAGATTAGACTGGCAGCTGAGGGCAACAGAGAACATCTTCCTGGTTGTGCAGCACAAGGTACTCCACCACGAGGTTTTTAAGTGCAAGAATTGCATCTTTTTCATTTCCATATTCCCTCCAGCTAACATCATGCCTATGCAAAGACAGTTTGAATACAAGTTTTGGAAAATTCACCTTGTTGAAACATCCCTAGTTTGTTAATAATCAGTTCAATATACACTCTAAGTATGTTTCATGGTTCCACTTAGTAGACTTTTATTTAACAAATTATTATTGACCACTAATTATATATCTGACTCTCTTTTAGATAGTTAGAATGGTACAGTATATAAAACAAGCAGACTCCCACTTTCATAGATGAAACAGAAATATACATGTGTATATATACACACTAAAGATAAATATAACATATATAACTATGTGTGCATACAAACATGTATGTGTATGAGTGTGCATATGTATACACATATAAATTATATACATATATTTTAGTAAAAGTACTTTATTTCCTCTTGTGTTAGCTTTACAGCTTGTTTCACAAAGTTAGGGAGTGCATATACGCAAAGAGAAAATGAAACTGTAGAGCTGGGTGAAGAGTATCAGATTTTGAGGGTAGAACATGGGGACCAGTTGCAATTTTAAAATAGAACAGTCAAGCTATATCTTATGGAAAAGGGGCATTTGAGCAACAACCTGGAAAAGATGTGAGGAAGAGCCATTCCAAGCGAAGGGACAACTAATATAAAATCATAAGGGAGAGTTGTGCTAGTGAGATGTTTCAGAACAGCAGAGAGTCCAGTGTCTGGTAGAAACAACAAGTAAGGGGATGGTAAGAAAAAAGAGGTTGGATAAAGCAAAAGGAGACCAAGTCATGTAAGGCCTTGTAGACACTGGGGACTTTAGGTTTTACTCTGCATCACTGAGTAGGTTTGCGAGAAAACACTCATTGAACGCTAATGTTATATTGTGCAATGTGCTGAACACTCTATCTGTATTCATGTGGTTTTAAGTCCTCACAAAAACTCTTTATATAGGTAGTTCATTAGTGAGCATACCTGGTTTTAAAAAAGTTGACCAACTCACCCAAGGTCAAGTAGATGGTAAGTTATGAGGACCCCTATATACTGAACCATAGCATCATCCTGATTCCCAACTGAATGGCTTCTGTTTGGTTTTGTAGCATCAAACTATATGAAAAGATCTGCACACACAATTCAAACTCCCACTGCTATCTAAGGGTAAACCAATAAAAAGTCTTAAGTTTATCAACTATTAGAAAGTACATTTATGTACTGAGAAAATTCTGTCATTGTTTGCCATATTTTCACCATCCAATGAACATTTGTGCTTCCATGTTGCAAATTGGATTGTCTGGAAAGGCCTTTGAGAATAGATACTGTGAAAAGTAGGGGAGTGAAAGGAGTGTAGCTAGAAGAGAAGTCAGTCCGAAGGCAGCCCCCGTGACAGCCTTGACTGACCTCCCAGAAAGTCAGGGAGTTTGAATGGCTCAGCAGACTTGGCCAAGATGGTCAGGCCTTTGTTCTCCTATATCAACTCATCATTGGCTGTGAGTTTTTGAAAGAGGGGAAGGAGCAGAGCACAACACCTTACAAGTTCATCACAATCCACTGTGTACAAAAAAAAAAAGAATCTCTGAGTTTTCCTAGTTGCTACAGGAGAAATACCAGCAGATTTCTAAGCACGGTCTTGATGATGCTGGAGATATGACTTCATCCTCATGGGAGAAGAAGCAAAAGGAAAACATAAATCTACAGGCATTTCCCTACATTACTTGAGCAGAGACACAATGGGTCTGTATCTGAATTTAAACCTAATGAGATTTTTTACTGTTGCTATAGTTTTTAATCTGAAAAGATTCACAAATATTCATTTGAGAAAAGAAAAACCTAGAATTGTGAAGTCTCACATACTGGGGTGCTTTTTGCTTTTTTTTTTTTTTTCTTTTAGGAGAGGAGTAGAGACTAGGAAATGTGACATAAGAGAATATAACACTTTTTCCCATTTTTCCCTCTCCATTCACACTCATCTCACCTTTTCCTTTCATGGTTGCTGAGGCTCTACTTAGTCATTTACTGTAGGAAGGGCAAGGATCCCAGGGTCAAAGGGCATTATCTCTCTGCTGCCAGGTAAATGATGATGAGATATTACTGTTCCCACCAGCTTTGATGAGCAAAAAAGAGGGCTCATCTTAAAGTCATTTTCATCCCCAGAATTTTCTTTCTTTCTCTCCTACAGAGACAAGAGTGGTATCTTTTGCATTTTATGGCTTTATTTTCTTTAATATTCCTAAGTAAGCCAAACTCAAAGGACAAACAGTCAAAGTCCTTTGTTTTTTGTAATTTGTAAGGAAATTAGACTGTGTCTCATCACAATTTTATCAATCTCTTCACCCGGGAAAGTCACTAATGGAATTCCCACTGAGTTCATAATAAAAGAATGCCGCAGTTTCATCTATTAATTAGCATATTAGTATGGATGATCATGCACACCTGAAAATAAGGGTGCTATTTTGCATTGTCTTATTTTCTGAGAAAGCAGTGACTTGTATTTTTATATAGACTCTGTGTAATTTTTAGCCACATTTAGAAAAATTAAACAATTGTATTTTCCAGATTCTGAAATCTGTTAAACCACATGTGCTACTGTTACACAGCCTTCCTTATCTCAGAACTGCCCACTCAAAAATACTACAGGATGCATCCTATCAAACTGAATATGCAGAAAAAAGCCTAACTCTTAGCTGTATTAATGACTTGAAAACTATACTTTTCTTGTAATTTTCACTGATATGTAAATCTTATAAGGTACTTGAAACAAGATATTCTACTTAACTTTCTCCATTATTTAACATAGTAGGAGACAACATAGATTCTCTAATCTCTGAGATTATTAGGAAATAAGGGCTTCTAGAACTTTATCAGCTGAAGATAGAATCAAATATTTTACTCAGCTAAAATGCACAGGGGTACATCAAGGCTGCATATTGTCACCCTGCTTATTTAACCTATATGCAGAGTACATTATGTGAAATGCTGGGCTGGATGAAGCACAAGCTGGAGTCAAGATTTCCAGGAGAAATACCAATAACCTCAGATATGCAGATTATACCACCCTTATGGCAGAAAGTGAAGAAGAACTAAAGAGCCTCTTTTTAATTTTTTTCTTAATTTTTTTATTGAAGGTTAATTGCTTTACAGAATTTTTTTTTCTATCAAACCTCAACATGAATCAGCCATAGGTATACACATATCCCCTCCCTTTTGAACCTCTGTCCCGTCTTCCTCCCCATCCCAACCCTCTAGGTTGATACAGAGCCCCTGTTTGAGTTTCCTGAGCCATACAGCAAATTCCTGTTGACTAGATATTTTACATATGGTAATGTAAGTTTCCATGTTACTCTTTCCATACATCTCACCCTCTCCCCTGGTCCATAAGTCTATTCTCTATGTCTGTTTCTCCAATGTCTGAAAACAAGGGTGCTATTTTGCATTGTCTTATTTTCTGAGAAAGCAGTGACTTGTATTTTTATATAGACTCTGTGTAATTTTTAGCCACATTTAGAAAAATTAAACAATTGTATTTTCCAGATTCTGAAATCTGTTAAGCCCATAAATAAATTCTTCAGAACCATTTTTCTAGATTCCATATGTGTACATTAAAATATAATATTTACTTTCTCTTTTGAACTGTGGTGTTGGAGAAGACTCTTGAGAGTCCCCTGGACTGCAAGGAGATCCAACCAGTCCATCCTAAAGGAGATCAGTCCTGGGTGTTCGTTGGTACAACTGATGATGAAGCTGAAACTCCAATACTTTGGGCACCTGATGCGAAGAACTGACTGATTTGAAAAGACCTGATGCTGGGAAAGATTGAGGGCAGGGGGAAAAGGGGATGACAGTATGAGATGGTTGGGTGGCATCACCGACTCAATGGATATGGGTTTGGGTGGACTCCGGGAGTTGGTGATGAACAGGGATGCCTGGCGTGCTGTGGTTCATGGGGTCACAAAGAGACAGACATGACTGAGCGACTGAACTGAACTGAACTTTCTGACTCACTCCACTCTATATAATAATAGGTTCTAGGTTTATCCATCTCATCAGAACTGACTCAAATGTGTTCCTTTTTATGACTGAGTAATATTCCATTGTGTATATGTACCACAACTTCTTCATCCATTCATCTGTTGATGGACATTGAGGTTGCTTCCATGTTCTAGTAATTGTAAATAGTTCTGCAATGAACAATGGGATACATGTGTCTTTTTCAACCCTGGTTTCCTCAGGGTATATGCCTATGAGTGGGATTGCTAGGTCATATGGTGGTTTTATTCTTACTTTTAAAAGAAATCTCCATATTGTCTTCCACAGTGGCTGTATCAATTTACATTCCCATAAATAGTGCAAGAGTGTTCCCTTTTCTCCACACCCTCTCCAGCATTTATTGTTTGTAGACGTTTTGATGGCCATTCTGACCAGTGTGAGGTGATATCTCATTGTGGTTTTGATTTGCATTTCTCTAATAATGAGCAATGTTGAGCATCTTTTCATGTGCTTGTTAGCCATCTGTATGTCTTCTTTGGAGAAATGTCTTTTTAGGTCTTTTCCCCTTTGATTAGGTTATTTGTTTTCCTGGTATTGAGTTGTATGAGCTGCTTGTATATTTTGGAAATTAATCCTTTGTCAGTTGTTTCATTTGCTATTATTTCCTCCCATTCCGAGGGTTGTCTTTTCACCTTGCTTATAGCTTCCTTTGCTGTGCAAAAGCTTTTAAGTTTAATCAAGTCCCACTTGTTTACTTTTGTTTTTATTTACATTACTCTAGGAGGTGGGTCATAGAGGATCTTGCTTTGATTTATGTCATTGAGTGTTCTGCCTATGCTTTCCTCTAAGAGTTTTATAGTTTCTGGTCTTACATTTAGGTCTTTAATCCATTTTGAGTTTATTTTTGTGTATGTTGTTAGGAAGTGTTCTAATTTCATTCTTTTACATGCAGCTGTCCAGTTTTCCCAACACCATTTATTGAAGAGGCTGTCTTTGCCCCTTGAATATTCTTGCCTCCTTTGTCAAAAGTAAGGTACTCAGAGGTGCATGGGTTTATTTCTGGGCTTTCTATCTTGTTCCATTGGTGTATATTTCTGTTTTTGTGCCAGTACCATACTGTCTTGATGATTGTAGCTTTGTAGTATAACCTGAAGTCAGGAAGGTTGATTCCTCCAGCTCCATTCTTCTTTCTCAAGACTGCTTTGGCTATTAGTGGTCTTTTGTGTTTCCATATGAATTGTGAACTTTGTTCTAGTTCTGTGAAAAATGCCATTGGTAATTTGATAGGGATTACATTGAATCTGTAGATTACATTTGTTAGTATAGTCCTTTTCACAATATTGAGTCTTCCTACTTAGGAACATGGAATATCTCTCCATTTATGTCATCTTTGATTTCTTTCATCAGTGTCTTATAATTTTCTGTGTACAGTTCTTTTGTCTCCTTAGGTAAGTTTATTCCTAGATATTTAGTTCTTTTTCTTGCAGTGGTGAATGGGATTGATTCCTTAATTTTTCTTTATGATTTTTCATTGTTAGTATATAGAAAAGCAAGTGATTTCTGTGTATTGATTTTGTGTCCTACAACTTTGCTAAATTCACTGATTAGCTTTAGTAATTTTCTGATACTATCTTTAGGATTTTCTATATACAGTATCATGTCATCTGCAAAGAGTGAGAGCTTTACATCTTTTCTGATGTGGATTATTTTTATTTCTTTTTCTTCTCTGATTGCTGTAGCTAGGACTTCCAGAACTATGTTGAATAATAGAGCTGAAAGTGGACATCTGCGTCTTATTCCTGATCTTAGGGGGAATGTTTTCAGTTTCTCACAATTGAGAATAATGTTTGCTGTAGGCTTGTCATATATGGCACTTACTATGTTGAGGTAGGTTCCTTCTATGCCCATTTTTTGAAGAGTTTTAATCATAAATCAGTACTGAATTTTGTGAAAGGTTTCTTCTTCATCTATTGAGATTATCATACAGATTTTAGCTTTCAATTTGTTAATATGGTCACATTGATTGATTTGCATATATTGAAGAATCCTTGCATTCCTGGAATAAACTCAACTTGATCATGGTGTATTAGCTTTTTGATGTGTTGCTGAATTCTGTTTGCTAAAATTTTGCTGAGAATATTTGCATCTATGTACATCAGTGATATTGGCCTGTAGTTTTCTTTTTTGTGTGTGTTGTCTTTGTCTGGTTTTGGTTTCAGGGTGATGGTGGCCTCATAGAATGAGTTTGGAAGTGTTCCTGCCTCTGCAATTTTTGAAAGACTTTTGGAAGGATAGGTGTTAGCTCTTCTCTAAATGTTTGATAGAATTCTCCTGTGAAGCCATTTGGTCCTGGGCTTTTGTTTTTGGGGAGTTTTTGATCACAGCTTCAATTTCAGTAGTTGTAATTGGGTTGTTCCTAATTTCTATTTCTTCCTGGTTGTCTTTGAAGATTGCATTTTTCTAAGAATCTGTCCATTTCTTCCAGTTTATCCATTTTATTGACAAATAGATGTTCATAATAGTCTGTTATAATCCTTTGTATTTCTTCATTGTCTGTTGTAACTTCTCCTTTTTCATTTCTAAGTTTGTTGATTTGATTCTTCTATCTTTTTTTTCTTGAATACTCTGGCTAAAGGTCTGGCAATTTTGTTTATCTTCTCAAAGAACCAGATTTTAGTTCTATTAATCTTTACTATTTTTTCTTTCATTTCTTTTTCATTTATTTCTGCTTGGATCTTTTTTATTTCTTTCCTTTTACTATTTTTTTTTGTTGTTGTTTTTCTTTTTCCAGTACTTTTAGGTGTAAACTTAGGCTGTCTATTTGGTGTTTTTCTTGTTTCTTGAGCTAGGATTGTATTGCTTTTGAGTTGTCATGCTTTCATTGTCATTTGTTTCTAGAAATTTTTTGATTTCCCTTTTGACTTCTTCAGTAACCTGTTGGTTATTTAGAAATGTGTTGTTTAATCTCCATGTGTTTGTGTTTCTTACAGTTTTTTTTTTCTTGTAATTGATATCTAGTCTCATTGTGTTGTGGTCAGAAAAGATGCTTGATATAATTTCAATTTTCTTAAATTTACTGGGGTTTGATTTGTGATCCAAGATGTGGTCTATCCTGGAGAATGTTCTATGTGCACTTGAGAAGAAGGTGCATTCTTCTGGATTTGGATGGAATCTCCTGAAGATACCAATGCGATCCATCTCATTTAATGTATAATTTAAGACTTGTGTTTCCTTATTAAATTTTCTGTTTTGATGATCTGTCCATTGGTGTGAGTGGGGTGTTATAGTCTCCTACTATTATTGTGTTAGTGTCACAACTATTGTGTGAATAGGAGAATATAATATTCTCCTATTATGTCTGTTAGTGTTTGTCTTATGTATTGAGATGCTCCTATGTTGGGTGCGTAGATATTTATAATTGCTCTGTCTTCCTCTTGGATTGATCCCTTGATCATTATGTGGTGTCCTTCCTTAACTCTTTAAGGTCTATTTTGTCTGCTATGAGGATTTCTACTCCAGCTTTCTTTTGCTTCCCATTTGCATAGAATATATTTTTCCATCCTCTCACTTTCAGTCTATATGTGCCTTGAGGTCTAAAGTGGGTTTCTTATAGACAACATATATATGGGTCTTGTTTTTGTATCCATTTAGCCAGTCTGTGTCTTTTGGTTGGAGCATTTAATCTATTTACATTTAAAGTAATTATTGATATATATGTCCCTATTGTCATTTTCTTAGTTGTTTTGGTTTGATTTTGCAGATCTTTTTTCTTCTATTTCTTGATTATATAAGTCCCTTTAACATTTATTGTAAAGCTGGTTTGGTGGTATTGAATTCTCTTAACTTTTGCTTGTTTAAAAAGCTTTTAATTTCTCCATAAATTTTGAATGAGATCCTTTTCAGGTACGGTAATCTTGATTGTAGATTTTTCCCTTTCAGTACTTTAAATATATCCTGCCTTTCCCTTCTGGCCAGCAGAGTTTCTGCTGAAAGATCAGCTGTTAAGCATATGGGGTTTCCCTTGTATGCTGGTGGTTGCTTCTCCCTTGGTGCTTTTAATAGTCTTTCTTTGTTAGTCTTTGCTCACTTCAGTTCAGTTTAGTCAATCAGTCGTGTCTGACTTTGCGACCCCATGGACTGCAGCATGCCAGGCCTCCCTGTCCATCACCAACTCCCAGGGTTTACTCAAACGCATGTCCATTGAGTCAGTGATGCCATCTAACCATCTAATCTTCAGTCAGCCCCTTTTCCTCCTGCTCTCAATCTTTCCCAGCATCAGGGTCTTTTCAGTTGAGTCAGCACATCACATCAGGTGGCCAAAGTATTGAAGTTTCAGCTTCAACATCAGTCCTTCCAATGAACACCCAAGACTGATCACCTTTGGGACTCTCAAAGAGTCTTCTCCAACACCACAGTTCAAAAGCATCAATTCTTCTGTGCTCAGCTTTCTTTAGAGTCCAACTCTCACATCCATACATGACCACTGGAAAAACCATAGCCTTGACTAGATGGACCTTTGTTGACAAAGTAATGTCTCTGCTTTTTAATATGCTGTCTAGATTAATCATTGCTTTTCTGCCAAGGAGTAAGCATCTTTTAATTTCATGGCTGCAGTTACCATCTCCAGTGATTTTGGAGCCCCTCAAAATAAAGTCTGCCACTATTTCCACTGTTTCCCCATCTATTTTCCATGAAGTGATGGGACCAGATGCCATGATCTTAGTTTTCTGAATGTTGAGCTCTAAGTCAACTTTTTCACTCTCCACTTTCACTTTCATCAAGAGGCTCTTTAGTTCTTCTTCACTTTCTGCCGTAAGGATGGTGTCATCTGCATTTCTGAGGTTATTGGTATTTCTCCCGGCAATCTTGATTCCAGCTTGTGCTTCTTCCAGCCCAGCATTTCTCATGATGTACTCTGCATATTAATCTTTGTTAGTTTGATTAGTATGTGTCTTGGTGTGTTTCTTCTTGGGTTTATCCTGTATGGGACTCTTTGGAGTCTTGGACTTGATTGACTATTTCCTTTTCCATGTTGGGGAAAATTTCAACTATAATCTCTTCAAAAACTTTCTCATACACTTGTTTTTTCTCTTCTCATTCTGGGACCCCTATTATTTGAATGTTGATGTGTTTGATATTGTCCCAGGGGTCTCTGAGACTATCCTCAGTTCTTTTCATTCTTTTTACTTTATTCTGCTTTTCAGAAGTTATTTCAACCATTTTACCTTCCAGCTCACTGATTCATTCTTCTGCTTCAGATATTCTGCTATTTATTCTTCTAGAGTATTTTTAATTTCAACAACTGTGTTGTTTGTCTCTGCATGTTTATTCGTTAATTCTTCTAGGTCTTTGTTAATTCAGTCTTGCATTTTCTTCATTTTGCTTTCAAGGTTTTTGATCATCTTTACTCTCAGTAGTCTGAATTCTTTTTCAGGTAGTTTGCCTATTTTTTTTTTTTTTCATTTATTTGGACTTCTGTGTTTCTAGTTTGTTCCTTCATTTGTGTATTATTTTTCTGCCTTTTCATTATTTTTCTTTTTTAACTTATTGTGTTTGAGGTCTCCTTCTCCCAGGCTTCAAGGTTGAATTCTTTCTTCCTTTTGGTTTCTGCCCTCTAAGGTTGGTCCAGTGGTTTGTGTAAGATTCTTATAGAGTGAGATTTGTGCTGAGTTTTTGTTTGTTTGTTTTTCCTCTAATGGGCAAGCCTAAGTAAGGTGGTAATCCTGTCTGCTCATGATTGGGTTTGTATTTTTGTTTTGTTTGTTGTTTAGATGAGGTGTCCTGCAGAGGGGGCTATTGGTGGTTGGGTGATGCCAGGACTTGTATTACAGTGGTTTCCTTTTTGTGAGTTCTCACTATTTTATACCCCTTAGGGTTAGTTCTCTGGTAGTCTAGGGTCTTGAATTCGGTGTTCCCACTCCAAAGGCTCAGGGCTTGATTTTTAGTTTTGCATGGGTCAGTCCTGGTTGTTCATTGGAAGGACTGATACTGAGGCTGAAACTCCAATACTTTAGCCACCTCATGCGAAGAGTTGACTCATTGGAAAAAACCCTGATGCTGGGAGGGATTAGGGGCAGGAGGAGCAGGGGACGACAGAGGATGAGATGGCTGGATGGCACCATCAACTCAATGCACATGAGTTTGGGTGAACTCTGGGAGTTGATGATGGACAGGGAGGACTGGTGTGCTATAGTTCATGGGGTCGCAAAGAGTCGGACACGACTGAGCAACTGAACTGAACTGAATTGAAGAGCCTCTTGATGAAAGTGAAAGAGGAGAGTGAAAAACTAGGCTTAAAACTCAACATTCAGAAAACTAAGATCACGGCATCTGGCCCTATCACTTCATGTCATGAAGATGGGGAAACAATGGAAACAGTGAAAGACTTTATATTTTGGGCTCCAAAATCATTGCAGATGGTGACTGCAGCCATGAAATTAAAAGATACTTTCTCCTTGGAAGGGAAACTATGATCAATCTAGACAGCATATTAAAAAGCAGAGACATTACTTTGCCAACAAAGGTCCATCTAGTCAAGGCTATGGTTTTTCCAGTGGTCATGTATGGATGTGAGAGTTGGACTCTAAAGAAAGCTGAGCACAGAAGAATTGATGCTTTTGAACTGTGGTGTTGGAGAAGACTCTTGAGTGTCCCTTGGACAGCAAGGAGATCAAACCACTCAATCCTTATGGAAATCAGTCCTGGATATTCATTGGAAGGACTGATGCTGAAGATGAAATTCCAATCCTTTGGCCATCTGATTCGAAGAACTGACTCACTAGAAAAGATCCTGATGCTAGGAAAGATTGAAAGCAGGAGGAGAAGGGGCTGACAGAGGATAAGATGGTTGGATGGCATCACTGACTCGATGGAGATGAGTTTGAGCAAGCTCCGGGAGTTGGCATTGAACAGGGCTAAGCCTGGTATGCTGCAGTCCATGGGGTCACAAAGAGTCAAACACGACTGAGCAACTGAACTGAACTGAAGACACACAGACTGGCAAAGTTTTCATTAAGTGCCTGAGAATCTGCCTGCAATGCAGGAGGTGCCGGTTCAGTCTTGGGTGGGGAAGATGTCCTGGAGGAAGAAATGGGAACCCAACCCATTATTCTTGCTTGTAGGACCCCATGGAGAGAGGTTCCTGATGGGCTACAGTTCAAAGGGTCTCAGACAGTCAGACACAACTGAGCAATGTCAGCTCCCAAGAAACCAGGAAATCACTAAGAGAAACAAAATCTCTACATGATTCACAGCTAACTAGAAAAATTTATATGAATATATGGAGATATTACATACCTTGGGAAGAGTTTATTGTGTTCATTTGCCTGTTAATTGAAACATTTATTCATTTACTCAATAGTCAAACATCAGTCAAATATCTATTGGTCTCCATGTACTAAAGATACAGATATTAAAAACTCAGACCCTGTCTTGGCCACAGGAATATACAGAAAAGGAAACAAATATATAACACAATTATCTAAGGGCTTCCCTGCAAGTACACCCAAAGAAATATGAGAGGATATGCTGGAGACCAAGCTCAGACTAGCAGCTATGGAAGATTTTTTTGGCAAGAATTCTGTGTGACCTCAAGCCTGAAGTATAGTATAAATAAGCCAGAAGGCTCAGAAATAATCTGAAGGTGGAAGGGGAGGTGCATCAGGGTTGGACAATGGAGAGAAAAAACAGTACATGAAGAGGTACCAGGCGGCTGGATTGGGAAACCATAAGAAATTCAAGATGGTGGCAGGAGAAATGATGGGGCTGGAACCAGTAAGAGGTGATCTGGAGAAGGAAGGCAAAGCCTTCATCATCAGAATATTACACCCTACCTGGAATTTTGGACTTTATTCTGAAGATAATAAAAAGCCACAGAAAGCAGGGGAAGTTGTATGAACATTTCTGCTTTACAGCTGGGTACTATACACAGGGGTTTCAAATCCATGAGGATCATGAAATTCAATGAAATTTCCCAGACTACCAAGTTATAAAGCTTTAAAATGCAGTGTAAGTAGTATAAGTAAGTATTGCTTTGTGAAATGTGGATATTATAATAGATCACAAAGTAAATTTTTCTTAAAGAGGGCTGTGGTCAAAATAATTTGGGAAGCAGTGTTTTAGAAAGATAATTTCAGCAGCTGAAGACAATGAGACCAGATAGGAGATTGTTATTATAACCAATAATAAATGTGGAAAAAAGATGGGCTATTTGGAATCTGTAAGACCATGGAAAGGACTGGCATTTCACTTCTCTGACATTTCTGAAATAGATAAAGCCACCAGACTTTCTATTTTACTCACCTGAAATAAGAACAGCTCCCTCTTTGTATCCAACACTGCTTTTGCCATTTTTCTCCATTTGAGATATCATCCCCTGTTTCTACATGAAAAATTTATTATTCAAAGGACAGTTAAATTGGAGCTTTTTCCATGAAATATTCCAAGTCTCCCCATCTAGACATAACCCAGGATCAATCCTTTCTCTTTTATCACAGTCACCGAAGCAACATGTACCATGAATCACTTTTTATCACTTTCCAGCCTATTATCTGTTCTACACTATAATGGATGCTATTTGGAAAAGGCTTGTTTTATTGTTGGCCTTTTTATTTCTTCTTCATCTTCTCTCTTATAGAATGTTAGATGCTTGAGGGCAGGGTGGAGACTTCCTGTTCACTGTCTACAGGACTAGAAGAGAGGCTGACTGTGGTGAAGGACTGAATAAAAAGTTCTTGAATGAAGTAGTGAATGAACTAGTCTCTTACTAACCTGAAAGAGCTTGAGGCAGAATTGATGTGTGACGGGCACCTGATTCCACAACATTTGCTTCATCATCACACCCCAGTATCCTCATTCCAGTTCCTGTAGTTTCCATTCCACCAAACTGTTTCTTTAAATAGAAAAGACAAAAAGAGTGAAAATCAATGTTAATATTAAGTATATTCCATTTTGAAAATTCTATTTGGTTTAAAAATAAACTGTGGTCATATTCTTACTCCCTGCTAAATGATTACATATATAATACATATCTCACCTCTATTATATTTACAGAGTAGCAGCGTCTTTTATGCTGGTCTTTTATTTTATTTGGGAAATTTTCCCAATGTGAATTCAATGAGTCAATGGGGGAAAGAAGGGCCCATATGTTTTAGAGCTTCCCAAAGGGACAATGCTGTTGATGGTTCCAGGATTTCTATCTCAGTAGTTTCTGGGAAGGTCTTCAACCCCTAGTCACTTTTTCTTTTTCTTGTTTATTTTTAAGAAGCAAGCCAACAGAAGAACATGTTGAGTGGAGAACATTTAATTATAGGCTGTGGCTTTTTTGAATTAAAATAATTAGTATTTTACCAAACATTTCACAATGCTCTTGTTTTTAAGGCTGACAACACTTCCTAATTTAAAAGTCAAACAAAGCTAGCTTTTATTCAGTGAATAAATAAGTTTGCTACTTAACCCTTTGTGCTCCATCTGTTGAGAGGTTTTAGAAACCTGGGTTAAGGAGTAGGCCTTCCGTGGTGGCTCAGTCAGTAAAGAATCTGCCTGCAATGCAGGAGACATGGGTTTGATCCCTGGGTTGGAAAGATCACCTGGAGAAGGGCATGGCAACCCACTCCATTTTTCTTGCCTGGAGAATCCCATGGACACAGGTGCCTGGTGGGCTACAGTCTATGGTGTCAAAAAGATTTGGATCTGACTGAACGACTGATACACATACACACATTCAACGGGGTATTCAGCAAAACAACGGGATCCCTAAAAAGTCAAGTGCAGGCTAAAATCAGAGACTTTCAGCACTAAGACACAGGTACACTAAATCTAGAGTCCATGCTAATGACTGATGGAAAAATTTAAATGACTGTGTAAGCTGACCATACATAATGATCCAGATCTTCCTTTGGGTTGATCGCTACTATATGATATCATAATGAGGTTTAGAAGGGGAAAACAATGATTAAAATCCAAAGATCTGAACTCTAGTTACTTTTTACTATAAATTAGTTGTACAATAACTAGAGGACTCTGCTGCTGCTGCTGCTAAGTCACTTCAGTCATGTCTGACTCTGTGCGATCCCATAGATGGCAGCCCACCAGGCTTCCCCGTCCCTGGGATTCTCCAGGCAAGAATACTGAAGTGGCTTGCCATTTCCTTCTCCAATGCATGAAAGTAAAAAGTGAAACTGAAGTCGCTCAGTTATGTCCGACTCTTAGCGATCCCATGGACTACAGCCTACCAGGCTCCTCTATCCATGGATTTTCCAGGCAAGAGTACTGGAGTGGGGTGCCATTGCCTTCTCCGAGAGGACTCTAACCAAACCAAAATAGAAAAAAAAAAAAATCATCTGAATTAGAGGATGTTAGGGAAGCAAAATAATTATCCCCATACCCTTCTAAGTTCGTGACTGAGATATCATCTGTAATAAAAGACAGATTGTCAGGAGAAAACCAAGTTTAATAACATGTGTACCTCCTATATACATTGGAGATACCCAGGAAAACAGAGTAATCCCTGATGGCCCAACTCACCATCTCCAACAAAAGACATAAGAAGGTGCTGGGAGGTAACCAGGCAAAGCAGAGTAAACAAGGGTGAGGCTGTTTTCGCAGATTTAAGTACTAGCCTTCTCCTTGATAAGAATTTCTGGAAGTTGAGAGTCATTCTGTTAATGGTATAGAAAAGAAGAAATAAAGAAAGTGAAGTCACTCAGTTGTGTCTGACTCTGCGACCCTGTGGACTGTAGCTTATCAGACACCCCTGACCATGAGATGCTCCAGGCGAGAATACTGGATTGGGTTGCCATTTCCTTCTCCAGGGGATCTTGCTGACCCAGGGATCGAACCTGGGTCTCCCACATTGCAGGTAGATGCTTTAACCTCTGAGCCACCAGGGAAGCTTAGAAAAGAAGACACCCTTACAAATGGAGACTTCCTTTATAAATGCAAATATTTCTTGAAAATGATACCTTGGCTCCCTTTACAGAACTTTCCAAAAATAATCAGTGGGAAAGGGAAGAATTGGGAGTCTGTGATTAGTACATGCAAACTATTATATATAGAATGGATAAACAACAAGGTCCTACTGTATAGCAAAAGGAACTATATTCAATATCCTGTAATAAACCATAATGATAAAGAATATGAAATAGGATGTATGTACATGTATAAATGAATTACTTTGCTACACAGCAGAAAATCACACAACACTGTAAATCATATGTAATGTTTTCAATAAAATTAAAAAAAAATCAGTCTAAATCTTTATGCCAAAGAGGCATATTTTGCTATAACTGATTCCAAAATCTTGGCTCTCTATGTACCATTGCCAAACAGATATACAGAGACAGAGTTATGGAGGAGAAAGAGTGGCTTTATTACTTTGCCAGGCAAAGGGGAATCCAGTAGTCTAGCACCTCAAGAACTGTGCATACCTCCTTGGTAAATGTTGTTGTTCAGTCACTAAGTAATGTCTGACTTTTGTGACCCCATGGACTGCAGCATGCCAGGCTCCTCTGTCCTCTGCTATGTCCTGGAGTTCACTCAAATTCATGTCCACTGAGTCAGTGATGTTATCTACTCATCTCATCCTCTGTCATCCTCTTCTCCTCCTGCCTTCAGTCTTTCCCAGCATCAAGGTCTTCTCCAAATGAACTGGCTCTTCCCATCAGGTAGCCAAAGTATTGGAGCTTCTTCAGCTTCAGCATCAGTCCTTCCAATGAATATGCAGGGTTGATTTCCTTTAGGATTGACTGGTTTGATCTCCTTGCAGTTCAAGGGACTTTAAAGAGTTTTCTCCAACACCGTGATTTGAAAGCATCAATTCTGCAGCACTGAGTTGGAAAAACCATAGCTTTGACAATACAGATCTTTGTCAGCAAAGTAGTGTCTCTGTTTTTTAATGCACTGTCTTGCTTTGCATAGCTTTCCTTCCAAGGAGCACACATCTTTTAATTTCATGGCTACAGTCACCATCCACAGTGATTTTGGAACCCAAGAAAATAAAATATACCACTATTTCTATTTACTTTCCCCATTTCTGTTTGCCATGAAGTGATGGCATGAGATGCCATGATCTTAGTTTTTTTAATGTTGAGTTTCAAGTCAGCTTTTTCACTCTCCTCTTTCACCTTCATCAAGGTGCTCTTTAGTTCCTCTTTACTTTCTGCCATTAGAGGGGTGTCATCTGCATATCTGAGGACTTTGATATTTCTCCTGGCAATATCAGGATTACAGCTTGTCACTCATCCATCTCAGCATTTTGCATGAAGTACTCTCCATATAAGTTAAATAAGCAGTGTGACAATATACAAACCTGAACCACTTTCCCAAGTTTGAGCCAGTCTGTTGTTCCATGTCCATTTCTAACTGTTGCTTCTTGACCTGCATACAAGCTTCTCAGGAGCTAGACAAGAAGATCTGTTGCATGCAGGCATGCTTAGTTTCTCAGTCATGTCCAACTCTTTCCAACCCTATGGACCATGACCTACCAGGCACCTCTGTCCATGGGATTCTCCAGGGAAGAATATTGCAATGTGTTCCCTTTCCTACTCCAGTGGATATTCCTGATCCAGGGATTGAACTGGAGTCTCCTGCACCCCCTGCATTGGCCAGTTGATTCTTTTACCACTGAGCCACCTACATAGCCATTCCCTGGTGAATAGGAAGAGGTTATATATTCAGGCAGGGTTTTTTGATAAGGATAAAGGCCTGTGACAATCTTTCATTCTTCCTTCTTCTGCAAAGTTTCAAAAGAGTGAAGTTGCTGAGATTAGTTGGTCTTCTCATATTGATGAGTCTCTCTGGTCCATTTAATCTTGCCCCAGGTGGTTTGTTACTGCTCCTCCCTTGATTACCAAATGTACTACCCTTTGGAACTCTGAGAAGGTCATGGAAGCTGGAGTTTTGCCTACAAGAAATAGGGGACCAAAAAGTCTCCATGCCCAGGAACCCCACAGGGCTCTGCTTAGCATCACAATCAATTCTGCTCCCCTTCAAGGAACTAAAGACAAATTTGAGATTAAATCCTATGTCTCCTGCTTACCATCCTCATAATCCAATTTTCTGCTGATGGGTAGGGCTGTGTTACCTCCTTGTATTTTGTCCTGAGGCAAAACTATGGTAAGGGTAATGATGACCTCCTCCAGAAGGACTTATACCAGCATGCCATGCCTCCCAGGACTGCTGCAGTCAGTGTCCCTGACCCTATGGCTGGCCACTGTCAACCCATGCCTCTTCTGGAGACTTGCGAACACGCACAGGCAAGTCTGACTCAGTCTCTTGTGCAGTCACTACTCCTTTCTCCTGGGTCCTGGTGCACACAAAATTTTATTTGTGCCCTCTGAGAGTCTCTGTTTTCCTAGTACTGAGGAAGATCTGTAATCAAATACCACTGGACTTCAAATTTCATACAAAGATAGGAAAAATAAAGAACAGACATGGTATAGACCTAACAGAAGGAAAAGATATTAAGAAGAGCTGGCAAGAATACACAGAAGAGCTATACAGAAAAGATCTTAATGACCCAAATAACCAGGATGGTGTGATCACTCTAGGCCAGACAACCTGGAATGTGAAGTCAAATGGGTCTTAGGAAGCATCACTATGATGTTTCACTATGAAGAAGCCAAGCTACTTCAAATCCTATTAGATGATGCTGTGAAAGTGCTGTACTCAACATGCCAGCAAATTTGGAAAACTCAGCAGTGGCCACAACTGGAAAAGGTCAGTTTTCATTCCAATTCCAAAGAAGGACAAGGACAAAGGATGTTTAAAGTACTGTACAATTGCACTCATTTCACATACTAGCAAGGTAATGCTCCAAATCCTTCAATCTAAGCTTCTACAGTATGTGAACTGAGAACTTCCAGATGTTCAAGCTGGATTTGGAAAAGGCACAGGAACCAGAGATCAAATTGGCAGCATCCATTGGATTATAGAAAAGGCAAAAGAATTCCAGAAAAACATCTACTGTTTCATTGATTATGCTAAAGCCTTTGACTGTGTGAACACACCAAACTGTGGCAGATTCTGAAAGAGATGGGAATACCAGTCCACCTTACCTGCCTCCTGAAAAACCTGTAGGCAGGTCAAGAAGCAACAGTTAGAACTGGACATAGAACAACAGACTGGTTCCAAATAGGAAAAGGAGTACGTCAAGGCTGTATATGGACATGCTGCTTATCTAACTTCTATGCAGAGTACATCATGCACAATGCAGGACTGGATGAAGCACAAGCTGGAATCAAGATTGCAGGGAGAAATAGCAATGATCTCAGTTATGCAGATGACACCATCCTTATGGCAGAAAGTGAAGAGGAACCAGAGGCTTTTGATAAAGGTGAGAGGAAAGTGAAAAAGCTGGCCTAAAACTCAACCTCAATATTCAAAAAATGAAGATCATGGCATCTTGTCCAATCACTTCATGGAAAATAGATGTGGAAACAATGGAAACAGTGACAGATTTAATTTTGGGGGGCTCTAAAGTCACTGTGGATAGTGATTGCAGCCATGAAATTAAAAGATGCTTGCTCCTTGGAAGAAAAACTATCACAAATCTAGACAGTATATTAAAAAGCAAAGCATTGCTTTGCCAGCTAAAGTCCATATAGTCAAGGCTATGCTTTTCCAGTAGTCAGGTATGTATATGACAGTTGGACCATAAAGAAGGCTGAGCTCTGAAGAATCGATGCTTTCGAACGGTGGTATTGGAGAAGACTTTGGAGAATCCCTTGGACTGCAAGGAGATCCAACAAGTCCATCCTAAAGGAAATGAACCCTGAATGTTGAGTGTAAAGAGTGATGCTGAAGCTGAAGCTCCAATACTTTAGCCACCTGATGCGAAGAGCCAACTAATTGGAAAAGACCCTGGTGCTGGGGAAGACTGAGGGCAGGAGAAGCGGGTGAGAGAGAATGAGACGGTTAGATAGCATCATTGACTGAATGGACATGAATTTGAGCAAACTCAGGGAGATGATGGAGGACAGGGAAGCCTGGAGTGCTGCAGTCCATTGGGTTGCAAAGAGTCAGACGCAACTGAGTGAGTAAACAGCAGCAACAGCAGTCTTTGTAATATTTTTCAAGATCCTGGTGTTTCAGCCTCAGTCTTCTCATCTGTTGAGAGAGGATGACATGCTGGTTCAGGACGGTGTGAGAATTCACTAAAGAGTTTTATGTGGAATACCTGTGAAAAATACTAAGGGCTCATTTTTTTTTCTGCAAATGAACACTGGTAACTTGAAACATTACTGGGCCTAACTGGGAAAAGTTGACTGAGATCCAAAAGGGATGGAGAAAGAACCCTTGGAGGAACTGGGAAGATTCACCATGGGGAAGTAACAGCAATATTTTGCAAAGAGAAGTGGGTTGGGAGTTGGGAATACAATTTATTCACTCACCACTGACACCAAATACTGGGGCTAGGGGAATGTCCTCTTTTGGACCTAATTTATCTTGATTTACAAAATCAGGAGAGTGGAGATGTTCTTTGAGGTTGCTGTTGCTTTTTTTTGTTTTTTTAAGGTAGACGTAGAAATAAGACCAATGCTATAAAGCAACCAAAGTATTTTTGGGGGGTTGGTTAGAAATAGCAATCCAGGAGACTCCGATATGTGTTGAAACTCAAATGTGCTCTAAGGAGAATTGAAAACCAAAGGATTTTTAAAGGAAAAAGGAGAAAGTTTTCATAAATTTCTAGAATTCTGATTCATGCTGATGGTCTGGAACCATTCTTGTCTATACATGACTGTTCATTGCGGCTACTACTATGCAAGAGTTTGTTGGGTAAGCCATCTTTGAGAATGCTTTTGTGGTTTTGCCCAGTTCATGGTGCACGTTCCATACAAGTGGAAATGTGTATGGACCCCACTTCCTCAGTAGCCTCCTGGCTCCATTTTTGTGCTCTGGTGCCATTATGGACTCCATTTTATTCATTCTTAACAACTATAACAATTATCCAAATTTAAGAATAAACTGAGTAGCTACTGGTGGATGTTTACAAAGAACCCCTTAAAAATTATAATTATTTTAAAGGAGAAAAATAGATTAGAATTATTAAATCTTTGTATTTTCTCAAATATTATTCCTTCTGTTCACAATATCCTTTCTCTCATTTTGTCCCCTAGCTAATCCATATTAAGACCAACTAATATATCACCTCTTTGGGGAAACTTTTCCAGGGTCTCTCGACCTAGTAAAGTCACCGTGTTTCTGCTTTCCCTCAGGATTTTGTGCTTATTTCTATCATTGTGGCTAGTCTTGGGGCAAAAATGTAATTAGAACATAATTTGTCATGATAAGAAAATGGAAACCTCTACAAACGGGGAATTGAAAAATCATGGGTTATCCATCTGATGAGATATTTCAGAGTCATTTAAAATTTTGTCCTTGAGGAGTTTTTTTTTTTTTCTTTAAGATGTAAAATTGTTTTTTATAGTGTTACCTGGAAAAAGAAGGTACAAAATTGTACATATAAATGTATTTAAATTGATCAGCTTTATTGAGGTATAATTGACACACAGTCTTGTATAATTTTAAGGTGTACAGCATAATGATTTGACTTACATACACCATGAAGTAATTATCACAATAATTTTAGTAAACATCCACATCCATCATCTTATATAGACATACAATTTAAAAAAAAGACAGAAAAATTTTTTTCTTACGAGAGCTCTTGGGATTTGTTCTCTTAACAACTTTCATACATAATATGTGCTTAGTCACTTAGTCGTGTCCGACTCTTTTTGACCCCATGAACAGTAGCCCACCAGGCTCCTCTGTCCATGGGATTATCCAGGCAAGGATACTGGAATGGGTTGCCATTTCCTTCTTCACACATGTAACATAGGGCAGTGCTAATTGTACTCTCATGGTATACATTACATCCGTAGTACTTTATCTTGTAACTGGAAGTTTGTACCTTTTGACTACCTTCATCTGACTCTCACTTCCTTGACTCCCCCACCTCTTGGTAACCACATGCTTGAGATCTTTTTCTATGATTTCATTTGTTTGTTGTTTGAAGTATAATGGACTTGCAACTCTATATTAGTTCCTAGTGCACAACATATCAATATTGTATTTAAACTGTTTTAAATATGTTTATGAAGACCTGAAAAGAAGCATATACATTAAAATAACAGTTCATTTCAAAGTGAGTAAATATGGGTACATGTTTACTTTTTATCTCTACTGTTCCATGGATCCATATTTTCTAGAATGAACATTCTTATTTTTGTAATGAAAAAAATTGTTCAAAATGGAAAGTGAATACAAAAAAAAAATTCGGCTTTCTAATTCATGATACAATAGTGTATTTGTAATAGTTGATACTCATGCTACTCGGCATATCTAGAATGTTACCAAGTTCCTGGAATTTGTGCTGTAGGTAGGCATAAAAAAGTATCACATATGATTTCTGATGAGCAGTCTTTCTTTTTTGGAAGCTTCTGCTCTTCATTCTCGTTCAGTATCTGGTACCACAGTCCACCCACAGGAAGACTGAACCCAGCAGACTATAAAATCACAGGATGAGGTCAGAGAATGCAGCCTGCCTAAATAGGAGGCTGGGATTTAAAAAAAAAAATAAAACACATACCTTACCAATGTTCTTCTCATTTCCTTATGTTACTTCCCCTGACTCTGGCTAAAATGGTGACTAGATTGTTAGGCTTGTAGATTTGGATTCCAGCTTCTCTTTCATTTCTTTCAGTCTCAATTCTGCCCTGGCCTCAGCTCATGAGCCGGTTCTTCTTAGGGTCCTGTTTTGAGAGGAATGAGGGTTCTGTTATTATAACATAACAAAGCTCTGACTAGATATCAGAAAGAGAAAGAACCATTTCATTTCAGGGTGGAGGCGTTGCACACGGCTTGCGTCAGGTGCTTGGAACAGGCTAGAAAATGTCAACCGTGTGACAATGGGACTCAAGCTATTTGTCTAGTGTCCCCTCCTTCAATCATCAAACACTGAGAAATATTTGACACTAGCCCAGGCTTACCACTAGGTGTTCAAACAAAGAGGAATAAGCCTCAAGAGGCTCATCAGGGTGTCAGCAGGCAGAGGTAGGAAGAATTAATTGCAGTGTTGAGTAATATGCACAGTAGTGTAGTTATATGCTAGTTAGACTGAAATGTATATATGAATTTGCCTTGAAATGTAAGCAGATATAAAGAACTGAGTTTTAAGAGTGGTGAGAATTTATCTCCCAGATGTGGGAAAAGGGAAGAAGAGGTAGTACTTCAGATGTACAAATAGGTGTATGTGGTGGGAGATTGTCATTCAATTGGTTAATACTTAGTGAGAACCTAGGTGTGATAGGAGTTGTACTGGACACTCCTTTAGGCAATGGAAATCAGCATCTCAAGTTGGGCATGTATTATAGGAAAACAACATTAGAGAGAAAAAAACATTAAAAGATATAATACCTGTTCTGCCCTCAAGGAGGTGGAGCATAAATTCCCACTCCTTTAGTGTGGACTATACATAATAATTTCAAAGAGTAAAATATGGAAAAGGGTACAGAGAGAATAACTTAACAGTGGTGAATCCTGACAAACACTGCCTCAGCCTCATGGTCAAAGTCAGCATCAACAGTGATGTCGTGCTGACAGTATATGTCCTTGACGTGATGGGATGAAAATGGCGCTTTACCTCTGTTGTCTTTTTCCTCAAAACATGCAATCCCAAGCTAAAAATGAGGGGGGGTGGAGAACAAGCCAGAAATTTCAACAAAAAGACATGTCACACAATGCATCTATACATTGCCAGTACTCTTGAAAACTTTAAAAGTCATCCAAAGCAAGTAATACATAAGAAATTATCAAAGCTAAGAGGAGCCTGTGGAGACAAAACAAATAAATGTACTTTGATACTCTAGGTGGGGTCCTGGACAATTAAGTGAAAACTAAGGAAATCTGAATAGAACATGGACTTTAATAGTGAACGAGTATTGTTTCACTCATTCTGACAAGTGTACTAAGTTAAGATGATAATAATAGGGGAACCTGGATGTGTAGAAGAGACTTCCTATAGCATCTTTGTAATTTTTCTATAAATCTAAAATTGTTTTTAAAAATATAAGGTCAATGGATGATATGTGCTGTGAAACAAAGTAAAGCGAGGAATGGGGAGAAAGAAATTGGGGAGAGAGAAGTTTTTTGGAAGGGATTGTAAGAGACTCTACTATGAGCAGGTGATAATAAAAAAGGCTGGAATGAAGAGAGAAGAACATGTCAGTTTCTGTGGGAAGAGCCTGCCAACAGATGGCATGTTTCAAAGGCCTTGAGGCATTCTGAACTATGCTTGGTTGGTTTTAAGAACAGAAAACAGGTAAGTTTGGACAGAGTGCTGAGAACTGGTAGGAAGGTCGCAAGATGAGGTAGAAGAGGACATTGAAGTTAGATTATGAAAAAGTTTAGCAGTCATAGTGGAGGATTTGAATTTGACTTGAAGTGAAATAAAACAATGTTATATGATTTCCCTCAAATATTTTCCAGACTTCATTGTCTGTTTGCATGGACAGTTGACAGTAGAGGGCAGAGCAGAAACAAAACATTCAGGGCACTTATTACAGTAGAGTAGATCAATGGTGATGGGTTACCAGAGTCAGGATGGTAGTGGTGGCATTGATAAGAAGTAGATAGGGTTTGGATGTATTTGGAAGAAACATGCCACGCCAATGTATCAGACATAGTAAGGAAAGAGGAAAAAAAGAAAGAATGCTTGTAAAATCTTTCAAGCACTTGAGTAGGTGGTGGCACCATTTACAAAACTGAGGAAGACCTGAGGAGCAGCAGGTTTGAGAGGTAAATCAGGAATTTGAATTTTGGATGTGTGACATTTGAGAAGCACATTAGGTCTCAAACCAGAGATTCAAATAAGTAGTTAAGTAGATGAATTTAGAGTGCAAGGGTGAGATGAGAACTGAAATAAACATTTAGGAGTCATCAGTTTATATGAATGGTGCTTCAAGCGTGAATGGTGAATTTATATAGGGAGTGGTTGTAAGTTAAAGGTGTTTGAAGACTGAGCCCTGTGGAACTCCAACATTTAGGGGTTGAAAGGAAGAGAATTTAACAAATGAATCTTCTAGGAAGGTAGAAGTAAAAGCAGGAATGATTGTATTTCAGAAACCAAGTACAGGAATTGTTTCCAAAAAAGGGAGAAGTCTACAGTGTCAAATGCTGTGGAGGGTTAATTAAGTAATATCAAGACTGGGGATTGACAACTGAATTAGCTCCCTGGACAAAAGTAGTTTAAGGGAATGATGGGAATAAAGACATAATTGAATAAGTTCAAGAGAGATTGCAGAATAATAAAGTGAAAACCATTAGTATAATCAACAACATTTGCTGTCAGTTTTGACAAAAAGAGGAAACAAAAAGTATGGTAACTGGAGAATATGATGCAAAAACAAGGTAAAATTTTATTTTTGACTGGGCATGTATTAAGCATGATTTCAAGTTGAGAAAATCTATCCAGTAGAGAAGGAATGATTGATTACCTAAAAGGAAACAGGGACAATTGTAGGCACAAAATAATTTAGAGAAAAGAATAAATGGTATCCAGATGTTACCAAGTCCAAGCTTATTCTGCTCACTGCAAAATAGGCCAATAAATCTTGGAGACAAGGTGTTCAGGCAAGCAATATAACTTTATTCAGAAATCCAGCTGACCAAAAAGATGGCAGACTAATGTCTCAAAATAACCATCTTGTTGGGGCCCAGGTGCCAGGTTCTTTCGTGGGTCAGAGACGGGGGGAGGTGAGGAAACAAAGTAAAAACACCATTTAATTCTTGCAAATATCTCCTAGAATGGCAAACCTCAGGCAGGGAGATGTGTTAATTTCTTTCTTCCTGCAGTCTACAGGTGGACAGGATTATGAACAAAGCTACTTTAGTTTAACAGTCAGGCACAGGGGGTCTGTGTTCCCTAAGGTAGGCCTTTATGTATGCTTATAAAAAGCAGGAAAAAAAGGGTTAAAGCAAGAGGAATGGATTCGGCATGGAGTCAAAATTGACTTTTTCTGGTTACAAGGATGTAAGTAGAGGGATCTACTTATATAGGGGTCTGAGTAGTTAATTCACTCTATGAGAGAAGTGGTTGGATGTAAGAGTGCAGATTACAATAAACTGTGGAAAATTATGAAAGAGATGGGAATACCAGACCACCTGACCTGCCTCTTGAGAAATTCGTATGCAGGTCAGGACGCAACAGTTAGAACTGGACATGGAACAACAGACTGGTTCCAAATAGGAAAGGGAGTACGTCAAGACTGTATATTGTCACCCTGCTTATTTACCTTATATGCAGAGTACATCATGAGAAACACTGGACTGGAAGAAGCACAAGCTGGAATCAAGATTGCCAGGAGAAATATCAATAACCTCAGATATGCAGATGACACCACCCTTATGGCAGAAAGTGAAGAGGAACTCAAAGGCCTCTTGATGAAAGTGAAAGTGGAGAGTGAAACAGTTGGCTTAAAGCTCGACATTCAGAAAATGAAGATCATGGCATCTGGTCCCATCACTTCATGGGAAATAGATGGGGAAACAGTGGAAACAGTGTCAGACTTTATTTTTTTTGGGCTCCAAAATCACTGCAGATGGTGACTGCAGCCATGAAATTAAAAAAACTCTTACTCCTTGGAAGGAAAGTTATGACCAACCTAGACAGCATATTCAAAAGCAGAGACATTACTTTGCCAACAAAGGTTCGTCTAGTCAAGGCTATGGTTTTTCCTGTGGTCATGTATGGATGTGAGAGTTGGACTGTGAAGAAGGCTGAGCACTGAAGAATTGATGCTTTTGAACTGTGGTGTTGGAGAAGACTCTTGCGAGTCCCTTGGACTGCAAGGAGATCCAACCAGTCCATTCTGAAGGAGATCAGCCCTGGGATTTCTTTGGAAGGAATGATGCTAAAGCTGAAACTGCAGTACTTTGGCCACCTCATGCGAAGAGTTGATTCATTGGAAAAGACTCTGATGCTGGGAGGGATTGGGGTCAAGAGGAGAAGGGGACGACAGAGGATGAGATGGCTGGATGGCATCACTGACTCGATGGACGTGAGTTTGAGTGAACTCTGGGAATTGGTGATGGACAGGGAGGCCTGGCATGCTGCGATTCATGGGGTTGCAAAGAGTCGGACACGACTGAGCAACTGAACTGAACTGAACTGAAGGAGCTTTAATTCCAGAAGTATTTTGAGGAGTCTGGTAAGAATTGAAGCTTGAATACAATTAGGGGACTTACAGCCTAGTAGATGGAAGAACATTTCTTAAACTTACCTTAGAAAGAGAGACTGTAAGGAAGTACATTCATGTTCTTTGAGGTAGGGGCACATATCAGTTCAAATGATGATTTCCTTCTTGGAGAAGGTACTTGGGTCATTTGCTGTGGTACAGTAGGCAGTGTTGAAAGGAGGAAGGGTGACTCTGTGTGCTTCCCATATCCCAGCTGTGAACATTGTTGACACCCAGAAATGAGACTGGGACAGCAAACTGAAGTCATGGAAAGAGGTTTAGACTTGGTGTTTGAAATTAGGGTGCTGCAGTGGGTTGAGTGGTGACTCATCCTCCCCAAATTATATGTCCATGCCCTAATCACAGAGCCTGGGAACATGACCCTGTTTAGGGGAAAAAAAAAATTCTTTACAGGTGTCATTAAGTTGAGGAACTTAAGCTGAGATCATTCTATATGTGTGGGCCTTAAGTCCAATAAGTCTGTATAGGAGAAGGCAAAATAGACACACAGAGAAGGTTTTGTGAAGACAAGCAGAGAGTGGAGTGATTCATCTTCAAGCAAGGAATAGCAAGTACTGCCAGCAGTCACCAAAAGTTAGGAGAAAGTCATGAAACAGATTCTCTGGCAAAGTCTCTAGGGAGAACCAGCCAAACACCATTATTTGATATTCAACCTTCAGATGGTAAAAGAATAAACTTCTGTTGCTTTAACCCACCAAATTTCTGGTAATTTGTTATGAAAGTCCTAGGAAACAAACACAAGTGCCTAAGTAAAGGACAATAGGGTGACATACATGAACATACATGGCTTTTTAGACTTTTAAATTAACTAATTCTTAAAGAGATTTGTCAGTAGCTTGGGATCTCTTCAGCCTAGTACTGTTGTAGCTGATATAAAAAATCCTTAAGTGTAATACTGAATGCCATTACAGTACAGTGCTAGAAACTATTCCATCTTAATGAATAAGGAAAGAGACTAGAATGGATGAGTTAAACAAGGGGGAATAACTGTGTGTGAAAGAGAACATGCCAACTGTTTCACTAGAAGATCTAACTCAAGGACAGGTCTTTAGTGCTGTAGGACTCCTCCCGCATGAGATCAGCAAGAACTAACTAACTGAAATGTCTTGAGGTGTTGAGGGACAAGGCATTTTGGTCTGACCTGACCTTGTGACTTGATCTAGAACAGCTCCCCCCAAATATCACGGAGGACAAAATAATGGAAGTCTGTAGAAATCCTCCTGGATTCTTTCTTTTTTGTTCTTTTAATAATCATTCTGGTAGTTTCCAGTGTTTTCCTTTAGGACATAAGAAGCTTCCTTAATTTTGGTCCTCAAAGGCAGATGTCATTGCTCTCTGGATCTATGTGTTTCTGCTCCATCTGGTGTAGCACAAGTGTCAGCCTGGTCTTGCCCACCTGGCAGATACTTCCTCTGGCTTCTCCATGCTGGGTGATGGAGAGCTGTATTACTCATCTGTGTAGTCTTTTGACAAATATTGCACCTCATACTCTAGATATAGAAAATACTTCAGAAAAGGTATAGTCAGTGGATCAGAAAGACTGACAGGACATTTTCGTGTCAACATGTGAAGAGCATGTGAATACATGAACGTAATTTTAGAAAATAAACTTACTCAGGGAAAGAGACAAAAGGTATGCTATTTCAATAGGGTAGTCAGGGACAAATTCTGAATGGGTGACATTAGAGCATAGACATACATTATAATGCATGTGGGGGAGAATATTCTAGACAGAAATAAGAACAGGTGAAATCCCTTAGACAGAATGAACTTGGCATATCTGAGTGACAACAGGAAGATTAAGGAAGATGTTGTTTACTGAACCAGGAATAAAGATGATATTATTGAGACAGGATTTTATTAAGTGGTATGGTTTTACATGTAGGTAGAACAGTGAGTAAGGTCACATAGAACAGTGAGTAAGGTCACATGTTTTCAAAGTTTCACAATGATTTTAGGGTAGAGAAGAGACAATGGGAAGACATGAGTGAGTTCTGGGAAACAACTTGAGAGGGTTTCTCAGTATTTGAGATAAATGAGAGAGTCTAGAATGATAATAAGGCAAGTGCTAGAAAACAAATTGATTCAAGATATATTTGAGGATAGAGTCAACAGGATGTGTTGGTGAATTAAAAAGTCGATGCCAAAAAAAAAAAAGAAGAAATGAAGGTAATCTCCAAGGCTCTTTATTGAACAATTGGGTGTACATTGATGACATTTATTGAGATAAGGAAGACTAGAAAATAATAATATTGAGAAAGAAGGTGGGAAACAAAGAGTTCTGTTTTTAGATATTTAAAATTGCAATCTATCTCAGATGCTTAGGTGACATATTGCATAGGCAGAGAGAAATATGAATATGATGCTTAGGACAGAGATTCAAGCTGGAATTTGGTGTTTATAACCATAAATTAGAATGAGCTAAACTTGGCAGTAAGTGAAAGATGAAATATCCATGCTGACATGTAGGGATGGCAAAGTGAAAGTGAAGTCGCTCATTCGTGTCCGACTCTTTGCGACCCCGTGGACTGTAGCCTACCAGACTTCTCTGTCCATGAGATTCTCCAGGCAAGAATTCTGGAGTGGGTTACCATTTCCTTCTCCAGGGGATCTTCCCGACCCAGGGATCGAACCCAGGTCTCCCTCATTGGAGGCAGACGCTTTAACCTCTGAGCCACCAGGGAAGCCCCAAGGGGCCTAAAAAGTCTTCAAATCTATAAAATAAAAAAAGTGCTGCTGCAACACAAAGTATCCTTCCTTGCAAAAGGGATGGACACCTGTAAGATGGCATCAAAAGCCAAATTGAAACTGTCTTTTCGTTCCCTTCCAATCACATTGGGACACTGGGTCAACTTACTACTCTTTAGTGACTTGTGATGGGGAGGTGTGTCTATGTACATGAACTATCTGGAGATGGACAGTTTTTGATTAAGAAATGTATTTAAAATAGGTAATTTTTTTCTCATTGTAAAGTATTCTTCCTGAAATTCTCTGCTAAGAAAGATTGAGGCCACAAGTCTTTCAAAGAGATCTTGAGGCTATTGTGTCCTACCTGGCATCAGGTCAGTATCTAAGAACAATTTAAGTTGGTATGACAGAAGATCACCTTAATGGGAAAATTGTTTTAAACTTTGAGACAAGGAGTCAAAGTTTAAGAATAAAATCAGGACTGGAAATGTGAATTCACATGTCTTACATATATATTGAGGTTTAAAACCATGAGTGTGGTCATGTTTTCCAAGAAAGAAACACGTCCACAGCAGAGTCAGACACAAAGTTGGATTCTCTATAAAGTAAATACCTTCTTATGTAACTGTTAAAAGGATAGATATAGAGAAATGTTTCAATAGAATTCATGTCTGTCACATGGCAGGTCTCCATAAATCTTTAACCAGTTAATGAAAGAATGGAATAAATGAAGATGTAATTGAGAGGAAGAGAAACACACCTGAACAAAAATCTGAAAGAAACAGTTATTGGGGTAGAGCCAAGACAGAGCAGCATCAAGGAAGCCAAAAAATAGAGAATTCTAAGAATTTAGAAATTGTTTACTATATCAAATGAGGAAGAGAAATTCAGTTCACAAGGAATCAACATCCCTGGTTCCTTGCTGACCTTGATGAGAACAATTTTAATATCAATAGCATATATTAGAATGCTAGGGAATACAGAGGAGAAGGCTTCCTGGAAGAAGTGATATTAGGCTTGAATCTTAAACAACCAGTAAGGGTTTTCTGGAAAAGTAAGAGAGGATTTAACATATTAGTTAATATTTTTTAAGCACTTTGTATCTTGTTCCTCAACTAATCCTTGACAACTCTATGGCCTGTGAACCTCATAAATAGTACCTTACTTTAGTCAAGTGCTAATAATGACAAGATAACTTTTTGAACACATAAGTGTGTCAGACCCTTTGTAAAGTACTACAGTTCACACAAAGGTGCTAGAAATACAGTCCAGTCTTCAGGATCCTTATGATGTATTTGCAAATGGAAAATAAATCAAGTTGACTTAGAAATTACATGTCTGGCCCTATATTCTGCTTTAAGGGCCCAGAGATAAAACCCACAAAACATGTCTGGGGAATTCATAGTTTCATGGTGCTTAACACACAGGTTAGTAGACAATTACAGTTTTATATGATAAATGGTATGAGTACAAAGGGCTCTGGGTACAAAGAGGAAAGATACCTAACCTAGATCAGGAAGAGGTCATGGAAAGCACAGAAGGACTAGTAAACTTTGAGCTCAGTCTTATAGAAGACACTACCCATAAACTCATCTAAGTAAAGCATAATGTCCTATAAGGGTTAACACACACATTTGAAGGAGGAAGTTGCATTTGAGTATTTAGAATAAATGCCTGAAAAGTAAGATAGGAGGGTGAAAGCAATGAGAAAAAAAGCCTAGAAAGGGTGAATTTTGGCTGGAAATTGATGGCATTATATTATTCAGAAGACTGTGACTTTCTAACCTGTCAATGATGCCATATTTCTTAGTGAGCCTTCAAATAACATCATCTTTATTAACAGCTTCTACAAACCTACTAGTACGTTGTAGTTCTGCTTCAGCACTTCTGGATCCCAAATGGTCATCATCAGTCATTTCAAAGCCTTAGCTTATTTTATTTATGACTTGCTCCAATAAACACAATATTCCTACATGGAATTTAATGTGAACTTCTGTCAGTGATTACTATTCAACATGTGGCCTCTAATCTCCTCTGCACCCCACGGTACTTAATGAGCACTCACTCAACCAGAATTTATTGAGCACTTGCTACATGAATGGAACTGGGCCAGGTGCTTTACAGCAGTGTTTCTGAACTTATATTTTCTTTGACTGAATATTAATATCATCCTTCCTTTAATATCAATTGAAATTTCAAATTTTTCTTAAAAACAATAGCATTTAATGGAATAAATATATTCATAGAGCAAATTAATTTTGATCTAGAGAGGCATGAAGGCCTATCTTGGCTCACATAATGACTACAGAAAGACAAGAATGAATCTGCTTGCTTGTGAAAAGTTTTACCCTAAAATTAGGTATTCATTCAACATATATTTATCCAACCTCAAGTGTATGCTGAGCACTGACCATATTTGGGGTATATCATTCAGAGCAACATGTTAAAAAAGAAAAACAAAACTGACTTAGAGTTTTTGTTCCAGGAGGTTCAGACAGATAGCATTCACATGTATAGTAACTAAATGTATAATATATTTTAAGGTGAGAAGTACTATGGTAAAGAGTTAAGAGCTATGGGAGGGTTGGGTGGGTGTTGCTGTTTTAAAGAGGGCAGTAAACACCAGCTTTATTGAGGAGGTTACATTTGAGCAAAGAGTTGAAAGGATTCAAGGAGATACCTATGGAGGTATCAAGGGAGGAGCACTCCAAGTACAGAACACAGCCAACATGAAAGCCTTACAGTAGGAGTGGGCCAAGTGAGCAGAGGAACAGCAAGATGGCCTGACACCCTGAAGAGAGTGGGGTGAGTGTCAGCCAGAGTGGAAGAAGTGATGGTCAGAGAAGATGTTGGGGGTGGGGAGAGATTCTATATGTGTGTGTGTGTGTGTGAGAAAGAGACAAGAATCTTTAGTGAGTTACCCAAACAAAGATTACTTTTCTAATGAAGTCTGTGGTACACTTATTAGTGCAAATAATGGCCTCAAAAACACATTTGGAAGGATGCAGACAATGGAATCAAATCTTTCACAACGCTTCCCTTGAGTTCTTTTGCCACAGACGATGCAGTGGTTAATTCCAGAAATGGATATAGAGGGCCCTGCAGGGAGGCTACCTTTGTTCAAGCCCTGGCTCCATCACTTCTAGGCTAAGTTCTTTCCAGCCAGTTCCCTAACCTTTCTGTGTCTCATTTCCTCATGGAAAAAGAAACACTAGTCTTTCCATCATACTGATGTTGTGGGAATTAAGTGAGATAATATAGGTAAGACACTTGGAGGTTCTGAACCTCGAGGTGGTTGATTGCAAAAACCCCTGTCAGACACATACTAAATTCTCAGTCGATATCGCCTATTATTGTAGGTGAGAAGAGGGTTTCCTTCATGTGTTTGGCGAAAATTTTTCACTCTGATGTCAGGAAAATATCTTCTGTGGACACAATAGATGAGATTTTGTACTTTCCTTCAAATCATTTTAAAGAGCTGTGTCCTTGAGAGGCTCATCAGTCTGAGAAGATGAAGAGATGTTTTAGTACCAATTCTCAATGTTCATAGATATATTTTGGCTATAAATGGTTGAAATATATCATAATGAACAAAAGTATCGGTATTTGTCCTCAAGGTTTTTATGTTCAGTGTATTCAAAGCTTCAAAAATATGTTTTTATTTGCTGAACATAGCTACAAAATATAACTCCAAGTAGTTAGAGCAAATGATTACATTTACCTGAAATAGTTCAGTTCCTATTGACCACTAATTGTCATATAACAGAGGAACTTTGGAATTAGTTTTCAAATTTGCACAGAGGAGGGCAAACATTTTTATCTTTATTTGTTTTCAGTGTCACTGAATGACAGCTGTCACAGCAAGGCTGAAGGCCTCTTGTCAATTAGCAGGCAGAGTTTTGGTTGGCACCATGGGGTACAGAATAATGGGGGGACTTTTAAAAATTAAAGTACACCTGTAACCACACATTCAGAGAAGGCAATGGCACCCCACTCCAGTACCCTTGCCTGGAAAATCCCATGGATGGAGGAGCCTGGTGGGCTGCAGTCCATGGGGTCACTAAGAGTCGGATATGACTGAGAGACTTCACTTTCACTTTTCACTTGCATGCATTGGAGAAGGCAATGGCAACCCACTCCAGTGTTCTTGCCTTGAGAATCCCATGGATGGAGGAGCCTGGTGGGCTGCAGTCCATGGGGTCGCTAAGAGTCGGACACGACTGAGAGACTTCACTTTCACTTTTCACTTTCATTAATTGGAGAAGGCAATGGCAACACACTCCAGTGTTCTTGCCTGGAGAATCCCAGGGACGGGGGAGCCTGGTGGGCTGCCGTCTATGGGGTCTCGCAGAGTCGGACACAACTGAAGCAACTTAGAAGCAGTAGCAGCAGCAACCACACATTAATGTGTTTTTTTTTTTTCTTCTTTTTATCTTTCTTTTCCTTTTCTTTTGGAAATTCTCACCACCCTTGTAGGCAAGACTGGCTCACGGTCAGAACATGAACTATTCATTAATTTCAAACTCAACTTGTTCACTCCAGGACATTTGACACAACATTAAAGAAAAAAAAAATCAGCTTTTATAAAAGTAGTATCTTAGGTTACAGAAAGCATCAATTATTCTGCATACTGTTGAGCACAATTCCTGTTATCAGTGGAGGCATTAAATCTAAAAAACAAAAGAGAGTGATAGTCATATGCTTGAAAAATGTTGTTGATCTCTTTAGCTATATTACAAATTTGGCATTTAACTAAAATATCTTTTAAAATTTGTAATCTGAGCATTATTTCCCAAAGCAGTTAGTCTGTGAATTTTATAAGTTCACCAGTGTTAATGATTTAAATTTTCTAAATAGTCTTTTTTATTTTATAAAAACTTTCTTAGCTTTGAAAGTGAAAGCCACTCAGTAGTGTCCAACTCTTTGCAACCCCATGGACTGTAGTCCACAGAATTCTCCAGGCCAGAATATTGGAGTGGGTAGCCTTTCCCTTCTCTCCAGGGGATCTTCCCAAATCAGGGATGGAACCCAGGTTCCCACACTGCAAGCAGATTCTTTACCAGCTGAGCCACAAGGGAAGCCCAAGAATAACGGAGTGGGTAGCCTATCACTTCTCCAGCAGATCTTCCCGACCCAGGAATCAAACTGGGGTCTCCTGTATTGCAGGTGGATTTTTTTACCAACTGAGCTATCAGGGAAGACCAAACTTGAAACTGAACTACCTGAAGCCAGTGGGCTTGGATACCTGATATTATTTAGTTCAGTATTGCTTTCCTTCATGTGCAAGAAAAATGCTTTGTAAAAAAATGAATCAACCTACTAAATAAAAAACATATTTAAAATATATAATACATATGCATTTTTATTCAAATAATTTTAAGTCAAGAACACTTTGGTAAGGTTTAAGATATACAATACAGAAGAATTTCTACATTATCTCTTGTATATAATACAAACTAGGAATATACTGAAGCTTGGCATTGATCTTGATATTTTACCAAAATCAGGTATTTCAATTCTATTTTGGTCTTCAAAAGGCTGACCATCTACTTCAATGTAATTTTTATTCTATAGTCAGATACATTACTATCAGTCTAAACACAAAGTCTTTAGTGCCATAAACAACACATACCATTTGGATTTGTTAATACCTAAATATTCTTTTTTAGATATAATAAGGCTTCTACAGATAAGTTGAAGTGAACAATTTTCTGCATACTTTACACATAAAAAATTTTTCACCTAGTTGAAGTATAAATGTATATTATCATTACAAGTTGATAAATTTAAATTTATGTTAAAAACCAATTAAACCTACTAAATTTATGTTAAAAACCAATAAGGAATGCATTAGTGAGACCATTTTGTCCTGGGAACTTTTGGATTACAGATTCAATCTCCTTATGCATTACTGGTTTCTGTTCAGATGTTATATTTCTTCTTGATTCATTCTTGATAGGTTGTTTGTTTCCAAGAATTTATCCATTTCTCTTTATTATCCAATAAACTGGTATATAATTGCTCACAGTTGTCTCTTGCAATCATATTTTTATGGTATCACTTATAGTCTTTCATTTCTAATTTTGAGTCTTCTTTTTTTTGTCTTAGTTAATCTACCTTAATTTTGTGAATTTTGTTTATCTTTTCACAAAAGCAACTTAATTTTGTTGATTTTTTTCATATAGTTTTTCTATTCTATGCTCTATTTCCTTCTTTCTGCTAACTTCAGGTTTAGTTTTTTTTTTTTCCTTCCTTTTCTAGTTTTTTGAGGTATAAAATTTGTTATTTATTTAAGATCTTTCTTCTTTTTAACACTGGCATTTATAGCTACAAACCTCCCTCTTAGTACTGCTTTTGCTGAATCCTATAAGTTTTAATGGGGCTTCCCTGGTGGCTCAGTGATAAAGAATCTGTCTGCCAATGCAGGAGATGTGGGTTTGATCATCAAGTTGGGAAGATCCCCTGGAGAAGGAAATGGCAACCCACTCCAGTATTATCACCTGGGAAATCTCATGGACAGAGGACTCTGATGGGCTATTCTCCATGGGGTCACAGGAGTTGGACATGACTTAGCAACTAAACAACAACACATAAATTTTGATATGTTGTGTTTTGATTTTCATTTGTCTCAAAGCATTTTCTAATTTCCCTATGATTTCTTTTTTTACCTATTTGTTCTTCAGAAGCCAGTTATTTAATTTTGACACATTTGTGAATTTTCCATTTTCCCTCCTATTATTGATTTCTAGATTAATATTAATATCATTGTGATTGGAAAAAATACTTGGTATTATTTTTTATTACTTGGTATTAATTTTTAAAATTTTTATGAATTATTTTGTGAACTAAAATGTCATCTACCCTAGAAAATGTACCACAGGCTCTTGAGAAAAATCTGTTTTTGGTTGTTCAGTAAAATACTCTGTATATCTGTAAATCCATTTGGTCTATATATTATTCAAGAAGAATTAACACTAAGCCTTTTCCAAAAATTTGAGGAAGCAGGAACATTTTCAAGTTCATTTTGTGAGACCTGCTAGTATCCTGATGCCAAAGCCAGACTAAGATCACACAAGAAAATAAAACTACAGGCTAATATCCCTGATGAACACAAATGCAAAAGTCTTTAATAAGATACTAGTAAACTGAATTCAACACCATTTTTAATAGATCATATATAATTGCCATGTAGAATTCATCCCTGGGATGCAAAGATAGTTCAAGATATACAAATCAATTAATGTGATACATCTCAACAGAATGAAAGATGAAAGTCAGATGACCATTTTAACTGATGTAGAAAAAGCATTTGACAAAAGTTAACATTCTTTAAGTATAAAAATACTCAATAAATTGTGTATACGAGAATTTACCTCAACATAATGAAAGACTTTTGTGAAAATCCCACAGCTATCATCATAAAGTTTGTTAAAAAACTTTTCCTCTAGGATCAAGGATGACTACTCTTACCACTCCAATTAAATATAGTACTAGAAATTTTACCCAGAGCAATTAGGCATAAAAGAAATAAAAGGTGTCCAAATCAGAAAAGGAGATGTAAAATTATCTTTGTTTGGAGATGAAATGATCTTATTGCAGAAAATTCTAATCACTGCCCAAAAAATGTAAGACTAACAAATACATTCAATAAAATAGCTGAACACAAAATTAACATATGAAAGTCAGTTGCGTTTGTATACATTAAGGGCACACTAGCCAAAAAGAAAATCAAGAAGACAATCTTATTTACAGTTAAAGTGAATGAAAGTCACTCAGTCATGCCTGACTCTTTGTGACCTCATGGATTGTATAGTCTATGGAATTCTCCAGGCCAGAATACTGGAGTGGGTAGCCTTTCCGTTCCCCAGGGGATCTTCCCAACAATAGGGATAGAAGTCAGGTCTCCCACATTGCGGGCAGATTCTTTACCAGTTGAGCCACAGGGGAAGCCCAAGAATACTGGTGTGGGTAGCCTATCCCTTCTCCAGCAGATCTTCCTGACCTAGGAATCGAACCAGGAATCTCCTGCATTGCAGGAGAATTCTTTACCAACTGAGCTATCAAGGCAGCCCTTATTTACAGTAACATAAAAATAAAATACTTAAGAATAAACTCAACTAAAGTGATAAAAGATTTGTACACTGAAAACTACCGTCAACTGGTGAACAAAGCTAAAGACACAAATATTAGGTTAGTGCAAACATAATTGTGATTTTAAACCATGAATTCTAAATGATTATATTAATAATTAGGCTTAAACACATCTTTTATTAATCAAAATAGGAACCATTACAAGCAACATAATTTTGCACTGAGAAAACAGTTCGTTTATTCCTGTAGCATGTAAATCTGCGCTTTGGGATTCAAAGAACACTTGGAAAGCATTTTCTGCCTCCTGCTGGTTGTGGAAGCATTTTCCCTGCAAAAAGTTGTTGAGATGCTTGAAGTGACGGTTGGTAAGAGGCCAGGTGAATATGGTGGATGAAGCAAAACTTCCATAGTCCACTTCCTTCACGTTTTGAAGCATTGGTTGTGCAACCCGTGGTTGGACACTGTTGTGGAGAATAGTTAGACCCTTTCTATTGACCAAAGCCAGCTGTAGGCATTGAGGTTTTCAGTGCTTCTCATTTATTTGCTGCCTCTTGGCCTGGAGAATCCTGTTTACAAAGGAGCCTGGTAGGCTACAGTTCATGGGGTTGCAAAAAGTTGGACATGAATGCACGACTAACACTTTCACTTTCATCGAGTTGCTGAGCATACTTCTCAGATATAATGGTTTCACCCAGGATTCAGAGAGCTGTAGTGGTCAAGAGCAGACCACCAAACAGTGACCATGATCTTTTTTGGGGTGCAAATTTGGCTTTGGGAAGTGCTTTGGAGCTTCTTCACTGTCCAACCACTAAGCTTGTTGTCCCCAGTTGTTGCATGATATATACTTTTTGTCACACATCACAATTCAATCATGAAATGGTTCATTGTTGTTGCACAGGATAAGAGAAGACAACATTTCAAACTGATGATTTTTTTTTAAATTTTTTTTATTTTTTTTTAATCTTTGGTCAGCTCATGAGGCACCCACTGATTGAGCTTTTTCACCTTTCAAATTTGCTTCAAATGCTGATTGGCCATAAAATGGTCGACATTGAGTTCTTCAGCTATTTCTTGTATAGTTCTAAGAGAGCAGCTTCAGTTACTGCTCTCCATTGGCTGACCACTACACTGTTCATCTTCAAGGTTCTCGTCTCTTTTGCAAAACATCTTGAAGCATCACTGCACTGTATGTTTGTTAGCAGTTCCTGGGCCAAATGTGTTTTTGAGTTGTCTCCTCTGCTTTATGATCCATTTTGAACTCAAAAAGGAAAATCGTTCAAATTTGCTTTTTGCCTAACATCATTTCCATAGTATAAAGTAAATATAAAATACACAGCAAGTAATAAGTCATTAGCAAAATACCATAAGGCCAGGAAGCTGCATTAAAATGATGTATAACATAACCACATTTATTTAAGAATGTATTTCAATAACAAATAGCAAAGTTCGACAATGCAAAATCACAATTATTTTTGCACCAACCTAATACTAGGAAAGACACCCCATGTTCATGGATTGGAAGACTTAATAACTAAAATGTGTGCACCACCAAGAGTGACCCAGATTGAAAGCAATTCCTTCAAAATCTGAATGACATCTTTTAATAGAAATAGAAAAATCCATCCTAAAGTTCACATGAAATCACAAAAGTCCCTTATAACCAAAGCAATCTTAAAAATGAACAAAAATGGAAGCATTGCACTTTCTAATTTCAAAGTATATTTAAGCCCACAGTAATTAAAGCAGTATGATACAGGGATAAAACTAAACAAATAGAGTAATAGTATAGAAAGACCAGAAATAAGCCCATACACATATGGTCAACTAATTTTGACAAGGATGCTTAGAATACAAAAGGAAGTAATTTCTTCAGCAATGGTGTTCAGAAACTGGTTCAATTCAGTTCAGTTCAGACGGTCAGTCGTGTCCGACTCTTTGTGACCCCATGAACTGCAGCATACCAGGCCTCCCTGTCCATCACCAACTCCCGGAGTTCACTCAAACTCATGTTCATTGAGTCAGTGATGCCATCAGCCATCTCATCTTCTGTCATCCCCTTCTCCTCCTGCTCCCAATCTTCCCCAGCATCAGGGTCTTTTCCAATGAGTCAACTCTTCACATGAGGTGGCCAAAGCATTGGAGTTTCAGCTTTAGCATCATTCCTTCCAAAGAATACACAGGACTGATCTCCTTTAGAATGGACTGGTTGGATCTTCTTGCAGTTCAAGGGACTCTCAAGAGTCTTCTCCAACACCACAGTTCAAAAGCATCAATTCTTCAGCGCTCAACCTTCTTCACAGTCCAACTCTCACATCCATACATGACCACAGGAAAAACCATAGCCTTGATTAGATGGACCTTTGTTGGCCAAGTAATGTCTCTGCTTTTGAATATGCTGTCTAGGTTGGTTATAATTTTCCTTCCAAAGAATAAGCATCTTTTAATTTCATATCCACATGCAAAAAAATAAAACTGGACCCTTAACTCATACCATGAAAAAAATTAAATCAAAATAGACTAGAGATTTAAACATAAGAGCTAAAACTGTAAAACTCTTAGAAGAAAACACAGAGGAAAAATCTTCATGACACCAAAGAATGACTAATTGAATATGACACCAAAAACCCAAGCAACAAAAGTTAAATTAGGTAAGTGGGTTTACAGTAAGCTAAAAAGCATGGGCACAGAAAAGGAAATAATCATCAGAGTAAAAAGATAACTTAAGGGTGAAAATATTTGCAAACCATGTATCTGATAAGTGGTTGAAATCCATAGTATATAAGGCACTTCTACACTCCACAACAACAACAACAAAATAATCCAATTAAAAAATGAGCAAAGAAATTTACAGGTCATTAAAAAAAAAAGAATGACTATCAGGTTCATGAAAAGATGTTCTACATCACTAATCCTCAGAGAAATGCAAGTCAAATCCAAATAAGATATCACCTCACACCTATTAGAATGACAATTGTAATTTTTTAAAATAAGTACTGGTGATAATATGGAGAAATAGGAACTCTTATGTACTGTTGGTGGTTATGTGAGATAGTGCAACCACTATGGAAAACAGCATGAAGTATACCCTATGGAAAATTATTCAACAATGACAAGGGAGGAAATCTTGCCATTGCTGACACCATAGACATACCTTGAGAGCATTGTGCTAAGTGAAGTAAGTCAGTCTGAGAAGGAGACATGCTCTCTGGGAAGAATACTCTATTATTCAACTTATATGATGTATCTAAAAGAGTCAAATTTGAGATTTCAAAGATTGAAACATTATTAAAATGTGCTATACAATATGTTAATAATACTTTTAAAAAGTTCCAGATGGATTATTCTTTTTCAGAAAATAATATACTGAGGTGAAATCCATACAACATAAAATTGACCCTTTTAAAGTGAAAAATGGCCACATGATGCAAAGAATTGACTCATTAGAAAAGACCCTGATGCTGGGAAAGATTGAAGGCAGGAGAAGGGGATGACAGGATAAGATGGTTGATGGCATCACCAACTTGATGGACATGAGTTTGAGCAAGCTCCCCGGGGGCTGGTGATGGACAAGGAAGCCTGGTGTGCTGCAGTCCATGGGGTCGCAAAGACATGACTGAGTGACTGAACTGAACTGAAAGTGAAAAATTCAGTGATACTGATACATTTGCAAAATGTTCTACGGCCTCCACCTTTATGAAGTTCCAAAACATTTCCATTGTGCTTATGCCAAAGTAGAACTCACTAACATAGTTTTTCCCTTTTCTCTCCTCCCCTCTGACCCTGGAAACCACCCACCTGTTTTTCTGTCTCTAAAGATTTAACTATCCTTGATATTTCATATACATAGAATTCTATGATATGTGAGGGCTTCCCAGGTGGCACTAGTGGTAATGAATCAAGCTGCCAATGCAGGAGACATAAGAGAAGTGGATTCTATTCCTGGGTTGGGAAGATCCCCTGGAGGAAGGCATGGCAATCCACCCCAGTATCCTTGCTTAGAGAAGCTCATGGACAAAGGAGCCTAGCAGTCTATCTAGTCCATGGGGTTGCAAAGAATCAGACATGACTGAAGTGACTTAGCACAGATGCACAATATGTAACCTTTTGTATCTGGCTTTTTTCCTTTAGCATATGTTTTTGAAGTTTATTCACTTTGTAGCATGCATCAGTGCTTCCTTTACTTTGATGACTGAATAATAGTCCATTGAACAATTTGCTGATGCATTCATTTTTGATGGACATTTGTTCAGTTTCCATCTTTTAGCTATTGTGAATATAACTGCCATAAACATACAAGTAGGTGTACTTGTTTGGGTACCTGTGGATATATAATAGTGTAATTATGGGTTCATGTGGTCTTTGGATGTTTAACGTCTTGAGGAACTGCCAAAATGTTTTCCACAATGTTGAACAATTTTACAGGATTGCCTTCACTACATGAAGATTCGACATCCCTACATCCCTGCCAAACTTACTATTTTCTGGTCTTCTGATTTTTAGTCATCCTAGTGTGACTGAAGGAAATGGCAACCCACTCCAGAGTTCTTGCCTGGAGAATCCCAGGGACGGGGAAGCCTGGTGGGCTGCCGTCTATGGGGTCGCAGAGAGTCGGATACGACTGAAGTGACTTAGCAGCAGCAGTGTGACTGAAGCACTACTCCCTTGTGATTTTTATTTGCATTTTTCTAATAGTGAATAGCTTTTACTATTTTTTTTCCTTGAGAACACTGCCCTTCCTCTGGCACCACTGACATCATACTTACAGCACTAGGATCTCCCACTTCACTCCATCATAGAAATGCTCCTGTGCATCCCCTTAGGATGATGTCCTCTGACCTGGAATCCATGGAAGCCACAGGGCCTGCCTTTGTCTCTTTTTCCAGGTTTGTCTGGGGTGCCTGATGTCCCCTCACTGTCCTCAAATGGTATCACGTGACTCCAGACTTCACTCACATGACCCTCTGCTATCAGGAGGATGGTGAAGTTCTCATCTACCTCTTTCTGATTACCTACAAATTGAACTTTCCAGGAGGCTCTATCCTTATAAACCTGGGTGATTTATGTGACTTTCTCCCTGATTTGCAATGTCCGCACGCAGAAGCACCTGGTGCCCCCAAGCAGGCTCCAAGTCACCACAGCCTACCAGCCTGAGGGTCACCACTGCCGCCATCTTGCAGGCTGACCTTTGACCTTGCATACTGATGTTTGGAGCAGGCCAAAGGACAGATACAGTATAGACCTAACAGAAGCAGAAGATATTAAGAGGTGTCAAGAATACATAGAACTGATGCAAATGTTTTCTTTTTAATGGCTGAGTAATACTCCATTGTGTATATGTACCACAGCTTTCTTACCCATTCATCTGCCTATGGACATCTAGGTTGCTTCCATGTCCTGGCTATTATAAACAGTGCTGCTCAGCCATTAAAAAGAAAACATTTGCATCAGTTCTAATGAGGTGGATGAAACTGGAGCCTATTATACAGAGTGAAGTAAGCCAGAAAGAAAAACACCAATACAGTATAATAATGCATGTATATGGAATTCAGAAAGATGGTAACAATAACCCTGTGTATGAGACAGCAAAAGAGACACTGATGTATAGAACAGTCTTATGGATTCTATGGGAGAGGGAGAGGGTGGGAAGATTTGGGAGAATGGCATTGAAACATGTAAAATATCATGTATGAAACGAGATGCCAGTCCAGGTTCGATGCACGACACTGGATGCTTGGGGCTAGTGCACTGGGACGACCCAGAGGGATGGTATGGGGAGGGAGGAGGGAGGAGGGTTCAGGATGGGGAACACATGTATACCTGTGGCAGATTCATTTTGATATTTGGCAAAACTAATACAATTATGTAAAGTTTAAAAATAAAATAAAATTTAAAAAAATACATAGAAGAACTGTACAAAAAAGAGCTTCACAACCAAGATAATCATGGTTGTATGATCACTCACCTAGAGCCAGACATCCTGGAATGTGAAGTCAAGTGGACCTTAGAAAGCATCACTACGAACAAAGCTAGTGGAGGTGATGGAATTCCAGTGGAGCTATTTCAAATCCTGAAAGATGATGTTGTGAAAGTGCTGCACTCAATATGCGAGCAAATTTGGAAAACTCAGCAGTGGCCACAGGACTGGAAAAGGTCAGTTTTCATTCCAATCCCAAAGAAAGGCAATGCCAAAGAATGCTCAAACTACTGCACAATTGCACTCATCTCACATGCCAGTAAAGTAGTGCTCAAAATTCTCCAAGCCAGGCTTCAGCAGTATGTGAACCGTGAACTTCCAGATGTTCAAGCTGGTTTTAGAAAAGGCAGAGGAACCAGAGATCAAATTGCCAACATCTGCTGGATCATCAAAAAAGCAAGAGAGTTCCAGAAAAACATCTATTTCTGCTTTATTGACTATGCCAAAGCCTTTGACTGTGTGGATCACAATAAACTGTGGGAAATTCTGAAAGAGATGGGAATACCAGACCACCTGACCTGCCTCTTGAGAAACCTCTATGCAGGTCAGGAAGCAACAGTTAGAACTGGACATGGAACAACAGACTGGTTCCAAACAGGAAAAGGAGTACGTCAAGGCTGTATATTGTCACCCTGCTTATTTAACTTATATGCAGAGTCCATCATGAGAAACGCTGGGCTGGAAGATGCACAAGCTGGAATCAAGATTGCCGGGAGAAATATCAATAACCTCAGATATGCAGATGACACCACCCTTATGGCAGAAAGTGAAGAGGAACTCAAAAGCCTCTTGATGAAAGTGAAAGTGGAGAGTGAAAAAGTTGGCTTAAAGCTCAACATTCAGAAAACGAAGATCATGGCATCCGGTCCCATCACTTCATGGGAAATAGATGGGGAAACAGTGGAAACAGTGTTAGACTTTATTTTTGGGGGCTCCAAAATCACTGCAGATAGTGACTGCAGCCATGAAATTAAAAGATGCTTACTCCTTGGAAGGAAAGTTATGACCAACCTAGATAGCATATTGAAAAGCAGAGACATTACTTGGCTGACAAAGGTCCGTCTAGTCAAGGCTCTGGTTTTTCCTGTGGTCATGTATGGATGTGAGAGTTGAACTGTGAAGAAAGCTGAGCACCGAAGAATTGATGCTTTTGAACTGTGATGTTGGAGAAGACTCTTGAGAGTCCCTTGGACTGCAAGGAGATCCAACCAGTCCATTCTGAAGGAGATCAGTCCTGGGTGTTCATTGGAAGGAATGATGCTAAAGCTGAAACTCCAGTACTTTGGCCACCTCATGCGAAGAGTTGACTCATTGGAAAAGACTCTGATGCTGGGAGAGATTGGGGGCAAGAGAAGAAGGGGACGACAGAGGATGAGATGGCTGGATGGCATCACGACTCAATGGATGTGAGTTTGAGTGAACTCTGGGTGTTGGCGATGGACAGGGAGGCCTGGTGTGCTGCAATTCATGGGGTTGCAAGGAGCCGGACACGGCTGAGCGACTGAACTGAACTGAACTGAACTGATGCATGCTCACTGTGTTTTTTCATTGTGCTTTTCAGGCATTCCCATATCTCCTTTGGGAAAATATATGCTCAAGTCTCTTTCTTCTTAAATTGAGTAGTTTGTCTTTTTGTTGTTGACTAGTAAGTTTTCTTTATGTGTTCTAGATACTGAAACCTTATCAGAAATGTAATTGGTATATAATTTTCTCCAGTTCTCTAAGTTTTCTTTCATCATCTTGATAATGTCTTTTGACACATTAAAGTTTTTAATGTGTTATCTCTGTATTCTTTTGTTGCTTGGGCTTTCTTTGTCATTTCTAAAGAATCCATTACCAAGTCTTATGTCTTAAAGATTTTCATCTATATTTTCTCCTGTGTTTTATGGTTTTAGCTGTTGTATCTAGCTCATTTATCCATTCTGAGATTATTTTTGTATATGGTAAAATGTTGGGTCTAATTTTATTCTTTTTAATGTTGATATACATTTTTCCCAACACCATTGGTAAAAGAGACTCTTCTTTCCCATATAGTCATCTTGGGCCACATCAGAAATCAGCAGAGGGAATGGCAACCCACTCCAGTATTCTTGCCTGGAAAACCACATGCACAGAGCAGCCTGGTGGACTACAGTCCATGGGGTCTCAAAAGAGTCAGACACGCCTGAGCAGCTATCACTTTCACTTTCATAGATGTATAGGTTTACTTATGGATTCTCACTCTAGTCCATTGATCTATATGTTTATGTGTGTCATTGCCACGCTATTTTGGTTACTATAGCTTAGTAGAAAGTTTTGAGGTTGGGAAATTTGAAACCTCTGACTTTGTTCTCCATTTTCAAGATTGTTGGCTACTTAGAGCCCTGTTAAATTTCATATAATTTTAAGCACTGGATTTTCCAAATTTTCAAAAAAGGCCATTAGAGTTTGGACAAAGATTTCAATAAATCTGGAGATCATTTGATATCTTAACAAAATTAAGTCTTCCAATCTATGAAAAGGGGGTGCCATACCACTTATTTAAATCTTTAATTTGTTTTAGCAGCATTTCAAAATGTTTAATATGTATATCTTGTACCTCCTTGGTTAAAGTATTTCCTAGGTATTTTATTATTTCTTAAATTATGAAAAAATATACATAACACTTTAACCATATTTATCATACAATTTAGTGGCATTAAATATAGACAGTAATCACCACTGTCCATCTTGTGAATTTTTCATAACCTCGATCATATACTCTATACCATTAAACAATGATTTTCTATTAGCCCATCCTCTCCTCACTGAATGGTCTTGGCACTTGAAGCATTTTGCTAGGACTGCCGTAAATTGTGAGGTCACTATACCTAATATTTTGACAGCCTTTTCTCCCTGTGTGTTCACATGGCTTTCCCTCTGAACCTGTGTCCAAATTATCTTTTCTCATAAACACGCTACTCATAGAAGGTTAGGGCCCACTCTAATGACCTAATATTAATTTAATTACCCTTCCATTATGTTTGCTATTTAACACACTGGGGGTTAGGAGTTCAGCTTCTGAATTCTGGGAAGGTATAATTGGACCCATAAGTTGCAACCTAGAAAAAAGTAATTTGATGACAAATGCAAATGTTTATTTGTTATTGTTGTTCAGTTGCTAAGTCATGTCAATTCTGTGACCCCATGGACTGCAGCATGTCAGTCTCACCTGTCCTTCACTATCACCTGGAGTTTGCTCAAACTCATGTCCATTGAGTCAATAATGTTATCTAACCATCTCTTCCTCTGCTGCCTCCTCCTTTGCCTTCAGTCTTTTCTTGCATCAGAACAAGGTCTTTTCCAATGAATCAGTTCTTCACATCAGGTGGCCAAAGTATTAGAGCTTCAGTATCAATTCTTTCAATGAATATTCAGGTTTGATTTCCTTTAGGATTGACTGATTTGATCTCCTTGCAGTCCAAGGGATTTTCAAGAGTCTTCTCCAGCACCATAATTCAAAAGTGTCAGTTCTTTAGTGCCCAGTCTTCTTTATGGACCAACTCTCACATCTGTACATGACAACTGGAAGAACCATAGCTTTGACTATACAGAATTTTGTCAACAAAGTGATGTCTTTGCTTTTTAATACAATGTCTAAGTTTGTCTCTATCTTCTACAATTGTTCTACTTATCTGTTTTCATGTCAGAACCATATTGTTTTATTTACTGTATTTGTGTTAGAAGTTTTGAAATCAGGAAATGTGGGGTTTCCAAATTCTTCTCTGATTCTGGCTATTCAGGGTCCCCTGATATTCTGCATGAACTTTAGAATGAATTTTTCTACTTCTGGAAAAAAAAATCCACACTGTTAGGATTTTGATAGAGATTGTATTCAATCTGTAGATCACTTTGAGCAATATGGCCATCTTAAAAATATTAAATTTTGCAGTCTATGAATCTTTATTTTTGTCTCCATTTTTTTTTTCTTCAATGCTTTTAGATTTCAGTGTACAAGTCTTTCACTTCTTTGGTTGGATTTATTCCAAGGTATTTTATTCTTTGGATACTAATTTAAATGAAATAATTTTAATAATTTAGATTTTAATAATTTCTTTTTCAGAATGCTTGTTGTTAGTTGCTTTTTAAATAATTGATTTTGGAATGTGGATTGTGAATGCTGCAACTTTGCTGAATTAGTTATTAGCTCTACAGTTTTTTTTTTTTTTTAACTGTTGCTGAATCTTTTGAGTTTTCTACATATAAGACTATTACTATTTTTGCAGAGATAATTTTACCTCTTTCTTTACCATTTGGATGACTTTTTTTGGGCTTCCCTGGTAGCTCAGTTGGTAAAGAATCCACCTGCAATGCAGGAGACCCAAGTTAGATTCCTGGGTCAGGGAGATCTGCTGGAGAAGGGATAGGCTACCCATTCCAGTATTCTTGGAGTTCACTTGTGGCTCAGCTGGTAAAGAATCCACCCACAGTGTTGGAGACCTGGGTTTGATTCCTGGGTTGGGAAGATCCCCTGGAGAAGGGAAAGGCTAACCACTTCAGTATGCTGGCCTGGAGAATTCCAAGGAGGTCCCAAAGAGTTGGACAGGGCTGAGTGAGTTTCACTTTCACTTTGTTACCTTCTGTAGTATAATTACTCTGGCTAGAGCTTCCAGTACTGTGTTGAATAGAAGTGGCAAAAGCAGGCATCCTTGCTTGTTCCTGGTCTTAGGGAAAAAACACTTTCTGTTTTTCACCTTTAAGTATGATATTAGCTTGTCTTATTCATTTATTTATTTTTTACCATATAGTCTTTATTAAGTTAAGGAAGTTTCCATCTATCTCAAGTACATAGAATGTATTTATTATGAATGGATATTAGGTTTTATCAAGTGTTTTTCCTACATCAATTGAGATCATCAGATTATTTCCCCCTTCATTTCACTGCTTTATTACATTAAGTGTATAATAAATGTACATTACATCGGTTGATTTTCATGTATTGAACCTTCCTTACATCCCAAGAATAAATCTCACCTGGATATACTATATAATACTTGCAACATCCTGTTTGCCTGTTTTTGTTGAGTTATTTTTCATCTATATGTATGAGATATTGTTCTGGAATTACTTTTCTTGTGCTGTCTTTAACTGGTTTTGATGTAAGGGTATGATTTAGGAAGTGTTTTTGCCTTTCCTATTTTTTGAAAGAGTTTGAAAAGTAATAGTATTTTTTTTTTAATTGGAATGTAATTGCTTCACAATATGCCAGCAAATTTGGAAAACTCAGCAGTGGCCACAGGACTGGAAAAGGTCTGTTTTCATTCCAATCCCAAAGAAAGGCAATGCCAAAGAATGGTCAAACTACCACACAATTGCACTCTTCTCACATGCTAGTAAGGTAATGCTCAAAATTCTCCAAGCCAGGCTTCAGCAATATGTGAACCATGAACTTCCTGATGTTCAAGCTGGTTTTAGAAAAGGCAGAGGAACCAGAGATCAAATTGCCAGCATCCGCTGGATCATAGAAAAAGCAAGAGAGCTCCAGAAAAACATCTATTTCTGCTTTATTGACTACGCCAAAGCCTTTGACTGTGTGGATCACAATAAACTGTGGGAAATTCTGAAAGAGATGGGAATACCAGACCACCTGATCTGCCTCTTGAGAAATTTGTATGCAGGTCAGGAAGCAACAGTTAGAACTGGACATGGAACAACAGACTGGTTCCAAATAGGACAAGGAGTTCGCCAAGGCTGTATATTGTCACCCTGCTTATTTAACTTCTATGCAGAGTACATCATGAGAAATGCTGGACTGGAATAAACACAACCTGGAATCAAGATTGCCAGGAGAGATATCAATAATCTCAGATATGCAGATGATACCACCCTTAAGGCAGAAAGTGAAGAGGAACTCAAAAGCCTCTTGATGAAAGTGAAAGTGGAGAGTGAAAAAGTTGGCTTAAAGCTCAACATTCAGAAAACGAATATCATGGCATCCGGTCCCACCACTTCATGGGAAATAGATGGGGAAACAGTGGAAACAGTGTCAGACTTTATTTTTCTGGGCTCCAAAATCACTACAGATGGTGACTACAACCATGAAATTAAAAGACACTTACTCCTTGGAAGGAAAGTTATGACCAACCTAGATAGCATATTCAAAAGCAGAGACATTATTTTGCCAGCAAAGGTTAGTCTAGTCAAGGCTATGGTTTTTCCTGTGGTCATGTATGGATGTGAGAGTTGGACTGTGAAGAAGGCTGAGCACCGAAGAACTGATGCTTTTGAACGTGGTGTTGGAGAAGACTCTTGAGAGTCCCTTGGACTGCAAGGAGATCCAACCAGTCCTTTCTGAAGGAGATCAGCCCTGGGATTTCTTTGGAAGGAATGAAGCTAAAGCTGAAACTCCAGTATTTTGGCCACATCATGCGAAGAGTTGACTCATTGGAAAAGACTCGGATGCTGGGAGGGATTGGGGGCAAGAGGAGAAGGGGACGACAGAGGATGAGATGGCTGGATGGCATCACTGACTCGATGGACATGAGTCTGGGTGAACTCCGGGAGTTGATGATGGACTGGGAGGCCTGGTGTGCTGCGATTCATGGGGTCGCAAAGAGTTGGACACGACTGAGTGGCTAATCTGATCTGATCTGATCTGAATTGCTTTACAATGTTGTGTTGGTTTCTGTTCTACAACAGTGTGAATCAGTCATAAGTATACATATATCTCCTTCCTCTTGAGCCTCTCTCCCACCCCTGCCTTTCCACCCCTTGAAGTTATCAAAGAGCACCAGGTTGAGCTCCTGTGTTATACAGCAAGAGAAGTATTAGTTTAATTCCTTTTTAAATTATGTTAAATGTCATCAATGCCGCCATTGGGTCAGTGTATTTCTTTGGAGGCTTTTGATTATTGACTTAATCTCTTTGTTTGTTAAAAGTTTATTTAGATTTTCTATTTGTTCTTAAGTCAGTTTTGGTGTTTTATATATTTCTACAAACTTTTCCATTTAATATATGTTTTTTAACTTGGTATATAATTATTCATAGTATTCTCTAGTAATCCTTTTAATTTCTGTAAAGTTGGTAGTAATGTCCCAGTTTTCACATCTGACTTTAGGTGTTTGTATCTTCTAATTTTTCTTAGTCTGTGTAGGTAATGGTTGGTTAATATTGTTGATCTTCCCAAAGGACCAACTTTTGATTTCAGTTACTATTGTTTTTATATTCTTTAGTTTGAACATAACTTTCTAAATGTAGCAATATACACAGATAATTTTGCATACCCTATTTTCCCAAATAAACTCCTAGACTTTCCTCCCAGAGTTTTGGTAATCACCAGACTTAATTAGGACAGACAAACTCAGTAATTTAAAATAAAGTCTATTCAAGTCCATCTGGAATCAAGAAACCAAGATCCCACATTGGAAATTTCAAGATAGTATCTTCAAGACCACTATCAAGCTGAAGAAGGTGGCCAGGGGCAAGTGAAAACACCACGAAACTTTCTTATTATTTTTAATTTTTCTTCTTGATTCAGCATTCACTTGATTGCTATAAACTTTTATTTTCCAGAGTTCTGACCAAGTAGATTCTGATTATTGCTTATTTTTAATCTTTTTGTGAAGGAACAAGAGTTTGGAGCTTCCTACTCCATCAGTTTGCTGAGCTCATACTTCCAGATTTATCTTTAATCTTGGAAGCTAATTCTATGAGAGTAATAATCAGTTTTGGCTTCAGTGTCCAGCTAGTTTAAAAAACTAGGATTTTTTTTTCGACATTTGGCAAAAATATGTATTCACTGTACCTAAATATGAACATTGTAAGCTATTCATTCTTGCCATAGACTTTATTTATCCCTATTTTTCTGAAACATAAATATTAGAAGTATTAATAAGGTTGTGTAGCTTACATTTTGGAGAAATTAATGTTATTGTTCTTGACTTGACTATCTGCAATGTTTACTCATTTCTGAACCCTAAGAAGCAAACTTTCTTAAAAGTTTTATAACTAGGATCTGCCATTTAGCACACAGCTCAATTTAATGATGTCCAAAGTCAGATTAAAATGCCCTTAATTTGACAACATACTCATTTCCAGCATAGAGATTTTAAGAAGAATGTTTTAAAATGGAAAATGTTATAAAAATAATCTCCTTGAGTTCAAACCCAATATAGCTACTAAGACCTACAAGCAAGAAACAGTCTGTCTTTTAACTTGGTTATACTTACAGACAAAAAACCCCACCTTATTTGAATTTATAATATATAGCAGCATTCTAAAATTAAACTGTAGCAGTACTCCCATTCTTCAGAGTTAACAGACAGGTCCTGCCTCTTATTAAGTTGATTTGGACTTGAATAATTCCTTACTCATCTCTTTTATTTCTTCACTATCATGCATGCATTTACATCAAGCAATAAGTATGTTTTTATACAAGTATATATTTCAGTGATACCCAAATAAATTTCATTACAATATAGAGTATACTTGTTTCAACTGAAAATACGTTCTCCATCAAATAAACCAGATAGGTTTCTAGGCCATTGTACTTGTCCTCTGACTCCTCTTTCCATCTGCCACCATAGAAAAGCCTTGACTCTACAGGATGGGAACATAACATTATTACATCTCTTTCTACTTCAAAGACAACTTATATGCTTTTAAGATCCTGAAACTATAAAATATTAGTGCCCCTAATCCCTTAGGAAATGAATGATCATTTGCAACACCTTAACTTAAAGACTAAGAAACTGAGGATCTGTGAGGTGTGTTGACTTTTCCAGGGTCACATAATGAGTCAGCATAATGAGAACATGAAGGATTAAATGCTGAAATGAATACTGTAGATAACAGTTACACAAAAGGCAGAAATGGAAAGGATTTGAATTATTTGAAGGCTAGTGAATATTACACAGCACTTAAACTTTCACAGCACAGAAAAATATAGGAAAGCATTTAAAATAGGGACACCACAATCCATAAAAAGGTATGGGTAGCTTGTTTTCAACCAAGACCTACTTGGCATAGAAAGTATATCTTGGGAAAGGTAAGGAATTAACACCCATTAGTATACAAATCTCTGTTTTGTGCAACATCTGTTTTCTCATTGTTAAAATCAATCCAAGAAACTAGTGCCATTAAGTCTGTCTAACTCTGATTTCCATGTGACTTCCACCATTGCACACTGAGTTCCAAGAGGTTGAGCAACAGAGTTATTAAATCAATCTACATTTGGGGAGGGGGGATTCAAAGACAGTGTCCAGCAGGTAGTTTTAATGCTGAGGCAAGCGATAAGCTGTTCAGGACAACCATGCCATGGTTAACTTCTATGACATTTAAAAAATTTTGCTTTCATTATAAATACTTGCAGTCTTATAAAAAAGGACAGTGAAAGTGTTAGTGAAAGTGAAAGTGTTAGTCGCTCAGTTGTGTCCGACAATTTGCAACCCCATGGACTGTAGCCGATCAGGCTCCCCTGACCATGGAATTCCCCAGGCAAGAATACTAGAATGGATAGCTATTTCCTTCTCCAGAGGATCTTCCCAACCCAGGGATTGAACCCACCTCTCCTGCATTGCAGACAGATTGTTTTACCATCTTCGTAGTGTAAATACTTTGAGTAGGACTTCCAGTACTATGTTGAATAGAAGTGGCAAAAGCAGGCATCCTTGCTCGTTTCCAATATTAGGGAAAAGAAACTTTCTGTTTTTCACCTTTAAGTATATTACCTTTTTTTTTTTTTTTTTTTTTTAACCGTATGATCTTTATTAAGTTTAGGAAGTTTCCATCTACCTCAGGCATGTCCATCCATAATAAGTACATTCATATTCATAGTAAGCACATTCACATTCATAATAAAAAAGGACAGAGATTAATATAAAAATAACTCAAGTTCACCACTCTGACTTAGAAATGTTAATGTTTATCTGTATTTGTTTCATGTTATTTTTGTTTGTAGGAATAGAAGTTTCAGGTGCTGTTGAAGCTGTTCTTCCTTCCATTTCTCCAGAAGTAACCATTTTACTGAGGTTGGTGTGTGCCCTTCTGTAGTGGTTTTATTCTTTGCAATATATATTTATGTCTATAAAAATGTCTATCCTCCTGCAATGTGGGACACCTGGGTTTGATCTCTGGGTTGAGAAGATCCCTTGGAGAAGGGAAGGGCTACCCACTCCAGTATTCTGGCCTAGAGAATTCCATGAACAGATGGGGCTATGGTCTCTTATACTGTACTGATGGGCTACAGTCCATGGGGTTGCAAAGAGTTGGATATGACTGAGAGACTTTCACTTTTATTTATTTTTTTTAATCTAGTTCATTTTATGTGCTTTTAAAATGTTCTTGACTGACATTGTACAATATGCCCTTTTGCAGCTTTTCAAAGTGTTATGTTTGTGACACATCAATGTTGATATACTTATATATAATTTATTTATCTGTGGTTCATTTAACTTGTTATTTTAAACTGATGGGTTGAGAGAATAGCAACAACTTAATTATTTTTCCTCCACTGGTAGGCATTTTAATTTCCTATAATTATTTCTTATTATCAACAGTTCTAAAAAGAACACTGTGTTACATGTCTCCTTGTGCAAATGTTTGAGAATCTAAGGTAGCTAACAGTGACATTATTGTATTATAAGCTGCTGCTGCTGCTGCTGTCCAACTCTGTGCGACCCCACAGACGGCAGCCCAACAGGCTCCTCTGTCCCTGGGATTCTCCAGGCAAGAATACTGGAGTGGGTTGCCATTTCCTTCTCCAATGCATGAAAGTGAAAAGTGAAAGTGAAGTTGCTCAGTTGTGTCCGACTTTTAGCCACCACATGGGCTGTAGCCTACCAGGCTCCTTGGTTCATTGGATTCTCCAGGCAAGAGTACTGGAGTGGGTTGCCATTGCCTTCTCTGTGGATTATAAGGTATGTACTTAAAATTTATGAGATATTGCTTCAAGTCTCTCCAAAATGGCTGTGCCTTTTGAATGCCATGCTAAACAAGTATTCGTATGTACTTGTCAAATATGACAGCTACTTGTGCTCCAGATCATCATTCAGAGCCTGGCAGAAGACAAGTCACATTTTCCAGCTGGAAAGGATACTGTGTTCTCTGCCATCCTTGGTTTTTTTTCCTGTCTGAACAATGCAACTACTTACGTTAGAGCACTCTTTTGTTGTTGCTGTTCAGTAACCTAGTCATGTCCGACTCTTCATGACCCCATGGACTGCAGCAGGTCAGACTTGCCTGTCCCTCCCCATCTCCCAGAGTTTGCCCAAGTTCATGTCCATTGCATCAGTGATGTCATCCAACCATCTCATCCTCTGCTGCTCTCTTCTCCTTCTGCCTTCAGTCTGTCCCAGCATCAGAGTCTTTTCCAATGAGTCAGCTGTTTTAATCAGGTAGCCAAAGTATTGGAGCTTCAACTTCAGCAACAGTCCTTCCAATGAGCATTCAGGGTTGATTTCCTCCAAAATTGACTGGTTTGATCTTCTTGCTTTCCAAGGGACTCTCAAGAGTCTTCTCCAGCACCACCATTTGAAAACATCAATTCTTTGTTGCTCTACCTTCTTCATGGTCCAGCTCTCACAACCTTATGTGACTATTGGAAAGACCACAGCCTCGACTATACTGACCTTTGTCAGTGATGTCTTTGATTTTTAACAAACTGTCTATGTTTGTCATGGCTTTCCTGCCAAGAAGCAATTGTTTTCTAATTTCAAGGCTATAGTCACCATTTGCAGTGATTTTAGAAACCAAGAAGAAGAAATTGTACAGGAGACAGGGATCAAGACCATTCCCATAGAAAAGAAATGCAAAAAAGCAAAATGGCTGTCTGGGGAGGCCTTACAAATAGCTGTGAAAAGAAGAGAAGTGAAAAGCAAAGGAGAAAAGGAAAGATATAAACATCTGAATGCAGAGTTCCAAAGAATAGCAAGAAGAGAAAAGAAAGCCTTCTTCAGTGATCAGTGCAAAGAAATAGAGGAAAACAACAGAATGGGAAAGACTAGGGATCTCTTCAAGAAAATCAGAGATACCAAAGGAACATTTCATGCAAAGATGGGCTCGATAAAGGACAGAAATGGTATGGACCTAACAGAAGCAGAAGATATTAAGAAGAGATGGCAAGAATACACTGAAGAACTGTACAAAAAAGATCTTCATGACCCAGATAATCACAACGGTGTGATCACTGACCTAGAGCCAGACATCCTGGAATATGAAGTCAAGTGGGCCTTAGAAAGCATCACTACGAACAAAGCTAGTGGAGGTGATGGAATTCCAGTTGAACTATTCCAAATCCTTAAAGATGATGCTGTGAAAGTGCCGCACTCAATATGCCAGCAAATTTGGAAAACTCAGCAGTGGCCACAGGACTGGAAAAGGTCACTTTTCATTCCAATCCCAAAGAAAGGCAATGCCAAAGAATGCTCAAACTACCGCACAATTGCACTCATCTCACACGCTAGTAAAGTAATGCTCAAAATTCTCCAAGCCAGGCTTCAGCAATATGTGAACTGTGAACTTCCTGATGTTCAAGCTGGTTTTAGAAAAGGCAGAGGAACCAGAGATCAAATTGCCAACATCCGCTGGATCATGGAAAAAGCAAGACAGTTCCAGAAATACATCTATTTCTGTTTTATTGAATATGCCAAAGCCTTTGACTGTGTGGATCACAATCAACTGTGGAAAACTCTGAAAGAGATAGTAATATCAGACCACCTGATCTGCCTCTTGAGAAATGTATGCAGGTCAGGAAGCAACAGTTAGAACTGGACATGGAACAACAGACTGGTTCCAAATAGGAAAAGGAGTTCGTCAAGGCTGTATATTGTCACCCTGTTTATTTAACTTATATGCAGAGTACATCATGAGAAACGCTGGACTGGAAGAGACACAAACTGGAATCAAGATTGCTGGGAGAAATATCAATAACCTAAGATATGCAGATGACACCACCCTTATGGCAGAAAGTGAAGAGGAACTCAAAGCCTCTTGATGAAAGTGAAAGTGGAGAGTGAAAAAGTTGGCTTAAAGCTCAACATTCAGAAAACGAAGATTATGGCATCCGGTCCCACCACTTCATGGGAAATAGATGGGGAAACAGTGGAAACAGTGCCAGACTTTATTTTTCTGGGCTCCAAAATCACTACAGATGGTGACTGCAGCCATGAAATTAATAGATGCTTACTCCTTGGAAGGAAAGTTATGACCAACCTAGATAGCATATTCAAAAGCAGACACATTACTTTGCCAACAAAGGTTCATCTAGTAAAGGCTATGGTTTTTCCTGTGGTCATGTATGGATGTGAGAGTTGGACTGTGAAGAAGGCTGAATGCCGAAGAATTGATGCTTTTGAAGTGTGGTGTTGGAGTAGACTCTTGAGAGTCCTTTGGACTGCAAGGAGATCCAACCTGTCCATTCTGAAGGAGATCAGCCCTGGGATTTCTTTGGAAGGAATGATGCTAAAGCTGAAACTCCAGTACTTTGGCCACCTCATGCAAAGAGTTGACTCATTGGAAAAGACTCTGATGCTGGGAGGGATTGGGGGCAGGAGGAGAAGCAGACGACAGAGGATGAGATGGCTGGATGGCATCGCTGACTCGATGGACATGAGTCTCAGTGAACTCCGGGAGTTGGTGATGGACAGGGAGGCCTGGTGTGCTGTGATTCATGGGGTCGCAATGAATTGGACACGACTGAGCGACTGATCTGATCTGATCCAGTAAGTCTGTATCTTTCCTATAGGTACTTTTAATCTACAGCAGATTAACATGCAAATAAAGTAACTGTATGTCCTGTTTTATTTGGTTGTTTTGTATCACTTCTGTCTTTCTTTTGCTGCACTGGATCTTTATTGTGGTGTATGGACTTTCTCTTGGCTCTGGAACACTTGCTCTCTAGTATGGCTCATGGGCTTAGTTGCCCCACAGGATGTGGGATCTTAGTTCCTCGACCAGGGATTGAACCAGAGTTTGCTGCATTAGAAGGTGAACTCTTAACCACTGGACTACCAGGGAAGTCCTCCTCAGTTCCATTTTTTAAAAAGTCATTATAGTTTAATAACTGCAAGTCTTTGCTGCCTATTTCATTGAATAATAGATATTCATCATAAGGCCTACAAGTACTCTGTTTGTAAGACACTTGTTTCCAATGGTTTTGTCTTGGCACATAATGCTCCAGTAAATATTTTGTGCATAAATCTTGGTCTTCTTTTTAGATTGCTTCTTCATTCATTATGTGTATATTGTATTTATTATGTGCCAGAGACTGTTCTTAGTGCTTTCAATATATTGGTAACAAGTATTGAGAGGGGATGCTGGGATTTCAGATATCCTAAATGTTTCAGTGTTCTTCGTGAATATTGGCAAATGTGAGCCCATAGTTTAAAGTTACAGATGATCTTCAAGCACCAAACATTTTGAGGGTTGGTCTTTGATCTGTGGGAAATTGAGATACCAAGCCTCATCTTTTCTTTTCTCCAGAGGTCAAAATATTAGAAGACACTTTAAAAACAAAAAACAAACAAACAAAAAAAACCTGTTGGCCAAATAAAGTGTAGTCACCAGCTTTACTGAGATACCAGTAGTATCAACTTTACTGAGATAAAATAACTGCAGAGCATAACTGTAACCTGAGGTTCAGATTGCCTATTTCTAGTCCCAACCCATTGAAAGAACATGCCCAAGAAGAGGCTTCTGAGGAAGCTGGATCAGAAAGCAGGGATCCCTCCCTAGCCTAAGGATAGGCCAGAAGGTAAGAAGGACCGTGGCAGTTCCACTTACCCATGAAACAGGTACCAGAAGATGGGGTGAAACTTGTGCACAGAAATCCTGTGTATTCTTAAGTAGGGTCCTGGGCATGTCAGGCTCTCCCCGCCAGATTTCCTATACTACTTTCCAACTTCCTCCCCTCCGAGAAAGAGAATAAATGGACTTATCTTCTAAAAGACATGTGATAGTGAGAATTTAATGGTACTTCTTTGGTGAATATTCTATGAGAGCTATAGAGAGTAGTATGTTTTCTCAGGAAGAGCAGGATATAGAAAGCTTTGATTCCTGGTCACTTACTATGTAATGTTAGACATTAGACATTAGACAAACTACTTAAATGATGTAAACCTCAAAGAGTGAGGACATAATGCCATCTCATAGTATTATTGTATAAATTAAAGGAAGTATTATTGCTGAGTAACTTTTCCTCCCTATGGAGTTGTTAATTCACTGACAGGGAAAAAATGTCAAACAGTTTTTAATATAATATACTACCTCATTGACTATTACAGCTATAGAGGTCATAGCGGTGAAATTAGAAGAAATTCTGTATAGACATTCTCATTATTAAGCCAGAATTTATTGAACATATGACTCTTCCAATCCCAGTTTACATAAATCAACCATACATAACTGTGCACATATGCTCTATAGTCTTACACTAATATGAACTTGTTTTTTTTTTTATTTATGAGTAAGATTAACAAATTTCTTACTTGGTAGGCTTTGGAGGTGTGGTTTAGCTGTTGATTTCAGTAGTTGTGTCTGTTCTGGTATGCACGATCTTATATACCTATCAGCAAGAAACTGAGGTTCTCATCCTTGACAATACATGTTTTCCTTTGTTCTGACTCTGGCCACACTTTGTCATGGTTTTAATTTGTACTTACCCAAAAACTAAAAATTTTGAGACATTAGCACAACTTCTTTGGGAAAATGTCTGTCTCAGTCTTTCACCAATTTTAAAATTTGATTATCATTTTTTGTTGTTGTTGAATGCTAGGAGTTCTTTATGTATTCTGGATACTAGTCTCTATGAAATATATGACCTGCAAACACATTCTCCCACAGTTTTGGTTGTCTTTTAGTCTCCTGTTAGTTTTTTCTGATGCACAAAAGTTTTGAGTTTTTATGAGGCACATTTTGTCTTTTCTATTGTTTACACTTTTGATGTCATATCTAAGAAATCACTGTCAAATTGAAGGTTATAAAGCTTTATAGATTCAGGTTTTATATTTAGCTCTCTACTCAAATTTTTGCATATGATGTGAAGTAAGGGCCCAACTTTATTCTTTTTCAAGCGGATATCCAGTTATCTAACCATCATTTGTTGAAGAGGCTGTTCTTTACTGATTGCATCACTTTGGCACCCTCATTAAAAAAAAAAAAATGGTAATACAGTTGAGCCTTGAATAACTTAGTGAGTGGACATCGACCCTCTGCATAGCAGAAAATTTGCTTATAACTTTACAGTTGGCCCCATGTATCTGTGGTTTCACATCTGGGAATTCAAACAATCTCAGATTATGAAGAACTATAGTAAGTATTTATTGACAAAAATCCATGTGTAAGTGGACTAACACAGTTCAAACCCGTATTATCAACTGTATATAGAAGGGTAAATTGGAAACTTCATTCCATTTCACTGGTCTATTCTTATGCCAGCACTACACTGTTTGGCTATTGTACATTAGTAGTAAGTTTAGAAATTAGGTAGTGTAAGTCCCCTGATGTAGTTCTTATTTTCTGATAATGTTTTGACTGTTCAGATCAGAACCCCTTGGAATTTCATATAAATTCTAGGATTGACTTTCCCAGTTTTACAAAAGGGGTCATTGGAATTTTGATAGGAATTGCATTGAATCTATAGATTGCTTTGGGAAATACTGAATCATAACAATCTTTTGTCTTCCAGTTCACAAATATGGGATGTATTTTTATTTGTTTTTATTGATTTCTTTTAGCAATGTTTGTAGTTTTCAGTGTACAAATCTTGAACCTTCTTGTTTGAATTTATTCCTGGCATTTATTCTTTATGATGCTATCACAAATTGAAATTGCTTTATCAATTTCCTTACTGGATTATTTATTTCTAGCATATAGTGACACAGCTCATTTTTAAGTGTTGATCTTATACCCTGCACTTTTCTAAATTCATTTACTAACCCTAACTTTTTGTGTGTATGTGTGAATTTTGGGCCATTTTATTTATAAAAGACCATGTTATCTGTAAATAGAATTTTTTCTTCTTCCTTGCCAATGTGGATAGCTTTTATTTCTTTTACTCGTTTAATTGCTGTATCTAGAATTTTCAGTAGAACGTTGAATAGAATGACAAAACAGACATTTTATTTTCCCTGATTTTAAGAAAAAAGCTTTCACTTTTCCACCACTGAGCATAACAGAAGCTCTGAGTATTTGTAAATGTCCTTTATCATGTTGAGGAAGTTAACTTCTATTTTTCTTAATTGTTTAAGTCATAAAAGGTAATGGACTTTGTTCAATGCATTGTATGCATTAATAAAAATTATCATGTGTTTTTCTTCATTCATTTCAACAGTTTGGTATGCAACATTGATTCATTTTCATATGTTGAAACCTTCTTTTATTCTTAGGATTAATCTCATTTGATCATGATATAATCCTTTTAATATGCTGCTAGACTGTTTGCTAGTATATTTAAAGCACTTTATTTGCAAAAGGGACACTGGACTGTAATTTTGTTTTGTTGTGATGCATTTGGCTAGCTTTGGTATCAGAATTTTGTTGATATCATAGAATGAGTTAGAAATGGTAGCCCTTATTCTATTTATGGAAGAGTTTTAAGGGATTGGTCTTAATTCTTCTTTAAATATTTGAAATAGACTGGTCCTGAACATTTTTAGAGGAGGTATTGAGTCAATCTTACTCTTCAATCACATTGAATTGAAGAGATTGTTGTGAGGTAGGGATGGTGTGATAGGGATCCAATTTCATTCTTTTGCAGGTAGATATCCAGTTATCCCTGAACCAATTCTCGAAGAGACTATTCTACCTTTTATGTAACATTTTATCCCATAAGGATGCCCAGTATCCAAGGCATCTTATCTGTACACCTGTGATTCCCAAACCAAGTGAGGATAAGTCCCCCATCACATAATTTTCTGTCAAAGCCTTTTCCAACCTTTTCCTGAAGAGAGACTCAGGAACGTCTTTGGCCCGTCCTGCCGCTACAGATGTCTTCAGAGAATTTGAGATGAGCAGTGGCCTTTGCCATGCTCTTCTCCCCCAAACTGCAGAGAAGGCTAAGGTGTTCTCAAGCCACATACTGCCTCTACTCTTGTCACCTCTCAGACACACACAATATTTCTTGTACCTTTGATTTTGTTTTATCTTAAAATGTTAGTCACTCATTCATGACTGACTCTTTGTGACCCCCATGAATTGTAGCCTGCCAGGCTTCTCTGTCCATGGAATTCTCCAGGCAAGAATTCTGGAGTGGGTTGCCATTCCCTTCTCCAGGGAATCTTCCTGACCCAAGGGTTGAACCTGGGTCTCCTGCATCGCAGGCAGATTTTTCACCATCTGAGCCACCAGAGAAGCCTTATTTATCCTAACTACTCTACTAACATCATAAAAATTCTCTTTCCATCTTAAAATTTCATACTACAGTAGAATTTTCATTTGAGGCCCCTCAACACTGGCTGAGAGAATAGAATATGGAGGGTAACCATGTTGTAGTGAAAAGGAAAAAAAGAAAAGAGGAATTAGTTTTTTTCTTTCCCTTTCCTGAGAACAAAGACGATAAAGAGAATAATGAACAGGCCTGAACATTCCTAGTTTTTCTTTAACTGCTCCTAACTCGGGATCTACACTTCACACCTATTTTCCTTTGACTTTGTGCTAAATACATCCTGTGTCTAGTGTTTACCCTTACAACACCCACCCTTCCCCTTGTAGTTACATATCAAAAAGTAGGCTGCAGAGCCATGGAACTGTCAGTGCAACTGTTGGGTTACTTACTCCAGCCTATGATTGTCTTTGAAACAAAGAAAGAGAAAGAAATCGAGATCCTAACCCCTTTGTTCCTCATCACCAACTCTTGACCGAGAGCCTTCATCTTGTATATGCCCCTAGAATCCTCCCAGAGTGGGGACACGGTTCTTGAGACATGAGCCTATTGCATTTCCTTCTCTGCCAGCTGAGAATTAAAGCCACCTTTCTATTTCCTCCAAACTCTGTCTCTATATTTTTTATTCAGCCTCTGTGGGCAGAGAAAGCCACAATTTTGGCTAGCAACAGCCCCATGTTTACTCCAAAGCTCCGTCCTTTCAATCTGAGCCCCTACTTTGGCTTCTGCACATGGGGCTCTAAGATATAAATAATTGCCTTGACCATCCAAAGTCTCCAACAGCATCTTTCCTGACTCCTCACCAAATGCTTCTTCAAGCCAAGGCCAGAACATAGATTGCTTTTTTTAGAATCATAAATAAGACTCTCTCTCACCCATAGGTCAATTCTCTTTGTTACTGACAGTACAAGTTAGAGCCACACTTGATAACTCAAACCATCAGTGAAAGATCAGACCAAATGGTCCTGGAACCTGGTGCCTGGGCTCCCTGGTTCTTTTCAACTTGAGATTGAGTACAGCTTTTCTAGAATTGTCATCTTCCTTTCTTTCTCTTCCTAGTCCCTTTGGCTTAGTAATAAGTGGATTCAGTATCCTTCTTGGCCTTGACTGGCTCTCTCCATACACACAAAGGCAGAAGGGCAAGCTCTACTTAGGGCTTAAATATAGGGTAACTCAATCTTTCTGTACAGGTATCAATATTTTAGTAGAAATTTTTCTATTTCTTTTGATAACTTCAAAATTATAGAAGAACATATGGGTAGTTTTTTAATGTATGAGCCGCAAGTGCTTCCCTGTGGCTCAGCTGGTAAAGAATCTGCCTGCAATGCAGGATACCTTGGTTCAATCCCTGGGTTGGGAAGATCCCCTAGAGAAGGGAAAGGCTACCCACTTCAGTATTGTGGCCTGGAGAATTCCATGGACTACAGTCCATAGGGTTGTAAAGAGTTGGACATGACTGAGCAACTTTCACTTTCACTTTCATGGGTAGTTTTAGATTAGATTTGGGGAAATTATTGGTTATCTGCTATAACATCATTGTAATATTCCTCAAATTAAGGGTTTTTAGATTTTAAGTGGAAATATTTTACAAGCCATTATTGGTGCCTAGAGAAAATTGAAAAACAAAAATAAAAACTAAACAAAAACAGGCTTGACCAAGCATGATAATTATAATGCAGAAATATAAAAATGTGTATATATAAATATGGGTGTGTATCTGTGGATTTTAAATTTAATTCTGTTAAAGAAACCAATTCTCTAGAAATAGTCTTAATATTTATAAGAGATGTAATAGGAATTTAGCAAAAAGCAATCACCATTGAGGACATTTTTATCAGATGCCCAAAATATGACCTTGAAGCTTATCTAAAATATGCTCAAAGAAATCTGATGAATAAGGAGTATAAAGACGTTCATTTGGGAAGATAAGAAGTGAAGATTACGTATGACTGAAGAAGGCAGAGTCAGCTACTATGGAAGCACCAAAGAAAGGGACACTGATCTAAAGAGAAGGCAATTTGAAGACAGTGGGGTTGTCATCACCTCCTGTGAAGATAAACCCCAGTTAAGAGCAATGATCTGGGAGAAGCAAAATAAACCAGAGTCAACAAATGTGTAAGAACAAATATTGTAGCTTGGTAAAACAAATTGCATTTTTAAAAATTGAAATATAATTGTTTTACAATGTTGTGTTAGTTTCTGCTGTGCCTGCATGTGCATGCTAAGTCGCTTCAGTTGTGTCTGACTCTTGTGACCCTATGGACTATAGCCTGCTAGGCTCCTCTGTCCATGGGATTTCCCAGGCAAGAATACTGGAGGGGGTTGTCATGCCCTCCTCCAGAGGATCTTCCAGACCCAGGGATCAAACCTGGGTCTCCTGCATTGATAGGCAGATTTTTGACCACTATAGCCACCTAAGAAGACTTCTCTGCTGTATGAAGAAGTAAATCAGCCATCTGCATACATTTCCCTCCTGAGCCACCCTCCTACCCACCATCCCAACCACTCTAGGTCATCACAGAGCATTAAGTGAGCTTCCAGTGCTTTATAGCAGCTCTTCTATTAGCTATCTGTCTTATACATGGTAGTGTATATATGTCAATCCCAATCTCCCAATTCATCCCACCCTCATCTTCCCTCTATGTTCACTTGTCCATTCTCTAGGTTTGTGGCTCTACTCCTTCCTTGGAAATAGGTTCATCTGTACCATTTTTCTAGATTCCAAATATATGCATCAATACATGATTTTTCTCTTTCTGATTCACTTCACTCTGTATGACAGTCTCAAGGTCCGTCTCTGTCTTTGCAAATGGCAGAGTTCTGTTCCTTTTTATGGCTGAATAATTTTTCATTGTATATATGTACCACATCTTCTTTATCCATTCATCTTTTGGACATTTAGGTTGTTTCTATGTCCTGGCTATTGTAAATAGTGCTACAGTGAACATTAGGGGTAAGGAAACCATAAACAAGATGAAAAGACAATCCTCAGAATAGGAGAAAATATTTGCAAATGAAGCAACTGACAAGAAATTAACTCGAAAAATATACAAACAGTCCATGGAGCTCAATAACAAAAAAAGAAAATAATGAAAAAATGGGCAGAAGACTTTAAGAGACATCTCTCCACAGAAGACATACAGATGGCCAAGAGGCACATGGAAAGATGATCAACATCACTATTTATTAGGAAAATGAAAATCAAAACTACAATGAAGTATCACCCCACACCAGTCAGAAGGGCCATCATCAAAAAAGTCTACAAACAATATATGCTGGAGAGGGTATGAGGAAAAGGGAACCCTCTTGCCCTGTTAGTAGGAATGTAAATTGATACAACCTCTGTGGAGAACAGTGTGCTTCTGCTGCTACTGCTAAGTCACTTCAGTCGTGTCCGACTCTGTGTGACCCCATAGACGGCAGCCCAGCAGTAAGAACACTGGAGTGGGTGGCCATTTCCTTCTCCAATGCATGAAAGTGAAAAGTGAAAGTGAAGTCGCTCAGTTGTGTCTGACTCTTAGTGACCCCATGGACTAGAGCCTACCAGGCTCCTCTGTCCATGGGATTTTCCAGGCAAGAGTACTGGAGTGGGGTGCCACTGCCTTCTCCAGAGAACAGTGTAGAGATACCTTAAAAAACTAACTGTAAAACTACTGCATGACCCAGAAGTCCTGCCCCAGGGCATATACCCAGAGAAAACCATAATTCAAAATGACAAGTTGCATTTTTAAAGTACATTATATTTGTGAAAACTAATGTTGTAATGTTAATAACATCTATGCCTTTTTTTCCTCTTGTGTTGTTCAAAATGTTTTTGTTTCAAAGCAGGACAGCTTTTGACAATACGGTAGGGTTGAAAGTCAGAGAGAATGTACCCAGATCTAGAGGACCAGAGTTGAGATCTCTGGCTTCACTGAGGGGCCAGACACCAGGGTAGATGATCAGTAGTTCTGTAAAGAGTATTATTCAAAGGTTGATGGTTGGTTTTGTTGTGATGTATGACTTTTTCATATATCAGATCAGATCAGATCAGTCGCTCAGTCGTGTCCGACTCTTTGCGACCCCATGAATCGCAGCACGCCAGGCCTCCCTGTCCATCACCAACTCCCGGAGTTCACCCAGACTCACGTCCATCGAGTCAGTGATGCCATCCAGCCATCTCATCCTCTGTCGTCCCCTTCTCCTCCTGCCCCCAATCTCTCCCAGCATCAGAGTCTTTTCCAATGAGTCAACTCTTTGGATGAGGTGGCCAAAGTACTGGAGTTTCAGCTTTAGCATCGTTCCTTCCAAAGAAATCCCAGGGCTGATCTCCTTCAGAAAGGACTGGTTGGATCTCCTTGCAGTCCAAGGGACTCTCAAGGGTCTTCTCCAACACCACACTTCAAAAGCATCAATTCTTCGGTGCTCAGCCTTCTTCACAGTCTAACTCTCACATCCATACATGACCACAGGAAAAACCATAGCCTTGACTAGACGAACCTTTGTTGGCAAAATAATGTCTCTGCTTTTGAATCTGCTATCTAGGTTGGTCATAACTTTCCTTCCAAGAAGTAAGCGTCTTTTAATTTCATGGCTGCAGTCACCATCTGCAGTGATTTTGGAGCCCAGAAAAATAAAGTCTGACACTGTTTCCACTGTTTCCCCATCTATTTCCCATGAAGTGATGGGACCGGATGCCATGATCTTTGTTTTCTGAATGTTCAGCTTTAAGCCAACTGTTTCACTCTCCACTTTCACTTTCATCAAGAGGCTTTTGAGTTCCTCTTCACTTTCTGCCATAAGGGTGGTGTCATCTGCATATCTTAGGTTATTGATATTTCTCCTGGCAATCTTGAGTCTAGCTTGTGTTTCTTCCAGTCCAGCGTTTCTCATGATGTACTCTGCATAGAAGTTAAATAAACAGGGTGACAATATACAGCCTTGATGAACTCCTTTTCCTATTTGGAACCAGTCTGTTGTTCCATGTCCAGTTCTAACTGTTGCTTCCTGACCTGCATACAAATTTCTCAAGAGGCAGGTCAGGTGGTCTGGTATTCCCATCTCTTTCAGAATTTTCCACAGTTTACTGTGATCCACACAGTCAAAGGCTTTGGCATAGTCAATAAAGCAGAAATAGATGTTTTTCTGGAACTCTCTTGCTTTTTCCATAATCCAGCGGATGTTGGCAATTTGATCTCTGGTTCCTCTGCCCTTTCTAAAACCAGCTTGAACATCAGGAAGTTCACGGTTCACATTTCATATATAAGGAGCTTCAAATCTATAGCAGACTCAGCATAAGAATAGTATGCACCTGGGCTTCCCAGGTGGCACTGGTGGTAAAGAATCTGCCTGCCAGTTCAGCAGAGATGTAGGTTCAATCCCTAGATCGAGGGTAAGATCCCCAGGAGTAGGAAATGGCAACCCACTTCAACCAGTATTCTTGCCTGGAAAATCCCTTGGACAGAGGAGCCTGGCAGGTTAATGTCCATAGGGTGGCAAAGAATCAGACATGACTGAAGTGACTGAGCATGCACTTTCACCATAGAATCATAATTTTTGTAAGTCAGGAGTGGGGCATCTCTGGTGGTAAGTACATCACAGAATGTGCTGAAACAAGTTCCAGGCATTTGAAAGGATACTTTGTTAGAATATGGCTTCCGTGGTGGCTCAGAGGGTTAAGCATCTGCCTACAATGCAGGAGACCTGGGTTTGATCCCTGGGTTGGGAAGATCCCCTGGAGAAGGAAATGGCAACCCCCCTCCAGTACTCTTGCCTGGAAAATCCCATGGACGGAGGAGCCTGGTAGGCTACAGCCCATGGGGTTGCAAAGAGTCAGACATGACTGAGCGACTTCACTGTCACTTTGTTAGAGTTAGAAACAGTGATGGGCTTGGCCAACTATCTATTCCAGCAAGAATCTGAAACCAGTAGGACTGGATAAGTAGAAATCTGAAGCTTAAACTAAGGTTTACAGATTTGGTCATATGGCAGAGTGTAATGAAAAGATCTATGATTCATGGCATATGTGTGTCCAGAGCTCCCTCTAACCGCAAAAGATAGTCTGTTCCACAGCCATTTTGAATGAAAAGTGTTGCCTGCCAAATCAGTAAACAAAGAATGTTGCAGCCTTCAAGCCAACACATTACAGCCTCCACATATATGAGCCCTGAGAGAATTCAGGCTAGAACCAGGATGCCTGCCATCAAGCCATCAGCCACTGAAGCCCCACCCCAAAGAAGCACCCTGAAGAGACTCAAGATGAGAAAGTACAAGACACTGGCCCCAGAGAGCTGAGGTGCATAGCAATTTCAGAGAGCCCAGACTCTTGCATCTTTCCATATATAGAAAAGTTCTAAACTCATTAACTTGAGATATCTGATTTTCTTTAATTAACAGTAATCATTTGATGTTCCAACTATCTGGTCTTTGTTTCAAAAACTCCCATATATCCTGGCTCTTCCCTCGTCTCTTCAGAGCCATTCCTTACAACTATCTGAGAGGCTGTGTCCTGGGCTTAATTCCTTGGTTTTGTTGCTGAATAAAACATAATTCTCAACTTTTAGGTTGGGCATTTTTGCAGTCAACACACAGTATGTACTCAGTCTTTTTCATAGGCGCCCAGCAAATTCCTGAACTGACCAAAAAGTAGGACAGATTTGAGCTTTGCAGCTAATTTAGTACATCTTTAAGGCCAGGTTTTCTAAACTGATTTCCTAAGTTAGTTCTTATGGTCAAGCAAGCTTAAAAATGATGTACGCAAAATTTCCATCTGACGGATTTGTTAAATATCTATAAGTTAAACAAACAAACATGCTTTGTTTATCCCAGCATCTAAAAAATTTTCTTAAGAAAGGACTCCTTTTTATGGACTATGAAAAATCCTGCTTTAATCATCACAAGAGACCAGAAATCTAACCCAGAGGGTTTCCAGCCCTTGCTAAAAGCATTCACAAGGGTTTCCACTCCTTGCTAAAAGCATTCACCACTTTCTTTGCCTCCCTATTCAGCCTCTGCACTTGGCCCCAAGAGCCTGTACACCAAGATTGTGGAAGTATTTTCTTTCCCAGGGGAGTAGATGTCTACACTCATTTATCTCTTGTTGACCATTGCATATATCATTCTCTCAGTCATCACTTACTACCAGATTAACTCCTACTCTTTGTCTCTCTTTTTTTTAAAGACATCATTCCCTCTCAGGAAACTTCACATCTCCTTGCCACCCATTCACTACCAAATCTGCATGCAATGTCCCTAATAAGTGCTCCCTAGTTTTCTTTTGTTAAGTAGGTATTTACTGAATATCTATTTTGTGCCGGATTCTTGGGTTACATCAGTGATCAAAGCAAAACATCTACCTTAGCATCTATCTCCCTAGATACCAAGCCATACACTTGAATCATTAGATTTTAAATTATCTACTTTCTTTATCTATCTCTCATTCTTACTCTAGCTGTGTAGGAACAAGATTCGTCCAATTTCTTCAGTTTTGTTCCCAAACTCAGCATCACTTTTATGATGTTGTAGTCATTCGGTGTTTATCAATGGCTATGAAAAATAATCATATCATTTCTTATTCATTTTTCCTTTTGTTTGCTATAGTTTCAAATTTCAAAATCTTATCTGTGAAGATATCTCTAGGAAGTCAAAATAATTTATAGTGCAAATTTCTTTGTCAGATCTCAGCGATAATGGAGCAAAACTTCTAGATTTTGCCAAGTTCCCCTTGGCCACCCCTCTAGTTTTTGGCAGTAAAATCTCTCACCATTTCATACTCACATTTCCAGGAGTTAGGAGGTTGCAGTTTTATTAGCTTTTCTAACAACTTTCTGCATAATGTATAATTTTAGTGACTTAAATGAATGAGTTTCTGTTGAGGTTTGTGATGAACATGTTCAAATAGCCACTGTCAGCTTAAGCTGTCAGTCACCGTTGGCTGGCACAGAATAAAGCAAGAACAGAGTCCAGATTTAGACCAATTTGAATTAAACCCTCCAATTGTCCACTGGTAGTGTGACTTTGGGAAGCTCACTTAATATTCTTGAGCCTTACTATCCTCATTTGCAAAACAAGAATAACTAAGCCCCTTGCTGACCTCATAGAATTATGTGAATCTTCAAAGAGCTAGGAAGGTAACAGACCTCACATAGTACTGTTTGACATATAGTAGAAATTCTGTAAATGTTGGTTTCTGTTTCCTCCCAAGAGGGTGACTTTCCTTTTATGAACGGGATGGGGGAAAGAGATATGAGAATGCCAAATTTTGGTGAGAATGTTAAATGGAGGCATCTTCGTTTGAGGATATTAGGTCTCCCTTAGTTCAGCCTTAATTATTCAAAGGACTGAGCTGAAGGAACTGGAGGTAAATGCATCATTTTAAAAAATTACCTGCTTAATCTACAGAGGCTCTTTCGCTTGCTCCAGGCCTGTAATTAAGACTTGTCTGAATAAGCACCAGTATTTTAATTGAGGTATAAGAGGAAGAAGATGAAATGAAGGGAAAATGGAGCTTCCAGCTTTCTTCTGAGTGAAAGATTGCTCACTTTGGAGAACAGAGTGAGCCTTCAAAAAGTGCTTACCAGGGGAAAATTTTAACATTTCCTTTTAACTACACAAGTGACATCAATGTGCTAATTATTCTAAAATGAGCTCAGAATTTGCTGTATGGTTACGCTTTATGAAATACTTGAGCTCCATTACACCAAGAAATAAAATGCTACAAATTCATTTCTGTTAATTCATGCATAATTGAAGCAGGGGTTGGTGTGAAGCTTCCAGAATATGCACATTTTGGTTCCTTTGTTCTTACTGCATTTATAGTTAAAGGTTTACAACAATGAAAAGGGATAAGTACATTGGACTCATAACTTTTATGAACTGTTTAAGTGCATAATGAAGATGATTCATAAACATCTCTAATTGTATAAGCACATCACTAAATATGGATTGCAAAATATCTTGTTTACTTTTTATATAAACCCACTATAGATAAAAGAATATTGCAAGCATAGCAATGCATTTTGTGTAGGATGGAGATTGCATCTAATTTTCAGAGAAGAGTGGCCCTATGTCACTGGGACCATTTTTTTCTTCCATTGTTTTTTTCACCAAAATCAGAAAAATCATTCTGTTAACATCTTGGTAGATATAAGTGAAGGCTTCAGTTAGCTGAATTTCTCAATGAAAGCTTTAGGCTGCTACTGCTGCTGCTAAGTCACTTCAGTCGTGTCCGACTCTGTGCGACCCCATAGACGGCAGCCCACTAGGCTCCCCCATCCCTGGGATTCTCCAGGCAAGAATACTGGAGTGGGTTGCCATTTCCTTCTCCACTGCATGAAAGTGAAAAGTGAAAGTGAAGTCGCTCAGTCATGTCCGACTCCTAGCGATCCCATGGACTGCAGCCTACCAAGCTCCTCAGTCCATGGGATTTTCCAGGCAAGAGTACTGGAGTGGAGTGCCATTGCCTTCTCTGCACCACGTTAAAAATAATTCCTCTTTTAAAATCTTGCTAAAATATTTAAATCAAGCCTCCATGACTCCACTGCCCTGCCTCATGGAGAAATGAAACAAAGCCCTTATGATTACTAGATCTTTATTTGTCTCTCTAAGAATTATCTTTGATATGAAGGAAGTCATAGTAGCCATTATCTAATGATCAGTTGCTATATGCCAAATATATTTGTAGTTGCTTGTCCACCCCTTCTACATCCCTTCACTTAACCACTAGTAATCCAGTAATGAGCTTCTGCAGGCATGTGCCAGGCACCTAGGAGACACTCAGAATTAACTGAATGATTTTGTGAAGTCATTTGTCAATGAATGTTACCAAACTCAGGTTCAGCAGCTCACTCTCAAAAGCCAGTAATTCTGGAGGCAAGTGTCAATGGAAAGGAAAGATGGTTTAATCAGAAAAGCTGGAAATGTGGGGAGAAGGGGGACTCACATCCTGAAACCAACTCCAAAGATTCTGCTCAGCCATGCCAGTTTTTCAAGAGAAAAAAAGGGAGGGGGGGAATCTCAGTAAAACTTCAAGACAGGAAGTTGGGTTATGTCTGCATCGTTCTTCATTGTGTGCAGATTAGCTGACTCTCCCTTCAAATCTTGTCTTGTCCCTGTGACCTACCTGCAGGATTGCTAAAGGGGCTGGTGGAAATAGAGAGCTAGTTATTCTCTAATCACTTCATTCATCATTCCTACTTCTTTTTATCTAGGAAAAGAATCAACAGATTAGACAATGCATGGTATGGTCAGTAGAGCGTAAGTTAGGAGATATGTTATAATGCCTCGTGATCTCCTTCCTATAATTAGGCTCTTTCAAGGCTAGAGGGGAACAGAAATGGGCAAATGGGAAAAGAGACAAACGAGCTGCTTTCCATATATTGTGTGAGGATTTTACAGTAAACATTTCCAACCCTCTGGCCACTGTTTGTGGCAGCATTCATGATCACTATATTTTACAGGTGAACAATTGAGACCCAAAGAACCTAAGTCATTTAGACCTTGTAATACTGAGACAAAATAAGGAAATGTGGTGCTAAGCCATGTCTAAAAAAAATCCAACCTGGGTTTGTTTCCAGTGCTCAAATCAGGATTCAGCTCCATCTGCCAGAACAGTCTCACTGGCCCAGATTGCAGGAAATTCAAGAACTAGAGGGGATTTCACGGGTTTGGGTCAATCTCTAAAAGGTGTAGCTGTTTCCACATTTTTTTGTCTGCTTCTAAATTGTTTTTTAGCAAATACTTTAGGTTATAATTAGTTGTGTTCTTATTCACTGGTGTCGACTTAAAAAATAGTCACAACCTAAAGTGGAAAGTTATGTTTTATTCAGTGGGAATTTTTAGGATTTCACGCCTGAGAGATAGCATCTCAAGTAACCCTGAGAGAACTGCTCCAAGGAGGTGGAGGTGGGGAGGACAAGTCAGGTTACACAGAAGTTTGCAACAAAGGGCAGGTAGTCTGAACATTAAATGATTATTGTTAGTTAAGGAAAATCAGATATCTCAGGTTGAGGAATTTAGAGCTTTTCTATGTATGGGAAGATGCGAGAGTCTGGGTGAACTGAAATCATTCCTTTCATATGCATCTCAGCTGTCTGGGGCCAGTATCCTGTGTTTTTTACATCCCATCATCTCCTTAGTGCTCATAGTAGGGAGTGACTGCAGCCTGATAGCTACCAGATAGCAGGTATTATTCTTCCCAGGTGTCCTCCTGGCTCAGATATTCACATTTGGAGGGCCAGAATCTCTGATGGCTGTGACATCCTTGTTTTTACTATGTGGCAAGAAATGCTCCATTTCCCATTGGTGTTTTCCCAACAACAGCACCTGAGAGTTCAGATCTATGGGTCAGGTTTGGAAACTCTAGGGCTTACATAATTACATTGAAAGCAGCTCTTTTGCCTCTTTCCTGTTTGCCTATTTCTATTCTCTCTAACCCTAAAAGAACCTAATTATAGGAATGAGATCTCTAGGCAATTTAACTTAACTCCTGACTTATGCTGTCCTGAATGCATACCATGCCTTGTCTAACCTGTTGATCCTTTTCTTAGATTAAAAGAAGTTAAGAATGAAGAATGAAGTACTTAAAGAATGACCAGCTCTTTACCCCAATGGCCCCCTGAGCAATCCTGTAGACAGCTCATGTCAGCAAGATCAGCACAGGAAGAGAATTAGTCAGTCTGCACATAATGGAGAAGGATGTAGACCCTAACCTCCTGCCTCAGTGATTCACTGAGATTCTTCCCCTTTTTTTCTCTTGAAAAACTATTATGGCTGAGCAGAATCTTGGGAGTTGGGCTCTAGACATGAGTTCACTTTCTCCCCTGACTGCTGACCTTTCTGGTTAAAAGAACTTTCCTTTCTACTGACGCTTGCCTCTTGAATTATTGGCTTTTGAGCAATGAGTAGGTGAACCTAAGTTTGGTAGCAAAATCAATGTGAAAAACACCCCAGCCTAAGACAACTGGGACAGGTGCTACCTAATTAGTAAACACACAGATGACTGAAATTAAAATAGGGGATTCTAAAAGAAATGCCTGGAGAGTGAAAAGGCAAATTCACTTATTTTCTTCACTAAATCCTAGTGCTTTGGAAAGCAACACGTTCCAAGGGAACTATACGGGATTTGGAGTCAGACAAACTTTGATTCTAATCCTGATTCTTATGAACTGTGTGACTTTGAGTCATTTGATCTTTCTCAGCCTCAACTTCCTCCTCTATAATTGAGAACACACATCTAACTTCTCTTGTCAGGATATGGAATGAAAATAATACGTATGGAGTACCTAGATATAGGACTTTGTCTTTAAACTCTGCCTTTTTGTCCATATCGTCTGATTCTTGGTTGAAGTGAAGAATTATCATCATTTGATATTATAGTCATTAGAACTTTACATTAACTAAATGGTATTTATTTGGAGGAACCATGCATGATCTAAAGATTTGTAGCCTGCATTACTAGGGGCAGTTGCCAAGACTGTGAGAGATGAAGAGATGTATTAAGATATATTTCCATGTTTTGGCCCCTGGACCAGCTAATAAGCCCCCGGGGGGAATTCCAAATGGAATTGATTTTCTTCCATCTCTAGAGTTATGGCTGAGCCTAAGTCGCAGCTGCAGAAATAGGAAAACTGGGAACAGTGGCTGGCATTCTGGTGTGCTATTCCCAGGTTCTCTTCTCTGGAAGATGGGAGGTGGTGGCACATTGCTTTAGACCACACCTGCATTGAAAAGAGGATATATAATGTTCCAGTGCCAGAAGTACCTTATTATTCAATTTTTAAAATAAAATATCCCTTATTTTAAACCAATGAATGAATTGGTTTACCATTTGAAAGTATTAAAGACACACATATATAATAAGAAATCTCCAGAAACATTTCCTCCACGTTTTCATAGATTTTAAGCATATCAGGAGATTTGTAAATGAGCCTTCATGGCCTCTCTGTACTTAAAACTGCACTGAAGTAATGCTTACAATTCATAACTATAAAATATTATATGTACCTTTCCAGAAATGTATGTGAAGAAATACATACACACACATATACACTGAGATGTCATTTTATTATTTTTTTTTATTTTTAAACTTTACATAATTGTATTAGTTTTGCCAAACATCAAAATGAATCCATCACAGGTATACATGTGCTCCCCCTCCTGAACCCTCCTCCCTCCTCCCTCCCCATACCATCCCTCCAGGTCGTCCCAGTGCACCAGCCCCAAGCATCCAGTATCGTGCATCGAACCTGGACTGGCATCTCGTTTCATACATGATATATTACATGTTTCAATGCCATTCTCCCAAATCTTCCCACCCTCTCCCTCTCCCACAGAGGCCATAAGACTGTTCCATACATCAGCATCACTTTTGCTGTCTCGTACACAGGGTTATTGTTATCATCTTTCTAAATTCCATATATATATGCGTTAGTATACTGTATTGGTGTTTTTCCTTCTGGCTTACTTCGCTCTGTATAATAGGCTCCAGTTTCATCCATCTCATTAGAACTGATTCAAATGTATTCTTTTTAATGGCTGAGTAATACTCCATTGTGTATATGTACCACAGCTTTCTTATCCATTCATCTGCTGATGGACATCTAGGTTGTTTCCATGTCCTGGCTATTATAAACAGTGCTGCGATGAACATTGGGGCACACGTGTCTCTTTCCCTTCTGGTTTCCTCAGTGTGTATGCCCAGCAGTGGGATTGCTGGATCATAAGGCAGTTCTATTTCCAGTTTTTTAAGGAATCTCCACACTGTTCTCCATAGTGGCTGTACTAGTTTGCATTCCCACCAACAGTGTAAGAGGGTTCCCTTTCCTCCACACCCTCTCCAACATTTATTATTTGTAGACTTTTGGATTGCAGCCATTCTGACTGGTGTGAAATGGTACCTCATAGTGGTCTTGATTTGCATTTCTCTCATAATGAGTGATGTTGAGCATCTTTTCATGTGTTTGTTAGCCATCTGTATGTCTTAAGTTGCAGGATATAAAATCAACACACAGAAATCCCTTGCATTCCTATACACTAATAATGAGAAAACAGAAAGAGAAATTAAGGAAACAATTCCATTCACCATTGCAACGGAAAGAATAAAATACTTAGGAATATATCTACCTAAAGAAACTGAAGACCTATATATAGAAAACTATAAAACACTGGTGAAAGAAATCAAAGAGGACACTAATAGATGGAGAAAAATACCATGTTCATGGATTGGAAGAATCAATATAGTGAAAATGAGTATACTACCCAAAGCAATCTATAGATTCAATGCAATCCCTATCAAGCTACCAACAGTATTCTTCACAGAGCTAGAACAAATAATTTCACAATTTGTATGGAAATACAAAAAACCTCGAATAGCCAAAGCGATCTTGAGAAAAAAGAATGGAACTGGAGGAATCAACCTACCTGACTTCAGGCTCTACTACAAAGCCACAGTTATCAAGACAGTATGGTACTGGCACAAAGACAGAAATATAGATCAATGGAACAAAATAGAAAGCCCAGAGATAATTCCACACACCTATGGACACCTTATCTTTAACAAAGGAGGCAAGAATATACAATGGATTAAAGACAATCTCTTTAACAAGTGGTGCTGGGAAAACTGGTCAACCACTTGTAAAAGAATGAAACTAGAACACTTTCTAACACCATACACAAAAATAAACTCAAAATGGATTAAAGATCTCAACGTAAGACCAGAAACTATAAAACTCCTAGAGGAGAACATAGGCAAAACACTCTCTGACATACATCACAGCAGGATCCTCTATGACCCACCTCCCAGAATATTGGAAATAAAAGCAAAAATAAACAAATGGGACCTAATTAACCTTAAAAGCTTCTGCACATCAAAGGAAACTATCAGCAAGGTGAAAAGACAGCCTTCAGAATGGGAGAAAATAATAGCAAATGAAGCAACTGACAAACAACTAATCTCAAAAATATAAAAGCAACTCCTCCAGCTCAACTCCAGAAAAATAAATGACCCAATCAAAAAATGGGCCAAAGAACTAAACAGACATTTCTCCAGAGATGTCATTTTAGAAATATGGTTGTCACTTGAGTTTTGCTTAATAACAACACATGAGGACAAACTAATACATAAAGACCTGTCTGTTCTTTTTATTGGTTGAGTAGGATTCTTCACATGAAAACGTTATGACACGTATGATAAGTTGCTTCAGTCGTGCTTGACTCCTTTGCCACCCCATGGACTGTAGCCCACCAGGCTCCTCTGTCCATGGGATTTTCCAGGCAAGAATCCTGGAGTGGGTTGTCATAGCCTCCTCCAGGGGATCTTCCTGACCCAGGGATTGAACCTGCATCTCTTATGTCTCCTGCACTGGCAGATGGGTTCTTTACCACTTGTGCCACCTGGGAAGCCCATGGGTACATTCAGTTCAGATCAGTCGCTCAGTCGTGTCCGACTCTTTGCGACCCCACGAATTTCAGCACGCCAGGCCTCCCTGTCCATCACCAACTCCTGGAGTTCACTCATACTCACATCTATCGAGTCAGTGACGCCATCCAGCCATCTCATCCTCTGTCATTATAGATTATTAAAACATTATTATATTTATGTATATGTAGATTTATTTGTGTTTTGTGGCTATGTCCAATTACCCTGCAATAGATATTTTTTGTAGATAAATTTTTGTGCATTTCACATGAGAAGTTTTGCAGGAACAATTTTTTGGAGTAGTTACTGGTTGGAGTGTGCACAAATTGCCTTCCACACTGCATTCTCAACAATAGCATGTGAAAGTACAGTCTCCTTTCATCCTTATCAGCTCTGGGTGTTTTTGTTTGTTCAGTTTTTGTTTTGTCGTTTAATTTTCAGTCTTACAAGTAAAAATGGCATCTCATTTGGTTAAGATTTATGTTTTCTCATATATGGATGTGAGAATTGGACTGTGAAGAAAGCTGAGCACTGACGAATTGATGCTTTTGAACTGTGGTGTTGGAGAAGACTCTTGAGAGTCCCTTGGACTGCAAGGAGATCCAACCAGTCCATTCTGAAGGAGATCAACCCTGGGATTTCTTTGGAAGGAATGGTGCTAAAGCTGAAACTCCAGTACTTTGGCCACCTCATGCGAAGAGTTGACTCATTGGAAAAGACTCTGATGCTGGGAGGGATTGGGGGCAAGAGGAGAAGGGGACGACAGATGAGATGGCTGGATGGCCATCTGACTGACTCCATGGATGTGAGTCTGAGTGAACTCCGGGAGTTGGTGATGGACAGGGAGGCCTGGCGTGCTACGATTCATAGGGTTGCAAAGAGTCGGACATGACTGAGTGACTGAACTGAACTGAATAAGATTGAATATATTTTTAATACTTTTCTGGCCAGGAAATGAACCTACTACAGAGTGAACTTTTCTCTAAACATTCCCACCCTTCTGATTTCAGTTGGACATGTGAAAATAGCTAGTATCTCTGATCACAGAGAACCAAGGGTTCATGTACAAGGCCAGGTTTGTGTGTTTGTGTGTGTTGTAACACCTGCTGTGAACCAGCAAGGCATGTGGACATCTTCTTGGTGTTTGCTCTGGTATTCATTTCTGCAAAAGCACACATTTATCTAAATTAAGTTAATCTTAAGTATTATTTTCTTTTACTATTTAAACAACTTTTATTTGAGAATTTCTAAAAATATCTCAATTTAGAGACACTCTCAAGAATATGGGAAAAGGGTTATGATAAAATAGCTTCGAGTCTCTGTTTTAGAGAATTTTTTTCATAAGAAATCATATATAGTTCTGAATTCCTAAAATAGTCCAAGATCAATTGGTATTCAGTGCAGAGTCATTAAACAATTGTGACATGCCATGCCATAACTAGGCTGGCATTGGGATATAGAAATGAAAGTTTCATTCCCTACTTTCCAGGAGCTTACAGTCCACAGGATGAGGAGGAGGTGAAAAGCAAAGATATAAACATCATACAGTGAGGTAAATATCTCAGAACCAGTAAATATTGAGTGCAGTGGGGATCCAGGGTATAGGATGTTTGGGGTCTCTCTTCATAAGAGCTATGAAAACTGCCTGGAAAGAAATATACTGTGTGTGTGTGTTTGTGTGTGTGTATGTGTGTGTGTGTGTGTGTGTGTGTGTGTGTGTGTGTGTGTGCTCCTGTGCACATTTGCAGGGATGCATACTCTATGTATGCCTTTATTGAATTCACTGGTCTACAAAATACAGGGACAACTCCTGCCCAACTATTTTAATACAGTTGCATGCAATTACATGCTGAAAGCCAGAGAATGAAGAGACAGATTTCAGGCCAGGCTGTAATTCAATTACAGAACAACAGAAAAAGGAGAGAACTAATAAAGGCTGAAGCTGCATGTTTACAAATGAGTCGATGCAACTGATAAAAACATTCAGGCTCTTTCAGATGCCAATGCCCACAGAGGTGAAGGTGCAGGAAACAGCATGGAGGGGTTAGAACCAAAGCAAAAAAGCAGACCTGAGGACAGAATGAATCATCAAAGCTGATAACACTTGAAGCCCTTGCTTCAATTCCAATGATTTCTGGCTTGGTTGAAAATAGTTGACATATTATTCCTCTATTATATTTGTGTTTTCATGCTGCCCTTGCTCTTTCAGTCACAGGGAGTACAAGATACAAACAGAAAAAGGAAAATGCCTTTTTGTAGCATTTTGCAAAAGCTACGATGTGAAAAGGGCTGGAAATTTTGCAAAATTTTGTCCTTGATCAGTTTTGCGAACCCAAGGGTTACATATGATTTGAGTAAACAAAGAGAACAATTTTTGCTAGACTTTCTAGTTCCTCTATTACCCCTTCTGGTCACATCCTGGCCCTTGAATTCCTGCAAATCTTCCCTGAAAACTACTCTTATTGTTCTTACTGAGCTAATCTACTGGTTTATAAACTTCTTAAAGCAGCTTTGTATCCTTTAAAGGACTGCCCAGTGCATCTCAGGGGAAGCATGTGGACTAAATTGACTCTGAAGATGGTTTCTGCGGAAAAACAATGTTTGGAGAAGTAGATTGGGGTCTAGTATGAGGGCCTTGGATATTTGGCTATGAAGTTTGAAGATTATAAAATAGGCCCTCTGGCTCCATTTGAAAAACATGAAGCTTTGTATGGATTAATGATGGCAATCCAGAGGATGGATGGTGGAGAAGGGCAGGAAGAGATACTAAAAGCAGAAAGAGCATTACAGAAATATAACTGTGATGTGTAAACTCATATGTGAACCAAGACTGTTGATGAAAGATTAGGTACATATATAGATTTATCCTTCATTCAATCACCATGTTTTTGTTGGACACTGTGTTGGATGCTTTATGAAGATCCAAAGATGTATCAGGCATCTTTTATGCCCTCACAGCTTCAATGACTAACTACTTCTATTGTTTTTAAGGATCTTTTAGAGCTTAACCTGTTCAAGGAAGTCTTCTTTGATCCCATCTGTCTTTCAGATCATTGCCCATGTCCATGGTTTCCAAGATTAGGTGCTCTTCACACTGTTGAGATTATCTTTTTACATGCACATCATCCACTTTAAACTGTGAGACCCTTGAAGTTGGGAACTATGTCTCATTCAGCTTGGTGATGCCCAGGAAGCAGTTCAGTGCCTGCCACAGAGGAAGTATCAGCATGGGCCAATCATTGTTACCAAACTCAGGTTTGGCTGTTTGCTGGTCAAAAGCCAATAATTCTAGAGCTGAGTGTTAGTATAAAGGAAAGGTATTTTAATCAGAAAAGCCAACAGTCTTGCGAGAAGGTGGTCTCATGTCCAGAGACCAACTCTGAAGATGCTGCTGCTAAGTCGCTTCAGTTGTGTTCGACTCTGTGCAACCCCAGAGACAGCAGCCTACCAGGCTCCCCCGTCCCTGTGATTCTCCAGGCAACAACACTGGAGTGGGTTGCCGAAGATGCTACTCAGCCATAAAAGTTATTAAAAAGAAAAATGGAGGAAGGAAGAATCTCAGTGAATCATCAAAGCAGGAGGTTGGGTTCTGCTTTCTTCTCCATTATGTGTAGCCTGGCTGACTCTGTCTTCAAATGTAATCTTGCCCATGTGATCAGCCTGTAGGATTGCTAAGGGGGCTGGTGGGAATAGAGAGCTAATCATTCTTTAACTATTTCATCCTTCACTACTTCTTTTTCTCTAGGAAAGGAATCAACAGGTCAGACAGTGTGTTCCCCCCTGTGTGTTCAGGAGAGCATAAGTCAGGAGTTATGTTGAATTGCCTAGTGATCGCCTTCCTACAATTAGGCTCTTTTAAGGTTTGAGGGGAACGGACATGGGCAAAGAGGAAAGGGGCAAAAGAACTGCTTTTAACATTTTGTGTGTGAGGCATATTTGGTGTCTAGAAGAGATATAAAGAATGTAGAGGCACAGTGCAATTGAGGAGAGAAAGCAATACTCAGATTTTAAAAAGGCAGAGAAGCTTTATATCTGAATAGAGAAGATAGGCCACAAATGAGGGATTGAAAGTGTAATATTCAAAATCAAAGAGCTTGAAAATATGTAGGAAGTTAAATATAAATTGGGCTATACTGTTCAGTCTGAAGATGAAAGACAATCTGAGAGTTCTGGAGGCCAATTTGCATGTGGTGTTGGCACTATAGTGTGGGACAACCAGGGCACGGGACATCAAATAGAGCAGTGTGGAAAGATGCTTGAGATGTACATTTGCTCTCCAGTAAGTGGTCCTGAATGGATTTACAGATGCTTTCTGTTTACTCATTCATTGATGCAACACTGCTGAATGTTCAATCAGTGACTATCAAAGTGTGAGAAAGTGAGTTGGTCCTCAGTAAATGCTTGCTGAACCAATGCTAGATGTGTTGAGGATTGCTAAACTAAGACAGGTGTACTACAACAATTCTAATACTAAATTAGAATAGGAGCACTTAGAGAGACAGAGAGGACTAGGTAGAACCCCACTGGAACAGGCATCTGTTGATTTTTGCCTGTAAAGTTGATTATCCAGACAGAGAAGTGGAAATTTTGGGGAGTAATCTAGATGTCAGAAAAAGCAGAAATAGACATTTATATCAGAAATCAGTAGACACAGCTAGGAAAATATTAGCAGCCCCATTTGGTAGAAGAGTAGGGATTGTGTGTAGCTACCGTTAAAATGAAGACTCTGTTGGTGAGATGCTTACACCACATATAGAGGAAAAGGTAGATGCCATCCAAAACTGCACATAGGTATATAATTATGAAGCCTCAGTTCCTATTAATGAGACCATGCAGGAAGTTTTTTTTCTGAAAATATTCCCAGGGAATTCTCTCTTTACCATAGCTCATCATCTCCTTTTCATGCTGCTCACCTGTTTTGGTTTTTTTTTTTCCACAAAGATCATTGTAATAAACCACCAGAAAATAAAGCTGGAAAATAAAGCCAACCAGGAGCTAGTTGGGCTTTATGGGCTGCTTAACAATCTGACTTTGGATGAATTGCTTCCCTTTTGAGTTTAAGTTTCTCTGTATGTTCTGAACAATGTTGAGCTCAATGGTATTTCAAATTCTTTCTGACTTTGAGAACTTTAGGGTCATTTCTTTATTATGTTTACACTAAATCAAAACACAGTGAGAGAGAGAGTACATGATCTGGCCAAGGCAATAGCATCTGATGATTTAAATGACTACATAGTAGATGTTTTAAGAACTGAAATAAATCATCCACATTGTTGTACACTGAACAATGAACCAGTAACAAGCTCCCTAACACAGAACTGGGGTAGGAGCTCTTCTCCCTGGAAAAATTAAATCAACTCAAGTCATCAGACGTTCCATTTCTATTTTAAACTGAGAAAATACACAAGCAATCATCTAAAACTATAATTGCAAGGGGAAATGAATAAAGCAGTGTGTGTATGTGTGTGTGTCTCAAATGATCCTTTTCAAAATAAGCATTTCTGCAGAATGTGTTTTTCTACCATTGCAGAACTTTTCTCAAATGTATTCAAATTTAGGTGAAAATAAGTGAATAAAAACACATTCCTCAGTGCAAAGTAATTGACAGTCAGAGGGAAAGATAGATTTGAGCCATAATGCCCCTTGGATGCACATGCTAGTCAGAGAATGGAGATGCCTTCAGTTGTACTGTTATTGGTCATTATTTTAACTGAAAGCATAGACTAGCTATTTTTTAACCATGGGTTTGAAAGTGCAGCCATGCCTTCTGTTACTATTCAAAAATCACATAAAGTTCTCATTAATGATGTTGACCAGTGGGGAAGCAAGTTGGTAGGTGCCTTTCTACTGTTGGGAGAGAGGCAAGGCTCGCCTAATATCTCTGCTTGGATATGTGGGCAAACATGTAGCAGGTGATGGCTGCTGTGGGCACTGTTGTATCATGCTGTGAAAAAACAGGCTGCATGGCCGTAACTCAGCTTCTTTTGAGGACGCCTTCTTGCACAGTGTGTGCAAAACAAAAGCAATGAATTTGTTGCAGCACCCTGTGTGCTCCTGCACTTCCCCATCATGTGCATTAGGAAAAAAAGAAGGAGAAAGACAATGTTAAGGTGGTCCAGTGGCTAAGATTTTGAGCTTCCACTGAAGGGGGCACAGGTTCCATCCGTTGTTGGGAAAGCTCCACATACCATGTGGTGCAGCCAAAAAATAACAAATAAATAATTTTTTTTGAAAGAGGGCCAGACAAATTATTTAAGAGAAATCTGTTCCTTTCTCTCTTGAACATTGACAGTCAAAGTTACAACATTGCATATCAGAAATGTGGGGAACTTCTATAAGATATGCCTTGAGGTTTCTGTTAGACCCACAGAGGAAAGAAGATTGAGGAGGGAGAGCTGGAGGGATTACCAGGTGGAGGATGTTGGTGTTTCCCTCAGGCATTTTGAGCTACCCATGTGATTCTGCAAGACAGCCTTAGTAATGTCAAGTTCTTACTTGTTTCTTGGATGTTTTAATGCAGACAGCCGGGAAACTATTTAAAATATATAGATTACACAGTTTATGAGAAATTTCTCTTTGGGTATAAATACACCAGTTGCAGAAATATTTAACACAAATTATATACATCCCAATATTCAAATAACAAATATTCATTCATTCACTCCTTCATTCTACAAATATTTATTGAACACATGGTACAATAACGATATCAACTCACAACATCCTGCTTTCATGAACTTTATATTTTAATGTATTCTAATCATTTTAGCAGTTTATAATTTTAATATTTACAAGGAGTTATATGCCTATAGATATTGCAGAGTTCCAAAGAATAGTGAGGGGATATAAGAAAGCCTTCCTCAGTGATCAATGCAAAGAAATAGAGGAGAACAATAGAACAGGAAAGACTACAGATCTCCTTAAGAAAATTAGAGATACCATGGGAACATTTCATTCAAAGATAGGTACTATAAAGGACAGAAATGGTATGGTCTAACAGAAGCAGAAGATATTATGAGAATGTGACAAGAATACACAGAAGAACTATACAAAAAAGATCTTCATGACCCAAATAACCATGATTGTGTGATCATTCACCAAAAGCAGACATCCTGGAATGTGAGGTCAAGTGGGCCTTAGGAAGCATCACTATGAACAAAGCTAGTGGAGGAGATGGAATTCCAGTTGAGCTATTTCAAATCCTAAAAGATGATGCTGTTAAAGTATTGTACTCAATATGCCAGCAAATTCGGAAAACTCAGCAGTGGCCACATGACTGGAAAAATCAGTTTTTATTCCAATCCCAAAGAAAGATAATGCCAAAGAATGTTCAAACTACCGTACAATTTGACTCATCACAAACAGTAGCCAAGTACTGCTCAAAATTTTCCAAGTGAGGCTTCAACAGTATATGAACGGGGAACTTTCAGATGTTCAAGCTGGATTTAGAAAAGGCAGAGGAACCAGAGATCAAATTGCCAACATTCACTGGATCATAGAAAAAGCAAGAGAATTCTAGAAAAATATCTACTTCTGCTTTATTAATTATGCAAAGCCTTTGACTGTGTGGATCACAACAAAGTATACAAAATTCTTAAAGAGATGAGAATATCAGACCACCTTATGTGCCTCCTAAGAAAACTGTATGTAGGTCAAGAAGCAACAGTTAGGAATTGACAAGGAAAAATGGATTGGTTCCAAATTGGGACAGGAATACATCACGGCTGTATATTATTACCTTGCTTATTTAACTAATTATAGAGTACATCATGTGAAATGCTGGACTGGATGACGCACAAGCCAAAATCAAGATTGCCTTGAGAAATACCAATAACCTCAGATACACAGATGATACCACCCCTTATGGCAGAAAAAGAAGAGGAACTAAAGAGATTCTTGATGAAAGTGAAAGAGGAGAGTGAAAAAGCTGGCTTAAAAGTCAACATTCAAAAAATGAAAATCATGGCATCCAGTCCCATTACTTCATGGCAAATAGATGGGGAAACAATGGAAACAGTGAGAGACTTTATTTTCTTGTGTTCCAAAATCACTGCAGATGGTGACTACAGCCATGAATTAAAATATGCTTGCTTCTTGGAAGAAAAGCTATGAAAGTTCAGTTCAGTCGCTCAGTCGTGTCCAACTCTGCAACCCCATGAACTGCCACACCCTAGGCCTCCCTGTCCATCACCAACTCCTGGAGTCCACCCAAACCCATGTCCATTAAGTCTGTGATGCCAACTCAACCATCTCATCCTCTGTTGTCCCCTTCTCCTCATGCCCTCAATCTTTCCCAGCATCAGGGTCTTTTCCAATGAGTCAGCTCTTTGCATCAGGTGGCCAAAGTATTGGAGTCTCAGCTTCAACATCAGTCCTTCCAATGAACACCCAGGACTGATCTCCTATAGGATGGACTGGTTGGATCTCCTTGCAGTCCAAGGGACTCTCAAGAGTCTTCCCCAACACCACAGTTCAAAAGCATCAATTCTTTGGGGCTCAGCTTTCTTTATAGTTTAACTCTCACAATCACATCCATACATGATTACTGGAAAAACCATAGCCTTGACTAGACAGACCTTTGTTGACAAAATAATGTCTCTGCTTTTTAATGTGCTGTCTAGGTTGGTCATAACTTTCCTTCCAAGGAGTTGGCATCTTTTAATTTCATGACCAGCCTAGAAAGCATATTAAAAAGCAGTGGCATTACTTTACCAACAGTGGTCCATATAGTCAAAGCTATGGTTTTTCCAGTAATCATGTATGGATGTGAGAGTTGGACCATAAAGAAAGCTGAGCACTTAAGAACTGATCCTTTTTAATTATGGTGTTGGAGAAGACTCTTGAGAGTCCCTTGGACAGCAAGGAAATCAAAGCAGTCAATCCTAAAGGAAATCAGTCCTAAATATTCATTGGAATCACTGATGCTGAAGCTCCAATACTTTGGCCACCTGATGGGAAGAAGTGACTCATTGGGAAAGACCCTGATGCTGGGAAAGATTGAAGGCAGGAGGAGAGGGGGATGACAGAGGACGAGTTTGTTGGATGACATCATTGACTCAATGGACATGAGTTTGAGCAAGCTTGGAGTGTTGGTGATGTACAAGGAATCCTGGCATGCTGCAGTCCATGGGGAGGCAGATACGACTAGGTGACTGAAGTGAACCTATAGATGCACACATATTCACAGTACTTCATAGAAAGAAATAAAAGAAAAGCAAACAATAGCAGAAGATGTCTACAGTTTGTTTAATCTGCAAATAAGTTGTCAAAACTATAGAAAATGTTAACTAGCCAGATTTAGAGGTTGTTTAGTTGCTAAATCATGTCTGACATTTGTGACTCTGTGGAGTATAGCCCACCAGGCTCCTCTGCCCATGAGATTTCCCAGGCAAGAATACTGGAGTGGGTTGCCATTTCCTTCTCCAGGAGATCTTAGATACAAAGCAGGAAAAGAGAATCAGATCTACAGACACCCCAGAAACAGCATGACAGGGATATGGCATAGCACCACAGACTCAATGGACATGGATTTTAGCAAACTCCAAGAGACAGTGGAGGACAGAGGAACCGGGCATGCTACAGTTCATGGGGTTGCAAAGAAGCTGATATAACTTAGAGACTGAAAACCAACAACAAATAGTGAGCAAAGCCTGTCAGAGCTTTCAGACCTGGAGACTGCGGTAAACCATGTATGGAGTGATAGCAGCTTGGCCCACAGTGGTGAAAAGTGAGCAGATTCTGGATATGTTTTGAAGGTAAAGATGAACGGATTTGAAAATAGATCAGCTGTAAGATGCAGCTGTCTTGGTAGCTCTGTTGGTAAAGAATCCCCCTGCAGTTCAGGAGACCTGGGTTCAATTCCTGGATCAGGAAGATCCCTTGGAGAAGGAATAGGCTACCCTTTCAAGTATTTTTGGATTTCCCTGGTGGCTCAGACAGTAAAGAATCTGCCTGTAATGTGGGCAACCTGGGTTTTATCCCTGGGTTGGGAAGATCCCCTGGAGGAGGGCATGGTAACCCACTCCAGTATTCTTGCCTGTTCAGAGGAGCCTGGTGGGCTACAGTCAATGGTGTCACAAAGAGTCAAACACGGCTGAGCAACTAAGCGCATGTGAATACACACACACACACACACACACACACAGATGTAGGATATGAGGGGAAAAAGAGTTTAGGGTGATTCTGAAGTTTTGGGCATGAGACAGGAAAGGTTTGCTGCCAAAAATTGCAGTGGTAAATATCATCAGCCATGATATTTAGGAAATCTGGTTCTTGTTGCTGGTGACAGTGACCTCTTTTCCTTCGATCTTCCATGCTGAGAAACCTTTATCCAAACAGTGCAATTACTAGAATAAAATGATCATTTAGGTTTTTATATGTTCTACTTAAACCAAACCACTGTATCATATCAGCTAGAATGATGTCCACATTGACTTTTATTGTACTTTGAGTTTTAAAGTCATGGAAGAATGATCCTAGAAATAAATAATTCATGACAACTGAATTATGAAGTTAATTCTAACCAATAGTGTGCCATTAAAATATGAATGTGCAAATAGTTCAATTTTATTTTTTAATTAACTTTTCAGAAGTAATAGCTGACAATTGTCCTTGATCAGATCTAATGCTGTACTTAAATGCTTGACAGTTTTTAAGTCGTTAATGGAAATCAATGGAAACAACTTTCTGAAAAGTGTTATTTACTTTTATCTTCCTACTCTATTTTTAATAAGGACCAGGATTGAAATGTAACTTCCAAAAATCTCTCTGGCTAGAGTTGTCTATTTTTTCCCAAATAAATTCACAGCAGGTACTTACCCCTCTGGTATTAATGTCTTCCACAAAATATCCAATCTCTGTTCATCAATACCCTTGCTATCTACACACCACCCTATCTTTCAAGGGTTAACGTAAATTCTACTTCTACTTGCCCTGCCTAGAGCCCACACTGACCTATGACCTCACATACTTCAATGTGATACTTTATATTTTTCACATAGTAGGAAAATATGCTTTGAAAGTTATCATTTGTAAGCAAACATTCTAAGAAAATAAGGATTTAGTTTTTGCATGTTGTTTTTCCTCATTTGTCCCTTCTTTCCAGGGATTCTTTAAATTAGCATCCTGAAGTGGAAACTTGAAAAGTTCATGATTCTAGTGGGCCCTCATTAGTCACTTGCTGGAATATTTAGAACCACTAGATCATCCAAATGCCTGATCCTGAAGTGCAGAGAAGAGGTGGAGTTGGAAAGCAAGCTGTAAGAGTTGGGTGCACAAGCAGTTTAGTCCTTGTGTGCTTAGGAAGGAATAGGGTTTGAGGCCAGAGCTATTTTGCTGGTGTCTATGGGATCATTTTCTGCATGAAACTAACAACAAGAAGTTAAGGTATGTGTGGGGAGATGTTAGATCTTTGCTAATGGACTGTCACAGAGAGGACAATAAAGACAAATGTATGCACCCCATGAGAGAGTCAGCACTGTTGTAGAAAGGGAGAGGAGTTTGCCAACACCATGGGCAAGGAATAAGGATCTTTCTGCTCTTTATGCCTGCCTCTGCTCTATACCAGGATGCTGGGGCATGGGGAGAAGGAGGAGAGGTGAGGAAAACAGATCCTGCCTCCCTCCGCGTCAAGTTGCTAGAGCTACAGGTATGTAATATCTGAGGATTTTGAATGGGAAATGAGATGGAAGTTTGTAAATGAACAACAGTGAGCCTTAAGAAGCAACAACTTTGCTAATAATTGAAAAAAAGCCCTAACTTTGTGAACTCTGAATGAAGCTTTGCTAGGGAACACTGCTACCTATGATGATGACAGAAGGTTGGCAAAAAGCAGTTAATAGAATTTATTGGAGAAAATAAAAACATTTCATGCTTAGAGCCCAGTAAAGTTTCCTCATTAAACTGATGTTCATTTCCTTCTTCAGAAGTGGAAATAAGATTACGAACTTTCAGTGCTGCCCCAAAGTACTAAGAGCCAGGGGCTATTGATAGTGATCAGAAAAAGCTGAATCCCCATATCTGGCACCTTTAAGAACAAATGTGAGCAATAGTAAAAGTAGGATTTTCTCTCTCTCTCAATGTTTATAATGTACAAATGTTTAATAAGTAAATATTATTTTATGGTTTGTCTTTTCCCATAGGTGGTGCTAGTGGTAAAGAATCTACCTGCAAATGCAGGAGATGTAAAGGACATAAAAGATGTGGTTCCATACCTGGGTCTGAAAGATCCCCTAGAAGAGGGCATGGCAAGCCACTCCAGTATCTTGCCTGGAGAATGCTATGGACAGAGGAGCTTGGCAGGCTACAGTCACAAAGAGTCCCAAAGAGGGTCAAGACATGAATGAAATGATGTAGTGTACACACACACACACACACACACACACACACACACACACACTCCTATAAACTACCCCTATCCCATGAGGGTCCTACATTTGGTCTGATGTTAAAGGAAAATTGCACTTTGATCTTTTCATTTATATTCTTTGTTTGAATTGTAAACACATCATATCTCTGACTTGTATGACCTATGCTTCCGACTTCCTAAATCATTATTCTTTCTCAAATTTCAGTCCTTGATCTTTTTCATCCTTCCATACTAATTTCCAGCATAAGGCTATGGCTTTTCAAAGGATGAAATGATGTCGTTTGCAGCAACATGGATGGATTTAGAGAAGATCATACTAAGTGAAGTAAGTCAGACAGAGACAAATATCATAGGACACTGCCTATATGTGGAATCTTACAAAAGAATACAAGTTAACTTATCTGAAAAACAGAAATGGAGTTACAGATGTTAAAAATAAACTTGTGGTTATCAAGGAATAAGGGGAGGGGGGGTAAATTGGGAGATTGGGTTTGACATATATCCACTACTATGTAGAAAATATGTAATTAATAAGGATCCACTGTATAACACAGGGAACTATACTCAATACTTTATAATGGTCTATATGGGAAAAGAATCTGGAAAAGAAGGGCTATATGTGTATGGGTAACTGATTCACTTTGCTGTACACTTGAAACTAACACAGCATTGTAAATCAGCTATACTCTAATATCCCAGTCCTAGACATGTATACAGAGAAAACAATAATTCAGAAAGATACATGCACCCTAGTGTTCATTGCAGCACTATTCACAAAGTCCAGGATATGGAAGGAACCTAAATGTCCATCAATAGAATGGATAAAGAAGATGTGGTACATATATACAATGGAATATTACTTAGACATCAGAAGGGAGAAGGGAATGGCAAACCACTTCAGTATTCTTGCCTTGAGAATCCCATGTATGGTATGAAAAGACAAAAAGAGAGGACACTGAAAGATGAACTCCCCAGGTCAGTAGGCGCCCAATAGGCTACTGGAGAAGAGTGGAGAAATAGCTCCAGAAAGAATGGAGAGGCTGAGCCAAAGCAAAAACAACACCCAGTTGTGGATGGGACTGGTGATGGAAGTAAGTCTGTTGCTGTAAAGAACAATATTGCATAGGAACCTGGACTGTTAGGTCCATGAATCAAGGTAAATTGGAAGTGGTCAAACAAGAGATGGCAAGACTGAACATCAACATTTTAGGAATCAGTGAATTAAAACGGACCAGAATGGATGAATTTAACTCAGATGACAATTATATCTTCTACTGTGGGCAAGAATCCTTAGAAGAAATGGAGCAGCCATCAGAGTCAACAAAAGAGTCCAAAATGCAGTTCAGTTCAGTTCAGTTCAGTCGCTCAGTCATGTCCAACTCTTTGTGACCCCGTGAATCGCAGCACGCCAGGCCTCCCTGTCCATCACCAACACCTGGAGTTCACTCAGACTCACATCCATCGAGTCGGTGATGCCATCCAGCCATCTCATCCTCTGTTGTTCCCTTTTCCTCCTGCCCCCAATCCCTCCCAGCATCAGAGTCTTTTCCAATGAGTCAACTCTTCACATGAGGTGGCCAAAGTACTGGAATTTCAGCTTTAGCATCATTCCATCCAAAGAAACCCCAAAATTCAGTACTTGGGTGCAATCTCAGAAATGATAGAATGACCTATGTTCATTTCCAAGGCAAACCATTCAATATCACGCTAATCCAAGTCTATGCCCAATTAGTAATGCCAAAGAAGCTGAAGTTGAATGATTCTATGAAAACCTACAAGACCTTCTAGAACTAACACCAAAAAAAGATGTCCTTTTTTTCACAGGGGACTGGAATGCAAAAGTAGGAAGTCAAGAGATACCTGAAGTAACAGGCAAGTTTGGCCATGGAGTACAAAATGAAGCAAGGAAAATGCTAGTAGAGTTTTGCCAAGAAAACGCACTGGTCATAACAAACACCCTCTTCCAACAATACAAGAGACAGCTCTATACAAGGTTATCACCAGATGGTCAATACCGAAATCAGATTGATTATATTCCTTGCAGCCAAAGATGGAGAAGCTCTATACAGTAAGCAAAAGTAAGACCAGGAGCTGACTGTGGCTCAGATCAAAATTCAGACTTAAATTGAAGAAAGTAGGGAAAACCACTAGACCATTCAGGTATGACCTAAATCAAATCCTTTATGATTATACCATGGAAATGACAAATAGATTCAAGGGATTAGATCTGATAGAGTGCCTGAAGAACTATGGATGGAGGTTCATAACACTGTACAGGAGGCAGTGATCAAAACCATCATCAAGAAGAAGAAATGCAAAAAGGGAAAATGGTTGTGTGAGGAGGCCTTAAAAATAGCTGAGAAAAGAAGAGAAGTGAAAGGCAAAGGAGAAAAGGAAAGATATATCCACCAGAATGCAGAGTTCCAAAGAACAGCACAGAGAGATAAGAAAGCCTTCCTCAGTGATCAATGCAAAGAAATAGAGAAAAACAATAGAATGGGAAAGACTAGATATCTCTTCAAGAAAATTAGAGATACCAAGAGACATCATGCAAAGATGGGTACAAAAAAGGACAGAAAAGGTATGGATCTAACAGAAGCAGAAAATATTAAGAAGATGTGGCAAGGACCCACAGAAGAACCATACAAAAGGGATCTTTGTGACCCAGATAACCATAATGGTGTGATCACTCACCTAAAGCCAGACATCCTGGAGTGTGAAGTCAAGTGGACCTTAGGAAACATCACTATGAACAAAGCTAGTGGAGGTGATGGAATTCCAGTTGAGCTATTTCAAATCCTAAAAGATGATGCTATGATAGTGCTGCACTCAATATGCCAACAAATTTGGAAAATTCAGCAGTGGCCACAGGACTGGGAAAAGTCAGTTTTCATTCCAATCCCAAAGAAAGGCAATGCCAAAGAATGTTCAAACTACCACACAATTGCACTTATTTCACACACTAGCCAAGTAGTGCTCAGATTTCTCCAAGTTGACTTCAATAGTATATAAACCAAAACTTCCAGATGTTCAAGCTAGATTTAGAACAGGCAGAGGAATCAGAGATCAAATTGCCAACATCACTTTAATTGTAGAAAAAGCAAGAGAATTCCAGAAAAATGTCTACTTCTGCTTCACTGACTATGTTAAAGTGTTTGACTCTGTAGATCACAGCAAACTGGAAAATTCTTCAATAGAAGGGAATGCCAGACCATCTTACCTGCCTCTTGAGAAATCTGTATGCAGGTCAAGAAGCAACAGTTAGAACTGGACATGGAACAATGGACTGGTTCCAAATTGGGAAAGGTGTACATCAAGTCTATATATTGTCACCTTGCTTATTTAAATTATATGCAGAATGAGTAAAAATCTCTCAGTCATATCCTACTCTTTGAAATCCCATGGACTATACAATCCATGGAATGCTCCAGGCCAGAATACTGGAGTGGTTTGCTGTTCCCTTCTCCAAGGTATCTTCCCAACCCAGGGGTCAAACCCAGGTTTCCCACATTGCAGGCAGATTCTTTACCAGCTGAGGCACCAGGGAAGCTTTATGCAGAGTACATCATGTGAAATGCCAGAGTGGATAAAGCACAAGCTGGTATCAAGATTGCAGGGAGGCAAGGTTCATCACAACACTGTTAACAATAGCTAGGACATGGAAGCAACCTAAATGTCATCGGTAGATGAATGGCTAAGAAAGTTGTGTACATATACGCAATGGAATATTTCTCAGCTATTAAAAAGAACACATTTGAGTCAGTTCTGATGTGGTAGATGTAACTGGTAACTGGAGCTTATTATACAGAGTGAAGTAAGTCAGAAAGAAAAACACCAATACAGTATATTATTGCATATATATGGGATTTAGAAAGATGATAATGATGATTCTATATGCAAGATAGCCAAAGAGACACAGATATAAAGAACAGACTTTTGGACTCTGTGGGAGAAGACGAGGGTGGGATGATTTGAGAGAATAGCATTGAAACATGTATAATACCATATGTGAAATAGATGACTAGTCCAAGTTCAATGCATGAAACAGGACACTCAAAGTGGTGCACTGGGACAACCCAGAAGGATGGGATGGGGAAGAAGGTGGGAGGGGGGTTCTGATGGGGGGACACATGAACCCCTGTGGCTGATTCATGTCAATGTATGACAGAAACCTCCACAATATTGTAAAGTAATTAGCCTTCAATGAAAATAAATAAATAAAATTTAAAAAAAAGACCACGGGGAGAAATATCAGTAACCTCAGATATGCAGATGATACCACCATTATGGCAGAAAGCAAAGAGGAACTAGAGATTCTATTGGTTAAAGTGAAAGAGGAGAACGAAAAAGCTGGGTTAAAACTCAACATTCAAAAAAAAACTAAGATCATAACATCTGGTCCCATCACTTCATGCAAATAGATGGGGAAACAATGGAAGCAGTGACAGATTTTATTTTCTTGGACTCCAAAATCACTGCAGATGGTGACTGAAGTCATGAAATTAAAAGACAATTGCTCCTTGGAAGAAAAGCTATGACCAAGCTAGACAGCATATGAAAAAGCAAAACATTACTTTACCAACAAAGGTCCATCTAGTCAAAGCTATGGTGCTTCCAGTAGTCATATATGGATGTGAGAGTTGGACTGTAAAGAAAGCTGAGTGCTGAAGAATTGATGTTTTAGAACTGTGGTGTTGGAGAAGACTCTTGAGAGTCCCTTGGATTGCAAGGATATCAAAGCAGTCAGTCCTAAAGCAAATCAGTCCTGAATATTCATTGGAAGGACTGATGCTGAAGGTGAAGCTCCAATACTATGGCCACCTGATGGGAAAAAATAACTCTTTAGAAAAACCTTGATGCTGGAAAAGATTGAAGGCAGGAGGAGAAGGGGATGATAGAGGATGAGATTGTTGGATAGCATCACTGACTCAATGGACATGAGTTTGAGCAAGCTTTTGGAGTTGATGATAGACAGGGAATCCTGGTGTGCTGCAGTCCATGAGGTTACAAAGAGTCAGACATGATTGCATGACTGAATTGAGACTGTTTACTTAGTCATAGAAAAGAACAAAATTGTGCAATTTGCAGAGACATGGATAAACCTAGAGTGCCATACATACTCTGTCATCCAGAGTGAAGTAAGTCAGACAGAGAAAAACAAATATCGTATAGTATTGCTTGTATGTTAAATCTAGAAAAACAATAGATATGAACTAATTTATAAAGCTGAAATAGAGACACAGATGTGAGAAGAAAACTATGGATATCAAGTGGGAAAGAAAGGTGGGGTGAACTGGGATATTGGAATTGACATATATATTGTTGTTCAGTCGCTCAGACGTGTCCAACTCTTTGTGACCCTATGGACATCAGCATGCCAGACTTCTGTGTTTTTCACCATCTCCCAGCACTTACTGATACTCATGTCCATCGAGTGGGTGATATCATCCAACTATCTTTCCTCTGTTGTTCCTTTCTCCTCCTGCCTTCAATCTTTTCCAGCATCTGGGTCTTCTGTAATGAGTCAGCTCATCCCATCAGGTGGCCAAAGTATTGGAGTTTCAGCTTCAGCATCAGTCCATCCAATGAATATTCAGGACTGATTTCTTTTAGAATTGACTGGTTTGATCTCCTTGCAGTCCAAGGAACTCTCAAGAGTCTTCTCCAACACCACAGTTCAAAAGTATCAGTTCTTTGGCTCTGAGTTTTCTTTATGGTCCAACTCTCACATTCATACATGACTACTGGAAAAACCATAGCTTTGACTAGATGGAACTTTGTTGGCAAAGTAATGTCTCTGCTTTTTAATATCTTTCTAGGTTTATCATAGCCTTTCTTCCAGGGGGAAACATGTTTTAATTTCATGACTGTAGTCACCATCTACAGTGATTTTGAAGCCAAAGAAAATAAAGTCTCTTTTATATAGTTCTTCTGTGTATTCTTGCCACCTCTTCTTACTATCTTCTACTTCTGGTAGGTAGATACTGTTTCTCTCCTTTTTTGTGCTCAATATTGCATGAAATGTTCCCTTGGTATCTCTAATTTTCTTTTCTTTTTTTTTTGAAGTATTTATTTTTACTTTATTTATTTTTTGTTTCAAAGCTTTTATTTTTTATGAATTTAAATTTATTTATTTTAATTGGAGGCTAATTACTTTACAATATTGTATTGGTTCTGCCAATATATATACAATATTGTATTGGTTCTGCCAATATATATACTATATATTGATATATATATATATATAATATAAAATAGATAGCTAATTAAGAACCTAATGTATAATAGGGATCTCTGTGCTCTGTGTTTACCTAAATGAGAAGGAAATATGAAAAAGGGGAGATACATGTAGACATGTAACTGAAACTAACACAACATTTTAAAATACCTATACCCCAGTAAATTAAAAAAAAAAGGGGGGGGGGAGGGGGGGAACCACTTTGGCTTTTCTTTGATCAGTATATAGGCTTTCTGAGTCTCAGATGGTCTTGTGTTCAACCTTGTTCAGTTCTAATCAGGAAGGCACTTCTTTACACCTGCTCAGGCTTGACAGAATTTTACTGGTCACAAATGAATTTTATATATGTTTATCAGTGCCAAATTCTCTCCTAACCATTGTTGAGAAAAGACTATAGTCTCAACACCAAAGGTAACTATTGCTCACTACTTCTTATCCACTTTTGATTATGTTCAGAAACTTTCATATAGATTTTAAACATATTAAGATAAGGAGTAACACCTATTTTCTAACACTATTAATGGAATATAGAAATAGGCCATTCATTCTTGTCATAAGAAATTAAAAAAAAAAACATAAGAAAAGCACTGTTCTTTATAATTTTTAGAATTAGCAATGACCACTGATTATTTTAATCTAAGTGGATTTTGTGTCTTTCTCTTGTTTTAAGTGGTTATTTTTTAGGTATGAACATCAGGATTCATTAAGCAATTTATCATTTAATCATTCATTGATGGCTGAAACCATAAACCAAAATTATTAAATGTGGGTACTCTGAATATATACTTTGACTATTGCTTTTTCAATTTTGCCTGCTGAAAAAAAACCTTTATACCTGCATTTATTTTGTTCCACTATTTTAGTTAAAAATCTTATAAATAAAAAAAAGTATTTAATGGAGATAAAATGTAGTTCATTTGGCACAGGGACGTTTCTCATTTAAATCAATAGAAAGAAATCTAATCAGAATTTACAAACAAAATTGTTTTGGTTGATTCTCTGAGATTATTTCAACCACAAGGCTAGCAAATAAATTTCTTTTTGTCTTTTACCTGATACTAGATTAATACTTGTCTTAGTGTGGAATGAGGTAGATAAGACATGCTTAAGATGTTTTCAGAGGCAGCATGGCTGGCTAAAAATTGCAGTCTTTGGTGTTGGCCAAATCTGCATTTAATTTCATATTTTATCAGTTTAGTGTTGAATGTTTTTCTGGCACATAATACTGGACCTCTCTGAGTCTGTTTCCTGGTATTCAAATGGAACTAATAATGACTACTCTTCAATACAGAGAAGGCAATGGCACCCCACTCCAGTACTCTTGCCTGGAAAATCCCATGGATGGAGGAGCCTGGTAGGCTTCAGTCCATGGGGTCCCTAAGAGTCAGACACGACTGAGAGACTTCACTTTCACTTTTCACTTTCATGCACTGAAGAAGGAAATGGCAACCCACTCCAGTGTTCTTGCCTAGAGAATCCCAGGGATGGCGGAGCCTGGTGGGCTGCCGTCTATGGGGTCGCACAGAGTCGGACACAACTGAAGCGACTTAGCAGCAGCAGCACTCTTCAATAGAGTAGTCTGCTAAGTGACTACACACATTGACTACTACACATTGTCTGCTAAGTGACTAGCCTAGGGTATTTATATGGTGTGGAATCCTTCAGGACAAATTTTCAAGTATATTATTGAATAAACATATTGGATATATCATACTTTATATTTACCATTTTGCAGGAGCTGATTTGATAGGAGATATTTCAGTGCAACTGAAATAAACCAGCCATTAATCATTAACCCTGATGGATGAGGTAACTAAAACTTAGAAAGGTAACTGACTTGGTCAAGGTCAATACTAGCAGGACAAATGTGAGGCCTGACTTTTGGTCTCCTAGGCTAATATTTTCTTAATCTTGATCTAAATGACCTTTAGTATAAGCTATACTAAACATAATACAGAATTTAGGGAGTAGTAAGTCTTGGTTACAGTGGATGTTTGATTACGTGGATCAGCTCTTTGCATTGCATAAAGCTAATGACTATCTTTCCAAAATAAAACATTGAAAAATAGAGTCAGGAAACCAAGTTGTGTGAGTAGAGTGGAGTTTATGATTATACTCACAATCTATGTATTATACTTTATATTTTATTTAAAATTTAAGTAATACATATAAAGTGAAAGAAGTAATTAAATTGATTTTGGCTCTAACTAGTAAAGAACCTGCCTGCCAATGCAGGAGATGCAAGAGACATGTGTCCCATCCCTGGGTCAGGAAGATCCCTGGAGTATGAAATGGCAACCCACTCCAGTATTCTTGCCTGGAAACTTCCATGGACAGAAGAGCCTGATGGGCTATAGTCCAAGGGACTGCAAAGAGTCGAAAAAGACTGAGTACACATGGACATCAACAGATGGTCAACACCAAAATCAGATTGATTATATTCTTTGCAGCCAAAGATGGAGAAGCTCTTTGTCAACAAAGAGTCAACAAAAACAAGACCAGGAGCTGACTGTGGCTCAGATCATGAACTCCTTATTGAGAAATTCAGACTTAAATTGAAGAAAATAGGGAAAACCACTAAACCATTCTGGTATGACCTAAATCAAATCCCTTATGATTATACAGTGGAAGTGAGAAATAGATTTAAGGACCTAGATCTGATAGATAGAGTGCCTGATGAACTATGGAATGAGGTTCGTGACATTGTACAGGACAGGGATCAAGACCATCCCCTTGGAAAAGAAATGCAAAAAAGCAAAATGGTTGTCTGGGGAGGCCTTACATATAGCTGTGAAAAGAAGAGAAGTGAAAAGCAAAGGACAAAAGGAAAGATATAAGCATCTGAATGCAGAGTTCCAAAGAATAGCAAGAAAAGAAAGCCTTCCTTAGCTATCAATGCAAAGAAATAGAGGAAAACAATAGAATGAGAAAGACTAGAGATCTCTTCAAGAAAATTAGAGATGCCAAGGGAACATTTCATGCAAAGATGGGCTCGATAAAGGACAAAAATGGTATGGACCTAACAGAAGCAGAAGATATTAAAAAGGGGTGGCAAGAATACACAGAAGAACTGTACAAAAAACATCTTCGTGACCCAGATAATCCTGATGGTGTGATCACTGACCTAGAACCAGACATCCTGGAATGTGAAGTCAAGTGGGCCTTAGAAAGCATCACTACGAGCAAAGCTAGTGGAGGTGATGGAATTCCAGTTGAGCTATTTCAAATCCTGAAAGATGATGCTGTGAAAGTGCTGCACTCAATATGCCAGCAAATTTGGAAAACTCAGCAGTGGCCACAGGACTGGAAAAGGTCTGTTTTCATTCCAATCCCAAAGAAAGGCAAAGCCAAAGAATGCTCAAGCTACCACACAATTGCACTCATCTCACACGCTAGTAAAGTAATGCTCAAAATTCTTCAAGCCAGGCTTCAGCCATATGTGAATCGTGAACTTCCTGATGTTCAAGCTGGTTTTAGAAAAGGCAGAGGAACCAGAGATCAAATTGCCAACATCCACTGGATCATGGAAAAAACAAGAGAGTTCCAGAAAAAACATCTATTTCTGCTTTATTGACTATGCCAAAGCCTTTGACTGTGTGGATCACAATAAACTCTGGAAAATTCTGAAAGAGATGGGAATACCAGACCACCTGATCTGCCTCTTGAGAAATGTATGCAGGTCAGGAAGCAACAGTTAGAACTGGACATGGAACAACAGACTGGTTCCAAATAGGAAAAGGAGTACGTCAAGGCTGTATATTGTCACCCTGCTTATTTAACTTCTATGCAGAGTACATCATGAGAAACGCTGGACTGGAAGAAACACAAGCTAGAATCAAGATTGCCAGGAGAAATATCATTAACCTCAGATATGCAGATGACACCACCCTTATGGCAGAAAGTGAAGAGGAACTCAAAAGCCTCTTGATGAAAGTGAAAGTGGAGAGTGAAAAAGTTGGCTTAAAGCTCAACATTCAGAAAACAAAGATCATGGCATCCGGTCCCACCACTTCATGGGAAATAGATGGGGAAACAGTGGAAACAGTGTCAGACTTTATTTTCCTGGGCTCCAAAATCACTGCAGATGGTGACTGCGGCCATGAAATTAAAAGACGCTTACTCCTTGGAAGGAAAGTTATGACCAACCTAGATAGCATATTCAAAAGCAGAGACATTACTTTGCCAACAAAGGTCCATCTAGTCAAGGCTATGGTTTTTCCTGTGGTCATGTATGGATGTGAGAGTTGGACTGTGAAGAAGGCTGAGCACTGAAGAATTGATGCTTTTGAAGTGTGGTGTTGGAGAAGACTCTTAAGAGTCCCTTGGACTGCAAGGAGATCCAACCAGTCCATTCTGAAGGAGATCAGCCCTGGGATTTCTTTGGAAGGAATGATGCTAAAGCTGAAACTCCAGTACTTTGGCCACCTCACGCGAAGAATTGACTCATTGGAAAAGACTCTGATGCTGGGAGGGATTGGGGGCAGGAGGGGAAGGGGACGACAGAGGATGAGATGTCTGGATGGCATCACTGACTCGATGGGTGTGAGTCTGGGTGAACTCCGGGAGTTGGTGATGGACAGGGATGCCTGGTGTGCTGCGATTCATGGGGTCGCAAAGAGTCAGACATGACTGAGGGACTGAACTGAACTGAACACATAAATATATACATCTATAAACACATAGCTATTTCTTTAGCAGGTCATTTTTCCTAAATGTAAAAGAAAAGTTTTGGCTGTTGTGTCTCTAAGTTTGCTTTTAAGCTTTTCCCTCAGGATCAAAATATGTTAGGGAGAGGGAACCTATTATTGTTGCCCAATTATGTCCTTCCTTAAGCACTTTTTTACCTCGTATATTCTTGGAGGCTTCTTATATCTGTATCATATAAACTCAGTCCATTGGTCACGATTTCTTGCCTGAGAATAGAGGCCTCACAGAAAGTGGAAATATCACATTGCCGGGAGCCAGCTTGAGGAACTCCGCCCATGGTAAAGGTCATGAGGAAGGAGGCTCGGCATACACAAACGCGGGATCGAGCCTTAGGAGTCCCCCTGGAAATTCTCGAGCATCTACCCCCAAAACTAGAGTCTGCCTACTTACTGCTTTGTGCTCTCACCTACACCTCTGACCTTATGGGGGGCTTTCCCCCACCACCTCTCTCTGAAAAAGAGTTAACTTACAGCTCCAGTTGATAAAGTTCCTGGGGTGACAAGAGTGTTTCAACCTACAAACTCCTTCGGAAGTCCTCTAGCCTGCCTGAACAGGTTCTTCTGGCCACATGTGACTGTCCACAGCCTCCCACCCGTGAGAGGCATGAGATGTTCTAAACTGTCTAAATACAGATTCCTTTGAGCAGTTAAAAGATTGATTAGAAATTGTATTGGTGAAGGGTTTTTCACTTTTTGGGCCAATGTTTGCTGCTAAGTTTCCATATCTCTTACCTACTGTGTCTCTGGGAGTGTATTGATTAATATAATTGGTGTATAGTAATGAAAGTAATAGCTTTAATGTTTGTAACCTTGGACCCTTGAATTAATTCTTTTCTTGTTATTGCCCACCACACTTTTGCCCTATAGAAATGCAACTTTATCTAATGCTTTCGGAGGGTGGCTCCTGACTTTAGAATAATCACCTTTAGAGAAAAATAAGTTTTCTGAAGAAAGGATCATAAAATGTTAACAGGCCTCCTGGCCAGAAGATGATGTAAATCACCTAAACTTTTGCATATGATAAGTTTGCAGGAAGAAAGCCTGGCTTCGATTAAGATCAAGGACTACTGTCCTTGCATGACTCTACCCCTTCCCCCATTATCCTCTATGCACAACTTAAGGTATAAAAACTCCTTCGGAAAATAAAGTGCAGGCCTTGTTCACCGAAGCTTGGTCTCCCCATGTCATTCTTTCTCTCACCTTCTGGCTGAATTCCCATCTGGATCGTGGAGGCTCATCAAGCCTACTAATTTTGCCTGGGCTTCTAAGATCTGACTGGGGAGGCCTTAGTGTCTCCTCTCCTTCTGGTGAACGGGAGGACGCCTGTGGCCTACGTAGGTGATGCAAATTCCTTGTCTTGGAATTTTATTGGCTTTCCATGTAAACCAAGTTATTTAGCCTCTCTTCTTCACTGAATTTCTTCGCTGAGCTATCCTTATTTAACCACTCTTTATATCTTTAATTCTATCGTATCCTGATCGCCAAAGCCATCTCCCCTTTGAATTCCCTGGATCCACCGGGACTGGACCCCAGCATCCCATAGCACGCACTGAGTCTTTTAAACACATTTTTTTAGGAATTTAAATTGGATCTATTCATTGGATGGCAACATCATATAGAAACAAAGATACAGTTGACACAAATTAAGGGTGCCAATATATAGGCAGGCTCAGGAGGGTGGCTCTGAGACTTGGGAGGTGTCCTTCTGAGGAATTGAGATTGAGCAGATGCGACAAGTAATGTGCAAGTCAGGAGGAAACTTATACCTTTAGAGAGGAAAGAGTGATGTGGAAGGGGAGAGAGATAGGAAGCTTCCAATTCTTACTAGACACAACTGAAATTTCTGCCCCATATTATCTTGACATTTCAGTAAATCTTTTCAATAAATCCTCACTTGTAGGTAAATCTGAGTCGATTTTGGTCTTTGCTAGTAAAGGATGATGATGCTCAGAGAGCCTTTTGGTTGACAAACTTATGGCTGTTTCGTAGGTTCAGTGATGCAGAGAAAGTGCCACATACTTGTAAAAGTTCCTCCATTTTTGTCATAGAACCTTGAACTCAGTATATTCCAAACAAATATTTGATTTGAATCCTCAACATTGTGAAAAAAAAATCTGTTCTGTCTTTGTTAATAGGTATTTATTTATTTATCACTTGACTGTGCTGCACAACATGTGGGATCTTAATTCCCCGACCAGGGATTGAACACATGCCCCCTGCATTGGAAGTTTGAAGTCTAAAACCACTAGACCAGCAAGGAAGTCCCATGAAATGATTTACACTAAACTGTAATGCAGCAGCCATCTTTCGAAATCAATTTCTTTGAGACACACACTGAAGGTATTTTCCTATTATATAAGTTCATAAGAATCATTATCACTGTTGGGAAAGAAAAGGTACAATCAGAGGAATATGAGGTTTTTGTTTGTTTTGAGCAAGAGTAGTTTATTAAGAAAAATGTTAAAAAATCTATTTTTTTTTAATTTGAAAAATGTCTAGTAGTCACTAAAACATCTGGTTGAAAACTGAAATCTTCAGTGACACATCTGGATGTTTGCTCCATATGATGTCAAACATGAGGATAATTAAAAATATAGAGCTAAATTACTTAAATGTTAAGCTTTCATCCAGATGTTTTATGCTATATTAGACAAAAATAAAATCTTTATGTCAGACATTAAAGTAATCAGGAATATCTAAATGTCACTGTGAATAAAATAACATTTCTAATATGTTTCACTGGAGAGAAAGTATTAACTGATAATTAGAGACTATACAAGAAGTTTGTTAGTTAAAAGCTTTTTAAATCTGATAGATAGTAACTAGTAAAATGTGTGAATATGGAATGAACATTCCTGGATGAAAATTGTCCATACTGACTGATGAATAAACAAGTGTATTTTGATTTCCAAGCTGTTATGTTTTGTTCATTTTTTGTGTTTATACATAGAAGTATCTATGAGCTAGTGTTTTGGATTATTTATTAAAGAACACGTAAGTTTATTTTTGCTAATGCATTAGAAAAATTGGGCAAACTTTTGAGTTGAAATTCCTTGGCAGTGTTTATTTGTGAGAAATGTCTAAGCAGGTATAACTTGCAGCTCTAATTCAGCTTCAAAGAGTACCAGATGATATAGCCAGGGTTGGCTCACAAATTGTATCCTATGATAATATGGGAAGAGTGAGACCTAGAGAGTTGAGGATAGCAGAAGACATTTGGCTGACCCAGTAGGCTTAGACAAACAAAGTGTTAAATCCAGGCAGGAGAATAAATGCAGAGAAGGAAGGACTGTATTTTTGGGTGGTAGAGGCAGGAAAGAAGGTTTACCGTTTAGGGAATCAGAGGAGGTTAAAGGTGCTGCCAAGTCATGCTAGTGGACAGAGTCAAATACTCCTCATGGGAAAATACATTAAAAAAAAAAAAAAATATATATATATATATGTATCTATCTCATGTGCGTGCATGCTTGCTGCTTCAGTTGTTTCCGACTTTGAGACCCAGTGAACTGTGGCCTGCCAGGTTCCTCTGTCCATGGGATTCTCCAGGCAAGAATACTGGAGTGGTTGCTGGGCCCTCCTCCAGGGGATCTTTCCAACCCAGGGATTGAACCCAGGTCTCTTACATCTCCTGTATTGACAGACATGTTCTTTACCACTGGCACCACCTGATAATGCACATATGCGAAATCTAGAAAACTGGTACAGATGAACCTATTTCCAGGGCGAGAACAGAAATGCAGATGTAGGAAACTGACATGTGGGTAGCCCTGAGGGGGTGGGAGTGAGGAGGACAGTAGGACAGATTGGGAGATTAGGACTGACATATAAATGCTACAATGTGTAAAACACACGACTATTGGAAGCTGCTGTATAGCACAGGAAGCCCAGCTCGGTTCTCTGTGATGACCTCGATGGGTGGGAGGCAGGTCCATGAGGAATGGGTTATATGTATACATAAGCTGATTCACGTCAGTGTTTAGCAGAAACTAACACAATATTGTGCAGCAATTATACTACAATAAAATTATATTATAAACATATAATGTAAACATATCTTTGAATGCTTTTAGTGGCTTTCAAATTTAATAGGTAAAAAAATAAACAAGGAAAACCTCTATGTTCACTGATCAGTTTTTTTTTAATTGGCTTTATTTATTTAGGTTGAATTAAAATGTCTCCCATCAAAAATGGCTCCATCAAAATCTTGGTAAGAAATCATAATATATCCATGTGAGCATTTACCTACAATGAAGAATAAACATTTTAAGTCCCACTTACATGAGAGAAAACAAGCTCAGAGAAGTCCAGTGACATTCAAGGAGACACTCAGTTATGAAGCAGCAGACTATAAGCACAAATCCAGATCTGGCTTCTCCAAAGACCACACTTTTCCCCACTTACGTTGTCTTTGAAAACATCAAAACATTGGTCCCCTTTTTATGCACTGAGATGAGAATTGCTACACTGAACCATTTCATAGACTAACATGGATATACAGACTATAGAGGTGTATCACAGACTAACTTGAGAAACAAATCTGATTATGGAAAAGATTGAACATTTTCTACAAACTAGTGTATGTATGAAACATGAAAAGTGTAGAACAATGAAAAGATGGTAGACTTTATGGTAAGATGGGTAAAACTTTGAGTTTCCATTTTGCCATCCAGTTTTGAGTGGATAACATAAACACTGACTTGAAATGAATGTAAGAAATGAAGGTAACACTAAAGCGACCTTTTCTCTAAATTGTCATCCAGCTAAAATAAAGCTTCTCAAACATATAACTTCATAAACCTGATTCAATATTTGGGGCACAGAACACAGTAAATATGGAAAGAAAACACTTAAGGAAGTTACTTTCATATCTGTACCTATAGATACACGTATCTGTGTCCTTGCCAATATTTACCAATGTTTCTCTCAAAGGTCGGGACCATGTACAATATATTAGGATCCACATATATTTTCTCAATCAGGAAATCATTTCAGGCTTAAGTCAAGTGTTTAACATCTTGCCAGACAAAGCATGGTTTTGCTCATGCTAGACTCTCCTTCCTAGCTTGTAAATCTTTGGAAGGTGTCCAGACAGGGGCCTTAGAGGCCTGAATCAAGGGCATTAAGGTCAAGAGCAAGTGTGTGTGTGTGTGTGTGTGTGTGTGTGTGTGTGTGTGCTCACTCAGTCGTGTATGACTCTGTGACCCCATGGATTGTAGACTGCCAGGCTCCTCTGTCCATGGAACTTTCCAGGCAAGAATGCTGGATTGGGTTGCCATGTCCTCTTCCAAAGGATCTTCCCAACCCAGGGACTGAACTCACTTCTCCTGTGTCTCCTGCATTGCAGGCAGATTCTTTACCAGCTGAGTCATCAGGGAAACCTGGTCAAGAGCATAGAAAGTTTAAATTATGTCTAGGTGGGTCAGATTCAGGACAACATAACCCAGATGACTTCTGGAATCTCTCAACCCTTTACAATTATTAAAATATTTTAATATTCAATAGTCATTGATATTTCCCTTGTTTTGTGTTCCTATTCCATGTTTTTTCATAGCAACTAAAGTATGTGTGGGAGGTGAAGAGGGGAGGGAATTGTGTTTTTATGGTGAACTTTGGATCAGAATCTGGCTTCTGCAAAGTTTAGTTCATTCATTGATTTTTCCCTCTTCTTGTGATGCCTGAGTTTTGTGCTAGTAAACCGAGATGTAAAATTCAGCCTTTTAAAAACTATTGGAAAAGCTTTGTATTCACAGGTGTTTGTATTTTGCCTCTTTTACAGAAATATGATCAGAAGAAAGAATGAAAGAGGTGGTGTTCTCACAGAAGATAACTGAAACCCCTTTAATTTATTGACAGACCCTGTTCTCTAGAGTTCCAGTGACCATCCCACTGGGGAAACTTTTTGTGTGTCCTTTTATCTACAGTTTCAGAATATGTCCTGGACTCTGTTTTCTTCCTTTTTCCTTCTCCATCCCTCGTTTTAAAAATATTTTACTTTCTTATTTATTTAGCGGCATCTGGTGTTAGTTACAGTGGTATCTTCACTGCATCACGAGGGATCTTTCCTCGTGGTGTGGTGCTCAGACTCTCTAGTTGTGGCCCACAGTCTCAGTGGTTGTGGCACATGGCCTTTAGGTGCTCTGCAGCATATGGAATCTTAGTTCTCCAACCAGGGATCCAACCCAGGTCCCCTGCATCGCAAGGGAGATTTTTAACGACTGGACCACCAGAGAAGTCCCTCCATCCCTCTTTCTCTTTTATTTTTCTGTTCTCATTTTCTCATACAGCATTATTCATCTAGCTATTCTTCTAGTCTTCTCTAGGTTGTTGTTTGGTGGGTTTTTAACTTCTAATGCAAGGTGAGAATCATTGTCTTAAAGATTTTTCAAATAGACTTTTGGTAAAGCTATTATTTAGTTATTTTGTCTCTGTTTCAATGTAAACAATCTCTTGCTTGATATTCACCTAGGTAATTTTCAAATATTTAACACATCAAACCAGCGACTTTTTAAAATATTCTTATTTATTGATTTGGCTGCACCAGGTCTTGGTTGCAGCACACAGGATCTTTGATCTGTTTTGCAGCTTGTGGGATCTTTAGCTGTGGCATGCGAACTCTTAGTTGCAGCTTTGTTGCAGTGTGTGGAATCTAGTTACCTGACGAGGGGTCCAACCTGGATCCCATGCAATGGGAGTGTAAAGTCTTAGCCACAGAATCACCAGGGAACTCCCCCAACCCAGTGACTTTCAGATTATTTCAAGTGGTTTAATAAGTATTGACACAATCTGAATACTTAATAACGCCTAGACTAAATGGTTTCAGTAAAGGCAGTATAGTGATTTGTGTTATTCCATTATAATCTTATTCTATTTCTAATGGTTAAATATTCTCATAAAAGAAGTTACCTATGGATGAGCATGCTGCTTTCTTTTCATTTTTGTTTGAAGTAAAATTGTTAAAGTCCCAGCTAGATTCAGTAATTGGCTGTCATAAGCTTTTTTCAATCCTGCTTTGAAGAGACTGCTTCTTTCTCTACTGTTCTCTGTTTGCACCACAAAATATTCAAAATGGATAGATCAACGTGGAATATTTATTTTTACTGCTCTTCTCTTATTTCTGGTACATATTCCAATTTTCCTTGGAGTAAAGACCAAAGATTTGGGTCAAAATAGAATTTGAACAGAGATGGATTGGATCTGTTAGTTGACCAGGAGATGCAAACAAAGGAGAATCAGAGCTGGAATACTTGTAAATCCTTGCAAAACCTGTAACATTGTCTTCATATAAATGAAAGCATGGATTTATCATATGAGAGAAGGAAGTATGAAGTCGAGGAAGGGAAAAGAAGAGAAAGAGAGTCTTCTAACTTTGTTTCCTGAGTGTTTGGTGAAGTTATTGATTACATGCCTACTGTGAAAATGGAATTCCACGTGTAAGAGATTGCCTTCACTTGACTTCTGTACACAACTGTCTCTTGATGATGGGAAAGTATCTGTAAAGAGGTTAGATTTACTTTGCAGATGCCAGAAAGGATTTGTTTACATCATGTTTATTCTCCTTGAGCTAACATTTCAAACACACACTTATTTAAAGATTAGTTCACTTTGTATGGCAGAAATAAGGCTTTGTTTTGGCCACTCTCATGGAATAGGAATGCTTGGTAGAAAGTTTCTCCCTTTCTCTGTCTCTGTCTCTCTGTCACTTTTTCTGCCTGTCTCTTTTTCTCCATCCTGGCCCTCTTCTCTCTTAATACAATTTGCCATTTTTCAGGAACATCTTTACCTGTATCTTCCTTCAAAATGGCTTAACATAAATACATACTTAATTTTGTCTTTCTTCTTTATTTAAAACCATGGATATAGCTAATATTTCTTCTCCCTAATATGTGACTCCCAGTTGGCCCTGCTAGCAGGGGTTGGACTCTGAATCACATTTTCTGAACTGATCTCTCTTTTGTCTTAAATGGAATCATCGTTAACACATCTGGTACATCTCCTGGAACACATAGCTCACTTGAAGTATCAGGAGGCTCCAGCAATAAGACAGCTTTCACAGTTTTGAGCTGACTGGGCTAGAGGGCCATCTGATGATAGTAAAGGTTATCAGAGTTGTCAAATCTGACAGGCTAGAATCAGATTCTACTTCTTACCTTAGGAATGAATGTTTCATGAATTGAGATGCCAGGATTGAAATTACGTGGAGAATATTTCCGAGCAATTGACTGGTGAAAGGGCAGCTATCTCCAACTGTTCTTTTGATTCCTTTTTCCACTTGCTAACCTTCAAAGTTCTGCCCTATGTCCCAGTCTAGTCTGATGCAAGAATTAACTTGATTGCTCCATTCAGGTTGGTCCAAGGAAGAATCAGATGAAGTGGGTCTGGAAATGTTCATCTCACATTTCATATGTGGGTCCCAGGGGACCCATGTAATCATGACCTGGTTATATGGATGTCCCCACCTTGATCCCAGTCTTGCCTGTTCACCCCTGGGTGCTCACTGACACCATAGTTCCTGATATCAGGATTCTTAATACCTATCTATTGCATGAATGGAAAATAGCACATATATAGCAAATAATAAATAGGTTTCAGACTCTGTTCTGTGCTTTGGGGATTCAATAATATATATAAAAATCTTGCTTCAAAAGATAATTTGTACTGTAAGTGCTATGTTGTCTGGTACAGGGATGGTATTAGTGGTACCTAAGGGGCCTACTGAATGTTTGGAAGTCAGGGGCCTTCTTTCTAAAATCAGGAAGGTTCTGTGCAGTCTATTCTCTAATAGAAAGAGTGGAGTCTAGTGGCATCCAGAGACAATAACATAAAAGCGATTAGAAAGCATTACACCAATCTGGAAAAGGAGAGAAACTTACATTCTTATTTAATTTTTTAAAAATAAAGATAATGAAATCTGAACACAAAATCTGAAATGTGAATTCAACCAGTTGTGCCGCCCACCTCCCAAGGGTGGTCAGGACTGGGACTTGTGCTAATTGACAAGTCTCATGGCCACCACATTTACCAACTTCTCCTCTCTCAGTGAGTCGTGATTTGGCATGGCATCACTACACTGAGGGACTCAGACCATAACTTCAAATGACAACCTGAAAAAATTGATATGGAATATTGTTTATTGTGTGTTTTTCCATATATGTGCATGAATGAACATTTAAATATTCTGAATATCTCCAATACCTCCTTGGGGGCTAAGCTTGCTGCTGCTACTGCTGCTAAGTCGCTTCAGTTGTGTCCGACCCTGTGCGACCCCATAGACAGCACCCCACCAGGCTCCGCTGTCCCTGGGATTCTCCAGGCAAGAATACTGGAGTGGGTTGCCATTTCCTTCTCCAATGCATGAAAGTGAAAAGTGAAAGTGAAGTCGCTCAGTCGTGAGCGACTTCATGGACTCTTTATGGTCGCTCTTAGTGACCCCATGGACTGCAGCCTACCGGGCTCCTCCGCCCATGGGGTTTTCCAGGCAAAAAGTACTGGAGGGGGTTGCCATTGCCTTCTCCATGGGGCTAAGCTTATACCTTCATAAAATAATGAGAAGATGTTCCTGCAAAGACACAAGAATTTACTAATTAAAAAATGAGTTAATCAAAGTCCAACATGAATTTAGATGAAATATGTAACCTAGCAAATTCTCAGATTCCCTGTCTAGACAGTAGGGAAAGAAAAAATACAGAATTTTTGATAAGATTAAACAAGATAATGTGTAAAATTTTAATATATTGTATAAAAGTTTAATAAATATTTGTCCCCCTAAATTTCTATTTTCTTTCATTATATAACTGTGTATAAGACCATGCCAGAGTGCCTTTATAGATATACAGCATTGGAATAATCAGGAAAATTTGAAGTACTGGAAAAAAATGATGTTTCCTTATCTCCCTTTGCTGAGCTGCATCTATTTCTGCTGGTGCACATTATTTAAAGCATTTCTGAGAAAACATTTTGCAAAAAAAAATCACATGAGCAAAGCTGAATATGATGGATAAAAATGAAGATATTGAGGGTATAATTAGTTGTTCTCAGAAATTAGTGTACCCTTGAATCATTGCAGAAGTTTGCTGTAATTTTATTCATACGAATCTTTGGATTCCACTTTCCCAAAATTCACAGTCAGTGGGTTCCAGTGACAGAGCTTGAAAAACCCAGCTCTCAAGATTAACAGGTAAAAAGAAAATTATGTGCACCTTAAAACTGTAAACTGAATGTTAGAAGCTTATAGTTTGAGAACACACTGTGAAATAGATTTCTTGTAGGTGATGGGTGTTCTGGAGAGACTCATATAACTGTATAGACTTCTAGGTTACTGAAAACCCAAGAATGGCATTTGCTATTTGTATAGAATTGCCCTTTTTAAGGTTGGAAAAATATAAATATTTATTAACAGTATTCTGAAGAATTACTCTTAACTCTTTCAAAATTAATTAGATTTTTGAAGGAAAGGGATGGGATAGATTTGAGTGATGTACTACATCTTATAACATTGATATTAAAATCTTTTAGAAGATAAATGCTCCAATGTAAAATGTTTCAGCAGATCAATGTAAATCTTCTCCTTAGAAATATAATTCTTGTCCTTCTAATACTGCAGACATGAAATGAAAAGATGCTTGCTCCTTTGAAGAAAAGCTATGACAAATCTAGACAGTGTATTAAAAAGCAGAGACACCACTTTATTGACAAAGGTCGATACAGTCAAAGCTAGGGTTTTTCCACTAGTCGCGTATGGATGTGAGAGTTGGGCCATAAAGTAGGTTAAATGAAAGTGAAAGTGTTAGTTACTCAGTTGTGTCCGACTCTTTGCGACCCCATGAATCGCAGCACGCCAGGCCTCCCTGTCCATCACCAACTCCCGGAGTTCACTCAGACTCACGTCCATCGAGTCAGTGATGCCATCCAGCCATCTCATCCTCTGTCGTCCCCTTCTCCTCTTGCCCCCAATCCCTCCCAGCATCAGAGTCTTTTCCAATGAGTCAACTCTCCCCATAAGGTGGCCAAAGTACTGGAGTTTCAGCTTTAGCATCACCCCTTCCAAAGAAATCCCAGGGCTGATCTCCTTCAGAATGGACCGGTTGGATCTCCTTGCAGTCCAAGGGACTCTCAAGAGTCTTCTCCAACACCACAGTTCAAAAGGATCAATTCTTCGGTGCTCAGCCTTCTTCACAGTCCAACTCTCACATCCATACATGACCACAGGAAAAACCATAGCCTTGACTAGATGAACCTTTGTTGGCAAAGTAATGTCTCTGCTTTTGAATATGCTGTCTAGGTTGGTCATAACTTTCCTTCCAAGGAGTAAGAGTTTTTTTAATTTCATGGCTGCAGTCACCATCTGCAGTGATTTTGGAGCCCCCCAAAATAAAGTCTGACACTGTTTCCCCATCTATTTCCCACGAACTGGTGGGACTGGATGCCATGATCTTCGTTTTCTGAATGTTGAGCTTTAAGCCAACTTTTTCACTTTCCACTTTCACCTTCATCAAGAGGCTTTTGAGTTCCTCTTCACTTTCTGCCATAAGGGTGGTGTCATCTGCATGTCTGAGGCTATTGATATTTCTCCCAGCAATCTTGATTCCAGCTTGTGTTTCTTCCAGTCCAACGTTTCTCATGATGTACTCTGCATAGAAGTTAAATAAACAGGGTGATAATATACAGCTTTGACGTACTCCTTTTCTTATTTGGAACCAGTCTGTTGTTCCATGTCCAGTTCTAACTGTTGCTTCCTGACCTGCATACAAATTTCTCAAGAGGCAGATCAGGTGGTCTGGTATTCCCATGTCTTTCAGAATTTCCCACAGTTTATTGTGATCCACACAGTCAAAGGCTTTGACATAGTCAATAAAGCAGAAATAGATGCTTTTCTGGAACTCTCTTGCTTATTCCATGATCCAGCGGATGTTGGCAATTTGATCTCTGGTTCCTCTGCCTTTTCTAAAACCAGCTTGAACATCAGGAAGTTCACGGTTCACATATTGCTGAAGCCTGGCTTGGAGAATTTTGAGCATTACTTTACTAGCATGTGAGATGAGTGCAATTGTGCAGTAGTTTGAGCATTCTTTGGCATTGCCTTTCTTTGGGATTGGAATGAAAACGGACCTTTTCCAGTCCTGTGGCCACTGCTGAGTTTTCCAAATTTGCTGGCATATTGAGTTCAGCACTTTCACAGCATCATCTTTCAGGATTTGGAATAGCTCAATTGGAATTCTATCACCTCCACTAGCTTTGTTTGTAGTGACGTTTTCTAAGGCCCACTTGACTTCACATTCCAGGATGTCTGGTCAGTGATCACACCATCATGATTATCTGAAGGACTGATGCTGAAGCTAAAACTTCAATATCTCGGCCACCTGTTGCGAAGTGCCAATTCACTGGAAAAGACTCTGATGCCGGGAAAGATTGAAAGCAGGAAGAGAAGGGGGTGGCACAGGATGGGATGGTTGGATTGGCATCACTGACTCAACGGACATGAGTTTGAGCAAATTCAAAGAGTTAGTGAAGTACAGGAAAGCCTGGCGTACTGCAGTCCATGGGGTCACAGTCAGACACAACTTGGCAGCTGAACGACAACAAATGCTGCTGAATAAGAAGAAAGTGGGGAGGGAGGAGGGAGGAGGGTTCAGGATGGGGAACACATGTATACCTGTGGTGGATTCATTTTGATATTTGGCAAAACTAATACAATTATGTAAAGTTTAAAAATAAAATAAAATTAAAAAAAAAAGAAGAAAGTGGATTGTCTTTTGTCTTCCAGTTTTCTTTTCTCATTCATTTCCTCCAGTTTCTTCTTCATGATAATGCATCTGTTTATAGCTTGTAGACCACTACTGATGCATTTTTAATCTTTGATGGGCCACAGCAAACTCAGAGATGAGAAGAAATTTCAAAAGAACAGTTTTTCAAAAACTTCACCACAGTACCATTTTTCCTCTTTATCATTTGTTTTCTTTGGCAAACAAAATTTCTCACTCCTCTTTGCCACCTCCTTCCAATGTGTTCTTGTTCTGTGTCATTAGTCAACAGTCAGCTGCGTAAATGTTGGCTCACATCCAAGGTGATGATTGCTTCTCATATACACTGTCTTTGCTGTTGGCTTTCAGACTAATAGCTTCTGTTTTTAATAGATGAAATTTAGCATGATTAACTCTCAGGTGATTAATAGAGGGTGTTTTTGAGAGCTAAATAATGAAGAAGCAATTAAATAAATATGATATGTTGTCTTGACCACAAATCAAGTCACACTTTTTCTTACTGCTCCTTGGATTGTGGTTTGGAGGTCAGAAGGCTGCCATAAATCAGGGAAGAGAGCGCCTGGCAACAGTTCTGGGAAAAATAAGAACAGGAAAGATGGTAGGGCACAATTCAGCCCACTCACCTGAGTTTGAGCTCTTATAGTGTGGTGTTTATAAAATAGGCAAGTTATTTAATTCATGAGCTCCAGCTTCTTCATCTCCAAAGCAGGAAAGATTAATACATAATTTGTAGGTTTAAATGAAGATTAATGAAGATTAAATGACATAATTTATGCAAAACATCTTGCAAAATGCCAGGTACATAATGTTCAGTGAATATGTTAGTTTTAAATCCTTTTTCTACTCCCAGTCTTAGCTCTCAATATTTTCCTGGGAGTGTAAGATGTTAGAAGGGATTGTGTATAGGATTGTAGTCTGTTCTAATCTTCAGTAATCTAGAAAATAAAGAAATTGATTCCCCAACTCCTTAACCCCCAATATAAAAAAATGCCACTTACAGCTATGGTCACTCATAAGTTATTATTTTTTAAAAAAGCATAAGCCTTTGGGTGTCATATTTCCAGCTTCTAATATCAATTTCCACACTTCCTGACACTTGGCCTCACCTGTGTAGAATTTTATAGTTTCTCTAGAAGGAATAATATAGTACACAGAAAGTTTAAAAGGGAAACACTATAGATGATTGATAGGTTTTATACTTTAAACATTTACAGATGATGAGATCTAAAAATGGCAGAAATAGGAAGACAATTTGCCTTAGAACAAATAAGACTTGATTGGTTTATTAATGATCTTCTCCTCAGTTATGCCTTCAGTCAGTTCAGTTCAGCCCTCAGTCATGTCCGACTCTTTGTGACCCCATGAATCATAGCACACCAGGCCTCCCTGTCCATCACCATTTTCCGGAGTTCACTCAAACTCACGTCCATCGAGTCAGTGATGCCATCCAGCTATCTCATCCTCTGTCCTCCTGCCCCCAATCCCTCCCAGCATCAGAGTCTTTTCCAATGAGTCAACTCTTCACATGAGGTGGCCAAAGTACTGGAGTTTCAGCTTTAGCGTCATTCCTTCCAAAGAACACCCAGGGCTGATCTCCTTTAGAATGGACTGGTTGGATCTCCTTGTAGTCCAAGGATTCTCAAGAGTCTTCTCCAACACCATAGTTCAAAAGCATCAATTCTTCGGCGCTCAGCTTTCTTCACAGTCCAACCCTTGCATCCATACATGACCACTGGAAAAACCATAGCGTTGACTAGATGGACCTTTGTTGGCAAAGTAATGTCTCTGCTTTTCAATATGCTATCTAGGTTGGTCATAATTTTCTTCCAAGGAGTAAACGTCTTTCAATTTCATGGCGGCAATCGCCATCTGCAGTGATTTTGGAGCCAAAAAAACAAAGTCTGACACTGTTTCCACTGTTTCCCCATCTATTTGCCATGAAGTGATGGGACCAGATGCCATGATCTTTGTTTTCTGAATGTTGAGCTTTAAGCCAACTTTTTCACTCTCCTCTTTCAGGTTATGCCTTAGGGGCAAACAATTTCAAAATATGATTGGTTTACAACATTAAAGATTGATTCTTGCTCATATCATAATGCAGCTCAAAGTAGTGCTCCATTTTATTTTTTATCATTTGGAGATAAGAAATAATTGCACTTATCAACAATACTATAAAATTAACTAATTCTTATCCAAATATCTTTTTTATTCATTTTCATTGAGGTATAATTTACATATCTTATAATGAATATTTAGTATTTAGGTTAATGAATTTTTACAATAGCATACCATGTTACCACCACCTAAAATAATATGAAGAATATTTCCCATCATCCCCAGACATGAAGATGCCCTGTTGTCTCTTTCCACTCAGTCCCTGCCAGGCAAAACCCTCTATCAGTTAGTTTTGCCTAGTCTAGAATCCATTTTTAAATAGGATTATAAAATATGAGCTTTCATGTGTTGGCCTCTTTTCAATCAGCATAATATCTGCATCTTGTATATTCATGTTTTTGCATGTATCATTAATTAAGAACTTTTTATTGCTAAATCGTTTCCATCTAATGACTATGTAATAGCTCAATGCATTGGCTCATTCCCCTGTTATGAATACTGAGGTCATTTCCAGCTTGGGCTACTATGAATAAAGAAGAAGAAGTCTTTGTGGACATATGTTTTCACTTCCTTTGGAAAAACACTTAGGAGTAGAAATACTGAGTCTAAGGATAGGTATATGTTTGACTCTATGAATAACTGCCAAACTGTTGTCCAAAGTGGTTCTTACCATTTCTCATTTTCACCAGCCATGTCATAGAGTTCTGGTTGCTACACACTCTCACTGGCATTCGGGTTGGTTGCTGCCGCTGCTGCTAAGTCGCTTCAGTCATGGCCGACTCTGTGCAACCCCATGGACTGCAGCCTACCAGGTTCCTCCATCCATGGGATTTTCCAGGCAAGAGTACTGGAGCGGGTTGCCATTGCCTTCTCCAATTTGGGTTGGTAAATAATCTTTTTATGAAGAGGAAAGATGATGCCAGAAGATACAAAATGGTATCTCACTGGAGTTATAAATTGCATCTTTTGTAATTACTGATATTCTGGACCTTTTTATGTACTTATTGTCTATTCATGTATCTTCTTTCGTGAGCTGTTCAAGTATTTTTGGTCACTTTTATTGGGATGTTCATCATTTTATTGTATGTAAGGATGACTTTGTATATTCTAGATATTAATGATTTGGAAGATATATGTACTTGAAACTATTTTCTGAGTATGTGTATCATTATCTTAATGGTTGCCCTTGATAAGCAGAAGGGTCCTTGAAAATCTTATACCTTTTTTAAAAAATTAGGTTTGTTGCTTTCTGATATTTCTAGATATAAGTTCTTTATCAGCTATATGGTTAATATTGTCTACCAGTATTTAAGTCATCTTTTCATTATTTCATCTGTATATTTCAAAAAGTGATGTTTTTAATTTTGATAAATTCCAGTTTATCAATTTTTTCTTTTTTGGAATAGGCTTTTGGTATCATATGTAAAAAAGTTTGCTTAACTCAAGTCCACAAATATTTTTTTTCTCAAATTTTCTTCTAGTGGCTTTTTATTTTGAAAAGATCTATGATGAACTTTGAGTTAATTTTTATATCTGGTACAAAGAATGGATGAGATTTATTTTTTTTATTTTTGCTTTTTTGCTCATGTTTTCTTTTGCATGTTAGTTAGTTGCTCAGTTGCGTCTGACTCTTTGCAACCCCATGGACTATATATATCCAACCAGTCTCCTCTGTCCATGGAATTCTCCAGGCAAGAATACTGGAGTGGATTGCCATTTCCTTCTCCAGGGGATCTTCTTGACCCAGGGATTGAACTTGGGTCTCCTGCATTGCAGGCAGGTTCTTTACCATCTGAGACATCAGGGCTATTTGTGCTATGGTTATTTATATTTGAATTCTACAGTTACACATTGCATATTTTTACTGTTTTTGCATGTACAGTCTCATGTACAGTCATGAGTCTTTAAATCTCTCACTGTTTGTCACTAAAATCATTAATTTTTTTTATGTTTACACACTTTCTTAAAATTGGTGCTCTTTATTCTACCTTACAAGTGTAAGAATTCTTTCTAAAAATCTCTCACCTCTATTTTAAGAACATATCTTTATTTTACTTATGCTTTGAGGAATGTTCATGTTGAATATAAAACCCTATACTTTTCCCCTCTCATATCATTTTAAAAACATAATCATATTGTCTTCTGGCCTCCATTTTTACAGTGGCAAGTCATCTGTAATTCTTATATATGTTTTTCTGCATGTATTGAGTCCCTTCCTCTGTTTCCTTTTAATGCTTGCTTTTTATCCTAGGTATTAGTAATTTTATTAAAATGTGCCTAAACTTGGGAATCTTTTTATTTATCCTGTTTAGAATTCACATAATTTCCTGTTGCTTTGGGCTTCCCTGGTGTCTCAGAAAGTAAAGAATCTGACACAACTGAAGTGACATAGCAGCAGCAGCAGCAGCAATGCAGGAGACCCAGCTTTGACCCCTGTGTTGGGAAGATCCCTTGGGGAAGGGAATGACAACACACTCCATTATTCTTGCCTGGGAAATGCCATGGACAGAGAAACCTGGCAGGCTACAGTCTGTGGGGTGGCAAAGAGTTGGACACGACTGAGCACATCTCTGTCTCTGTCTGTCTTGTTGCTTTAGACTGATAGTCTTGATCAATTTTGGAAAATTCCTGAAAATTTTTTTTTGAGGTGGGGGGAGCTAAAATATCATCTTTACTCTTTTTTAATTAAAAATTATACAAGTTTAAAAAAAATTATACAAGTTTAAAGGTTACTTGCCATTTACGGTTTTTACAAAATATTGACTATATTATCCTTGTTGTGCAATACATCCTTGAGCCTATGTAACACCCAATAGCCTTTGTATCTTCCACATATATTGCCCCTCCACCCTCCCTATTGGTAACCACTAGTTGGTTCTCTGTATCTCTGTCTACTTCTTTTTGTTATATTCACTAGTTTGTTGTATTTTTTTTTTTTTTGGTTCCACATTGAAGTGACAGCATACAGCCTTTGTCTTTCTCTATCTGACTTGTTTCACTTAGCATAAAGCCCTGCAAGTCCATCCACGTTTTTGCAAATGGAAAAATTTCATTCTTCTTTTAATAGCTGAGTAGTATTTCATTGTGGAGATGGAGATAGATACGCTATATCTTTTTAATCCATTCATCCAGTGATGGATACTTAGGTTGCTTCCAAATCTTGGCAGTCATAAATAATACTACTATGAACATTGATGTGCATGTATCTTTTCAACTTAGTGTTTTTTTTTTTTTCTTTCAGTTATATACTTGGGAGTAGAATTGCTCAATCATATGGTAGTTCTCTTCTCAGTTTTTGAGAGGAAAGGCAGAAGGCGAATAGGCATATGAAAAGATGCTAAACACCACCAATCATTGCAGAAATGGAAAACAAAACAAAATCATGAGAGATCACCTTAACACTTGTCAGAATTGCTATAATCAAAAAGACAAGAAATAACAATATTAGTGAAGTTTTGGAGAAAAAAGAACACTCCTACACTCTTGGTGGCAGTGTAATCGATGCAGCCACTGCAGAGAAAAGCATAGAGGTTTCTCATCTTTATTCTTCATAAAGTTGAAGGTAAAGGATGCAGGAATAAAGGAAGAAAATAGAATGGGAAAGACTAGAGTTCTCAAGAAAATTAGAAATACCAAAGGAACATTTCATGCAAAGATGGGCACAATAAAATGCAGAAGCAATATGGACCTAACAGAAGCAAAAGATATTTAGAAGAGGTAGCAAGAATACACAGAAGAATTTCACAAAAAAAGATCTTCATGACCCAGATAACCATGATGATGTGATTACTCACCTAGAGCCAGACATCCTGGAATGAGAAGTCAAGTAGGCCTTCGGAAGCATCACTACAAACAAAGCTAGTGGAAATGATGGAATTCCAGCTGAGTAATTTCAAATCCTAAATGATGATGCTGTGAAAGTGCTGTACTCAATATGCCAGCAAATTTGGAAAACTCAGCAGTGGCCACAGGACTGGAAAAGGTCACTTTTCATTCCAATCCCAAAGAAAGGCAATGCCAAAGAATGTTCAAACTACCACACAATTTAACTCATCTCACATGCTAGCAAAGTAATGCTCAAAATTCTCCAAGCCAGGCTTCAACTGTACGTGAACTATGAACTTCCACATGTTCAAGTTAGATTAGAAAAGGCAGAGGAACCAGAGATAAAATTGCCAACATCCCTTGGATCATAGAAAATCAAAGCATCTACTTCTGCTTTATTGATTATGCCAAAACCTTGACTGTTTGGATCACAGCAAACTGTGGAAAATTCTTAAAGAGATGGGAATACCAGATCACCTTACCTGCCTCCTGAGAAATCTATATGTAGATCAGGAAGCAGCAGTTAGAAATGGACATGGAACAGCAGACTGGTTCCAAATTGGGAAAAGAGTACATCAAGGCTGTATATTGTCACCCTGCTTATTTAACTTATATGCAGAGTACATCATGTGAAATGCTGGGCTGGATGAAGAACAAGCTGGAATAAAGATTGTTGGGAGAAATACCAATAACCTCAGATATGCAGATGACACTACCCTTATGGCAGACAGTGAAGAGGAACTAATGAGATGAAAGTGAAAGAGGAGAGTGAAAAAGCTGGGTTAAAACTCAACATTGAAAAAATGAAGATCATGGCATCCAGTCCCATCACTTCATGGCAAATAAATAACTTCATGGGGAAATAATGGAAACAGTGACAGACTTTATTTTTTGGGCTCCAAAGTCACTTCAGATGGTGACTGAAGCCATGAAATTAAAAGACACTTGCTCCTTCTATGACCAATCTATTCAATATATTAAAAAGCAGAGATGTTACTTTGCCAATAAAGGTCTGTCTAGTCAAAGCTTTGGAAGATGGAAGATGAGATTGTTGGATGACATCACCGACTCAATGGACATGTGTTGGAGCAATCTCTGGGTGTTAGTGATGATCAGGGAAGCCTGGTGTGCTGCAGTCCATGGGATTGCAAAAAGGCGGACACAACTGAGCAACTGAACTGAACTGAAGAGGATGCAGCATAAGGTTAGATGAAATAGGGCTGCTAGCTGAATTAATTTAGCAGCCACTTCCTCCTTCCATACTGGGCAACACCAGTTAGAAAAATGGGTGAAATGATTGCTGGGATAGACCTTCTCAGGCATGGTCTCTACCCCTTTAGTCACACCAACAAAGAGCAGAAAAAAACTGTGGAGGCATCTGTTTCCCAAAGGAAAAATGAAGCGGCCGATTTGAGCAATCCTAGTTTATTTTTTTATTACGAACACGGATGGCACTTTTTTCTTAATTGTGGTAAATATATATAATCTAAAGTTGGCCATTCTAAACATTTTTTTACATGCACATTTCCCAGCCATTAATTACTTCGTAATTTTGTATATGGTATTCACTATTTGTCATGTCACATTTGAAAAGCAGAGACATTACTTTGCCAACAAAGGTCCGTCTAGTCAAGTTTTTCCTGTGGTAAGGTACGGATGTGAGAGTTGGACTGTGAAGAAAGCTGAGCACCGAAGAATCGATGCTTTTGAAGTGTGGTGTTGGAGATGACTCGAGAGTCCCTGGACTGCAAGGAGATCCAACCAGTCCATTCTGAAGGAGATCAGCCCTGGGATTTCTTTGGAAGGAATGATGCTAAAGCTGAAACTCCAGTACTTTGGCCACCTCATGTGAAGAGTTGACTCATTGGAAAAGACTCTGATGCTGGGAGGGATTGGGGCCAGAAGGAGAAGGGGATGACAGAGGATGAGATGGCTGGATGGCATCACTCATTAGATGGACATTGAGTTTGAGTGAACTCCGGGAGATGGTGATGGACAGGGAGGCCTGGCATGCTGCGACACGTGGGGTCGCAAGAGTCGGACACAACTGAGCGACTGAACTGAACTGAACTGATTCATTTCTAAAACTATTCATCCCCGTATATGGGAACTTGGTAAGCATGAAACAATATCCCCTTTCCCCCTCAATTTCTCCAAGTCTTAAGTCCCTGGTCACCTTTTATCTACTTTCTACCCCTATAAATTTGGTGAGTCTTAGGTTTCACATTAGTGAAATCATACAATAATTGACCTTTTGTGTGTGGCTTTTTCATTTAGCATGTTTTCAAGTTTCATCTGTGTTTTAGCACGTGTCAGAATCTCATTACTTTTTATAGCTGAAAAATATTTCATTGTGTATCCATATCACATTTTGTTTATCCATTCATTTGTTGATTGACTCTTGAGTTGTTTCTCCCTTTGGGCCACTGTGAATAATACTGCAATGAATACTGGCATACAGTATTTGTGCCCTTGTTTTAAACCCATTAGGTTATATCACTAGGACTACAATTGCTGTCATTTGATAATTCTACACTTACCATTTTGAGGAACCACTGAACTTTTTTTCACAATGGCTGCACCATTTTACATTCTAACCAGCAATGCGCAAGTGTCCCAATTTATCTACATCCTTGCCAACATTTCTTATTTTCAGTTCTTTCCTTTTTTCTTTTAATTACAATCATCCTAGTAGATGTAAACTAATAACTCATTGTGGTTTTGATTTGCATTTCCATAATAATTAATGACGGGCTTCCCTGATGTCTCAGATGCTAAAGAATCGGCCTGCATTGCAGGAGACCTGAGTTCGATCCCTGGGAGGAGGAAATGGCAACCCATTCCACTATTCTTGCCAGGAAAATCTCATAAACTGAGGAGCTTTGTGGGTTACAGTCCCTGAAGTCACAAAGAGTCAGACATGATTGAAGCAACTGAGCAGCATGTGTTTATAAGCCATTTGTATATCATCTTCAGAGAAGCAGCTATTCAAATACTATTCCTGGTTTTACTTGGATTCATTGTCTTTTTGTTGTTGACCTTATAGGACATTTTTTTAATATTCTGGATATTTATTTGTTATAGATGCATAATTTGCAAATATTTTCTTGTATTCTATTCAACTTCCATAGGTTGTCTTTTTTATTTTCATGATAATATCCTTTGAAACATAATGAAAAATTGTGATGCCCAGTTTATCTATATTTTATGTTTTTATTGCTCATACTTTGAGGTCACATCTAAGAATCCATTGCCAAACCCAAACCCACGAAGATTTAGCCCTATGTCTTCTAAGATTTTTATAGTTTTAGCTCTTATGTTTGGGTCACTGATCCAATTTGAGTTAAATTTATGTACAGTTTGAGGAAAGGGTACAACTTCATTCTTTTTTGTTTTTTCATGTGCAAGCACTGTTTATTGAAGAGACTTTTCTTGTTGAATGAACTTGATAACGTTGTTATAATAATTAATTGGCCATAAATACATGGGTTTATTTCTGCACTGTAAATCCTATTCTGTAGGTCTACATGTCCATCCTTATGCCAGTATTATACTCTTTTGAGTACTGGAGACTTATAGTAAGTTTTGAGATTGGGAAGTGAGAACCTCAAATTTTGTTTTTTTTACAAAATTATTTTAGCTATTTCGGGGCCTCTTGTAATTCCCCTTCCAAATAAATTTGAGGATTAAGTATGCCCCTGGTTTTTAATATGCTGTCTAGGTTTGTGATAGGTTTTCTTCCAAGGAGCAAGTGTCTTTTAATTTTATGGTTGCAGTTATCATCTGCAGTGGTTTAGGAGCCCAAGAAAATAAATTCTACTACTGTTTCCATTGTTTTCACATCTATTTGCCATGAAGTGATAGAATCAGATGCCATGATCTTAGTTTTTTTTTTTTTTTTTGATCTTAGTTTTTTGAATGTTAAGTTTTAAGCCAACTTTTTCATTCTTCTTTTTCACCTTCATCAAGAGGCTCTTTAGCTCCTCTTCACTTTCTGCCATTAGAGTGGTGTTATCTGCATACTGCTACTGCTAAGTGACTTCAGTCGTGTCCGACTCTGTGCGACCCCATAGACGGTGGCCACCAGGCTCCCCCGTCCCTGGGATTCTCCAGGCAAGAACACTGGAGTGGGTTGCCATTTCCTTCTCCAATGCATGAAAGTGAGAAGTGAAAGTGAAGTCACTCAGTCATGTCCAACTCTAGCGACCCCATGGACTGCAGCCCACCAGGCTCCTCCATCCATGGGATTTTCCAGGTAAGAGTACTGGAGTGGGGTGCCATTGCCTATGCATACCTGAGGTTATTAATATTTCTCCTGGAAATTTGCACTTCGGATAGTATTAATATCTCAACAATGGTTAACTTTCTTATTTACCAATGTGGAATATCTTTCTATTTTTTTTTTTTTAGCTAATTTTAAATTACTGCAATGTTTTTAAAACTTTTAGTGTATATATCTTTCATCTCTTTGATTAAATTTATTCTTAGCTATTTTTACTGCTACTATAAATAAAAGGGCTTTCTTAATTTTTTTAAAATGTCAGATTGCTCATTGTAGATACGTAGAAACACCACTGAATTTTGTGTTTATCTTATACCTTGCAAATTTTCTTAGTTTATTACCTATAGTAGCTTCCTTGGTGATTTAAAAAAATTTTTCTATATATGGGATCATATCATTTGTGAATAGAGATATTTTAAGCTCTTTCTTTTCAATTGAAATACCTTTCACTTTTTTTCCTACCTATTTGCTCTGGCTAGAACTTGTTGTACTATATTGAATAGCAGTGATGAAAGTGTGAATCCTTGTCTTATTCCTCATATTAGGGGAAAAGTTTTATGTGTTATTTCATAAATACCCTTTATCAAGCTGAGGGATTTACTTTCTGTTCATGCATTTCTGCTTATTTAACTTATATGCAGAGTACATCATAAGAAACGCTGGACTGGAAGAAGCACAAGCTGGAATCAAGATTGCCAGGAGAAATATCATTAACCTCAGATATGCAGATGACACCACCCTTATGGCAGAAAGTGAAGAGGAACTAAAAAGCCTCTTGATGAAAGTGAAAGTGGAGAGTGAAACAGTTGGCTTAAAGCTGAACATTCAGAAAACAAAGATCATGGCATCCGGTCCCATCACTTCATGGGAAATAGATGGGGAAACCGTGGTAACCACGTCAGACTTTATTTTTCTGGGCTCCAAGATCACTGCAGATGGTGACTGCAGCCATGAAATTAAAAGATGCTTACTCCTTGGAAGGAAAGTTATGACCAACCTAGATAGCATATTCAAAAGTAGAGATATTACTTTGCCAACAAAGGTCCGTCTAGTCAAGGTTATGGTTTTTCCTGTGGTCATGTATGGATGTGAGAGTTGGACTGTGAAGAAAGCTGAGTGCTGAAGAACTGATGCTTTTGAACTGTGGTGTTGGAGAAGAGTCTTGAGAGTCCCTTGGACTGCAAGGAGATCCAACCAGTCCATTCTGAAGGAGATCAACCCTGGGATTTCTTTGGAAGGAATGATGCTAAAGCTGAAACTCCAGTACTTTGGCCACCTCATGAGAAGAGTCGACTCATTGGAAAAGACTCTGATGCTGGGAGGGATTGGGGGCAGGAGGAGAAGGGGACGACAGAGGATGAGATGGCTGGATGCCATCACCTACTTGATGGACGTGAGTTTGAGTGAACTCCGGGAGTTGGTGATGGACAGGGAGGCCTGGCGTGCTGCGATTCATAGGGTCGCAAAGAGTCGGCCATGACTGAGCAACTAAACTGAACTGAACATGCATTTCTAAATGTTTTTATTATGAAAGCCTTTGAATTTTTTCAAATGTGTTTTCTGTATAAATTGAAATAATAATATGGGTTTTTTTCTTTGTACTATTAATATGGAGTATTACATTGATTGATTTTATTATGTTGAACCACTGCTGCTTTTCTGAGATGAATCTCACTTGGTTTTTTAATATGCTGTTGGATTCAACTTGCTAGTATTTTGCTGAGAATTTTTGTATTTATATTCATAAAGGATGGACTGTAATTTTCTTGCCATATCTTTATCTGGTTTTGTTATCAATTTGTTTCATAGAAAAATAAGAGTGAGTTATCCCCTTTTTTATGAATTAGAAGAGGATTTTTGTTAATTATTCTTTAAATATTTGATAAAACTTAGTAGTGAAGCCACCTACTCCTAGACTTTCTTAATTGGGAGATTTTTAGTTACTGACTCAGTCTCTTTATTTGAGATTTTCTACTTTTTCTTGAGACAGCTTAGCTCCTCCATGTGTTTATAGAAATTTGTCCATTATATCTATGTTATAAAATCCATTGGTATACCATTTTTCACATCACTTATTTTATAATATTTTATTTTTCTTTGAGGTTAGTAGAAATGTCCCTACTTTTGTTTCTGATTTTAGTTGTTTGTGTCTTCTCTCCTTTTTTCTTTGTAAGATTTGCCAACTTTTTAAATCTTTTCAAAAAATTTATTTATGGTTCTAAAAGATTCTAAAAGAACAAAAAATAAAGCAAGCAGATGAACAAACAAAACAGCAAAATATAAAATGAGAAAGATATAGAAAATCAATCTCTCCAAGTCTGAAGACTGACTTTACACTGGTGCTCTCCTGAGTGCTTAGTCAGGTTTGCACTGACTCCAGACACCAGTGCCAGGTGAAAGCTCACACTTCTCAGCCTGCATCTTGCCCTGGGCATACATGTAGCTTTCTAAATTCCCAGCATACATTGCTACTTCTGAAGGTCTTAGTTCTCTGAAAAACTCTCTGCAGCTTTTTCTCTGGACTTCATGCAGTCTATTTTATTCTTTGATGGCAATCTTTAGTCACAGGTGTCTCAAAGACTGTTGGTTTGCTTTGCAGTATTTTCAACCAAAGTTCATTGCTTTTCTAGCCTGAGTTCTGAGTTAATGAAACAAAGATGATCACTTTGCATTAGTTTTTTAGGTAACACCAGACAGGTTAAAACTAATGTACATGATATTTGTCAATGATATCTTTTCTTCTCCCTCCAGAGGTATAGAAAGAGTGCCATATTGTGAATTCTGGCCACCATTGATTCAAGAACAAGTCCATTCTTACACGAGAGGTTGGTGGTGGGGAAGGGTGCATTGGGGATGTAAAGGCAAATAAAATTATCACAAAACATACCTACCATTTTGAAGCAGCTTCCTCATGATTAAGTATTTGTTTGGTTAGTGCAAACTTTCACTGTTTTTCAGGATTCTGACAGTTTCTACTTTTTCTTCAGTGTTTTGGTGGGGAGATGAGAGGTTGGAGCTACCTGGTATACCATCTTGCTCATGTTTATATAAGAAAGTTCCTGGTTATTATCTCTTCAAATGTTTGTTCTGCCTTATTCTCCCCTCCCCCTCCTTATGAAATTCCAATAACACATATATTCCATATTTGATGTTATATCTCAGATCTCCAATAGCGTGTCTATTGTTTCACTCTTTTTTATCCTTGTGTTTTAGTTTTGATAGTTTCTATAGATGTGTTTTCAAGTTCATGGATCTTTTCCCCTGCTCTATTTAGTCTGCTGCTTACTCCAGCAAATGGATTCTTCAATTACTATATTTTTCACTTCTAATATTTTCATCTGTCCTTTTTTTTTTAATTGTTTCCATCTCTCTGCTGAATTTCCCTATTTCTTTCACTACACTTTCCATACTTTTTATCAACCCTTTAGTATTTTCATTATAATTGTTTTATTATAGTGATTTCTGATGGAATATTTTTCCTCTAGATTTATATCTGCTCTTTGACTTTGATGACTGAACTTTGTTTCCCTGATTTTGATCTCTGGTGTTCTAAGAGAACTTGCTGTTAGGCTCTGGGCTTCAGGTTACTTTTTATGGCTGCTAGGTTAGTGTTCCCAAGTTTGGGCCTGAGACCCATGCTTAGTCAGTGATATTCTTTTTGTGCAGCATTAGGGATGAGCACAGTAAACCCTTCTGGTTTATATCTCCACCCACCTTCCAACCAACAAACACACTCTCTTTTTTTGGTTGACATAATTTTTCCCACATAGTAAGACACTTAATTATCATGTTGCTTCACTGAAACATCACAGCTAAGACTATAAACTGAAGAACAGGTGCACTGATTTTTAAATTTCATTTTCACACTTTCCAAGGTGTTTGACTTGGGCAAAATCACTTCAGTTTTTGACTTGGGCAAAATCACTTCAGTTCTTCAAGCCTCAGTTTCTTCATTTGTAGTGTAGATATAAGATAATCCACCTTGTAGAATATTTGTAAAAAATTAAAGAATAAAGGAACACAGTGCCTGGATATTTATTAAGCAATTATTAAACTGTGCTTCTTAAATTTATTTTGTGACTATAACCTCACTGAGTTTTAATTTCTTTATCTGAAAAATGAGTATTATATCGTATAATAATAACACTGCATCATATGCTTTTCTATATAAAATAACATAATTTTAACAACTGAAATTCATAGCACATTACAAATTATAAGGTATCTTACATAGAATAGCATTCCCATAGAAACCTGAAAGGTGGCTATATATACATATTTTTATTTTTATTTGTAGCACTTTTTTTTCAGTATGCTGAGCCTTCATTGCAGTGCTCAGGTTTCTCTACTTGCAGAGTGTGAGCTTAGTTGCCCTGCATGGTGTGGGACCTTAGTTCCCTGATTAGGGAACAAACCAGGGTCCCCTGCATAGGAAGATGGATTCTTAAACACTGGACCACCAACCAGGCAAGTCCCTGAAAGGTGGGTATAGTTTTCCTATTCTATAGATGAGGAAATCTCTGCCTGGAGAGAAATGTCATTATTCACAAGTGATCAGAGACAGCTCATAAGCCAGCACCTATGTCTCTTTAATCATGGTCCCACACACTTTATACTGTAAGTATTTATACTAAATACTATAAGACCAGGCTTAGAGGAACTCAACAATTTCTATTCTTTGGGCCAAAATGCACAAATGGTCTCACGATTTCCTTTCATTTCCTTAATGCATTATAAAAATTGCTGATTTGCTGTTTTATGTTCTTTTTGGTAGAGTTTCTGAGCATTTTTTCATGCTGCATTTCATTTCATCATCTCTTGCTTCTATTTCCAAATGTTGCTATTTGTTCAGCCTGGTTTTGCTCTGTGAGGTGTTATTTACAATACATACTAATTTAATCCTTGTTCAGGGAAAAATGAGGACCAATTTGCATACTTTTACAGATCATTGAAAATTCAAGCTCGCAAGAACTCACCTAGGACTAGAATCCTCTTTATTTAATCAGTGGCATGTATATATGTAGTGCCTGACCATAATACAAAAATGGGTAAATATCATTCACAAAATTGTGATTGATTGCAAGCTTTTTCTATCACCCATCTACTATAAAACATATTTCCTACGCACAAATTTTGAATACAAACTCAGAAACCGATAATGTGTAAAACTTAGGATTTGAGAATGCTGAAGTTGAAAGGGAAATCATCCATCATCCCAAGCAGATGAAACCAGCACACGTGACTGCAGAGTCATTCAACACAGATGAAACCAACATAGGGGACCTCAGAGTCACACAACACACAGAGCACATGGAGCCAAATGTCTACTCCACTGGTCCCCACACCTTCCAGGATAGCATCCTTGTAGTTCTTAACTTCATTCCATTATTATTTACTTACCTGGGTCTTCATTTCTGTGGAATCAACATCTTTATTAAAGAGAAACCCAATCTCAATATTAAAGTTAACTGTTTTCTCAGTTTATAATACATCCTTTAGATCCAGTTTCCTTTAAGAGAAACTCTTGTAGCCACGCATTCCGGGAAACAAACTCACTCAGAAGGACAATGCAGATAGTGGAGTGCAGTTTATTACACCGGCGGGCCCAAGGCAGAGTCTCCTCTTAGCCAAGGACCCCGACCAGCATTTGTGAACAGCTTTTATACTCCATGTGTACGTATCTGAACCCACCACTCCAAATTCCTTGAGACTTACATAAACCAAGGAAAATACAATCCCAATAACCCCATCATTCACGTGCTATGTGCTCATGTGCTCAAACAGTCAAACAATTAGCCAATAATCAGTAAACCTGAGGTTACACTCAGATTGATATGGAAAAATTTATGGCCTGTCTGGAGGAAGGGGTGATTAGTGTATGTTTTCTCTTAGGCTACGAATAACCTAGATACGATCTTCAAGGTTACGCTGTCTGGAGGGGGTCTTATCCTTCAGTTTTTGTTTTTATAGGCACTAAACACAGAGTTCAGAGTCCATTGGAAAGGTGGCCGAGCATGATCAGCGTGAACAGGCCTAAGATGGAGTCCAGACCCTATGAATTCCTTCTTCACTCTGAATTGATGATGTATCTCAATTAGATTTTGGAATTTGGCATAGTTCACATATATATTTAATTAGAAATAGCATACATTTATAGGAAGATTCCAGCCTTTAGAAGAGTTTTGAATTTCTGATTTCTAGTGTTGCTTACTATTGATACTAAATATTTCAACAGTTGCCACTGTCTCTCTGAATATCAGGCCTTCTGCTAAAAATTCTATTTGAATTAAATCAGTGAATTGTCAGAACAAGCCTATAACTTGTTTTAGAAAAGTCATCTTATATATCTCTGCTCTCAGTTGCCTCCTCAGAAAAGTATGGATATTAATGCTTACCTTTAGTAGGCACTGATGAGGAGAAAATGAAATTATTTCTGTACAAGACAATCAAATAATGAGTATTCAGATATTTAAGTTTTTTTTTCCTTTTTTTTACTTCCATTATTTATTGAATCTTTACCAGTAACTGACAAGTTAATTTAGTATATACTGTTCATTTTACAAGTTCTCCACTTTTCATAACTTTGATCATGTTAGATTTTCCACCAGGAATGTTCATCTACTTTACTATCAAGATGTCTGTAAATCTATTCAGTGCTTCAAAGCCCAATTCAGTGCCCTCTGTTCTTGAAGATTTTCTGATTTTCTAAACAAGATAATTTCTTTCGCTTCTGAACATTCGGAGCTTTTTAATCTCTGCTGTGGTGATTGTTTTCTATTAATACTTTAATTGTGCTCTTTATGTGTCTCTTCTATTTGTTCCTGTATCCTGTGAGCCCTCAAGGCCTGAACCTCTGCCATGTGATTAGAAAACTGTATATCAAGGTTCTCAGTAAATGCTGAATTAATTTCAACTCTAACTAGAATTAGTTACAGTTACAGAACAGCAAGGGTTACTGGTTTTGAGACAAAATGAAATGGATGAGGAGTTCATTAAGACTATATCTGATGTTTGTTGAAGCTCTGTCATTGGCGGCTGCCTAGGAGACACAGTGATATTTGTCTTTAGAATGTATCCTCCCTTGGTCCAGAAAAAAAGCCACATTAAGGAGTTATTTTGGTTACGCAAATGCATGAGAAAACTACTTGAAACCAAGAGGTTAAGTATTTTCATTAGTCATGCAAATTAGGGGTATTAGCAACATGGTGTCCCTGCAGGGTCAGGTAAATTTATTGTGTGTATTTTGTTCTTACTTAAATGTGGATTTCGAGTTCAGTCTCTAAAAACTGGTTTTGCTTCTTTTGGGAAAATGTTTCTCCTCTGTTCAAAAATTACTCAAGTCAGTTACACAGCAAAGTTTTGAAAGATGGCAGATAAAGGTGTAGACTCATTTTTGCTTTGGACTCTGAGTTAAGCATGCCATTCCCACCCTGGTTTGTTCTGCCAGCGACCCAAATGGGATACTTTTCTGTGAAAAACCCCTGACTGTGAGATAGGAAACAAATAAAAACCTAAAAAACAAAAACACACAAATATTCTGTTTGCCTTATTTGTGCCAGAAGGGCCTGCCAGGGTAGCACTTGCCTCCTGGGGTGAGAAATTGACTATTTCCTTAGTTGTTCATTGAAAAGAAGCATTTTCCCTGCAGACAGAGGCATCTGGGTGGAGGAAAATGATAGCAAGAACTTAAATTTAAGGCTTTCCTATAAGGTGAGTGCAGAGAAAAAGAGAGCGAGCCAGGCAGTAAATCAAGAAAAGGGAAATTTATTAGAGGGAAAAGAGAAGGTGACTGGCCCTTAAGGAGAACCAGCGCCCTCTCTTTCTGACAGAGTCCTTATACCTCACCAATGAAAAATTCTCTGAAGGGATGGTCATGTAGCTGGAGGTCTAGAATCTGGTGGTCTCGCAGTTTTGAGAAGATACGTGCCAGTGAGATAACAGGATGCCATTTGGGCAATTTGGTCAGTCTCAAGGATCACTGTGATTTAATTCTTTGTTTGCGAGGTTGACATAATGAGCCATCTTATCAGTGAGACCCCATGTGGACACTATCATTTCCCAGAGAATAAATAAAACAGAACATCAAATCCTTTAAAGCGGGGGTCAGATATATTAAAGGACCAGGGAACTTAGGAATTTTCTAGGAATGGAAAACCAATCTTTGAAATATTAACGTCCTTGGGCAATTTGGGAAATCAGCAGAGCCGGTTGAGTTTCGATGTATGGCTGATGTTTTCTCCACTGGAATCCTGGGACGATGGTGCCCACAGGACAGACTAGAAAGCCAGAGAGCAGAATTCCAGAAAACGTGTGGCTTCCAGCAACTGGCAACCAGGTGGCTGCCAGTGCCTTTAGATATTTGCTCTTGCAACAATAGTTACATATTTTCTGTTATTGTGATTCTTATTGTTTCAAGAGTTCCTCAGCAGAGCCTAAAATGCAAGCCAAAGTGAGTGAAATGTTAAATCTTATTATTTTCAGATAGATAAACCTTTTATAGGGCTTCCCTCATAGCTCATTTGGTAAAGAATTCACTTGCAATGCAGGAGACCCTGGTTCAATTCCTGGGTCAGGAAGATCCACTGGAGAAGGGATAGGATACCCACTCCACTGTTCTTGGGTTTCCCTTATGATTCAGCTGATAAAGAATCCACCTGCAATGTGGGAGACCTGGGTTCGATCGTGGGTTGGGAAAATCTCCTGGAGAAGGGAAAGGCTACCCTCTCCAGTGGGTGAATTCCATGGACTATACAGTCCATGGGGTTGCAAAGAGTTGGACATGACTCCGCAACTTTTACTCACACTCACTCAAACCTTTTATAGAGCAAAACAAAACAAACCAGAAAACCCCAATAAGCAAATAAACAAACAAAAAACCCTTCACCACCACCAAAAAAAAAAAAAAAAAGAAATCCACCACAAGGATCATGATCTTATGAGCAAAAATTGGCTGTTTTTCATATTCATGCTAAATGTCTATATTAAGATTTATCTTCTACTCAGCTTTTGTTAAATATCTACAATTTTAAAAAACCTATCATTTTTTCTGGAAAAAGGCTGGACCACATTCCCTCTTAATGCTAATCCTATCACTTGTGGAATGAGTACTATCTTCCAGAAAAGATATCAGATTTCTAGCCCCATCTCTGCTATTGTGCCAAGCACTTTATATCCTGTGTAGCAACAGTCCTGTGAGGTTGGTGGCATTAGTTTCATTTTATGTTTGAGACAATTGAAGCTTAACTGCATTTGGTTAAGTCTACCAGTGACTGACCTGGGCCCTTCATTGGAGAAAGTTCATCAACGAGTGACCCAAGCCCGAGCCGAGCCTATTGGCTCTAAAGTGCATATTCTTTAACACCTGTGTTTGTACCTTCTATGTGGGATGGCCTCACATAACACTCTCTGTGGTTCTCAATCATGAGAATGTCAAGGCACTGAAGGATTTTCTGCTCTTGACCCAAACTGCATTTCATGTTCTTGGATCTTTCTTTAATCAATTATGAATGTCTTGATTGATAAAAATAACTTATCCTCTTGGCTTTCTTTTTTTTAAAAACAAATTTTTATTTTGGGTAGATACTTCTTGAGATCAATGATTGTTACCTGACTAGATCTAAGAAATTAAAATATCTAAGTCTTTGTATGCTTTAAAAAGTACAGAACTATCTTCAGGAGACTGAACTCATGCATTTGGGAAAATTCATATGCATCATTAAAGTTTTACTTTATGCCCAGATATTTATTATTATGCAAACTTTGTTTTTCCATAATTATATGAGAATTAACTTTGAGAAATTTAATAGTGTTTGGAACAAACAGTATTTTGACCAAAAGGCATGAATCCAAGGTTCTCATTATTTACCTTCTGTACCAAAAAAAAAAAAAAGAAAAAAGAAATCCACTTTTAAAATCTCTGCCAGATTTTTTAAAGATATAACTGCTTATCCAACACACACTTTGTAGTGTTTAATGATAAAAATAGAATAATAAAATTAAGTAATAATAATAGCAATAAACATTTTTGAAGGCTTCTGTCAAGCTTTATATTAAATGCTTTGCATTATTTAATTTCATTTTATAGCATCTCCAAGAGATAAGAGCTATTAGAACATTTTACAGTTAGACAAAATTTTGAAAGATTATTAACTTGTCCAAATTCACACAGCTTTTAAGTTAACAGTCTGGTCTCCCTCAGACCCCAAAATTTTAGCCACTAAGTTTATTGCCTTCTAGAGAGAAAGAGAAAACGCTGTCAAAAGGATTGTGTTATACCTTGTGATTCAGCTGCTATCTTAAAATTCTAAATAAAAACTTTGTACTTGGACATATTTTCATTATTTAAAATACATGTGAAACAGGAAATGTGTTACCATCATTGGTCATATATTGAGAATCATAAATATTTATCAATTGAATTATGAGAAAAATGGGAAATAACTTTTTCTGTCATTTTGAAAAGTGAAGCAAAAAGAATAAAAGAAGGAACGACAAGGATAGAGAGAGAAAATATATTTTCTTTACATTATATATTGTGGGCAATGACATCCATAGATCTATATTCCATTTAACAAGGTTTACATTTCATCCTTGGTTTATATTGTATTGTGATCATGTTAAATGCTTATTTATGTTACTTGAAATTAATGCATAAATCATGCCCTCCTAAGTTGACATCAACTAAAGAAATGGTAGTGGTGGTGGTTTAGTCACTAAGTCATATCCAACTCTTGTGACCCCATGGACTGTAGCCAGCTAGTCTCCTCTGTCCATGGGTTCTCTAGGCAAGAACACTGGAGTGGGTTGCTATTTCCTGTAGTTGGTAGGAAATAATACTTTTCTGGTTATTATTTGTTACCTTGCAAACATCATTTCCAATGGTCCAAACTCTTTGCAGGAAGCTGTACCTGTTTTCAGATGAGATTTAGTATTTTGCAGAAGTACTCAGCACAACTGTAGCAGCACTGAACTAAGACTGAGCATAGCTCTAAGGCAAGCCTAGCCTCACTCTATGGCACAATGCCCCTTCCAGGGGAAAGACCAGCATCACCCCTAGGAAGGGAAAGAAATTTGAGAGCACTGCTGGGAGGGCAATGAAATCTCCTGAGAGCTCTTTTGGAGAGTTGTGTTAAATTGTCAGACTCCACTTAAAAGCTCTCAAAGCTTTCAGAGGGTGAAAGCCATGGCTGCCTGCTCTTTGCTGCTGATTCCAGAGCTTCAGCTCCCTGGGCTCAGTTCGTCCATGGATGCTTCAGGCTCCTGCCCACCCTGGGCAAGTAGGCAGCCTGCCAGCCAGTTGCTACCACTCTGTGTTTATCAGCTTTCCTACTGGATCCCACTGACACTCCACTTATGTTTTTGAAATTTTGGTGAAGAGGATGATCATTTTTTAGTACAACAAAATGTGTAGAATTGGCATTCTTTGGAAAGTGTTTAAAAATCTCATTTTTTTAATCCCTCAAAGAAAATGACCCTTTGAGAGAGGCAAGGGACCTTCTGTCACTGCTTAGACTTTAAGGTGACCACAAGTGAGGGGGGCAAGGAAGAATACCAATCAAATTCTGGGAAATCCAGGCATATATTCAATACATATTTATTATGTGCCAAGCATTAAGTGCTAGAAGCATAATGACTAATAAAGCAGATGGAATCTTCATCCCCATGGAGAGTGATCTAATGAGAGACAAGTAAAATAAACACATAAGTAAATAAAGTCACAACCTAATGTCAGATACCAGTGAGAAATGTAAAGTAAAATGTGTTAGTATTAAGTGGATAGAGAGTGATGGCTGATTGTTATGGAGCATATACTTTTTTTTTTTGATTGGCTGCTTTAGCAATCAAGAATTATATTTCAATGACTGTTTTCCAAATGTTAGGGTAAGTCTAATATAAAATGAGGGAAGAGAGAATATGCACATTTTGTGAACATCTTCATTTCTGACATGATTCTAAGGGCCTTGCCTCATCAGCACCCAACCTGTCTTCCTACTGCTTCAATCAGAGGAGCTTGAGTTTGCTCCACATATAGTGCTTTCCTATAAATTTTCTTCGGAGATTGGGGGTTCACGTATAAATATGCTTCCTTAGATCAAATACTCATTTAACACAGTCAGAAAGTGATACCAAAGGGGAGAAGTAACTTGGTCAAGGATGCCTGTGCTCCTTAGTGGCCAAGGAAAACCCAGGCTTTCTCTTCACTATCTGTGGTGGAACCCCTGGTCCTGGGTAGGACCCCCGGCCCTGAAATGGTCACAGTGCACCTGATAAGTGATCTAGCTTTTCCTGACTGGGTACGGCTGAGCCCCCAGTCTCAGTCAAAATTAGCCAGCAGTTTCGGCAGAACTTTCATCTCAGTTCAGTTCAGTTCAGTCGTTCAGTTGTGTCCGACTCTTTACGACCCCATGAATCGCAGGCCAGGCCTCCTTGTCCATCACCAACTCCCGGAGTTCACTCAGACTCACATCCATCGAGTCAGTGATGCCATCCAGCCATCTCATCCTCTGTCATCCACTTCTCCTCCTGCCCCCAATCCCTCCCAGCATCAGTCTTTTCCAATGAGTCAACTCTTCTCATGAGGTGGCCAAAGTTCTGGAGTTTCAGCTTTAGCATCATTCCTTCCAAAGAAATCCCAGGGCTGATCTCCTTCAGAATGGACTGGCTGGATCTCCTTGCAGTCCAAGGGAATCTCAAGAGTCTTCTCCAACACCCCAGTTCAAAAGCATCAATTCTTCGGCACTCAGCTTTCTTCACAGTCCAACTCTAACATCCATACATGACCACTGGAAAAACCATAGCCTTGACTAGACTTTCATCTCAGGGACTTAGACTTTCATCTCAGGGACTTAGAATTCTGTTCACCTCTGGCTGCAGTTCATACAGAAACTTTGTGCCTCCAGCTGGAACAGAAGCACAAATGTCTAAAGCAGAACGAAGCCAAGGTCCGAGGGAAACCAGTTTGGGGTCTGGTGGACTTTTCATTTCTCTAATTCTGCAAAGTGCTTAGGCTGGTCCCACGCTGCACACAAAGCATTGCTTCTCAAAGAGGCAAGGGAAGGACCGGATGCTGGCTGTGCTGGGGGGACAGGCGGTCTCTGCAGGATGAACTGCTATTCATCCCTTCTTTTTGTGGCAGCTGTTATATTGTCACTGCCTTGCTATTTGGTTGAATTGTCAGTGAATTCCTTCCTGATTCATTTTCTCCTTCTGAAGACAGAAGAAAAGAAAGGGGGTAGTGGGAGACTCCACTAGGCGTCCTTCCGTCCCCACTCCCTCCCAGGGAGACCGCCTGCATCTCACAGCCAGGGCCAAGATTCGTTAGTGCCTACAATAGGCAAGCAATGAATGATTTTCTTAACAAGGAGCTCTGGAGAATAAGTAAAGAAAATGAAGGCAATAGTAACAGGCATTCAAAGCTGCAGGCAGGAGTGGGAGTTTTCCTGCCTCTTCTGCCTCTTTCTGTTTCTAATCATCTTTTCTGTTTCCCCAGTGAGCATGCTAATAAGGGTGAATCCCTGGGTGTTGAGGGAGAAGAATCAGTGGAGATTTCTGTAAAAGGAAATGTAACCTGCGGTGAAAAATAACTTTTCTTTCACTGGCTCGTGTGTGTGTGTCTCTGTGTGTGTATGTGATGCTTTGCCATCTGTATAGGGCAGTATATTATCCTGTATATCCAAGCTCAGGATAAACACTGAGCTTGGAAAACAATTGATTTGATAAAAAATCTTGCCTGAGCCACTAGCTTCATGTGTGAGTCATGAGTAATTCAGCACCATCCTGGGGGCTTTGGGTCGTTCTTTATAAAATAAAGGCCTTGGCTATTATCTCCAGGACGCTCACAGTTTTATAATCCCACTATCAATTATTCTTAAGAAAAAAGCACATTTCAAGATAATAGCCAGAAGGTTACTGATAATAATGTGGTGTGATTTGAAAAACACTGAAATCATTTCATTCTTCAATATGTATTTATATCTACATGTGCACATACATGTGCATACTCAAATATACACACAGACTCAGTCATTTTCAATTGCCTGGAATTCTATCATTAAAGCTGATTGTGAATCCCAATTTCAATAGCTTTAATTGTAGCCTTCTTGCTATTGTCTAATCCCTGCAAAACTTTATTTTTTCTTTCTTTTCTTCTTCTTCATAAGGGGAGTAAATAATATCTAATTTATAACTTTATTATGAGATTTAAATGAGAAAATATATATAATGATTGATCTTCTAGCCTGAAAGATAAGGCCACATGGGTGTCATCATCAAATCTCAAAATCATTGGAATTTGAGAATAAACAGTGTGATGGGTAATTATGCTATTTCCCCCAAAGCCATTAGACACTTGAAGTTATTTTTTAACTTCTCACACACCTGTGTTGGCTATATCACAGGCATGGGCTCATCCTCACAAAGAATGTAATATATGTCATTGTTTTTCAATGCTTTTTAGATGACTTCAACCACCTTGCAAATGTAGGTAATTTCCTAGCCTGAAAGGGCCACTACAATGGCCCCACTGACCTGATATTTTCTGGAAAATCTTTCTTCTACAGTGGACTTCCAACTTTACTGAAACTGATAGACGTCAATCTGGGATGTAGGGCTTCCCAGTTGGTGCTAGTGGTAAAGAACCCGCCTGTCAATGCCAGAGACATAAGAGATGCAGATTGGATCCTTGGGTCAGGAAGATCCCCTGGAGGAGGGCATGGCAACCCATTCCAGTGTTCTTGCCTGGAGAGTCTCACTGGACAGAGGAGCCTGGTGGGGTCCATAGAGGGGCATAGAGTCCAACATGACGGAAGTGACTTAGCATGCACACAGTGGGATGTGATTGATGACAGTACATACACCTGGAAAAAATACAGCCTTCTTGTTTGTTTCTTCAAAATTAATTTTTTAGATTGAAAGTCAGCAACTCAAGTGTTTGACTTTCAAGAATTCAGAGGGCAGGAAGAATTTCAGGTCCTCTTCATCACAGGTGGGAACTTTATCCAATCTTTCTAATGCAGTCCTCAATGTCTTACTACATGTCTTAATTCATAACTATTAATAATCAGCCTTTAATTTTCAGACAATGCCTCAGAGCAGAGGTGCTGTGGGCTGTCAGTCCTTAACAAGATGGAGCTAGTAATAGGAACATGTGGATTCATGTTGGAAAGAATATAGTCTGTGAAGTTAAGTACACTTGACTCTATTCCTGTCATTTCCTTTCTGTACAACTACTGGCAAGTTGCATAATCAAGCTCACACTGAGTTTTTCCTGTGTTGTCTAGAGATAATATTAATAATATTTACTTTATATTTTTATTGTATTAAAAATAGTGCAGCAAAGAACATTGGGGTGCATGGATCTTTTCAAATTTTGGTTTTCTTTGGGTGTATGCCCAGGAGTGGGATTGCTAGATTGTATGGTAGCTCTAGCTTTAGTTTTTTAAGGAAATTCTATACTATTCTCCAGAGTGGCTGTGCCAATTTATATTCCCAACAACAGTGTAGGAGGGTTCTCTATTCTCCACACCCTCTCCAGCATTTACTGTTTTTAGATGTTTTTACGATGGTCATTTGGACTGGTTATACACACTATTATATATAAAATGCTTCCCAAGTGGCTCTCAGGGCTTCCCTGGTGGCTCAGATGGTAAAGAAAGAAAGTAAAGTCACTCAGCCTTGTCTGACTCTTTGCGACCCCCTGGACTGTAGCCTACCAGGCTTCTCTGTCCATGGGATTTTCCAGGCAAGAGTACTAGAGTGCGTTGCCATTTCCTTCTCCAGGGGATCTTCCTGACCCAGGGATTGAACCCAGGTCTCCCACATTGTAGGCAGATGCTTTACCCTCTGAGCCACCAGGAAAGCCCTAGATGGTAAAGAATCTGGCTGTAATGCAGGAGATCTGAGTTTAGTCCTGGAGTCAGGATGATCCCCTGGCAAAGGGAATGGCTACCTACTCCAGTATTCTTGCCTGGAGAATCCCATGGGCAGAGGAGCCTGGCAGGCTACAGTCTACAACTGAGCAACTAACACTTTCACTTTTCCCAGGTGGCAAGGTGTTAAAGAATCTGCCTGCCATTTCAGGAGACACAGGAGATGACAAGTTTGATCCTAGGTTGGGAAAATCCATCCCTTGGAGGAGGAAATGGTAACCTACTCCAATATTCTTGCCTGGAGAATCCCATGGACAGAAGAGCCTGGCAGGCTACAGTCCATAGGGTTGCAAGGAGTCAGACACAACTTAGGGGCTGAGTAAACACACACACGCATATAAAAATAGATAACTAATAAGGACCTACTCTATAGCACCAGAAACTATACTCAATACTCTGTAATAGCTTGTATAGGAAAAGAATCTAAAAAAAGTGGATATATGTATATGTATAACTAGCTCACTGTGTTGTATACCTGAACCTAACACAACTTTGTAAATCAACTAAAACTCCAATGAATTTTTATTTAAATTTTAAAAAGTAACATACCTAGCACAGTGTCAGTATGAGTTGCCTACTTTCAATGCACCCACTGCTTTCTCGTGAATGAAACATAACCACACATCAGAATGTAATGTCAATCAAAGTACTAGAATCTTCCCTGTAGTTTAGAAATAAGAGTGAAGGAAAATGAACACTATAGCATTTTTTTTTTCTTTTTCCTTCTTTCTTTTGAGGAAGACACCATTTGTATGTGGTTCAGTTGCAGTAATAGTGTGGGTCATGCTGTCAGGCCATCTAACCTCTAAGATCTTATCTGAAAAGAGAAAAAATCAGTTAAACAAGTGTCTTTATTGACCAGATCAGCCAAAACTGAAACAGGGAAAGCTGTCTTTCTCCTAATGAACTGTTCCCTGGACATGAGCAGTGTCATAGAAGTTAAGGAATGTTTGCTGCCTGCAGCAATTCTAGGAGTTACCCTCTTTGTTAAACTCACCGTGGTGTTCAGGGGGAGGCTGCTGCTGCCGCTGCTGCTGCTGCTAAGTCGCTTCAGTCGTGTCCGACTCTGTGCGACTCCATGGCCTGCAGCCTACCAGGCTCCTCCGTCCATGGGATTTTCCAGGCAAGAGTACTGGAGTGGTTTGCCATTGCCTTCTCCGCAGGGGAGGCTGGTGAGTCATCAATTCACTGTGATGATTTGTCCTCATTATTCTAATTAGCGCCTTGTCTCTGCAGACCAGCTGTTGCCTGGTAGCAGAGGTTGAGTGGCCAGTCATGAGGTCTACAATGGTGCAGAATCCTGGGCACCAGACCTGCAAGATTCACAGATGTGGTGTCAGCAGGTCCTCATTCTGTTGCTGCTGGTCCTGACTTGTCTATTCTGCTGCCATGGCCCAGGCAGGGTCTCCAGGGATCCATGCATCCTTTCCCACTGTGATTCTTCTAACTTCCAGGGAAGAAGATCTCTGATAAATGGTCCTCTTTCATCTTCTCAGGTTGCTGTCCTGCTAGCTTCAAGTCATATCTGTTTTGTATTCTTTGTACTTCCTCTTGTTCACTTACCCTGCCTGAATGGCTCTTAATCTTGCCCTGGTCTTTCAACAATTGTTGATAATAAATAGATCTATTACTTACTGCATGCTGCCAAATGCCAACCTGGGTGCTGCCCACCTTACCTGTATTGCCTATAAGGGTCCCAGGCATCCATTAGCTTTGAACTGGAAGAGTTATAGGGCAGTTGTAATCACACGCACACATCATGGGTATTCCCAGTTTCTCTATTTTGATGGTGTTTGGCAGAACTGGCTGATCAGGTTGAGCAGAGAACTAGAGCCTGATCTGTATATCTAAAGACTTTTGGTAGCACCTGGACTGTTTATATTTTAATGATGTTAAGAGACTCAAGGGCTCCCCTGGTGGCTCAACTGGTAAAGAACCTACTTGCCAATGCAGGAGACTCAGAGACTGTGGGTTCAATCCCTGGGTTGGGAAGATCTGCTGGAGAGGGAAATGGCAACCAACTCAACTATTCTTGTCTGGAAAATTCCATGAACAGAGGAGCCTGGGGGGCTATAGTCCATGGGGTCACAAAGAATCAGACATGACTGAGCACACACACACACACACACACACACACACACACAGGAGACTCAAACAAACACAAAACACATGAAGAGTTAGTCCAAATGTAAGAAGTTGTGTATTTAGTTATACTTCATTTTGCTGACGGAACCATTTCTCACAGTCACTGTTTGCTATGCACATCCAAGAACCCGATATGAATAAGACCCACAACCTCCTGTGAAACTTGTAACCTTCCTCCTGGACCAATGCTGTTCTGTGCTCACAAGGAACAGATGGTCTTGATTTAAATTCAAATTTTAAAGGAAACACAAAGACAAAAGGAAAATCTTTGAGTACTTGATAAAAAAGTTGATATTTATTAATAAAGAAGCAAAACAATGAAATTCATTTGAACTCTTAAAGTGCATAGTTATAAAAATTAATGTCAGTTCTTTGATCTTTTTATATCATTACAGTGATGATTCAGACCTTAACGGATGGTAGCTTCAGGGAGAAATACTGATAGAAAAAATAAAACAAACTTCAGGACATCACTCAGCATGATGTCTGAGAAAGTAATACTTTTGCTAGCAATTTGAAAAGGAGCCATTGCCATAGAGGAAGCTGACCAGGAAACAGAAGCTTTGTAAGTGCAGAGGTGGCAGTAACCACCGCTGGTGGTTCTCCTCTCTCTGCTCTGCAGCAGCAGATGTAGTCCTGGCTGAGGCTCCTAATTTCTTGAAGGAGCAGACATATCTAAGCCCAGTTGGGTGCAGTGGAACAGGCATGAAACAGTGACTCAAGGGATTGCTTTCTTGCTAGGGTGACTGTGGAATATATCCAATTCACTTTGGAGATGATAGAGATTGTTTCATGATTCTTCTGAGTCCATATGTGTTAACTGGAACTCTTTGGCAAATCAAAACCCTAGCTGTAGCTCAAAGCCAGTCACTACCTAATTCTCTGATCTCATGAAGTTCTCTCAGCCTTTCTGGGTCTCAGTTTCTTCATCTGTTCCAATCCCTGTATAGGATTGGAGATGCTTCAGTGTTTTGTGAGAATCCAGTGAGATACTAGACATAGAAAGCAGATTTGTGTTTGCCAAGAGGAGGTCAGGGAGGGATGGATTGGGAGTTTGGGGTTAGCAGATGCAAAGTATCATATATATGATGGGTAAACAAGGTCCCAGTGTATAGCACAGGGAACTGTATTCAATATCTTATGGTAAGCCATAACAAATAAATATGGAAAGGAAATTAATACATACATAGAAATTAATTAATACATAGAAATTAATACAACATTGTAAATCAACTATGCTTCAATAAAATAAATTTTAAAAAAAGAACTCAGTGAGACATTGTGTCTGAGAGATTTGAAATAGCAGATAATAGTATTTGGTAGCACTGTCTTTGTGATGTGGATAGGGGTAGCTCCCCTGTAAATCACTTATTTTTTTCTCTGTTGATGAGAAGGAGAAGTAATTGAAATACAAATTGAAATGATTAAGTTTAACCTGTAGGTTCAGGTCAGTAGTTTATATTTTAGCATGAAGTTTCCTCTTTATTATTTCCTTTGTAGGATTTTCACTATGTAGGCATAGTGACAGCTTTCAAACATAAGACAACTTTATGTATCAAAGCTCATATGACTACTAGCACTGAACTCCTGGTTTTAATTGAAATATTGGTGGGAAAACCTTTAGTACCTGTAATTCTGGGTGAATGGAAAGACAACTAATTAACTTATATAGTATTTTTTAGTGACAAATCATTTCTTTGGGGTTATTGCTGAATACTGAGAGAAGAGACCAAAGACAAAGAATCCCTCCCCACCCTCAAATAAACATATATTAAGGTCTTCTCTCTTGTTTTTCCCAGGGGCCACACGTGAGGGCTGGCCCCCATACTTTGTGACCCACTAAACCTCAGAGCCAGCTGTTGGAGGCATCTGTTCTCAGGGAAAATCTTTGCCACACCCAAAGTAAAAAAGCCAACAAGGAAAGGAGCAGAGATGTGAACCTTCTATTCTTTATTCAGTCACTAAACCCCATTTCCATCAGGAATCTCAGAATAAGATCAATGATCAAAAACTCTTAAAACTGACGTGAGACAGGAGTTTTCTAAAATGTTAAGATACTGTGAATAAGTATTGAAAATTTATAAACACTTAATATGCTGAAGTGTGCTTGAAATCAGAACAAAATGCAGCTGGGAGGCAAGAAAATCACTTTCATCAAAAGATTGATTGACTATTAGAATGTTAGCAGTAAAACCTGCTGTCTGCAATTTAGCCAGACTCCTCCAAATTGGTTTAGCTTAAAAAATTAAATAGCTGAACCTGTCTTTTTGTTTTAATCCTCTTGACTTTAAAATAAAACATATCAATATATTCCAGTATATTGTCTGACTTTGAACAGGTTTCACATGCTGATTCTATCTCAATTATGAATATATAAGTAACAGATATTCCATTTGAGAATACACACCAAAGAGAAAAATATCAATATTATATTTCAAGTCAAATTCTTTTCACTTTAAAAGATGATCCTCACTATCCATTTAAAGCTGAAATGAGCCAATTTATCTCATATATGCAAATCACAGAATGATTAAGCATGAAGCTTTAACTTGAAAATGACTGAGGATAGCCATCACCTAGCAAAGTCCCAAAAGCCTAGAAGCACCTGGCTGGTCTTGCCTGGAGTGAAGATACTCGGTGGGAGGATACATCTGTCCTTTTGTCACTAGAAAAACAGTTTGTCCGTCCAGGAGGAATGGAAGGAAACATATGTTAGCGGGTTGAGACAAAAGCACTCTGCCTCAAAAAGGGGGACATCAGCCAAACCTAGGTTGTCCATAGGTGGTGACCAGCATACTGCCCGGAGAAGGCAATGGCACCCCACTCCAGTACTCTTGCCTGGAAAATCCATGGACGGAGGAGCCTGGTGGGCTGCAGTCCATGGGGTCACTAGGAGTCGGACACAACTGAGCAACTTCACTTTCACTTTTCACTTTCATGCATTGGACAAGGAAATGGCAACCCACTCCAATGTTCTTGCCTGGAGAATCCCAGGGACAGTGGAGCCCGGTGGGCTGCCTTCTATGAGGTCACGCAGTTGGACACGACTGAAGCAACTTAGCAGCAGCAGCAGCACACTGCCAGGAACAGACTTGTGAGGAAGACAGAGCGAAGGTCGAGATGCTTCAGGTACCATACAATAATGTGGGGAATGGGGAGGGCTTGCTGAGGACTTGCTAAAAACCATGCACTGAGATCTTTCCTATATTTCTTCATGTACTTTTTACTATAACAACAATGGAGTATGTATTATTTTATAAATGAGGAATTCACACATTCCTGAAATAGTGCGATTAAATTTTTCACCCAAGATTACAGTTATAAGTGATAAAGGCAAGATTTGTCCTCTAGCATATATGACTACAAGGCTTTCCATGTGGCACTAGCTGTAAAGAATCTGACTGCCAAGATTCTTTGGCAGGAGAAGGACACGCAGGTTCCCTCCCTGACTCAAGAAGATAGATCCCCTGCAGGAGGGCATGACAACCCACTCCAGGATTCTTGCCTGGAAAATGCCATGAACAGAGGAGTCTGGTGGGCTACAGTATATGGGATCACAAAGAGTCGGACATGACTGAGCAACTGAGCATGCATGCACATATATGACTGACTGCATATTCTGAACTTTGAACTACTAAAGATAAATATTTTACAACTTAGATGATTTGGGGAATGTAATAGTTCCTAGGAATAAGAAAGGAAGATGGGAAAGTGGGGGAAGCAATTTTGAGCACTCATTATTCTGGGGAACTTTTTAAATCTTCTTAGTTCATTTAATCAATGGCCACATGTTTTTCTGAAATAATGACACAGAGGTTCAGAAATATGAAACAACTTTTCAGTGTCTTTCAGCTGATACAGTGATGAAAGGAATTTTGCCTCTCTTATTGCCAAGTTGATATCCTTTACATTACTTCATGCTCTCAAGGTATGGCACGCTGCAGATAATGGAGAAGAAATGCTGATCCCATATCCTCCTTGAAGTGTTTGGGGTACTGGCTAGTGCATCACCCACTTTCCATCCTGCTTCTCTGAATACTAACTCCAAGGACCCTTGTTTCAATATTCCTCTGGTTTCTTTTCTAAAGAGCCTTTGAATCCACTCTTCCCTTGACTGTCAAAATGTATTTATGCTAGACTTATGTGACTTGTTGCCTAACATTATAGACATATTAATTTAATATGATGTGTGCATCTGGGAGAAATTGGATTTAAATGTTGCCTCCATGAGACTCAATGAATTATGTATTCAAAACATTGCTTGATATGTCAGACAATGTGTACCTTATGTGTGGGCATTTCGGATACTGTGGGCATTCAGTGGAACATTCAGGGTAAAGTTTCCCATTCCAATATTTGAGAGGATGGATGAGATAGTTCTTTTTGATAAAGAATCATCTGTCTTTACTTCACAACTTACCAGTCAGTTTCCCCCAGTCCACCTTCTTGATTTATGATTCTTGCCTTTGAAGGATAATGGGGAAAGGAAAAGTCTAGTTCCACTAAGGAGCCTAAGGTCACTTACATAAACCCTTTGACTCATAGTTTCTTCATTAATAGAACATATTTAAAGTGTCTACATTTCTGCATTCTTAGGTTTTCCATGAAGATTAAAGATAGTAGATGAGAAAGCACTATACATACAGAAAGGTATTGCAACATTTTTAGCATTATTGTTTAATGGAATAAATCATTCCCGAAAACTGTTTTAGAACCTACGTATCTGTCAGAGCTGTTTAATGTATGTAGGGTCAGAAATATACCATTTCCTCTAGATAATAAATAGACAAGAGAATAAATATCTTGTTGATGACTTGTTTGCCCCAGACTGTAAACTGGTCCTGGTAGCCAACTTCCTGCTCATCTATCTTTTTTACATCTGAATTTTCAGTAATCAATAAGGAAAGTCCAGTAATGGTACAACTGGTGTGGCAGAGAAATTATTGTAGCAAAACTTTCAGGATGAAGCTAATAAGAGCATGTAAGAAAAGGAAGAGGATTGAATTGATGGTGAAACTAATTTGTTTCATTAGCTAGCACTAGACATAAATTGCAGTGTAATGGAATTAATCATTTAAAATGGATTGTTCACTTAGAAGTTATAAAAATATCAACATACCTCTCTACACTATTTCTTCCTCTCTGCTGAATCAATTTGATTTTAAAGGATTTGTTTGCATTTGAAGTATAAAGAGAACCAGAGAGTTCACATATCTCTGCTTGAGAACAGGAATGAAACAGGAACTGACTGACTGGTGCAGCAGGATGTTAATAAATGAAAAGACTGAGCATATTTTTTAAGGGGTAGTAATTGATTTTTACCAGGAGCAAGTAAATATAGCAGGATAAATGCTTTTTTTTTGGTCACCCAGCTTGTGGGATCCTAGCATGCAGGGATCTTAGTTCCCTGACCATGGATTGAACACTCAACCCCTGCTGTATAAGCATAGAGGTTTAACCACTGGACTGCCAGGGAAATCCCCATTGTCTTAAAAAAAAGTCACCTAAAGACTTAATCCATTCAGGGCCAAGCTGAAAGTTGTGATTGTTAACCCTGGAGATATATATATATATATATAAAATGACCTGAAATACCAATACCTGGAACTCATCCTAATTTAATTAAGTCAGAATTATTGGGAACTAGTCCTGTACAGTGAATATAATGCCACTTTATTTTAAAAACTCAGATGTGGTATAAACAAAAGTGTGTTAATCAAAGGAATGAATATTTATATGTTCCCTGAGCTGCATAAAGTCATGAGTTAGGAACTATGGATTGAATGAGGACCAGATTCTCTTAAACAAGGCAATTGTTATATGATTGGGGATATAAAAATGTATGCATGCACTTTGAGGTATTAATTGTCAATTAGCTAATCAAAGCTATGGTTTTTCCAGTAGTCATGTATGGAAGCGGGAGTTGGGCTATAAAGAAAGCTGAGCATCAAAGAATTGATGCTTTTGAACTGTGGTGTTGGAGAAGACTCTTGAGAGTCCCTTGGACTGCAAGAAGATACAACCAGTCAATCCTGAAGAAAATCAATCTTGAATACTCATTGGAAGGACTGATGTTGAAGCTGAAGCTCCAATACTTTGGCCACCTGATGCGAAGAGCTGACTCATTTGAAAAGACCCTGACGCTGGGAAAGATTGAAGGTGGGAGGAGAAGGGGACGACAGAGGATGAGATGGTTGGACGGCATCACTGACTCAATGCACATGAGTTTGAGTTAAACTCTGGGAGTTGGTGACAGACAGGGAGACCTGGCATGCTGCAGTCCATGGGGTCACAAAGAGTCAGACAGGACTGAGTGACTGAACTGAAAACTGAGTGGAGGAAATGTTGTATGCCATAGACATTCAGAAGAAGATGAAATTATTTTGGTCCAGGAGAATTAGGGAACTTGCAGGGAATCAGTAGGAAATGAACCAGAGTTTAAAATACAGATGTATCAGTAAGCTATTGTGTAACAAACGGTTTCAGTCTTAAAGACATAGCAACAGGTATTTATTATATTTTTAAGAATTTAAATCCACATTGTTAACTTTACTTTTCTAGGTTGATCTTGATTGGTCTTGGCTTAGGTTCTGTTGCTAATGATCACAAATAGCTGTGGTCAACTATCTAGTTTAAAAAAAACAAAAAGACACTCAAAAATGCCTGTACAAGTGTGACACAAAATCATTTCACAAATGTTATAATACTACATTGAGTTTCAAAGAGTTTTTTCAGTGGCTTTGACTACATGAAATATTTATGAGGAAACGAGTTTCTTATATGTACATTTTTACAAACAATGAAGCTAGTTCAGAGCAGTTTAATGACTTGCTCCATTTAAGACTCAAACTCAGGATACTTGGATTCAAGTCTAGTAATCCTTCTCCTTTGCAATTACAGATGGTTTTTGAAAAAGACTTTATGTGCTATATTTTTCATATAGAAAATTAAATTTAATTAACCTCAAATGCAGGAAGAAGTTATTGCCAGGACAGAAGAGGTCAGAGAATCAATATCTCTTAAGAACTCACTAGGTGTCAGCTAATTATATATCATTAACTTTTAAATCTTCAAAAACTCTTTTAAGTAAATATCTAACTATTTTACACGCACAGAAATTGAATCAAAGAAATGAATCCATCAATGCAGGATCATACAGGGTGGTGACAGAATTGACATTGGAGTCTGCATCTCTGTTCTTCCTAATCTATGCTCCTGTACACTGTGATTTCAAAATGGGATATGTTATATCTGACTTACTTTTAACCAAAAAGAATAAGTGAATGCTAGGTGGGGGATCAATGTGGATGTTTAGAAGCTCTAAGATCAAGCTACAGTGTTTTGCCGGTGATAAATGAGATGTTACCCTTCTTTGAATTAATCTAAACCTCTTTCCAGTAATAATATTAAATAAATTTCAAAGCATAATCATTGTATCTATGCCTCCTAGAGTTTGTAGGGGAATATGTATGAGTTAAAATATAAAATGCTGAGCACTGGACCTGGGATACAGTAAGTGCTCAGTAAATTTCAACCACCATTAAAGTGTACATCAGTGTTCTTGGTAGCAAATGATGGTAGCACATGATGAGTGGCACACCTTGAGAATCCAAGTAACACCCTGTGATGGTTCATCCTAATTTATTTTCTACTGGAAGCTCAGAATCCATCCCAGTTTATTTGGGAAACAATGAAAACAAAGTGGCATACCAAGAAGTTCCATTACAGTTGCGTGGAAATGCGATTTTTTTTTTTTTTTTTGAGGTGAAGCTGTAAAGGCTTGCAGGTAGCATTTGTGCCCTTGACAAATGGGGGGCTGACAACACTTGGATGTGGTTGACAAGCACAAAATAGCATTCAGTAGGCAGACACCAGAAGGGAAAAACAGCAATTGTGTCTGTGTTGAGGCAGATTTTCAAGTACTGAAAAACTCTCTATATAAGAATTAAGAACATGAAGATCCTTCAGTAAAATCTGTTATTCTTTCCAAGATAGATTGTCTTCTAAAGCTTTTTCTTTTTTGCTCACTGTGTGAAGATTGTATTGGAAAGATATTCCTGGAAAACATAATTCAGCAGATTTTGATGGAAAACATTTCCCTTCAGTTATAAACACCTAAATAATCTTTTGTGAGCATTAGAAGTTATTGAAATCTCCAATGTGACTGTAATATATTCTATCCTGTAGAATATAGGCATGTTTTCGGAAGCTTTATTGAAAAATGAAAGTCTCATATAAAATGTATTTCAGATCATTTAACTTTTCTATCTTCTTTTATGATCCAATGAATTTTATTCATTTTAGCAACTCTTGCTGAACCTAAGTACTTCAGGATTAAGATTAAGATACTGAATATATGAATTAGGGTTAATAAAAAATCCAATATATTTTTGCTTATGCAGCTACTGTTACTTAAATGAAGTGACACAGCTTAGAGGTAGAGTTTGAGTAAACAAGCTGATTTTCTTTTTAATTTGATGGCCACAGAAATCAGCCCCAGATGATTCTATTGTTTAAATTAAGTTTGATCAAAGTAACACAACTCTCTAGGGAAACTTTTCTCCAAACATTAAATCAAGTGTCTGTAATTGCATTACTCCTGTTCTATCCTTGGGTGTAAAAGACTAGTCTCTAGACAATACCAAATATCTCTCAAATATATTTCAACTTCCATTGGTGGGGTTAGCTAGAGAATATAAATACAAAGATGAAATATCTCTGAAATGAGCTATGAGCAATTTACCTCAACTGTAGTGAAATTCCACAAGCAGGGTAGATAACAATCCAAAGGAAAATTCAGGATATTTGTCAAACTAACTATGCTATCCAAATTAAGACACTGCGCGGACACAGATGTGAATATAAATCCTGCATGTGCCCCAGGGGAACTCCTCTGTTTGTCTCCACCAGATAATGAAATCACATGGAAAGAATACTGTGATTTGTGCCACTGATCCTCATAGCCTTAAGATTGGGAACAGCTTGGAGAAACACAGCATGGTTTGAAAAGTAACCCTGAGGTCAGAAGAAGAAGCAATTAAGGAGAAGACCAAAGGTAGAGAGGCTGCTAGGGGAGTCACTAAAATAACCTAGCAAGAAAAAAATCTATTATCTTTGTCTGTATGGTTTATTTCACTTGGTGTGATAATTTCTAGGTCCATTCATGTTGTTGCAAATAGCAATATTTCATTATTTTTTGTGGCTGAGTAAGATTCTATTGTCTGTCACATGATATCACCTATATGTGGAATCTAAAAGAAAAGATATAAGAGTATTTATTTATGACAAATGTAAACTTTCCAAGTGGTGCAGTGGTAAAGAATCTGCCTGCCAATGCAGGAGATGCAAGAGACGCCGTTTTAATCTCTGAATTGGGAGATCCCCTGGAGAAGGAAATGACAACTCACTTCAGTATCCTTGCCTGGAAAATCCCATGAATGGAGAAGCCTGTTGGGCTACAGTCCATGAGACCGCAGAGTTGGACACCATTAAGCACTACTCCTCAGTACTATACAATACATATAGACCCACAGACATAGAAAAGAAACTTATTTGTGGCGACCAAAGAGGAAAGCTATGGGAGGGATAAATTAGGAGTTGGGATTAATAGATCCACACCACTATATATAAAATAAATAACCAACAAAGATCTACTGTATAGCACATGAAACTCTGCTCAATATTCTGTAATAACCTAAATTGGAAAAGAATTTGAGAAAGAATATATATATATATATATATATATATATATAATGGAATTGCTTTTCTATAAACCTGCAACTAACATAACATTGTTAATCAATTATACTCCAATATAAAATGAAATTTAAAAAAGAATCTGAAAAGGGTAAAGATAAATGTGTAACTGAATTACATTGCTGTATACCTGAAACTAATGTAACATTGTAAATCAACTGTATTTCTCTAAAAAAAAGAAAGAAGTTTCAATACTTGGACTATAATAGTCACATCTGAAGTGGAGAGAAGTGAAGAAAGTTGAGAAGCATGAGGGAAGTGGAGTAACAGGATTTCCTGATGATTAGCCATGGAGAGAGAGGGTGGAATTCAAAGATTCTGCGTGACCAGTTCTTTCAAGATAAGGAAAACAGAAGGAAAAAGGGGTGATGAGAAGGACCATAACTTCAGCTTTTCATCAACTGGACATGAGGTACCTGTAAAACATACTACTCATAAATCTTAGCTGATTTGGGATATGGGTTTCAGTGTTGATACTTATGGATAATCAGATTTTTGGAGGTCAGAGAAATGATGGGAGAGGCAATAGATTGGATGTGAGACACCTGTGTGCAAAATCCACCTTATCTGTAATTTGAAATGGTTCTGAGCATTAACTGTTTAGAGCTGAGAAGCACACAACGTGATACAGAAGGGAAGCACAATGACATCCTGGGCTGAGGGCTGATTGTGCAGGAATTTGGTGATCTTGTTGTTAGACACAGCTGGTATTAGATATTGAGTTATATACATCTAAAATTAAGCAAACTGTATTAAAAATAAGGGTAAATGATCTTAAAATTACTTTCTACAATTTACTAATATCTATGCTCTTGAGAGTAGTTACAGCTATTGTGACTATAACTATGGAACAGCTACGATGGTGTGCTGCTGTGTAACTCCTTCCAACTCTGCTTTGAATTGTATCCCACTGGTAGTCAAAATGATATTGAGGTGATCAGCCAGCGCTACTACAAATCAGGGCTTTCTTGTCCAGAGATCTGGCTGTTAATCATTTACCAGCACACCACTGATTATGTAGGACATTTCAGGGCCAAGGAATGAGCAGTAGAATAAAAGTGTTCCACTGACTGTTGCTAAATAAATACATCATCCCAAAACTTGGTGGCTTAAAGCAACAACTATGATTTTATTATTATAACTCAAATTTCTGTTAGTAAAGAGTTTCAGGAGTTTATGGTAAGGAGTTCCTGCTAAGAGTCTCTCAGTCAGTTGTAGCCGGATGATGGTTACAGCCAGAACAGTGATGGGTTGTGATGGCAGGGCAGGCATGCTTCTCTCTCTTTTCGTCTCTGCAGGTGTTCTTCCTATGTCAACTCATTTGCACTTCCTTACAAGGTGGTCTCCTGGCAGTTGTTCTTCTTACATGGTGTCTCAGGGCTTCAAATGTAAGAGTCTTAGGGGAAAAGGTAGAAATAGCATCACCTTGTATTTCCTTGCCTCAAATGCACAGTGTCACTCCCATTCGGTTCCACTGGTTACAAATAAGTCACAAGTCTTCCCAGACCCAAGTGCAGATCTATCTCAATAAAGACAGGGAAAATTTTAAAAATATATGAACTGGAATATATCTGGGGACCATGGTAGACAGTACAATCTACCATGGAGCCCAGTCCACAAACAAGTTGGAGAAAAACAACTATAGGCAGCTATCCCTGTGGTACATCCTCTGGAAGACACTTGAGAATTGTTGCTTTCATCAATTTGAGACAAAATTTACACACAGGAGTTAGGATGCCATTTTCAAGTAACACATGCTGCTGCTAAGTCGCTTGTCCGACTCTGTGCAACCCCATAGACGGCAGCGCACCAGGCTCCACCGTCCCTGGGATTCTCCAGGCAAGAACACTGGAGTGGGTTGCCATTTCCTCCTCCAATGCATGAAAGTGAAAGTGAAAGTAAAGTCGCTCAGTCGTGTCCAACTCTTAGCGACCCCATGGACTGCAGCCCACCAGGCTCCTCCGACCATGGGATTTTCCAGCAAGAGTACTGGAGTGGGGTGCCATTGCCTTCTCCGAGTAACACATGAGAATGTTTAAAGCTCTGTAGTTGACCTCAGCATGTGGTCAAATTTGAAAACCACTGTCCTAGAAGATCTCAATGGTAAAGATATGTTTGTCAACTCAGATGCAATTTGCTGCTGCTGTTGCTGCTAAGTCGCTTCAGTCATGTCCAACTCTGTGTGACCTCATAGACGACAGCCCACGAGGCTCTCCCGTCCCTGGGATTCTCCAGGCAAGAACACTGGAGTGGGTTGCCATTGCCTTCTTCACAGATGCAATTTAAATGTGGAGAAATTCTTAACAGAGAGTGCAAACATCAATAGCTTCAGGTGGCAAGCAGGTGAAATGATGAGGGAAGTAGATCAAGGTGAACTGGCCAGAGCATGATCCTCTGCTTCCTACAATAGAAGCCACATGGAACGAAGGACCAGTTTGCTCCATGAACCTCTTCTTCAGAAGAAGTCAGAAATATGGATTGCATTATTATGTGAAATCTGTCAATTTTTAAATTTTGGCAACGAATTCATTTTATTTAAAATTTTAAATAAGCTGAAGAAAACTTGTCTGTGAGCAGAATTCAGCCCAAAGTTTGGCCCATTTGTGACTTCTTTTTAATTTGTATTTAAATTTTATTAGAATATACTTGCTTTATAATGAGTTTTTACTATACCCAAAAGTGAATCAACTAAATGTATACATATATTCCCTCTTTTTTGGATTTTCTTCCCATTTAGGTCACCACAGAGCACTGAGTAGAGTTCCCTATTCTATACTATAGGTGACTTTTCTTTTAGAAGGGTCCTTCTCTTGGGTATACTATGTTCTTTTCCAGCTTTTCTGTTTCTTTTTTTTTTTTTCTTCTCAGCAGCTGCTTTTTAGATTTGCTCCCATGAAGATGTGCCAAAACTGTATCCCAGCCGCTTACAAACAATTGAAAGAACTTTTCCTTTGTATTCTGAATTATTATGCCCAGTACGAATACAAAGGCTAGTATCAGTAGACATTCCACCTCTATATCAACACATGAAGGAATGTGTGTTAGTTCATTAATACTGTAGACAAAACACCCAAACCACATTTTACAGTACTTGTGGATTCACGATGAGATAATTAGCAATTTCTTTACTTACCACTGAGCAGAATGAGTTGAGGATTTGCTTCTCTCAATAGATTACACATTAAAGAGAAAAATGTCAAATAGCAAAGTAAAATAGGATGCTAAGTCTTCCAACACAAGCATGTATAGAGCACTAATGAGACAGCTTTCCTGTCACATTCACAACTAGCAGGAGCTGACCTAAGAATAAGTCAGATTAGCTTTCTATTGGAGAAATGTTATTTTAACTCTGACTGTATAGTAAAAAAATGCAAAGTAAAAATAACTAAACAGAAGCTAGTTTAGTTCAACTTGAGACAGTTAACTGAATTCAGAAATATACTTTAGAAAGGTAGTCTCTCTCATTTTGCATGAAAATTAAAAAAAAAAAAAAACCTTTTAGTTTGAAATAAACAATCTTTTTTAAAATTGGAGAAATCTGTTTTTGCTGTCCTCACTCCAGTTATCACCTCCAAGTCATGAGGCCTTTGCTCCATGACCTCAACTACTTTTTAACTGACAGCTTTTCTTCTCTTTTTGTCCCACTTATAGCTCACATCCTAAGTTTGGAATCAGACATTTGCAGCAGCAGGTACATGAAGCAGGGAGGAAGCACCTGGGAGTGGTCAGTGAGAGCAGGCTCACTGCTTTGCAGACTCACTCTAGATGGCTGTGCCAGAAGAGAGTAAGATGTGTCAAGGGATGAATCTGTGCATAATTGCTATTTTATGATTCCTATTGATCAAGATTTATTAAAGGGAAGCCCCCTCTTTCCCTCTTCATGGATCTGGACTACACTACCTGGCTACACTGACAGTCATCCAGATAACCAGACCATGTACAGTGTGGTTCTTCATTCAAGTCTACTGATGGCAGGAGGAACCAGGACTTCTGGGGCCCCATGTTCTCCATGACTACTGAGAGCTACTCAAGCAACAAGAAGACCAGGCATTGAAACAGAAGAGTCCAGAAGAATCTGAGGGAGGTAGGTAAGAAGTGATGTCTGATATATAGGGGGCAAACAGTTATTTTAAGAAAGTGTATAGATGCATGACTTTAGAAATGAAGAAAATACTTGACATTCAGCTCCTGTTATGAGCCCATAATCCTACAGATATTCAATCTTGAATAAAAACAATAACATTTGCTTTTGCTAGTGTAATTGACTTGGGACAACTGTTTCCTTTTTCATGATAGTTTTCTTGACTGCAATAACACAGAAGGATCATTTTTTTCAGTAAATTATTTTCAGTGGTCTGCACAATTCACTTCATTACTATACTTTTTATCTCAGAACTCTTGATACTTGCTTTCTGCAGCAGGCTTCACAATGAAATGGGAGATTTTTCAAAAGACAAGTGTAATATTCTAGGCTACTGTGCTCAACAGGAATAAAATTTGAACAAAAATGTCAAAATCACTTATAAACTTAACAATTTTAATTAGCCATGTTAAGAAAAGTCAAAGATAGAATAGTAAAATGAATTTTAATAATATCCTTTATTTAATTCAGTATATCAAAGCTTAATCATTCTTTTTTAAAAAATCATTTAAATATGTAATCAAGATGAATAAATATTATTGATTAAGACAATAAGAAAACAGGTCACAGATCTGGGAAAATATCTGCATAAGAAACATCTGTTACAGGGCTGTTATCTAAAATATACAATAATTCATAAAGCTCAACAATAAGAAAATGAACAACCCGGTTAAAAGTAGACCAAAGAGCTGAGAGACACTGGAACCAAAGACGGCAATTAAGCATATGAAAAGATGCTCCCCATTTTATGTCACTAGAGAACTGCAAATTAAAACAACAGTGAGATAGCACTACATGTTTATTAGACTACCCCAAATCCAAAACACTAACAGCATCAAATCCTGGTGAGGATGTGGAGTAACAGGAGCTCTTATTCATTGTGGGTTGAAATGGAAAATGGTACAGTTACTTTGGAAGACATTATGGCAGTTCCTTTCAAAATTTAACACACTCTTGCCATCTCATGTCCAATTCTTTTGCAACCCCATGGACTATAATCCACCAGACTCTTCTGTCCATGGAATTTTCCAGGCAAGAATATTGGAGTAGGTTGCCATTTCCTCCTCCAGGGATTCAACTTGCATCTCTTTCGTCTCCTGCATTGCTCAATTGTGTCTGACTCTTTGCGACCCCATGGACAGTAGCCCTCCAGGTTCCTTTGTCCATGGAATTCTTCAGATAAGAATACTGGGGTGGTTGCGGTTCCTCTTCCAGTGGATCTTCCCAACCCAGGGATTAATCCCATGTCTGCTGCATCTCCTGCATTTGGAGGTGAATTATTTCCCATCTGAGCCACCAGGGAAGCCCAAGAATACTGGAGTGGGTAGCCTATCCCTTCTCCAGCGGCTCTTCTTGATCCAGAAATTGAACTGCAGTCTCTTGCATTGCAGACAGATTCTTTACCCAGCTGAGCTACCAGAAATCACAATCCTTAGTATTTACCCAAATGGACTGAAAACTTTGTCTAAACAAAATTCTGCACATGGATGTTTATGGCACCCTTACAGTTAATTGCCAAAACTTCAAAGCAACTAATATATCCCTCAGTAGCTGAATGGGTAAATAAACTGTGGTCTAGACAAAGGAATGCTATATTCAGCACTAAAAAGAAGTGTACTCTCAAGCTATGAAAACACATGGAGGAATCATTAACACATATCCTAAGTGAAAAAAGTCAATCTGAGAAGACAACCTACTATATGATTCCAATTTATAGACATTCTGGAAAAGGCAAAACTATGGAGATAGTAAAAAGGTCAGTGGTTGCCAGCAGTTAGTGGGGAGGAAAGAATGACAAAGTAGAGTACAGAGGACTTTTTAGGTCAGTGGGATTATTTTCTATGACATTGTCATGGTGGATAAATGTCATTTTACATTGGTTCAATTCCATAGAATGGATAACGCCAAAAGTCAACCTAATGTACACTGTGAGTTGTGGGTGATAATAATGTGTCAGTACAGGTTAATCACTTTTAACACACAGATGATATGAAGGGTGGAAATATGTGAGGGCATGGATGTTGTGAACCCAAAACTTCTTTAAACGATGAAGTTTCCTCAGGGAGACAGTGAAGGACAATGAAGCCTGGTGTGCTGCAGCTCATGAAGTTGTAAAGAGTCAGACATGACTTAGCGATTGAACAGCAACTAATCAAAACATACTATTTAAATATTTTACATTTTTTAACCAAGTCTTCATTAGAAATTCATACTGTTTTTACCCTTATAGCACATTTCAGTTTGAACTAGTCACATTTTGCATGACTGACAGCCATACTCACTGCTAACTACCAGGTGGGGCCATGAAACTCTAGGAGATGTGAACAAGTTTGCAACCAATCTGGGATGAGTACTTTGTTTAATTTTAGCTTAATTTTATATTTTTTTAAACATTTTATTGGAGAATAGTTGATTTACAATATTGTGCTAGTTTTAGGTGTACAGCAAAGTGAATCAGTTATGCACACACACATATCCACTCTTCAAAAAATTCTTTTCCTATATAAGCCATTATAGAATATGGAGTAGAATTTCTTGTTCTATACAGTAGATCCTTGTTAGTTATCTATTTTATATATGCTGCTAAGTCGCTTCAGTCGTGTCCGACTCTCTGCGACCCCATAGACGGCAGCCCACCAGGCTCCCCCGTCCCTGGGATTCTCCAGGCAAGAACACTGGAGTGGATTGCCATTTCCTTCTCCAATGCATGAAAGCGAAAAGTGAAAGGGAAGTCGCTTAGTCATGTCTGACTCTTAGCAACCCCATGGACTGCAGCCCACCAGGCTCCTCTGTCCCTGGGATTTTCCAGGCAAGAGTACTGGAGTGGGGTGCCATTGCTACATATATATATATATATATATATATATATATATATATATATATATATAAAATAGTTATCTAAATATATAGTAGGGTGTATATGTCAATTCCAATTTATCCTCCCCTTTACACACTGGTAACCATAAACATCCCAAAATTCATTTGCAGCACTATGTATAATAGCTAGGACATGAAAACAATTTAATTGTCCATGGACAGAGGAAGGATAAAGAAGATGTGGTACATATATACAATGGAATATTAAGTATAAAAAGAATAAAATAATACCTTTTACAACAACATAGATGGACCTAGAGATATCATAGTGAGTGAAGTAAGTCAGACAGAGGAAGACAAATATGTGATATCACTTATATGTGGAATCTAGAAAAAGGGTACAGATGAATTTATATACAAAATAGAAAGAGAGTTATAAATGTAGATAACAAACTGAGGAGTGTGCTTTGGATTGAAATTATGATTCCCAAACTTGAGTATGCTTCAGAATCACTTGCAAAGCTTATTAAAATACTATACTGGACCTTACACCAAGAGGTTCAGATTCCAATAGGTCTAGAGTGAGGTCCCAAATTTCTGTTTCTAACAATGTTCCCAGGTGGTGCTGGTACTGCAAGTCTGGAAACCACTCTGGGAGTCACTGGTGAAGATGAAGCTTTGGGAAATTAGCTTTGAAGTGTTTAAATGATGGAAAGGACAACAGTTCTAAATATGATGCAGATCCTCTATACCACTAACTTCAGTCCTATAGCAGGAAAGACAGGTCATCAAATTGTGCTTAAGATTACAATTATATTCCCCAGTGAAATGTCACAGAATAATACGTTTGGTCTTGTTAAACATTTGTAAGTGAAGTTGTGCGTATTTAGATCTTATATACACAAATGTGACATATTTAATTTATATAATTAGTAGTCTTGGATGGATGTGAGAGTTGGACTATAAAGAAAGCTGAGCACCGAAGAATTGATGCCTTTGAACTGTGGTGTTGGAGAAGAATCTTGAGAATCCATTGGACTGCAAGGAGATAAAACCAGTCAATCCTGAAGGAAATCAGTCCTGAATATTCATTGGAAGGACAAATGCTGAAGCTGAAACTCCAGTACTTTGGCCACCTTATGCAAAGAACTGACTCATTTGAAAAGACCCTGATGCTGGGAAAGATTGAAGGAGGAGGAGAAAGGGATAACAGAAGATGAGATGGCTGGATGGCATCACTGACGTGATGGACATGAGTTTCAGTAGGCCCCAGGAGTTAGTGATGGACAGGGAGGCCTGGCGTGCTGCAGTCCATGGGGTCGCAAAGAGTTGGACATTACTGAGCGACTGACCTGAACTAAATTAGTGCATCGCAGTCAGAATAGAGTCTTGTTTACATTTCCATTCACTAAAGGAAATGTCTAGGCATAGTTTAAATAAAAATAATTTTAAGAATAGAAAATGATGCCATAAGCACAATTCAGTTCCTTTTACCTTGACTGTAAACCCACACTGGGCTTGCTAGGTGGTTCAGGAAATAAAGAATCTGCCTGCCAATGCAGGAGACACAGGTTTGATCCCTGGGTTGGGAAGATCCCCCGGAGAAGGAAATGGCAATGCACTTCAATATTCCTACCTGGAAAATCCCATGGACAGAAGAGCTTGGCAGGCTACGATCAATGGGGTCACAAAAAAGTCAGATACAACTTAGTGACTAAACAACAACAAAACTCCCATTAGTCTGATAGTTCCTCTAAAGGAGAAATATTTCTCATATTTACTGTTGTATTCCCAGTTTTTAAAAATTTTTGTTGATATCTAATAAATGGATGAGTGAATTGTTTTATTTGTTTCATATATTTTTGGAAATTTGGGTTTTAACTCTTCTGAATTTTCAAATATAAAGTGACATTGTGAAGGTCAGGAGGATAAGTGTAATGCAAAGATAGACAACTCTTTTAATGCCATGTTCATTTCTTTAAGTACTAGGAATACATTATAGTTCAGAGTGAAAATACAAGTGCCAACAAACTGTTTTTCACCTTGTCATTCTGGATGGCCTGATTATAAATAGTCCACTTCCAGACTTCCTCTCACTCCATAGGAGCCTAGAGCTGAATTACAAACTACCTGATGCTTTAGATTCACATTTCACAGTGTGATATTGCAACATATTGTACGAAGGGCTGCTTCACATGAATCTTTAAATGACAAAAATATATATCTCTAGTGATGCAAAAAAGGAACTTATGAATCTAACATTTTCTCAGAATTGGGCTTACAAATAGAGATCAAAAAACTTTAGTCAAGTGGAAATAAATTAAGAGTTGTTACTGCCTAGCATCTGTACATTTTTTCAAGTAATCTAATGTTCTTGCTAGCACTAGATTCTAGGATTCTAACTTTTATAAGTCAACTGTGGAATTCACTTTATTACTGGATTATTATGTCATATGCAATTAATCTACATGGGATAGTTTCATAATATTGTTGTTTAGAGGATGGCATTAAGAATGCTCATAGGCACTGAAATACAAATCTGTGACAGGCACTATTTATTTATTTTTATAGCTTTATTAAAATATAACTGATATTTAATATTGTATAAATTTAAGATGTTGATTTGATAGGCTTATATGTTACAAAATTATTACCTCCACAGAATTAGACAACACCTACATCACTTCATGTCATTATCATTTAATTTTTGTTGTGAGAACATTCACTGTCCACTCCTTTAGCAACTTTTAAGTATATAATATGGTATTGTCAGCTATAATCAACATAACGGAACATTAGATTCCCAGAACTTACTCATTTTGTAACTGGCAGCTTGTACTCTTTGATCAATATCTCTGCATTTCTCTGTTTCCAGCTCCTGGTAACTACCACTCTACTATGTTTCTATATTTGACTTTTGTCTGGAGTCCACATATGAGTAATATCACAGGAGTGCAGTTACCTTTTCAAGATCCTGTTTTCATTTTCTTTAGACATATACTCAGAAGTGAAATTTCTGGATCACATAATAATTCTATTTTTAATTTTTTGAGGACCCTCCATACTGTTTTCCATAGTGACTGTGCTAATTTACATTACCACCAACACAGAATTGTCTTTCTCTTTTCTTTTTTTGAATTTATTTATTAACTAATTTTTATTGCAATATAATTGCTAACAGTGTTGTGTTAGCTTGTACTACACAGCAAAATTAATCAGTCATACATATACATATAACTCCTCCCTTTTGGATTTCTCTTCCATTTAGGACACCACAGGGCATTAAGTAGAGTTCCCTGTGCTATACAGTATATTCCCATCAGCTATCTATTTTATATGTAGTCTCAATAGTGTATTTATACCAATTTCAATCTCTCAATTCCTCCCACCCTACCCCTTCTCCTCTTGGTATCCATACATTTATTCTGTTCATGAGTATCTCTACATCTCTACCGTTTTTCTAAATACCACAGTTCAGTTCAGTTCAGTTCAGTTCAGTTGCTCTTTACAACCCCATGAATTGCAGCATGCCAGGCCTCCCTGTCCATCACCAACTCCTGGAGTTCATCCAAGCTCATGTCCATTGAGTCGGTGATGCCATCCAGCCATTTCATCCTCTGTCACATTAATATGTGATATTTGTTTTTCTCTCTCTGACTTCTTTCACTCTGTATGACACTCTCTAGGTCCATCCACATCTCTACAAATGTCCTAATTTCATTCCTTTTTATGACTGAGTAGTATTCTATTAGGGCTTTCCTGGTGTCTCAGCTGGTAAAGAATCAGCCTGCAATGCAGGAGACCCTAGTTTGATTCCTAGGTTGGGAAGATCCCCTGGAGAAAGGCATGGCAGCCCACTCTAGTTTTCTTGCCTGGAGAATCCTTATAGACAGAGGAGCCTGGCAGGCTATAGTCCATGGGGTCGCAAAGAGTCCGGCACGACAGAGCAACTAAGCACACATACAGTATTCCATTGTGTATATGTATCAAATTTCTCCATTCTTTATCCATTCCTCAGTTGATAGATATTTAGGTTTCTTAATAAACTAAAAATAAATCTACTGTATTACCCAGCAATTCCACTACTAAGCATCTACTCAGAGAAAGTAATAATTCAAAAAGATACATGCGGTTCTTGCTGACAATTTCAGGCCACTTTCAGGGCCACACTGATGATGTACCAAAGTAGGCTGGGTTCATGGTTCTATTTATCACCTTCCTTACTCTTCTATCTTACCAGGAGTTGGACCAGAACCCTCCCCAGATCCCTGGAAAATGAAACTCAAATGTCACCCAGTTGTGTTCTTTCCTTTATTTCAAAGTATTGATAGCTTTCTCCAAGGCCATGTGTGTTTTGTGGTTGTACAACCAGTTTGTGTTGATAAATGAGGCCAGGTTTGTGAAAGTTTTGATAAATAAACTCATAGAAGGCACCCCAAGTGTTGCCTTTTTCCACATGCATGCCAACACTTATCTCTTGTCTTTTTCATGACAGCCATTCCAACAGATGTCTCATTGTAGTTTTCATTTGTGTTTCTCTGGTAACTGGTAATGTACCTGTTGCCATTTGTATGTCTTATTTATTTATTCATTTATTTTTAATTATTGGCCACACCCATTGGCATGTGGAACATTAGCACCCCTACAAGGGATTGAGCTAATACCCTCTGCATTGGAAGATGGAGTCTTAACCACTGGACTGCCAGGGAAGTCTCTGTATGCCCTTTTTAAAAAGAATGTCTATTCAATTCCACGCCTATTTTTTAAGCAGATTGTTTTCATGTTTTGTATCTTTGTTTTTGCTATTGATCTGTATGAATTTATATATATATATACACACATATTATTTTAACCACCTGATGCAAAGAATTGACTCAATGGAAAAGACCCTGATGCTGGGAAAGATTGAAGGCAGGACGAAAAGGGGATGGCAAAGGATGATGGTTGGATGGCATCACCGACTTGATGCACATGAGTTTGAGCAAGCTCTGGGATTTGGTCATGGACAGGGAAGACTGGTGTGCTGCAGTGCATGAGGTCACAAAAAGTTGGACATGAATGAGTGACTGAATTAAATGTATACAACTAAATGGACCCTAAAAGGAGCAAAACTTTAACAACAGCACCACACCTTTCTTCCCTTAAACTTTCTTTTTCATTTAAGTGAAAAGAATATTTTCATTTTTTATCTTTAAACACACTAGAAATAAGTATTAACACAGGAATGGGATTTAAACCTAAGTGTATGGCAACGCACTCCAGTACTCTTGCCTGGAAAATCCCATGGACGGAGGAGCCTGGTAGGCTTCAGTCCATGGGGTCGCTACGAGTCAGACACGACTGAGCGACTTCACTTTCACTTTTCACTTTCATGCACTGGAGAAGGAAATGGCAACCCACTCCAGTGTTCTTGTCTGGAGAATCCCAGGGACGGGGGAGCCTGGTGGGCTGCCATTGCTGGGGTCGCAGAGTCAGACACGACGGAAGTGACTTCGCAGCAGCAGTGCTAGTTTTTGGCTTGTGCTCCTTCCAGGGTTCTACTGTCACTGTAAGCAAACGAAATGTCCATCAACAGATGAGTTCATAAAGATGTGGTACATATATACAATGAAAGATTACTCAGCCATTAAAAAAGAATGAAGTGATGCCATGTGCAGCAACATGGATAGACCTGGAGACTATTATCCAAAGTGAAGTAAGTCAGACAGAGAAAGACAAATATATAATATCTCTTATATGTAGAATCCAAAAAAATGATGCAAACTTATTTGCAAATTGGAAACAGATTCACAGACTTAGAAAACAAACTTACAGTTACCAAATGGGAAAGGTGGGGAAGGGTAAACTGGGGATTTGGGATTGACATGTGCACACTAATATATATAAAACAGATAACCAACAAGATCCTTCTGTATAGCACAGGGAACTTTACTCCATATTCTGTAATAACCTGAATGGGGAAAGAATTTGAAAAAGAATAGATATTATATGTGTAACTGAATCACTTTGATGTCTGTACACCTGAAACTAACACAGCATTGTAAATCAACCATGCTGCACTGTGTTTCATTGCTCAGTTGTGTCCAACACTGTGACCCCATGGACTGTAGCCTGCCAGGCTCCTCTGTCCATGGGGATTCTCCAGGCAAGAATACTGGAGTGGGTTCTCATGCCCTCCTTCAGGGGATCATCCCAACTTAGGGGTCAAACCCAGGTCTCCCACATTATAGTCAGATTCTTTACCATCTGAACCACCAAGGAAGCCCAAGAAAACTGGAGTAGGTAGCCTATCTCTTCCCCAGGGGATCTTCCTTACCCAGGAATCAAACTGGGGTCTCCAGCATTGCAGGTGGATTCTTCACCAGCTGAGCTACAAGGGAAGACCAAATCAACTATAATCCAGTAGAAAATTTAAAACTTAATAAATAAATAATTATAGTGGGGTTTGAGAGCTGGATCCATCCTGAACGAGTTGATACATCAGAGATATGTGCTGATAAAGGTGAATTCAGTGCTTTTAACATGTAGACTTTCATAGTGGCTTAACAGCCAATTCTTTCAAAAATATCTACTGGAGGTGATTTTTATGACAGTGCCTATTATTCTAGAGAATGAGGAACCTCAGTTTCTCTCATTCTACAGTTTTGGGAATAAAAGCACAGTTTTTCTTTCTTCATCTTAAGGCTCTGGAAAGGGATTTATCATGAGTGTTACAATGCTAGGCTGGAAGAAGCACAAGCTGGAATCAAGATTGCCACGAGAAATACTAATACCCTCAGATATGCAGATAACACCACCTTTATGGCAAAATGTGAAGAAGAACCAAAAAGCCTCTTGATGAAAGCGAAAGAGGAGAGTGGAAATGTTGGCTTAAAGCTCAACATTCAGAAAACAAAGATCACGACATCTCGTCACATTACTTCATGGCAAGTAGATGGGGAAACAGTGTCAGACTTTATTTTTCTGGGCTCCAAAATCACTGCAGATGGTGACTGCAGCCATGAAATTAAAAAAACTCTTACTCCTTGGAAGGAAAGTTATGACCAACCTAGACAGCATATTAAAAAGCAGAGACATTACTTTGCCAACAAAGGTCTGTCTAGTCAAGGCTATGGTTTTTCCAGTGGTCATGTATGGATGTGAGAGTTGGACTATAAAGAAAGCTGAGCGATGAAGAATTGATGCTTTTGAACTGTGGTGTTGGAGGAGACTCTAGAGAGTCCCTTGGACTGCAAGGAGATCCAACCAGTCCATCTTAAAGAAGATCAGTCCTGGGTGTTCATTGGAAGGACTGATGCTGAAGCTGAAACTCCAGTACTTTGGCCACCTGATGCAAAGAGTTGACTCATTTGAAAAGACCCTGATTCTGGGAAAAATTGAAGGCAGGAAGAAAAGGAGATGACAGAGGATGAGATGTTTGCATGACATCACTGACTCAATGGACATGAGTTTGGGTCAACTCCGGGAGTTGGTGATGGACAGGGAGGCCTGGCGTGCTGTGGTTCATTGGGTTGCAGAGAATCAGACAGGAATGAGCAACTGAACTGAACTGGACTTAACCTTTATCAACCTCTGCAAGTTCATTTTGCTCAGATGTTTCCTTTTCCCACTTTGAACTCAAGCTACAACTGGATTTTAAGAATTTATCTGAACAGGAGAGGAGAACAAGATGATGGAGATATAGGTGGACATGGAGTATATCTCTCTCCATGGATATATCAGGAATACACCCTCAGAAACAGAAGTGTGTGGAGAACACCAGCTGAGAGCAGACAGGAGTACCTGACCAACAGAATAGAATATATGGAACCATGCAAAACTCAGTAGGATGAAGGAACTGGAGGGGAAACAGGAGTGTTAGTAGTACTGGACCTGCCCTCAGTGGGTGGGGGAACTGAAGCAGGGGTCCAATCCACACATCAGGGCAATTGTCTGAGTCAGAGGAGAAACATTTAAGGCTGAGAGTGAAACAGCTGATCTGTGGCAGCCTAAATGGAATCAGAATCAGACAGTCCTTGCTGCAGTCATACATACCCTGGACAGGGACACGGGTCCCCTGGAAGGCACAGTGGCTGGGAGCTGGAGTTTAGGGATTGTGAAGCAAGCGAGGGATGCTGCTGACTGCAGAGAGACAGATTGAGGGGATGTGAGGAGGAGATTGTGATGGGAAATGCCTGTGGAGGAAAGCCAGGTAGCCATGGGAGCAAGGTGATACTGCTGAGTCATGCATAGGGCGTGGAGCCATCACCATAGCCTCTCTCATCCCACAGGCCAGCATCGGCAGCTGAACAATAGAGAGGCTGGTCCACCAAATGCCTGATAAACGGAACTACCGAGTAAGACCCCACCCAGGGTGCTCCTTTAAGAGACTGATGCACCTGTCTACAGAGTAGACCCCAGCCAGCGGGGCCCCTCTGTGTGCCTGATGTGCAGAACAACAGAGAAGGACCCCAGGCATGGGAGCCCTCTAAGTACCTGAATGATCAGAGCTACGGAGAAAGACTGGCCAAAAAGGCATTCTGATTGCCAGCTACAAGAGGCTCGAAAAAAGACTGATAGGGTCATAACTCCTGTGGAGGAGGCAGTCCATGTCCCTGCACACTTGGCACCTCCAGGGTCCCCGCAAGCCAAACAGCTGTGCCACCTTCATGCTTAACTCTCACAGGGGCAGAGCTGCCACAGGCAAAAAAGACCATGCATCTATGCGTGCACGGTCGTTTTGGTCACGTCCAACTTCTTGTGACCTTGTAGAGTGTGGCTTGCCAGGCTTCTCTGTTAGGGGGGTTCTCCAGGCAAGAATACTGGAGTGTATTGGCCAATACTGGTTGCCATACCCTTCTAGAGCACTATAATCCCTGCTGCCCTAGCTCCCAACTCCCTTGAGTACCTGGTGCTGCCAGAACTGAAACCCAACCAGCTGCACCACCTCCACACCTGGCCTTCACAGGGGCAAACCCCAGTCCTCCAGGGTACTCTCAGGAGCAAACCCCAGTGGACGACCCACATGCGGAGGTGGAAATAAAACCGCAGTTGAAACCCAGCTGCTGAGTGGATAAGGAAGAAGACCCCAAATCTTCCCCCCATCTGTACAAGCTGCAGATTAAATCCACATGATCAACTAGGCAGACTCTATGTCTATGGAGTATATAAAAGGACATTGAGAGCTCCCAGGGGAAAAAAAAAAAAAAAACTCACTAGTTCTGACAGCCATGGACACTGGAGGCAAGAACACACAGGAGTAGGGCCAGGTTTAGAATCTGAGCTGCCCCCACAACAGGTCCAGAGATCACTGGAGGGCATCCTAGGGAGGTGAGGGGGACTGTGACTTCCAGTGAGGGAAAGGACTCTGACAGCAGTAACTCAAGAAAAACATCTGTTATTCTTATGTTTTGACTTGTTCTGTAGATTCTTTTGGATTTTTCCCCCTTTTTTTATCCCCCTCTGTTGTCAATTTTATTGCCACTATGAAATCTAACTAAGCTTTTGAGATTTTTTTGTTTTCCCCCAGTCACATTTTGTATTGTTGTTATAAACCTCTGCCTCTACATTGGGCTTTGGCAGTTCTGTGGAGTTTTCCTTTTCTTCTTTTCTCAATTTTAATTTTTAAACCTACTATTATTTTTTCTACATTTATTTATTTGTTTGCCTTTCCTACTGTTCTTTTCCCCTTGCAGTTAATCTTTAATGTATATAAATCTTCGTCTACCTCTATTTAACTTTTTATATCTATTCTTTCTTTCTTTTCTTTCCACTCAACATATTTGTTAGTTTCATTTTCATGGCTTTATTCCCCAGTCGGCCCCTTGTTTTAGTTTGTTTTCCAGTTTGTGTTTTAGCTAGTTTTATTCCTAACTTGTAGATATAATTTTTGTTTGTTTGTTTGCCAGGTCACTCTATTGTACTTTATTTTTGTTGGACTGTTTTGACTTTGCTTATGGGTGTATACGTATATGTGTATATCCAGTCACACCTTTTATTGTTGTTATGAACTTCAGCCTCTACATTGGGCTTTTGCAGTTCTGTGGAATTTTCCTTTTTTTTTTTTCTTTTCTCTTTTAATTTTTTAAACCTATTATTTCTTCCTACATTTATTCCTTTGTTGGCTTTTCCTACTGTTCTTTTCCCCTTGCAGTTAGTCCGTAATGTATATAAATCTTCTTTATCTACCTCTATTTAACTTTGCATATCTATTCTTTCTGTCCTTTCTTCTCAACATAGTTGTTAGTATTGTTTTCAGTTCTTTATTCCCCACTTGGCCCCTTGTTTTAGTTTTGTTTTCCAGTTTGTGCTTTAGTTAGCTTTGTTCTTAACTGGTGTATATAATTTTTGGTTTCCTTTGTTCACCAGGTCAATTTATTGCACTTTATTTTTGCTGGAAAATTTTGATTTTGCCTTTATATTCAGTCACACTTTTCACTGTTGTTATAAACCTCTGCCTCTATGTTGGGCTTTTGCAGTTCTGTGGAGTTTTCCTTTCTCTCTCTCTCTCTTTTTTCTTCCTTTTTTCCTTTTTAATATTTTAAAATCTATTATAGTTTTTCTATGTTTATTTTTTGTTTGTCTTTCCTACTTTTCTTTTCTCTTTGTAGTTAATCTTTAATGTATATAAATCTTCATCTACCTCTATTTAAGTTTGCATATCTATTCTTTCTTTCCTTTCTTCTCAACATATTTGTTAGTATCGTTTTCAGTTCTTTATTCCCCACTTGGCACCTTGATTTAGTTTTGTTTTCCAGTTCGTGCCTTAGTTAGTTTTGTTCTTAACTGGTAGATATAATTTTTGATTTCCTTTGTTCACTGGGTCAATCTACTGTACTTTATTTTAGTTGAAATGTTTTGAATTTGCTTATGGAGGTAAAGGTATATGTGTATATTCCATTAATTTAATTATTATTTGCCTGATTTTGTAATTGACATTTGTCTGGGATTCATCTTTGGTTTCTCATTTTTGGGTAATTGTTTTAAGCTCACTTAATGCTATAACAAACCACTTGTGGAATCTTCATTTCTGATCAGAGTTCAAGCCCTGAGCCTTTGTAGTGGGAACACTGAATCCAAAACCCTAGACTACCAGAGAACTAACCCTCAGTTCAGTTCAGTCGCCCAGTCATGTCTGACTCTTTGTGACCCCATGAATCGCAGCACGCCAGGCCTCCCTGTCCATCACCAACTCCTGGAGTTCACTCAGACTCATGTCCATCGAGTCAGTGATGCCATCCAGCCATCTCATCCTCTGTCGTCCACTTCTCCTCCTGCCCCCAATCCCTCCCAGCATCAGAGTCTTTTCCAGTGAGTCAACTCTTTGCATGAGGTGGCCAAAGTACTGGAGTTTCAGCTTTAGCATCATTCCTTCCAAAGAATCCCAGGGCTGATCTCCTTCAGAATGGACTGGTTGGACCTCCTTGCAGTCCAAGGGACTCTCAAGAGTCTTCTCCAACACCACAGTTCAAAAGCATCAATTCTTCAGCACTCAGCTTTCTTCACAGTCCAACTCTCACATCCATACATGACCACAGGAAAAACCATAGCCTTGACTTATCAAATAGTGAGAACTCATACAAAGAAAACCACTGAAATACAAGACCCAGCATTACCCAATCACCAGTAGCACCCTGTGCAGGATGCCTCATCTAAACAACAAACAAAACAAAAATACAAACCCAACCATCAGCAGACAGGATTACCACCTCACTCAGTGTTCATCAGGGTGAAAATAAACAAACAAAAAAAGTTTCAGCACAAATCTCATGCTATATGAAGCTTACACAAACCACTGGACCAACTTTAAAGGGCAGAAACCAAAAGGAAGAAAGAATTCAACCTTGAAGCCTGGGAAAAGGAAACCTAAAACACAATAAGTTAAAAAAAAAAAAAAGCCAGAGAGATACTACATAAATGGAGGAACAAGCTAGAAACACAGAAGTCCAAATAAATGAAGAGGAAGTAGGAAAACTATCTGAAAAAGAATTCAAAATAATGATAGTAAAGATGATCAAAAACCTTCAAAGCAAAATGGAGAAAATGCAAGAATCAATTAAAAAGACCTAGAAGAATTAAAGAATAAACATACAGGGACAAACAACACAACTACTGAAATTAAAAATGCTCTAGAAGGAATAAATAGCAGAATATCTGAAGCAGAAGAACGCATCAGTGAACTGGAAGATAAAATGGCAGAAATAACTTCTGAAGAGCAAAATAAAGTAAAAAGCATGAAAAGACTGAGGATAGTCTCAGAGACCCTTGGGACAATATCAAATACACCAGCATTTGAATTATAGGGGTCCCAAAAGAAGAAGAGAAAGGGTATGAGAAAAATTTTGAAAGATTTTAGTTGAAAATTTCCCCAACATGGAAAAGGAAATAGTCAATCAAGTCCAAGAAGCACAACGAGTCCCATACAGGACAAACCCAAGGAGAAACATGCCAAGACACATACTAATCAAACTAACAAAGACTAAACACAAAGAAAGAGTATTAAAAGCAACAAGGGGGAAACAACAAGTACATACAAGGGAAACCTCATACAATTAACAGCTGATCTTTCAGGAGAAACTCTGCAGGCCAGAAGGGAATGGCAGGATATATTTAAAGTATTGAAAGGGAAAAATCTACAACCAAGATTACAGTATTGAGCAAGGATCTCATTGAAAATTTATGGAGAAATAAAAAGCTTTTCAGACAAGCAAAAGTTAAGAGAATTCAGTACCACCAAACCAGCTTTAAAACAAATGTTAAAGGGACTTATACAGTCAAGAAATACAAGAGACAAAAATCAGCCCCAAACAATTAAGAAAATGGCAATAGGAATATATATATATATATATATATATATATATATATATATGTATATATATATATGAATAATTACTTTAAATGTAAATGGATTAAATGCCCCAACCAAAAGACACAGACTGGCTGAATGGATACAAAACAATACCCATATATATGCTGTCTACAAGAAACCCACTTCAGACCTAAAGACACATATAGACTAAAAGTGAGAGGATAGAAAATATATTCCATGTAAATGGAAGCAAAAGAAGGCAGGAGTAGCAATCCTCATAGCAGACAAATAGAACTTAAAATAAACAAAATAATGTGAGATAAGGAAGGACACTACATAATGATCAAGGGATCAATCCAAGAGGAAGACAATTCTAAATATATATGCACCCAATATAGGAGCACTTCAATACATAAGACAAACACTAAAAGACATAAAAGGAGAAGTTGAAACTAACACAATAATAGTAGGAGACTTTAACACTCCACTCACACCAATGGACAGAACATCAAAACAGAAAATTAATAAGGAAACATGTCTAAATAATACATTAGATGAGATGGATCTCATTGATATCTTCGGGACATTCCATCCAAATGCAGAAGAATACACTTTCTTCTCAAGTGCACATGGAACATTCTCCAGGATAGACCACATATTGGGTCACAAATCAAATCTCAGTAGATTTAAGAAAATTGAAATTGTATCAAATGTCTTCTCTGACCACAATGCTATGAGACTAGATATTAATTACAAGAAAAAAACTGTAAGAAACACAAACACATGGAGATTAAACAATACATTTCTAAATAACCAACAGGTTACTGAAGAAATCAAAAGGGAAGTCAAAAAATGTCAAGAAACAAATGACAATGAAAACATGACAACTCGAAATGTATGGGATGCAGCAAAAGCAGTTCTAAGAGGAAAGTTTATAGCAATAGAATCCTACCTCAAGAAACAAGAAAACACATCAAATAGATACCTAATTTTACACCTAAAACAACTGGGAAAAGAACAAAAAAAACACACCAAAATTAGTAGAAGGAAGGAAATCATAAAGATTCGAGCAGAAATAAATGAAAAGAAATGAAAGAAACAATAGTAAAGATTAATAAAACTAAAAGCTGGTTATTTGAGAAGATAAACAAAATTGACAAGCCTTTAGCCAGATTCATCAAGAAAAAAAGAGAGAAGAATAAAAAATAAAAATAAAAAAAAGAGAGAAGAATCAAAAAAATTTAAAAAAAGAGAGAAGAATTAAAAAATCAAAAAATCAATAAAAAGAAGAATCAAAAAAATTAGAAATGAAAAGGGAGAGGTTACAACAGACAATGCAGAAATACAAAGGGTTATAAGAGACTATTATGAACAACTATTTGGCAATAAAATGGATAACGTGGAAGAAATGGACACATGTTTAGAAAAGTCCAATCTTCCAAGACAACCAGGAAGAAATAGAAATTATAAATAACCAAATTACGAGCACTGAAATTGAAGCTATCATCACAAATCTCCACCATAAAAAAGCCCAGGACCAGATGGCTTCATAGAATTCTATCATACATTTAGAGAAGAGCTAATGCTTATCCTTCTAAAACTCTCTCAAAAAATTGCAGAGATAAGAATACTTCCAAACTCATTTTACTAGGCCACCATCAGCCTGAACCAAAACTACATAAAGACAACACAAAAAATAAAACTACAGGCCAATATCACTGATGAACATAGATGCAAAATTTCTCAACAAAATTTTAGCAAACAGAATTCACCAACACATCAAAAAACTCACACACCACGATCAAGTTGGGTTTATTCCAGGAACGCAATGATTCTTCAATATATGCAAATCAATCAATATGATACACTATATTAACAAATTGAAAGATAAATACCATTTGATAATCTCAATAGATGCAGAAAAAAACCTTTGACAAAATTCAGCACACATTTGTGATTAAAACTCTTCAAAAAATGGGCATGGAAGGAACCTACCTTAATATAGTAAAGGCCATATATGATAAGCCTACGGCAAACATTATTCTCAATGGTGAGAAATTAAAAGCATTTCCCCTAAGATCAGGAACAAGACAAGGGTGCCCACTTTCACCACTATTATTCAACATAGTTCTGGAAATCCTAGCTACAGCAATCAGAAAAGAAAAAGAAATAAAAGGAATCCAAATCGGAGAAGACATAAAGCTCTCACTGTTTGCAGATGACATAATACTGTATATAGAAAACCCTAATGATAGTATCAGAAAATTACTAGAGCTAATCAGTGAATCTAGAAAAATTGCAGGACACAAAATCAACACACAGAAATCACTTGCAATTTCTATATACTAACAATGAAAAATCAGAAAGAGAAATTAAGGAATCAATCCCATTCATCACCGCAACAAAAAAATTAAATATCTAGGCATAAACTTACCTAAGGAGACAAAAGAACTGTACACAAAAAATTATAAGACACTGAGGAAAGAAATCAAAGATGACATAAACAAATGGAGAGATATTCCATGTTCCTGGGTAGGAAGAATCAATATTGTGAAAAAGACTATACTACCAAATGCAATCTACGGATTCAATGCAATCTATGGTTTCAATGCGATCCCCATCAAATCATCAATGGCATTTTTCACAGAACTAGAACAAAAAAGTTTACAATTCATATGGAAACACAAAAGACCATGAATAACCAAAGTAGTACTGAGAAAGAACAATGGAGCTGGAGGAACCAATCTTCCTGACTTCAGATTATACTACAAAGCTACAGTCATTAAGACAGTATGGTACTGGCACAAAAACAGAAATATAGACCAATGGAACAAGATAGAAAGTCCAGAAATAAACTCAGGCACCTATGGATACCTTATTTTTGACATAGGAGGCAAGAATATACAATGGGGAAAGACAGCCTCTTCAATAAATGGTCCTTTGAAAACTGGACAGCTATATGTAAAAGAACAGAATTAGAACACTTCCTAACATAATACACAAAGATACACTCAAAATGAGTTAAAGACCTAAATGTAAGACCAGAAGCTATAAAACTCTTAGAGGAAAACATAGGCAGAACACTCCATGACATAAATCAAAGCAAGATCCTCTATGACCCACCTCTGAGTAATAGAAATAAAGACAAATGTAAACAAGTGGGATTGGATTAAACTTAAAAGCTTTTGCACAGCAAAGGAAACTATTAGCAAGGTGAAAAGACAACTCTTAGAATAGGGGAAAATAATAGCAAATAAAACAACTGACAAAGGATTAATTTCCAAAATATACAAGCAGTTCATACAACTCAATGCCAGAAAAACAAACAACCCAATCAAAAACTTGGGAAAAGACCTAAACAGACATTTCTCTAAAGAAGACATACAGATGTCTAAAAACACATGAAGAGATGCTCAATATCACTCACTTATTATTAGAGAAATGCAAATCAAAACAACAATGAAATATCATATCACACCTGTCAGAATGGCCATCATCAAAAAGTCTATAAACAATAAATGCTGGAGAGAGTGTGGAGAAAAGGGAACGCCCTTGCACTGTTGGTGGGAATGTAAATTGATACAGCCACTGTGGGAGACAATATGGAGATTCCTTTAAAAACTAGGAAGAAAACCACCATAAGACCTAGAAGTCCCACTTGTAGGCATAAACCCTTAGGAAACCAGGGTTGAAAAAGACACACATATCCCATTGTTCATTGCAGCACTATTTACAATAACTAGAACATGGAAGCAACCTAGATGTCCATCGACAGATGAATGGATAAAGAAGTGTGGTACATATACACAATGAAATATTACTCAGCCATAAAAAGGAACACATTTGAGTCTGTTTTGATGAGGTGGATGAACCTAGAACCTATTATACAGCGTGAAGTGAGTCAGAAAGAGAAAGATAAATATCGTTTTTAACACATACATGGAAAACGGCCTTGTCTAACTCAATGAAACTAAGCCATACTGTGTGGGGCCACCCAAGATGGCTGGGTCATGGTGGAGAGGTCTGACAGAATGTGGTCCACTGGAGAAGGGAATGGCAAACCACTTCAGTATTCTTGCCTTGAGAACCCCATGAACAGTATGAAAAGGCAAAAAGATAGGACACTGAAAGATGAACTCCCCAGGTCGGTAGGTGGAGATCAGTGGAGAAATAACTCCAGGAAGAATGAAGGGATAGAGTCAAAGCAAAAACAACACCCAGTTGTGAATGGGACTGGTGATGGAAGCAGGGTTCGATGCTGTAAAGAGCAATATTGCATAGGAACCTGGAATGTTAGGTCCATGAATCAAGGCAAGTTGGAAGTGGTCAAACAGGAGATGACAAGAGTGAACATTGACATTCTAGGAATCAGTGAGCTAAGATGGACTGGAATGGGTGACTTTAACTCAGATGACCGTTATATCTACTACTGTGGGCAGGAATCCCTTAGAAGAAATGGAGTAGCCATCATGATCAACAAAAGAGTCCAAAATGCAGTACTTGAATGCAATCTCAAAAACGACAGAATGATTTCTTTTAGTTTCCAAAGTAAACCATTCAATATCACAGTAATTCAAGACTATGCCCTGACAAGTAACACTGAAGAAGCTGAAGTTGAACTTTTCTATGAATACCTACAAGACCTTCTAGAACTAAAACCCAAAAAAGATGTCCTTTTCATTATAGGGGACTGGAATACAAAAGTAGGAAGTCAAGAAACACCTGGAGTAACAGGCAAATTTGGCCTTGGAGTACAGAATGAAGCAGGGCAAAGGCTAATAGAGTTCTGCCAAGAGAACACACTGGTCATAGCAAACACCCTCTTCCAACAACACAAGAGAAGACTCTACACATGACATCACCAGATGGTCGACACTGAAATCAGATTGATTATATTCTTTGCAGCCAGATGGAGAAGCTCTATACAGTCAGCAAAAACAAGACCGGGAGCTGACTATAGCTTGGATCACTCCTTATTGCCAAATTCAGACTGAAATAGAGGAAAGTGGAGAAAACCTCTAGACCATTCAGGTATGACCTAAAACAAATCCTTTATGACTATACAGTGGAAGTGAGAAATAGATTTAAGGGACTAGGTCTGATAGACAGAGTGCTTGATGAACTATGGATGGAGGCTCGTGACATTGTACAGGAGACAGGAATCAAAACCATTGCCAAGAAAAAGAAATGCAAAAAAGCAAAATGGCTGTTTGAGGAGGCCTTACAAATAGCTGTGAAAAGAAGGGAAGCAAAAAGCAAAGGAGAAAAGGAAAGATATAAGCATCTGAATGCAGAGTTCCAAAGAATAGCAAGGAGAGATAAGAAGTCCTTCCTCAAGGATCAATGCACGATACTGGATGCTTGGGGCTGGTGCACTGGGACGACCCAGAGGGAGGGTATGGGGAGGGAGGGGGGAGGAGGATTCAGGATGGGGAGCACAGGTATACCTGTGGTGGATTCATTTCGGTATTTGGCAAAACTAATACGATATTGTAAAGTTTAAAAATAAAATAAAATTTAAAAAATAAATTTATATTAAAACAAACAAACAAACAACAACAACAACAAAGAAATAGAGGAAAACAATAGAATGGGAAAGACTAGAGATCTCTTCAAGAAAGTTAGAGCTACCAAGGGAATATTTCATACAAAGATGGGCTTGATAAAGGACAGAAATGGTATGGAAAAATGGTACTGAAGAATTTATTTACAGTGCAACAGTGGAGAAACAGACTTAGGGAATAGACTTATGGACATGAGGAGAGGTGAGGAGAGGGTGAGATGTATGGAAAGAATAACATGGAAACTTACATTACCATATGCAAAATAGATAGCCAATGGGAATTTGCTGTATGGCTCAGGAAAGTCAAACACTTGCTCTGTATCAACCTAGAGGGGTGGGATGGGGAGGGAGATGGGAGGCAGGTTCAAAAGGAAGGGGATATATGTGTACCTATGGCTGATTCATGTTGAGGTTTGACAGAAAACAACAAAATTCTGTAAAGCAATTATCCTTCAAGTAAAAAAAATTATTTAAACAGATGTGTTACACGCATGAGCCTCTTTACCTAAGATGCTGTGGGAGATGTCATCCCTCACTTACACATTTTTCTGCAACAACTAATCACTGAAACACATCAATTATCTAGAAATATATGGATATTGGCATTTCAGGCAAATATTTTATTGCATAGAGTTTATTTGGATCATTCAAAATTTTAATCAGATTTGAAAATATTATAGACAAAAATTAGAATTTTATCCTTTTAGGGAATTGTATGGAATGTCTATGGGCTTCCCAGATGGTGGTAGTGGTAAAGAACCCACCTGCCAATGCAGGAGACACCAGAGACATGAATTTAATTCCTGGATTGGGAAGATCCCCTGCAGGAGGGCACAGCAACCCACTCCAGTATTCTTGCCTGAACAATCCCTTTGACAGAGGAGTCTGGCGGGCTACAGTCCATGGGGTTGCAAAGAATCAGACAGGACTGAAGCAACTTAGCACACACACACACATGGAACGTCTATAAAAATTGCTTGGGTTCTATTTCAGAATGGCTATATTCTAAGTGTCTAATTCTGGACAACTCACACTAGTTCTCTGTGCTTCATCTCCTTCTGTAAAGAAAGTTCCAGTGAACATTAATAAATGAAAACAAGTAGATAAAAAACCGACATCTATCAGGTTAGCTGTCATCACTGTAGTTCTTGAGTCCTAAAAATTGGTTTAAATTCTCTTTCATCTTATTTCCTCTCGGTTAATAGAGTGTTTCTTGGTTTTAGGTATGGGATAATGTTTTTTTTGTGTGTGCCTGTGTCTATAAAACCTTTTTTTCTGCCTGAATCTGATGAGCTTAAAGAAGCCTATGACATCAATCAAATAGAAATAAGTAGATGAGAGTCTCCTTCTTAATGATGAAGCAAGGAAGCATAACACCATCACTTGCAATTAGGAATGTTGTCTGAGCTATTATGAGGCATTTCGGAACCTACCACAACATTTTGGCATCTGTAGGAATACCTCTTACTGTAAATGAAAGGTTAATTGCTGTGCTTTTCCAGCTGTTTCACACGGACCAGATGTCTGAGTTGCCCAAACTACTTAGCTGCATATTAGTGCCATATAAACTACTGGCTGCTGCTTGTGGGAGAGCTATTAATTTCTGTGGAATGTTGCACTGAATGTCATTAAGGTTTGAATTAAAATAAATTTGCAAGTGGGTTGTATGTAAATGCTGGTACAAGAATTAGTTTAACAGAAGCAAACATTCTGCACGGTTTCAGTGACACCCTAAGGCTTTAGTCACACCACCCTCTTTCCAGGATCTGTATTTCCTTTGTGGCTTTCACAGTTTCTGTAACTTGCCAGACAGATGCATTATGTATAGCCAATCCATTCTACCAAACCTGAATCTTCATGCTGTACTCCTGAAACTTATATAATACTGTACATCAACTAGATTTCAATTAAACAAAAAACTGAACCTTAAATATGAAAAACAATTCCTGTAAAATATGATAGGTATTGAGAATATTATTATGACAGTGCCCAATTATAATATAGTCTTCTACATATAAATAATACCATTATATATTTTGTATATAACATAGCATGCTGCTAAGTCACTTCAGTCGTGTCCCACTCTGTGCAGCCCCATAGACAGCAGCCCATCAGGCTCCCCATCCCTGGGATTCTCCAGGCAAGAACACTGGAGTGGGTTGCCATTTCCTTCTCCAATGCATGGAAGTGAAAAGTGAAAGTGAAGTCTCTCAGTCCTGTCTGACCCTCAGCGACCCCATGGACTGAAGCTTTCCAGGCTCTTCCGTCCATGGGATTTTCCAGGCAAGAGCACTGGAGTGGGGTGCCATTGCCTTCTCTGATAACATAGCATAGTGTTACAAATAATAGCATTCAGTGCAATTCAATAGCATTCAATAGCACTTGATTTGGGCTGTTTCAGGTTTAGTGCTCAGTTCAGTTCAGTTTAGTCTCTCAGTCATGTCCAACTCTTTGTGACCCCATAGACTGTAGCACACCAGGCTTCCCTGTCCATCACCAGCTCCCTAAGTTTGCTCAGACTCATGTTCATCGAGTCAGTGATGCCATCCAACCATCTCATCCTCTGTCATCCCCCTTTCCTCCTGCCTTCAATCTTTCCCAGCATGGGGATTTTTCCAATGAGTTGGCTCTTTGCATCAGGTGGCCAAAGTACTGGACCTTCAGCTTCAGGATCAGTCCTTCCAGTGAATACTCAGGCCTGATTTCCTTTAGGATTGACTGGTTTGATCTCCTTGCAGTCCAAGGGACTCTCATGAGTCTTCTTCAACACCACATTCGAAAAGCATTATTTCTTTGGCACTCAGCTTTTTTTACGGTCCAACTCTCATATCCATACATGACTACCAGAAAGACCATAGCTTTGACTAGACCGACTACCATTGGCAAAGTCATGTCTCTGTCTTTTATTACGCTGTCTAGGCTGGTCATAGATTTTCTTCCAAGGAGCAAGAGTCTTTTAATTTCATGGTTGCAGTCACCATCTGCAGTGATTTTAGTTTAGGGTCTGCATGTTTTATCTGCACCACATTTGACATGTGGTTCATTTTCACAAACCATAATTATTGAAAAAGACAATATTCCTGTATTCATTTTCTATTTTCATTTTCTTGAAACAGAAATTAAGATCTAGGTAGATTGTGAATTTACTGGTTGGCAGTGACACTAGGATTTTAACTGCAAGGCTATAACTCCAGAGGTCATGATTTTTGTATTGTTTCTTTTTGAATTAGTACAGATTGTTTTCTCTGTGGCAGCTACTGACATTAGAAGATGAGATCAGTCACTCAGTCATGTCCGACTCTTTGCGACCCCATGAATCGCAGCATGCCAGGCCTCCCTGTCCATCACTAACTCCCAGAGTTCACTGAGACTCACGTCCATCGAGTCAGTGATGCCATCCAGCCATCTCATCCTCTGTCGTCCCCTTCTCCTCTTGCCCCCAATCCCTCCCAGCATCAGAGTCTTTTCCAATGAGTCAACTGTTCACATAAGGCGGCCAAAGTACTGGAGTTTCAGCTTTAGCATCATTCCTTCCAAAGAAATCCCAGGGCTAATCTCCTTCAGAATGGACTGGTTGGATTTCCTTGCAGTCCAAGGGACTCTCAAGAATCTTCTCCAACATCACACTTCAAAAGGATCAATTCTTCGGTGCTCAGCCTTCTTCACAGTCCAACTCTCACATCCATACTTGACCACAGGAAAAACCATAGCCTTGACTAGACAAACCTTTGTTGGCAAAGTAATGTCTCTGCTTTTGAATATGCTATCTAGATTGGTCATAACTTTCCTTCCAAGGAGTAAGCGTCTTTTAATTTCATGGCTGCAGTCACCATCTGCAGTGATTTTGGAGCCCAAAGTCTGACACTGTTTCCACTGTTTCCCCATCTATTTCCCATGAAGTGATGGGACCAGATGCCATGATCTTCGTTTTCTGGTTGAGCTTTAAGCCAACTTTTTCACTCTCCACTTTCACTTTCATCAAGAGGCTTTTGAGTTCCTTTTCACTTTCTGCCATAAGGGTGGTGTCATCTGCATATCTGAGGTTATTGATATTTCTCCCAGCAATCTTGATTCCAGCTTGTGTTTGTTCCAGTCCAGCGTTTTTCATGATGTACTCTGCATAGAAGTTAAATAAGCAGGGTGACAATATACAGCCTTGATGTACTCCTTTTCCTATTTGGAACCAGTCTGTTGTTCCGTGTCCAGTTCTAACTGTTGCTTCCTGACCTGCATACAAATTTCTCAAGAGGCAGATCAGGTGGTCTGGTATTCCCATCTCTTTCAGAATTTTCCACAGTTTATTGTGATTCACACAGTCAAAGGCTTTGGTACAGTCAATAAAGCAGAAATAGATGTTTTTCTGGAACTCTCTTGCTTTTTCAATGATCCAGCAGGTGTTGGCAATTTGATCTCTGGTTCCTCTGCCTTTTCTAAAACCAGCTGGAATATCAGGAAGTTCACGGTTCACATATTGCTGAAGCCTGGCTTGGAGAATTTTGAGCATTACTTACTAGCGTGTGAGATGACTGTAATTGTGCAGTAGTTTGAGCATTGTTTGGCATTGCCTTTCTTTGGGATTGGAATGAAAACTGAACTTTTCTAGTCCTGTGGCCACTGCTGAGTCTCCCAAATTTGCTGGCGTATTGAGTGCAGCACTTTCACAGCATCATCATCTTGACTGACATTAGGCAACTACATATATGATTATTTTGGTGATGGGGTTGGCAAAGAGAAAAGGAAGTATTTCAAAGTTCAGAGTCCGGCTGGGTGAGATCATCTCAGGACCTGAAGAAGCAGCCTGGATTTGAGGATTTGATCATTTGAAGATGATCAGCATCTTCTCCTTTTCCAATGTGCTTACATTTTTCTATAGTAAGCAGTTTCTGTCATTTTTGACCTAAGGTATCTTTGAAGTGGCCTCAGAAGCTATCAATATGCATTGATGTTATACATCTAGTCACTCTTTAAAAAAGAAAGATACAAAACACATAATTCTGAAACAAAATTATTTTTTAGTGCCATGACATTTATTTTTAAAAAGAAAATTTGCATTTTTCTCAAGAAAGGGAAAACTATCATGTGTATATTTGCATACATACATACATAGAAATTCTGCTAAATACACAAAATTATTTTTACTTGCTTACTTCATTCAATTATCAAAATAATCTTGTATCATTTTGATACAAAGATATAGGCATTATCTATATTTTACAGAAAATTCAGACAAATACCACCATTTTTTTCCCTCCATCTTCTCCATTTTCTCCTTAAAAGATAACAAGATAACATCATCTTCTTTCTTAAGATTCATTTGTGAAATAAAATAAGCTAAGGACTTTGCTTCTGTGTACATAATTTAAAGAAATGTATTGAAATGGTTAGACAGAAGTTTAACACATATTTTAGCTGGAAATTGAGGTATTCAGAACCTTTAGAAAAAGTGGTAAAGAAGAAAAGTAAGATTAGGACAGAATAGGTATACTAAGACATTTGAAACAATGCAAATGAGGTAATTATCATCCTAAGAAAGCAAAAATTTATTAAAATTAATAATATATGTTTTAATTATATGTCATATCTTAAGAAGTCCTAACACAGCTATTCTATTTCTCATTTAAACATCTATAAACCTCTTCTAGGTCCATATGACTGAGGGAAAATAAATAAAACCTTTCTTATCTCTTCCAAACAAAAATGAAGGATAGATAAAATGCATGTTACTTTAAATAAAATACATAGACTTCACTTTAAAAAGGAAAGGGTGAATCTCTGCTAATATAAACAATAAATAGAAAATTATTTTCAATGTCTACCAGAGGGAGAAGTCAAAAAAAAATTTTTTTTTTCCTTTGGTCCCAATTTGCATGGAAAATCTTTTTCCAGCCCTTCACTTTCAGTCTGTATGTGTCCCCTGTTTTGAGATGGGTCTCTTGTAGACAACATATGTAGGGGTCTTGTTTTTGTATCCATTCAGCCAGTCTTTGTCCTTTGGTTGGGGCATTCAACCCATTTACGTTTAAGGTAATTACTAATAAGTATGATCCCGTTGCCATTTACTTTATTGTTTTGGGTTCGAGTTTATACACCATTTTTGTGTTTCCTGTCTAGAGAATATCCTTTAATATTTGTTGGAGAGCTGGTTTGGTGGTGCAGAATTCTCTCAGCTTTTGCTTGTCTGAAAAGCTTTTGATTTCTCCTTTATACTTGAATGAGATCCTTGCTGGGTACAATAATCTGGGCTGTAGGTTATTTTCTTTCATCATTTTAAGTATGTCTTGCCATTCCCTCCTGGCTTGAAGAGTTTTTATTGAAAGATCAGCTGTTATCCTTATGGGAATTCCCTTGTGTGTTATTTGTTGTTTTTCCCTTGCTGCTTTTAATATTTGTTCTTTGTGTTTGATCTTTGTTAATTTGATTAATATGTGTCCTGGGGTGTTTCTCCTTGGGTTTATCCTGTTTGGGACTCTCTGGGTTTCTTGGACTTGGGTGATTATTTCCTTCCCCATTTTAGGGAAGTTTTCAACTATTATCTCCTCAAGTATTTTCTCATGGTCTTTCTTTTTGTCTTCTTCTTCTGGAACCCCGATGATTCGAATGTTGTAGCGTTTAATATTGTCCTGGAGGTCTCTGAGATTGTCCTCATTTCTTTTAGTTCGTTTTTCTTTTATCCTCTCTGATTCATTTATTTCTACCATTCTATCTTCTAATTCACTAATCCTATCTTCTGCCTCTGTTATTCTACTATTTGTTGGCTCCAGAGTGTTTTTAATTTCATTTATTGCATTATTCATTATATATTGACTCTTTTTTATTTCTTCTAGGTCCTTGTTAAACCTTTCTTGCATCTTCTCAATCCTTGTTTCCAGGCTATTTATCTGTGATTCCATTTTAATTTTAAGATTTTGGATCAATTTCACTATCATTATTTGGAATTCTTTATCAGGTAGATTCCCTATCTCTTCCTCTTTTGTTTGGTTTGGTGGGCATTTATCCTGTTCCTTTATCTGCTGGGTATTCCTCTGTCTCTTCATCTTGTTTAAATTGCTGAGTTTGGGGTGTCCTTTCTGTATTCTGGCAGTTTGTGGAGTTCTCTTTATTGTGGCGTTTCCTTGCTGTGTGTAGGTATGTAGAGGTGGCTTGTCAAGGTTTCCTGGTTAGGGAAGCTTGTGTCGGTGTTCTGGTGGGTGGAGCTGTATTTCTTCTCTTTGTTCAGTCGCGCTATGGGGAGGGAGGGAGGGATGCTGCAAACAAATGACACTGGCGTGCGCTCGCAGTGCCTCAGCCACACTGGGTCTGCCCCCGCTCACGGCGCGTGTAGCCTCCCTGCCCACACTGCTCAGGCTCTAGGTTGTTCCGCCGGGAACAATCCGAGGCTGGCCCTGGGTTGCATGCACCTCCCAGGTCCAAGCCGCTCAGGTTCAGGCACTCAGGTAGTCCTCAGAGGCGCAACTCAGTTGGGGCTGCGTTTTGTGCTCTTCCCAGGTCCGAGCAGCTCAGGTGATGAGGTGTTTGGCGAGCGCCAATGCTGCGACTTATCGCCTCCCCGCCACTTGGTTATCTGGGTGTAAAACCGGCGCACCTTCTCAGGCAGATGTTGACCATCCAGACCCCCAATAAGTTTTAGTTAGCAAAGAAGCCAGTTTTATAGATAATGTCTCTCTGGGGCTGCGATTGCCCCCTTCCGGCTCTGGCTGCCTGTCACCGGAGGGGGAAGGTTTGCAGCCGGCTACCTCTGTTTAGTCCTTTGTTCCGTGCGCGTGCTGGCGGTGTCTTAGGTTAGGGCTGGCTTTTCGCATGGTAGATATCCCACAGTCTGGTTTGCTAGCCCAAATTATTTCGCTCAGATAGTGCTCAGGGTATTCAGGCCAGATTCTTACTCTCAGCGATGCAGCCCGCACCACGCCTCCCTGCCCAGCCCCCGCTTGTTAATGGCGGATGCAGGTGTCTGCGCTGCTTCTCTGCTGGAGGAGTTACCGTAGGGCTTGCAATCTGCGAGTTTTAATTGTTTATTTATTTTTTCTCCCTGTTATGTTGTCCTCTGTGCTTCCAAAGCTCGGCACAGATTCGGCAGTGAGAAGGTTTCCTGGTGTTTGGAAACCTCTCTCTTTTTAAGACTCCCTTCCCGGGACGGAACTCCGTCCCTCCCTCTTTTGTCTCTTTTATTGTCTTTAATATTTTTTCCTACCTCCTTTCGAGGAGTTGGGTTGCTTTTCTGGGTGCCTGATGTCCTCTGCCGGCATTCAGAAATTGTTTTGTGGAATTTACTCGACGTTTAAATGCTCTTTTGATGAATTTGTGGGGGAGAAAGTGTTTTCCCCGTCCTACTCCTCCGCCATCTTGGCGCCTTCCCCCAGAAGTCAAAATTTTACAGAGTAATATTTGTTAGATTGACCACAGACTTTTCACCATGGAAAATAGACAAGGTTGATAAACCATTATCTTTAAAGTATTCAACTTACAATGCTTATACTAGTTTTAATATTACACTAATGGTGAGTATCAGAGTAAAGATATTTAAGAAATATGAAGACTTTCTACTTTATGAAAGCTTACTACTCATCACCAAGCAAGACTTGAAAAAATACATAGAAAAATATATAGAAAAAAATATGTATAATGCACAAGTCACCCATATCAGAACTCACATACATGAAAACTTAGTAAAATGATATCACAAACAACTCTACGTGAATCAGTTTGAAAAAAAAAAAAAGATATGGAAACAGTTCTAGAAAAATAGAATTTAATAAAATACATCCAAGGAAAAATAGAAATTTTGAATAGTCCTATATCTGTTAATGGAGAAGGAAATGGCAACCCACTCCAGTGTTCTTGCCTGGAGAATCCCAGGGACGGGGGAGCCTGGTGGGCTGCCGTCTATGGGGTCACACAGAGTCGGACACGACTGAAGTGACTTAGCAGCATACCTGTTAAAGAAATTGGATTCAGAATTAATGGGAGAAAATTATTCAATTCCTCTTGTGAGGCCAGACTAATCTTGAAATCTCAAACTTTTATAAGAAAGAGTAATTAACAACCGATTCTTCTTATGAGTCTATTTGCAAACATTTCTGCACATGGTATTAGCAGTTTAAATTCAGAGGTATATTAATAGGATAATAGGGTAATGAATCATAAATACAGTTTTTATTCCAGTAATAAAAGTTTCTTCAACATTAGAAAATCAAGCAATGTAATTCATCATATTAGCAAAATAAATGAAAACATTTATTTGATCACCTCAGTAGTTACAGAAAGTTTATTTGATGTAATTTAGCACCCATTCATGGTTTAACTTAGAAAATCCAAAAGAATCTACAGGTAAATTTTTAGAATTACTGAGTTAATTTAGTAAGATTGTTGGATCATGGTCAAAAAAGAGAAATAATTTTTATATGTGTATTGCCACAAATAATTAGAAGATAAAATTTTGAAAAGGGGATATCATTTATAATAGTGCAAAATAAATCTAGAAATGAATTTAGAAAAGATTTTCAAGGGACTGACACAGAGAACTGCAAAATATTGTTCAGGTAAAATATAGATGATCTAAATGAAAGGAATGGTATTCCTCATTAAGCGATGAAAGAGTTATTGAAATAAATTTGTCAGTGCTTCTTACATCAACCTGCTGATTCATTATGATCTCAACTAAAATCTAAACTACTTTTTATTTCTTTCGGTGAAATATTTTACATTTATTTAGAAATGAATATGGAAATGCAGAAGCCCTAGGTTAGCCAAATTAATCTTCAAAAAGAACGAGTTAGTTAATTTACACATGTAAGCATCAAAATCTATTATAATACTATAGTAAGGAAGACAGAGTGCTAGTAATGTACAAAGACACAAAAAGAACATAGAAGAGAAAAATGATAGATTTAATAAATATGCTGTATCAACTATCTAAATAGAAAAAAATGAATCCTAATCTCTATTCCCCATCATACATAGAAATTAAAATGGGTAGATTATAGGTTGACTGTGAATAGTAAAATAATAAAGCTTATGAAAGTGAAAGTGTGAGTCACTCAGTTGTGTCGGATTCTTTGTGACACCACGGACTGTAACCCGCCAAGCTCCTCTGTCCATGGAATTCTCCAGGCAAGAACATTGGAGTGGGTAGCCATTCTCTTCTCCAAGGGATCTTCCAGACCCAGGAACTGAACCTGAGTCTCCCACTTTTCAGGCAGATTTTTTACCATCTGAGCCACTAGGGAAGATCAATAAAGTTTATAGAAGATTATATGACAATAATTTTATAATCTTGGGGTAGGCAAAATTTTCTTAACAGGGTATAAAAAGTCCTAATAAAGAAAATAATTGAAAAAAAAGAGAAATAACTCAGAAATAAACACCTCATGAATCAGCAAAAAAAAGCAAGAAAGAAAAATATTTGGTAGATTGGACTACACTAAAATGAAGACTTTCTGTTTAACATATTATTATGGATGTCAGAATGAAAACACTGTAGAGAGACTTCTGAATTTTTAACAATTACTAAGAAAAAGGTAGAAAACAAAGTTTTAAAACTGAGGAAGAAACTTAAAATGTACTTCATTAAAAGTCTATCAGAATAACAGACTTCTAAATAATACCCAATAAATATGAAAATATGCTTTACATGATTATTACAAAAATTAAAATTATAGTACTACTTACCAGAATGACTAGAATTGAAAACAAAAGCAAAACAATAATAATTCTTTAATACTAAAATTCTCATACACAACAAAAGTGAGATGTTAGATGCTCAGTTGTGTCCAACTCTTTCTGACCTGATGGACTATAGCCTGCCAGACTCCCCTGTTCATGGAATTCTCCAGGAAAGAATACTGGAATGGGTAGCCGTCCCTTTCTCCAGGGGATCTTCCAAGCCCAGGGATACAACTTGATCTCTTGCATTGCAGGAGATTCTTTACCATCTGAGCCATCGGGAAGCTGAAAGTGTAAATTGGTACAGTCCCTTGGAAACCTGTTTTACCCAAAAGCATATACCCCGAAGACCAACATGCATATGTTCATGAAAACATATATACATAAAAAATACCCAAAGTCTCACTGTTTCAGTCCAAAGTCGCAACAATCCAAATGCTCATCAACACTAGGGTGCTGTGCTGTGCTGTGCTTAGTCATTCAGTCATTTCTGACCCTTTGCAACACTATGGGCTATAGTCCACCAGAATCATCTGTCCATGGTGATTCTCCAGGCAAAAATACTGAAGCGGGTTGCCATGACCTCCTCCAGGGGATCTGCCCAACCCAGGGATTGAACCTAGATCTACCACATTGCAGGTGGATTCACTACTGTCTGAGCCACCAGAAAAGCCCAAGAATACTGGAGTGAGTAGCTGATCCCTTCTCCAGGGGAACTTCCAGACCCAGGAAAAAAAACTGGGGTCTCCTGCATTGCAGGAAGATTCTTTACCATCTGAGCCATCAGGGAAGCTGGAAGTATAAATTGATGCAGTCCCTTGGAAATGTGTTTTACCCAAAAGCATGTACCCCAAAGAACAACTTGCATAAGTTGATATATTAAAATATATCTACATATAAAATGCCCAAAGCTGCACTGTTTCAGTCCAAAGTGGCAACAACCCAAATCCTCATCAACACTAGGATAGATAAATACATTTTTGTATATTCATGCAATCAGTTCAGTTCAGTTGCTCAGTAGTGTCCTACTCTTTGCGACCCCATGAACTGCAGCACGCCAGGCCTCCCTGTCCAAAACCAACTACCAGATTCCACCCAAACTCATGTCCATTAAGTCTGTGAGACCATCTAACCATCTCTTCCTCTGTCATCCCCTCTCCTCCTGCCTTCAATCTTTTCCAGCGTGAGGATCTTTTGAAATGAGTCAGCTCTTCATATCAGGTGGCCAAAGTATTGGAGTTGAAGCTTCAACATCAGTCCAACCAATGAACACCCAGGACTGGTTTCCTTTAGAATGGACTGGTTGGATTTCCTTGCAGTCCAAGGGACTCTCAAGAGTCTTCTCCAGCACCACAGTTCAAAAACATCAATTCTTCCGCACTCAGCTTTCTTTATAGTCCAACTCTTACATCCATGCATGACCACTGGAAAAACCACAGCCTTGACTAGACAGAACTTTGTTGACAAAGTAATGTCTCTGTTTTTTAATATGCTGTCTAGGTTGGTCATAACTTTCCTTCCAAGGAGTAAGAGTCTTTAAATTTCATGCAATGCTATACTGTAATTGAGACTTAAATTGAAGAAATTGGGGGAAACCACTAGACCATTTAGGTATTACCTAAATCAAATCCCTTATGACTATACAGTAGAAGTGAGAAATAGATTTATGGGACTAGATCTAATAGACAGAGTGCCTGATGAACTATGGATGGAGGTTCGTGAGATTTTACAGGAGATAGGGAGAAGACCATCCCCAAGAAAAAGAAATGCAAAAAAGCAAAATGGCTGTGTGAGGAGGCCTTACAAATAGCTGTGAAAAGAAAAGAGGTGAAAGGGAAAGGAGAAAAGAAAGATATAAGCATCTGAATGCAGAGTTCCAAAGAATAGCAAGAAGATATAAGAAATCCTTTCTCATTGATCAATGCAAAGAAATAGAGGAAAACAACAGAATGGGAAAGACTAGAGATCTCTTCAAGAAAATTAAAGACACCAAGGGAACATTTCATGCAAAGATGGGCTCAAAAAATGACAGAAATTGTATGGCCTTAACAGAAGCAGAATATATTAAGAAGAGGTGGCAAGAATACACAGAACTGTACAAAAAGATCTTCACAACCCAAATAATCACAAAGGTGTGGCCACTCACACTTACCTAGAGCTGGACATCCTGGAATGTGAAGTCAGGTGGGCCTTAGGAAGCATCGCTACGAACAAAGCTAGTGGAGCTGATGGAATTTCAGTTGAGCTATTTTAAATCCTAAAAGATGATGCTGTGAAAGTGCTGAACTCAATACGTCAGCAAATTTGGAAAACTCAGCAGTGGCCACAGGACTGGAAAAGATCAGTTTTCATTCCAATCCCAAAGAAAGGCAATGCCAAACAATGCTCAAACTACCATTGCATTCATCTCACATGCTAGTAAAGTAATGCTCAAAATTCTCCAAGCCAGGCTTCAGCAATACGTGAACCATGAACTTCCAGATGTTCAAGCTGTTTTAAAAAAGGCAGAGGAACCAGAGATCAAATTGCCAACATCCACTGGATCATTGAAAAAACAAAAGAGTTCCAAAAATACATCTATTTCTGCTTTATTGACTATGCCAAAGCCTTTGGCTGTGGATCACAATAAACCGTGGAAAATTCTGAAAGAGATAGGAATACCAGACCACCTGATCTGCCTCTTGAAAAACCTGTATGCAGGTCAGGAAGCAACAGTTAGAACTGGACATGGAACAACAGACTGGTTCCAAATAGGGAAAGGAGTATGTCAAGGCCGTATATTGTCATCCTGCTTATATGCATTAACTTACATGCAGTGTACATCATGCGAAATGCTGGGCTGGAGGAAGCACAAGCTGGAATCAAGACTGCCAGAAGAAATATCAATAACCTCAGATATGTAGATCACACCACCCTTATGCCAGAAAGTGTAGAAGAACTAAGGAGCCTCTAGATGAAAGTGAAGGAGGAGAGTGAAAAAGTTGGCTTAAAGCTCAATATTCAGAAAACTAGCATCATGGTATCTGGCCCCATCACTTCACACCAAATAGATGGGGAAACAGTGGAAAAAGTGGCTGGCTTTATTTTTCTGGGCTCCAAAATCACTGCAGATGGTGAATGCAGCCATGAAATTAAGACATTTGCTCCTTGGAAGGAAAGTTATGACCAACCTAGACAGCATATTAAAAAGCAGAGACATTGCCAACAAAGGTCTGTCTAGTCAAGGCTATGGTTTCTCCAGTAGTCATGTATGGATATGAGATTTGGACTATAAAGAAAGCTGAGCACTGAAGAATTGATGTTTTTGAACTGTGGTGTTGGAGAAGACTCTTGAGAGTCCCTTGGACAGCAAGGAGATCCAACCAGTCCATCCTAAAGGAGATCAGTCCCAGGTGTTCATTGGAAGGACTTATGTTGAAGCTGACACTCCAGTACTTTGACCACCTGATGTGAAGAGATGACTTATTTGAAAAGACCCTGATGCTGGGAAAGATTGAGGGCAGGAGGAGGAGGGGACGACAGAGGATGAGACGGTTGGATGGCCTCACCGACACAATGGATGTGGGTTTTGGTGGAGTCTGGTAGTTGGTGATGGACAGGGAGGCCAGGCGTGCTGCAGTTCATGGGGTTGCAAACAGTAGGACACAACTGAGCAACTGAACTGAATGCAGTAAAAATACTCAGGCATAGCTCTATCCAAAACCATAAACAAAAGAAGGCATATATGAATGAATAATACTGCATGATACCAATTATAAAAGTTTTGTATTAAATATAGCTAATTAGTCGTTCTAATAATTTGTTTTTATAATTTCTATTTCTTATATATGCATTATTAAATCAGTTTCATTTTGATTAGAATATACCTGATTTTTCTTTTTAATAACCTTTCATGCTATGTATTATCTTCAATATATGTAATTAAAGCATCATATAGCTAAACATTATTTTTCACAATCTGAGAATCTTTCTAATAATCATGTTTGGCTCATATAATGAACTGTGATAATAGGTATATTTAGTGTTGTTAAGTTAAAGTGTTTACTTTTGGGTATAATCACTTTTAGAATTTTTAATGAAGACCTCTGTATTTCTATACTCTTCTATTTCTTTATTGGAGTGGTGGTAAAAAATTATCAAACTGTACACTTAACATTATATACCTTTTGGAACACATATATCAAGAAAATGTTTATTTAAAAATATATATGAAGTAAATGTGTTTTCATGAGGATTCAAGGAATTAAGGACATTTCCCCCAAACATATATGATGTGTAACAGATGTGATATTATAATTTTATATGAAAATATTTACTCAATATATACTATAAGCAGAAAATTAAAGATGGATTTAAAAGCAAAATATAAGAAGGAAGATTCAAAATTACTGGAAGGGTTAAAAATACATATATTTATGGCATTAGGATAAGGAATATATTCCTGAAGAACCAAGGAAGCAAAAAAAATTCTAATCAAAGTAAAAAAAAATAGTATTTTACATCATTTAAAATATCAGCTATATTTACATATAAGCTATATTTAAGCAGAAAAATGGCAACAAAAACCATAAGCAGAGTTACAGGATATTTAATCAATCAGGAAAATAAATTTAGAATATATATAATAATGTTTAGAAATTTGGTGAGTATGTAAATTAGAAGATTGTGTGCCAGAGGGGAAGGGGGGAGACAGAGGATGAGATGGCTAGCTAGCATCACTGACTCAATGCACATGGGTTTGAGCAAATTCAGGGAGGGAGATAACAGAAGACGTGGAGGGCTGGCGTGCTGCAGCTGAATCCATGAGGTCTCAAAGACTCAGACACAACTTAGGGACTGAACAACAACAATGTAAATCAGTATACAACATGAAGAACAAAATTTTAAATCTGTCAAAATAGAAAATGAACCAGCAAAGAATGTAAAATAAAAGTATAAATACATATATATAAAGAATATAAGGACAGTATACACACATATGGGATTTCTAGGTGGTTCAGAGGTGAATAATCTGCCTGCAAAGTAGGAGATGCCCGTTTGATCCCTGCATCAAGAAGATCCGCTGGAGTAGGGCACATCAACCCACTCCAGTATTCTTGCCTGGAGAATCCCATGGACAGAGGAGCCTGGTGGGCTACATTCCAAAGGACTGAGCATGCAGGTATGCATGCATACATACACACATATATATAGGTATATATGCACATATAAAAATCCATATATATATACATATATATACATTTTTTATATATAAACTCTGGCACAGGTGCTCTGGAATGTTAATTGTTATGATTTATGGGAGGGGAGCAGAGAGGAGAGGCCCATGATAATCATCCTTTTATTAATCTGTTTATACATTCTTAAAGTATTACTGTCAGTTCACATGTGGAAGTTTCATCCTGTCTCAGTGAAATGTCACAAGTCCTCTAGTGATAAATGCAAATTGCTAATATAGCACAGAAAAAAGACTCTATTTGTGGGAACTGGGGAAGATCCCACTTATTAGAGTGTTCTAGGAAAGATGAGGTTTGTGGAAAGATGGAAGGGAACTGCACACTGCTTCATGGAAGAGCAGACATATGATTCACTAAAATTATCTTGTCCTACTGATGCAGAGATGGTCTTGTAGAACTGTTAGCATAAAGGCTGAAAGTCAGGATAAGCCTCAGCCCTTTAAACTATTCCTCATTTTATGGACGATAGGAAGCTATCTAAGCATCTCCAGACTAGAAAAAATACAAAAATTTACTGTTTTGAAAATAGAACCCAGTCAGCTGGACAGAGGAAATTCTCAAAGGAAGAGAGACCAGGGACAGAAAGTTAAATTAAGCTTCTAAAGATAAACAGAGATTAATAAGGTAGATGCAGTGTGGATGGAAAAAGGGGAGAATTTAAAAATGGAAGTAGTATAGTATGGCGAACTATGATGGCTATTTGTACATGAGAAGGCAGGGAGTGGAGAGGTGTCATAATGACTGAATTATCAGAGCTTCAAACGAACTCTTGTGGGTCATTTAATGATGTCCAGTTGGCAGGTGAAAATAAGAAAAATAACTATGGGTCTTTCGTTTACTAATTTTAGGAAGCTTATATTAAGACTGATTCCCCTTTCCTTTGAGAATCCCATTTGAGCTAATAAGCATCATAACCACAACTTTCTTCATTTCCTGGCTTTGGCTGTGAAGGGAAAATAATTTATTGAATCAGAAGTTATTCGCCCAAAGTGTAGTCACTCCTGGTCCATATCTGAGAAAGAAACTTCTTCTTTTGACAGCATGTCAAGAATTTCCACAGAGAACAGGAGAAATATTACCATATGAAGACTCTAAGAATACCGGTCGTGTTATTGAATGGTCTGACTCAAATGAATTCTTAATACATTTGAATGGACAGTCTCAAAAATAATCAACTTCTCTACTCTTAGTATCATGATATTAAAATATTCCATGATCATTCAGATGGCAATCATTTGAACACTGAAGTTTTTTAAAAAGGGAAAAGGAAAACCTGAACTTTGACTACTAGACACGATTTTGCATAGTGGAGGGAATTATCAATTTAAGTTGGAAAAAAGAATGGAAAGTAGGTGCTGAGTTACAAATCTCTCCCATTTTGGGAAATCAGAAAGTCTCACTGCATAACTTTGGTAATTTGCTCTTGTCAAGAAATTGGTTACTTTTTCCCAAAGTGAAAGTGTTCGAAGAGACTTTGCCAAAATCTGGATGTTTTGAAAATAGTAATAATTATGATCTCAGAAGTGCTTTAATACATATTCATTGGTCATGTTCTTACTCAGAGCCAGGGCATAGATTTTAAACAATAAAATCCAAATATCTATTTAAAAAATGCACCTGCAAGTTCTTAAACTGCCAATTAAATTGATAACTCCTTAGTTATGCTTTCCCTAGGAAAAAAGGACTCTCATTTCCTGAATCCCCATGACATTTTCTTTATCCACTTGTTAAGATGCCTTATTTAGAACACAATGTGAACTTAGATATCAGTCTATTTGATAATGGCTCACAGGGCTAGGTCACTTTGCTCTGGGTGAGGATGGAATTAATAAGTAGGAAATGAATATTTCCAGTGTCAATCATTATAAAAAGAAATTTTACTTTAGAACAAAATTGAAGGATGGTAGAGTAGCCATTGGAGAAGGCGATGGCACCCCACTCCAGTACTCTTGCCTGGAAAATCCCATGGATGGAGGAGCCTGGGAGGCTGCAGTCCATGGGGTCGTGAAGAGTTGGACATGACTGAGTGACTTCACTTTCACTTCTCACTTTCATGCATTGGAGAAGGAAATGGCGACCCACTCCAGTGTTCTTGCCTGGAGAATCCCAGGGACAGGGGGACCTCGTGGGCTGCCGTCTATGGGGTCGCACAGGACATGACTGAAGTGACTTAGCAGTAGCAGCAGCAGCAGAGTAGCCATGCTTAGGAGTCCAAGCAGAAGGACTCATGGATAATCTCCATCTCTGCCAAACCCACTGACTTAATCCTGATGCCATTGTGCCAATCCTGGTTAGGCGCCCAATATCAGAGGCTGGCTGATGTCAACCAGCTAAGAAATTTTGTCACTTAGTGGTTTAGTGCCTTTTCCACATGATGCTCCTTGTTGGGCATTAACATGTGATACAAAAATCTTCAAAATTTGTGCTCACTTTCTTGTGTCTCCATCTTCGATCTCTTGTCTGCAGTTTTCCGACTTCCCTCTTTTCAGGTCCTTGGCCAGATGACAAGTCAGTCCATTGGCCACTGTTCATGAATTCACATATAGGATCATTCCAGGCAATTCTCTTTTCACACGGGATGTATGACCAGTTATACTGCTTGAGGCTCTGTCCATTCAGAGGTCTTTCTTTTAACTTTATGTTGAGGCCATCCTTGAGTGAAGCTATAATATGGTTGCACTCTATTTTTATCTGGCACTCATATACTTAATCAAACAATCCATAAATCAAGCTGTTTTATCCCCTTCTCTGTTCTTTGGTTATAAGGACTCTCTCATAAGGCCAGTTGTGCTGGTGCAACAGCGGTGAATGACATGTGGAGATCCTTCCTTGTGCCCTCTCATCTCGCTCATGCTTAGGTACTGATATATTACATTCATCATGCATCGTGTGCTGCGCTTCATCTGCTTCATTTAGTACTCAGTCTATACAGAACCCAGATCATGATGGTTCTGGATTCGTGATCACTTGGTGTTCCATGGCTAGATTCTCAGTGTCCACCAAGTTTCAAAAGCACAAAAGAAGTATTTTTCAAAAAGTACATAATTTTCCACTGACTGCGATATGGTCTTTTTCCAGAAGACCAGAGGCTTGAATCGTGATTCTCCTATGGGTGTGTGACAAAACATCTGTACAGCATCTTTCATAACCAGCCATATTTTAAGGACCAAGTGGCAGGATGTCTTGTACCCACTGCAGACTGCTGTGGGGCTCTTTCCCATTCTGAGCCAATATCAAATCTGGGAGCCTTTTGTGTGACCTGGTTATAGGTGAGAGCAATGTCCTAATGTGTGAAAAATACATCCTCCAGATCCTTGAGAGGCTCATTAGATATGTTTATGAAATAAAAATACTTGTGATTACCTCCCCACCCGTCCCTCTCCACCCCCACCTCCCCACTCAGTTCATTTGTTGAAACTCTAACCCCCATTATGGTGGTATTGGGACCTTTGGAAGTTGATCAGGGTTAGATGAGGTCATGAGGGTGGGACCATCATGAGACCATTGTAAGAAAAGAGATGCTGTTGCCTCCCTCTCCTTCCTTCTTCCCCTCTGGCTACCTCTCTTCTTTCCCTCCCCTTCCCCCGCCTCCCCCCAACCTCCCTCTCTCTCTTCTTGCAGACACAGAAAGAGAGATCTTGTGAGCATATGGCAAAAAAGTGGACACATGCAACCCAGGTGGAGAACCCTCACCAGAAACTGACCACACTGATGCCTTAATTTCAGATTTCTAGCCTCCAGATCTGTGAAAAATAAATTTCTGTTGTTTAAGCCATTCAAGTCATTTTTTGTTCAGGCAGCCTAAGCAAACTGAGACAAGTATTATTGTTCCTTCTCCATGGCAGTAGGGGGAGATGCAATAACTAGTCTTTCATGTTGGATAAGATGTCCCAGCATGTCTCCAGCTTCTGAACCCCTAAACACTTTACCAATATGAAAGGCCCTTAAATCTTTGTGGGATTTTTCTCCCACATACTCAGAAACAAACATTATGCTAAGGTTGCTAATATGCTAACTGTTTCTTCCTCAGTCTTGATAATTTACATGATGTGATTAATGTTGGGGGGACATGTGATGTTGAATGGGATGTATAGATGATCCAGAACTCTTTGGAGTACATTACAACAGAAATTAGAATACTGAATATAGTGAATACAGTCCTATTACAAAGCTTAAAACTTTACCAATGCTCATTCCTTACCTGTGTAAATTGTGTTTGAACTTCTTTTCTGATGTTGACTAAAAAATTATTCACAGCCTAAAGGTTGAGGGTTATGTTCAATTCAGCAGGAAATGTTAGGACTCCAAGTATAGATGACAGCATCTCAAGTAACCCTGAGAGAAATGCTTCAAGGAGGCAAGTGGGGAGCTAGGATATATAGAAGTTTTGCAACCAAGGGCAGATATTAGGATTACTGTTAGTTAAAGAAAACTAGAAATCTCAAGTTAAGGAATTTAGTGCTTTTCTTTGTATGGGAAGATTCAAGAATCTGGGCTCATTTGTTCCTTTTGAAGTGTACCTCTGATATCTGGGGCCAGTATCCTGTGATTTCATATCCTGAGCTTCCTCAGTGCTTCCTCTTGGCAATCTTTGTTATGCTGTGACATACTTTGTTATGCTGATATGGCAGGCAATATTCCATTTATCACCAATAAACAATAAAAAGAAGCATATTGACCAAATTAATGGCCATATATATTTACCTGAAACCATGCTAATATGCTCTTGCAAAGATGAACGTTTGGCACTGTGGCTGTAACTGGGGCTACTACTTGCTTGAGTTTGTAGTTTAGTTTGTAGTGATAACTTAATGAGTTTCTATGGGATCGGTCAGGTTTCTACAGAAACTAAACTGAAAAAATCAAATGGTGTTTGTTGGGACTACCAGTTTAGAGAGCTTTAAGGTGCTACTTTTAAGCCATTCAAAAACTACTTCCACCCCTACCCCCAATGCAATGTTATTTTATCATCCAGGTGATGTATGTCTATGACCATCACACAAGGCTTGTACTAGTAATCAACATTTTTGCTTTTGCCCTTTCCCAATCCATTATCCACCTTTTCAGGCAAAATAAGACTTTTTAAATCTTTGGCGTGGGTGTGTGTGGGTGTGTGTGTGTGTGTTTAAATATACATATTTTAACCACTTTTAGTTGTAGTTTCTGTGGTAATTTGCACATTCATCTTTTTCTGTAACTATCACTGCCATCTACCTCTAGAGTTTTTCATCATCTGAAGTTGAAACTCCCAATATCTTGATTCCCTAGACCCTGACAACAAAAGTTCTACTTTCTGTTTGTATAAATGTCACTGTACTACACTCTTCATATAAGTGTATGGAACTATATAGTATTTATGTTTTTGTGATGCGGTTGTTTCACTTAATATCATCACAAGTTATTCATTTTGTACCATGTATCAGAATTTCCTTCCATGTTAAGGCTGAGTAATATTCCATTGTAAGTATATGCCACATTTTGCTTATCCATACATTGGAATTTGAGTGGCTCCTATCTTTTGGCTACTGTAAATAATATTACTGTGTATATGGGAGTACAGATATATCTGAGACACTGCTTTTAATTCTTTTGGGAATAAGGTTAGAAGTATAATTGCTAAATTACATAATTCTATTTTGAATTTTCTCAGGAAATGATGTTCTGTTTTTCATAGTGGCTGTACTTTTTTACATCCCCACTGACAGTGTACAGGATTCCACTTTTGTTCAGCCCTTGTTCAGTTCAGTTCAGTTCAGTTGCTTAGTCATGTCCAACTCTTTGAGACTCCATGAACTGCAGCACGCCAGGCCTCCCTGTCCATCACCAACTCCCAGAGTTTACCGAAACTTATGTCTATTGAGTCGGTGATGCCATCAAACCATCTCATCCTCTGTCATCCCCTTCTCCTCCTGCCCTCAATCTTTCCCAGCATCAGAGTCTTTTCAAATGAATCAGCTCTTTGCATCAGGTGCCCAAAGTATTAGAGTTTTAGCTTCAACATCAGTCCTACCAATGAACACCCAGGACTGATCTCCTTTAGAATGGACTGGTTGGATCTCCTTGCAGTCCAAGGGACTCTCAAGAGTCTTCTCTTGGTCCCTATTTGCATGGAAAATCTTTTTCCAGCCCTTCACTTTCAGTCTGTATGTGTCCCCTGTTTTGAGGTGGGTCTCCTGTAGACAACATATGTAGCGGTCTTGTTTTTGTATCCATTCAGCCAGTCTTTGTCTTTTGGTTGGGGCATTCAACCCATTTACGTTTAAGGTAATTACTGATAATATGATCCCGTTGCCATTTACTTTATTGTTTGGGGTTCGAATTTATACACCATTTTTGTGTTTCCTGTCTAGAGAATATCCTTTAGTATTTGTTGTAGAGCTGGTTTGGTGGTGCAGAATTCTCTCAGCTTTTGCTTGTCTGAGAAGCTTTTGATTTCTCCTTCATACTTTAATGAAATCCTTGCTGGGTACAATAATCTGGGCTGTAGGTTATTTTCTTTCATCATTTTAAGTATGTCTTGCCATTCCCTGCTGGCTTGAAGAGTTTCTATTGAAAGATCAGCTGTTATCCTTATGGGAATTCCCTTGTGTGTTATTTGTTGTTTTTCCCTTGCTGCTTTTAATATTTGTTCTTTGTGTTTGATCTTTGTTAATTTGATTAATATGTGTCTTGGGGTGTTTCGCCTTGGGTTTATCCTGTTTGGGATTCTCTGGGTTTCTTGGACTTGGGTGATTATTTCCTTCCCCAGTTTAGGGAAGTTTTCAACTATTATCTCCTCAAGTATTTTCTCATGGTCTTTCTTTTTGTCTTCTTCTTCTGGAACCCCTATGATTCGAATGTTGTAGCGTTTAATATTGTCCTGGAGGTCTCTGAGATTGTCCTCATTTCTTTTAATTCGTTTTTCTTTTATTCTCTCTGATTCATTTATTTCTACCATTCTATCTTCTAATTCACTAATCCTATCTTCTGCCTCTGTTATTCTACTATTTGTTGCCTCCAGAGTGTTTTTAATTTCATTTATTGCATTATTCATTATATGTTGACTCTTTTTTATTTCTTCTAGGTCCTTGTTAAACCTTTCTTGCATCTTCTCAATCCTTGTCTCCAAGCTATTTATCTGTGATTCCATTTTAATTTCAAGATTTTGGATCAATTTCACTATCATTATTTGGAATTCTTTATCAGGTAGATTCCCTATCTCTTCCTCTTTTGTTTGGTTTGGTGGGCATTTATCCTGTTCCTTTATCTGCTGGCTATTCCTCTGTCTCTTCATCTTGTTTAAATTGCTGAGTTTGGGGTGTCCTTTCTGTATTCTGGCAGTTTGTGGAGTTCTCTTTATTGTGGCTTTTCCTCGCTGTGTGTAGGTTTGTACAGGTGGCTTGTCAAGGTTTCCTGGTTAGGGAAGCTTGTGCCAGTGTTCTGATGGGTGGAACTGTATTTCTTCTCTTTGTTCAGTCATGCTGTGGGGAGGGAGGGAGGGAGGGATGCTGCAAACAAATAACACTGGCGTGCGCTCGCAGTGCCTCAGCCACACTGGGTCTGCCCCCGCTCACGGTGCGTGTAGCCTCCCTGCCCACACTGCTCGGGCTCTAGGTTGTTCCGCCGGGAACAATCCGAGGCTGGCCCTGGGTTGCATGTACCTCCCAGGTCCAAGCCGCTCAGGTTCAGGCACTCGGGTAGTCCTCAGAGGCGCAGACTCAGTTGGGCCTGAGTATTGTGCTCTTCCCAGGTCCGAGCAGCTCAAGTGATGAGGTGTTTGGCGAGCGCCAATGCTGCGACTTATCGCCTCCCCGCCACTCGGTTATCTGGGCGTAAAACCGGCGCACCTTCTTAGGCAGATGTTAACCATCCAGACCCCCAAGAAGTTTTAGTTAGCAAAGAAGCCTGCTTACAGTTTTATAGATAATGTCTCTCTGGGGCTGCGATTGCCCCCTTCCGGCTCTGGCTGCCTGTCACCGGAGGGGGAAGGTCTGCAGCCGGCTATCTCTGTTCAATTCTTTGTTCCGTGCGCGGGCCTGGCGGTGTCTTAAGTTGGGGCTGGCTTTTCGCGTGGTAGATATCCCACAGTCTGGTTTGCTAGCCCAAATTATTTCGCTCAGATAGTGCTCAGGGTATTCAGGCCAGATTCTTACTCTAAGCGATGCAGCCCGCACTGCGCCTCCCTGCCCAGCCCCCGCTTGTTAATGGCGTGTGCAGGCTTCTGCGCTGCTTCTCCGCTGGGGGAGTTACCGTAGGACTCGCAATCTTCGAGTTTTAATTGTTTATTTATTTTTTCTTCCTGTTATGTTGCCCTCTGTGCTTCCAAAGCTTGGCACAGATTCGGCAGTGAGAAGGTTTTCCCAATACTCATATCAGATAAAATAGACTTTAAAACAAAGGCTGTGAAAAGAGACAAAGAAGGTCACTACATAGTGATCAAAGGATCAATCCAAGAAGAAGATATAACAATTATAAATATATACGCACCCAACACGGGAGCACCACAGTATGTAAGACAAATGCTAACAAGTATGAAAGGAGAAATTAACAATAACACAATAATAGTGGGAGACTTTAATACCCCGCTCACACCTATGGATAGATCAACTAAACAGAAAAGTAACAAGGAAACACAAACTTTAAACAATACAACAGACCAGTTAGACCTAATTGATATCTATAGGACACTTCATCCCAAAACAATGAATTTCACCTTTTTCTCAAGCGCACATGGAACCTTCTCCAGGATAGATCACATCCTGGGCCATAAATCTAGCCTTGGTAAATTCAAAAAAATAGAAATCATTCCAAGCATCTTTTCTGACCACAATGCAGTAAGATTAGATCTCAATTACAGGAGAAAAACTATTAAAAATTCCAACATATGGAGGCTGAACAACACGCTGCTGAATAACCAACAAATCACAGAAGAAATCAAAAAAGAAATCAAAATTTGCATAGAAACGAATGAAAATGAAAACACAACAACCCAAAACCTGTGGGACACAGTAAAAGCAGTCCTAAGGGGAAAGTTCATAGCAATACAGGCACACCTCAAGAAACAAGAAAAAAGTCAAATAAATAACCTAACTCTACACCTAAAGCAACTAGAAAAGGAAGAAATGAAGAACCCCAGGGTTAGTAGAAGGAAAGAAATCTTAAAAATTAGAGCAGAAATAAATGCAAAAGAAACAAAAGAGACCATAGCAAAAATCAACAAAGCCAAAAGCTGGTTCTTTGAAAGGATAAATAAAATTGACAAACCATTAGCCAGACTCATCAAGAAACAAAGGGAGAAAAATCAAATCAATAAAATTAGAAATGACAGTGGAGAGATCACAACAGACAACATAGAAATACAAAGGATCATAAGAGACTATTATCAACAATTATATGCCAATAAAATGGACAACGTGGAAGAAATGGACAAATTCTTAGAAAAGTACAACTTTCCAAAACTCGACCAGGAAGAAATAGAAAACCTTAACAGACCCATCACAAGCACGGAAATTGAAACTGTAATCAAAAATCTTCCAGCAAACAAAAGCCCAGGTCCAGACGGCTTCACAGCTGAATTCTACCAAAAATTTAGAGAAGAGCTAACACCTATCCTGCTCAAACTCTTCCAGAAAATTGCAAAGGAAGGTAAACTTCCAAACTCATTCTATGAGGCCACCATCACCCTAATACCAAAACCTGACAAAGATCCCACAAAAAAAGAAAACTACAGGCCAATATCACTGATGAACATAGATGCAAAAATCCTAAACAAAATTCTAGCAATCAGAATCCAACAACACATTAAAAAGATCATACACCATGACCAAGTGGGCTTTATCCCAGGGATGCAAGGATTCTTCAATATCCGCAAATCAATCAATGTAATACACCACATTAACAAATTGAAAAACAAAAACCATATGATTATCTCAATAGATGCAGAGAAAGCCTTTGACAAAATTCAACACCCATTTATGATAAAAAACTCTCCAGAAAGCAGGAATAGAAGGAACATACCTCAACATAATAAAAGCTATATATGACAAACCTACAGCAAACATTATCCTCAATGGTGAAAAATTGAAAGCATTTCCTCTAAAGTCAGGAACAAGACAAGGGTGCCCACTTTCACCATTACTATTCAACATAGTTTTGGAAGTTTTGGCCACAGCAATCAGAGCGGAAAAAGAAATAAAAGGAATCCAAATTGGAAAAGGAGAAGTAAAACTCTCACTATTTGCAGATGACATGATCCTCTACATAGAAAACCCTAAAGACTCCACCAGAAAATTACTAGAACTAATCAATGATTATAGCAAAGTTGCAGGATATAAAATCAACACACAGAAATCCCTTGCATTCCTATACACTAATAATGAGAAAACAGAAAGAGAAATTAAGGAAACAATTCCATTCACCATTGCAACGAAAAGAATAAAATACTTAGGAATATATCTACCTAAAGAAACTAAAGACCTATATATAGAAAACTATAAAACACTGGTGAAAGAAATCAAAGAGGACACTAATAGATGGAGAAATATACCATGTTCATGGATTGGAAGAATCAATATAGTGAAAATGAGTATACTACCCAAAGCAATTTATAGATTCAATGCAATCCCTATCAAGCTACCAACAGTATTCTTCACAGAGTTAGAACAAATAATTTCACAATTTGTATGGAAATACAAAAAACCTCGAATAGCCAAAGCGATCTTGAGAAAGAAAAATGGAACTGGAGGAATCAACCTACCTGACTTCAGGCTCTACTACAAAGCCACAGTTATCAAGACAGTATGGTACTGGCACAAAGACAGAAATATAGATCAATGGAACAAAATAGAAAGCCCAGAGATAAATCCACGCACATATGGACACCTTATCTTTGACAAAGGAGGCAAGAATATACAGTGGATTGAAGACAATCTCTTTAACAAGTGGTGCTGGGAAATCTGGTCAACCACTTGTAAAAGAATGAAACTAGAACACTTTCTAACACCATATACAAAAATAAACTCAAAATGGATTAAAGATCTCAACGTAAGACCAGAAACTATAAAACTCCTAGAGGAGAACATAGGCAAAACACTCTCTGACATACATCACAGCAGGATCCTCTATGACCCACCTCCCAGAATATTGGAAATAAAAGCAAAAATAAACAAATGGGACCTAATTAACCTTAAAAGCTTCTGCACATCAAAGGAAACTATTAGCAAGGTGAAAAGACAGCCTGCAGAATGGGAGAAAATAATAGCAAATGAAGCAACCTACAAACAACTAATCTCAAAAATATACAAGCAACTCCTACAGCTCAACTCCAGAAAAATAAATGACCCAATCAAAAAATGGGCCAAAGATCTAAATAGACATTTCTCCAAAGAAGACATACAGATGGCTAACAAACACATGAAAAGATGCTCAACATCACTCATTATCAGAGAAATACAAATCAAAACCACTATGAGGTACCATTTCACACCAGTCAGAATGGCTGCGATCCAAAAGTCTACGAATAATAAATGCTGGAGAGGGTGTGGAGAAAAGGGAACCCTCTTACACTGTTGGTGGGAATGCAAACTAGTACAGCCACTATGGAGAACAGTGTGGAGATTCCTTAAAAAACTGGAAATAGAACTGCCTTATGATCCAGCAATCCCACTGCTGGGCATACACACTGAGGAAACCAGAAGGGAAAGAGACACGTGTACCCCAATGTTCATCGCAGCACTGTTTATAATAGCCAGGACATGGAAGCAACCTAGATGTCCATCAGCAGATGAATGGATAAGAAAGCAGTGGTACATATACACAATGGAGTATTACTCAGCCATTAAAAAGAATACATTTGAATCAGTTCTAATGAGGTGGATGAAACTGGAGCCTATTATACAGAGTGAAGTAAGCCAGAAGGAAAAACATAAGTACAGTATACTAACGCATATATATGGAATTTAGAAAGATGGTAACGATAACCCTGTATACGAGACAGCAAAAGAGACACTGATGTATAGAACAGTCTTATGGACTCTGTGGGAGAGGGAGAGAGAGGGAAGATTTGGGAGAATGGCATTGAAACATGTGAAATGTCATGTATGAAACGAGATGCCAGTCCAGGTTCAGTGCACGATGCTGGATGCTTGGGGCTGGTGCGCTGGGACGGCCCAGGGGGATGGTATGGGGAGGGGGTAAAATTAAAAAAAAAAAAGAGAAAAAAAAAAAAAAAAAAAGAGTCTTCTCCAACACCACAGTTCAAAAGCATCAATTCTTCAGTGCTCAGCTTTCTTTATAGTCCAACTCTCACATTCATACATGACCACTGGAAAAACCATAGCCTTGACTAGACGGACCTTTGTTGAGAAAGTAATGTCTCTGCTTTTTAATATGCTGTCTAGGTTGATCATAACTTTCCTTCCAAGGAGTAAGCGTCTTTTAATTTAATGGCTGCAATCACCATCTGCAGTGATTTTGTAGCCCCCCAAAATAAAATCAGCCACTGTTTCCCCATCTATTTCCCATGAAGTGATGAGACCAGATGCCATGATCTTAGTTTTCTGAATGTTGAGCTTTAAGCCAACTTTTTCACTCTCCTCTTTCACTTTCATCAAGAGGCTCTTTAGTTCTTCACTTTCTGCCATAAGGGTGATGTCACCTGCATATCTGAGGTTATTATTAACCTATGTTTTTTTCCATTTTTTTAATGGTAGTCATTTTTCCAATCATTCAGTTATTTTATTACAAGGAGAAAGAATGATGACTGCAAATATCATTACAACATGACATAGTTCCTATAATCAAAATAAAAAATTCAGAATTAATGTTACTTGAAAATCTAGTAGCTAAGGCTAAGATCCTTCTACCTTATTCAGATCATGATAGTACTACACCAAACGCATATCACTAAGTAGATGAGATAAATTAATGGTGATGAGATAAATTAACGGATTTGAGATGGTATCTCATTGTACTTTGTATTTGCATTCCCCTAGGGATTAGTGATGTTGAACACCTTTCCATTGTGCTTATTGGCCATATATACATATATCATCTTTGGAGAAATGTCTGTTCAAATTCTTTTCTCATCATTCACTATTCAGTGTTTTTTTGTTGTTGTTGTTTTGTTTTTTTATTGAGTTTTAGAAGCACTTTCTATGTTCTGAATATTAATCCTTTATCAAAAATGCATTTTCAAATATGATTTTCAGATAACCATTCAGTGGTGATTTTTTCTCTTATTATGACCTTTGATGTACAAAAGTTTTAAATTTTGACATAACCCTATTTATCTTTTTCTTTTGTTGCCTGAGATTTTGGTGTCATATTAAAGAAATCATTGCCAAATCCAAAGTCATGAAGTTTTCCCCTATGTTCTCTTCTAAGCATTTTATAGTTTTAGCTCCTCCATTTATCTCTTTGATCCATTTTAAGGTACTTTTGGTGTACGCTGTGCTGGGCTAAGTTGCTCAGTTGTGTCTGACTCTTTGCAACCCCATGGGCTGCAAGCTTCCAGGCTCCTCTGTCCATGGAATTCTCCAGGCAAGAATACTGGAGAGAGTTGCCATTTCCTTCTGGGGATCTTCCTGACTCAGGCATTGAATCTGGGTCCCCTGCATTGCAGTCAGTCTCCTGCATTAGAGGCAGATTCTTTACAACTGAGCCACCTAATTGGCGACATGCTGTGCTTAGTCTCTCAGTTGCGTCTGACTCTTTTCAATCCAATGGACTGCACCGCATCAAGCTTCTCTGTCCATAGGGATTCTTCAGGCAAGAATACTGGAATGAGTTGCCATGTTCTCCTCCAGGGGATCTTCCCAACCCAGGGAAGGAACCCAGAGCTCCCACATTGCAGGTGGATTCTTTACTGACTGAGCCACCAGGGAATCAACTTCATTTTTCTGCATGTGGAGATCCAGTTTTCCAACACCATTTGTTGAAAAAGCTATCTTATTTTCATTGAATGAGCCTAGCATCCATGTTGAAAATAATTTGACTACATATGCGGGAGTTTATTTCAGGGTGCTCTAGTATCTTCCAGTGACTCAGATGTCTATCTTTATGCCAGCACAGTACTATTTTAATTACTATTTTGAAGTAAGTTTTGAAACCAGGAACTGTAAGACCACATTTGCTCTTCTTTTCCAAGATTGCTTTCACTATTTAATGTCTATATTAATCTAAGGATAGATTTTTCTATTAAAAAAAATAGCAACATCATTTTCATTTTGATAAGGATTGTATTAAATCTGTAGATCATTTGGGGGTAATATTAACATCTTAAGTCTTGTATTCCATGAACACATGAGGTCATTTCATTTATTTATGTCTTCTTTAGTTTCCCTCAGCAACATGTTGCAATTATAGTATCAAAGTCTTTGCTTCCTTAAGTTTATTCCTAAATATTTTATCCCTTTGATACTATTATAATTGTTTTATTAATTTCCTTTTCAGATTTTTCATTGTTAATATAGAGAAAGGCAACTGATTTTTATGTTGATTTTCACCCTGTTAATTTGCTATGTCACTTACTAGATTTAGCAGTTTTTTTGTTGTGAAATCTTTAGGGTTTTTATACATATAAAATCATGTAATCCACAATCAAATAATTTTTTTCTCTCTAATTTGAATAACATTTTTCTTCCAGCTTAATTACTCTGGCTGGAATTTTTAATACTATGTCAAACAGAAGTGAAAAAGTGAGCACCCTTTTCTGTTTTCCAATCTTAGATAACACATTTTCAATCCTTTATTATGATTATGACATTCATTTACAGTTTTTCATATTTGGCTTTTATTATGTCAAAGTCAGAGAAGGCAATGGCACCCCACTCCAGTACTCTTGCCTGGAAAATCCCATGGATGGAGGAGCCTGGTAGGCTGCAGTCCACGGGGTCGCTAGGAGTCGGACACAACTAAGCGACTTCGCTTTCACTTTTCACTTTCATGCATTGGAGAAGGAAATGGCAACCCACTCCAGTGTTCTTGCCTGGAGAATTCCAGGGACGGGGGAGCCTGGTGGGCTGCCGTCTCTGGGGTCGCACAGAGTCAGATGCAACTGAAGTGACTTAGCAGCAGCAACAGCATCATGTCAAAGTAGTTTTCTTCTATTCCTTGTTCCTTGGATATTTTTACCATGAAAGTGTGTTGAATTTTGTCAAATAGTTTGTCTTTATGAATTGAGATCATCTTGTGTTTTTCCCCCTTCATTCTGTTAAAATGATGCATTACACTGATCCATTTTTATATGTTAAGCCATTTATATTCCAAGAATAAATCCCACTTTGTCAAAGTGTAAGATCATTTTAATATGCTGCTGAATTTGGTTTGGCATATTTTGCAAGGATTTGCATCAGTACTCATCAGGGATATTGTCCTATAATATTCTTTTTATATACTAGTTTTGGCTTTGGTGTCATGTTAATGCTGGTTTCATAGAATGAGTTTGAAATATTTCCTCTTGAATATTTGGAAGTGTTTTAGCCGGATTAGCATTAATTCTTATTTAAATGTTTGGTAGAATTTATGTATGAAGCCATCTGGTCCTGAGCTTTTCCTTTTTGAGAGGCTTTTGATCACCAATTCAGTCTCCTTACTAGTCATACATATGTTCAGATTTTCTATTTATTCATGATTCAGTCTTGGTAGGTTTTATATTTCTAGGAATTTTCTCATTCTTCAAGTTATTTAATTTTTTAAATTACAATTGTTCATAGTGTCTCATAATCTTTTTCATTTATGTAAAAATTATAGTAATGACTCCCCTTCCTACCCCATCCCCCACTTAATTTCTGACTTTAGATATTTGGACTTCTTTCTCTTATTCTTATTAATCTAGCTATGGTATGTCATTTTTTTGTTGTTGTCTTCTCACAGAACCTACTCTTGGCTTTGTTGTTTTTCTCTTCATTTTTAAGTTTCATTTATATCTGCTGTAATATTCTTTCTGCTAGTTTTGGGGTTAGTTTTTCATCCTTTTCCAGCTCTATAACATATAAAATCCATCAATTGATTGCTTATAAACCTTTCTTCTTCTTTAATGTAAGAGTCTATATGTATAAAAATTGCTTCTTTGCCTTGCTTTCACTGCATCTCATAAATTTAGAAATGTTATGTCTTTGTTTTTATCTCCTTCAAGATATTTTTAAATTTTCATCTTGATTTCTTACCTGATTCACCAGTTGTTTAAGAGTGTTTTGTTTAATTTCTGCATGTTTTTGAATTTTTGAATTTTTCATTTGGTTTTGACTTATAGTTTAAAAAAGTGTATTTAGAAAAAATTATATTATGTATAATTTTGATATTTTAAAACTTATTAAGTCTTATTTTGTGGCCTGACATATGATCTGTCCTGGAAAATGATCCATGGCTATTTGAGAAAAGGTCTATTTGTTATCTTTTGTAGACTGTTCAGTTTGTGTCTCTTAGCTCCAATTGGTCTATAGTGTTGTTCCTGTCATCTCTTTCCCATCTGTTACTCTAGTGGAGTATTACAGGCTGATTACTACTATTATTATAAAGCTATTTGTTCTTCACTCTTGTAAGTTTGTTTCAGTCTCATAAAAGTTTTATGATTTTCGAGCACTGATGTTTGGTACAAAGTATCTGTAATTATTATACCTTCCTGGTAAACTGACATTTTTATCACTTCAAAATGTTATTATTTGTCTATCAGCAGTTTCTGACTTACATCTATTTTGGCTGATTATTAAAATTGTTACTGCTTTATTTTGGTTAGTAATTATCTTTTATCCATTCTTACTTTTTCAATCTATGTGTGTCCTTAGATGTAAAATGAGTCACTTGTACACAGGATATAGTTGGATCTTGTTTGGTTTATTTTTTAATTCATTTTGCTATTCTGTGACTTTTGATTGAAGAGTACAGTTCATTAACATTTAAAGCATTAGCTAATATAAAGAATTTGCTATTGTCATTTTTGTTAATTGTTTTTCCCATGCTTTGTGACATTTTTGTTTCTAATTTTCTTCTCTAATGATTTCTTTTTTGCTTAGTTGACATTTTTATGGTGACTTTAAAAAAAATTTCTCATTTCCTTGTGTGTAGTCTGTAGATATTTTCTTTGTGGTTACTATGGTGATTACATTAAACATCTTATAGCTGCAATAATCTATTTTAAACTCTTAACAATGGACTTCAGCCACATACAAAACCCCTAATCCTTTTCAGCCTTACCTCCTATTTCTGGTATTGCTGTCATAAATTGCTTATTAAATATGGTTTACCTATTAACTTAGATGTATAGTTCTTTTTACACTTTTTTTAATCTATAAAATAATTAAAAGTGGAGTTACAGACCAAAATTAAAAGATACTTATTTATATTTGTCCATGTGTTTACCTGTACCAGAGAAGTTTATTTTTTCATATGGCTTTGAGTTACAGTCTTTGGTTCTTCTTTTTTTTTTCTATTTGAAGAAATTCCTTTGGCATTTAAGTCTGTGGAAAAGTCTGGTAGTAATGAACTTCCTCTACTTTTGTTTGTTTGAAAATGTCTTAATTTTTTACTTTGTTTCTGAAGGGTAGTTTACTGGACACAGTATTCTCTGTTGACAGATATTTTTTTTATCAGCACTTTAAATAGGTCATCCCACTGCCTTATGGCATATATTTCTTGGTTAAGCTGAAAAATTCTCTCATAATCTTATTGAGAATCTCTTTTATGTGAAGAGTCAACTTCGTTGCTTTCAAAATTCTCTTTGTCTTCACCCACTGTTTGTTTGTAATGTATATGGTGTTGATCTTTTTGGATTTACCAAAATTTGAGTTATTGAGCTGCTTGGACTTGTATATCTGCACATTCACTAACATTTGGGGTTTTCAACCATTCTTTCTTTTTTTTTTTTTTAAACTTTATATAATTGTATTAGTTTTGCCAAATATCAAAATGAATCCGCCACAGGTATACATGTGTTCCCCATCCTAGACCCTCCTCCCTCCTCCCTCCCCATACCATCCCTCTGGGTCATCCCAGTGCACTAGCCCCAAGCATCCAGTATCGTGCATCGAACCTGGACTGGCATCTCGTTTCTTACATGATATTTCACGTGTTTCAATGTCATTCTCCCAAATCTTCCCACCCTCTCCCTCTCCCACAGAGTCCATAAGACTGTTCTATACATCAGTGTCTCTTTTGCTATCTTGTACACAGGGTTATTGTTACGATCTTTCTAAATTCCATATATATGCATTAGTATACTGTATTGATGTTTTTCCTTCTGGCTTACTTCACTCTGTATAATAGGCTCCAGTTTCATCCACCTCATTAGAACTGATTCAAATGTATTCTTTTTAATGGCTGAGTAATACTCCATTGTGTATATGTACCACTGCTTTCTTATCCATTCATCTGCTGATGGACATCTAGGTTGCTTCCATGTCCTGGCTATTATAAACAGTGCTGCGATGAACACTGGGGTACACGTGTCTCTTTCCCTTCTGGTTTCCTCAGTGTATATGCCCAGCAGTGGGATTGCTGGATCATAAGGCAGTTCTATTTCCAGTTTTTTAAGGAATCTCCACACTGTTCTCCATAGTGGCTGTACTAGTTTGCATTCCCACTAACAGTGTAAGAGGGTTCCCTTTTCTCCACACCCTCTCCAGCATTTATTGCTTGTAGACTTTTGGATCGCAGCCATTCTGACTGGTATGAAATGGTACCTCATAGTGGTTTTGATTTACATTTCTCTGATAATGAGTGATGTTGAGCATCTTTTCATGTGTTTGTTAGCCATCTGTATGTCTTCTTTGGAGAAATGTCTATTTAGTTCTTTGGCCCATTTTTTGATTGGGTCATTTATTTTTCTGGAGTTGAGCTGTAGGAGTTGCTTGTATATTTTTGAGATTAGTTGTTTGTCAGTTGCTTCATTTGCTATTATTTTCTCCCATTCTGAAGGCTGTCTTTTCACCTTGCTAATAGTTTCCTTTGATGTGTAGAAGCTTTTAAGGTTAATTAGGTCCCATTTGTTTATTTTTGCTTTTATTTCCAATATTCTGGGAGGTGGGTCATAGAGGATCCTGCTGTGATGTATGTCAGAGAGTGTTTTGCCTATGTTCTCCTCTAGGAGTTTTATAGTTTCTGGTCTTATGTTTAGATCTTTAATCCATTTTGAGTTTATTTTTGTGTATGGTGTTAGAAAGTGTTCTAGTTTCATTCTTTTACAAGTGGTTGACCAGATTTCCCAGCACCACTTGTTAAAGAAATTGTCTTTAATCCATTGTATATTCTTGCCTCCTTTGTCAAAGATACGGTGTCCATATGTGCGTGGATTTATCTCTGGGCTTTCTATTTTGTTCCATTGATCTATATTTCTGTCTTTGTGCCAGTACCATACTGTCTTGATAACTGTGGCTTTGTAGTAGAGCCTGAAGTCAGGTAGGTTGATTCCTCCAGTTCCATTCTTCTTTATCAAGATCGCTTTGGCTATTTGAGGTTTTCCAGATGGCTTCACAGCTGAATTCTACCAAAAATTTAGAGAAGAGCTAACACCTATCCTGCTCAAACTCTTCCAGAAAATTGCAAAGGAAGGTAAACTTCCAAACTCATTCTATGAGGCCACCATCACCCTAATACCAAAACCTGACAAAGATCCCACAAAAAAAGAAAACTACAGGCCAATATCACTGATGAACATAGATGCAAAAATCCTTAACAAAATTCTAGCAATCAGAATCCAACAACACATTAAAAAGATCATACACCATGACCAAGTGGGCTTTATCCCAGGGATGCAAGGATTCTTCAATATCCACAAATCAATCAATGTAATACACCACATTAACAAATTGAAAAATAAAAATCATATGATTATCTCAATAGATGCAGAGAAAGCCTTCAACAAAATTCAACATCCATTTATGATAAAAACTCTCCAGAAAGCAGGAATAGAAGGAACATACCTCAACATAATAAAAACTATATATGACAAACCTACAGCAAACATTATCCTCAATGGTGAAAAATTGAAAGCATTTCCTCTAAAGTCAGGAACAAGACAAGGGTGCCCACTTTCACCATTACTATTCAACATAGTTTTGGAAGTTTTGGCCACAGCAATCAGAGCAGAAAAAGAAATAAAAGGAATCCAAATTGGAAAAGAAGAAGTAAAACTCTCACTATTTGCAGATGACATGATCCTCTACATAGAAAATCCTAAAGACTCCACCAGAAAATTACTAGAAATAATCAATGACTATAGTAAAGTTGCAGGATATAAAATCAACACACAGAAATCCCTTGCATTCCTATACACTAATAATGAGAAAACAGAAAGAGAAATTAAGGAAACAATTCCATTCACCATTGCAATGGAAAGAATAAAATACTTAGGAATATATCTACCTAAAGAAACTAAAGACCTATATATAGAAAACTATAAAACATTGGTGAAAGAAATCAAAGAGGACACTAATAGATGGAGGAATATACCATGTTCATGGATTTGAAGAATCAATATAGTGAAAATGAGTATACTACCCAAAGCAATTTATAGATTCAATGCAATCCCTATCAAGCTACCAACAGTATTCTTCACAGAGCAAGAACAAATAATTTCACAATTTGTATGGAAATACATTATTTCTTTAAATAAACTCTCTGATTCTTTCTTCTCCTCTGAGGCTCCAAGAATGTGTGTATGGATCTTAAAGCCATTCCTTAGGTTTTGTTCATGTTCTATCATTATTTCTTTTTGCTTCTCAGATTTACGATTTTAAACAATGTCTTCAAATTTGTTGATTATTTCTACCTGTTCAATTATGCTGTTGAACCCCTCTAGTAAAATTTTCAAATCAGTTAATATGGTTTTTTTAGCTCCAAATTTTTTGGATCTTTTTCACAGCTTCTCTTTGTTGATATTGTTTTTGTTGTTGATACAACATTTTCCTTGATTTCTTTAATTTCTTTTTCTGTTTTGTTTGGCTTTTAAGTGTACTGGAGACGATTGCTTTAAAAAATGTTTATTTTAAATATTAAACCCATTTTAATGAATGCATGTGTTCCTTCAGGAATGGTTTCAGGAGATTATTTTTTTTTTTCTTTGAGTGGGCTAAATTTCCCTTTTCTTTTTATGACTTGTCATCATTTACTGAAAATTGAACATTTGAAAAAAATCAGCTACCTCATAAAATGGAGTAGAAGACTTGACTAAAAAATAGGCTAAGATAGTCTTTGATTTTTTTCTGGGCATGTATCCTGTCTAGGTCTATGTGTGTGCTGTTTTGTTTCTTTGTTTGTTTTGTTTTATTTTGTTTTTGAGACGTTAGCCTTTATTTTCACACTTACATGTATTGAGCTAAAACAAAGCCAAGAAACTAAGTTTTCCTAAAATATAGGGACATAGTGGAACAGAGATGAATATTAGGTTTTCCTTTTCTTCCTTGTCTCTCTATTTTACTTTCCAGTTTTACTTAATAAATATCTACTAATATTCTCTCAATCTGCATTATTTCATTAGTACTATACTTTATGTATTATTATAAAGTTTGTATAAACCATTGTTTTTATTTTTTGTCATATTTCCACAGATACAAATACCATATATTTTATTTATTTTTTATAAAAGTGTAGGTATTTTATTTTATTTCTCTTCTTTTGTGTGTTTTTTTAAAAATAATTTCTTAAATAGATTAAAGCACACATCTTGTCTGGATTATTTTAAGTAATACAAATTGATTTATTAAAATACGTAAATTTAAGAAATTTCTATAGGGTATATTGTCATTGCTTTATCTAAACTTGTATTTAAAAGAAAGATATTATTACTATAATTGCTTTATAACACAAAATGAGCTCAATGAGAACAGAAAAAAATTTAATTGAGGTGTAATTGACATACAACATTAGTTTCAGGTGCACAAGATAATTATTCAATATTTGTAGATATTGAAAAATGGTCATCATAGTAAGTCTAGTAAGTATCTGCCACCATTCAGTTACAAGTATTTTCTTGTAATAAGAACCTTGGAGATCTACTCTTTTCAACTTTTAAACATGCAATACAGTATTATTCATTACAGTCACCATGCTGTACATTAAATTTCCATGATTTATTTATTTTATAACTGTAAGTTCTCTGTTATGTCCTACCATACACACAGCTCTTGGTAAATGTCATAATTTTCCAAAGAATCTCACCCCAGCCTTTTCTTGGAGACCACAGAGGTTCTATTTTATTTATCTGTCCATAGTCTCTTGCCACCATGTATCTATAGGTTTACAGTCTCCCTACAGTATTCATAAGCCAGGATACCCTCTTTATCTTTCACAATTTACACTGTTTGCTGTCTGGCCTCCAAGTCAGGTAAGACAGAATCCAGTAACCCAGGCATCCCACAGGGAGGCTGCATGTGGGTCCTAAGTCACTTCAATAGTATCTGACTCTTTGTGATCCCACAGACTACACATAGCCTGCAAGGCTCCTCTGTCCATGAGATTCTCCAGGCAAGAATATTGGGGTGGGTTGCCATGCTCTCCTCCTGGGGATCTTCCCTACCCAGGGATCAAGCCTGCATCTCTTATGTCTCCTGCATTGGCAAGTGGGTTCTTTACCACTAGTGCCACCTGGGAAGCCCACAGAGAGGCGAGAGCATTATAAAAAATTTTCATGCTCCTTTCATCCCGAGGGAGAGAATCAAGAATTGAATCATTTCTTCCTGAACAGAAAGAGGATTCGACAAGGTGGGTAAAATCATCTGTATTTCTACCATTTTTAATGTGTTTTCTTTTTCTCTTGATTATTAACAATAGAATGGGAAAGACTAGAGATCACTTCAAGAAAATTAGAGATAACAAGGGAACATTTCATGCAAAGATGGGCTCAATAAAGGACAGAAATGCTAAGGACCTGACAGAAGCAGAAGGTATTAAGAAGAGGTGGCAAGAATACACAGAAGAACTGTAAAAAAAGATCTTCACGACCAAGATAATCACGATGGTGTGATCACTCACCTCTAGGTGAGGCCAGACATCCTGGAATGTGAAGTCAAGTGGGCCTTAGAAAGCATCACTATGAACAAAGCTAGTGGAAGTGATGGAATTGCAGTTGAGCTATTTCAAAGCCTAAAAGATGATGCTGTGAAAGTGCTGCACTCAATATGCCAGCAAATTTGGAAAACTCAGCAGTGGCCACAGGGCCAGAAAAGGTCAGTTTTCATTCCAATCCCAAAGAAAGACAATGCCAAAGAATGCTCAAACTACTGCACAATTGCACTCATCTCACATGCTAGTAAAGTAATGCTTAAAAATCTCCAAGCCAGGCTTCAGCAAACGTGAACCACGAACTTCCAGATGTTCAAGCTGTTTTAAAAAAGGCAGAGGAACCAGAGATCATATTGCCAACATCTGCTGGATCATCAAAAAATCGAGAGTTTCAAAGAAAAAACATCTATTTCTGCTTTATTGACTATGCCAAAGCCTTTGACTGTGTGGATCACAATAAACTGTGGAAAATTCTGAAAGAGATGGGAATACCAGACCACCTGAATTGCCCCTTGAGAAACCTATATGCAGGTCAGGAAGCAACAGTTAGAACTGGACATGGAACAACAGTCTGGTTCCAAATAGGAAAAGGAGTACGTCAAGGCTGTATATTGCCACCCTGCTTATTTAACTTCTATGCAGAGTACATCATGAGAAACGCTGGGCTGGAAGAAGCACAAGCTGGAATCAAGATTGCTGGGAGAAATATCAGTAACCTCAGATATGCAGATGACACCATATTATGGCAGAAAGTGAAGAAGAACTAAAGAGCCTCTTGATGAAAGTGAAAGAGGAGAGTGAAAAAGTTGGCTTAAAGCTCAACATTCAGGAGGAGAAGGGGATGACAGAGGATGAGATGGTTGGATGGCATCACTGACTCAATAGACATGTGTTTGAGTTAAACTCCTGGAGTTGGTGATGGACAGGGAGGCCTGGTGTGCTGAGGTTCATGGGGTCGCAAAGAGTAGGACATGACTCAGTGAGTCAACTGAACTGAACGGACTGATGTAATCTTTGGTATAAACTTATTTCAGTCTTTCCATAGTTTATTTCATATTTCTTATGGAGAGACAAAAGCCTGAAACTTTCTATCCTACCATCTTCCAAAGGGAGGCTTTTAAAACGCAACTTAGGTCACTTAATGCCTCTTTTAAAAATTCCTCAAGGTTTCCTATTGTCCTTAAAATAATATCAACATTTATGATAAAGAGCTACCATTTCTGACATGATTTTAATGCTGCTGGGAGTTTTGAACTCAGTATACAATCATCCACATTTTTCAAAACCTCTAAGTCATATGTGTCTCCTTTTTGCTTCCTGACAATCTCAGCTCCTCTCTTATCATTATCCTTGTCTTTCTCTCTGCCAAAACACTTTCCCCAGAATGTTGAAAAACTACTTATCCCTCATCTTTCAGTTTTCAACGCAAATGATCTTCACAAACTCTTTCCATTGCAATTAAAGTACCTGTCATTTTTTTATTTCCTTCATGTATCTTATCTTCTTACCCAATGGTCTTTTTGTTTGTTTGCTTGTTTTAAGTCTCTCTTTTACTAGAATACTAGGGGAACAACAGCAGCTCTTAGTAGTGGATTCCCCAACTCAACAGTGCTCATCTAAATTTAAATTCTACTCGAAATTGACAGACCAGTAGATAGACTGGCATTAATTTGCACAGATGGGATTTGGGATTGTATACTCTGAAATAGAGAAGTCAGGGAGGTTATTTTTATCCTATATGGGTTTAATACTTTTTGGTATATATCATTTTTATTTAAAATTAAATTAGATGTTAATTAATTAAAATTAAATTAATTTGAAATAATGAAATATGCTTGACAAACACCTGCCAACTAGAATTACATGTTATATCTATAGTTTCCAAATTTTCTTATACAACCCTTTACATATTTATTAACTTTTAAAGGAAAATATTTTTTGAACCAACTCCTAGAGTAATAAAAATAAAAATAATCTAATGGGACCTAATTTAACTTAAAAGTTTTTGCACAGCAAAGGAAACCATGCACAAAATGAAAAGACAGTACATAGAATGGGAGAAAATATTTGCCAACAATGGAGTCAACAAGAGATTTATCTCCATAATACACAAACAGCTCATGCAACTCAATACCAAAAAAACAAGCAACCCAATCCATTGACAGAGAAATGGATAAAATAGATGTGCTACATATATACAATGGAATAGTACTCAACCATAAAAAGAACAAGAAAATGCCATTTACAGAAACATGCATTAACCTAGAGATTGTCATACTGACCAAGGTAAGTCAGACAAAGAAAGAAATATATGGTATCACTTATATGTGGGAACAAAAAAAAAGGTACAAATGAACCTATTTACACAACAGAAATATAGTCACAGATGTAGAAAACAAGTGCATGGTTACTAAGGGGGAAACGTGAGGAGGATAAAATGAGAGATTGGGATTGACATAAAATAGATACCTAATGAAAACCACTTTATAGCACAGGGAATTCTATTCAATACTCTGTGATGCTCTGTACTGGAGTAGAATCTAAAAAAGAGTGGATATACATATATGTATAACTGATTTAGGCTTCCCTAGTGGCATTAATGGTAAAGAACCCTCCTTCCAAAGCCAGAGATGTAAAACACTTGAGTTCGATCCCAGAGTTGGGAAGATCCCCTGGAGAAGGGCATGGCAACCCATTCCAGTATTCTTGCCTAGAGAATCCCATGGACAGAGGAGCCTGGTGGGCTACAGTTTACAGGGTCACAAAGAGTCAGACACAAGTGAAGCAACTTAGCACACACACATAACTGATTCACTTTGCTGTACAACAGAAACTAACACAACATTGTAAATCAACTCTACTGTAATAAAAATTAATTTAAAAAACAAATAATTATAGGCGTATTTAGAACCACTCTTTCTTATGTCTCACAGCTCCCTTCTTCCCTACACTCAATGGCTATCATAGCATTATTTTTTAATATATATTCCATAGATCAGTGTTTTTATATTTTTACTGTGTATGTGAATTCACCTCTTGCCATGTGGCTTTCTCCTTCAAAGTCAGCAACAGAAAATCTTTTTTATGCTGGATTCATGCTGTGCTTCACATTTTTCCCTTGAAAATCCTGTCCATATTAAGGACTCACCTGATTGTGTTAAGTTTATTGGAGGATAATCTCTATATCTTAAAGTCAACTTGTTTGGGTTATTAATCACATGTGCAAAGTTCCTTACAGCACCTGGATTAGTGTTCAGTTTGATAACCAAGAAAAGGTATATGTACATCATGGGCCAGGAATTTGGGAGAGTCACTTAGAATTCTGCTTAACACACCTTCTTAGTCAAGGGCAAATTCTCAGTTAAAGTGGAAATCAGCACAACATAAGAAATTTCTCTACGCTAAAACTAGGAGCTGCCTACACAAGTACAATTGCCAAGTACTTGCATTTACTCTTTAGTTCACCAAATGGTTATGGTCCACATTATATTTGCTAAGTACAATCCTATTCATGAGACACAATGTGCTGAATAAGATAATTAAATTCTAGAACTTCAGAGAGTTTAGTCTTTAGTGAATAGCAAGGGTATAAGATTAGTAGCCTCATGGAATGCATGTTTTAATAAGGCCGACATGATTAAAGAAATATCTATCAATATCTTGACGTCTTTTCATTGCTCTTAGCATTAATTTAATTACATATTTAATTTATATCCATACCTATATCATATATATTTGTATATCACTTAAAAGGGCTACGAAGAGAAAGAACAATACAGAAAAGAATAATGGATAAGTTGTTTAGAGAAAACCTCTTGAGGAGGCAATATCAGAGCAGAGACCTGAAAGAAGTGAGGGAATAGAGCAGAAATTGATCCCAATACTTACAAAGTCCAAGGCTATAACAAACTTTGTCTTTTGGAAGACAGCATGGAGGTCAACGCAAATGGCATAAATGAGTAAAAGGTGAGTACTGTGAAATGACAGAGGAGAGGGAGGGTCAGATGTAGAGGGAGGGTCAGATGTAGAGGGAGGAAGATGTAGGAAAGTACATCTCAGTGTGACCTGCAGCATCAGCATCACTTGGACGCTTAGACAGAATCCAGAATTTCAGGCCCCACCTCAGACATGCTGAGTTAGAATCAGTGGTTTAACAACGTCCTCAGGTGCTATTTAGGTGATTCAATTAACATTTTGAAGTTTCAGAAACACTGAGTACAGATAAAAAACATTGTAAGGCACTTGAGTTTTGTTGTCATCAATGAAAAGCCATTGGTTTGGTAAAGACTAAGTTTTTAAAACTGTTCTGGCTGTATGTAGAATGGACCATGAAAAGGTGTACAGAGTTAGGAGGTTACTGCTGTGGTGCAGATGAGAGACGGTGATAGTTTCATGATGCTCTCAGTCTTACCTGGAATGTTGGGGTAGTATATTATTGTTTGGAATCTGTATATGAAGATGAATTATGTGGAACAGAACCTTTGCACCCCAGCCTTCAAATCAAGTAATGGCTATCTTTCTTCAGCTCACAAATTAAATGATGAACATTTATTCTTTGTGTTAAAAAAATTGGCACCTGATCTTCTGTGCTAATTAGAATTTTAATATGGAGAGAGCCACTAATGACACATTCAAGAAGATAAATGAAAGTGATGAAACCATTTCAAAATGACTTTAAAATGGTATTTATGAAATCTTCAAATAGTAAGAAAGAAATAATATCTTCAAATATACTTAAGAAATCATGAGAGATGGAGATAAAAAAAGATGTAATTGGAAATTCTAACAATAAAAAAGAATTATTGAAATTAGAAAGACTTCAGTAGATGGAATAAACTCTTGACTAGACAGAAATAGCAAACTAGGGAGCTGGACAATGGTAGTGCAAGGTTATCTGGAATACATCACAGCTGATAAAAACATGACGTTAATCAAAGAGACGGTAAGGGCCATGGAGTATCCATTTCAAAGAGCTAGTACATACCTGGAGAAAAAGAGACTCTCCTACACTGTTGGTGGGAAAAAAATTGGTACAGCTACTGTAGAGAAGAGTATGGAGGTTCCTTAAAAACTAAAAATAGAGCTACCATATGATCGAGCAGTCTCGTTTCTGGGCATTTATCTAGAGGAAACATAATTCAAAAGAGTACACGCACCCCAATGTTCACTGCAGCACTATTTACAATAATCAAGATATGAAAGCAACCTAAATGTCCATTGGCAGATAAGTGGATAAAGGTGATGTGATTACATATATGCAATGGAGTATTACTCAGCCATAAAAAAGAATGAAATAATGCCATTTTCAGCAACATGGATGGACCTAGAGATTAGCATACTAAGTGAAGTAAGTCAGACAAAAACAAATATATATGATTTTGCATATATATGGAATCTAAAATATGATCAAATGATCTTATTTACAAAACAGAAATAGACACATAGACATATAAGACAAGCTATGGTTACCAATGGGGAAAGGGGCAGAGGAGGGATAAATTAGGCTGTTGAGATTAACGTCTAACATTACTAGGTATAAAATAGATAACTAACAGGGACCTACTATATAGCATAGGGAACTATATTCAACATTTTGTAATAACCTATAATGGAAAAGAATCTGAAAAAGAAAAATTATAACTGAATCACTTTGCTGTACACCTGAAACTAATACAGCATTGTAAATCAATTATACCTCAATTAAAAATAAATACTGGAAAAATACACATGTGACATAGGTTCCAGAGGGAAAGAGTGAAATAGCACACAGGCAATATTCAAACTGGTAGGAACCAAGAATCTCCTACAATTGAAAGACAAGTATCTGCAGATGGAAATTGCTCTCTGAGTGCTAAACAATATAAAAAAATATTTTCCCTCACTTGTGCATATCATAGAAAAACTGATGAACATTAAAGGTAAAAAGAGCATTAGAGATATAAACTTATTTCTCATCAATGGAAAGAGCTAGGGCAACAAAATGTGCATGGGAAATTTTCCTTTGGTTTACCTTGGTGAGGCAGTACCAGTTGTCAGATGTTAAAATACCACTAACTAGTTGGTAAACTGCTCCAATTTGAGCCTCAGGTTATCTTTACCAGTGCCCTTTGTGACTTTCCAACTCCTCCTTTAGAACACAATGGATCTCCCCATAACATAAGCCCCAAGAGAGGATCCCCACACAGCGGCCTGAGACTCCAGCATTGGAGCTGCTGAGCATTCTGACTTCTATTGCCTGGGACATAAGCAAAGAAACATGAAAATGTCACCTAAGAGTGCTTGCAAAAAATGTCACCTAAGAGTGCATCACTATCAATGGAGGCTCAGTCATGACTCAAGCAGAATAAAGATATTTCCAAATATTCACAAGGAAAGAGAATTTATCAGTAACTTCTGAAACTTACTAATAATACTAACAAACACAGTTAATTCATTGGGAATAAAAATGAATCCAAAGATAAGAAGCAAAGATGAATGAAGAATGTGGTAAACTTTAATACAAATGGTGAGAAAAATTAAAGAAACATAGTTATTTAGGGGAATAAAATATTTGAACTAAAACAGGCAAAAATGACAGAGAAGATTTTATAGAAAAAAAAAAAGAAACTATAATGTTATTTAAACTCTGCTATGTTCTTCCTCTCATTTAGGAGAAAATCAAGATATGTAATAAATTTAGACATTATTAGAGTAAATTAGAGGCATATGTATATAATTGAAATGTGGTAACTATCCTAAAAAGATAGTTTTAGGATATTTTTTAGGTATCCTAAAAGAAAACCTGGACGAAAGCTGCGTGTTTCACAGGAGCATGAGCAGTAAAAAGACACAGGTAAAACTCCACCCTCAGTTTCTCAGTCGTGCCAGACTCTTTGTGACCACATGACTGCAGCACATCAGGCTTCCCCTTCCTTCACTATCTCCTGGAGCTGGCTCAAACTCATGTCTATTGAATCAGTGATGCCATCCCACCATCTCATCCTCTGTCGCCCCCTTCTCCTTCATTAGCTGGGTGATACAAACCAAGACCACATGAGAAGCATTTTTATGCCCACCAAAAGGGCAACATTTAAGAATCCTGACTAATGGGAATTTTAATCTTTTTATAACTCTCCTTATGTTATTTAGCATGAGAAAAATTAACATGTTGCTGAATATGTGACACAGATTCACACAATGTTTTACTGTATCAGTCTTCCAAAACTGAACATAAATACTCACACATCACATCAGTTCCACTCTCCAGACAAACTTATTTGAATAAAAACCAGGATATATATTTAAGGACTATTTGTAGCACCATCGTTTATGATCACAGAGTGGGAAACAGCTTGAATGCTCATCACAGGTAATGGATAAATAACTTCTATATGCTAATGTAATGGAATACTTTTTGTTGTTGTTGTTTAGTCGATAAATCATGTCTGACTCTGAGCAACCTCATAGACTGTAACACACCAGGTTCCTCCGTCCTCCACTATCTACTGGAATTTGCTCAAATTCATGTCCATTGAGTCTGTGATGCCACCTAACCATCTCATCCTCTGCCGCCCCCTTTTCCTTTTGCTTTCAATCTTTCCCAGAATCAGGGGCTTTTCCAATGGGTCCATTCTTTGCATCAGGTAGCCAAAGTATTGGAGCTTCAGCTTTAGCAATAGTCCTTCCAATGAATATTCATGGTTGATTTCATTTAGGACTGACTGGTTTAATCTCCTTACAGTCCAAGGGACTCTCAAGAGTCTTCTCCAGCACCACAGTTCATAAACATCAATTTGTTGGTGCTCACCCTTCTTTATGATCTAGCTCTCATATATGTACATGACTACTGGTAAAAACTTCCCTGGTGGCTCAGACGGTAAAGCGTCTTGCTTACAATGCAGGAGACCTGGGTTTGATCCCTGGGTTGAGAAGATCCTCTGGAGAAGGAAATGGCAACCCACTCCTGTACTCTTGCTTGGAAAATCCCATGGACAAAGGAGCATGGTGGGCTACAGTCCACTGGGTCGCAAAGAGTCGGACAGGACTGAGCGACTTCACTTTCACTTTCACTGGTAAAAACATACCTTGACTATATGGATCTTTGCAAAGCTATGTCTCTGATTTATAACATGCTGTTTATATTTGTTATAGCTTTCCTAACAAGGAGCAAGCATCTTTTACTTTCATGGCTGCAGTGACCATCTGCAGTGATTTCAGAGCTCAAGAAAATAAAGTCTATGACTGGTTCCACTTTTTCTTCTTCTATTTGCAATGAAGTGATGAGAACAGATGCTGTGATGTTGAGTTTCAACCCAGCTTTTCCACTGCCCTTTCACCCTCATCAAGAGGTTCTTTAGTTCCTCTTTACTTTCTGCCATTAAAGCAGTATCATCTGCATATATGAGGTTGTTGATATGTCAGCCTGCAATCTTGATTCCAGCTTGTGATTCATCCAGTCTGGCATTTCTCATGATATGCTCTGCAAAGAAGTTGAATAAGTAGAGTGACAATATACAGCCTTGTTGTACTCCTTCCCCAATTTTGAAGCAGTATGTTGTTCCATGTCTGGTTCTGTTACTTCTTTTCCTGCATATAGGCTTCTCAGAAAATAGGTAAAGTGGTCCGTATTCCCATAATTTAAGAATTTTCCACAATTTGTTTTAATTCACACAGTCAAAGTCTCTAGCATAATCAATGAAGCAGAAGTAGACATTTTTCTGGGACTTCCTTGCTTACTTCACGATCCAGTGACTATTGGCAATTTGATCTCTGATTCCTCTGCCTCTCAGAGTGAGTGAGTGAGTGAAGTTGCTCAGTCGTGTCCGACTCTTTTCAATCCCATGGACTGTAGCCTACCAGGCTCCTTCATCCATGGAATTTTCCAGGCAAGAGTACTGGAGTGGGTTGCCATTTCCTTCTCCAGGGGATCTTTCCAATCCAGGGATCGAACTTGGGTTGCCCGCATTGCAGGCAGACACTTTACCATCTGAACCATCTGGGAAGCCCCTGCCTCTCAGAAGACCAGCCTAAATGGGGAAGTTCTCAGTTCACTTACTGCTGAAGTCTTGCTTGAAGGATTTTGAGAAAACCTCAATAGCATATGAAATGAGCACAACTGTATGGAATTTTGAATATTCATTGGCATTGTCCTTCTTTTAAATTGGAATGAAACTGATCATTTTCAGTCCGGTGGCCACTGCTGGGTTTTTCAAATTTGCTCACATATTGAGTGAAGCACTTTAACCGCATCATCTTTCAGGATTTTAAATAGCTCAGCTAAAATTCTGTCACCTCCATTAGCTTTGCTTTTTTTTTTTTATAGTAATGCTTTTTAAGGCCCACTTGACTTCACACTGCAGGATGTCTGACTCTGTATGAGTGACCACACCATACTGGTTATCTGGGTCATTAAAGTTTTTTTTGTATAGTTCTTCTGTGTATTCGTGCCACCTCTTACCTCTTATGCTTCTGTTAGGTCCTTACTGTTTCTGTCCTTTCTCATGCCCATCCTTGCATGAAATGTTTCCTTGGTATCTTCAATTTTCTTGAAGAAATCTCTAGTCTTCCCCATTCTAATGTTTTCCTCTATTTCTTTGCATTGTTCTTTTAAGAAAGCCTTCTTATCTCCTTGCTATTCTCTGCAACTCTGAATTCAGTTGGGTATATTTTTCTATTTCTCCCTTGCCTTTCACTTCTCTTCTTTCCTCAGCTATTTGTAAAGCTTCCCCAGAAAACTACTTTGCCTTATTCCATCTCTTTTTCTTGGGGATGATTTTCGTCACTGCCTCCTGTACAATATTATGAACTGCTGTCCATGGTTCTTCAGGCAATCTGTCTAACAGATCTAATCCCTCAAGTCTATTCATTACCTCCATTGTATAATCCTAAGTGATTTTATTTAAGTACTATCCATGTGATTTTCTAGGAAAGAGTACTGGAGTGGGTTGCCATTTCCTCCTACAGTGGTCCACGTTTTGTTAGAACTTTTCACTGTGACCTTTCCATCTTGATCACCCTTCTAGACAGGGCTCATAGCTTCACTGAGTTATACAAGCACCTTTGCCACAAGGCTGTGATCCATGAAGTGAAATGGAATACTATACATGGGTGCTGCTGCTGCTGCTAAGTCGCTTCAGTCGTGTCCGACTCTGTGCGACCCCATAGACGGCAGCCCACCAGGCTCCCCCGTCCCTGGGATTCTCCAGGCAAGAACACTGTAGTGGGTTGCCATTTCCCTCTCCAATGCATGAAAGTGAAAAGTGAAAGTGAAGTCGCTCAGTCATGTCCGACCCTTAGCGACCCCATGGACTGCAGCCCACCAGGCTCCGCCGTCCATGGGATTTTCCAGGCAAGAGCACTGGAGTGGGGTGCCATTGCCTTCTTCATACATGAGTAAAAGTGAACAAAATATAGCTTTGTCAGTCAACATGGCTCATTTTTAGAAATATAAATAAGATCTGGATGTCTGTAAACGAAAGTATAACATTTGTATAAATTACAGAAAGAAGCAAAACAACATGCTGTATGCTTTGAAATGTAAAGCATAAGCAGTACATAAACAGCCTAGTTTGGGGATAGCAAAAACAAAAAAGCTGGAGAAGCAACAACAAATTTTCAGCAATAGGGAATTGACTAAATGTGGACTGTGATACATCAATGAGATATATTTTAAGATGTGGTTGATGTATTGATAAGATATAGAATTGCAGTCAAAGAGGTGAAGATATTTCAATACTATAAACAAGTTGCTAAAATGCAATTTTGAGTGAATAACCATGTGCACATAAAATAATACCCTGCATGATGCCATTTATGTAAACTCTATTCAAAAGTCAGTTCATGTAGTTTATTGACTTACATGTATGTAGTAAAAACATGTATCTGTGCACTCAGTCATGTCTAACTCTTTGGTACCCCATGGCCTGTAGCCCACCAGGCTCCTCTGTCCATTGAATTTTCTAAGCACAAATACTAGAGTGGGTTGCCATTTCCTACTCTAGGGCATCTTCCTGGCTCAAGGATCCAAAGCACATCTCTTGCATCTCCTACATTGGTAGGCAGATTCTTTACCACTGTGCCACCTGGGAAGCCCTACCAAATGTGCTAAACACACACCTACATTCTTGATAGCAGCTGTATCTGGAGAAGAAAATAGCACAGGAAAAAGGATTGGTGACACTGGGGATGGTGGATACAAATGTGTTTTTATATTCTGTTTGTACTTTTCTGATTTTTTAATAGGCAAAAATATGAATATATAACAGAATTAAGAGCATAAGTCTGAAGGTCTGGAGGATCTATTCTCAATTCAGGCTCTGGGCTAAGTTACTTGGGACCATCTCTTCACTTCTGTAGCACACAAAGCCTGTACTTGTAAATACAACTTGTGAAACAATTTCTTAAGGTCTCTTCTGCTTCTGACAGCCTGTAGTCCTATGTAGTCCTATAGTCCTGTAGTCCAATGACTTACAATTTCACTATTTTGGGGACAGTGCTGTTGACCAGTCTGTTCTAGTAAATTGTCCATTAGACCAGATAATCCTTAAGAAATGCTAAGAAAGTTTTTTCTCAGTTTGACATGCCAAGACTATTCTCTACCTTTTACTGACCTTGAGTAACACTTGGTACAGGTTTTCACTTATCAGGTTACTGCTTAGGTTCATAAGAGGTAGATGTGGAAGAAGGGAAATGGCACCTGTAGTCGAGAAAAGGAATCTTCATTTTGTATACTTTCCTTCAGGTGATAGCGAAATGCCAAGAGGGTCAAAAAATCAAAATGTCAAACCTGTGAGCAGAGAGTTATTGATTCTGGTTCAATTCTCAGCACATGAGGGAAGAACTCTGCAGCTATCTGCCAAGCAAAAGGAATTTCAGATGTGGATAAGCCTGGATTTAAACTCTCTGCACTGTACAGGTTGTAGATGTGTGACTATGAGTACATTACTTCACCTCTTTAAGCCTCAGCATCCAACCTCTTGGGTTACTGAGAGAAACGAATGCAGTGAGATGAGGCAGATAGAATATCTATCCTCCTGACACATAAAATATTGGCAATAGATGGTAGCTAGAATTATTTTAACTGTGTTCTCATTTAAATCACTAGCATCATTTTATTAGTAATAATTCCTAATTTTTAGTGGTTTATGTGTGCATTCATAAGCATTAACTCACTACATAGTCACAAATCTAGGTGAATATGTAGTTGTGGTAGTCTTGAAACAAGGGCAGGTGATTGCACCACTTTATCAACAGCAAGAGTTTTCTAAAAATTTAACATACTGTAAATCATGCACATAGGCTTTGAATATTTTGTATAAAAGACTTCAAAGCAATCAGCTTTGAAGTGTTCATACCTCATAGCCCTCCTCACAATGAGAGATCCATATTATTTTCTTTCACTAGCAACATAAATTTGAGATCATTGTGTAAATAAAAATATTCTTTAAACAAAGACCATTAGACCTTAAATAGAATAATAATGCCTTATATTTTATAGATTTATAGATTTATATAAAATAGATCTTTAAACTTTCCAAAATATTTTTAGACATATTCTTTTACCAGGTAAAAGGAATCTAAACCAATGAGTCATAAAAGGAAGAAAACCTCATGTAGAATGTTCTGTTTTTCTATAAATGTCTTAAAAAAGATAGAACTGCAAGATTCCTTCTTCAGCAGTATCCTATGATCTCTATAATTTGTAGGAAATCAGGCTGATATCTTTGAAGGTATTGGGCAGGGAGTTTGCCAAACTTGAGTTTGGTATGACCTTGGACAAGCTATTAGCTTCTTTTTTTTAAATTAATTTTTATTGGAATACAGTTGCTTTACAATGTTGTGTTAGTTTCTACTGTACAGTAAAAGGAATCAGCTATACATATACCCCCTTTTTTTGGATTTCCTTCCCATTCAGGTCACCACAATGCATTAAGCATTGTTCCCTGTACCATACAATATGCTCTCATTAGTTATTTATGTTATGCATAGTATCAATAGTGTATATGTCAATCCCAATCTCCAAATTCTGCTCAACCTCAGTATCTATATATTGTTTCTCTACTTGTCTGTCTTTATTTCTACTTTGCAACTAAGATCATCTATATCATTTTTCTAGATTCTACATATATGCATTAATATACAATACTTATTTTTCTCTTTCTGGCTTACTTCACTCTGTATGACAGTCTCTAGGTCCATCCATGTCTCTACAAATGACCCAATCTTGTTCCTTTTTATGGCTGAGTAATGGAATATTACCACATCTTTATCCATTCATTTGCTGATAGACACTGAGGTTGCTTCCATCTTCTGGCTATAGGATCTAATTAAACTTGAGTTTGATGTTACTTTGGACAAGATATTAACTTCTTATAGTTTCTCATCTTTTCAATGGGGAATAATGATATCCATTCCTCAGATATTAAAAAAGAATAAATTGCTTCTCTATGGAACCATACCCATATCTATTATATTATATAAATGTTGAATAAGTGGTAAATTCTTATTTTATTTTAATTCCTCATCTCCTTACTAGATTGGAGTTCTATAATATAGAGGATCTGGGAGAAGGTGCCTGTGAACTGTGGAAGCAGCCTGGAGTGATGCAGAGGGGTACCTAATAAGACCATGAACAGCTCTTGCTCTTGGCAGTAGAATAAATTATTCTCTGAGTAGAAGGTGATTCACAATAGCTATGACAGTTTTCAGAAAGAGTCCTTACCTGATGTCAGTTATCTGTAGGGACTTAGGATGAAAGATCTACCTATGCTAGGGTAAAACATGATGTAGAGAAAGTGGTGTCCCATCTCTAATTTGTAGAGTAGTGGCAACTGTGTGGTCCTCACTGGGGGAGAGTTCTGTCCAGTGAAGTACTGCTAGTTCCCTCAGATAGAAAGCCAGTACTACAGTGGTAGTGCAGACAGAAGGGAGTGGGCATGAAACTGTGTACACGTCCTTGTGTCCTAGCCTTTTGAAGTAAAGTGCTGACTCAAGAATTAATGACTGGGGCATGTGAAGATGTAGAAACAAAGAATAGTTGTTGAGTCAGGAAACTGGTAACAATTTAGACTATAAATCTACTAAATAGCCAAATTACCAAACCCATAGTTCCCAGAAAAATACCAATAAAGGCCACATCCTTGGGTTGTTTTTACAGGAAGCTGACCCCCACCAAATGAAAATGGCTGACCACAAGAACATAGACCCTAGACTAGTTGAAATCAGGTTGAAGCTTGAAACTTCATCTTGTTGCCAACCAATCTGAGAGCAGTCAGTAAACTGCTCATGCCCTGCTTATTGAACATTACAAAAATCCTCACCACCCTCTCCAGGTTGGTCAGGCAGTCTTGAGGGCATTAGCCTGGTGTGGTCCCCTTTGCCTGGCAAAGCAATAAAAGCTCCTCTTTTCTACTTCACCCAAAACTCTGCCTTTGTCTTTCTGTTCAACACTGGGAAACAGAGGCTGAGTTTTGGCAACAGAGTTACTGTGAGACTGTTCCCTCCAGAAATTTCAGGAAAAGGTGGGAACATTTTCAACGGAAAACCAATTGCTAATAATAACATCAAATACTTGCACCAACCTAGATGAGTTAAAATGTAAGGTGACTGACAAAAGGCCTGGCACATAGAATGCTCCATGTCACATTTTCCTCCTCTTCTTTTTACAGCAATATGTTCACCCAAATAAGAAGGTAAATAGATAGGTCATGTGCAAGTTTGTATCCTGTATTCAGCTATAAACTCTACTTTTGACTGGTCTATTAGATTGATGAGATGACTTGACTATAGCTATAGAGTATTGGTCATAAAGAATAAATTATCCAGGATAGACAATTGTGGGACTGTGGGCTGGTGATTTGCTGACTTATTGTTCTACAAACCAATGAAAAGTCTGTTTTGTCATCCAAATACTTATTAAAATGCCTTACAAAGAGAAGGCTCACTGCCACTTGAATCACAAAGTTTTTTTGAAATAATTTCCCCTTGCTTTCAAATAAGTACGTTTTCTCCCCATATTGAAAGGCACAGGAATAAAAAGACAAAAATCCTACAAAAATTAGTCAACACCCCAGGAAGTTTTTTTCAACATTGCCATCAACGGTTCTATGAAGACCTACAAGACCTTTTGGAACTAACACCCAGAAAAGATGTCCTTTACATTATAGGGGACTGGAATGCAAAAGTAGGAAGTCAAGAAACACCTGGAGTAACAGGCACATTTGGCCTTGGAATATGGAATGAAGCAGGGCAAAGACTAATAGAGTTTTGCCAAGAAAATGCACTGGTCATAACAAATACCCTCTTCCAACAACACAAGAGAAGACTCTATAAATGGACATCATGAGATGGTCAACACTGAAATCAGATTGATTATATACTTTGCAGCCAAAGATGGAGAAGCTCTATACAGTCAGCAAAAACAAGACCAGGAGCTGACTGTGGCTCAGACCATGAACTTCTTATTGCCAAATTCAGACTTAAATTGAAGAAAATAGGGAACACCACTAGACCATTCAGGTATGACCTAAATCAAATCCCTTATGATTATACAGTGGAAGTGAGAAATAGATTTAAGGGCCTAGATCTGATAGATAGACTGCCTGATGAACTATGGAATGAGGTTCGTGACATTGTACAGGAGACAGGGATCAAGACCATCCCCATGGAAAAGAAATGCAAAAAAGCAAAATGGCTGTCTGGGGAGGCCTTACAAATAGCTGTGGAAAGAAGAGAAGTGAAAAGCAAAGGAGAAAAGGAAAGATATAAACATCTGAATGCAGAGTTCCAAAGAATAGCAAGAAGAGATAAGAAAGCCTTTCTCAGTGATCAGTGCAAAGAAATAGAGGAAAACAACAGAATGGGAAAGACTAGAGATCTCTTCAAGAAAATCAGAGATACCAAAGGAACATTTCATGCAAAGATGGGCTCGATAAAGGACAGAAATGGTATGGACCTAACAGAAGCAGTAGATATTAAGAAGAGATGGCAAGAATACACAGAAGAACTGTACAAAAAAGATCTTCACGATCCAGATAATCACAATGGCGTGATCACTCACCTAGAGCCAGACATCCTAGAATGTGAAGTCAAGTGGGCCTTAGAAAGCATCACTATGAACAAAGCTAGTGGAGGTGAAAGAATTCCAGTTGAGCTATTCTAAATCCTGAAAAATGATGATGTGAAACTGTTGCACTCAATATGCCAGCAAATTTGGAAAACTCAGCAGTGGCCACAGGACTGAAAAAGATCAGTTTTCATTCCAATCCCAAAGAAAGGCAATGCCAAAGAATGCTCAAACTACCACACAATTGCACTCATCTCACAGTCTAGTAAAGTAATGCTCAAAATTCTCCAAGCCAGGCTTCAGCAATATGTGAACCGTGAACTTCCTGATGTTCAAGCTGGTTTTAGAAAAGGCAGAGGAACCAGAGATCAAATTGCCAACATCTGCTGGATCATCGAAAAAGCAAGAGAGTTCCAGAAAAACATCTATTTCTGGTTTATTGACTATGCCAAAGCCTTTGACTGTGTGGATCACAATAAACTGTGGAAAATTCTGAGAGAGATGGGAATACCAGACCACCTGATCTGCCTCTTGAGAAATTTGTATGCAGGTCAGGAAGCAACAGTTAGAATTGGACATGGAACAACAGACTGGTTCCAAATAGGAAAAGGTGTACGTCAAGGCTGTATATTGTCACCCTGTTTATTTAACTTATATACAGAGTACATCATGAGAAACACTGGACTGGAAGAAACACAAGCTGGAATCAAGATTGCCGGGAAAGATATCAATAACCTCAGATATGCAGATGACACCACCCTTATGGCAGAAAGTGAAAAGGAACTCAAAAGCCTCTTGATGAAAGTGAAAGTGGAGAGTGAAAAAGTTGACTTAAAGCTCAACATTCAGAAAACGAAGATCATGGCATCTGGTCCCATCACTTCATGGGAAATAGATGGGGAAACAGTGGAAACAGTGACAGACTTTATTTTGGGGGGATCCAAAATCACTGCAGATGGTGACTGCAGCCATAAAATTCAAAGGTGCTTACTCCTTGAAAGGAAAGTTATGACCAACCTAGATAGCATATTCAAATGCAGGGACATTACTTTGCCAACAAAGGTTTGTCTAGTCAAGGCTATGGTTTTTCCTGTGGTCATGTATGGATGTGAGAGTTGGACTGTGAAGAAGGCTGAGTGCCGAAGAATTGATGCTTTTTAAGTGTGGTGTTGGAGAAGACTCTTGAGAGTCCCTTGGACTGCAAGGGTATCCAACCAGTCCATTCTGAAGGAGATCAGCCCTGGGATTTCTTTGGAAGGAATGATGCTAAAGCTGAAACTCCAGTACTTTGGCCACCTCATGTGAAGAGTTGACTCAGTGGAAAAGACTCTGATGCTGGGAGGGATTGGGGGCAAGAGGAGAAGGGGACGCCAGAGGATGAGATGGCGACTCGATGCATGAGTCTCAGTGAACTCCGGGAGTTGGTGATGGACAGGGAGGCCTGGCATGCTTTGATTAATTGGGTTGCAAAGAGTCGGACATGACTGAGCGACTAATCTGATCTGATCAATGACTGAAGGAAATGACAACTCTGGGAGTATTTCTCATTTGACTAGCTTATATTTTATCACTCAGCACCCCTGTATCAGGCAAGTCTGTGGTGTAAAATGAAATGTTTACATTGTTTAAAGATCTGTTGTGTAAGGCATTACATTGAAAAGCACTTACTTGCAAAACAGTTAATATTCTGTTAGTAGTGGCTGCTGCTGCTGCTGCTAAGTCACTTCAGTCGTGTCCGACTCTGTGCGACCCCACAGACGGAAGCCCACCAGGCTCCCCCGTCCCTGGGATTCTCCAGGCAAGAACACTGGAGTGGGTTGTCATTTCCTTCTCCAATGCATGAAAGTGAAAAGTGAAAGTGAAGTCGCTTAGTCGTGTTGGACTCTTAGCGACCCCATGGACTGAAGCCTACCAGGCTCCTCCGTCCATGGGATTTTCCAGGCAAGAGTACTGGAGTGGGGTGCCATTGCCTTCTCCGGTTAGTAATGGAGAATGGTACTAATTTCCATTTGCTCTGTGTGTATCACTAGAGAGGTTCCAAATTATAAACAGCTCAGTGTCCATTTATGAGGTTTACAAATGCAATTTCAGAATCATTTTTCTTTGTAAATGGAACTCAAGATTATCCCTACTTTTGTTCAACACCTTTTCTTATCTCCATCAAGTAGGAGGGAACCTTTGGGAATTAAAATATCTTCTAGGTGTGCTATTTCACTGGAAAAAATATGAAGTGATTTTCCAACTCCAGAGTTTGTAAAAACAAGATGAATTTTTTCATTGGCTGAGCAAATAGTATTTCTAAAAATCATTCCTATATATTACATATTGCACAATATAAATATCCAGGGAAAGACCATGAGATTTATAGTGAGATCTAACAGTGCTTCCTCCTTCTCTGCTGCTTACCGGCCAGTAATGTAGGATAAATTAATTTAACTCTGAACTAAGTTTCCTCATACGTAAAATGAAAATGAAAATATTTTTCCTGAGTTCTGCTTCCAGAGACATGACACACTAAGCTGAAAGCTGAGACACATGATGCAAAGGGAAAAAATAAAAAGAGATGGAAGAAAGAAATTAAAATCTCTGAGGAAATATTATGGAGACAGAAGGTGACTGAGTGTCAGTGAGGGAGCAGTAGCAGCTTTGAGTAAAAAAGATCCAGATGCATGGTCATAGATTGTGTTGGGGTACCTTTTAATTGTGAGGATACCCCCTTTCTCCCAAATATTTCCCAGAATTTACTGTTGCTCATTCCTTGACACAACATGATTGGTCAGAAATGGAAGGACTGTCCACATGCTGTTCAGAGATGCTGGGGTTATCAATAAAGAAGTGCTTGAGAATACATGATGAAAAAAGTCATTTGCAGTGAGTTTAGTTAAGATTGCTGGTAGAGGAGAAATTCCTTGCCTACCCACCTACAACATAGCTCCAAGGGATAGGTGATCACACAAAAAATCACAAGCCAGGAAAGAGAGATAAGTAAGTCCCTTGAGGACTAGGGTTGCCGGGGGAATGTGGCAAACTATTAGTAGATCTGCACCTTGCTGTTACCGTTCAATTGTCAAGTCAGGTCCTCATGGACTGCTTATCTGTCCTTCACTATCTCCCAGAGTTTGCTCAGATTCATGTCCATTGAGTCGATGATGCCATCCAACCATCTCATCCTTTGTCACCCCCTTCTGCTTCTGCCCTCAATCTGTCTCAGCATCAGGGTCTTTTCCAGTGAGTTGGCTCTTCACATCAGGTGGCCCAATACAGACATACTCCCTCTGTTCCAGCCATTCTCACCCTCCAAATATAGCATATTTTGAAGCTTAAGGGTTTGCCTTTTCTCCCTAAGAATACATGAATATATATGTAAATATATATAAAGTAGCTGAAAGCCTCAATAAATTATGAGACTACAGTGGAAAATAAAGAGACACTTAAGGATCACAACACTTGAAGAGAAAGAGAATAAACGAAATAACCTCTATACAATGAGCTGTTGAGAATGAGAATTTAAAATGATATTCAAAGATAGGGAGGGTAATATTGGTAGTGAGTAAAAAGAAAGCCCTATAGTTACATCAAAAATAATTAAATTAAAATACTTAATATAAATATTATAATAGTTGAAATGCTGCTGCTACTAAGTCACTTCAGTTGTGTCGGACTCTGTGTGACCCCGTAGACAGCAGCCCACCAGACTCCCCTGTCCCTGGGATTCTCCAGGCAAGAAGACTGGAGTGGGTTGCCATTTCCTTCTCCAATGCATGAAAGTGAAAAGTGAAAGTGAAGTCGCTCTGTCCTGTCTGACTCTTGGTGACCCCATGGACTGCAGCCTACCAGGCCCCTCCACCCATGGGATTTTCCAGGCAAAAGTACTGGAGTGGGGTGCCATTGCCTTCTCCGAATAGTTGAAATAAGAGAATTGATATGGGGTGAATAATAAACTTAAAAAAGAAAAAGTGATTTGGAAAGCCCTTTCTGAGAAGGTATCAAATATAACTATAAAAGATAAGCTAATAAATAGAAGAAGGAAAAAACTGAGTAATGAAGTAATAGGTTCAGAAGAAAACTAAAAGAAATGGAGGAAAAAAGTAAGTACTTGAATATATTATGTGGAAAGATTTTTCATAATTAATGAAAGGTAATGACTTCAACAGAGAAGGCAATGGCACCCCACTCCAGTACTCTTGCCTGGAAAATCCCATGGATGGAGGAGCCTGGTAGGCTTCAGTCCATGGGGTCGCCAGGAGTCGGACACAACTGAGTGACTACACTTTCACTTTTCACTTTCATACATTGGAGAAGGAAATGGCAACCCACTCCAGTGTTCTTGCCTGGAGAATCCCAGGGATGGGGGAGGCCAGTGGGCTGCAGTCTATGGGGTCACATAGAGTCGGGCACGACTGAAGTGACTTAGCAGCAGCAGCAGCAATGATTTCAAATTGATGGTGCTCACAGGAACCGCAAGGGAAATAGAAAAAATTCCTTGACATAATAGTGAAACTTAGGTCGTTCAAATGACAAAGGAGGATACTGAAAGGCTATTGGAGGTAAAAATTAAATTTATGTCAGCTATCTCAAGAGCTGCTGCTGCTGCTAAGTCGCTTCAGTTGTGTCAGACTCTGTGCGACCGCATATATGGCAGCCCACCAGGCTCCCCCATCCCTGGGATTCTCCAGGCAAGAACACTGGAGTGGGTTGCCATTTCCTCCTCCAAGGCATGAAAGTGAAAGTGAAAGTGAAGTTCCTCAGTCCTGTCTGACTCGTAGCGATCCCATGGATGGCTGAAAGATAATGATTGAGTATTGTTTTCAACATATTCTACCCAGAGAATTTTTAAAATTTTATATCAGTAAAGATAGAAACAAAGTTTAGAAACATCATAAGAAGACATAATAAGGAGCAAAAGGTCAAGAAGGTATGGCAGTCATGAATATACACAAGCCTATATTTATAAATTTGAAATGTAGGAAACAATAACTGACAATGTTGAGGAACAAATAGATAAGCTAATAATTATAGTTGGATAAGTTAACATACTTCTTTCAAAAACAGGTCAAGAGAACTTACAGAAAATATACATAACCCAATGAGTTATAAATACATATAATGCATGTGTAGACAGGTAGATACTGTCAAAAATAAATATTTTGAATTCATAAGTAAAATTCACAAGTATGACCATATGCAGGCCATAAATGATGCTGAATAAATTTCAAAAATACAAACTCATGTAGACAGAAGTCTTCAGTGAGAATGTAATGTAATTGGAAATCAATAATAAAAGGGCCACTTCAAAATTCTAGTTTGGAAATTAAATAAGACACCAAAGGGAATTTGAAATTATTGAGAATGTTGCTGTGCTGTGCTTAGTCACTTAGTTGTGTCTGACTCTTTGTGACCTCATGGACTGTAGCCTACCAGGCTCCTCTGTGCCTGGGGATTCTCCAGGCAAGAATAGTGGAGTGGGTTGCCATGCCCTGTTCCAGGGGATCTTCCCAACCCGGGGATCCAACCAGGGTCTCCTGCATTGCAGGCAGATTCTTTACCAGCTGAGCCACTAAGGAAGTCCCAATAAGAATGTTATGAGCTATTATACGTTAATAAATTTGCAAACTTAGATGAAAGGGTAAATTTCTACAAAAACATGAAATGCAAAAAATTGTCAATGAAATAGAGAGTGTGAGCCATTTAATAAGTGTTAAAGCAATTCAACTGGTCAGCAAAGGATTAACCAATAAATTCTACAAACTTTCCAGGAACCATTGTTTATTAACTTAAAAATATTTTTATGGGAAGTAAAATAAAACTATCCCAGCTCATTTTATAAAGCTAGAGTAATCTTTATTCGAATATATACAGAGTTTCTAAAAATCTCTCAAGAATGTATGTGGCCAATATACTGCTGATTCAAAATTGAGAGTTTAGGATTAAAAGTTCAGAACCAATCATGTATTTATAGCCAGTGTGATATATGACAAAACAGGCATGCCAGAATAATAGGAAAATGTTAAGGACATAAGCCCACTAAATTGAAAAAAGTAGAGTTGGATCCTTCTCATTAAATGTATAAATGTGAAACTCAGAGTGTTTATAATCTTATATACTATAAAACTAAAGGAAGAAAATCTAGAAGAATTACCCAGGGGCCTTGAAAAAGGACAGTGGAGGAAAATATATCCCAGATCCTCAAACCAAAAACTGTAAGGAAGAAAAAGTTAATGGATTTGATTACATAAGAATTCAGAAATCTATTAAAGAAGAAAATATAGATAATTAGAAAATCTATGACTGATTGGAAGGAGATATTTTCAACAACTGAAACCAATTAAGAACTAGTATCTTGACTATAGAAGGACTTCTATGGATCAGCAAGAACAATACAGGGAAACCTAGAAAAAAAGAAAAATATATAGAAGTATATGAAAAGGTCCTGGAGAAGGGAATGGCAACTCATTCCGGTATTCTTGCCTGGAGAATTCCATGGACAGAGGAGCTTGGAGGGCTACAGTCCATAGGGTCGCAAAGAGTGAGACACCACTGAGCGACTAACACTTTCACTTTCACATGGAAAGTTATTCAACTTAAGCATTAACAAATTGGTATATAATTTTACTATTATTAGTATATATCTTTTAGAAAATAATTGAGGTTTGCATCAGAATCATTGTTGGTGAGGGTGGAGGTATGTGTGGATGCAGGCGTGTGGAAAAATATGCAAAGAAAGATAGAATAAATTAGTCTATATTTATAATTTAAAAGATATGTAGTAAACCTGTGGCAAACAATCTGTAAAGTATTTAAAACTAGTATCTATCCTAGAACAATTCTCCAGAGAAATACTGATCCATAGATTTGCCTTATAATAAAATTTTAAATACTATACAAATTTCTTATAGAGAAATTTGTTCCATTTCTTAGTTCCATCTTCTGAAATTACACCAAGGACAAAAATTGAAATGCTGTAACTATACATTTAGTGACATGTATGTGCATGTATATGCTCAGTTGCTCAGTTATATCTGACTCTTTGCCACCCCATAAGGCTGTATCCTGCCAGGGTTCTCTGTCCATGGAATTTTCCAGGCAAGAATACTGGAGTGGGTTGCATTTCCTGCTCCAGGTAGTGACCTAGTTACCCGGGTTTTAACAATAGCATAAGACATAATTAGCAGTTTATTGTTGAAAAAACAGGTCAAGGATTTTTTTTTTCCTGGATATTTAGGAGTTTTAGTGTTTAAGAATCAAAATAATTATAGCATTAAGTTTTCAGTGTGTGAAGTTTTAAAAACTGAATCTACTGACTTGTCTCAAAGACATTTGTTAAACAGAATAATAAATTCAACATTATTTTAACCTTTAAAAAATGTTTGTTTGCTTGATATGGAGGGCAACTGGCAGTAGTTGCATAGTATATGTATGTTTCCTATTACCCAGGAACCCTATTCAAAGAAGGTCACAAAAGAACATGATGAAGCTAACTCTTTTCAATATTGTTTGTGGTAGCTATTGTTTGCAGCTATCTTAAGTGTTCATCTCTAAATAAATAAAATTGGATGAATACATTCACTGTAACAAGCATTTAGAAACAGTGAATTAGGCATACATAAAATAGCACGAACCAAACTACAGATCAGATCAGTCACTCAGTCCTGTCCGACTGTTTGCAACCCAATGAATCCCAGCACGCCAGGCCTCCCTGTCCATCACCAACTCCCGGAGTTCACCCAGACTCACATCCATCGAGTCAGTGATGCCATCCAGCCATCTCATCCTCTGTCGTCCCCTTCTCCTCCTGCCCCCAATCCCTCCCAGCATCAGAGTTTTTCCAATGAGTCAACTCTTCGCATGAGGTGGCCAAAGTACTGGAGTTTCAGCTTTAGCATCATTCCTTCCAAAGAAATCCCAGGCCTCATCTCCTTTAGAATGGACTGGTTGGATGCCCTTGCAGTCCAAGGGACTCTCAAGAGTCTTCTCCAACACCGCAGTTCAAAAACATCAATTCTCCAGCACTCAGCCTTCTTCACAGTCCAACTCTCACATCCATACATGACCACAGGAAAAACCATAGCCTTGACTAGACGAACCTTTGTTGGCAAAGTAATGTCTCTGCTTTTGAATATGCTATCTAGGTTGGTCATAACTTTCCTTCCAAGGAGGAAGCGTCTTTTAATTTCATGGCTGCAGTCACCATCTGCAGTGATTTTGGAGCCCAAAAAAATAAAGTCTGCCACTGTTTCCCCATCTATTTCCCATGAAGTGATGGGACCAGATGCCATGATCTTCGTTTTCTGAATGTTGAGCTTTAAGCCAACTTTTTCACTCTCCACTTTCACTTTCATCAAGAGGCTTTTGAGTTCCTCTTCACTTTCTGCCATAAGGGTGGTGTCATCTGCATATCTGAGGTTATTGATATCTCTCCCGGCAATCTTGATTCCAGGTTGTGTTTGTTCCAGTCCAGCGTTTCTCATGATGTACTCTCCATATATGTTAAATAAACAGGGTGACAATATACAGCCTTGACGTACGCCTTTTCCTATTTGGAACCAGTCTGTTGTCCCATGTCCAGTTCTAACTGTTGCTTCCTGACCTGCATACAAATTTCTCAAGAGGCAGATCAGGTGGTCTGGTATTCCCATCTCTCTCAGAATTTTCCACAGTTTATTAAGATCCACACAGTCAAAGGCTTTGGCATAGTCAATAAAGCAGAAATAGATGTTTTTCTGGAACTCTCTTGCTTTTTCGATGATCCAGCAGATGTTGGCAATTTGATCTCTGGTTCCTCTGCCTTTTCTAAAACCAGCTTGAACATCAGGAAGTTCACAGTTCACATATTGCTGAAGCCTAGCTTGGAGAATTTTGAGCATTACTTTACTAGCGTGTGAGATGAGTTTGTGCGGTAGTTTGAGCATTCTTTGGCATTGCCATTCTTTTGGATTGGAATGAAGTGACCTTTTCCAGTCCTGTGGCCACTGCTGAGTTTTCCAAATTTGCTGGCATACTGAGTGCAGCACTTTCACATCATCATCTTTCAGGATTTGGAATAACTCAACTGGAATTCTTTCACCTCCACTAGCTTTGTTCATAGTGATGCTTTCTAAGGCCCACTTGACTTCACATTCCAGGATGTCTGACTCTAGGTCGGTGATCACACCATCGTGATTATCTGGGCCATGAAGATCTTTTTTGTACAGTTCTTCTGTGTAGTCTTGCCACCTCTTCTTAATATCTTCTGCTTCTGTTAGGTCCATACCATTTCTGTCCTTTATTGAGCCCATCTTTACATGAAATGTTCCTTTGGTATCTCTGATTTTCTTGAAGAGATCTCTAGTCTTTCCCATTCTGTTGTTTTCCTCTGTTTCTTTGCATTGATCACTGAAGAAGGCTTTCTTATCTCTTCTTGCTATTCTTTGGAACTCTGCATTCAGATGTTTATATCTTTCCTTTTCTCCTTTGCTTTTCACTTCTCTTCTTTTCACAGCTATTTGTAAGGCCTCCCCAGACAGCCATTTTGCTTTTTTGCATTTCTTTTCCATGGGGTTGGTCTTGATCCCTGTCTCCTGTACAATGTCACAGGAGGAACCTCACTCCATAGTTCATCATGCACTCTATCTATCAGATCTAGGCCCTTAAATCTATTTCTCACTTCCACTGTAAAATCATAAGGGATTTGATTTAGGTCATACCTGAATGGCCTAGTGGTGTTCCCTACTTTCTTCAATTTAAGTCTGAATTTGGCAATAAGGAGTTCGTGGTATGAGCCACAGTCAGCTCCTGGTCTTGTTTTTGCTGACTGTATAGAGCTTCTCCATCTTTGGCTGCAAAGAATATAATCAATCTGATTCTAGTGTTGACCATCTGGTGATGTCCATATATAGAGTCTTCTCTTGTGTTGTTGGAAGAGGGTGTTTGTTATGACCAGTGCATTTTCTTGTCTTTGCCCTGCTTCATTCCATATTCCAAGGCCAATATTGCCTGTTACTCCAGGTGTTTCTTGACTTCCTACTTTTGCATTCCAGTCCCCTATAATGAAAAGGACATCCTTTTTGGGTGTTAGTTCTAAAAAGTCTTGTAGGTCTTCATAGAACCATTCAACTTCAGCTTCTTCAGCATTACTGGTTGGGGCATAGACTTGGATTACTGTGATATTGAATGTTTTGCCTTGGAAATCCCACGTTGAAGGTCAGGAAGGGCGGCAGTGAGGAGATACCCCTCGTCCAAGGTAAGGAGCATTAGTTGAGCTTTGCTGGAGCAGCCGGGAAGAGATACCCCACGCCCAAGATAAGAGAAACCCAAGTAAGATGGTAGGTGTTGCAAGAGGTCATCATAGGGCAGACACGCTGAAACCATACTCACAGAAAACTAGTCAGTCTAATCACACAAGGACCACAGCCTTGTCTAACTCAATGAAACTAAGCCATGCCCATGAGGCAACCCAAGACGGGTGGGTCATGGTGGAGAGATCTGACAGAATGTTGTCCACTGGAGGAGGGAATGGCAAACTACTTCAGTATTCTTGCCTTGAGAACCCCATGAACAGTATGAAGAGGCAAAATCATAGGATACTGAAAGAGAAACTCTCCAGGTCAGTAGGTGCCCAATATGCTACTGGAGATCAGTGGAGAAATAACTCCAGAAAGAATGAAGGGATGGAGCCAAAAAGAATACCCAGCTGTGGATGTGACTGGTGATAGAAGCAAGGTCTGATGCTGTAAAGAGCAATATTGCATAGTAACATGGAATGTCAGGTCCATGAATCAAGGTAAATTGGAAGTGGTCAAACAAGAGATGGCAAGAGTGAATGTCGACATTCTAGGAATCAGCAAACTGAAATGGACTGGAATGGGTGAATTTAACTCAGATGACCATTAGATCTACTACTGCGGGCAGGAATCCCTCAGAAGAAATGGAGTAGCCATCATGGTCAACAAAAGAGTCCTAAATGCAGTACTTGGATGCAATCTCAAAAAACAAACTACAGTATTATACACATACAGTCTCCATAGCACAATACTATTTACATAACCTAAAAAGGACCACTGTATTTTAATAAGGTTATATACATATCTAAGGAAACATAATACACACACATTAGACTGAGGTCTATGTGAGAATACAGAATAGGATCAGGAATAGTGAAAAAGTAAACCTGAACAAGATCTTCCACAAACTAATGTGAATGGCCTACCATACTGAAAGTTATACTTTCAACCCTAAACCTGAGGCCAAAGAAAAAGAAGAAAATGCCCAGGAACCAGAAGGTGTTTCAGTTAATAATGCTTAATATGTTTGTGTCCCCACGCAGTTTAGAGCATTGGAATTCTAAAAGGATTGGTTAATTCCATATTTCTTATGCTCTTCATTTGGTCACTATCACCATTCCTCCTCAAGCAGAAGTATTTATTCCTTAACGTGAATTCTTTATGTAGTCTTTGGGCAAAATCTTCAAGTGGTTTAATAATCATGTAACTTTTCTTTACAAATAATGTTGTTTTGTCAGTTTCTTGTGTTCAGGTCCATGTTCTGTCTAGCAGACACCACAGTAAAAGTATGATCTTTAGTTGATAAAAGGCTATAAGTATGATACAAAATGCATACTTATAACAGAAACTGATCACACATTGGCTTGTGAAGCATTTCTTACACGCTCTCTTGCTGTGATGTGCTAGTAGACAGATACCAGTCTAAATAAGTCAGAATGAAGCAACCCAGAAGAAACCTATGTGGTCAGTAAAGTGATATAAACAGCTTTAACAATGGAGAGTATAAATAATATGAGTGGAAAGAGCACCAAGACAACAAAATTCCATGGACAGTGTTTGTAATAAAGATATGTTTGAAAGAAAATGTGAAACACTTAATAGTGACTTTTGTGTGTGAGAGAGAGGAAAACTGGCCTTGGCTATAACATACACAGCACCCTCACCTCCACAACCCTCCAGCTGCTCAGAATGCTCTGACAAATTTCAGTGGCCAGTATCTGAATCTTTGTGCCTTAGGACTGTTCTCTTGGAAGAGTGGAAAGTTGCCCTGTTGATGTGCCCATATACCAAGGAACTGACACGTTCTGGGCAGCGGTGGAGGGGGTTAGTTCCTAACAAATACACTTAACAGCTGGTGTATAACACCAACAGGAAAAACAATGCAACATGAACATTGCTTTATGACAAATTAATCTCATTGGCATAATGGCTGCTAATCTGAAAATGATGTCTATAATAAAACTTTCTGACTTCCTTGGACTCTACTTATATCTAATAATAATAATAAGCAGTGTGTGCTAATCACTTTCTTTATAGCCTTGTGAGAAAAAAAATTTAGATGAAAAAAATCTACCTTCCCACTTAAAAAGAGGAAAAATAGAAGTTCTGAAAAAAGACTAAATTTTTCTAAGAGCACTGCTGGTATAAGTCTTGGACTGATCAAATACGCAGTGTCAAGAGGTTAAGCCAAGGTGAATTTAAGGTATATTCAATTTTGTTTTGCTCTTCCATTTATTAAATGGTTTTAGCATTCTAATTTCTTGTGTTTATAACTATTATGCTAAAGAGGCAAGTCAGCTTTTGTCTCCATAGAAAAGCCGTGCTTACAGACTAACTGATCTTAAGCAATACTTGGTATTCTTTCAGCGAGCTTCATCTAAACAAACTGACAATAGCCCTACCCTTTCCCATCCAAAGATTTAGGAAGCCTGTTAAAGGAGACGCTGAATCTCCTGTAAGCTCATTTCTTGATGTATGCAGGATAATTTTGCTGGCTGTCACACGAAAACTACCAAACTTGTCTCTCTAAAACATATAGCTAAATAATTTAAAGTCAAATATTTCTCTTTAAAAATAATTGCTAAGTAGTTTTCATAATAAATCTTAACAAACCACGTCACATTAAAACAAACACACGTACACATGCTTGTGCTCACATTGGCAAACATGGATAAAACAAAAGAAATATGTGTTGAATCTAAGACATCTTTTAGTTCATTCCTTAAAAACAGTCACTCCACTGAATACTAAAAAAAATCCATCACAGTTTAATATTTCAGTTAAAGGAAATTCCAATCAAAATGTTTTGCTGAAGTTTAAAAAGTGATTCTCAAATGTATCTATAAGAAAAACATATTAGCATAGCTGATATCTTTCCTTTTATGGAAGCAGGGGATTAGCTTTGCCTTGCATGGAATGGACCCAAGTACTTCAGAACATAGTGGTTGCCCTGCCTCCTGTGCCCAAGCCAAAGGAGGATTTCTTCCAGTTCCCCGAATAGGAACATTCAGCCCATCCCAGGACTTTTAAACAGGGTATTATATTTTCTCTAAATTATCTTTCTGCCCACATACCCATGCAAGGTTTGTTCTATTTAATCTTTATCCAGTCTCCAAACTGAGGCTCTTCTCCATGGTTTATTATAAATATTTTAATAAGAATTTGTTCAATACTTGTTTCCCTTACTGCAATATAAGCTCTATGAGAAAAGTAATTTTGTCTCCTTTTTTTTCATTATTGCATTCTCAGTGCCTGGCTATAGGGATGTTCAGTGAAGAATCTCATTTCTGCACACACACACACACAAAATGAAATAAATACTTTATGATGGAATAATGAGTTAATTAAAAAAAATTAATTGGGGCATGCTACCTTACACAACTCCAAAATAATGCCATATGTCCTAAGAATTTGAATGTAAATTACAAGATTACAAAATATTTTGACAATATAGCTATAATTTGGGTGTCTGGAGAAAACATTAAAAAACCAAAACCAGAATAGAAACCATGAGGAGAAATATTCATAGTTTTAATTGCATAAAACTTAAATGAGTTTGAATAAAGCAAAAAAATTGTTAAAAATAAATGCTGAGAAATATATGTAAACATTATTATCAACATATTAAAAAAAGAAAACATTTCATTGAAAATAGACGTAGAATTTATCATAAGAAAACACTTTAAAAAATAATTCATATGATTTATGATATCAGTTAAGTCTCAGTCACGTCCTACTCTTTGCAGCCCTACAGACTGCAGCATGCCAGGCTTCCTTGTCCATCACCAACCCCCGGAGCTTGCTCAAACTCATGTCCATCAAGTCAGTGATGCCATCCAACCATCTCATTCTGTGTTGGCCCTTTCTCCTCCTGCCTTCAATCTTTCCCAGCATCAGGATCTTTTCCAATGAGTTAGCTCTTCACATTAGGTGGTCAAATTATTGGAGTTTCAGCTTCAGCATCAGTCCTTTCAATGTGTATTCAGGACTGATTTCCTTTCGGATGGACTAGCTTGATCTCCTTGCAGTCTAAGGGACTCTAAAGAGTCTTCTCCAACACCACAGATCAAAAGCATCAATTCTTTAGTGCTCAGCTTTCTTTATGGTCTAACCCTCACATCCATACATGACTATGGAAAAACCACAGCTTTGGCTAGATGGACCTTTGTTGGCAAAGTAATATCTCCACTTTTTAATATGTTATCTAGTTTGAGCATAGCTTTTCTTCCAAGGAGCAAGCACGTTTTAATTTCATGGTTGCAGTGACCATCTGCAGTGATTTTGGAGCCCAGGATAATAAAGTCTGTCACTGTTTCCATGGTTTCCCAATGTATTTGCCATGAAGTGATGGGACCAGATGCCATGATCTGAGTTTTTTGAATGTTGAGTTTTAAGCCAGCCTTTTCACTCTTCTCTTTCACTTTCATCAAGAGGCTCTTTAGTTCCTCTTCACTTTCTGCCATAACGGTGGTGTTATTTGCATATCTGTGGTTATTGATATTTCTCCTGGCGGTATTGATACCAGCTTGTGCTTCATCCTACCCGGCCTTTCACATGATATACTCTGCATATAAGTTAAATAAGCAGGGTGACAATATACACCCTTGATGTACACCTTTCCCAATTTGGAACCAGTCCTTTTTTCCATGTCCAGATCTAACTGTTGCTTCTTGACCTGCATACAGATCTTTCAGGAGGCAGGTATGGTGGTCTGGTATTCCCATCTCTTTCAGAATTTTCCACAGTTTGTTGTGATCCACATAGTCAAAGGCTTTGTCATAGTCAATAAAGCAGAAATAGATGTTTTTCTGGAACTCTCTTGCTTTTTCGGTGATCCAACAGATTTGGTAATTCAATCTCTTTTTCCTCTGCCTTTTCTAAATCCATCTTGAACGTCTGGAAGTTCTTGGTTCATGTACGTTGAAGCCTACCTTTGAGAATTTTGATTATTACTTTGCTAGCATGTGAGATGAGTGCAGTTGTGTGGTAGTTTGAACATACTTTGGCATTGCCTTTCTTTGGGCTTGGAATGAAAACTGACTGTTTCCAGTCCTGTGGCCACTGCTGAGTTTTCCAAATTTGCAGGCATATTGAGTGCAGCACTTTCACAGCATCATCTTTTAGGACTTGAAATAGCTCAGCTGGAATTCCATCACCTCCACTAGCTTTGTTCATAGTGATGCTTCCTAAGGCCCACTTGACTTCGCACTCCAGAATGTCTGGCTCTAGGTGAGTGATGACACCACTGTGGTTATCTGGATCATGAAGATCATTTTTGTCTAGTCTTCTGTGTATTCTTGCCATCTCTTCTTAATATCTTTTGCTTCTGTTAGGTCCATACCATTTCTGTCCTTTATTGTGCCCATCTTTGCATGAAATGTTCCCTTGGTATCTCTAATTTTCTTGAAGAGATCCTTAGTCTTTCCCTTTCTATTGTTTTCCTCTATTTCTTTGCATTGATTACTTAGCAGGGCTTTCTTATCTTTCTTTGCTATTCGTTGGAACTCTGCATTCAGATGAGTATGTCTTTCTTTTTCTCCTTTGATTTATGGTTTACAAAGATATAAAAATGATAATTCATATTTGAAAATAAATAACTTTATATCATATAGCATTGATATACCACTTTTTTTCCTGTCAGATACATAAATAAAACATAATAGAAGTACTCAGTGTTTCTAAGTGTGCAAAAATAAACACTCATCTATATTTTGGCATACAAGGAAAATTTTAAATAAAATAATTTGAAATATGCACACCTATTGGTGTGTTCATTGTGACATTTATAATAGTAAATTATAAAAAATTGTGTACAACAATCAAGGTTTGGAAAATGCATCTTAGTACATCCAAAAAAAAAAATGAGCCATGAATGATGATGCTACAAAGAATTGTTATTAATGGGGAAATACATAAGTATTTCCATACATATGTGAGTGATGTCACAAAAACATTGGAAAAACTTTGTTTTGGAAATAAACTTAATGGCAGTTGTAGGTTCTTAGAAATGATTTATTTTTATTTTTCTATTGTTTTCTCAATACACAATGAAGAGACATTTGGAATAAGTTAAAAAATGTATTCTTGCATATCCAGGCAAAACTTGAGATTCACTGAGATTTATAACATGAGAGAGATGAAACTAAAAACATTAAAAAAATTTTTTTTATTTCTCTGATTCAACCTGGTTTGTCCTACCTTTAGTTTCTTGCAAATAAGAAGTATCTCATTTCTAATCCTTTGTTTTTTTTTTCTGTTTTTTTATTATAAAGAGGACTTCCCTTGTGGCTCAGATGGTAAATAATCTGCCTGCAATGCAGGAGACCTGGGTTCAATCCCTGTATTTTAAGTATCTCACTTCTAATCCTTTAATTTTTTTTTTATTATTAAGGAAAACAGAAGATGGTTTGTCTATTCTTATGTAAAGTCTAATTCTCAGAAGACTTTATATGCATTATATTTATGTCTCTTCACACATGATAATTTCATGGTTTATGAACACACTTTTCATTTGCTGTATGTTGATTAATTTAATTATCTCCTCCAGTGCTGAAACTAAGTATGTGTTTGTACATGAAGTGAAGTGAATTTTGCTCAGTCATGTCCAGGTCTTTGCAATCCTGTGGGTATAGTCCATGGAATACTTTAGGCCAGAATACTGGAGAGAGTAGCCTTTCCCTTCTCCAGGGGATCTTCCCAACCCAGGGATCCAACCCAGGTCTCCCACATTGCAGGCAGATTCTTTACCAGCTGAGCCACAAGGGGAGCCCAAGAATACTGAAGTGGGTAGCCTATCCCTTCTCCAGTGGATCTTCCTGATCCAGGAATCGAACTGGGGTCCTTTGCATTGCAGGCGATGGATTCTTTACCAACTGAGCTATCAAGGAAGCCACATATAATAGATTATTAATATATTTGAGACAATAAATGAACATTTCTTTTAAAAAACATTTAAAATTTTATTTAAATGCATTTATTTCTAATTAGAAGATAACTGTTTTATGATATTGTGTTGGTTTCTGCCATATATCAACATGAATCAGCCATAGGTATACATGCATCTGCTCCCTCTTGAACCTCTCTCCCACCTCCCACCTTAGGGTAATGTTGAAACATACACATTACTTTATGTAAAATTAGAGAGCCAGTGGAAATTTGCTGTATAACTCAGGAAGCTCAAATCCTGTGCTCTGTGAACTTTTTCTTTTCCTACATTTTTTCATTTAATATGGAGCCGGAAATGTGTTTCTCTTTTTTGAGTGTATATATTCATTCACTTAAGTTCTCTCCTTTCTCTGTTAGAGCCACTTTCAGATGTTTGTGTGTGTGTGTGTGTGTGTTTGTGTTTAGAGAATATATCTTTCAGTGAGTGAAAGTCGCTCAGTAATGCCTGATTCTTTGCAACCCCATGGACTGTATGTAGCCTGCCAGGCTCCTCTGTCCATGGAATTCTCCAGGCAAGAAGACTGGAGTGGGTTGCCGTTTCCTTCACTAGTGGATCTTCCTGACTCAGAGATCAAAAGATACTCTCAGATTCTGGCAAAGGGATATCTTTTCTCTTGTCTTCAATCTCTTCCTGAGTCCTTAGAAAAAGAAATATGAAGAACTCCCTGCCCCATTATTTACTGTCTTAACCATCTCATGCAAAGAAAGTAAGAACTACTAGTCTGAATGAGCAGAGTCTGAGACACTAGGCAATTGTTTACTAGTCTGGGCTTCCCTGATAGCTCAGTTGGTAAAAAATCCGCTGCAGTGCAGGAGACCCCAGTTCGATCCCTGGGTTGTGAAGATCCACAGGAGAAGGGATAGGCTACCCACTCCAGTATTCTTGGGGTCCCCTTGTGGCTCAGCTGGTAAAGAATCTGCCTGCAATGCAAGAGACCTGGGATCGATCCCTGGGTTGGGAAGATCCCCTGGAGAAAGTAAAGGCTACCCATTCCAGTATTCTGTTCTGGAGAATTCCATGGACTGTATGGTAACAAAGGGTCGGACAGGACTGAGCGATTTGTGCTTTCACTTTCTGTGGACACCCTTCTATGAGGAGCACACAGCAAAGGCTGAACTTTACAGTCACTTCTTACCTTCTGATTCTCCCACTTATGCTCCTTGGCTCTAAGAGGAAAGCACATCAACAAAACCTATCTGTAAACATCCCAGCTAAATGTGCATTTTCTGCTCTCAGCATGCTGGAACAAGGTGCCAGGTTATCCTGTCCACAGGACATTTGTCTGGGAGATGATGGTTTCACACATCTATCTCCTCTAGATTTGAAGGAAAGAAACTTAGAATAGGTCCCCGAACCTGAACCCATGCTTGAGAGCTGCTGGGAAAACTGCCCAGGGTTGTCATAATACAGAGATCATGTTCTGACACAGGTTCTAACTAAAGTGTTTTTTTATTTTTTTTCATTTTTAATTTTTCCAGTTTAATTTGGCTATCATGTGTATATTGTGTCTGAGGAAATCTAGTTTCCTCCCTATGAAGTCTGAAGAGAATGAGTTGGTAGGAGAATTTGTGCACCAAAACACCTTCCTTATATGCTTAACATTAACCTCGTACTGTCAGCTCCTTCCTGTGTTAGGTTTGTACTGAGAGGCATTCACTTAGCTGATTCCTGTAGAAAGAAGCATTAGGTGGCCTCGTAGAAATTTCTGAGCTTGAAATAATCAAAAGGAAAATCTTCATGGAAGGTAAAGACCTGACCCTGCCTCTTTCTTAAAACACATGCTCACAGCTTAGGTTCTATCCAGAATGCCCTCTGCCCTCCCCCCACCGCCCAGCTTTATTCTGCTCCCCTTGTCATGCTACCGTGTCCTTCTTGCCCCCATGTTTTGATGCAGTGTGTTCTCTCAGATGGGACAGCAGAAATATTCCCTCTATATACTTCTTACTCCTGGCATCCACATTCATTTGTTAACTATCTCTCACTGCATTTTGTTTTGTCTCACTGCATTGCACTTTATGTTGGGGCAGAAATCAAGTTTGAGCCTCTTCTTGAAAATTGGAGGTGAACAGCTTACTTGGGAAAATAGGAGTGAAGATGAGACAGGTTGGAGACTGGGACCTGGGGCACTTTGCTACGGTGCTTGCTGCATTCCTCATTGAGCAGCAGATAGAAAGAAACAATAATGGACTAAAAATAACTGGGTGGGCAGTTGGGGCAAATTATGAACAACAAAATACAAAAAAAAAATTTAAAAAAATCCAACTGCCACTTTTGAAGATCTGAGAACAAAAGCAATGTACTGTGCATGCCCTCTGCACTTGACACCACCCAAAGGGTGGGCAGACCACCTAAGCCATCCCTCAAGCCCAACCCCTGACCCTGCTCTTACCCTCACCCCATGTAAGGAACCAGCTCGCTGCACTCTGGGGAGTAAGAGAAGGAACCTGCATCAGGGGTCCCAATGAAGCCTTGCCTGAATTTCTGGTCTGGCTTCTTAATAATTTCTATTGATTAAGAAGGGCAAGAACCGTGGTAGGTAATGAAGATAAGGGGAGAGAAACCTTCCCTGACACTGGGTGAAAATGAGCCTAGGGTACAACTGAGTTCCTTTATCAAGTTCGTGACTGATCTCTGTCCAAAACTATTCTCTTGCTTGTCTCCTCTACCTTTAATCCTGTGTTAACTGAACACTAATCAACCAGAATCAGATGACTAAGACTTCTCTTATCAAAAACAGCTTTAACATGCTAAAATTGCTTGTATATATGGTAATATTAACGTACAGTTTTTTTTTTTTTTCTCCTCTCCAGGGCAAGATGAGCTTACAGATTCTGGGCCATAGACCACCCGGACAGAGAATCATAGACCAGAGTTATGCTGGTTCCTGAAACTATGATTAAGAAATGCAACAAAAATGTCACAAGATGAGGATTAACCTCAGCCTTCTCATGCTCCCCTGCTAAAAAATTGACAACTCAAAGACCAAGTTGGAGTGGATCTGAGACTTCCCCACTCCCTTGCTGGGCTCCCTGCAAATAAATCCTTACTTGGCTGCAAACACCCACTGTCAGGGTTTGGCTTTCTGTGCTGGGAGTAAAAAGCCCTTGCTCAGTTATAAGGGTGGGATGCTCACAGAGATTGTCATATTGCATTCTGCTTACTCTGTCACCTCTGTCTGTGCTATTAAGGTGTGACTTCCTTAACTATCTTTTCCTTTATTCCTTTGACATGTATTATTTTAAGCTTGTCTCCAAGACTAGCTCCCAAAGTAACAGGAAACGAAACAAAGAAATAAATAAGATACAGGTACAGTCACTTGCCCATAGGTCACTCACAATAACCTAGACAGGTAAACATGCACTCTAATGACAGTTTGAAGGGTTAGCCAATGCCTGTGATTCCTCGAAAGAGATGCACTTCGTCTGGCTGAGAGATGAGGAGGCTCTGGCTGAAGCTGTGATGTGTGCTTAGTTGCTCAGTTGTGTCCAACTCTTTGCGACTCCATGGACTGTAGCCTGCCAGGCTCCTCATCCATGGGGATTCTCCAGGCAAGAATACTGGAGTGGGTTGCCATGCCTTCCTCCAGGGGGTCTTCCCAACCCAGGGACTGAAACCAGATCTCTTGCATTGCAGATGGATTCTTTACCATATGAGCCACGAGGCTGAAGTAGATAATTTTAAATAGAGCCCTGAAAGATTAGCAGTCACTCAAGGCAACAAGCACAGGTAGGGGTGAGGGACAAGGACCTTTCAGGCGCTGCAGATGAAGCAGTGGCTGTGCAGTCTTCCTAGCAAAAACATAGGTGGGCTTAGGAAATTGGGTTATTCAGTGCAGCTGGGGAGGAGGTGAGAAGAGGTGTGGATTGGACAGAGGCTTGAAGGCAGTTATTCATCACTGCCATTAATCTATGACTCCACAAAGAGTGAGTGCCCAGGTAGCTTAGTTGGTAAAGCTTCAGACGTTTAATCTGAGGGTCCAGGGTTCAAGTTCCACATGGTCTAGTGGTTAGGATTCCTGGTTTTCATCCAGAAAGCTTGGGTTCGACTCCCTTTGGGCTTCCATGGTGGCTCAGACGAAAAAGAATCCACCTGCAATGCAGGAGACCTGGATCTGATCCCTAGGTTGGGAAGATTCCCTGGAGGAGGTCATGGCAACCCATTCTTGCTGGAGAATCCCCATGGACAAAGGAGCCTGGCATGTGGTCTCAAAGAGTCAGACACGACTGAGCGACTAAGCACACACCACAAAGAGTAGACTCTATGTGTCTGTCTCTTATTTCTGTCTCTGTGCTCTCATTTAATTTTTAAAAATTTTGTTGAAGAATAGCTGATTTCAAATGCAGTATTAATTTTTGCTGTATAGCAAAGTGATTCAGTGATATATATGTATGTGTGTATATACTTTAAATTTTTCTTTTCCATTATGATTTATCACATTATATTGAATATAGTTCCCTGAGCTATATAGTAGGATCTTGCTCTTTATCCATTCCCTATATAATAGTTTGCTTCCATTAATTCCAGATTCCCAATCCATCCCTCCTCCACCCCCTCTTGGCAACAACAAGTCTGTTCTCTGTGTCTGTGAGTCTGTTTGTTTCATAAATATGTTCATTTGTGTCATATTTTACATTCCACATATAAGTGATATCATATGGTATTTGGCTTTCTCTGGTCTCATTTTCTAATAAATAAATGAAGGAAGAACAAAGCAGACATCCCAAGGCTATCTTCCAAATGTTATATAAATATGTATGAATCATGGCTGTTGAAATCTCCTGAAAAAAAGAACATTACTATCTAAGTTTAATTATTCCTTAAGTGCCTGTTTATGTGTTTGCTTAATTACTTTAAATGGAAACATACCTTAGAATTGCTGTGATTTCTCCTAAGAAATAAGAAATAAGCTATAGGGTACAGGAAAGACTCCAACCATGGACCACAAACTGCCTTTTTATCATGTGAATGTATTCATATCAACCTTGTTTATTGATTATTTGGGGAATTTATTTTCATTTAGCCCACTTCACCACAGGTATTTTAGTCTCAGCTAACAGCTCCAGGAAGGCACACCTGTCTGGACCATGTGGTATGATGCCCTGTTCTCTGAACTCACAGGCACAGAAAAGATTGTGGAGAAACTGTGGGAAGCAGCAAGGTGAGGCTGCACACAGGGTAGAGGGCTGTGCAGTAGAACAAGAACAGCTGAAAAGCACTTGAGTGTGTTTACCATTGAGTGGATCAAGGTTTTATATGAATTACATCAGATAATCAAAATGGAACAAAAAAATTAGGGGAGAACCTACCCTGTTCTTAGCCTTGGTTAAACAAAGACATCTTTAGGTCAAAGAAGAGTTCCTGGAATTGGAGATCTGTATTATGTACTTTATTAAATTGCTATTCATTTTTTCACATATCATAATGACTGTCAGGGAGAAAACAATGTTTTTCAGTGAAAATAAATGAACTATGGTTAGATGGGGAGGAAGCAGAATTCTATGAACAGTTGGAATAAACTTTCCCAGCCAGCTGAGTGGAAAGACTATGGGATTTGTAGTTAGCCTCTTTTGTGTGTATTTCTGGGTCAGTAACTAAATAATACAAAATGCGGAGAATGATGCATAATTTTTATGGTTGCTGCTAATATTAACTAGATAATGCATGCAAAGTGACAGGCAAATTGTAGTTACTGTTATTTCAACCAATACAGCCGTTATTATTACTATGATTATCATGATTATTTTTAATTTTATTTGTGCCTCACAATGAAGAGAGAGAGAACTGAGTTCTTGTGAAAGGTCACATAGTAACTAGTGAGAGATCTAGAGTCACTTCCTCTGATTCATAATCAAACTTTTTTATATGTGAGCTCAGGACATCCTCTTAGATTCCTTTTACCTCCTCCTCACTAGGTGGGAAAATCCCATTGCTTGGATACAAGAAGAAAAGCCCCAACCCTCAGTGGAATGATTTGAAGTGTCTAGGAAAGGTTGCCTCCCTAAACATGTTCAGTAGTGATGACTGAAATCTCACCACTGATAATTCCATGCTGTTTTTATGTGGAGCTGGAGACAAATACAGACACTCAATTTTTTTATACCTATATTCTCAAATAAGGTATCTATTTCTGTTTCCTGGGTTTTGTTGCATGTGGATTCAGAGTTGCATGTAATGAAACATCAGACTTTCCCTTGTTTTCTAAATCAATATTGTGTTTAAAATTTAATCCATATTCTGTTTAAATATTAATTTTTCCTCTGTATCTTCAAATTGCTACCAGCCATCCATAGGAGCATTAGTGACTTCATCAACACTTTGAAGCACTTCATCAATACTTGAATCTGTTCAAGTGTTCAAGTAACTGAGCCATTGGTGGTTCTTCCACCCTGTGGGGGAATACTTGGGTATTTTCACAGGTTTACATAAACTCAGTAAATAGACCAGACTATTTCAGGCACAAGTGTGGAAAAAATTTTTAATGAAAGGAACAAAACAAAAATGACTTCTCCCAATTTTTCACATGTAGATCTAGCTCAGACAGGTACAAAGCTGATTTTATCACCAATGACAGGAATACCTGGTGACCTCACTGAAATAAAAATCAAAGGGGAGGTACTGGCATATGGTAGTAGTTATTGATTGACAAAATATCAGTAACAAATGTGACGTAAGTAACTTTGAGTTAGTGACTCAGATCTCAGGTTAAGGCCATGGCATCACACATAACTTTCATTCAAATGATAGTATAGCATATCTGTGGGAGGCTGCAAAAGTTCCTTACTCCTTATGATTTCCCAATTTCTTTATCTGAAAAACAGAAATAATATCTGCCTCTTGGATTGCTATGAGGGTTAAATTAGTTACAGATACCACTCCTAGGCATATACACAGAGAAAAATTAATTCAAAAGGATACATGCCCTCCAATGTTAATAGCAACACTATTTACAATAGCCATGACATGGAACCAACCTAACTGTCCATAAACAGAGAAATGGATAAAGAAGATGTGGTATATATTTATAATGGAATATTACTCAGCCATGAAAAGGAATGAAACTGGGTCATTTGCAGAGAAGTGGATGGACCTAGAGACTGTCATACAGAGTGAAGTGAGTCATAAAGAGAAAAAGAAATATATATTATCACACATATGTGGAATCTAGAAAAAATGGTATAGATGATCTAACTTGCAAAGCAGAAATAAATTAGATAAGGAGCCTTCTATTATGTCTAGGGGCTTTCCTGGTGACCCAGATGGTAAAGAATCTGCCTGCAATGCAGGAGACCCATGTTCAGTCCCTGGGTTGGGAAGATCCCCTGTAGAAGGGAATGGCAATCCACTCTAGGATTCTTGCCTGGAGAATCCCACAGACAGAGGAGCCTGGTGGGCTACAAAGAGTCAGACATGACTGTGCAACTAACACTTTAACTTTCAAAGTAGGTTTTTAGAAGATGATAGCTTTTTATAAAGATTTATATAAAGCAGATTTAATTCTATACCTTATGAGAAGCATTTTATTGCCTCAGTAGAATGGCTTATAACTCTGCCCTCATGTTTAGGATGATTTGACCCTCATTGCCAACTTAAGATGTTCAAGGAAGCCCAATATTCCAGCCATACCAGGGGAGGTGGGCCAATGGTGGTATTGTATTTGCATAGTATTTCTTTAAATTAAAATCACTCCACATTTTTAAATAATTTGATTTTATATGGAAAACCAAGATGGTGTGGCTGTCTTGAAAAACTAGAAAAGTCTGAAAACTAGGCTTCCTGCTGGTGAGGCAAAGGTGAGCCAATCAACTGCCCCTTCAGAAAGGGCTGTCCCAGCTCACATCCTGCTCCTCATTCACTTATCTGGTTGATCTCTCAGCTCAACTCAGAAATGTAATAGTTCTCCAAAGTTGTCTGTCTTTATTGACTCATATCTAAATTATTTCTTTCTTTCAAATTGAATCATTGTTATTTGATGTAGATGTTCTTTCAGTCTTAGAGCCTTTCATCCTGTATCTTGAAGCCCAACAGTCAGAAAATGAAGATCATGGCATCTGGTCCCATCACTTCATGACAAATAGATGGGGAAACAGTGGAAACAGTGTCAGACTTTATTTTTCGGGGCTCCAAAATCACTGCAGATGCTGACTGAAGCCATGAAATTAAAAGACACTTACTCCTTGGCAGGAAAGTTATGACCAACCTAGGTAGCATATTCAAAAGCAGAGACATTACTTTGCCAACGAAAGTCCGCTAGTCAAGACTATGGTTTTTCCTGTGGTCATGTATGGATGTGAGAGTTGGACTGTGAAGAAAGCTGAGTGCTGAAGAATTGATGCTTTTGAACTGTGGTGTTGGAGAAGACTCTTGAGAGTCCCTTGGACTGCAAGGAGATCCAACCAGTCCATTCGGAAGGAGATCAGCCCTGGGATTTCTTTGGAAGGAATGATGCTAAAGCTGAAACTCCAGTACTTTGGCCACCTCATGCGAGGAGTTGACTCATTGGAAAAGACTCTGATACTGGGAGGGATTGGGGGGAGGAGGAGAAGGGGACGACAGAGGATGAGATGGCTGACTGGCATCACTGACTCGATGGACATGAGTCTGAGTGAACTGCGGGAGTTGGTGATGGACAGGGAGGCCTGGCGTGCTGCAATTCACGGGGTCGCAAAGAGTCGGACACGACTGAGCGGCTGAACTGAACTGTATCTTGAACATTTCTGTTCAATAGTCAAGAGTGGCAACTATCTAGAAGCATTTGGTGTTCCAAAGTCCACTGTTGCAGAGGGAGGAAGGGAGGTGGGGGTGTCAGATCTGAGAGTGATGACTAAGCTATCTCAGCTTTATTATTTTCGTCCCAGGTTAAAAAAAAAGAGATGAATCAACTTGTCCTCTGAATCTCTCTTCAAAAACTGTTTATTTTTTTGTTTTTTTGTTTTGTTTTTTTTTTTCCCTACTAAGGTAGTGACCTGGCTGAAGTTTGGGGCTTCATCTTTCTGGCAGGACAGAAAAGCATAGACCTTTGGCATGTCCTGTGTGTCCCATAGTTGGGAGTGAGCAACAGAGGCTGGGAGAAAGCAGGGCCAGGAAGGTCCAGAAATCCGTCAGCACCATTGCTCCAGGCCCAGAGCCACTGGCTGGTGTAAGCAGGGGAGGCTGTGGAGTGATGAGGTCAGTATTGTGGAAACACAACTGTACTTCAGGTCAGGACAGAGGATAATGCCAAAGGCAAGACAGAGAAGAATCAAGTAAGTGAATAAGTGCTCACAAACGGAAGGAAGGGGTGAGTCAGTAAGATCATTTATAGTCAGTTCAGTTTAGTTCATTCGCTCAGTTGTGCCTGACTCTTTGTGACCCTATGAACTGCAGCATGCCAAAAGTGAATATCATCCTGTTGCATGCTAGTTTTAATCAGTTAAATCTAAATGTGTCAGAAAGATCTGCCCACTTTTAATCTGAAACCCCAAACTTCATGTGTGGCTGCTACAAATATTTGGTTTCCTTTCTCACCAAATAATATCAGAAAGAAAGTGTTGGAGTCAATCTGTTGTATCTGACTCTTTGCAGCCCCATGGACTGTAGCCCGCCAGGCTCCTCTGTCCATGGGATTCCGTAGGTAAGAATACTGGAGTGGGTTGCCATTTCCTACTCCAGGGGGTCTTCCTGACCCTTGGATCAAACTTGGGTATCCTGCATTGCAGGTGGATTCTTTACCATCGGAGCCACCAGGGAAACTATGCTAATTCCCTGGGAAGCTTGATGGATGTTAGGAAGGTTGTTGATTAGGAATAGGGAGGGCTAGAAATGTGCTTCCTTTGGAGCATTTTTGCTAAAACTAAGATCATAGCATCCAGTCCCATCATTTCATGGCAAATAGATGGGAAAGCAATGGAAACAGTGACAGACTTTATTTTCTTGGGCTCCAAAATCACTGCAGATGGTGAGTGGAGACGTGAAATTAACAGATGCTTGCTCCTTGGAAGAAAAGCTATGACCAACTTGGACAGAGTATTAAAAAGCAAAGACACCACTTTACCAACAAAGATCCTTATAGTCAAGGCTATCATTTTTCCAGTAGTCACATACGGATGTGAGAGTTGGACCATTAAGAACACTGAGCACTGAAGAATTGATGCTAGAAATTGATGCTTTTGAACTCTGGTGCTAGAGAAGATGCTTGAGAATCCCTTGGATAGCAAGGAGATCAAATCAGTCAGTCCTAAAAGAAATTAAGACTGAATATTCATTGGAAGGACTGATACTGAAGTTGAACCTCCAATACCTGATGTGAAGAGCTGACTCATTGGAAAAGAACCTGATGCTGGGAAGGATTGAGGGCAAGAGGAAAAGGGGATGTAAGAGGAAGAGATGGTTGGATGGCATCATCAGCTCAATGAACATGAGTATGAGCAAACTCTGGGAAATAGTTAAGGACAAGAAAGGCTGGCATGCTTCAGTCCACAGGCTTGTAAAGAGTTGGACACAACAGGACCCATGAACAACAACAGCAGGCAGATAAGGTAAAAGAGTTAGAAAACAATCTCTGCTGTTTAGGGAACAAGGCTTTGAAATATAGTGTTTCTTTCACTGTATACCCTTATACACTGTATACCATTATAAGATAACTTGGAAGGTTTATTCATAAATGAGCTAGTGCCTTGCTGCTAGTTTAGAAGAGTGTTGGTCATAGTGTGGAGGAGATGATTCACTAAAATATGCAACTGGAATATTGTATCATTTGTTTTCAAAGACCCTTCCTTGTAAGACACTTTCAGAGCCTCAAGAGTGGTGTTTCATTGAGGATGAATGCTTGCTTATCTTTTTATGTGACAGAATTTGGTCTGGGACTTGATTTCATAATTTTTTAGTAGGTGGGTTATGAGGAAGTGCTAATTCTTACTTTTATTCCCTTAGTGAGGTCATCAGAAAGTACCTAGTAACTTGTTCATAGCCACCATGCTTTGTAAGATGGGCAAGAATGTGAATAACCCAAGGACTAAAAAGAAAAACATCATATGATATCATTTATATGTAGGATCTAAAAAATTATACAAATGAATTTATTTACAAAACAGAAATAGACACACAGACATAGAAAACAAACTTGTGGTTATCAAAGGGGAAACGTGGAGAAAAAGATAAATTATAAGTTTGGGATGTAGACAAAGTTAAATTATGAGTTTGGGATTAACAGATGCACACTTCTATATATAAAACAGATAGTCAACAAGTACCTACTGTACAGCATAGGGAACCATATTTAATATCTTGTAATAATATTTAGTCTAAAAGAATCTGAAAATTATTACATATATAAATATATACATACATGTATATGCATAATTGAGCAACTTTGTTGTACACCTGAAACACAACATTGTAAATCAACTATATCTCAATAACTTTTTAAAAAATTTATTGAAGCATGAAAGTATTGAGATATAGTTGGTTTACAATGGTGTGTTAGTTTCACATGTACAGTAAAGTTATTTAGTTATACATATATATAAATATGTTAATATTCTCTTCCATTTTATGTTATTATCATATATTGAATATATTCCCTGTACTACACAGTTGGTTATCTATTTTATATATGGTTGTGTGTCTTAGTCAGCCTTTTATTTTTGTTTTTCAATGTGCTATATTTTATTTCACTCCTACTTGAAAATTATACAGATAATAGAAAAAATAATCTCAACGGCCAAGGTGAAAATAAATATCTTCGCTGCTGCTGCTGCTGCTGCTAAGTTACTTCAGTCGTGTCCGACTCTGTGCAACCCCATAGACGGCAGCCCACGAGGGTCCCCCGTCCCTGGGATTCCCCAGGCAAGAACAATGGAGTGGGTTGCCATTTCCTTCTCCAATGCGTGAAAGTGAAAAGTGAAAGTGAAGTCGCTCAGTCGTGTCCTGACTCTTTGCAACCCCATGGACTGTAGCCCACCAGGCTCCTCCATCCATGTGATTTTCCAGGCAAGAGTACTGGAGTGGGGTGCCATTGCCTTCTCTGAAAAACATCTTTAATATTTAATAATTCAATGTATTTAAGACCTGTAAGTTTTAAAGTCGCTGTTGCTGTTTTGAGAGAGCTAATATTTAGGTACGTTGATAAGGAATCTGGGGCCCTCAAGGAGGAAGTGATCCAAGGCCCTCAAGAAGGAGAAAGAGATTCCAAGGCTCTTGAGGAGGAGAAAAAGACAAATAGTATTTTTTTCTACATTCCTTGTCTTAGTCACATAAAATGTTTTTTTTCTTTAAGCCCAGAGCTAAAGGCTCAAGGGTATGTTTTTCCTTAAGCTCTGTATTATATAAAAACAATGAAAACCCACTTCAGTATTCTTGCCTTGAGAACCCATGAGCAGTATGAAAAGACAAAATGATAGGATACTGAAAGAGGAACTCCCCAGGTCAGTAGGTGCCCAATATGCTACTGGAGATCAGTGGAGAAATAACTCCAGAAAGAATGAAGGGATGGAGCCAAAGCAAAACAATACCCAGCTGTGGATGTGACTGGTGTTAGAAGCAAGGTCTGATGCTGTAAAGAGCAATATTGCATTAGGAACCTGGAATGTCAGGTCCATGAATCAAGGCAAATTGAAAGTGGTCAAACAGGAGATGGAAAGAGTGAACGTTGACATTCTAGGAATCAGAGAACTAAAATGGACTGGAATGGGTGAACTTAACTCAGATGACCATTATATCTACTACTGCGGGCAGGAATCCCTTAGAACAAATGGAGTAGCCATCATGGTCAACAAAAGAGTCCGAAATGCAATACTTGGATGCAATCTCAAAAAGGACAGAATGATCTCTGTTCGTTTCCAAGGCAAACCATTCAATATCACAGTAATCCAAGTCTATGCCCCAACCAGTAACGCTGAAGAAGCTGAAGTTGAATGGTTCTATGAAGACCTACAAGACCTTTTAGAACAAACACCCTAAAAAGATGTCCTTTTCATTATAGGGGACTGGAATGCAAAAGTAGGAAGTCAAGAAACACCTGGAATAACAGGCAAATTTGGCCTTGGAATACGGAATGAAGCAGGGCAAAGACTAATAGAGTTTTGCCAAGAAAATGCACTGGTCATAACAAACACCCTCTTCCAACAACACAAGAGAAGACTCTATACAAGGAAATCACCAGATGGTCAACACTGAAATAAGACTGATTATATTCTTTGCAGCCAACGATGAAGAAGCTCTATACAGTCAGCAAAAACAAGACCAGGAGCTGACTGTGGCTCAGATCATGAACTCCTTATTGCCAAATTCAGACTTAAATTGAAGAAAGTAGGGAAAACCACTAGACCATTCAGGTATGACCTAAATCAAATCCCTGTATGGTGGAAGTGAGTCTGATAGAGTGCTTGATGAACTATGGAATGAGATTTGTGACATTGTACAGGAGACAGGGATCAAGAACATCCCAATGGAAAAGAAATGCAAAAGAGCAAAATGGCTGTATGGGGAGGCCTTACAAATAGCTGTGAAAAGAAGAGAAGTGAAAAGCAAAGGAGAAAAGGAAAGATATAAACATCTGAATGCAGAGTTCCAAAGAATAGCAAGGAGAGATAAGAAATCCTTCCTCAGTGATCAGTGCAAAGAAATAGAGGAAAACAACAGAATGGGAAAGACTAGAGATCTCTTCAAGAAAATTAGACGTACCAAGGGAACATTTCATGCAAAGATGGGCTCGATAAAGGACAGAAATGGTATGGACCTAACAGAAGCAGAAGATATTAAGAAGAGGTGGCAAGAATATACAGAAGAACTGTACAGAAAAGATCTTCACGATTAAGATAATCACGATGGCGTGATCACTGACCTAGAGCCGGACATCCTGGAATGTGAAGTCAAGTGGGCCTTAGAAAGCATCACTACGAACAAAGCTAGTGGAAGTGATGGAATTCCAGTTGAGCTATTTCAAATCCTGAAAGATGATGCTGTGAAAGTGCTGCACTCAATATGCCAGCAAATTTGGAAAACTCAGCAGTGGCCACAGGACTGGAAAAGGTCACTTTTCATTCCAATCCCAAAGAAAGGCAATGCCAAAGAATGTTCAAACTACCGCACCGTTGCACTCATCTCACAGGCTAGTAAAGTAATGCTCAAAATTCTCCAAGCCAGGCTTCAGCAATATGTGAACCGTGAACTTCCTGATGTTCAAGCTGGTTTTAGAAAAGGCAGAGGAACCAGAGATCAAATTGCCAACATCCGCTGGATCATGGAAAAAGGAAGAGAGTTCCAGAAAAACATCTATTTCTGCTTTATTGACTATGCCAAAGCCTTTGACTGTGTGGATCACAATAAACTGTGGAAAATTCTGAAAGAGATGAATACTAGACCACCTGACCTGCCTCTTGAGAAATCTATATGCAGGTCAGGAAACAACAGCTAGAACTGGACATGGAACAACAGACTGGTTCCAAATAGGAAAAGGAGTACATCAAGGCTGTATATTGTCACCCTGCTTATTTAACTTTTATGCAGAATGCATCATGAGAATCGCTGAGCTGGAAGAAGCACAAGCTGGAATCAAGATTGCCAGGAGAAATATCAATAACCTCAGATATGCAGATGACACCACCCTTATGGCAGAAAGTGAAGAGGAACTCAAAAGCCTCTTGAGGAAAGTGAAAGAGGAGAGTGAAAAAGTTGACTTAAAGCTCAACATTCAGAAAACGAAGATCATGGCATCTGGTCCCATAACTTCATGGGAAATATATGGGGAAACAGTGGAAATAGTGTCAGACTTTTTTTTTGGGGGGGGGGGCGGGGCTCCAAAATCACAGCAGATGGTGATTGCAGCCATGAAATTAAAAGATGCTTACTCCTTGGAAGGGAAGTTATGACCAACCTAGATAGCATATTGAATAGCAGAGACATTACTTTGCCAACAAAGGTCAGTCTAGTCAAGGCTATGGTTTTTCCAGTAGTCATGTATGGATGTGAGTGTTGGACTGTGAAGAAAGCTGAGTGCCAAAGAATTGATGCTTTTGAACTGTGGTGTTGAAGAAGCCACTTGAGAGTTCCTTGGACTGCAAGGAGATCCAACCAGTCCATTCTAAAGGAGATCAGTCCTGGGTGTTCTTTGGAAGGAATGATGCTAAAGCTGAAACTCCAGTACTTTGGCCACCTCATGTGAAGGCTTGACTCTTTGGAAAAGACCCTAATGCTGGGAGGGATTAGGGGGAGGAGGAAAAGGGGACAACAGAGGATGAGATGGTTGGATGGCATCACCGACTCGATGGACATGAGTTTGAGTGAACTCTGGGAGTTGGTGATGGACTGGGAGGCCTGGTGTGCTATGATTCATGGGGTCACGAAGAGTTGGACACGACTGAAGGACTGAACTGAACTGAATGTATCTTGCTTGAGGATATGTTTCTTCTTCTTAACAGGAACCTTCTGATTAATCCTGTTATCTTAAAATGTATGTTGTGGGAATGGATCTGGGAAAACCTTTCTATTGTTTTTTCTAACCTTGATAATTTAACATATATGTTGTGGGAGTGGGTCTGGTAAAAGTATATAAGGGCTTGATAAGAAGGGGAGCCTCTCCATCCCCCTTCTGATGTCTATGTCAGAAGCTTTCTCTGTCCCTTTTTATACTTGAATGAAACTCTGCTACACAAAGCTCTTGAGTGATCAAACCTGGTCCCTGATCCCAAAGGTAAATCTTCTTCAGAGATCACGAATCCGACATCGTTCACCGTAAGCCTTCAGTTTAGTTACTCACTTATGTCCAGCTCTTTGAGACCCCATAGACTATAGCCTGCCAGGCTCCTCTGTCTATGTGATTTCCCAGGCAAGAATACTGGAATGGGTTGTCATTCTTTCTCCAAAGGAAAGAAACATAGGACAAAGAAAGTTAGAGATGGGAAGGAAAAATCTTCACATGTGTGTTGTATCTTATTTCTGCACTATTTTAAGAGATGTCAAGGTCCCATTTAGGCTCCATGAAGCCTCGATTACCATGAAATCAACCACCACCCCAGGTATAAGCTACTGTTTCGTCTCTTCAGCTTTTCTCTAGGAGTCCTCTTACTCTCTGTCTTGGATATATATTTAGCCCTGCACGATAGGCCCATAGCATGAAAGCTGAGACATTAAAACCTTTTGAGTTAAATAGTGTTAGGAGATTATTTTCACAGGAGTCCTTAAAAATAGATGTATCCAATTACTGTAATTCTAATTTTTCAAATGTTAGTACTTTTGACAAGTTTCAGCTCTGTTTACCTGTTCTTGTAGGAGCCTCATGATTTCCCCCAAAAGAGCAGCATGGAACTGGAATTTTCAGTTTATCAAAGAAAATTGCATGCATTTTCCAGAAGTAAATTGCGGCCAAAGGCATTTGTAGATGAATAGAAAACTATGTGAAAAAGAACATTCTGCTGTGTTTGCCTACTTGTGACTTCAACCCAAATTACCTTTTGAAACACTCTTTCGAAATCTAAAAAATTTTCAAAAGGCACATCAATGGGTGTGTTATCTAAAAAATTTTCAAAAGGCACATTAATGGGTGTGTTGAAAATAGAACCCAACATTCTCTGCTCCAGACCCAGAGCTATTCAATGGCTTAACCTTAGTGGAGTCTTTTCCCTAAGTTTCCTGGAGTATGCCCAAGTGTCAGTTCATAAAATTCATAGACTCGCACCACACCAAAGTGTACATTGTACTTTCTGATCACTTATATGGCCATTAGGTAGTTCTGGCTTCACACCATGTCCTGCTCCAAAGAAATATGGCTTATTGCAACTCTTGCCACATACATCTGAACACACTGTTTTATTAAAAAAAAAAAAAAAAGCCAGGAAAAGGACTTTCCTAGTGGTCCAGTGGCTAAGGCTCGGTGCTCCCAAATGCAGGTGGCTTGGGTTGAATCCCCAGCCAGGGAACCAGATCCAACATGCTGCAACAAAGACCCAGCGCAGTCAAATAAATAAATAAGGGAAGGGATATATATATAAAGTTGAAGTGTTAGTGGCTCAGCCCAACTCTTTGCAGCCCCATCAACTGCAGCGCACCAGGCTCCTCTGTCCATAGGATTTTCCAGGCAAGGATACTGGAGTGGGTTGCCATTTCCTTCTCCAGGAGATCTTCCCGACCCAGGGTTAGAAACTCGGTCTCCTGCACTGCAGGCACATTCTTTACCAACTGAGCTATGAGGGAAGCCCCCAAATGAAACTTACTCAGTTGTGTCCAACTCTTTGCAACCTAGAATTCTCCAGGCCAGAATACTGGAGTTGGTAGCATTTCTCTTCTCCAGGGTATTGTCCCAATCCAGGGATCAAACCCAGGATTTCTGCATTGCGGGCGGATTCTTTACAAGCTGAGCCATGAGGGAAGCCCTATAATTTTATATATATATATATATATATATATATATATATTTATATTTATATTTATATATATTGGAGAAGGCAATGGCACCCCACTCCAGTACTCTTGCCTGGAAAATCCCATGGACGGAGGAGCCTGGTAAGCTACAATCCCTGGGGTCGCTAAGAGTCGGACATGACTGAGCGACTTCACTTTCACTTTTCACTTTCATGCACTGGAGAAGGAAATGGCAACCCACTCCAGTGTTCTTGCCTGGAGAATCCCAGGGACGGGGGAGCCTGGTGGGCTGCCATCTATGGGGTTACACACAGTCGGACACGACTGAAGCGACTTAGCAGCAGCAGCAGCAGCAGCATATATATATATGTGCGTGTGTGTGTGTGTGTATATATATATATACACACATATATATAATTATGATGGATTCAAGCTGTTGCACAGCAGAATCAACACATTGTAAAGCAATTATCCTCCAATTAAAAAATAAAAATAAATAATTTTTGAAAGGTCAGTAAACTTATAGAAAACAAATTTTGTTTTCCTTGGGCAAGAATAAGGCTTTCCAGGTGGCTCAAATGGTAAAGAATCAGCCTGCAATGCGGGAGACCTGAGTTTGATCCCTGAGTTGGGGAGATTCTCTAGAGAAGGGAATGGCAAGAATAAGGAGAAGAGATAGTAAGGGAATTTGGGATAGACATGCACACACTGATATATTTAAAATGGAAAACCAACAAGGGCTTACTGTATAACAGATGGAGGTCTTCTCAGTGTTACTAACGTGGCAGCCTGGATGGGAGGGGAGTTTGGGGCAAAATAGATACATATGTATGTATGGCTGAGTCCCTTTGCTGTTCACTTGAAACTATCACAACATTATTAATCGGATATGAGTGTTTGCTCAGTTGTTTTTTGTTTCCAACCCTTTGTGACTGTATAGACTGTAGCGCACCAGGTTCCTCTGTCCAAGGGATTCTCCGGGCAAGAACACTGAAGTGGTCTGCCATGTCCTCCTCCAGGGGATCTTCTTGATCCAGAAGTGAAACCCACGTCTCCTGTGTCTCCTGCATCTCCTTCATTGCAGGCAGTTTCTTTACCCACAGAGCCACATGGGAAGACCATTAATCAGTTATGCCCCGGTACAAAACAAAAAGCTAAAAAAATAGATAGGTCAGTAAAAAGAGCGCTGGTATTGAGGCACTGAGGATTTAAGAGACAGTTTCAAAGGCTCTCAGCAAACTAAGGGCAGACTTGGGATATGAATTCAGGTCTTAACTTACCTTTTAGCAGGAAAATGCTGCTGTAAGGGTAACTTAGGTTCTCTTCATAATATTTGATTAGATAAAGACATCATCCCCGTGGTGGTGCTTTCTCAGCATTGACTCTCTATTTCCATTCTGCAACTCACTCTCTCCTATTCTGTGTCTCTTGGAGGCTGATGCAGGAGAGATCAAAAGGGTGCCCTTGGTCTTCTGCTTCAATTCTACAAAGCTAATAGAAACCATGGGAAAGAGATGAGAGGGTGGGAAATAGGATACCAGAGCACTTAGCCCTCCCATGTTGTCCCTGCTTCAGTTCAGGCCTGGCAATGTCTGCAGCACTAGGATTATAGCTAGTTCCCTACATACGAACAAGTTCCACTCTGAGTGTGCTCATAAATCCAATTTATTCATAAGTCCAACATATCAGGTACCCAATGATATGATAAGCTATATAATGCTATACAATAATAGGTTTATAATACTTTTCACACAAATTATACATAAAAAGCAAACAAAAAATAAAGAAAACATTTTTAAACTTACAGTGTAATACTTTGAAATGTAGCAGCACTATATAACATTTGGGGCTTCTTAGTGCCAGCTACATCACCAGCTCCTTTTACACTTGCTTCCAGACATCCTGGGCTTGAAATGAAGATACTGTACTACTATACTCTATGTAATGTAATACTGTACAGTAAATTACACAAAAATCACAACCACTGGTAGAGGATGTCCGCACATGACCACATGCACCAGACATATGAACTAACTTATGTGATTGGACATGTGAATTCTTGTTCACATCTTTAAAAGTTTACAACTTGAAGGTTCATATGTAAGGGACTTAGTGTATAGCAATGAGGGCAGATGTTAACCAGGCTCCAATAACACCATTTCCTTTCTCTGTTCCGTCAGGTCTAGGTGTGGAAAAGCTTTTCGTTACTGCTGGTCTTCAGTTAGGGACTTGTGGGTTCCCTAACTCTGCCCACACCTTGGGAAATAGTCACGTCATTAAGACGTTTCTTTGACAAATCCCTTCTTAAGGTAGCATGTTTAAAGCTGGAGTCCTGGCAAGTCATGACACTTTATGTACATAATTTTTTAAAAGTGTATTTCACTATCTGTTCCTTACTACAATTATAGAGTGTATCCTGCCTCTGGGTAGAGATAAAGCAAACTTTGCCACTAAAAGGCAAGTGTGTACTGAATGTCTACATAAGTAGAAATGTTCTTTTAGCAAGAGTTCCTTATCATGTGGATATCCCTCTCTGCTATGGTTTTCATGTCATGTTCAAGGGTTTTAGTTACCTCTCTCATAATATCTCCCATGGAAAATTTCCAGGAAGGCCGATGTTTAAGGAAAGATAGCTGGCAATGCACACCCCATTTTGTTCCTGACTGCAAAAGGGGAATTCTGGTATCCAGAAGAGAATATAATTCTTTATTTTTGTTCTTGGGACATATTTTGCATTTCTTAACTAATATGGATGTGAAATGTCTTAAGAACTCTGAATATGTATTTAAGGGTTTAATTTCTTTATTATTGCAACTCCCTTCTGCTCCTTCAACCTAATTTTGTTGAGTCATGATGCTCTTGAGCAATGTAGGGTTTAGGGGTGCTGTTTCCCTTCAGTTGAAAATCTGCATATGAGTTTACATTCTGCCCTCTGGATCCAAAGTTCTGCATCCTGGAATTCAACCAACCTCATATCATGTGGTACTACAGTATGTATTTCATGAAAAATAATCTATGTACAAGTGGACTATTACAGTTCAAACTTAATGTTATTCATGGGACAACTGTATTCTACTCTATTCTGGAAATGGTCAGCTTTCTGCAAGAGTAACACTTGCATCATGTCAAAATATAGCTCCTTCTTACATGCACCCTCTCAATTTTATTTCTACCACTTGAATTACTTTTTTTTTTTTTACTTTATTCACTGGTTCATTAAATCAAAGACTCAATTTACTATTTTGCTTTTAAGATTTTCCCTTAAAATGTAAGCCACATTCCATAGAATGCATGAGAGAGAAGAAAATTTTAGAGAATAAACAGTAATTTGAACTTGAGCTTATTGATAATAAACAAACAACTGAAACTGTTTCCTGGGAAGCTTTTTATTTATAAATTACTGTACTAAGCTCAAAATAATAATAAAAATAAGCTTTGAAATGAAAGCATGCAAAAATTGTCAATAAAACTCTAACTATGGAGCCTTGGGGTAATTGATGATTGCTTATACTTATATGCTTTGCCATCTATGAATTATTTGCTTAGTCAACAAATACTTTCTACAGCTCCTCTAGCGTACACAGAAATTTGGGTTAATATCAGAAACAAAATCTTTTGTCTACTCTAAAAAACTGAAAATTGATTTTGGAAGAAAACACTGGTATTTATAAGTGAAATACAAAGATAGTGGCAAACAAGCATTTCAAGCTTATTTGTGTGAAGCAATACAATGGCGCCTCTCCTCTGAGGTGGAGACTGGGGGCTGTTTTCTCAGCTGAATCAATAACAAATATCATTGACAGGAATCATGAAGCCTAGACAACTAGGTGACTGTATATACTTCTACTTAATGATTCAATCCTCAAATAAAATGAGATAAAGGTAGGCTAATTGAAGAACGGATTGTGTGTGTATGTTGGGGTATTTTGCTCTGTGAACACAGATTGAGAACACTTTCATCCCTCCCTTCAGTAAAGAAAGATGAAACTTTAGAGAGAGCAGAAAAGTGAGGAAAATAGACCTATTAATCAATTTCTAGGATTTACTCCCTCAGTTTGATGGGTTAAAGCGAGGCTTCAAGTCTAAAGAAAATAGCATGAAACTGATAAAATAAAATTCTAGGTTTTCTATCAGTTGCTAAGCAGTTACTAACAGGTGGTTGGTAATTCAACAGGTTGCACATTCAGTCAGGCTAAAGTACAAATAGGTTGAAGCATTACCAAAAGAGAGTCCTGTGAAAAGATTAAGAAAATAAAAGATTGTTCAGACACTTCCATATAATAGTGCTAGATTGGAAGACATCAAGATTGTTCCTCTATCTTTATGTGCCTTCAATAGAGTGGACCTCTAGGAGACTGGGTCAGGTCATGAGGGAGAGATCCAGGAAAGCATCAAGCAAGAATCTTCATGCATGTTTATGTTGGTCGGAGAGGTAAAAGAAAGTTCTAGAGAGCAATGACAAGTGTTAGAAAAAGCATAGAATATGGTCTACCATTTGATGCTGTGATAGCAGGGAAATCATAAAGGCCAGAATCCTGTCCTAAATCATAACCATCCCTCTTCCAGGTGAGATATCTATAGAAGACACACACAGGATCCACCCTGCTGATCTCAGGTAAACTGAGTTAAAGCATGTGGGGAGGCCAAAGACTTACTGTGTCCAGTCTCACAAGCCTGTAAGAGCCCACTGCCAAACTCTGCCACAGTTGAAATATCTTTTACTACGGAAGAGACAGAGACAAAAACAGAGACAGAGATGATGAAATAAGCAAAAGGAAAAGAGCTGGGCTTTGATGTGCATTTCTTTGATAATTAGTGATGTTGAGCATCTTTTCATGTGCCTTTTGACCTAACGACACTGAAGTATCACCTGTGCTGGTGAGAATGGCCAGCATCAAAAAAACCTACAAACAATAAATGCTGGAGAGGAAGTGGAATAAAGGGAACCTCTTACACTATTGGTGGAAATGCAAATTGGTTCAACTGCTATGGAGGATACTAGGAGGTTCCTTAAAAAACTAAAAATGGGGCAACCATATGATCCAGCAATCCCACTCCTGGGCCTGTAACTGGAGCAAACTATAATTTGAACAGATGCATGCACCCCTACGTTTACTGTAGCACTATTTTCAATAGCCAAGTTATGGAAGCAACCCAAATGTCCATTGACAGGTGAATGGATAAAAAAAACTGTGTGTATATATTATACAATGAAATATTACTCGGCCATAAAAAATAATCAAATAACTCCATTTGTGGCAACATGGATGGACCTAGAGATTATCATACCATGTTAAGTTAGAAACAGAAAGACAAATATCACAAGATATCACTTACCCGTGGAATCTAAGATATGATACAAATGAACTTATTTACAGAACTTTTGCAAACCCAGGGACTATCCAGTCCATGGAATTCTCCAGGTCATCATACTGAAGTGGGTAGCCTTTCCCTTTTCCATGGGATCTTCTCAACCCAGGCATCAAATGGGAGTCTCCTGTATCGCAGGCGGATTCTTTACCAACTGAACTATCAGGGAAACCCATTATTTACAGAACAGACAAACTCATAGACATAGAGAACTGACTTATTACCAAAGGAGAAACATGGTAGAGAGAAATAAAATAGTAGGTAGGGATGAACACATACACACTACTATCTATAAACAAAGACCTCCGTATACAGGGAATGATACTCAATATTCTATAATAACATATATGGGAAAGGAATCTGAAAAAGAATGAATGTATGCATATGCAAACTCAATCACTATGTTGCATACTTGAAACTAACCCTACATTGTAAATCAGCTATGTTCCAATAAAATTAATTTTTTTAAGAAATGAAAAAAGCTGGGCTTACTCTGAAAGTAGGATTGTCAGGTAAAATAAATGTTAAGACACCCACTTAAATTTTGCTAGTGTGACATCAGATATCCAATGAGAGATCTGTCATTTATCACATTTTATCAAGAATTTGTAAGAGTGAGGACAAGGGGAAACTTTTTGTCTCCCTTTATTTCCTTTATTTTGCTTCACTTTTTGATTCCCTAAGTGCATCTGTGGCCAGCACAGGTTGTGACCTGCCCCTCAGTACAGCCATCTACACAGTATTAGTAACTAACTAGCCCCTTCATGTGGCCACTTCTTTTTTACCCCTTGACACAGTGTGATGTTTGTATTCATCCCTGGATATTACTCTCAACGGTTCAGTGTCATTGTCAACCATAAGGAAATTCTATCTTGAAATAATTTTATCTCCATATTTGGAAATTTTATTAGCAGCCCTATTATAAGGGTATAAAAATTACAACTATACTTTTCAGAAGCTTAAATGATTTCATCAAGGAGATACATTTACTTATAACAGCTCCTCCTGTCACACACACACACATACACTAATGCACACACAATAGGTGTTTCATGCGAGAACCGATGACTCTCACATACACTATTTATTTAAAGTTTTTATTGGGATATAATTGATTTACAATGTTGTGTTAGTTTTATTTACGCTTTAGACATAATTGGAGCAAAAGAAGAACATTTATGGAGTATTTTTCCAAATAAAGTTTATAACAAAATCTGATTTTATGTTTTCACTATTACAAATATTATTTTGGTCTCTCTACTTGCCCAGAGGTCATTTGTCCTCTATCATCTATTTCAAGGGCCTGTTCCCTTCTTGTCCTGTTCAGAAATGATTAACTCCCCAAACCAAACCTGCTGCTCCATCTTCCCCTGAATAATTACATATCAACACCCTCAGTCAAAAAACCTGACCAAGTAATGAATGAATGCCCCTATGCTAGCAAGTAAAGAAATAGTAAAAAAAACAAAAAAAAAATAATAATAATAATCAACTTTGTTAATATTTCTATTACCCTTGAGGAGAAATGCATGATTTGAATGGAAGCATTTAGTTGTCATTATCTGCAACAGCTACTTCAGTTAAACTTCTCCTTTATTTAAAATAGACACCCCAGTGCTCAAATTTCTTCTTGAGACATTTTAGCAATAACTGTCGGTTGTCACTGACAACAATCATATTTAATTGTTCCTCTTGTGATGTTCCAGCTCTTTATTAAACACAGATTACTCTAGATTGAATAAATGAGTAGCAAAGATGCTAGCCAAGAGTGGTAATGGTGAGTTACATTACCTCTCATGAAAATACAGCCAAGGATGTTGTTAAGAGTTCCAGGTCATCTAATTCTATCTGAATTTTCAAAGTCAAGTGCATTATCGATTTTATCTTGTGAAAGCAAAGAATATTAAAGTCAGATTTCTTGATTGGATGTGATTTAGCTATTTTAATATATCAAAGTCATAATTCAAGAAGAGAATGAAATATATTTTATTCCTTATATTAATTTTTAATGGTACATAGTTTTATTAGCTAAATTTTAGTTCCATTTATATTTCATTTTAATATTATTATTATTTTATCAAAGGCAATAACAAATTATTACCTTTTCACTAGTTATTATAGCATTCTTGTGATATAAATGGAATTACCTCAATGAATGTCAGAACAAAATCATAGAATCCTCTTTTCATTCACACACAGTTTTATAAACATGCCTTTCCTTTGGTTCAATTCAATCTTGAATTCTTCTGAAAATTCTGAAAAGAATAAACTTTTCTGACTATTTTAAAGTCATTTTTAGGTTACAGTATAACTATTTTCCCTTTAAACAATGAAGATGAAAACTGTGAATGAAAATTAAACTGTAACTGTTTAATTAGTCACATCACTGAACCCAGATATATAGGGATAACCTTGGTGCTTTGTACCATATCACAAGTCCAGGTATCATGCTCTGATATTGTGCTAAGCACTAGTTACAACATCATTACACAGAATTATTATTATTACTATTTTATGACAGATAGGTGTTAACATCTGAGTACGTTGTCTATAAAAAAATCCACTCCTTTTAAAAAACATGTGCCACGAATATTTTCTCTGCACATAATAAATAGATCAATAAATGATTTTATTTGCTATAAAATGATCTATTAATGACACTAACCTCTCATCATTTATTCAATAATTATTTTGTTGGTTATTTCATTTTCATGGTTTTGATATTTTAAAACTACCTATGTAAGCACCCTGGTATATCTCTATGCACAGGAAATGCAGAGAATGCACAGACTTTGTGTGGTATTTCCAAACTGTTCTTTAGAAAGTTTGTTATAATGCATGTGGTCTAATAATAGGCAAGGGCATCTTTCTATTGATCATACTGAATATTTTGTGGCAAAATTATCAGAAAGGTATCTGATTATTTAATTTTTATTAAAAACAAAATATATTTTTACATTTTTCTTGAATATTTGAAGTTCTATTATAAATTTCTTAGCCTTTTTAGTCTTAATTAGACTTGTGTACTATTCATGTTGCAAATATTTTTTGGTTGATCGTTTCCTTTTTTTATTATATTTTATATGAAAATTCAATGTAAAACAAAGTGTCTCTAGCACCAGAATAACAATGCATTCAAATATAGCATAAACATGGTATGATTTTTAAAGTCCATACTTTGGAAGGAGACTGAGGGAAAATCTGTCTTCACTATCAGAGCATGGTTTTGTGAAGGCTGCTCCTCTCGGCCTTGCCTAATTTTATCTAGATCTTTGAGGGTGTCAGAAATTTTATCTCCAGAAAGTTGGGTGTTGTTCCATGGTGCCAATTATTGTTTTAGCTATTTTAGATTGCAAAAACTGTTTCTTGAAAATTAAATGATTAAAGTTGGTTTCCTTCCATGTTGCTTTGACTTAGATGAGGGTTTTGTTCCCACACACATTATGGTCTATAATCCTACATAATGATCCACTGACAATGATTAATCAAATATTCTGAAATGTCAGCCTGAGAATTTTAAATATAGTTTTTGTAGAAAATAAGAGCAAGCTTGTCCTACTGATATTGACTTCCCTGGAGGGCACTGTACTTTGATAAAGCTAATAAAATGTCTTTTTACTGAGTCATTATTTTCTTATAGTTGATGTTCATTGACTATTCTATATCAAGTCCTGTATTCAATGCTATCAGATTAAAGATTATCTATCTGTCTATCAATCGACTCACGTATATCAACTTATCTATTATCTGTCTGCCTATATAGTTGTCTGTCTATGTATCTGGGCTTCCCTGGTGGCTCAGTGGTAAAAAGAAGTCATCTGCCAGTGCAGGAGATACTGGTTTGATCCCTGGGTCAAGAAGATCCCCTAGAGAAGAAATGGCAACCCAATCCAGTATTTTTGCCTCGGAGGAGTCTGGTGCACCACAGTCCATAGGGGTCAGAAACTAGTTGGACACAGCTAAGTGACTAAACAAAACTATATATATATATATATATATATATATATATATATATATAATATATATATATGTGTGTGTGTGTGTGTGTGTGCATATATACATTCACCAAGTCTTAGTATTTGGACTATTCTCCTATATCCACACACTGGGCTCTAACTATGACCTATATTCTGATGACCCTAATTTATATCTCTAGAGTGAAACTTTCCACTTAATTCTAAACTCAGCAACTATTCAACAGATCCATTTAGATGTGTACCTGATACCACTCACACAATCAACAAATGCTTATAACACTACCAGTGATGTATATTTTATTATATATCTATAACACACACAAGGAGAAGGCAATGGCAACCCACTCCAGTACTCTTGTCTGGAAGATCCCATGGATGGAGGAGCCTGGTGGGCTGCAGTCCACGGGTCGCTAGGAGTCGGATACGACTGAGTGACTTCACTTTCACTTTTCACTCTCATGCATTGGAGAAGGAAATGGCAACTCACTCCAGTGTTCTTGCCTGGAGAATCCCAGGGACGGGGGAGCCTGGTGGGCTGCCGTCTCTGGGGTCGCACAGAGTTGGACACGACTGAAGCGACTTAGCAGCAGCAGCAGCGGCAGCAGCATAACACACACATACACACAACAAATGGCTATTTAGATTTTCAAACATTATTCCTTATTTTCCACCAAATTTGTCCCAATGTTGGTTTCCACTTTTTAATCTGTTTTTATTCAGACAATACTAACTATTGTACAGTATATTTAGTGTATACTGTTAGTCACTTAGTCATGTCCAACGTTTTGCCATCCCTGGATTGTAGCCCACCAGGCTCCTCTGTCCCTGGGATTCTCCAGGCAAGAATATAGGAATGGGTTGCTATTCCCTTAGTTATAAAGTTTACCTTTATGGTTTATTATTATGAGAAGCAATTTGAAACTCTGTGCCTCAGAGCTACTTATTAAATTGTGGGAGAACTATTCGCTTGCAAGTGAATGGCTCATGTTCATGGGCATGTTTTAACTAACAATATTTACTCATAGTCTTACCTATTGGGAAGAAACAAGGGAAATCTGGAGGAAAAATTACATGATGTTAATGGTCCCTATTCTATTGCAAATGCTTCTACACAAATAAGCAAGTATAAAAGTGATGGTGTAATGCCTCCTTACTCTTGTGTAATGGCATATTGTGAAATAGCATGTCTCAATTCCCAGTCTAACTAGTTATCTCAAATATTATTTCATCAAAATTACATGTATATGAAAACCTTAGGTCTCATCCCATGTTTCTTGATATTTGTGTTTGAGGTGGAAACCACACCTTATCCTGTCTGTAATTTGTGTATGACTAGTACAATACACCCCACTCCAGCACTCTTGCTTGGAAAATCCCATGGATGGAGGAGCCTGGTAGGCTGCACTCCATGGGGTCGCTAAGAGTCGGGCACGACTGAGCGACTTCACTTTTACTTTTCACTTTCATGCATTGGAGAAGGAAATGGCAACCCACTCCAGTGTTCTTGCCTGGAGAATCCCAGGGACGCGGGAGCCTGGTGGGCTGCCGTCTATGGGGTCGCACAGAATCGGACACGACTGAAGCGACTTAGCAGCAGCAGCAGCAGCAGCAGTACAATACAACCTGAACTAGAAAAATAGAAAGAGAGAACTTACAGGGGATACAGAATCATCTGAGATTGCCCAAGGCTGAGATGTAGCAGTCTCAGAAATGAACTTGAAGCAAGTGCTAGATACCAAGCAGATTCGTCTGACTTCACTCATCTTTGTTTTGATCCACGAATCTTCATTCTTCTCTCCATCTCATTCTGCTTTCTTCTAATTCTTTTGTTCATGAAGTGAAGTTTACTAATTCTTGAGCATATGTGTTGCTATTTCCATCATGAGGCATAATAACTTTCTCCTAGTATCAGTGTCTAATTTTTATGGAAGACTCTTTATCTGATGTTATCAAGTATTCCCAAAGAACTGATATTCTGCTCCACTGAATACTCCATTGTCCTTAGTTGTAGATTGAAGGAGTGGGAAGTTAATGGAAATGATCTTAAGAAATTCCAAAATATTCCATTATAGTACATTTAATGATTTAAATCATATGATGCTGTTTTCTCTTTTTGGTTAAACACACAGCAAACAAACCAACCAAAAGTCATGTCCTAGACATATGATGCCTTGAATTTATGAAAAAAATTTTTTTAATAATGAAAAATGGAAAGAAAGAGAAACCCCAGTCACAAATCCCATCAGACTTTGCTAACAGAACCACATTAAGCAAACTTTATTTGCCAAAACTTGCCACTCAACACATACCTTCTATGGAGGGTGTCTTGGCTTCCACACTCACTCCCACGTTTTTGAATTAATCAAACTATTTTTTTTTAATCCCTGAGATGCCCTCTCTCTGGCCTTCTTTTACCCACTCCTCAAGGCTCTTTCCCAGTCTGTTTTTATTAAACTTTCATTTTTTTGATGCACAATATCCAGCATTCAAAATTTGCAAGAATAATAAGATTAATTTTCAGTTTTAAGGGATTTACAGTATACTAATTGAGGAGGTAGACTTTAAGCAAATGCTACAGTCTTATACATGCAAAACTTGGAAGTGACTAGGTAACTGGAGATTTGAAGAGAGGAATAATCAGCTATTTTGGAGGAAGGGAATGTAGGAGATGGAGAAGTGGAGTTTCGAGGAATTCATGGAACTCCAATGAGCTTCCCTTGTGCTTGTGTCGGCCCTATAGTGGATGTTGGGAATGTCATGTCCATTGGATGGACCATTTCCTCTGTGTAAAATCTCTGATGAGATTGTAACTTCATGTGAGGAGAGGACATGAGTTACCTGTCTTCTTCATTTCACAAAGCACTCTGCAGGATCCTCATTGTGCTGCTGTCTTTCAATAAAGAGTTACTAATTATCTTTCACTTTTCTAAGTTTTAACATTTTCTGAAAGCCAGGGAATTTGCAGTCATTAATTTCCATCAATAGCAAAAAAAAAAAAAATTTGATGCTGGGTAGGAAATACATATTATCAGCCAAAGTGTTGTTCCTATAAAGCACTAGAAAATGATGGAGAGTGAATTTGCTCAGTCATGTCCTACTCTTTGAGACCCCTGCCAGGCTTCTCAATTCATGGCGTTTTCTAGGCAAGAATACTGGAATGGGTTGCCATTTCCTTCTCCAGGGTATCTTCCCGACCCATATCAGAACATGGGCCCACTGCACTGCAGCAGCCTCTTTACTATCTGAGCCACCAGGAAATGATAAGGGCAGAGAGTACTCTTAAAAACATGTACAAGGTGATTGTGTGTCATTGGAACGATCTGTCTCATTTTTACTTCAAATAAAGCTGAACTCTTCTTTGTGTTTTCCACGTAACAGATTCTATAACACCATCTTTCCTCTATTTGTTAACAAAAAATTTCCCAGTCATATTTCTTAAACTGTAAGTGATATTAAAATTAAAAACTTTATTATGTATGCTATTTTTAAAGCAATTTCAATCTTGTTGAGCCATTTGCTTTGAGTGTGTTTTGTAGATAACATATTCTCAATTCTGTTTTCTATTATATTACAAAATGTGACAATTTCTATATTACAGAGTGGAGGACAGGGTTTTAACTGAGTCAATTTTATTGTGATTATAGCATATTTGGATTTATTCTAGATACCTTATCACATGATATATATGCAATTGACTTTAAAATTTATGCTATTTATTTTTCCTTTTGCAGTCTTTTTCTTCTTTCCTGACATTTATTAGAGTGATAACATTATGCTTTGTTTCATTTTTGTCTTTATCAATTTTTGCAACTATTTTGCTCTAATTTTTTTAACGTCAATTTTAGAGCAGTTTTAGGTTTACAACAGAATCAAGAGGGAAAAAAAAGATTGCTCATATACCACCAGCTCCACACATTCTTAGCCTTCCCTATTATCAACATCACTTATCAGATTGATTTTTTTTTTTTTTAAACCAAGGATACACCTATATTGACACAGCATAATCACCCTAATTCTATTTTTTACCTTAGTGTTCACTTTTGGTATTGTACATTCTATGGATTTGACAAATGAATAATGGCATGTATCTATCACTATAATATTATAGAGTATTTTCACTAATCTAAAAATTCTCTGTGCTTTGCATATTTATCTTTCCCACTCACTCACGTCAACAACTGGTATTTTAATTGCCTCCATAGTTTTGCATTTTCCAGAATGTGATATATTTAGAATCATCCAATATGTAGCCTTTTGAATTGGCTTCTTTCACTTAATAATGTGCATTTAGGATTCTTCCATGTCTTTTTAAGGCTTGAGATCTCAATGAATAATATTTTATTGTCTAGATGTACCACTATTTATTTATATATTCACTTACTGAAGGACGTCTTGGTTGCTTCTAAATTTTGAGAGTTAGGAAGAAAGCTGCTATGAATATCTGTGTGCAAGTTTTTGTGTAAGCATACATTTTCAAATGCTTTGGTTAAAAAGCAAGGAATGTGATTGATTCATTGTATGGTATGATGTGTTTAGTTTTGTAAGAAACCTCCTAAGTGCTTGGCTAAAGAGGATTTACCATTTTGTGTTCCCAGCAACAAATTATGAGAGTTTCTGTTGTTCCACATCCTCACCAGAATTTGGTGTCATTGTGTATGTAGCAGTATTACATGTGGGGTGCATGGACTGAATGCTGTTTCCCTCCCTCTCCCCCTCTCTGAAGGTAATTAAGGTTAAATGAGGTTCATAATGGGACTTCCCAGGTGGCCACAGTGGTAAAGAACCCTCCTATCAATGCAGGAGATGTAGGAGTTCTGGGTTCAATCCCTGGGTCAGGAAGATCCCCTGGAGGAGGACATGGCAACCCCTTCCAGTATTCTTGCTTGGAGAATCCCATGGGAAGAGAAGTCTGGGGGGCTACACTACAGTCCATGGGGTCTCAAAGAGTCAGTTGGAGATGACTGAGCACACGCACACACACACACACACACACACACACACAGACATTAGTAATGATGGGGAAATTAACATGGTAAAATACAAGGATTATTTCAGAAATAGTTACTTACACAATAGTAAATTGGCATAAAGGAAATAATGAATTCAAAGACCAGTGAATCACAACACATATAGGATATCTTCCTTTATATATATGCATTAGCAAAATTTAGATTATTCAGTATATAAATTTTTATGTACTGGTTTTACTTCAGTTAAAAAAATCAGGTCATAAAATAATTTTCAAAAACATGACTTTTTATGATTGCATAATTTTACATACTTTATATGCACTATAATTTATTTACCCTTTCCTGTATTTTTGGATATTTATATTATTTTCCCAATTTTGCTATTATAAATAATACTGAGATGACTATCATTGCATATAAATCTTAATGTGTATTTCTGATTATTTGCTGGGAATAAATCTGTAGAAGTGGGATTCCCAAGTTAAAAGGAAGACTATTTTGATAGCTTTTTGATGTATATTGCAGAATTGTGATTCATAAGTATAAAATATGCATTCCTTCCAGGCTTTCAATCAGTGTGTGTTTACTGAGTCATACAATGGGAACTTTTTCTAGATGTTAGGCAGAAAAGTCAGATAGGGTCTTATTCTCAGGTTTCTTATAGTTTAGTGGGAAAACAATAACTAGTAACAACAACAACAAAAAGATGCCAGATAGTTATCAACCCTATGAAGGAAAGAAAGCAGTGTGGGAGAAAGAGGGCAAACATCGGTTAGGCAGTCAGAGGACTCTAAGAGGAAGTGATCTTGAAAGTTCTAAATGACGCCTGAGAGCTAGTTATGCAAGGAAATAATTGCTGACTTCTCATAGCACTATCAAACAGTACTCATTAAAAAAAAAAAAAAGTTCTGAGGACTTCCCTAGTGGTTCAGTGCTTAAGAATCCACCTTGCAGTGCAGGGACCTGGGTTCAATCCTTTGTTGGGGAAATGAGATCCCACATGCCATGGAATAGCTAAGTCTGTACACCATACCTAGAGAGTCCTTGCACCACAATGAAAGATCCCATGTGCTGCAGCTAAGAGCTGATACAGCCAAATGAATAAACAAATCATTAAAAAATATGCCCTTTTAGGTAGAAATTAAAACCAAGTATTATTTATAATTCTATCATTTTATTGTTTCAGATAACTCTGTTTCAAATTCTATGGATCATTCCCATTGCTTTTGCCTTGTGATTACCCTATCCTGTCATTTGTCAATTTATTGCTCAGAGTAGAAATGGTTTTCTTACTAATTGTCAAGGGCTCTTCATGTGTTGAAAATAATGTCTTCAAATGTCAGTATTTCCTACAAATATTTACTCCCAATTTTCCATTTGCCCTTTACTTATGTTTTGACTGTGTCTACAGAACATTTTTTCTCTTCAAATTTTTACGTAGTCAAATATGTTCACTTTTACTCTTGTGATTCTCCTTTTTCAAAATAGCTTTACTTTCAAATGACCACTTTTGTCATTTAAAAGTCAAAGTTTTCCTAGATTTTGAATTTGAATCTAGATAGCTCTGATTTCCCAAATCCTCTTTTCTTTCCACACTACTACTTTTAATAGGAATTAGAAAATATAAATGAAGCCTGTGATTTTAGGTTTTGAACAAATATTTTCTATCTAGCCAGCTAGATAAAATCTTGCCAATATCTAGAATAAATAGAATACAAGACAAAATGAGCTCTAGTGTCTTGAGCTTGTGAAATCTGGGGCAAGACCTTGTTTGGCCACAATTAGTATAACCCAAGTCAGGAGAGCCACAGTAGAAAAAAAGAAAGTGACTTATTTTCAGAATGGTATCAGATGTCAAGTTCCAGGGTTAGGAAACAAAGAAATAAAATGTTATGATTCTATCATAACATTCCAATGTTATGGAACATAACATAGACTCATTGGAAAAGACCCTGATGCTAGGAAAGATTGAAGGCAGAAGGAGAAGAGGGTGACAGAGGATGAGATGGTTGGATAGGATCACCAATTCAATGGACATGAACTTGGGCAAGCTTCAGGAAATGGTGAGGGACAGGGAAGCCTGGTGTGCTGCTGTCCACAGGGCCACGAAAAGTCGGACGTGACTTGGTGACTGAACATCAAAGAAGATCTGGTACATATACATAATGGAATGCTATTCAGTCACAAAAAAGAATAAAATAATGCCATTTGCAGCAACATAGATGGACCTAGAGGTTATCATACTAAGTGAAGTCAGATAGAGAAAGGATATATAATATAATATCACCTATATATAGAATCTAAAATGTGACACAAATGAGCTTATCTACAAAACAGAAACAGACTCACGGACATAGAGAACAGATGGGTTGTTACCAAGGGTGAGAAGCCCAAGGGTGCGATGCCTCCCTGTTGGGGAATTGAATCCCAGTGCCCCCCGTGATAGACAGAGAAAGTCAGCACTATACTGACGAAGATGGTGGAGTATATAGACTTTAGAATATGACACAAATGAACCTATCTACAAAACAGAAACAGACTCGTGGACATAGAGAACATGTGGGTGGTTACCAAAGGGGAAGGAATGGGGGCGAGGTGGAGTGAGAGTTTGTGATTAGCAGATGTAAGCTAGTACACAGGGAATGGATACATGACAAGGTGCTACAATAAAGTTTAGAAAACTATATTTATTATCCTATGATAAACTATAATAGAAAAAATGTGGAAAAGAATATATATATATATTTATAACTGAATCACTTTGCTATGCAGCAGAAATTAATACAACATTGTAAATCAACTACAGCAAAAAATTAAAAAAAGAAAAGCTATCAAGAAATAGAGCTAAATACTTATGTAGAGGGAGAATTAGAGCTGAAACTTCAAGAAATGTGGTTTGGTGCTTGATTTTTGCTGAATCATGGTGGAGGCTAGGAACAGGGACTTGGTGGAGTCTGTGTCAGGGTGGAAAGAGACCCTACAGTGAGTGGTCTGTGGAGTCCTTCCATTCGATGGGATTAAAGAATATGCACACTGCAATATGGGATTCCCAGGTGGCTCAGTGGGAAAGAATCTGCCTGCCAGGCAGGAGACATGTGTTCGATATCTGTATTGGGAAGATCTCCTGGAGAAGGAAATGGCAACCCACACCAGTATCCTTGCCTGGGAAATCCCATGGATAGAATAGCCTGGTAGGCTATAGTAGTTCATGGGGCTGCAAAGAGTCAGAAACAACTTAAGAGACTAAACAGCAGCAAACAATAACCCTACAATATAATACAACACAACATACTAATATATATGCTGCGATTCATGGGGTCGCAGAGTGGGACACGACTGAGTGACTGATCTGATCTGATCTGATCTGATATATATATGTATGCTATGCTATGCTAAGTCACTTCTATCATGTCCGACTCTGTGTGACCCCACAGATGGCAGCCCACCAGGCTCCCCCGTCCCTGGGATTCTCCAGGCAAGAACACTGGAGTGGGCTGCCATTTCCTTCTCCAATGCATGGAAGTGAAAGGTGAAAGTGAAGTCGCTCAGTCGTGTCCGACTCTTAGCGACCCCATGGACTGCAGCCTACCAGGCTCCTCTGTCCATGGGATTTTCCAAGCAAGAGTACTGGAGTGGGGTGCCATTGCCTTCTCCAATATATATATATATATATATATATATATATATATATATAGCCTTCTCCGATATATATATATATATAGCTATGTGCAATTTTATACACGAATCTTCATTAGATTAGCAGTTGTATCAAGCAGTATTTAAAGTATTTTCATGTCCATTTTTTGGTATGCCCCAAACAAACAAATTTAAGAGATGATGTTTCATTTTCTTGGAAAGTAAAGACAGTATATTTGTTGTAAGCATTTTCTCTTGCTCTGGTGAGAACACGGAAGATGTGCTGTTGTTGACCTTTCTTCCCTATATTTTTTAGTTACTTTTTATTTTACATTCTGCAGTAATACTTCGTAGACTTCAGTATCAGTTTATATCCAACTACATCTCAAACTTCAAATCCTCACACTTCCTCCAGAATCTTTCACAAATCCCTTTCCTGTTCTTATAATTTATATGTACCCTTCAGGTTTTCACCTCGTAGAAGGGTAAAGAAAAAAGAAACACCTTTTGTTTTTACAGTGTAGGGAGCTGAGCTCCAGGCATTCTTCTGCCAACAGAACTGTTGATGAATGCTGGCAGCCCTTATAAAACAAGACACAAAAGAATCAAGACTCCCCTGCAAATGTTGTATGTGATTCCTCTCTTAATTTGTACCCAAGAAAGGGCACCTTTGTACCAGTCGTTTCCACCATCAATGCTATTGTTACCATCAATACATTAGCATCCCTGCCATCACTGCTCTGGGTCATCCCCTCTGTGAATAATGACATGTAAAGTGATCTACTTTTTCTATAAAGCCTGGAACACTATACCTGAGGCTCATATCATAGGAGTAAAATCCAAATGTCCCTCTTTTCTGATACTCCCATTTTCATGGGACAATAAAGGAAAAGGAAGGAATGAAGATGCATACAAAAGCATAACAGTGATACCAATTTATGAGAAGATCTATCATTTACAGGCAGGTGTTCTTTGGAAGGAATGATGCTAAAGGTGAACCTCCAGTACTTTGGCCACCTCATGCGAAGAGTTGACTTGTTGGAAAAGACTTTGATGCTGGGGAGGGATTGGGGGCAGGAAGAGAAGGGGACGACAGAGGATGAGATGGCTGGATGGCATCACTGACTTGATGGACGTGTGAGTTTGAGTGAACTCCGGGAGTTGGCAATGGACCGGGAGACCTGGCGTGCTGCAATTCGTGGGGTCACAAAGAGTCGGACATGACTGAGTGAACTGAACTGAACTGAGAATGTAAATGGTATAGGTTTTGGATACTTTCAGCCCTGAATAAAACCGCAGCTCTGCAAATAAGTTGCTATGACAGTTTATTTGACTTGTCTGACTTCTGTTTTCTCTTCTGTAAAATGAACAAAAGATTTTTGTGAAATTAATTTATATTATGCATATGCCACTTCTAGATTAATGCCTGGCCTATGGTAGTTGTACAATGATATTGAACTCTATTTAGATTTTCTGTTTAGTAAGTAACCTTGTAAGTAAAAATACTTTGATTTTTATGGCAATTGAATTTTTCTCCATAAAAAGTCTGAAAAAATTGCTAGTATTCCAGTATATTCTTCTTGTTCCTATATGAGTGGACAATATTCTCTAGGAAGAATCTGAGTTTCTGTCAGTTTGACAACTGTACATTTTGTGGGCAGGCTGCATGTAAGTAGTGTTTTCTAAAATAAATAGTAATGGTGTTAGCTGTATTGTAGGTACTCACTTGCATATAGCTTTTTTGTTACTATATTTTTCCAGACACAGAATAAAGGATTAGAAAATTACTCAATTAAAACATGTGACCCTGTATAGCTAATTAAAATACTCCAAATCAAAAGTTAGTTTCTGCCTCTTTTTCAGAAGTTATAACTAAAATCCAAAATTGAATGGCAAGCATCCCATCAAGACAAAGAGCTGGAGCCAGTTAGTGGAAGTAAGCTAATCTGATGAAGATTGAAGAGACCTGGGCCCCAGTTTAGATTCTGTCTACTTGAAACCTTAGGAAAACATGTTAAACTTTTTTAGATCTCACTGTCCTTACTTGTCAAGTTCAGATGACAGTGATCTTCCCAATGCACAGCACTATTATGAGGGTGAACTTGTACAACGGGTAGAAGTCTGCTGTCACAAAAGACTTAAATGACATATAGAATCAGGCTCTCCTACAGAACCTGCTGCCACTGAAGACTTTTGCTGAATCTCTGAATCCAAGGTGAAGGTCTAGGGTTCCAATCACGGAATAGAGGGACTATCTGGGAACTACAAAGTGGAGAGCAGGCAGGTCTAACGTGAAAAATAGATTAAAAGCTGAATAATATTCCATTGTATATATGTACCACATCTCCTTTATTCATTCACCTGTCAATAGGCATTTTTAGGTTGCTTCTCTGTCTTGGATCTTGAAAATAGTGCTGCTGTGAATATAGGAGTGCATCCACCTTTCAAACTAGAGTTTTGTCTGGATCTATGCCTCAGAGTATGATTGTAGGACCTTATGATAATTCTGTTTTTAATTTTAAGCAATCTCCATACTATTTTCCATAGTTGCTGCACCAGTTTATATTCCCACCAACAGTGTAGGAAGGTTCCTCATAAAAAAAGAATGGAATAATGCTTTTTGCAGGAACATAGATGGACCTAGAGATTACCATATTTAGTGAGATAAGTCAGACAGAGAAAGATATCCTATAATATTGCTTATATGTGAAATCTAAAAAATGAATTTATTAAAAAATAAAAATAGATCCACAAATATAGAAAACAAGCTTATGGTTACCAAAGGGGAAAGGGGAGGATAAATTCAGAGTTTGGGGTTAAATTATACATACTACTATGTATAAAATAGATAACCAACAAGAACTTACTCTATAGCACAGAGAACTAACTTTATATAATATTTTATTTTATTTATTTTTTAATATAAATTTATTTATTTTAATTGGCGGCTAATTACTTTACAATATTGTATTGGTTTTGCCATACATCAACATGAATCCGCCACAGGTGTACACTTATAAGGAAAAATAATCTGGAAAATGATGTATATATTTGTGTATATATATATATATGTATATATATAGCTGAATCACTTAGCTGTATAAGTGAAACTAACATAACATTGTAGATCAACTACACATCAAAAAAAATGAGAAGCAAGAAAATAAGTCTGTAGTAAGAAAATATAGATATTAAGCAGAGAGAGAGTCTAAGGCTCTGACTGAAGTAAGCATTGCTGAGCATGGGGTTTTCAAAGGTCCACTGTGTTAAAAGAGTGAAGGGTGGGCAAAAGTAGCTGGACTGGTCTCTCTGGAGCCATCATTCATGGACTCTCTTCTCAGCATTGATACTTTTTCTCCAGATGCCCAGCCTTGGCACTTCAGAAGGGTGTAATTGCATGTGCCCATGAGTTACCTCTCTTTGACACATGGAAGAATAGTGCTTGACTTCCAAAAAATAATGTATATTTGAGTATTTGGGGGAAGGTTGGAAAAGTCCCTGATGCTGGGAAAGATTGAGGGCGAAAGTAGAAGAGGGTGACAGAGAATGAGATGGCTGGATGGCATCACCGATGCCATAGACATGAACTTGGGCAAACCTCAGGTGATGGTGAGGGACAGGGAGGCCTGGCACACTGCAGTCCATGGAGTCACAAAGAATCAGACTTAACTGGGCAACTGAATGGCAGCAGCAACAACAACATGAGAAGGTAAGAAAGTATGTGTTTATTTCTGAGGTAGATATAATTTGAGGCATTAGTTGGCATCCAAGAAAGAAATATCAAAGATAAACATCTACCTTCAATTATTAGACCCATCATTTGGCTCTTTGGGAAAATATTCTAAATGTTCTAAATTTCATCTCTAGATTAAAAATACGGATACTTTAAATCAGAGTTCTCTAGTGAGGGAGAAGATGAGAGAGACAAATAGAAACAAATACACAGACACAGACTGATTTTAAAGAACTGGCTAACAAGATTATGAGAGCTGATAAATCTGTAATGCATAGGTAGAAATTCAGATTAGGGTTGATGTAGTTTTGAGTCTGAAGTTTGTAGGGCAGGCCAACAAGCTGTAAATTGAGATCAGATTTCTTCTTTATTGTCTTGAGGCAGACTTCTTGCAGAAGCCTCAGTCTTTACTCTTAAGTCTTTGCTGTACTGATTGGATGAGACCCACTCATATCTGTTTCACTTAAAGTCAACTGATTGGAAATGTTAATGATATCCACAAATACCTTAATAGGTTATATCTATACTGTTTGACTAAACAACTGGGTACCAAATTGACCTCAAAAAATTAACTGTCACAGATCCTTACCACACAGGGTAGATGTAATAACATACACAACATTTAATAAGAAGGCTGAAACAATTTCCATTATCAGCATTAGTAAGGCATATTGAGGCCATACTTTTCAAATATATCAGTTCAGTTCAGTTCAGTCACTCAGTCGTGCCCAACTCTTTGTGACCCCATGAACCACAGCATGCCAGGCCTCCCTCTCGATCACCAACTCCTGGAGTCCACCCAAACCCATGTCCATTGAGTCTGTGATGCCATCCAACCATCTCATCCTCTGTTGTTCCCTTCTTTCCCAGCATCAGGGTCTTTTCAAATGAGTCAACTCTTTACATCAGGTGGCCAAAGTATTGGAGTTTCAGCTTCAACATCAGTCCCTCCAATGAACACCCAGGACTGATCTCCTTTAGGATGGACTGGTTGGATCTCCTTGCAGTCCAGGGGACTCACAAGAGTCTTCTCCAACACCACCATTCAAAAGCATCAATTCTTTGGCATTCAGCTTTCTTTATAGTCCAACTCTCACATCCAGACATGACTACTGGGAAAACCATAGCCTAACAGTCGGATATGACTGAAGCGACTTAGCAGTAGCAGCAGCAGCAGCAATAGTGGTTTTTCTGGGCTCCAAAATCACTGCAGATGGTGATTGCAGCCATGAAATTAAAAGACGCTTGCAAAGTTATGACCAACCTAGACAGCATATTCAGAGAAGGTGAATCCACTCCAATGCTCTTGCCTGGAAAATCCCATGGATGGAGATGCCTGGTAGGCTGCAGTCCATGGGGTCATGAAGAGTCGGACACGACTGAGCAACTTCACTTTCACTTTTCACTTTCATGCATTGGAGAACGAAATGGTAACCTAACTCCAGTGTTCTTGCCTGTAGAATCCCAGGGATGGGGGAGCCTGGTGGGCTGCCGTCTATGGGGTCGCACAGAGTCAGATACGACTGAAGCGACTTAGCTGCAGCAGACAGCATATTAAAAAGCAGAAACATTACTTTGCCAGCAAAGGTCCATCTAGTCAAGGCTATGGTTTTTCCATTAGTCATGTATGGATGTGAGAGTTGGACTATAAAGAAAGCTTAGCACAGAAGAATTGATGCTTTTGAACTGTGGCGTTGGAGAAGACTCTTGAGAGTCCCTTGGACTGCAAGGAGATCCAACCTGTCCATCCTAAAGGAGATCAGTCCTGGGTGTTCATTGGAGGGACTGATGTTGAAGCTGAAACTCCAATACTTTGGCCACCTGATGCCGAGAGCTGACTCATTTGAAAAGACCTTGATGCTGGGAAAGATTGAGGGCAGGAGGAGAAGGGGACAATAGAGGATGAGATGGTTGGATGACATCACCGACTCAATGGATATGCGTTTGGGTGGACTCTGGGAGTTGGTGATGGACAGGGAAGCCTGGCGTACTGTGGTTCATGGGGTCACAAAGAGTCAGACACGAATGAGTGACTGAACTGAACTGAACTGACTAGACGGACCTTTGTTGACAAAGTAATGTCTCTGCTTTTTAATATGCAGTCAAGGTTGGTCATAACTTTCCTTCCAAGGAGTTGAACCTAAAACCATTTCCAGTTGGCTGTATGCTTTATCTTAATATTTTTATGTTAAAGAAATCAATGTGACTTGGGTCAAAGAAACCAGAGTAATACATAGCAGTGTATTGAACAAAGCACAGGATTTGAGAGTATCAGTACCAAATTTGAATCTAAATTATGCTCTGTGTCACTTTGGACAAGGTGTTCTCATCCTCATGTTCTTTACCTGCAAAATTGATATAATAATACTATTTTTTAGGGTTTGGGGGATATGTGAAACACTCAGAACATGGAGTTTTGCAGAAAAATATAGTCTAATATATAAAGTTTTTCTTCTCAGTTCACTGTTTTCAACTAGCTAAATAGAAGCTCATTTTCCCATCTCAAGATGCAATTATACAATTTCATAATTTTTTGCTTATTTATGATTATTAAACTCAGTCCAGGATAGTTTATAAATCCAATCTCATTGAGAATTTCAAGCCTTTGTTTCCTTCATCACTGACTTGAACTGAGGACGAAAAATATTTGAGTGAAAATTGAGCATGGCTTGTTTTATCACTTGTAGCCATTCCTCTTCTGGACCTTGTGTGAACAGCTGTGATGAAACAGTTACGGTCATATGTACTGGGGTGTGGTAGGTGCCGGAATGATGCAGAATGGCTCCTGGCCTTCCCCTGATGTGTGGGGCATTTGAAGACATAGCAGTATGTATATGAAGTATCTGATTTTCTTGGAGAGATATCCAGATTTCTCCAGCCTGTGTTTCACTGAAGGCCACTTTTTGAGGTATAATTGACACACAACATTATACTAGTTTTACTTGTTCAACATGATTACTTGATATTTATACATACTGCAAAATGATCACCACAATAAATCTTGTTGGCATCTATCACTAACAGGTGATTAGGGCTTGCCAGGTGGAGCCAGGGATAAAGAACTCACCTGCCAATGTAGGAGACATAAGAAACATGGGTTCAATCCCTGGTTTGGGAAGATCCCCTGGAACTGGAAATGGCAACCCACTCCAGTATTCTTGCCTGGAGAATCCCATGGACAGAGGAGCCTGGCAGGCTACAGTCCAGAGGGTGCCAAAGAGTCAGATACCACTGAAGCAATTTAGCATGCATCAGCAAACATAGCTACAGAATTTTTTCTTGTGATGAGAGTTTTAAAAATCTACTCTTAGCAACTTTCAAATATGGAATGCAGTGTCATTAATGTAGAACCATGCTGTACTGGGACTTATTTATCTTATAACTGATAGTTTGTACCTTTTTATTCCCTCAACAATTTCACTCATCCCTTAGCCTTTGCCAATGGAAGTCTGGAAGTCACCAATCTCTTCTTTGTATCTATGAGCTTGTTTTCTGTTTTTTTTTTTTTTTAATTCACCATATAAGTGGTGAATAAGTATTTGTCTTTCTCTGTGTGATTTATTTCACTTAGCATAAATGCCCTCAAGGTCTATCTTTGTTGAAAAAGGCAAGATTTCATTTTTATGACTTAATAATACATATATATATATATATAATTTATCACATTACATATCTATCTCAAATTTTATATCTATATATCACATTCTTTTTATCCATTCATCTGTTAATGGTCACTTAGGATGTTTTTGTATATTAGCTATTATAAATAATGCTACAATGAATGTAAGAGTGCATATATCTTTTTTTTTTTCTCTCACAGTTTTGAATCTTCACACTCTATTCTTTTGATGAGTCAGGTGATACAGTTGGAAACAAAAGAGTCAATTACCTAACCAGTAGTCAATCAGCTTGGAGAAGGCAATGGCAATCCACTCCAGTACTCTTGCCTGGAAAATCTCATGGGTGGAGGACCCTGGTAGGCTGCAGTCCATGGGGTTGCTAAGAGTTGGACACGACTGAGTGACTTCACTTTCACTCTTCACTTTCACTCTTCACTTTCATTCAATGGAGAAGGCAATTGCAACTCACTCCAGTGTTCTTGCCTGGAGAATCCCAGGGATGGGGGAGCCTGGTGGGCTGCCATTTATGGGGTCGTACAGAGTCTGACATGATTGAAGCAGCTTAGCAGCAGCAGCAGCAGCAGTCAATCAGCTTACTTCACAATTCCAGCTTCAGTTAATACTGCAGTCAGAATAAAGAGAAAGCATAACCAAGTCAGGAGAGATAGATGGTTCTTGGGTGGATGTAGATCTGTTGAGGGTGGTTCAGTTCAGTTCAGCTGCTCAGTCATGTCTGACTCTTTGCAATCTCATGGACTGCAGCATGCCAGGCTACCCTGTCCATCACCAACTCTCACAGCTTGCTCAAACTCATGTCCATTGACTTGGTGATGCCATCCAATCATCACATCCTCTGTTGTCCCCTTCTCCTCCTGCCTTCAATCTTTCCCAGCATCAGGGTCTTTTCCAATGAGTCAGTTCTTTGCATCAGGTGGCCAAAGTAAGGGAGTTTCACCTTCAGCATCAGTCCTACCAATGAATATTCAGGACTGATTTCCTTTAGGATTCACTGGTTTGATCTCCTTGCAGTCCAAGGGACTCTCAAGAGTCTTCTCCAACAGCACAGTTCAAAAGCATCAGTTCTTCAGTGCTTAGCCTTCTTTAGAGTCCAACTCTCATATCTGTACATGACAGCTGGAAAAACCATAGCTTTGATTAGACAGAATTTTGTCAGTAAAGTAATGTCTTCTGCTTTTAAATATGCTGTCTAGGTTGATCATAGTTTTTCTTCCAAGGAGAAAGTGTCTTTTAATTTCACGGCTGCAGTGATTTTGGAGCCCAAGAAAATAAAGTCTGTCACTGTTTCCATTGTTTCCCCCTCTATTTACCATGAAGTGATGGGACCGGATGCCATGATCTTAGTTTTTTGAATGATGAATTTTAAGCCAGCTGTTTCATTCTCTTCTTTCACTTTCATGAATAGGCTCATTAGTTCCTCTGCACTTTCTGCCCTAAGGGTGGTATCATCTACGTTGATATTTCTCCTAGCAATCTTGATTCCAGCTTGAGCTTCATCCACCCCAGCATGTACTCTGCATACAAGTTAAATAAGCACGGTGAGGATATACAGCCTTGACGTACTCCTTTCCCAATTTGGAACCAGTCTGTTGTTCCATGTCCAGTTCTAACTCTTGGTTCTTGACCTGTATACAGATTTTTCAGGAGGCAGGTCAGGTGGTGTGGTATTCCCATCTCTTGAAGAATTTTCCACAGTTTGCTGTGATCCACACAGTCAAAGGCTTTGGCATAATCAATAAAGCAGAAGTAGCTGTTTTCCTGGATTTCTTTTGCTTTTTCTATGATCCAATGGATGTTGGAAATTTGATCTCTGGTTCCTCTGCCTTTTCTAAATCCAGCTTGAACATCTGGAAGCTCACAGTTGACATACAGTTGAAGCCTGGCTTGGAGAATTTTGAGCATTACTTTGCTAGATTGTGAGATTAGTACAATTGTGCAGTAGTTTGAATATTCTTTGGCATTTCCCTTATTTGGGGTTGGAATGAAAACTGACCTTTTCCAGGCCTGTGACCAGTGCTAAGTTTTCCAAATTTGCTGGTATAGTGAGTGCAAAACCTTCACAGCATCATCTTTTAGGATTGGAAATAGCTCAACTGGAATTCTATCACCTCCACTACCTTTGTTCGTAGTGATGTTTCCTAAGGCCCACTTGACTTCACATTCCAAGATGTCTGGCTCTAGGTGAGTGATCACACCATCGTGGTTATCTGGGTCATGAAGATCTTTTTTGTATAGTTCT